>NC_080432.1:8720571-10073071 GCF_028018845.1 Melospiza georgiana | reverse complement strand
TTTCCATGTTCTTAAAAATATTTGGTAAAATGGAAGGGGAATTGAGCAACAAAGTGTCTTTGAAGCTCTCAGAGTTTGTGAGTGAGACCTAGTGATGAGAAGCCTGACAATTAAACAATTCATTGTCAATATAATTTTATGCATTTTTAAATTCTAAGAAAAATGTTCTTATACTGCCCATGTGCATATCAACTGTAATTGAATGGTACATTATTATTAATTGGGTTTATACACTTGTATCTGGAGACCTGCCAAGAACAAGACCCTGCTGCTGGCCCCCATACAAACACAGCGACACTTTGTAGCTTGAGAGTTTAAACTCCATGGACAAAATAGAGTAAGAACAAGGGAACAGAAATGGATGAGGTTATCAAAGTGAATGTAATGATGGCTTGAAAACACCATAGGAACATTGCAATCTTACAGGGATTTGCTGTCTCAACCCCTGCACTGGGATGCACCAGGGCAACCCATATTTCTCACCATATGAGCATGGCAATTTTCCATTAACCATTTGTGTTTGTGGAAAGCAGAGAGGGAAGGGATGAAAAGCAATTCAAACTAAGGTCTAGAAACATTAAGGGGGGAGAAGATGGGTGCAGAATCAAGCAGCTAATTTCCAGTATCTTTCCTCAACCCTGTCTTCTCCAAGGTTTGCTACCCCTCTTACACTCACCCTCGCTTCTAACTTTTGTGTTGTCCTCCATCGTGGGCGTGATGAAGAGACCTGCCTCCACTCAAGCCTCACGTGGGCTCCTCACCATGTGTTGCAGAGCCTGCCTGGGTCTTCTAATGACAGAAAGACACTGGTGACTGTTCTCAAAACAGAAGCCCTCAACTAGTTTGGTCTCACCCCATAGTGATTTAGGCTGTATTTTGTTGGATAGTGTGTGTGAAGGTTATGCTGGACACTGTGAAGGTCTTACTGAAGTCAGATTTGTGTTTTGATGGGTTGTAACTAATGGCAAGTCTCCTCTCTCTGTGTTTTCCTGCAGAGACTGTCATTTAAAGTGGCTCAGCTGATCCCACCTGTCATACCAGAGATCAGCAGGAGAGTGCAACTCTAATGCAGCCAAATCTTTTCTTATAGAGACCATTTTTGTAAATATTCTGTGAAAATAAAATCCAAGCCTCAGATAATGTAGACCTGCAGACTCAGTATTCTCAAGATGCCTCCACAAAATATTTTAGGAATATGTGAAGTTGATTCGTGGTCTGTTCTCCTCTGTGTTCCATACTTGTTGCTCGTGTTGACAAGAGCAAAATGAGAATGTCTGCAGACACAAATAAGCAATATTAGCAGGGCAATTCTTCAGCAGTATGCTTATTCTTCCAAAGACATTTGCATAATAATAAAGGAAGAAAGCTATATAAGGTAAACTACAAATCAGCAAAATTGTTTCTAAAACTGAGTGCTTTTCAAAGTTTTCCAAGAGGCAGTGGGAGTTCTTTGAAATCAATGAGGTAGTGAAGTGGTGGAAAAACAGAAGAGAAAAAGGAATAAGGATGAATATAGTGCTGTTAAATTCCCCCTTGTTCAGGGGTTATGGCATTTACCTGGAGCTTGGGTGACCCTGGTTTACATCAATGCACTATTAGAGTTTCCCTATGGTAATTTTGGACATGTAAGTTCCTTTTTGTGCCTTATCTTACCTATAAAACAAGAACTGCAGTATTTTACTAATTCTGGGAGATGTAATCAAGGTTTTAGAGAAACGCAGAACAAGTTCCTCAGAGATCCTGTAGTAAATGAATGTAAATGAAGTGACAACATCCCTCCATTTCAATAGGACTTGTTACTATGTAGTAAATTCTCCTATGTAGTAAATTCTACTACTAGGCTCTATCTAGAAGGGAAAACCCAGGAGGAACTAGAAAGAAAAAATCAGGAACATTTGTTCTGGGGCCTATGACACTGATCATATATATATATATATGAATGAAATAAGCTCTTCATGCCCCGATCTGATGGTGAAGACATTTAAAAGTTCCTAACATAAAAAGATGGTATTCAAATATCCAGTTACCAAAAATAAATTTACAAAGATCAAAACCTTTGCATTCACTGAAGAGAGTTCTCTGTATAATGCATAATGTTGGAAAAGTGCTTGAATTGCAGCACACATTTAAATTTTGGTAGTAAACATTAAAGATACATTTTCAGTCGGGTGATTCCATGATAAGCTGTCTCACACTGCAGGTAAGAATATAATAATATAATGGAGGGAATTAGCAAAATTATCTGTGTCTTCCTGGTCCTGGCCCTGAAACCAATACCACCGTTGGCATCTGGAGGCTGCACCTGTCATGAGTTATGGCCCTTGTTTTTACAGGCAGGATAAAACTGGTATTTCAGTGCCATCCATCATATGTAATAAACTCCCCACCTTAGTATAAATGCATTTATATGCCACTATTGGAAACGAGTACAGGAAATACAAGCAGTCAACTGTATATGTTAGACACACTTTTTGTAATACTTTCTGTTGCTACCAAAATAAGTCACCAGTTCTCTTCCAGGGGTAGTTTGGCAGAGCTGAAATCGCAGGCTCTGTGCCATGAATAAGCACAGTACCACAGTACCCTCTATGCCCTTTACGTCTTGTAACAAGGTTAGAGCTTCAGCTATTGTATGGGCTCTGAATTGCCTGGCCAGAAACGTGGACACAGGGTTCACGTTATCCCAAAATATTCAGTCACACAACCAAATGCGTTCTGCTCATGGGGGCTGTCAAGATGTCTAGGTGAGATAAATGTCTTATTTTCTGATGGTTTCTTATGAATTATGGTGCTGATAAGTGGTGGAGCACAGGAGGCAGCTGGGCCCCATGGGCTGTATTTGTCTTTCATGCTCTTCTAACAGCCCATCCCATTTACTGGAGCTCATTTTTGTACCAGCATTTTGGCCCACCACTTCTCCACCTCTATGCAACTTTTGCTACAAGTAGGTAACAAAAATTAAGTTACCTTCCCAACTAGCTTCTAGGATGAAACTCCATCCACTGCCAAGCTTCATCTTCCTAATGCAGGGAAATGAGCTTGTCCAGTGACTTTCCCTCAGTGAGAGATTACTGCTATCCCTAGATATGGGTCCATCCAGATGGGAAGAACATCTGAATTCTGGCAAGAGCCTCTTACCATGTTTCTGGCCATGATGGCAAATTACTCTGTAGAAGTTGGTTTGAAGGTTTAATTATCAGATTTCAAATAATTAAACAACGCAGAAATATATTTTCAAACTATAGCAGAGTTGTATTTACCTTCCAGTTATAAGTGTCAGTAATCTGTAGTGCCATTAATTCTTTTGAATCATCAGAATAATTTCTTTGTCAGTAACAGGGAATAACATGAATGCTGTAGTTGAAGATTTTAAAGCCAGAATAAGGCCATGACTAAAAAATAAACTTTTTGGTTTATGTAGTTCCTCTGAGACCAGTAACAGTTGTACTCTGTTACACCACACAAGATGCCAAGTCATTTGTATAAACTGTATAATTTAACAGTAACTGTGCCAAACTTGGTTGTGCCAGAGGGGTTGGACTAGAGGATCTCCAGAGGTTTTTTCCCAACCATAACAATTCTGTGAATAGAAAATAATAACATTACAGAAGGAGAAGGTGTTTTTTCTTTCCTGATTCATGCAAATTATGTTCATTCTGTGGGTTCATATAGTAGATGGTGAACAATAGCTACTTAAAATTCTGGGTTAATGCTTTCGCAGTGTAAACTTTTAATGAAAATAGCTTGGATATCTGTAGGAATCCTTATACAAAAACATAATGCCAAGTAATATTGTATAATTTCCTCTTTCCAGTAATATGGACCAATTGGAAAAAATAAATGAATAAGCAAGAGAACAGCAGTGCATTTGCTCATATGACTTTTCTCATTGTCAGGCACTTTGCACCAAACATGAATCTTAGGTTCTTCATTAATTAGGCCATAAACACTATCAGTTTAACTTTTCTAACACTTTTCTAATTGTTGTTTGTAGAAAGACTTCTTTTCCATTGTTGTTTTGGCCTTTCCTCTGTTATTATGAAGGACAATATATATCATTTTTACTGCAAAGTGCCAGGCAAACCAGGATATTCAAATGAACAAACCTGGATGTTTTACAGCTTTTGCCCGCTTGAAATCAAATCTGAAAAATATAGGACCTAAATATCAATACTGTAAGTTTTTAGTTTTATATCAGGCATAAATCTTAACAACCGGCACTTAACAATGAGCTCAGATTTTAACTTAATCTTTGGCAGGCTGAGAATTAAACCAGCACACACTCAGTTTTGTCTTCTCTCCCAGGCGGCTCCTTGAAAAAGGCACTGTCTGTGCCAGCAAGCTTAAAGGTTTTATAGTTTGTGAAAAGCAGATCCAGCACTGCCACGGTGGGCCATAGGCTCCCAAAAGACAAAGAATTGAGTCTTGCACTCCCCAGCTCTCTTCTGCTTAAATAAAGTTGCTAGTTGCCTAATGAATGTTAGCTGTAATACTCCCTGTGGTCAGTGGGGCTGTTGTTTAATGAATTGCTTAATGTGCTTGATTACTGTTACTATGTGGAATGAGGGAAATAGCCAGAGAGATTTGAAAGACCCACTGGAGAATACGATGAAAATGAATTGGATCAATAAGAAGTTTTTGCTCATCTCTGAACAACGCATTATGTGCTTTATTGTTGGAGTTGGGGATAATGTAATTTTGTGGCTTGTTGTTGTTCTTTTTATAATTCAGAAATATAAATCTCATTTGACATTGGGTTTTAGGGCTGGCCTTCCTGGAGTTATAAATGTTCCCCTGACTCCAGTCCCGGTTACTCACATAGACAGATAAATTAATTAGGAAAACTTTTATGCCAATTACTTTATGCCCTTGGCTTTCATATGTTTCTGAAGAGCGGCAGCTAATTAAAGATATGATTCATAATTACTGGTCGATCGAGTAGTTGAGTAATGGAATCAGGAACTGTTCCAAAAAAATTATCCATCACATCATTACTAATTGTTACATAATACATAAGGATGTAGAATTCAAATAAAAAATTACTCACATTTGAAAGATTCATTCAATTAGTGGGTTTGGGATATTTTTTATAACAATTATAAACACGAGCTAGTTCTCACATTTTTAAGGATCACAGAGGTTTTATAAATATTTATAATTAAATAGGAGCATAATTTCCAGAGAGTAAAGACTCAAGGGCCTAGCTGGAAGAGTGGGTTAGTAGTTAGTGAATTTATGGAAGCTGGAAATCAAATCTTTGGGTCAAATTAGGGCTCAAATGAAACAAGTACAATGGTGTCTTCCTAGTCCTGCCACAAAACTGCTCTAGTCTGGCAAGCATTGCAGGCTAATTTCTTGAGAATAGAAGAGCTGTTACAAGTTATAACTTGGCACTGAACAACGCACAGAAATTTGCACAGAATTTGTCAACACTCATTTTTCACAGTCAGCATTTGCTGTCCCAGCAAGAAGATCATAACAGATACCACAACCTGGTAAAACTGGTGAAATAGTGAAAAAAAAAAATTTCTCCAGCTCTTCCTTGCTAAGTTTGCAGATGTTCTGTGTTATCACAGTTTATGAGCAGTCATGACACTTCATCAATAAAATATGTCTGGAAAACTTAAGTATGGGTTCATTCAGTAATTCAGATACCCCACAGGTAAGTGTGGGAAATCTCTTGGTTCAGTTTTCTACTGGTTCCTTAAAGCCCAAAGCAACGATGTGATGAGGTCCTCTATGTATATCTATACATGCTAAGCCTTCAGAATAACCCCTAAACGTAAAAAAGCAGGACCAGCAATACTTGTAGCATGAGCCTTCACAAAAGATGTGAAGATGTCCCTGCTAGAAGTTCAAAAGTTACCAAGAGAGCCCCTCAAGAACCCAGAAGAATTTTGTCTGACTCAATATTTATTTGAACTTCCTTGAGGGCCTGACCCTGCATATTCCTCATCTCCTTCGCTTACTTAAGTAACTCAGATCCACAGTATTGGTTTTTTCACCTACTCTGCAATGTTTTCTCTACTACACTTGGTTGGTTGTATATGATTAACTTAACGTACCACTCATTAGACACACGGCATATGGTTTGGAGGAGGATTAATAAATGTTTTACTGTATCTGAACGAGAGAGAGAAAATGAATGAAAACAAACTTCCACTTCTGCTTGCAGCTTTAAAAGGTTATTTAGCTGCCATCCATCTGCAGGTACCATGTGCTGCCCTCCTGAATATCACCAGGGAACAAAGGAGAATTCAATTAACCATTTTGTATTCTAATTGACTTGGATTGCTATAGATATCTACAGCAGCTTGTAGGAGAGCCCAGCTGATGGATGGATAAGAGCATTCAGCAGAAGAATGTCCCTAAGACCTCAACATCCACAGCAGTAAGACAGACAAAAGAGAGACCATGGGGAGATGGACCAGCAGAAAGCAATTGGCCCCTTCTGAGAGTCAACAGTGAAGTCAAGTCTCCTGAAGTCCCCATGAGTGCAGGAGTCTGATGAAACTTCCTCTTACTCTGTAAAGATGTTGCAGGGAATACAGATGATTAGTTATTATTTTATTTTAAGCTGTTTTCTAATACTGCTACATCTTTTAAAATTCTGTTTTGTTGTTTCAGGAGACAGTACCTGATTAAGTGAATAGAAAGGGTTTTTCTACTGCACCAGGTCAGCTGAGCACTTGGGGGAGAGGAAGGTGACAAAGTGATGCATACAAGTCTGCAGAGGTGTTAAGGATTACAGCTGTAGAACTAAGTGCTTTTAAAACTTCAAAGTTAATATCCTAGGGAATAATAAAGTGCAAAAAACAAGTAATATACAATCATGATATTATATTAGATGCGAAATCAATACTGAACCTGGTAGTCTTAATACAGAGTGTTTCTGTCATGATGGTTAGTCAGAAATAGCTTTTTGGGATTAATGGTGACAACCTCTGACCTGTCAACATCCTTATCAAACACCTGCCTGGCAGAAGCACAGATGCCCCTCATCTGCAACAACACCACACTGTGAAAGGGCTGTCCACAAACCAAATGAGGAAAGACATTCACAGCTCTAGAAAAACCCCAACCCCAACACAGCATAACCTTAAATCACAAAACCCATTGAAAAGAAAAGAAAAAAAAAATAAAAGGGGACTTTGAAATTAATTAAAGTTAATTTCTCTGCAGAAGTTTTATTTTTAAACTTTTAAGTTGCTACGCTGCTTGTTTACGTGACAGTATAAATGTATTTGCATGAATGGAGCGGGATAAGGAAAGATATTTGAGTTTGATACAGTTAGTGGGATTTACGGAAGATTAATTTCTTCTAATTTTAACATAAGAATTAGATGTTTCAGTTGTCTGGATGTTTGTCTAGAGCTAAAAAACACCGTGGACATATGTCAGACCTTCTCAATGTGAAGCAGGACACAAGAGCAGTCAGTTCTGAGTGTCTTTGGGGCAGAGTCCTCTGTTGCTTTTCGAGGAGTTTTCTTTCATTTTTTTAAGAGAAGAGAAGTCTTATGGTCTATTTTAAGATACTGTAGCCTGTATCTTAGAAAAAAATTTCATCTAGATTGCTCAGAGTGTATATTGTGCCCTCTGACTTGAAAAGAGAAATAAAGGCCATTTTCATACTAGTTTTTCAATTATTATACAAAATTCATTTAAAGCAATTGAAAAGGAATAGTTTTGATTTAATGGTGAAAAATTACATAGACTTACTCTCATTATGAAAATAGCCTTATAGCTCTTGATGACATGGAGATTTTCATATTTGGGGTAAAGTCATCATCCAAGTGGTAAATGCTGCCATGTAGCAAATTCCCTATATGTTATATATTTAATATGACTACATGAAAATACAGGCTTAAACTAAAAAAATCAAAACCCCTTCAGCCATATTTAGTGCTTGAAAAGTCACATAACCAAGACTAATTAATCTCCTGTGGCTTATCAGATCAAATCAGTAGGCACTGGATTTTTCCTAAATATTTGGGGTCACAGTTCATTTTACTTTGATACATTTAAACATTTGATAACAAAAGTTATTTCAAAATTTAAAACCTGAACTATCGTGAATGTCAAAATGGAAAAGCTTTCTTTCTCTTTTTTATTCTGCGAATAAATAAAAACAACAATGTAAACATATAAATTTGGGTTAATTCAGTTGCAACAACAACATTTTCAGGAAACTTGAAGAACAGCTGATGGGGTTTGGTCCATGATAATTGGAAGGTGCTACAGGTTCCCTGAATTCTCCATAAGAATGGAGGTGTGCAGAGCTGCAAGAAAGCAAAAGGGAAGTGAGAAGAGAATTGAGAGGTGGAACAGGGAATATAATTTCTGCATCAGGCAGAAATTTGCTACCTTCAACCACTGCTAATTAGCAGCACCAAATAATCATGAAACAGTGAAGGCTGTCATTTCTGTCTCTGAAATATTTCAAACTTGAGAATCTCATGCAGTAACTTTCAGGCAAAGCAAATATTTGTCACTTCTTGGATTTCAGCTAATTATATGCTTTCACCAGGAAGGTGCTATTTATTCTGCATGCATGAACTTCTTTGTGGAATAAATATTATTTGTAAAAATGCAAGATAACATGGTTCATGCTTGTGTGTGTCAACTGTAATAGGCACTATTAAAGGAGATGTACCCTTGGAGCACATTTCATCATTACCACCCTTCTGATGTCAAAGGCAAATGTCTGATGTTGCAATAGATTCCAAATAATGTCCTAATGCACTTCATATGCCACAAAACTTTCACTACCAGCAACAGCAGTTGGGCTGTGTTCCTACAACCAGTGAAATTCTGTAAGTTTTTATGAAGTGTAAACATACTCTATGAAGAGAGGTAAGACCCATTGTCTAAAAAGTAGACTAAATTGCTTTAGTCTCAGGGCTTCACCAACGGGTGCAAATTGAGCTGAAAATGTACTGAAGAGCACACGTTGCTGTGACCCTTTCATCCTCAGGCTCTAGTGTCAGAGCTGTCTCCTGAGCACGGGCAAGCATTAACACAGAGCGTTAGGAATGTGTGGAACAGCACTCCAAGGTCTCCCTGGCTCTGTCCTGACCCTCTGGGAGCCTTTCCTCCCTGCCTCAGCGTGGTCCCCAGGGTGGCTGAGCCCCTGGCACCCAGGGAAGGGACAGTGCCAGCAGGCTGGCGAGTGCAACCAGCAGGAATTCTGCAGGGGCTGGGCAGAGGTGTGCAAGTTCTCTGAGGCAAGACCAGGTAAATGGCCATGGGAATTCTTGACAAGGAGAAATAAATGCCTGTTTATGACAGCTGTTCTC
Organism: Melospiza georgiana; assembly: GCF_028018845.1. Lineage (NCBI taxonomy): Eukaryota > Metazoa > Chordata > Aves > Passeriformes > Passerellidae > Melospiza > Melospiza georgiana. Next base: position 10,063,775 of record NC_080432.1, on the reverse strand, counting down.
CAAAACCACACCTCAAGCACGAGCAGTGAGACAGGAGAGAAATTCTTTTCCCGCTGCTTCCTTGTGCGTGTGAGGAGAGCTGGGACACTCTCACAGCTTGGGCTGGTGGTGGCACACAAGTAGGTCAGATCAATACGTGCTCCTTGCAGTAAAATAGACAGCCTAAATTATTAATATTATTTTTGAAAAATAAGGCACTTGTTATCACATAATTCATGCTTGAAGTTTTCCAAACGCTTAAAACAGAGCCCTCATGATTTACAAGTAAGAACAGATTATTAGTGTCTGAGAATTTAATTAACTGCCTCCTCTCGGCCGTTGACTTCAGCAGTAAATTTTTTTCCAGATACCTGCTCAAAATAGCAGCATCTGCCCCTTAAACAACCTGCACAATTCAAGGATGGGAAAGTGTCAGTCCATTCTCAAAATAAAGCAAAATTTAAGGCTAAAAGCCTCAATCTTGTAAAACTGGCACTGTTGGAAACAAATCACTGGACACCTTGAAATCTCTGAGGGGCAAAGAAAAATCAAAGCCAATTTCTAATGTTTTTCTTTGTGAAACTGCTCTCATTCTAAAATGAAGAGGCATGTGGAGTATTTGGGTTGAGGTGAAGGAGATGGGCAAGCACAAAAGAGTTTTTCTGCAGCATTGGGAGTCTGCAATGCCAAACATTGACTTTCTCTAATTTATTCAGCAGCGAATTGCAGCGAGATCTCCTCTCAGCCCTGTTTACACACATATGTTCTGATGCACAAGAGCCCTTCTCTCTCACATAAAAGCTGACACACAGATGTATAGCATGCACACTGTGCTTTCCGACTTGGCAACTGATGGCACATCTCAGCTCCACCATGGAAGTAATCCCCACATATGTATAATTATTTTTAATGAATTAAGTCCTTGAAGTGTGAAGATCCATAAAGATCTTTATAGTCTCCTTTGACACTTGAAGGTAAATATTTGCATTGTGCACTTCAAATTAGATGTACAATGCCTGTTAAAAATAATGGAAGCTGGAAGTCTGGTCTGTCTAATGATTTCCTTCTTGATCATTGTGATAGTACAGAAAATACAGAGAGCAGGTGCTTGAGCCCTGCTCTGCTCCCCTGAGGATGGAAAGATCTGTCTGCAAAGTCACCCCCAGGGTGGATGAGAGCATCCTTTCCAGAGAGGGAATCTGCTAAATAAATGGTCCCCTTCCCTGGTGCTTCCTGAGTGATAACAGGCACTTTCAGTTCCCCCTGCATCACTGTGATACAGACATTTTGTCACCTAGAGCTATTGTATAAATCATGCTGAAACATTTCTCAGGTCTGCTGTCAGCAGGCAGGGAGACCACTGGTGTTGCCACAGAGGAGAGCACAGAGGCTCTGGGGTGGCTCTGTGCACTGAGGACAGTGTGAGAACACCAACTTGCTGTGTTAATGAAAAGTGGGGAGCATGGGGACTTCCTGAGGTGTCCCACAGCACTGTGCAACCCTGCTCACTGCTGTGCATTAGCCAGCGAGCAGCTCCATGCCAGGAAGAGAAGCTAACCAAGCCACGCAGAGTTCCTCACCAGGCTGCCTGGTGCTGTTCCCTTGCCTGAGCTCTGTTCCCATGTGGCTCTGTCCCCCCTGCAGAAGAGCTGGATGGGCAGTCCTTGTCCTCAGACAAACCTCTCAGACTTGGAACCTCTTTGAAATTATTCAAAATTCCCAAAATAATTGCAGGAAATGCATTTCCTGATGGGGCCAAACTGTCCCACAATACTGGGAAGGGACAAGTGGGTTTGGTGCATTGGTGCTTGAGCCTCATCTTTTACCCCAACAACAAAGAGATCAGCTGGAATAGAGACAATTTTCCCCAATTCACCTGAGCTGTTTACTTATCACTGAGGCTGAAATTTTCATCCCATTGAGGACCATCCAGCAATGCCTGATAAGATGGTGTTGCACCATCCTGCACTTAGTTCTTCCCAAGGAGCCCTTAGCTTTAGATATCATCACTCCTGCCCATGGCACAGAGGTTTGGGACTAGGTGATCTTTGAGGTCAGTTCCAAGTCCTTAACATTCTATGATCCTGGGCCTTTCTGAGATCTTAAAAGCTATTGTGGTCATCTCTGCAGTGTGTTAGGACAACTTCATTGTCCATATCTGTTACACCAAGGAAAAAGGGGAAAAAAGGTACACATTTTTACTATAAGAAAAGTCACGTGTAACTAAATATATACTTTAAAAATTGAAATATCTGGTGCAGTGAAATTTCTGCTGACCAAAATTTGACTCTTACTGACCAAAACCAATAAAATAAACTGATAGTCACCACTCCTCTATGTAATGTTTTTGAGTAAGTCATCATTCTATAGCCAGGGTATACACTGATACACAGGAATTCATTGACAAGTGCCTGCTACAACATACAATATCACCAATCCCCTACCAAGAAAGTAATAGAACCATATATAATGTACAGAATGGCTTGGAGCCTTATTGTGAGTGACTCAGGAGGAGGGAGAGCTAAAGAAATGATGCGTCACTCACTCCTAAATGGTGCTGCTGTCTGGTCTGTCGCTCTGATGCACTGGCTTTGCAAGCCTTTAGTTACCTGGAAAATCCCATAAGAGCCTCCAGGGTGGGTGAAGAGGCGGGAGGAGGCTGGGGAAGGGAGAGTGGAAAGAGAGAAAGGAGGATTAAACTGAAGCACTCCTGTCAGTGCTACATTTCCCCTCCAGAGAAATCCTTATTGTGTACCAAGTATCGCAAGCGTGTATTTTATTGAGGAAAGGGAGAAGGAACAATCAGAAACTCTGTCACATTGTATCACTGTGAAAAGTAGTGGTGGTTTTTTTAAAGGCAGGTATGCCTGGCTGGAGCAATTTCTCACTCCTTTTTAGGATCTTGTATGTTGTTCAGGATGCTAGAAGAAGAAAAGTCAAGCTACCTTCCTGCACACTGTGATGTGAAGGAGCAGAATATGCAGTGGCCTGTCTTTGACTATAGGTAGCTAAAAGATGCACTAGTTAATTCCTTGGCATAGGTTTACTTTAATGTCAGAGACAGAGACATCTGCTCAGGTCCAGCAGCTTCATGGATGTACAGTGAGAAACATTATTATTAGCTCCCTCAGCCCTTCAGACATTCCCTTCAGGGTGATTTATTTGGGAAACCCAAAAACCTACCCAATAGAGAAGGTTAGGGGGAAATCTTGGGTGTGGAAAGGATACTCACAACTTGATTTTCTACCTGCAAAGGGCAAGACAAGTATTTGATCCCTTTTTTAACTTGACCAATTGCAGAGGAATATGCTGGGTTAGTGAACATTACAACAGAGTATTCCAAGAGTTCATGCTTTAATAGTTGTCTTTTGTTTAACCAATTAGAAAGTGGCTTCATTTTAAATAAAAATAGAGTCACTTTCTAATTGGCTAAACAAAAGGAGAAATATTGAGCTCTACCAGTCATGGATAATTATGTCTTAAATCTCACTTTGACAGTGGCTTTCTCTGAAAGTTACACCTAAGTTATGACTGAGCAAGGGATACCATTTTGATAGATCTCAATCAGGAAATACCAGAACAAATTGGGATGGATTCTTCCCTTGTGTCAGTATCTTGCTCTTTTTCAAACAAGAAATATGATCCCTCCAATTTCACAGATTACTAGTTTCAGTGTCAGCCTTACCAAAGTAATGACAGGCTCAATACAAATGTCCTCCTAATGTTATTTTCCCAACAAAAGTTGTACCTGACCTTAGTTTTAGAGACAGTGTAGAAGAATAGATCATATTTTTCTCTTGGCTCTACCTGGTTTTCAACTAGCTGCTTAATTTAATGTCACTGAGAGCTCTCATCCAAGGAGCTCTGCAAGACTAATACTGAGAATTTCACTATGCTGCTTCTTTTTCCCTTGTGTCAGGATTAGAATTCACTTATGTTTAACTTATTCAGTTCTGGATGTCAGCAAAGCTGATCCTGGATTGAACACTAAACTTTCTGAAGATATGGTTGTCCACTTTAGGACAGAACAAAAACATTGTGCCTGACTGTGTCTGGCTCTGACAAAGCTCAATTGGCCTTTTTATGCCCTCCAGTAGCAAGGTTAGATTCTTGCAAATGTGCAGCCACTGTCAGAGCTACATAATTGAAGGACTGACAGTTCTCAAGACTTCATTATTATTTTTTATTAGGGAATCTGTTGGCACTGACAGTTTTTTCTCATACTTTTCAAGTACGCTGGATACTGGCAGCTGAGGATTCTGCGTGACAGCTTGCATTGAAGTATCAGGGTATTTTTCATGTTGGTACAGAGAGAGAAAAGCTGTCAACATGAACAAAAACAGAGCTCAGAGATGGTTTTATATATCTTAGTTTATTTAAAACTTAGTGCTATTTTGATTTTTCATTCGCAAATTTTAATTATATGTAAGCAAAGGTTATTGTAAAAAATGTAAGCACCGAGAAGAATTCAATGCCTCTAAACAAATAGATAGTAAGAGCATAGTCAGCAAGGGAAGAAGTTTCCTGATTCACAGCTAGTTTCTTTTATTTAGGTCACCACTAGAATGCCTTTATCCAAGCTTGTTTTTTTTAATGGTTCAGTACTAAACGATGCCAGATCATGAATGGCCTTCTATATCCCTTCTTCATAAACAAGGAAGCAGAGCCTAGACAGATTGGTTTTAATGTTGATCTAAAGCAAAGTCTTTAAGAAAACTGCTATGGTTGTTTAAAGAGTGTACTTTAAATGCAGGAAAGATTTTCCTTGGCTTTGCTGTCATAAAGGATCGCGTTGAACATGAGTAGCAACAAAACACTTGGCATACCAAGTGCAGGACTTTCAGATCCCAAACACCCAGCAAGGAGCAAATTGTGTTGAACACAGAAGCAGGAGATGTGGTTCCTTGGCAGACCTCATGAGCAGTGATGCCAAACTCTGAGCTGAATTACCAATGGGGAGTCAGTAAGTGTGAATAGCCCTAGATAGGGTTAGAGGTCTTCTTTTTTGAATGAGCACTGAGAGAAAATAAGCAGTGCCTCTACAGTACTGCAGAGCTTTTATAAAATTGTCTCTTCAGAGACACAGGTTGATTAATTAAACTCACTAAAGTGGACGTGATTAAAAAGCATACTGTCAAAGAAAGACAAGAAAGATGATGAAGAAGAAAGATTTTTATGTAAGAAATCATTATTTGCATGAAATAATTTTGAGTTCATGCAAAGGGTTTATTGAATGCACATCGGCCAGACTTATTGATGATTATGGATTTTCTGGATATGCCTCAAAAACAGCATTTTCACCCCTGCATAATTGCTTTTTTTTTTCTCCCAATCAGTTTTATAATTTTATTAGCTCTATGGCTCCAACAGCGTAAGCTATTTATTTAGAAATTCTATAGTCACATCAATAAAAAAAGTATTATAAATAAAGTAAAAGTTGTCTGATAGTTCAATTTGTATTTAAATTTGCTGGAGTTTTGGAGTTCTGTTTCTTTCTCATTACTAATATTGTAAAATACAGAGAGGTCTTAAGAAGAGGATGTACATGTTTAAGTGGTGCGTTACTCTGTTAATGGTACTGGGGTGTCAGCCTACACAAAAAATATTTGTATGCCCAGATGATGACTGCTCACTGCACATCATGACTGTCCCCTTCATGGGGGGTCCATGATGAAATTGGGTTCCAGGGCTATTTCCAAGTAAACACGGCCTTGCTTTCAGACCCAGTGGAATCTCTCGCTTTTCATGTCTATTAACTATGAAAATAACTCTCTGCACAATAATTGCCTGTGTTCATTTTCAGTTCTTGGAACAAGTCCACGGACAGAAGGTGGCAGTGGGTTTGTATTTAAAAATCATTACAGCCTTTCAGGATTTTAGCTATCTTTTTGATGAGATGCTTGTTCTAGTGGATGGGGCAAGGAATTGGCAGAGAGGAAATCTGCTCATCCCCACTATTCTGCTCTGTTCTGCAACAAGTTGTGAATCACCTCACAGCCCTGTTTCCTCTTGAAAAACTCTTCATTCTTCACTCTTCATCAGTTTTGTATGTGTTGGCTTTAAGATGTTGAGAGAAGTAAATATTTTTCTGCTTGCTTGTAGGCTGCTTGGAGCAGTTATCTTTTTCAGTTTCTCTAAGTGCTAATGGAACTGAAAATGGATTTCTTTTTAAAGCTTGTAAAAATAATTAAGAAGGCAATTTAAAATTTTCCTTTGTTGTTCTTAGGTATTAAAATAGTCTTGTAAATTCATATCCAGTGATATAAAGACCCTACTGTGAACATGTTACCTGAGCTCCAGTCCTGAAAACCAGATTCACTGTGAAACCAACAGGACTGGCCAAGGAAATACAAGCTAAGCGTACATGTATGTATATGGAATAAGGTCCTTTGTTAAAGACTGTTGTACTGGCGTTGCTGTACTTGTTCTCTGTTGATAAAAGGACTTCCCATTTCCAGAAAAACAAAAACATATAACAAATAACAAAAAAACACTTTATAATTCCACAAGTCTTTCCAAGTTTTTCTAGAACTTTCTGTAAAATTTTATTGTGCCTCCTTTTAACATTTTTTACAGAAAAATAAGATGGTTTTTGAAAAAATAACAGGAGATGACTAAATTGTACACTTAGGTTTGTAGAAGCCAATTCTTCTACAGTACAATAAAATATGTGCTGTACCTGTACTTTCAGAAGTGCCCAGCTGTATGGCCAACAGTCAGTGTGCAGAAAATTGTTCATCTGTGTGCAGGGTCCCTCAGAGCTTGAGTTATGACCTATATATTCATTTTTAGCTCTGACACTCAGGAACTTTCTCTCAGGAGAGAGGTACCAGCACAATGGGATCCTGCATCCAGCCATGTGCAGGGCCCTGCCGCTGCCAGAGTGAGGAGGTGTGTGGAGTTTGAGGAGAGCACGATGGAGAATGAGCCTGCAAGGGGAAGGGCTAAGCCAGTGCACACATAGAGATGGTGCATCACAGGAGAGCAAGCGCAGGATGGCATCAGCTGCAGTTTGCAGACTCTAGATGGGTGCATACTGTGGACATATTTGGCAGATTAGAGATTAGCTTTTCACATCAACATGTACTGAATGGCATATTCCCTTTTGCAAATTCACTCTGGTTTTATTCATAATTCCCTTACATGTATGTAGAGATGCATAAATAAGATAAAGGTAAAGATTATAATGATAATTGTGATAAAGATAGATTATGAAGTGACTGTATCTATATATGATTTCTTTGTAATGTATTTATACATATATATGCATAAAACAGAGTGATAGAAAATCATAGCATTCCTGTATTATGTGCAGATTAAAATGCATCCTTTTGCCAACAGGTCTCTCCAGAACAGTTGTGCAAACAGTGTATATCTCTCTGTCATGCAACTATGGGTAATTAACATATGCAAAACACCACAGTCCTGCTAGAAGCTACCCAGCCCTCCCCTGAAATTTAGGCTCTATTTATTTACAACAAAATAAAGTGGACCCTTCTGGAAAGAAACATGGCTTTGTGGCTGCACCAATGCTGTCGCACAGATGCTTTAAATCTTTTATATCTCCCAGACCTCCAGGGGCTGGTGTTGGATGGTATTGAGCCAGGGCCAATAAATAATTTATGCTAAGTAGCAATTTAGTTGTTTGGCTTGGGGTAAAGAAATCCAAGAAATTCATAAATAAAGTTCCCATTTTTGCTGTGTTCCAAAAGTTAATTTATGTTACTCTGCAATTAACTAACATAAAGGTGAAAAAATATGACAGGCCTTAGGTAGAAAATAAAGCTCATAAATCTGCCGTATCTTAACTAGTGGTGCTTTAGTGATAGTTGGTGCTTGCACTCGGTTTCCTGTTCATCTCATTCACCTGTATTTGCCTGACCCAGAAAAATACAGTAATTAATTTCTAATATTTCCCCTTTGAAATAAACAAGCAAACCCAACATTTTTTGCTTTTCTCTTTGAACTAGAAATTAGGTACTAGAATTTGGCAGATCTATTTTTTCTGTCAAAATAGACAGAAGTGGAAATGTATAATATGGGGATAAAGTCTGGTCATCAGATAGTCTCTACATTCAATGGAGTATATTTAAAGCCAGATCTACATATTCATTAATGTCCTTTATGTATACATACCTGTATATGCAATGCATAGGATTTAATGTAATACCTGAATTCTTCCCCTTAACCTAAAGCAGATGTTTCCTGACAAAGACATGACTTTTCTTCAGCATCATTCATTATCCTATTGACACTGTGTGTACTGTTTAAAAAGATATTCTCTCATATATGTAAATGTGTGATGATTGCATTCATCTCTATGTCAGAAAGAATAAAATTATAAATATGCTGTACTGTCCCTCTTTCTCATGAGGAAGGGTTAGAGTGAAATGGGGCATCCCACTGATTTCACAGGTTTTGTTACTCACAAGAGGAATTCTGACCATGGGCACAAGGAGCTTATTTCAGGGAGGTTGTCTGTTACCTATTTCTGCAGAAATAGACCTGACTATCCATAAATAGAGAAAAAAATTGAAACATGATTATACAAGAGAGAACGACCAAGTCCTCTGCTTCTCTGCATCACTGTGCAGCTACTGGTTTCCGTGAAACTACACTGATTCAAAGCAGTATAATGTCTCATATTTTCAATTTTACAACTCATCTTTGCAATTATCAGTAGTCTGAACAACTGCATTCAGTATTCTTCCTTTCAGGATGCAGAGAAAAGGAGGCTTCTTTCCTCCCCTCAGTTTCACTCCCGAAGAGTGCAGTGTTGCAAACATCCCTCACCACAATCAATGTCTAACTTCAAGGGCTCTGGAAGCTTCAAACCTGTTCAGAGGTGAAGTGGCATAGAAGAGTTCAGCCACAAATACTCCTTTACTTTGCTATTGTGAAACAAATATCTCCGACCATGTTCCAAAAGAAAAATGGTTTTGAAAGAGATTGCATTTGCTGTGATAATGGGACTAGAATATGCTTCACTGTTCCCTATAATATCTGTTTTCTTTTTCTGGAGGTTTCTGCATGATGAAGATGAATTTAGCTCTTTATTTCCTGAGATAAAAAGAAAATGAGATGATTGATTTCTCTTTTAATTGCAATCCAGAATATCTTGCTTTCTGACTCTCACTTCTAATCATGTTGCAGGCAGTGCTGTCTGTGTCAATGGCACAGAGGAGCTCTGGGGTGCTGCCACATGAGTGAGCACGACCCCTTTTCCCTCCTTGGCTGACTGTGGACCACAGGTCCTGGGCCCAGGATGAACAGTCCCAAACTCTTCTCGAGTCTACTTTTTAGAAACAAATTTCAAATTTGCCAGATAAGAATTTGGAAAAGACCATGTAATTTATTTCATGGAAGACAAGGTGTGAATCTACTCATTAAAATTCATAATGAGATGCACCTGGCATCTTAACACTTCTTACTATTCTGCAAATAGACTTTGTTAAAGGCCATTTTGCTCTTTCTAGCAGGACTACATGGCACAGATAAAGGGTTTTGAATTACAGAAATGAGAATACGTTTTCAAGTCTATTACCTCCAATTTCCAGTCATTAAATGATTCAGTGGTAGAGTTTCTGTTTTAACTTTAGTGACCTCTAGCAGGGACATCAAGTCAAAGCGACTCATGAAGAAGACTTTTAAGTTCCACACTTTCATATACATTTAGAAACAAATAGAGGAATGGCTAAAAAACAGTTCAGACTGTTCCTCTCGGCCTGACTCAGATCAGATTTCAACCAAAATAATGTTTCCTCTACATATATAGTGGGAATACCTAAGTAGCATCAATCCATTCTTTTCTGAACAGGTGTCCTGGGTACAGAGACAAGAGGGTGGAGCTGTCAGCTCTGTTTTGTCAGATATCATTTTATGTCATAGCCAGGGCATAGTTTCAGCATGGTTTGCAGCATGGTTTCATGTAGCCAGAACAAGAAGGGAGCCCATCTCATCTGGCTCACTCAGGCAAAGGGAGTGGTGGACCCTGGCACCTCTCTTGTTTATTGTCCCTTCCTTCTCTGAAGAGAGAAGGAAGGGTGGTTTATCTGGAGTTTTGCTCCCTGTTGTTGTCAAAAGCAACACAACAGGCCTCCTTCCACCTGGGAGATGTTCATCACATTGGGGACTCAGCAAAGGAGCCAAGGGGAAGCACAGAGCTCTCTAATTTCTGGAGTGAACAATCCCTTTTACTCCATCAGTGTTAAAGGATTTGGGTGAAGCAAGGCACATTTTCCATTCACATATCTCTTCTCACTTCTGCCTCTGGAGCTACCAGAGACTGATGCTCTACATTTCCCTCCTTTCACTGCTGGTCTAGATTTTCTCTTTTAAGAAAGTCAGAGGGAAGTTAGGAGGCAGTTCAGCCATGAACAAAAGATCAAAATGCTTTCACACTTCCACCCCTCCTTACCACAGAGGCAGTGGGGTAAAGAGGGCTCCTGCCAGCAGATGTTATGGTAGGGGTCTCCTCCATCAACTTGGCAGATAGGACAGCAGTGTCCCACGTCTCTTCCTCTGCTCTTCTATTACTCTGTGAAAAGGTCTGTTTTCTGAGTGACTCTTAACAGAGCCTAAGTGCTTTGCTACCTGTACTTTTAACATTTGCACTAATGATGGAGTGTGTTACTAAATTAACATACGACCAGAAAGGTGAAGCAAAAAGGAAGGTATTTCTCCAGACACGGAATGCTCAGGAGCATTAGTAGTTAAGGAGCACATATAACTAGAACTGTGTATGCACAGAATTACATACAGATACATAATTGTAAGAGCTTGATCTTGCAGAACGTGTATTTTGTATTTTAAATGGATGCCATGTGGGATATATTTGCTTACAGTCTTAGAGATAAACTACATCTCTAACACATCCTTCTTAATTTAAGCATTTTCTGAGTAAATGGGAGGATTTATTACATAGAGTGTGCTATTGGGTAGCTCAGGCATAAATTGGTTCAAAGTTACACATATGCTATGCGTATCTTTAGCTGATTTAAGCAAGGCTGCCTTGTAGGAAATATGCCACCCATGGTCAACCTACATGTATAGTCCCATGTTAAGTTTACACAGCAGAAAACAATTTCTCAGAGTGGTATGATGTAATTCACATCATAGCATAGCAGATTTATGCCCCAAGTATTCTCATGAACATGGGGAAGCGAGCAACTGGATGTGTGGAGCTGCATTGCCAACTGGAGTTAAACCTCAACACTGCCATGACATGATTCATTTAAAAATGAGTAATCTCTGTGCTGATTCTCAGGTCTCATGATTCACATCTGCATGCAGTAGATAAAGGCTATGAATTTGTAACTTTGCTGCAGCAAGAGAGCTAATGCAGCCAGTTCAGGGCAGGGAGAGGTTTGTACAACCTAACCATCTACTCGGTTACTGAAGAGGGAAGTATACACATAAATACCAGCTGGTACTAGCAAAGGAAAATTAATTAGTGACAATAAAGATTTATCATTATACTAAATGTTCAGAAATGTTTATGATGCCTTCATAGCACCTGCTCAGGACTCCATTAGTAAATATTTCTTTAAAGAGGGTCTTTCTCCCCCTCTGAACCTTCTTATGTGATATTACTAAAAAAATTCACAATTCCCTCTCAATGCGCACTCAACTTCTGCTTTCAGCTTTCAAATAAATACTGCATATCAACATACTCTCTTTGGTTACAGCTCATCCCAATCTGCTGAAGATCTGCTGGGGCAGATCAGGACTGTATATCTGCAATTTAGGCAGAGTACTTTCTTGTGTGGAGACAACACATTTCTTGTGTTAGGTTGACCAGTGGTGTTTCAGGAGCAGGACATATGTTTTTAAGGAACAATACAGGAGCACATAGCTAGTCTTGCTGCTTTAACAGTGGTGCCTAGATTACTGAAGAACGGTAGAGGAGAAAATAAGCCTCAACTGCATGGACAGAATGAATTGAGAAGATTCTTCCTTACAAATTCACATGAATGTGTTCAATTCTTATCATGTTGTAAGGAAAACAGAAATACTTTCTTCCATGTAAGCTTCTGCATCCTATGGACCTTTCTTGACCCACCTGAAACTAGTGGAAAAAATCTATTGAATTAAGTAAAATTCACAGTCAGAATTTCATACATTGGGAAGAGCAATCATCTACTAAGCCCTGTGTTACCATACTTTATTGATGAAACTCGGCATTTCAGACAGTTTTGTTCATAAACTCAACAGTAACACCTTTCTAGTGAAAATCACAACATCAGGTACAGATTTTTGCTCCATATTAACCATAGTCCTGAATTTCTTACGTTTGTATATTCTAAAATCAAGGAAATAATTTTTAAAGAACTTAAAGTACCCTAGCTAGTAAAATCTAGTAGTTTCAGTTTTTCTCTTCTGGGAAAACAAAGGAAAAGCCATGCAATATATTCAGTGATACAGAATATGACAAGTGTGTAGGTAAATATTAATAAAATCCATATTGTAAATGAGGCATCCGTCACAACTGCAATTTTACATAGATTCATTGATACTAAAGGTGTCTAAGATCCCCAAGTCAACTCATCCACTTGATCCACTGTGCAAAATCATACATATTGCAATAACAATCTTTATCTGTTTCACTTATTTTTCCATTTTTCTAAATTACTTAAAAGCTAAACAGAGATGAGCAGAGGCTATGAAAGCAGATGGAAAATATTCAGAAAACGAGGATTTTCTCTAGCCCAACTTTGAACATCTAAGAGTTGGTCTTATACTCTGGGACAGTTAGTTTCTTGTGGTGAAAGAGTAATGACAAGAGCAATGACAGTATCACTTGCTTTGTGACTTTAGGCAACCACACACACAATTCCTATGTGTGTGTCCAGTAACAGTGAGAGGAGGCACCTTCTCAAAGTCCCTTTCCATCTTCATGACCAGAAAGAGAGCTTAGATAGCTGTGCTAGATCAGGTACCAACTCTCAGATGCCAAAATGTAGGTAATGATTATGCCATTCAGTGATTTTATTTTCTATTCAGGCCTTCTGGAAGTGACAAATTAAAAATAAGAACAATTGTAACAGTCCTTTCTTAGTTTTTCAACTGTTTCTTCCCATGTGCATTTCAGGATTACCCAGAAACATCTTCAAACATCTTCTCTTTTTTTTTTCTTCTTTTGCACAGTGTGCAAGTGGCTGTATAAGTCTCACACTGTTGTTTCATTTTCCATCTCAGTAATTTTCATCAGAGCCATCTCTCAAGACCATGGAGCCTTCTCTCTGCACTGGCTGAGTGCTGGAGACTCTTGCTAGGTCTGTTTCAGTGTGGGAATAGGTTGGGTTTTTCAAATGTAACCAGGGTACCTTACCTTGCAAAAGTGAGGCCAAAACATTTCTGCTCATACAGTGAGTGGGTTACTTAAGGAAAGACAGTGGGATGAAGGGATCCCAAACCAGCCATGCTCACCCAGGCTGTTTAGCTGTCTGAGCATCAGACTGTGCCAGTGGTCAGTGGAAAAAGAGCAACATCTCCAGGGGGTGGTTTATGTCTCACAAAGGCTGCTCTCAGAGGTGTACATGAACCTCACTCAGCAAATCACAGACTCTCTCTTGGTGCCTGACTCAAAATGAATGCCTGATTTTTAAAGGGCTGGAGATTCATTCCAGTGCCCAAGGCACTTGACTTTCCAGGGTATGGGCAGAAGTGAAGTGAATCTCAATGCTCCTACACACTGATCACCTAAGTAAATGAATCCCAGCTTTACTATTGGGGCCTATTTATTGATGTTTTATTAGCACCTAGTATAAATGAGATTCTGACTGAAAGAGGGGTTTTAATTTTATTAGAACAGAATCCATGTTGAGATTTTTCCTATAAATTTATGACCTACAATTTTTGTAAAAACATATTGAGGAGCCCCTATAATGTAGTTGTGTTCTTCTAATAGAGCCAAGATAGTAAAATACAAATAAATTTCCAATATTTTTTCCTACTTCAGCTGCAGACACACACAACTCATGACACAACCAGTATTTTAAATATCACAGGCGGACCTTCAGTATAATATTCTATCTATTCATAGAGAGAAGCCCACCATTAATATCATTATTGTTGTTACTAAAATTATCTTTACTCATAGGTGAGCATCAGTCCTGAAAATTAAGTTCTTTTCCTTCAGTTCATGCTGTCCATGCTGAACACATTGTTGATATTTGACATATTTTTTGGTAAATAGAAAGAGCCATGTCTTTCAATGCACTACTTGCCCCATCGAAATTTCCTGACAGCAGAGAGCAAAAGAATTCCTAATTTCCAAAGATTTCAAAATTCATGCTAATTCTGAGTCTTTCAGCACTCAGATGTATTTGCTATCATTTCCCCACATTTCTCATAGAAAATTGTCCCTTTTTTTGATACATTTTTTAGTTATGGCACATTCCAAATTTTGGGCCTTTTATCTGTCTGGCTTTTTCACTCTCATTTATCATCATTTTCTGCTATGTATCTGTCCAGTTATCTTTTTCTTTCCTTTAATTTCTGTTTCTTGGTCCCCAGATAGAGAATGAAATATTAGGTTTGTCAAGCGTATATCATTGTTTAAATGCCTGGAGATGATGGGTTAAACAGCACAATCAATGAAACAAACCTCCAGTGCATTGCAGCTACTGCAAATGATGTTCCCTCTGGCTGTTTAAGACCTACCAAGTCAATAACCTATTAATATCATACTCTGCTAGGGTCAGCGCCAAACAAGTCACATGTCTTTTCAAGGCATTCAGCTTATGAGGGATTAAATGAAAGGCTGTTGGTCCTTTGGTGGCCTTGAAAAAATTGTGATTTTTTTTTAATCTTCCTGCAAGATTAAACCTTGTTGACTGAAATAAATTAAAAATTTAAAATGGATCAGATAGTAGTTACTGTAGCTACATAAAATCATAGAGCAACACAAACTGCACCACCAGTAATTCACGTGGAACTATCACTCCTCTCTAGAATCTGATAATATTTTGCTGATATAGACTGCAAAATAAGTCAGCCAACATGACTTACTTGGCTCTCTGTATATACAGTGAAAAAATATTTAGTCTTATCCCTGAAAATAACAAAGTCTTCTGGTTTTATTTCCAGAATAGAACCACAGAGTACAAAGAGATTATGATGCCACTAAAAGTACCATCTAATATGAACACCATTTACAGTCAGTTATTTTTCATAAACTGAGGGCTAAATTTTACTCAAGGTGCACTTTTTAGGTCACAGAAGGTCTCTACATGCATCTGGAAAAAACTTTTTCTGCTATATCAAGCTCTAATTCATTGCATGGATCTGCAGACTTCACCGCAATTAGTGCAAGCAGTTAATAAATAGTATGACAATGTGAGAAAATGTTGTAAGACCTTCTGAGAAAGCAAAATTTAGTCTGAACTTTGTGATCACAGGCTGGAACATTTCCAGATCTGAAAGAGATGTGGCTCAAGAGAATGATTTTTGAAAAATCCAAAACATATCTCAAAGACCTTTTAATTAAGAAGGACTTTCACTCTGAAATGATCTGTTGGATTATGTTGTGCCCAAAGTTGTACCTGTTCATTTGCAATAGGATGTCTACTTCCAGGCCTGTTATATCCCATTCTGAACTAGACTTTGACATTTTTCAAACTTCCACATCATAAGCCTGTCTGAGAGAGAGACCTGAGGCAAACAACACAATGCCATTGGGAAGACATGGCCAGGAGACATCCAAAGAGCACCCAACGCCCATCCACACATCATTAACAAACCACTCAATTCAAGATGGTTAACAGGAAAATAAATCACCTCATCATGTGCTCTGGATAAGGTTGAAAAGCCAAGAGGCCTGGGCCACTGCACGTGTTCTGTCCAGCAGCTGTGGTCTCAGAGAATATTCCCACTGCAACTATGCATGCAACCAGCATTCTGACTGGGACCTGGGAGAGTACTGTATTACTGGATGCAGGTGTAAGTCAAGTATCCCATTCCAATCCTGATCCGGGACAAAAATTGTTTTCAAAGCACAAGAACTTGAAGGTCTCTCACTTGGTAAAGTCACTTTTCATTAGGAAGGCTAGAGGAGAAACTAATGAGAAAGAGAGGAGAAAGAGAGCTGAAAAACAGTGATAATTCATCACCCAGATCAGGGATGAGCCTGATCTGATGCATCTCATGTGCCCTCAAGAAGAGTGAAGGTGAATGTATCAAAAGGTTGGGGCTCAGTCCTGGAAGATGGTGACTCACTCAGTTGAGTACAGCAAATCATTATTTTCATACAATGTTTAATGCCAAACAATAATTCCACTGACTTTGGGAATGTATGTTGATTGAATGTCAAACCAGTGGTTAAGGTCTCCTTGTAAACATCTTCAAAGGCTCAGTTTCTAATTTAAAATAAATAAACAAGAAACCTGATCAACATGAAAAAATAAACATAACATTCAGTCTTCTCCTCAAAGAATTTACACTGGGCTCAAAATGCATTGGCCCAAATTAAGCAGAAAAGAAAGAAAAAGTACCTATCTCATCCCTGATTATAAAAAAAAAAAGAACTTCAGGGGCTCACAGTAAAGCCTTCTGGCAGAAAGAAACTTCAAAATCTATGCTTTTTTTCCCATAACTGAGAATCCCCCTTTGAAGTACACTGCAAAGGATTCTGCCTGTCCCCAGAAGCCCTGTGCAGTGCCGCTAGCCATCAGCTCCCACCACTTCTGAATTAACATCCCACAGACACTCCGAAGGAGCAGCACACCTACATTTCCTAGCAGATAACTTATTTAGTATACGAGCTCCTGTTACCCACCAGGCCAAAAGAAAAAGCACTGGACCCCTTTGGTATTATCCCTGATCCCCAAGAGGAGAGATCAGCTCTTCCATGAAACATCAAATAACACATCGCAGGCACAGTGGATTTGTGTGTGTGTGTGACTAGGTTGTGTAATTTCCACAACACTCTGTGGTAGAGTTTGGGGCCATGTTGCTTCACTGCTGGGGAAGGTTTGCTCTCTGCATCCCTATAAAGCTTAGCATTTATGAAAGCATTACAATTGGCCAGATTTCTTCTCTTTTCATCAGCTAGACTGGAAGGCTGATCCACCTCTTCTCACTTCCCTTTCTGGACAAGGGCAGCAGCATCCAGTGCTCATGGGGACTCGTTGTTGTGCTCCACTCAAGGGCCAGGTGTCTCCCCACACCCACTGCAAGACCCTGACCAAGACCAGCCACAAACATGAGATGTGAAAGAGAATAAAGAAAAATGGTTCTTCTAGCCAATTTTTTTTTTTTTCTGGAACAACAACCAAAGTAGATTTTAGGGAAAAAAAGAGAAATACAAAATTGTTAATATCCTGGGAAATGACTAAATATCCTTCCCAGATGCAAAGTGTCATCTTAAACCTAGAAAATGAGTGGTATTTTCCCTGCCTTGACACTGTAAATAAAAGTTACTATCAGTATAGTTAATTTATACTGACTAATACCAGGATGTATGCATGAACAATAAACCATTTCTTTGAATCCTCCCAAGTTCCTGGCCTCAGTACCATCTTGAACTAGAGCCAGTGGAAGTTTTCTCCACCCACCCAAGGGAGCATGGAAATCCTATTGCTAGTGCTACTGTCTGCTGCACCAATTAAAGGAGCAGAAAATGTATCCTGGAATTCTTTACTGAACAGTCAGGAAGGTCAACTGAATGATGGCCAGGTCTGTATGACCGAAACTCTCTGCGCTCCTTTTACCCACACAGGTATTTCCAGATTGTCAGAAGGACCCCAATAGATGATCCCTGGGGATCAGAACTTTCACTTACCCATACCATCACACAGCAGATCAACACTGAGATATGTGAGATGAGAATCTGCACCTGAAATATTTTTACCTCTGTGCCATGGCTGCCTTTGCTCCACGGACTATGAGTGTGGGCTCTGGCAATTGACAAAGGTCCCATTGTAAATAAAGGCATAACTTTAGCAAATTCCCAAGTGCCATGTCTGAGTCTTTCAAGCACAAAGGGCTCTGTTGCTTCCCACTGCAAGTCAGTGCTAAGTCCCTCATGCCCTCCTCTTTCACTCCTGCCTCCCAAAGAGCTGGAACCAAAGACTGCTCCATTCCCACAGGCTTTTGTAGGGATTTGAGTGCAAAACCATCCCTTCAAATCTCACTCCATGTTTTCCAAATAATGCCATGTCTCATTGCTGGGATGGAAGCCAGGTACATGCAAGCAGTTGAGATCTATTGCTATGTTCCTTTTACAAGTTATTTGGCAATTCTATTAACAGCAATCCCAATCAGGCAGAACTAAACCTGTCCTGAGCATGGTGGTGTTTTCAGTAAGGTGAAGTCAGTGAAGGATATGTTTCTATGTCCTGTTCTTCTTGGTTTTAGAGCTTTATTCAATCCTTTGGAGCTTCCTGTCCAAGCCCCACTTTTCTTCTTCAGTGCCTGCTGCCTTCCCTCATTTTGATGTTGTGATGCCCCTTCCATGCTGGCTCATGGACCTTTTACTGAAGAGCTAACAGGAAGTAGGGATAGCATTCAGAGAAACAGTTAATCTATCACTAAGAAAGTTCATCTTCTCATTAAAGTTTTTCACATATGAAAGATATGTCTTTTATACAGTTTTTAGGAAAATAACCAGAATGTGGCAAGGAAGTATGGAAAAAGAGAAGACCTTGAATTTAAAAATATTTAAATAGCACATATCACTTTGATTTTTACCTCATTTCAGAGTTTTTTCTTGCTCATTAGTCTTCTATGTAACCCCCAGTATTGTCAAAATTTTGTGGGGCTTTTTTTTTTTAATCCATATATCAGCCACAAAAGTATGTCAAGATGAGAGTTTGGTGAAGGGTCCACAAAATGAACATAGGGTCAAATATTGAATTGATCAACAACACGAATAGTCTGACGTTTAACTGACTGAAGATATCTAAAAACATAATATAAATCACATCACATTCTCATCCAGAATGGCTGAGTATGAACTCAACTGATAAGTGCAATTAGTTTTGAATTTTATTCTCCAAAACACACTTAAATGTTGCTCCTCTGTTCTGTCTTTTCAGAAATGGCATTTTAAAAAATCACACATTTGCATTCCAGTAAGTAACTTTTATCTAAAGTTTTTCAGATGTTCCACCATAGTTCTGTGAGAATAAACCAGGTTTTCTAGAAGTGTTCAGTCCTTGTCTCTTTGCTGTAAGTGCAAATTTTACCATGTGTTCTTTGCATACCCAGTTCAACAAAACAGCCAGTGGCAAAATCTAGCATTTCAGAAAAGATGTAACACTGTAGAGTAAACAACCTCTCCTCTTTCTGTTCCCATTCTAGTACATGGTGGGAAGCTAAGTGAAAGTTGGTCCTTACAAGGATGGAAACAAACATGGAGATTTATCTGCTCAACAATATTCTCTTGTTCCTTCTCCAATTTATTATGATGCTTACAGGGAGATGGTTTCTAGTACAAGTGTTCTAGAAAGCAAAGTAGTGGCAGATCTCTTTGTAAGATAATCAAACTGTTTCCAACAAAATAAATATGTTTGTCCAATGTGTCCTCTCCCCCACGATCACCTCCTACAATGACACTGACTTTTCTTCACGGTGAAAATGGGGGTTTTATTCTGAGCACTCCTGAGGATTCCTGCATTTATGGTTCTGCCTATTAGAGACAAACTCAGCTGGTGACATTTCTGCTAAAGGCTTGATTAAAACTCATCCGGGAAAATACTTCTTGTTCATCTTATCCAGAGGCAGGAGTCTTGGTCAGAATCTTAGTTCAGATGTTGCTCGGTCAAGAATGGCCAGGTGATGGTCAGGGCTGGCCCTGGGAGTCTGACACCAAGAAAGGAGGTCTCAGGTGCCTTATGCTGTGCCAACTCAATGTGCAACTCTGCCTTTCAAGTAACATGGGAGGTTTTGTCCCTATTTATTCCACTGGAAAATAGTAAAAATAGAACTTACTCCCAAGTAAATCTCAGGAATAAAAATTTTAAGCATTTGTCTACCACTAGTCTGCTCATTTCTGTATTTGCCTACAAAGAAGAAAGGATGGAAATAGCTACTTCTGATCAAATATCTCACCAGGGGAATTGTTGCTGGGGGAGACCTGGGATTTCAAAAGAAACCTTCTCAGAGAACAAAAATGGGTCACCCCTTACAAGGGCTTAGGCAGCCAATGTACCAATGGATTTGCTATTTCCAGCTCTAGACTTCTCATCTTTCAGGAATGAACAAGAAGGATCCATACTAGGCTGTGTCAATATGACTTTGGCCTTTAGTTCACAGTGGAGTCATGGTGGTGCATGCATTGCTTAGGATTTTTTTGGTCACTGAATATGCTGCATATATTGTTTCATTGAAAAGTAAAGAAAATGAAACAGAAGTTATCCTGAATGTCTTTTTTGACAGCTATCACTAACGTATTACTTTAAAAAATACATTTTTGTTATGTATAAGTTATGGCAACATCACTGGCAAAAAGCCATGAACACACTACTGGCTACAAAGTTTGGTACATCCAGTGTTGTCTGGATTGGATTTTTTCCTTCCTGTGGTTTATACTCAGCAGATTTTGATGATGATGTCCTGCATATATTAAAAAGGAAGCTGTTATTGAGGGTAATGTGCATAATGACACCACTTTTATTGTAATGCAGAATGCATGGCTTCAACTGTTTGCAATACTTTAGCCAGTTCCTTTCAAATTGAAAACAGACAGAGAGCCATTCTGAATGCAACCTGCTATCTTTAGCCACCAATCTTGTAGCTGACATCTCTACAAACAGCTCAGCCTTCACCAAAGTTGAGGAAACTTCTAAGAGCATTCTTCTTTAGTGCCCCAAGTTTTAAAAGTAATGTACAAATGGTGATTTCTTTCATAAATCGCATTAAAGAAAAAGATTGGTTTTCCTAGGGAGAGAAGCATGGTCATTTTTCACAGATGGAAAGTGTCTGGTCCAAACAGAGCACTGCATTTAATATATCACTATTTTATTCATGTCATTTGTAAACAGAAAGATATCCTTGCCAATGTCAGTATTTTTTCTCCTCTTTTGCCCTTTAAAAAACGCTTATAAATTAAGATTCCTTCTGCATCTGTGAGCTCAAATGTAATGGCAGAAGCCCTCTGAGGCAATAAGAGGCACACACATTCCCCACCCAAACCTCACCAAGAACAGGTTGCACAGACAGAGCTCCAGGAGGTTTACTCTGAATCCCATCCTTCCAGAGGCACAGAGCTTGTCCAGTGAAAGTACAGCTGGGAACTCTCCCAGTCTCAAGTTTGCATTTTCCTCTCCTCCCTCAATGAGAGATTGTCCAATTAATTGCTAATTAATAATTAATTAAATCAATGACAGATTGTCCATGGGGGAGAGAAATCTCCCCAGAGGCTGAGAGCCCTGAGTTCCCCCAGCTCAGAGCCAGGGGAAGAATCTCTGCCATCGCCAAATGTCAATGCCTAAAAAGCAGCACTGTGACAAATCTGTGCAACATCTACTGGCTGGACCACTAAAGTAGCCAAATGTTGGGAATATTTTCAACAGAGTCACCATCCACTTGCCAGCTCCCCAGTTTCTAGAGACTCGTGTCCAGACACAGGAGGGGAATGAATACAAAATAATGAAAAAAACAGCCTCGGTAAGAAAGCTTCTAGAACAGTGTTGTCAGGATCTGTTTTCTGTTTGTTGTCACTTGATACCTTAAAAGTGCTCTGGGAAAAAAAGTATGAATTTTTTGCAATAAGGTTAAGTAGTGATTCAAAGTTGGTGCAGTCCTAAATTAATGATAGAGGCAGGTGAGGTGAACAAAGCAATCTGGATTGCTTGATAAAGTAGTCTTCTTTGAACATCAAAAGTTATTGATATTCCAAACATGATGTAATTCATCTCGGAACAAAAAAAAAAAAAAAAAAAAAAAAATTTAATTTCAGACTCACAAGATGCAAATCCCTTGGCCCAGACTGCACTGACCCTAAAAACCCACTTAATGCTGGTATTATGTACCATTGCAAATCTCCCAGTCCAGTGCTTTGGCTGTGAGGGACAGTAAATTTAAAAGCAGAGGAATATCAAACAGAGAAGTGAATTGTGTCTAAACAGTACCACTGAGAACATTACTGGAATATTGTCCCCATCTTTCAGCCACTTCAAAACATATATAGGAAAAATGTGAAAATAATGCAGAAAACTATTACTATTCATTAAGAAATATGGAATATTCCACTGTGTGGTAAGAAGTTAGATAATTCAATGTGTTCATTTTCTTCAAGAAAAGGGTAAGAGCAAATTTATGCCATACAGAGCTCTACCTGCTAAAAAGAAGGAAGTTTCCTGATAGCAGATGACTCTCTAATGCAGAAGAGACCTGACAATCTGAACCTGAAAAGTCAGTCTTCACAAATTATGATCAGAAATAAAGGACATTTCTTTAACAGTGCTATTAATTAACTAATTGAGTAATTATAAAGGATTTGGTAGCCTTTTGAGCACCATGAAGTATTTATGTGTTCACTGCAGAAATTGTTAATTAATTATTCCAGAAAGCCCCACACAGCTCCAAGGTTAGACAATCAGTCCTCTTCCATAAATAGATGAATCTCTTGCCTCCTCTTGTTGCCAAAAGAATCATTTCTCTTCATGCCACTGTGCATACCTAGGCATATTAATCCAGGCACTAAGAGATACAGCATAAATGCATTGTTGTTGTGGTGGCTGCGATTTTTTTTTTTTATTATTATTTCAGTCATCTTACCCTGAAGACCCTTTAAAAATACAAGAACATGCTTTTTCTTAATATTTTAGGAGAAATTGAAGCCAAGGATTTGTTCAGGGTTGTGCTGTTCTGAAAGGAAAATGAATATATGGGATAGAAAACAATCAGCTTCCAGAAGATGAATAGTTGTTTACCTGGTCAGGTGGGGAAGGAGCCGTATCTCCCTAGGCATACAAATCCCCCTGCTCCTGCTCACAGCAGATGTACAGGGAAGGCAATTGCACAGAGAGGAAAAATTGAGGGGGGCTCTGTCACTCATTCACTTGAAAAGCACCAGAGAAAATCTTAACTTTGTCAGAGCACTGATGACAAAGGTTTCCTAAATTACAGCATTTGAGAAGGCGGGTGCAGATGATGCAGCCCTGTGGTCCATTTAGGTGCCTGAACACATAAATAATCTTTGAAGGTGTTAAAAGTTAGCTCTACAGTAACCGAGAGCTTGTCCTCTCACCCCTCTGCCCCACTCCCCTCTCCTCTCATTACTAGGAACGTGTAAGACAAATTGTTGTAGAGAGACTATCTTTTAATCAGGCTCTGAAATCGCCATATACGGCGTGTTTGCTGGATTTGAGCTTGGGCTGCATTTTCTCTTCGCTCCATAAAATACTCCAGGGATATCAGGTACCCACTCTTCAATGGCTTGGTTGGTACTTGATGTCACTGGTCTCAGAGCTATTCACTGCGAAAAATGTTTGGTCCTTTTTTATTTTAATTGCTGGAATGGCTGTGGATATAAGTTGCTCAACACAAAAGGGTGACAAATAATGATGAAAGACACTAGAGTGCTCTCATGTGTAGCTTGGACCAGAAGGAGAAAAGAGATTATTGCAGCTGAACTGGTCACATGGAATTTGCTGGACCTGCCTGCTCCAACCCCCTCCAGCCTCTCTCCGGGAATAGTGCTCTTACAAGCTAAGAAAGACACAGTTGGCACCAAAAAAAAAGGGAAAAAAAAAAGGAAAAAAAATACCATTAACAATGACCTTTAGAAATTTCAAGGACATAACGCTGCCTTTGTGAAGTGTAAACAGATGCATTGTCAAATAGTTAAAGAACAGATTTGCTCCTGGATCTGTCATTTACCTCCTCACAAACTCAAACTCCAAACTGTAAAGAATCAGGAGGAAACGGCAGCAGCATGATTATACAGTTAAAGAGACAAATACTTATGTTGGTCTTCTCAGAGACTGATATTTCTATTATATTTTTAATTAACATTTTAATCCTTTAAAATCATTTTAATCCTCGGGAAGCATGTTACAGAGTGAAATCGTTGCTATGAAAAGTGTCAAACAGATAATAGCTAAAATTAATGGTTTTGTGATATATCAAGTTTTCAAATTGTTCTTTTATTAAAAGAGCCTGACATTTTTCATTACAGTGAGCAGGGCTTTCTGAATAAAAAGTAAGCATGTACCCCAGATTACAGAACATTTAACTATTTGCATGATAAAGTCTTCCTCCGGGTTTTCAGTCTGTTGAAAGAGTTGCCAATAGACTAGATAAGTATCTTCTGTGGTGGCAGATCGAAGCCCAAAGGTATCCCAGACTCCTCCTCATGCTCCTTCTTGTTTTAGCTGGGGCTCTTCCTGGCCCCCAAAGCCCTTTGCAGGACCAGGGCTCGCTGGGGCTTTACCATGAGCTGGGCTCAGCTGATTGTCATTGCACACCCATGCCAAGGGCTGCTCTCCCTCCTGCTTGGCTCAGAGTACCATTGGTGGTTTTCTCATTTGAGCAGCTCAAGGCAACCTCTGAAAGGCTGCAACTCATAATAGGATCAATAACTGTGTGCATAATTGCAAAAACACTTCAGTAAGTGGATATGAGCTGCTGCAGACCTCATCTTTACACCTTTGCAAACACACGGTTCCTTGTCTCAGAGTCAAGCTCTTCCTTTCTGACATCTCTCAGTGCAGCACACACAAAAGTCAGAATACATAAACTGTAAATCCCCTACTTACTGGGAGCCATAAATAGCTACAGGTAGAGATTATGACCCATGGGAAATGGGATCATTGTCTCAAAAATAAAATATTAAAGCAATTCCTCTAAGAACTAGCCTTTTCTTAAAATCACCTTGGTATTTGATTTTAAATATGGCTTCTTGCCAAATAATGTGCTAATTCAGCAGTGAGCAGAGTCCTCTCTTTGTGAAAGTTCTGCAGTGTTTTACTTGGATGTGGTTACTCCGGTGGTTTTCTTATTTCTGTTTTTTCTTCTTTAAACGGGGAGCAAAACATTACCTGTGGTAGTAAAAGAATGGTGAAATGAGAGAATGAGTGATGCCATTAAAAGCTGTGGGTTGCCATCACATGTGCTCTTAGGCACATGCTGGATAATACAGGGCTGTTTGCACAGGTCTGCTTTTCGTGCTGGGGAGGCTCGTGTAATGAGCAGTGTAATGAAGCCACAGGTATAATGCACTGCTGCCTGAGGTCACCAATTAAGGCAATCTATGAAACCTCAATGAAATGTTTCCCCAGCCCTCCCTACCTCTGTTTGGGTGCACAAAGCTCAATTAGGCACTCAAGAGTTTGGAGATCTGTTTTAAGAGAAACTTGCATAAATACCTTAATGCATCAGGCTGTCACTTCAGGAGATGTGGTTTATTACCCCACTCTGCACTAACTTGTTGAGAGCCCTCAATGCCTCAGTTCCTCCTCTCTCCTTCCCAAAAGAAGGATAAATGGCATTTCTGTCCCTGGGGATACCTCTGTTAGTTGTCACATACAGTCATGCTCTGGCTTGCTTGCCTGCTCCCTTTCACACCCAGGGCATCCAGGCTCTAAAGGGACTGCAGCACAGAAGGGTGAGGGCAGCAAGCTGGGCACAAGAAATGCTCCCTTGATGGGCACACAAGCACAAAATTGGAAGGACAAACAGCCACACTGATGTCTGTCAGCATTTCAAATGAAAGTCAATTATGACCACACCATACCCCCAAGATGTCAGCACCAGATCTTTCTTGGGGAGTTGCAGCATGCCCAAAACCTCCTGTCAAATTTAGCCCATTTTATTCCTAACAGGGATCCACATGTTGCATTTGTCCTCAAGTCCTTGCTGCCCAAGCTGTGTCAGCCCCCTGACAGCTTTCGGATGATGTCAGAGTTGCTGGGTTTGCATCAGGATCCATGTCTAGTTCGGGGTGCCACCAGCAGAGATGTCCTCACCACCAGTTGGTGCCATGGGAGCCTGGAGAGCAGAAGCACCACCAAGATTGGGTTAAACTGGGGAGTCAGGGGAGGGAGGCAGCAGGTCTCTTTCCCTGCAGGCTCCCTGAGTCTGGATTTTGGTACCCCCTACCCTTTCAAGGTCAATGCAGTGACCTTGAGGGCAAGCTACAACGTCTGTTTATTTTCCCAGGCTCTCTCTTGCAGTGGGAGTGGGGCAGAGGGGTGACAATGGCAGGGAGAAGGTAGCATCCTTTGTGAGGGAGGCAAGGGGGTCTTACTTCTGCTTGTGGCCGTACAGAGCTTGCACCCAGTGTAGAAACTAATTAAGACACTTCCTGTATTAAAGAATAAACACCCACACATTGAAACCAGGACACAAAATTAATAGCATGGTATATCCAATATTGTTAATAGCAATTTTTTTTTTTTACCAAGACAGAAATTATTCCAAAATCAAAATGAGGAAATAGTGACATGTTGGTTAGAAAAAAATAAACAAATCCATTTATTTTCTCAGAAAAAGCCCATGTAAGCTGTAAATCCTGACCTGCATTAATTAAATTTCACTTTTAGAAAACAGTAGTGCAAATTCCCCTTAATCCACAAAGTCTGACTTAACTTGGGGGGTGATGGGAGGAGATTTCTTGATTCCCAGCAAAGATCTTTCTTGCATCCACTGCAGAGCCTTAGTCTTTATTCCATCGTACAGTGAAAGAAATGCAAGGGGGTTTGAATGCTGGGGGGGAGAAAAAGAAAAGGCAAAGC
Source organism: Melospiza georgiana (assembly GCF_028018845.1). Taxonomy (NCBI): domain Eukaryota; kingdom Metazoa; phylum Chordata; class Aves; order Passeriformes; family Passerellidae; genus Melospiza; species Melospiza georgiana. The sequence continues at coordinate 10,037,115 of NC_080432.1, read as the reverse complement.
AAAAAAAAAAAAAAAAAAGAAGAGGGAAAAAAAAAAAAAGCCGCCTTCTTTGTGTCCTTATCTCTCCCGATGCGTGTTACATGTTGCAGCAAAGAGCAGGGGCGCTGAAGCCGAGCCCAGAAATCCGACTGGATTTGACGACGCCCCCGGTAAACAGCGTGGCACAAAAGTCCATTGTGCTATGAGATAACTGCGGGGCTGAATGGGGGAGGCTGTCACGGGGGGGATTGTTGGGCCAGTCACCATCGGATCACAGTCGAGGCCTGAATTCCTTTATGGTTCATCAGGGCCTGTTGGTACCACAGAAAGTGTCATGATCCTTTTTTTCACTGGGGCCAGATGGTGTCCTTTTCTGAGGCCTTCCTAATGCCCGGTTTTCCACATGTAAAACTCCTGGGAAAATGACCTAACTCACAGCTACTTAGTGAGGCTTGAGCAGGTCTTTAGAAAGACTTCTGTCAGGAACAAGGCGGCCGTACCACTCCGGGGGAGCAGGGGGAGGCCACCAACACAAACCTACCCCTCGCCGTCTATATTTAAGCGGAAATAAAATCCCGCCGGGCCAGCGCCAGCCTGCGCGGGCCGGGCCGCGGCCGGCGGGAGCGGCACCGTCGCTGGGCAGAGAAGTGCCAGGAGGGGCCGTGGGGCCGGCGGCCGCCGCAGCCGCTCTCCCTTCCCCGGCGAGCAGATGGCCTGAATAAAAACGTAGAATGTGGTCCAGAAGGGTCGGGAGAGGACAAAAAGTGAGAGGTTCCCCAGGCCGCGGGCAGCCGCCCGGAGAGAGGGGAAGGAGGGAGGGAAGGAGGGAGGGAGCCGCCGCTGAAAGGGGAGAGCGAGAGGAGAGGGGACTTTTGATGTCGGGAGGGCCGTGCTGGCCTCCCCTCTCCCGAATGATTCCCCGAGGGGCCGCGGGACCGCAGGTGCGGCGCTCAGAAAGCCCAAAGCCTTTTCTGTCGATAAAATAATGCCTGGCCAGAGGAGCTCTCCCAAGGCTGCGAGGGATGCAAAGCTGAGCAGCTTCCGTGGCCGTGCCTATTTTCCCCAGCCAAGGCGTTAGCAGAATGATCTTGATAACTTTTAGCCACGGTGATTGACCTTTTAGCCTTCACTGTACATCACTGTACCGGGATGTTTTCTCTTGTCTGGCTTTGCCAGGGAATTTTTTGTTTGGGTTGATGAAAGCATCCCTATCCATCCTTTACACATTTTTTTTGGAAGCACTATATGCCGTACATCTGTCAGTGGATCTGCAGATATTTCAGCAGCCGCTATACCTATCCTACAAGTTTTCCAATGGTATTCTATTTTCAGAAGCCGGCACATAAATAAGCACAGCTCAGTAAACATACCAACAGTCGGTTTTATTTTTCTTGTTCTGTGACCCAGAACATGCTGTAATCCCAGTGTTAAATGCATTTCCCCTGATATATTTTAAAATGAATATGGGAAGTTCAAATAGGATTTCTTTCCTGAACATGGCCATCTAAGAAATGAAATAGAGCTGTCTGAAAAGTAGCCATAATTGTTCAGAGGAAATTGTGAGGAGATTTTCATTAAAATGTTGTTTTTTTCAGTTAAAAACTGAAAGCCAGAACTGAACAACTAGGCTAAAAGTCAGTGCTGATACGTCAAAAATCAATTTTGGTTTCAAATATTTAATTTATGAGAAAAAAATACAAAAATATGCTTACTCTGACATTTTTCATTTTCAGACTTGCACAGAACACTTCTATGAATGTTTTTCTTTCTTGGCTAAAATCTTTGTCTAACGTGTTTTTAGTTCCAACAGAATCCCAATCCTCATTTTTTTATTTTGGAGTCAGATCTGAGTGGAAAAGAAATGTACCATTGATCTCAGGTAGGTATTGTTCAAAGGTTTCTTTCTGTGCTTGTTAAGAATACAAGTTAACTTCGTTACAGAACATACATCCAGGGCATAAAAAGATGATACAAAAGAAAACAAGTACTTTTTCAATCTCACCTTCTCAGCTAAAAGAATAAAAGATGGAAGATGTGTATGTAAAGATGCTCCTAGTTGCTCAGAATAGCATAATTTTTCAGTGCTCTTTGAGAGTAAAACTTAAACAAAAACAGCCCAGAAGTGTTTGGCCATTCCAAACTGCTCTGTTCTGGAGCCTCTGCCTTTGACCCAAAAACTACTGACATCCATGAATTTCGTTTCTCTTTGGTAACTTGCAGATTATTGATTTTATCGTTTGCCTGACATTTCACAGTGCATTGCCTCACTTACAGAAATGTTCAGCATTTACACTGTGATGTGAACTGTCATAAAGTGAGGTAACATTCCATAAAATCCTAAGGGGAAAAACACTTTGATGAGATGCAGTCCAACTTGGAAGGACTGTATTTTTTCTCAAGCTGTTCTAGGCTCACTCACCCTGAAAAAGCACATTTCAGAAGGGACAAGATAATTTTAAATAAGAACTGCTGTTTAAAAGGAAAAACGAAAAGGATGAAATCTTTTATAGTAACAAGAGCAGGAGTCACCATTGGTGTGTAACGTAAAAGAAGGGAAACGCACATGTACTTGCTATGCTCTGCTTTCAGCAGAGCAACAGAGTTCAAGAGAAACAGCTTGTGCTTTACATTTTTGGTCTGCTCATTCCCCTTCTTGTTCTAAAATGTATCACTGGGCCTGAATACCCCCAAGAAACCAGGCAGAGGCATCCGGCACGTACTTAGGATCTGTGTCTTGCAACAGAAGGAGCCCGAGAAAGAGAGCCAGCCCTTCTCCTGCTGGGTCAGTCACATGCAGTCAGGCTTTTGCATAGAGCTAGCCTTCTGTCTCCTTCCTTTGAGAGGCAGAGTAACATTTTGTAGTGACACAAAGAAATTCTTCCCTCTCTTGGTCATAAAGACCCTCAGCGCTAGATCCTCTTTATCAACTGCTCTTTTCTTATAGGATATGATATATTTTATTTACATATGAATTGATCAGTTTGTCTGGAAAACTTGGAAAGCCCAGTGGTTCACAAAAACATAAACCTCTCTACTTGTCATCACTGCTGAAACTTAAAGAAAACAGCAATCTCTCTGCTTTGCCTAGCTCTCCATAATCCATATCCTATCCATTATACATGTTACTATTGTGCAGGGCTCATAGTTGGGATGTCATTAGTTAAATTTTATGGGTGACAAAGCAGAGAAACAAACTGCAATGAAATTATTACCAAAGATGAAACAAAAGTATTTGGCCACGTTCTTCTTCTTTTGGGAGAAAGATCCCTGTAAAATGCCTGGCTTTCCATTGCCTTTGAAAGTGGATGTGCAGTTTGTGAGACACATTGCAGTAAGCACTCAAAATCTTTTGTCCCATGTCTTGGGCACATACCTACAGGTGCATGTGCAATACAAAAATGCATTTCTTTCTAGACTGTGCTGTCACTTCTTGTACTTCTAATATGCTGCTATTAGTATGATGCAGCTCACCGACTGTGTGGCTTGTAACGCAGAAGAAACCACGACAAAGATAAACAACAGGAAGATTTTCTGGCTTCGTGAGTTTTCGTCCTAGTCTAATCAGGATCTTGCAATTTCTCTTGGTCTGGTAATTGAGAAACACCAAACGAAATTACTAAATATAATTCTAAGACAAACAAAAGCCCCCTTTAACATAAGGCATGCTTGGGCTCCTTGTACCGTGTAACTCCTCCCTAGAAGAGGATGTGGAAGGCAAATGGACTCTAAAAGCAACTATACAAAGCCAGAAAATAAAAGTCCAGTGGATAACCACATCTGTGTCAGGAAATTCCTAAATTATAGATAGCTGAAAGCAGACTGCCATGGGAAGGGTCACTCCATGCTGTTCTCCTCACAGTCTTTCCCTGAGCAGTTATTACTAGACACTGTCAGGGACAGGAGCAGAAGGACCTTTGGTCTCGTTCAGTACAGCTGTTCTCTTGTTCCTCTGTTCTTATTTTATTCCAGCAACAAAGTCTATTTTTATTCGTCTCCCTAGAACTGTGGCCAGCACACTGGAAAGGATTTTACTAGGAATCCAGACTGCTGTGAGTGTTCATGGTACACACAGGGACATTTTTTTCTTTCTTTGTCTGCACAGGGTAGCTGTGTCAGAGGCATTCTCTGTCTTCTCCAGCTCAGGGTGCTGAAATGCCTTGCAGTCAGGAGGAAATATACTCACAGGCCTCCGTGGTTGTCTAGTAAGCCTGCAAACAACATTAATGTCATAACATGGGTAGTTTGACACCTATGTAAAAGTAAGGATGGCTCCTCTCCAGAATATGTCTGTCACCAGATATTATCTATACTGAGAGCTTTAGAAAAGGCACTTATTTAATTCACAGGAATGATACTAAAATAACCCCACTGTGTAGGATTCCTTTACTTTCTGCTGACATGGATATCACCAGAGGAAAACATGAATCTAAATGTCATAGTTTAAAAGTGTCATAAATGTGTGGATCTGTGTGGAAAATGCAAAATAACTAAGCTTCACACACTGAGTCCCAACTCAACCCAAGCAAAGGACCAGTCTTAAATCCTGTTTCAGTCTTGTTTCTCATCTCATGTTTATGGCAAAATCTCATGTCTAGCAAGGAGCATCATTCATTACTGCATAATACCATTCAGTTTTGTTCTCAGAAGAGAGTAGTTATAGGTCATGGTGCTGACCTCTTTGCCAGCAGCTTCACATGCCATACACTCAGGAAGCCTATCAGTGTATGCCTAGTGTGTCCTAGAGATAGATTGGATCCAGGAGGACTCTCTAAATTTACTGTTGTCCAGGATTGCACAGGAGGAATGTAGCCTCCATGCTGCAGTCGGTTTGCAGTCAGACTGCACCAGAAGTCTTGCCTGGCCCAATCAGTGTCATGTCTCATGCCTGGGCAGAGAAGTGGGATGGAGCAGGGAGGTGGCACGGCAGGGGCTGGAAGCAGAAGCGGCTGAGTCGGATGAGTTGCACGCTAAGCTGATCTCCTTTGGGACCAAGGCAATAGGTGGGCAGCACCTTCCCCACACGGCCCCTGATGCTGAGGCCAGAGCAGTCCTTGCAGCCCCTGACAAGTGGAGGCATGAGTCACATTCCCTCAGTGTCTGCACGAGCGATGCCGTGTGCCGTGCCACAGGTCCCTCGCTGCCATCGGCAGGCCTGGTTAGCATAGATGGGTCGTGGCAGCACTGCAGCCTTCAGTCTAATGCCAGATTAAATTTATTAGAACTGTAATGCCAACTTGGACCAATGAAGAGTGGCCCTCAGTCTCTGCACAAAGTAACACAGTCACCAAACACACTTCAAATCACAGACTTGGTCCAAGTGTGCTGGAAATTGTCCAAAACCAAAACCTCAGTGCAGATACCTCCAGGAGCCTGGCAGAAAAATCATAGGTTTGATCTTTCTGGTAACTTAACAGGCTGCCATATCCAAACAACGACATTTAGGAGAGCCTGGATTTCTCTGTGAACACTGCCCTTCTGCTGGATAAATCCAGCCCTCTCTACTGGGTAAATTCACATATACTGATGTAAATTAGTAGCAACGACTATACAAATAGTCAAATCAGCAAACTGCACTCATCATCAACTAGTACCAGCAGCAAATCAAGCCTATAAATGTCTTTGACCGTGGATCTCAGTCTATTAGAAGTTATGCACCCCACTAAAGACTCCTAGGATGGTATTGTGCAGCAAATAAATACCCATTTTTTGTTGCTAACCTGTCTTCTTGGTGACTCACCCAGGCAGAGAGCTCCCATCTGGGTTTATAAGAATAAGCAGTTTGATATGGAATTTCATAACATACTTACATGTTGCTCACATCCTTCTGTTGAGCTAAATTGATCTTTTTTCTTCTCATTTCCTGGGTAGATTGCATTTGGTCTATGAGTAAACACAGTGTAGCTGCCCCCTTTTCCCAGGCTTTCTAATGAGAATGTGCTGTCTGATCAGGTGCATGCACTCTGCTGTCATTTGCAGCCTGACCTGAAGGTCAGAGGTGATTTGAGCAGGCTCAGGGATGCATACAAATCACATCCTCTTGTCTGTCTGTTTTGTTGACTGGTTCTCCTCAGGGTCATGGCTATCTTAAGTAGCAGCCTGAAGGATAAAGTGCGCCCTGTCTGAGCTGTAAAACTTTGACTTTGGACCAATTGCATCTGACATACAGCAGCATGAGGGTTGGTTTAGCCTTTGGATTCAGAACAAATCACTGGCTATCAATAGCTGATAGTGACATGCAGTTTACTGAATGTCCCCTTTTCTCTGGCAGCTGTATATTCTTTGGGAAAAATGGATGTGTTTTTAAGTTTCTAAGGTCATGTTTTAAATATGATGTTGCACACACTCCATTAGAAAGTAAGTGTAGCAAATAAATAAATAGCTAGAAAATATAATGCTGTTTTATGAGTTTGCTGTTGGGCTCCCAGGTTGTGCACAGTATGGGAGGTGGGGGAATAGACATAAAATGGCATAAGAATGACCTACTCTAAAACAAAATTTTTTTTTAGGATTAGCTCACTTACTGAAAACTTTCCAGGAATGATATTGAGGAACAGCCATGCAGAATAAAGCACTCTGTCCTCAAGACTGGAGTTCTGCAGGGAGCATCTTTGCCAACACAGCTGCACCAGCACAGCAGTCGATGCACAGGGTTGTGGGCTCAGGAGCAGCATGTTCTGCCCATACCCTCCCTCTGTGCACAGAGCACCAGGCCCAGCCCCACAGTCCCCATTCTGCTCCTGCCACAGTGACAGCAAGCACCCACTGGTGCTGCACCCAAGAAAGGACAAGTTTTGAAGGCCACCAGGCAGGCATCAGAGAGTCACGGCTCTCACTGGCATCAGCAGGGGCCAGATTCAGAGCAGTGACCTGGAAGCAAGCGGCTCCGTGTCACCCCCATGGGTTGCCCAGCCCCCTAACACTTCACTTATTAAAAGGCGACTCTAGGACTGTGTCAGTGCCCTTGTGCCTCTGCAGCATCATACTAAAAACCCACTCTTCTCTGTCTTATATGTTTGTAAGTCAATTTTATACAAAGGAACTACTCTTTTATTGGTCAAAATGCTTTGGTGGCTTCTATTTATTATTAAGAATCACATTACTTGTCAACAATTGTATGTGTTTCATTTTCTCAGCTCTGCTGTCACAGCACTGCTTGAAAATTTTTGCCAAGTTTGTGCTGGAGAATTCTACTGAGGGGAATTTTGTGTTCTCATCATATTGTAGCTTGGTAGAAAATTAAAAAGGGATGTTTTTTTTTTTTTTTTTACATATATATATATTATTTTCTAAATCAGCCATAAAACCAGAATAGCTGAAGTGCCACTCTCAGTAACTACCATGCTGCATTTTTTGGTTTATCCACGTATAGAGGTTATCCAGGACTTATAAACTTTTCATAGAGTGCATGTGTAGGACTCCAATGATTGTAAAGAAACAGCCTGGCCAAGAATTTTCTACCAAAGTGGATTTTTTTCACTGAATAACCTGTTCATTTCATAACTTTTTTTTTTTTTTTTCCCCACAGAAAGTTCTTCCCTATCACAATAAAAAAAATTTAACAATCACATTAAATAATGAAACATTTTCAGTTTTCAGCCAAATGTATTTGTGTAATGTTTTGGGTGAAAAGGATGAAAGGCAACTGTTTGCAAAAGATAATCTCATTTTTCAGACTAGTTACAAACAAGCTGTATCTAGTACAGCCTTAAACTACCATTAAGTAATAAAATATTGATAGTACACAAAAACTGGTGAATTCATTTTTGACAGGTCTCATCATATCTGAAGCCTAGTCCCAAGATCTTTCAGGTCTTAGTGAAATAAACAAAGGGTTCAACATACGGTAGAATTTCAGCCTTAATGATATCATATCTGTGAATTGTGAAGCAATGCTACAAGATGAAGAATTGATAGCAGCATAATAGGATATGTTCCTTTCCCACCAGAATCCAGCAGAGGATTGTAATAGTTCACCAGGGGAAGTAGGGTTAAAAACCTCTGACCCCTGATATCACATAAACATTGCCAAAAAAAATAAAACCCTTGATTGACAGTGAGATGCGTGACTGCCTCAAGTCTGCTCTGAAATCTTTGTTGATAATTACTGGCTTGAATGGTATGAGAAATGGGCAAGAAGGGTATCAGCCACATGAGTGTACATACTCAGAGACCTGAGCATCTCTAATAAGAATTGATGTAGTGTGTCATTTGTAATTTAATCAGCAGCATTACATCTTGATAGCAAAAGGACTATCATGAACATTTCGCAGTAAAGTAAGATTAACAGACACACCCCCCGAATCTCTGCTGCCTTAAAGTAATGTCCCAGTTGTGACAGTAGCTAATAAATAGAAGAAATTGTGAGTTGATGCTGACACATGTCCCTGAGCTGCTCCCACCGTGTGGAGGCACTTTGCTGCATGTGGCACTAAGCACCAAGCACTGACCTGAGACTTCTTGTGACCACTGGCAGAGCAGTGCCAACCCTGAGCCAAATTTTGGCCTCTCTTTTCCAGTGGCTGTTGTATCCCAAAGTCCAGGTCTAGATCCAGATTTGAGCCTCTCACAGCCAGCTCCATTCCAAACAGATCCCTTTTATTTCCTCACAATTTGTTTGTAAGTTTGGGAGCCATCTGCTTTACCTTCATGTCCAGGCTTCCCTAAAGGCATCCAGTACCCCAACATGCACCAACCAGAGCCTTCCTGACATGCAAGAAAGCTCCATGGATATTTGGAAGAGATCTACCCTAAAGCTGATGCCTAGGAGTTAGTCATCTCAGCTGAAGCTCCTTAATTTAGACTTTCACTGTAATGGTGGAAAATAGGCCCCTCTAGAGGCAATTTGAGCAGCGTAGCTAAAAAACTTAAGGTGAATGGTTCACTGAAAAGATTTTTTTTTTCTCTACCCTCACTGAAGAAAAAACAGAGTGGTTAGGATATCTATGTTTCAGCCTTCTGAAATAAGGTGAGTTAAATCCTTACTCTGCTTACTCTCTCCAGGAAATCCAGTCTGCAGGCTCTCCCAACATCTGTGTCAACATCTTTTTAATCAAAACTTTAGGATTTCTCACCAACAGTGTCTGAGCAATATTTTTTCTTTTTTTTAAATTTCTTTTCTGTTTTTAACAATGCTCAGTTTTGAGAGCTGAAAGAATTAGCAGTAAATTTACTCATGGGAAAAAGCACATTATGACAATGAAGCAAAGGTCTCTGGTGCCTGCAGTCCCACAGTGAGTATGCATGTTCAGATGTGCATATTAATTGTCATTTATTTCAGTGGCAAGAGGCAAGGAATAAATGGTGCATGGGCATCTGTTTTCAAATGCTTACCCGAGGTGCTGACTCACATCCATAGGTCACCTGAAAATAAAATTAGTCCCTTAGGATCTAGGCCAAATGTTCTGGGAAAATATCCCATCTCGACAGTCTTTGAGTCTTTGAAGCAACTGTTAGTGGCTGATTTTTTTCCCTATCTTTTCCTTTACAAATGTAAAATAACCTCCTGCTAATAGTGTTTTCAGAGCTTTGCCTGGTTATGCCACATTTCCATTACATTTTAGCCTCTTTCCTCTCATCCACCAAAACAAGAAAGGTAATTCATATCACAGTTTTGTCCTCTAGATCGTTTGGTATCAATCTCGTGGCACAACCTGATTTTAAGATGTGTTATTGTACTTCTTACTTCTAAATTTCAGTCTGTGTCGCTCAGTAGTGATTAAACAAATACGTTAATAATTCCATAACAGCCAACACAAAATTAAAATATCGAATTATAACTTACCCAAATAACAAAAATCTGAATCTTGACAATCATGTTAAATAGTGATATTAAAGAGCTTAAAGAAAAGCTAATGTGTTCCATTATTTACTGTAGGCTGTTTTCATGAAGGTATTCTGCACTTAGAGGTTTTTGGCAATATCCATATGTAATTTTCAAACGGAGAAATGATTGTTTTCACACTTCTCTTGGTTAAAACCTCTGCTTTAATCAATGAGACCTCTGATTTCCTCAAACAGGTTTAAAAAATGTCTCTTAAGATCAGTTTCCATCATGGTGTATTTCAGGACTGGTGGTTTAACAATTGCTCTCCAAGAGAATTACTTATTTCTTATTTTATTTGTGTGAGGAGCTCTACAGTGTGACAGGTCCATGAGAAAGTGAACCCAGCTGAGGAGCAGGTGGTCTGCTGCTCCTATGTTATTGCCATTATGTTGCCTTTGTTAAATTACTCCATAAACCCAAGTTTCCTCGTTGCCATTTGTTAAATTTGCCTACCTCCACTCTGTGAGCGCAGATAATCAGTCAAACCTTAATTGGGGTATATTTAGATCAAAGTATGTAGCCAGTGTTTGCTCCCAGTACCTGGGTTGCAAATGATAGTCACATGAGTGGCTTTCTCTATTGGACATGCTTTTTGTTTAACCATGATCATTGCTGGCAGGCGGCTTTTTGTGCAAGTGAAAAGCCCTTTAGAATTCCTCTAATTCTGACAAAGAAACTGTCTTTGGGAGGAGAAATTGAGTATTGCCTTCTTGCATCTGAATAGTCTTTCAGCTCTATATTCACAGCAATATACGTAATGTCCGCAGACAAGAAGCAGAAGGTTTGGATCCATGTTATTTGTTCCTTATCCAGCTTCTGGAAAGTCTTGGAAGCTTGTATTTTTACAAGTTAAGGAGATATATGTAAGGTCTGTGAGTATAGGCATGGATTTCTCTTGAGAAGTGATGCAAAAACAGTTTGCTACAAAAATCACAGAGGTTGTCTTTTTTTTTTATTTAAGAGGTAATAAATCAAAGCAAGGTTTGTGTAGGGATGAGTGATACATCATCTTTGCACTGCTCCTCTGAGAAAGGTAGAAAATGTTTATGGAAAGATTTCCATTTTTTACCTTATTTCTGATCTGTTTGCTGGTTTAATCAGTTGTTTTCAGATGGATTAAATTAGCTTTATTTATTACCTTTCACATCTTTCATTTCCTTTGCTGGCACCATTTTGTATTGTCTTTTATTTTTCCATATCATGGTAGCACCTAAAGTTAGAGTCCTGGTGCTCTGAAAACTACAGAGAATAAAAGACGGCTCATTCCCTGAAGAGCCTGCCCTTAATCAAGACAGCAAGATACATGCTACACTAAATTTGGGATACACTATGGAGAGCAAAACACCTACAATTGGCTTTCAGCACTTAGAGCTCTTCGGGGTTCAGTCGAGCAAAGGCACGCACAGGCACTAGATTTTAGGGCACAGTTGAGCAGCCTCATTTAGTTCAAAGTGACAAGGACATATGCAAAGCTGATGATAAATCTTCCAGGGCAGGAGGTTAGGTTGTGTGACCAGGCCATTGGCCTGTTGAGAGGGAAAGCTGTCGCTAGGGACAGAAAGTTGACCTGCTCTTTGGATTTCTCTACATTTGAATGCTGAGTTAACAAAGCACAGATTTAGTATGTTTAAAGAGTCAATGTGGAGAAAATACTGTAAAGTAGCTCTGTTTTCCACAAAATTCCTCGTAGACCTTATTCTAAAGGAACTTTGCAAAGAGTAAAGGCCACTTTTGAAGCAACATAAAGGCCACTTTTGTCAGTGAAATAACTTGCTGGACTTTTTCCCCACAGATTTGTATAGAGCACTGGTTCACATCAGGGTCTGAAAAAAAATTAGTTTTGATTGTATATACATACATACAAAAGGGTAAACAGTCTGAATAAAGCCCTTTGTACTGGATTAGTGTCTTAGCTCTTTTACCCAAGCTGCAGGTTTGGGATGTCTTTGTTCAGTTAGGTTTTCGGGGCTGACCAAACTGGGTGTGTTTGAGTTTCATTCCTCACCCTTTTGAGGTCTGTAGGACTGATTCCTTGCATTCAGTGCCAGCAGTACTGTAAGTGCTCAATGCTTTATTCTCTAAGCTATTCATCCTTTCAACCTTTGGCTTTTTTTCTTTAATCCATCTACCTTACTAAGTTTTCAAGTCAAGTAAAATGTTAAATGTGCTTCAAGCAAGAGCAACACAGAAATAACAGAGAGCATGCCAAGAATTTCTGGCCATCTCGTTTATTTGTTCTCTGTGAGTGTGTGTGTGTATAAATATGTGTACACATGTGAATGTGCATGGAGGTATATGATTACACCACAAAAGATGAATCTACCATGAGGCAGAAGTCATGTAAAGCACATATTCCAAAGGATATTATACAGAGAAAGGCAAAATAAACACATTTGAGCAACTTCTCGCTAATATCAGAAACAAGTAATTGCTCTACATCACGAATACTTTTGTGGATAATTCAAATGCTTAATACTGCTTGTCTGAAGCCTTGATGACTTTTTTTTTGGCTGCAGGGGACAAGAGGCTTACACACATGCCACCACTTCAAAGATTTGCCTTCTATTAATTTTTTACTTAAGCTTCAGAGTGTTAAATTGTTCAATTTAAGCCGTGAATATATTTTATAAGATCATCCTAGCCCACCATTTTTCCCAAAATAGAGAAGTTCAGGATATTTGGCAGTTTCACCTCCTCACCAACTCTCTGCAAAATATATATGAATAATTTCTTTGAACCTCAGCAGCTTGTGATACAGAGAAACACAAGTTCAAACCTTAGTCTTTCCTTAACGATGGAAATAGACTGTTCTAAAAATAAGTGCTGAATTTGATGATTTAGATTAAAAAAGAAAAAAAAAGCACATCATAAATAGAAATGTGTTGTAACTTTTCCGATTGGAAATTAAAAATAATGGGCTATTTTCCATTTCCTTGTGGGGCTTTCATGAGCTGAATCAATATAATGAAATGTTCTAGTCAGCAAAATAAATCAAGAGCCTTTTACTGTTTTTATCACAAGAGATCCCCAGTGAGGTGAGGAAGGAGAACAGAAGAGACCACATGACATTATGCAACTATCCTACATCAGAGTGTAAGTCCGGCTGCTGCTCCTGAGCTAAATGCTGTCTCTGCTTAGCCAAAGCTGGGAAAAAGATGGAAATATGAGATTGCCAAGAACAGGGCACACTGTCTCTAATCTGTCTCAATTATAAAGAAAAAAAAATGGGGATCCAGTGATTTCCTGTGCTCCCGCTATGACTTGGAGACCTTCTGTTCATGCATTCCTGGGGATGAGAGCCTGCATGACACTACAAATCAACTGAAAAGATTCCCAGATTACTTCTGTGAGACCTGTACCAGTCTGAAATGCAGGATTGGGCCTGCACTGATGGGGGGCTTCAGATGGGACCCATGGTGGAGTTCTGGAGCAGAGTCCTCCCCACACAGTCGCTCTGCTGTGAAAGCTTCCCACTACTCACCGTGGCCTGGGGTGGCCTGGGACTCAAGAGCTGCCTGTCTGCAAGTACTGCTTAGAGCCCTGGGAACACATCAGCAGAAAACCACTCTGGCCACTGGGTTTACATCATGTTGTGTTCTGCAGGAAATGTTTGTATTTGTTTGAGAGAGAAGTCCTGCTGTTTCAGATTAAGTGCCTTTGCCATCTGCTAAAAGAATGGCAAAACAGCACGCAGTCAGCTGCTAAAGATCAGGGATAGAAACTCAGTGCAGAGCTGTGTTCTTGCTAGCTCCATGGTAAAAATTCCCATTTCATAGGGTGTTCCATTATGCTTTTTTGGGTGACATTTTCTTCTCTGTAAAAGTCAAAGGAATTCTAGTGTCAAAAAATACAGCTTCCATAGCTGTCCTAGTTTATGCCAACATCCCTCTGCTCTCTGCAGCCAGCACCACTTCCAGGGCAGGATCAGGCACCCTGGAGGAAAGATGGCCGGGGTGCCAGCCACAAGCAGGTCACTGCAAACATATGGGCACCCATGCTCTCAACCAAAGTATTAAGGAGGAAGAGATGTGAAGGCTGCTGACCTATTTCTTTCTATGAACAATTTTGTTTGGTTCTTTTAGGCTTGTCCAGCTGGCAGGGACAATAGAGCTTCAGACCTAGGCTGACTGGCAGTAGATGGGACTACCTGGAAACTTGCCACTCCTGATTGCTCCTTCAGAGCAGACCATTTCAAAGCTGGTGTAAGGAAGATATGTACATCAATCAAGAAAGTGCTATTACTCTTGCTAATAACAGTAGATGATATATAGAAGGCTGTCAATGAGCTTAGACTTTTGGATTCCCTAAGGCTAATGCTACCCAAGTAAATGAAACAATTTGAATGAAAATCCTCTGGCACTGAAACTTGATTGTCTGAACCATTAAATTGCTAGAAGGGTCCTTGGCACGGTTTTGACCAGTCCTACTAGTGCTCTCCCAATTCCTGGACATGCTACAGAAGTTAGGTCAGTCCAGAGACCATTCCCAATAGGCAGTCTGTGTATTTATGGATTTAAGCTGTTCCAGGCCAGCTGGCCAGAAAACAGTCCTGGGCATGTTTGATTCACCCATATAAATGCATCCAAAGTGTGCTGAGGTTATTAATGCAGATACTCTGTGTCCTAGGCACCAGGTTTTGCACTCTGTGAGCATATTAGACCATCTCCTCATCCTGCTGCAAGGCTTGGCATAGAAGGCTCACCAATACTAAGGTGTTTCAGAAGTCTGGAAATCATTTAAGCTCTTAGGGAACTTCCCAGCATCAAGTCTGACCAAAGAGCCACATTACTGAGCAGCCTGTGCCCAACAGTGGTCAGGAGGGGATATCTAGGGAGCAGTACAAAATCAGTACAAAAGCCCTCTTACACTTTCCTGAATATCAGCAGTTTGTAGTTTAGGTATTTGATAGCTTAGGATCCTTCAGTCTTGAGAAATACTGCGTTGTCTGTAGCAGTGATAAAATGACATTTTTTCTTATACATATGGGCAGAAAAAGGAAGTACTGATATTCATCTAACTATCCTGGAAGAGCCAGGTTGAGTTCTGCTCCTCAGGCTTTCCTGGGAGCTCTTTTTGCATATTCTGAGCACTTAGGGAGTGACAGTGCAACATGCACTGGGAAGATAGACAGGTAGATGGAGGAGGGATGTTTAGCCTGCAGGCTACTAAAAAATATGTGCTCCCCCTGATAGTTACTGTGTGCTGTTTTGCTCACTAGTTGAAAGGATGAAGGGAAAGCTGGTCACCTCCTACTCCTTTTCCCACTTAACAGCTTGTTCAGCTGAATGTTGTACACAGAAATGAAGAAGGCGCCTAGGAAAGGGTGAGGAACATATTTTGCTCTTAATTTTGAATAGATAGGCACATGTGGGTAATGAGTAAGGTACTGGTCACTTTGTGATGAGAAGCCCTTCCAGTGCATCACAAGGGTCCTACAAGACTGTACATGGCATCTGCTGTAGTCCATATTTGGTTTTTATGGCAGTAAACCTGGATATTTTAATTAATTCCTCCAGATACATACCATGAATATAAATCCAAAGTCAATTAATGTTGTTTTAACTATTGACAGCAGGGAGAAATAGTGATCACTGTATGTCAATACAGTAAGTTAGAATCTTTTAAAAACCCAAAAATAACCATTGCACAGATAAGTTTGTGCCTTCAAGACCATATGAAGAAACGCAGATGGGAAGCTAATGGATATTCCCTTCTCAGAGGACAGCAAAAGGGGACATTTGGAGCATTCCAGTACTCCCCTTGTCCTTGCTGCCTTGCAGGAATAGAGGGAGATTTGTACCCCAAAATGAGGCAGTTTGACAGGCTGGACAGTATGCTCACCAAAGGCTGAGGAAGGCTTTTTGCCCTCCCCAATAGCCACCAGGGTGGTCTGTTTGCCTCTCAGTCATCCTTATGAGCTCCCTCTAACCCTTCTCTGTCCTTTTCTCTCCCATTTACCATGCTTCAGAACACATCATTGTATTCTTCCACCATTTCACCCTTCCCTTGGGATGTGTGTGAGCGTTGTCTGAACACGTCCTCTCTTCTCTGGGTTCATTTTCCCTCTGATGCAAATCAGAGACAGTGAGGGCCCCACTCCCTGGTCACTTCTCTGTTTCAGCAGCTGCTCTAAAATCCAAGCAGCTTGCCCCTAAATTTTAACCTGGCCATGCAAACAATGATAAAATTGTGATTTTTTTTTTTCATACATTGGGAATGTTTCTACTCAGATTTCACTGGGTTTGGCCATGGCAAACTGTGACAGACATAGCATAAGATCCCCCATTCTGGTAGACCTTCTGAGCTGTCATAAGGAAACATATATGGAAAGGAAACAGAGCAGCAATGGCAATTTTCAAGGAAAAGGAAAAAATACCAGGTATAATAGGGTTGTTAGGGACTTGGCTTGACTAGCTAAAGAGAAGCAGCAGAGGCAGGGCAGTAATTATATGTGTGTTTCTGCAAGCTGACCTTCCTTTAAAGGATGCCACTGTGCAGCACCTCCCCCCAAGGAGTGAAGAGTTCTGCAGAGAGAGGATGTGAGAAACCAAGAAAATTTCCTTTCTTGCTGCTGCTTGCCTGGTGCCTCCTCTTTGCTGCAGGAACAGGAGTCATCTGCATGCCAGATTATGGCACACTCTCTAATTTATGTTTTCACTTCTTAACATGCAGCATACAATAACCTGCATCCTGCAGCAGCCCAGAGGGATGGAAACCTCTGTTCTGTGAGACTTGGCCCATTTAGCTCATTGCCTCGAGTCTGAGGGTGCTGATGAAATTGAGAGTCGGGAAAATGGTTCTAAACTTTTTATCTGACACTACAATTGAAGTGGCTGTGCTTCTAACCATCTGCCTTGTAACATATATGGTATTCCTAGCTGCCCACCACTGCTTTTGCTAGTGCCACCGAGCAAAGGTGAGAGAATAATAGCTACTATGACAAGAATAGAGAGTAGAAAATGACAAGTTGCATATGCATTTGCTCTGCATATTGCAGTGTGATTTGTCTTTTTATCTGAACATCTCCTATTTTTACTGTAAGGTCTAGCACAGAATTAAGCACATGGATTATATCTCTGCTTCTACTTTTATTTCTGACCTTGGTGGGAAAAAAAAAGGAAACTTTTATTCCATATTTACCCAAAATTATTGCTTTTACTGCTGAACTTACATTCCTTGTGCCAACCAGTCCGACCTGTGATTTGGGGACCTGCTGGATCTCCAAGTCTCTGACAGATTGTGATTTTATCAGATTGATAAGCTCTGGCTTTCAAAACCAGTCTGCTGGCCTGCATTGCGCCCCACTGGTACATGGAGATGAGTTGTGAAGCCCTTGGCTACAGCAACTAGCTAATACAGACACAGATCTCCTGAGGTCTAGAAGTCTTGTCACACTCTGGAAGATGTTTATAAACGATTCAAAAAGCCTGCACACCCTCAGTTCCATGTGTTGGTGCAACAGTTTTTTCTGTGATTGATGGGGAAGAGTATCCCATTGCCCCTTCCCGCTGAGAAGAGGGGAAGGATGGCTATGGGGTTCTGAAGCAGCACTTGCTTGTAACCACCCAGGTGGCTCCCTCCAGGGTAAGTCTGGCAGGGTGACACAGTGGAGGGGACCTTTGGAGCTGGCCAAGCAGCTGGAGAAGCAAGCAGCTGTGCAAACAGTGAAGGAGGTGTGGATGCAGATGGGGATATGGGTATGGATGGGGTTGGGAATGCAGGCACACCTGTGGCATTGAGGACAGGTCCATCTCTGTGAATTTCATAATGTGCAGTAGAACATCAAATGATTTACAACTGTGACAAAGTTGCTTACAGGCACACAGCATTTTAGAAAGAAATAAGTTAACCCAAAAGAAATGCTGATTGTAGAACAGTTTTTAAGTGCTAGCCTCAAAACTGGCCTTTTGATTTTCTGCCTCAGTTTTCTTATCTGTAAATAAGCTTAATATTTAATTCAGGCATGCTAGTTGGTTTAATTGGTTGATGGTATTAGCTTAGAAAGTTAAATGCTATGTGCATTTCACTTAGTTTTGCTTACCAATAATTTAGCTGCTATTTTAATGAGTGGCCCTAAGCTTTTCCTGTGAGCAGCATCTGAACCCAGAGCTCTGCCAGTCTTTAAGGGACACTCCTCTGACTGTCCTTGTCAGAGCAGGGGGAAATCTCACAGCAATTTTTCCACGATGGTCTCTTGGTGTGGGCCATGGACCAGAGCAGCACAGGGTGTTGTCTCATCACCAGCTGGGATTAGCCCCTCTACAGGTTCAGGGAAGAAGTCCCATGGAAAATGAGACTAATGAAAGCAGTAAAGCAGAGAAAGTTTCTTCCTCTTCTTCTAACCCTGCTGTCAGTTAGCACAGGGACTTAGCGTAATATTATTGTAACATTTTTTACAGTAGGAATTATAATTGAAATTTGTTATGTATGAGGATAACTAAAACTCGATCATTTCACACTCTTCAGTCCATGCCTGAGGACCTTTTGGGGTAAATAGATTGCTTAGAAACAGCCAGTGACTACAGCTAAAATTACATTTTACCAACTGAGCTGAATGGCTTTTTAATTACAACACTGATGTCCTCATGCTGTCACCACCATCTAATACTAAGATGGTATTGATTTGATTTTTAACTTTGATGTACCAGGGGAGAAAATGCAGAGTAGGATTTTTTCTGAAATCTTTTTTCCAAAGTAGTCAAGAGTCCCAGCTGTAACATGATGGGTTATTTTTTGTCTGTCTCCTTTTATGTTTACTTGTACTTTGAATATTGTTACTGTCCACCTTGAATTTGTTTCGTTGTATACAAACATTTTGAAATTAAAATTTAGAATTTCATGGTACTGGTGAATCTCAGTAACAATTTCATTTTTGCTATACCTACAAATGTTATATGAAACAACTGAAAAAGCTACCAAGCACACCTATCAGCCACAGGAACCTACATGACCACAATCTCCTGGGATAATGCAATCCTAGTGCACTAATTTCCTTACAATTAGCATTTTTTAGCAATTACAAATGCTTTGGAACCAGGTTGTCAAAGGTCTTCTGTTTTATGAGAAAGTAATTATTTTTAAGAATATATTCTCTATCTTTACTGGTCACTAAGTGCTTCTTAGAGCGAGGGAGTCTTTTCCTTTGTGGATGCAGACCTTTCCTTCTCTGTCTAAGGAAAAATTTTAATAACTTGCCTGGGATAAACCTTTAATTTGCAATAGGATTGCTACCTTGTCCATGAGCTGTGAGGAAGCCACAGCAACAAGACATCTCTTCCTGGGCTGCTCTGCTCCATTGGAAAAACTAGCTCCTGCCCTGCAGACTCCTCCACTCCCAACTTTCTGAGGCTCAGATGAAGAGCTAAAAGAGGATATTTCATGTCTGTGTGTGAACATCAAGCAATATTGGTCCAATAAATTGGTTGGGGATTCAGAGCTAGGAAGAGTAGAGTTGGCCCAAAATCCATTTAATTTGAAGGGTCTCTGACTTCCATGTGTTCGGAGGGACATTTGCACAAGCACTGTAGAAAAGGTGATCCATTCATTGTGCAGGTGGGACACTGCTCTGTGCAGGTATTCGTGTTGTGGTTTAACCCCAGCCTATTGCTGGAGCTGGCATTACAGCTGACATCATTAATATCTGAGCTAACAATAAAAAGGGAAATGAAAGTATATTAACTGCACCCACTGCATAGCCGTAAAGGCAAAGGTCTGTCTGAGATTAACAAACAGCTTTTCAGTGGAGACGGGACTATAACTCACTTCAGGGGCTCTGATCTGTGATGAGTTTATGAATGAAAACAAAGCTCGAGTGAATGAATTACAGACGTGATTCACTCAGTTGTCTCATACACTTTTATGACCTTTTAGTGTTTTCAGTTGCCAGGAGGATGGGATGCTGGGATGGCCTCCAGGAGCCTTTGCTTGAGCTCTGGCTCGGTTAAAGACTTGCAGTGCGTCCTTGGGAAAACCTCTTTAATATACCTCACATCTCCGCTCCCCATCTGTAAAACAGGAATGGTAATTTTGTGTCATTTGTATGTAGGTCACCTGAATGTCAAATTCAGTAATGAAAAGTTCTAAGTTGTAACCCACTGTGTAAAAGTTCTAAGTTGTAATCCCCTGTCATCAGTAGAAATACTCTTACTTACTCCTGCTAATATATATCTATATTTATATACCATTTCCAACCTAAACTACTCTGCCAAATAATCAAACAAATGGCAAATAGAGCCAAAAGGATAGGAAGAAATGACAACATCCAAAGGGGAGATGCAGCTGTGGTAACCAACTCTGATGCTCCCACCCCAAGGACCTCAGAAAGAAATCTTGGCAGAGTCAAGAAAACAAAAGGGAAGAAATAATTTGGACTTTTATGTTTTTCAGGGTTCATAATTCCAGCCTTTTTACTACAACTCACAAGGTCAAAGAACTACATGAGAAAAGTGATGGTTTTCATGAAACCATGTGACTGCTGAATGTGGGCTTTTCCAGATTAAACCAGTTGCTGCAACATGTGCAACAATAGCAAGAGGCTGCTAAAGAAAAATACTGCACAAACCAACAGAGTAGGCCTTGGGTTGTTTTGCTGGGCCTGAATTCAAGAATAAAGATGTGCTCAACCCATTCCCTAGAAGTTTTCCTATCCTGCTGGTCTTTCAGGTAGAAATTTGTCCCAGGTTGACTGATCTTGTAAACCCAGCTCTGACTGAGATAGCTGATTTTGTAATGGATATTATCTAGAATTTTACCCTGTAGAAACTGCAGTAAATTCCATTACCCCTGTTAGGACCATTACCAGTGCTTTGTACGTATTATTTCATAATAACTTATCATACATTAAAGCAACCTCTTAGCAACATATTTTGAGTATTCTGCCATCTTTTGGAGTGTGGACAAAAGGGAGGGAAGACATGGGCTTTATGCAAGTAGGCAGCTTCTGAAGGGTTAATGAACAATGAGGAATTTGTGTATAGCTCATTAATTGTTATATTGCATCCCTTTATCTAAATTGTTAGTGGCCTGCTTAGTCAATTGAAACGTATTACTTTGATATTAAAGCTGCAATCAAAATCTTTATTCTTGTGCATGTTCTACTTGAGAATACTAATCCTTCAGAACAGGGCAGTTGGAATTATCTTGAAAAGTATTACAATTCAATAAACCATATGCTCAAAAATAGAGACATCACGTTCAGCCAAATATCTTAGGAACTGATGCAGTTATTTTGACTTTCCCATACAAACAGACCAATAAATACTGTATGAAAAAGCCCATCAGGGTTTGGATTTAAATTCTGGCCTCGTGTTCAAGGAAAATGAGGATGATAATTCCATACCAGCCTATCACACAAAATTAGCTTTGCTGTGGTAGTACAACAGATCCCTGCACAAGGAGGGTGGATATTGTGGACTGTGATATGGTACATGGAGGTTCTTATATTTGTTACATAAGCCCAGAGTATTCCAACTAATTTTTGATGCTCTGTGAGCCATATCTGCTCTAGATTTTCTCTCTAGATCAAGGAGGGAGAGAAGAACTTTAAAACTTCTCCAGATATTACTGAGGCTTAGTTGTCTTGACAAAATGCTGTTTTCACCTCAGTGGAGATAGAAGTGCGGACACATTCCCAAATTCAGCATCTGCATTTCTCCCTAGAATAAAGAAGGATGAGCATGGCCCTTAGTGCCCAGGTAGCCTAGGGAAGTTTCAGAGCCACATTGCCTTTGGTCTGTGTCAGAGCAGCCCAGAGGTGATCCCTGTTACAAGCAGTTTGAGTGGAAGACCAAAGCAATAGATGGAGCAAACCAAAAAGAAGGCAAATAAGGGGTAACACCAATCAGTAGAATTGGTGTTTAGTCACCTGTGTTTTCAGTCATCACCAGGAGTAGAGTTTTAAAAGGGAAGAAGGGCAGTGAAATAGCTTTGAAGAGGTTTGTGGGAAAGAGGAGGGTGCAGAGGCACCTCCTCAGCCTTCATTTAAATAAGTCTAAATCCTGAGTGGCTTCATTCACCATGCTGGAGTTGGTTAGGAGCTGCAGAAGTTTATTAGGACGTGTGGGTTGGGCAGCAGAGTGATAAAGTTTTTGTGTTGGACCCAGGGAAGTGTTGAGAAGCTCAGGGTAGCTGTGCCCATACACTCAAGTGTGCACTCCAGCAGTGAAGGCACAGAGGACCTTCAGGTGTGTAGGGGATTGAGGTGCCCCACTCAGAGCATTTCCCTTGCATTTTATGAGATGTGGCTTCCTGAAAGAGCTAGCAATACACACAGCTCTCTTCTTTTATTTCCCCTGCTAATTTAGGATGTGCTGTGATCAGCATGTGTCTGTGTATAGGGGAGTGTCTGTGTGTGCATGCACATCCAGGTGGGAAATGCTGTATTACTGGGAGCAATCATTTTATAAAAAGGGAAAAAATTTTATCAACAGTAGAACAATGAACACCCATATTAATATTCTGGCTTTTTCCAAGACAAAAGAAGGATAAGAGCAGGAAGTGAAATAGGAATGTTCAGCCAGAAATGTCTTTCTGTTTTCCAAGCTGTTCACACAAACCTATGTTTCCATAGACATTCGTATGCCTTTGCATTTCAAATTGTTAGTGTCATGACAGCTGTTATTAAGAAATATTATGTAGTGGGTAAAAAACATTTCACATATTTTGCTGATAAAGTTAATTCATTCAAGGACATCAATTAAAAATCAGGTTTCATAAAATGCACCTTTTAGTGTTATATTTGATGATATCAACTCAAATAAATCAAACTTGACTGCAACGTAAGGAAAACAAATGCTTGAGCATTGTTTTAAAACACATGGTAAATAGAAAGCTCAATAATGAAGAGATGGTGCCAGGAATGCCAGGATATCATCTTCTTACTATGATTCAACTAAAGGTCGGTGACATTGATGTAACTTTGACTTCAAGAGAGGAAATATTTCATACTAAACAGAGCAAGAATGAATCCCCTTTGGAATAGTAAAGGTACAAATTGCTTTAGTTTTCATTTCTGTACTGCTAAATTTGTATTTCATGTGTGGGACTGTAATTGATGACTGCTTACTTGTCTGGATGAAGAAGGTTAAAAAAATGCATTTTGATTGTCAAGGGTTTTTTTGTGTTAGTGGCTAAAATAACAGTCATCGTGCTGAAATCTTTGTAAACAACATACAAGCAATTCTTTTCTTCTTAAGCAAAACAGAAAAGGAGAAAAGAAGCTTCCAAGCCTAAATATCCTTGTATCATCTGGCTGACATCTGGGACTATTATGTACAAATTTTCCTGGAAATATGATTTGTATCAGCTAAGCAAATTCCAGTGCACCAGTTAAAGCATTAGATCTTCAGTTAAAGCTTTGAGGGATTTGAGGAGATTTTAACACCAGGTATCCTAATTCCCTTTCTACCAGGGTTCACAGTTAAAAATAAAGAGGTTTCTTCCAGAGTGTTTGTCAGTAAATACTGTAAAATCTATAATTATTATTTTCATATGCCAATTTCTCAACTCTTCCAAAGACTCCCGGTTGCCTCTCATTATCTGATAGTCCCACATCTAAATTTCCCCTGATCCCTTACAGACAAGATTATGTTCCAGTTAACAGTGTAATTCATTAACATTCTCTGTGTTGTAGAGGAAGCGAAGCAAAACAAAGCTCTCTCCAGTTAACATTATTTTCACATCTTTTCAGGAAGAGGTGGAGTTGTTTCTTTATTTGTCTTTGCTGAGCTTTTATCTTGGATCTTGTTCTCTCATGAGAATTCCAGTGAATTGGAGAAAAAATAAACCCATTTTTTCCCTATATATCTTATGAGCATGATCCATCTTCAACATTATTTGGGACATGTTTTGGTTTTGGCATTGTAACAGAGTGAGTGACTGAGACTGAGGATGCTTGGACTTTATCTTGCCCTTGTCTTGGAACTGCCTTGAGGATGTGACTTTTATTTGAGGAGGAAAAGCCATCACGTCTAAGACATGGCAATTGTCAGAGCCTGATGAGTAAATGAAGGGGAAAACACAACACTGAAGTCAGTGGCAAAGGACTCAGAGAGTGATGCAGAGACCTGTTCCAGTTGTGTCTTATTTTGTTTAATAACTCTGATTAGCATTAAACCAGAAATGGAGTTTGTGTTCTTATTGAAGACCAATGAAATGAGCTTAGATTTGTTTATGGAATAGTAGAATCCATGAAGAACCTGTGTTTCATTTCAAGAATGATTTTTTTTTTTAATTTCATTTAAGGAAATAATTTCAAGTAATTCCTCTAGGATCAGTTTCCAGAGTCCATAATAAAGCACTTGTAGTACTTTAAGGGAGAATTATATGTAATTGGGATATATTATGTGTAATTGGGAAACATTTACAAGAGAAAGGAATCTGGGAAGGATCAGTAGCACACCTCTTTTTACTCTGAACTGAACCAAATTTGCAGTTTTCTATATTCACCCTTTGTTTTCCCTGCAGTGAGGGATGTATGCAAGGCTCTCATATAGACGCTTTTCTCAGCTGGCTACACTGTTCATTCTAAGATGGGTGTTTGTAAGTCTGAAAGGAAGGGTGACAGAGAATTCTCTCATAGGCATCCTGATCCTTAGGGTGATTTTTGGGTAAATCCACCATATCCCATAGATCCCTTCCCTTCTGCACTAGAAACACATCTCTAGTGTATCTCATTTTGGTTCAAAAGGACGTCTTGTCCCTGATCCAAGAAAACACGTGTAAGAGACTAACCAGATGTTTTAAATAGAGGACAAACAACAGATTTACAGAAAATATGTATTTGAGACTTCTGACCAACTGTTTTTGTTCACTGGTTGGTATTAATACAGCTCAGATAGACTGCAACTGCTCTGTTGTAAGAATACATGTTCGTGTTTTGTTTGTGTGTAAGCTGTAATTGTTACAGAGCCTATTCCCTGGAAGAAGCATGCAAATAAATCATTATGTGCTTTTTCTGTGCTCCATTATACACTTCATTCAGTTCATTGCCTTCACAAGACAAGTGAGAGAGTTCATTTTGTTGACTGCATTTTCCTAAGGCCTAATGGTATCACACACACCACGACGCAGAAGGTACTGCATGACACACACGTTGCTGCATCACTGCTCAAACTGCAGTGGATCCAGACCATTTTCTCTGGTTAGTGTTTAACTGGAAGTCTTTGTACCCCTAATCCACAAGGCTGCAGCATGCTCAGGCACTGCCAACAATAGATATTTGAACTCAAATAACCTGTAAGCTGGAACTTAGGTTACAGCATCAGAGAAAACTGGAAGACATTTCTCCTATTGACAGTGGCTAGGTCATGGTCTTGTGGACTGAACACAGCAGAATTTCTCCATCCTTTTCCTTGCAGCTTTATTTTTTATTACTAGGATGTAATAAAGCAGTGGCAAAGGCTGTTCCACTGTTGATTTCCAGGGTGCAATCTTTTCTTGTATTTAGGCAATCAAATACCCTTATGCTCACAGGGCATACACCTCAGAAATTGTAAGCAAAAAATGCAGAAGTAGGTCTTTCATCCATCCTGTCTTGTCCTTTAGACATCATGAAAGGAGTCCACCTGCTGTAAATAGAAAAGATCCCAACTTACTAAATTGTAGCCTTTGCAAAACTGTTTTATGTCGACAGCTACTTTTGGACGACCAGCAGGTCTGGCTCAAATAATTTGCATCTGCTGGGGGTTGTATTACCATCCTTTTCTTTTTTAAAGGGAAAAAAAAGTGTATTTCTCTGTACACATACACACAGTCTTCTAGTGGTATTGTAAAATACACTCCTTCTGGACTCTGGGTTGCTGTAATGTTGTTTCAGCTGGTAAGTGTTAACAAGAAGCCAATACAATGGAGTATGAAGCCAGTGTGAGAGCTCCATCAGAGCAGATCTTTACAGAGAACAACAAACACTGTAAGATGATATGTGTGATCTTTTCCACCAGGAGTAGAGAGGCAATAGATTGAATGCACCAAAAGCTTTTTGAAACTCCTCTGCTGCTATCCAAGTTTTACCTCTTTGTCTACTTGTATAGTCAAACGAAACTCCATTTTCACTCCTTTCTCTTCTTTTTTCTTTCCTTTTGTACACTTTACTTGCCATTCTAAATAGCTTTCTATTACTACTTTAAGGGGCAAATAGTGATGCCTGTTCTGTAGAGGCTGAGAGCTTTCCTGCAGGCAGCTGTGGATGGGTTTGCTTACACTGTTGGGCAGGAAGGGCTGGAGCAAGGATGGCTGCTGGCCTGGGCTGTGGGAGAGTGAGCATGAACCCTTTCTAGACTGGGTCTGCATCACTAGCCCTTCTGGAGGAAAGGCTAGTGCAAAGAACACTGCCTTTTTTTATCCACAGAAGGGTAGGAATGATGTTCTCTGGAGAAGAGTAGTTAGAGAATAGATACATAGATGATTATAAGATGTTAAAGAGAATTAAACTTTCATGTGTTCCTATGTTTCTATGCCCTTACACTCAGCATAGTTCCCCATAATTTCCCAATTCCATGTACTGGGCACAGTCTAGGGCTGTTCAGAGCAGCTGAAAACAGACCCTAAAAGACCACCAGGTCTCCCACAGTCTTACAGAACCTGTGAAAGGAATAAGATCTATGGTCAGAGATGAAACAGGAGACATCAGTGACCCTGATGATGGTATTTGCTTCCTCTTCCTCATCTGACACTGATCCCTTTTGTAAAGCACTCAGAAGTCTGGGAAGTGTTACATAGGAATTAAGTGCTATTTATTAGATGCTGAAGGAAAATGTGGATTCTTGGTATTGCTTTCTTGATGTAGCTAAAAGGAAGCTTTGTGCCAGGAGCTCTGTTCCTAATATAACCTTTTGGATGTGAACACTCACACCATGCTGTTCATCTGCTGGTTTCAAGGCCTCCAGGAGGGTCTGTCTCACAGGAAGTGTTCATGAGGTACAGGGAGAGGAATAGTCTGCCTTGGATCACCCCATTTCCAATGTAAAGCCCTTGATCCATGTGGTCTGCAAAGGCTGTGATTGTTTATCAGTGAGGACCCTCCTGAGACATCTGGGCTTTCTGTGGAATGCTGGGGAACAGCCCTGCACCTCGGGAGACCCTGCAAACCTCCCCTTGCCCCCTGCTCAAGGCAGAGCCAGGTCTGGCAGCTCTAAGATGCCTATTGTGGATCTGTGTGCATTTAGGGCTGGCCTATTTATTCAGCTTTAGCATTATGCCTGTGGAAAATACTGGCCAATAATGCATAAATGCCTTTATCCCACTAACACGGGCACTTCTTGTTCTCTAAAGGACTCCTGAGACCACTGAAATAATGCAATTAGCACATATGTGGTATGGTAGAGCAGGGACAAAAGAGAATAACACAGGTTTATTCTGCAGAAGAAAATGTATGTGTAGTTTAATCCTGCAGCCCATTAGGGTGACCATCTCCACACCGTGGGCAGGTGCAGGGCACTTGAGAGTTGGAGCAGGGGAGAATTGTGATCCCCAGTCAAGTAACTGAGATTACTTCCTCAAAATACAAAAGCAGAAAAATACAGTATATGAAAATACAGTTTCCAGAATAAATAGAAGCTGCTTTTGCCAGTAGTTAAATATTGTTTCACAGCTATTGGCCAAGCCATTGAAAACACATTAAAAAAAAAAAAAAAAAAAAAAGAAAAAAAACAGACAGATTGTCTTCATGTTTCAGGAGAAACCAAAACAGTCTGGAGGTGGCAGTGGCCTACACAGAGGAATGTTGTCCTGAGTCTCAACAAGCTCCATCTGGTCTCAGACTCAGACTTCATTTTGTTTGATTTGGGGCATTTGAAATTATATTTCATTTCCTAATTGCCAGCATACTCCTGCTGGGCTGTTCAGTAGAAGTGAGATGTCCTTGTTAGATGACATCTTCTTCTTCCCTTGCTGGTGCTAGCATGCAGAGCAGGCACCTTTTCTCATTCCTTCTCAATGTTCCCAGCTAAAAATGCTAATGGTGCAATACATGCTAAGGCCAAGGGCTGTGCCTTTGCTGCTTCTCCACTGTGTAATGCTGGAGCACATGGCAAACACAGCCATGCTTAAACGTTCTTTTTTAGGTGTCTCATAGATAAGTGTAAATGTGGAGATACCAGCTCACAAAGGGCTTTTCCCAGTTACCAGCACATAGCTCTGATTCCATTGGTGGGTACCATGCACATTTACCTTGATGAGTTCAGCTTCCCCTTTTGGGCACTCTGGCAAAGACATTCAGACTGCTCTTAGAGGAGCAATGGAACTGCCACCTTGTTGTGAATACCTGTAGTGCCACTCTGGAGATTTTAATGCCCATTGGAGGCTTTTACACAGTCACGTCTCTCCAGGGGGTTTTGCTGAGCCCCTGCAAGAATGTCTGCCCCTTCTGCCTCCACACACAGCTGCTGGAACAAGGGCACTTATTCTGACTGCAGCAGGTTTATACCCATTTACTGTGCTCCAGGTGCTGCTCCTTACTGATATGATGAGGAAGAGTCACTACCTCACCTGATTTTAGCTTTTTCAAGATTTGGTTTCTGGCCTCTTTCTACAAAAAGTGGAGGCAGACAGGCATCTCTAGGTGGAGGTTCAGTCCATCCTCAGAGGTGAATCCCACTGCACCTGACTCACTCCTGGTAGGAGCAGAGGGTTACAAATGGTGCAGCCTGCTGCTGCCCTTCCTTGGCATTCAGGAGGGGTGACTGGTGGAAGGAAGCTGCCCCAGGCTGGATCAGCAGAGCCTCAGCAGAGAAGCACTCAGCATGGAGGAGTGCCCACCTTCCCACCTACCCCCCATTCACCACAGCACATTGCTTCCCAGCCCACAGGGTACGTCTGTGCCTGAATGACAAAACTGTCTTCTTCAAGCCTGTGTGGGCAAGAGGTATATGCATCAGTAAACAAAATGTTTAGAAACACTTTGCAATCAGTCTATTTTTAATCTTTCCCTTCTCCCTCTTATTCTGTTCTGCCCCCTTCCTCATTTTGGTTCATTTCACCAAATAAATATTAAATGTTTTACTTCACATGCTCTGATAGTTTTCTTCAACTCTCAAATTCTTTTCTTCATTGGAGAATATTTTAATATATTATAAAGTGTATTTTTAAAAAAGAGGGACTTTTTACCAAACAAATCATCAGTCACAACAAAATAAAATGCATCTTGTCTAACACTATAACCCTAATGCCAGGTGAGTTGGAGCAGTTTTGCAGATCCTTCATCACCCCATCGTGTCTCCTGCAGCAAGATGGACCAGAACAGAGCACTCCTGTGGCCACTGCTCTGTCAGCTCCACTCAGAGCCAGAGGCAGTCCCTGCCACCCCAGGATGCTCTGTGGCACAGCCCTGTGGGGCACTCACAGGACCAAACACAGGCAGACAGTCCCCTGTGGAGGGGAGGTAGCCTGCAGAAGCTCTACACCAGTCAGGGAAGCATTCCCAACTGTTGGACTCATTGCAGCATTTTCTGCAGCATGATACAAACTGAGAGGAGTGGGATGCAGAGAGATGAACTTTCACTTCTTTGGATTGTGCAGATGTGAAATATCTTTTATGCTTTTTCTCCAACCATCCAAACTCTTTCACTGGTAAGAATTTCAAAATTAAGGAACATTTGCTCTTCCTACTTCTCCATAGAGGAAAAAAAAAACCCCAAAAAACCAACTTTGATCCAAAAGATGCTTATAGGAAGAGGACAATGACCATAGGCCTTTTCCAGTGCTGCTGCCCTGCAATAATGACCTTAGTCCCAAGCCTAGAAGGAGAGTTAGATGCAAGGAATTTGTCTGCACTTCTGGATCCCTTTAAATCCAATTGGATGTCATTTGCCAAGGCTGATTGCACCAAAGGGGGCATGTGAGTTTGACAATGCTCTTTTGTCCCCAGGCTTTAAGATTCGGTCCTCTAATTAATGCATCCTTTTAACCTCAGTGTATGGGCCCACCTTTACAAATAGCTTGGCAAGTGTGTGAGCCAAAGAAGATGCTGACCTTACCAGCTAGGACGTGAGCTTGCAATGTGTCAGCTATACTGAAATCATTTCCATGCAGAAACCTCCTGGATAATTTGCTGGACTTTCATGTGAGATATCCAGTGTCCATTGGGGAGCAAACATTTGGCTGGGACAGCATGTCTGTAGTCTGGGAAGCATGACATGCTGCAGTTTTGCTCTCCAGCTTCCAAGAGCTTGCCCCTGTTCCTCTGCCTTTCCTGAGTCGGTTGCCCTCAAACACTGCTGCTGTGACTTCCACTCTATTTCAGTCCAAGGTTTTTGTGATGGCTCCACTTTGTAATTAGCAGTGCTGCGAAGCATAGCTCAGAGAGTCATAAAGGATGGGGAGGGTGACACAGCAAGAAGCTGCAGAAGGATGCTGACTTTCACTGCCTGCTCTCCTGGAGATGCAGCTGCAGGCACCACAGGGCTCCTGCAGCTGCTGAGCTCCCCAGGGAGCAGGGCACTGAGGAGGGCAGCACCTTTTGGTACTTCAGGCAGCCAGCTCTGGGCAATTGTCCTTTCCCCACACGTGAACGGTGGGTAGCTCCACCACCCCAAACTCTGGCTGAGCACTGCTCAGCAGGTGTGGGACTGGCTAGCAGCCACCAGCAGAGCCTGGGCTCTGGGAGCACAGGGCCAGTGTCTCCTTCACCTGAGGCTGCCCACAGACCAGTGAGCTCACAGGACAGAAAAGCCACTTGCAGGATTGGATCCTTGTTCCACTGCAAGGACAGGAGCAGGAGCAAGGAGCTAAATGGTCTCTTTCCAGCACACTCTGGAGGGGAGAGCTGTGGGTGGGGGAAGGCAGCACTGGCCTAAAGTCTTTACACAGGCCCATGGTGCAAGAAGGGAAATGCAGGTGGGGAAGGATAAGGATGTCCTGGTCCAGAAGGCATACTTCTGCTAGGGAGAGTGGTGTTGCATAGCTATGACATATGGGATAAATGCTTCTGATCTGCTTAGGTTTTCTCTGGAGACTCATGTCTCAAGGGCTGAACATCTACTGCCTTCCTTTATTTGTCCTGCCCATGCCAGCCATACCTTTTGTTCATCAGGAAATGTTGTTATGGCCCCACTCTACTGAAAAGACCTGTCCAAAGCAACAAAGAAAAGAAAACAATCAAGGGAATCTCCTGGAGCAATTGAAAAAAAATTGCCCAAGATTAACCCGTAGAAGAATCTGAGATGAAATAAAAAAACAATAACTGTAACATTTCAAAAGGAAAGAAAATGCTCTGATAAGAAGAAAATTCTTTCTGTGTCCTTCTGACACAGGCAGCTTGTCAGCTAGGCTGGCAGGCTGGGCAGGCAGAGAGGGTAGCTCACTGAAAATGGAGCTTGTGTTTTGATTGAGGAGAGACTGTGCACAATGAAGAATCCTTAGCATTTTCGGCTGTGAACATTTTTCAGCTCTTATGAGAATAAAAAGGGGCATTTCCCAAGGCCAGTAGTGGATTTTTGCAAGAGCTGCATTCCTGCTGAAACCACACTTACTCTGAGGCCTATGTGATCTCACTTTTTTTTACTTGGCTAAAAGGAATTCAATGCTTTCCACAAGGTGTAACATCTGTCACACATCCACACAAGCATTGTTTATTTTTATGAAACATGAGCTATGCTTACAGTTACTGGCTCTCACTTTGCATCCCCCAAATGAGAATCTGCAAGGAGAATCACAGCACTTAATTTCCAGTGGTTTGTAGAGGCATAATATACCAAGTGGGCCTTCTGTAGCACACTGATAATCCTACATAATTACACATGTATGCAGAACTAGTGTCAACAAACTGAAATCAAAGTCTGCTTTGAAAAAAAATCCGTGTTATTACACAGAATAAATCACATAGAGGAGATGTGCAGCTGTATTCAGATGCTGTCTAGAAGATGGAGAAGAAAGGTGTGATTGAGCAAGGCTTCAGTTTTGATCCAGAGCTGCTGCTGACTCCCTCTTCACCTCCAGCAACTTTGCTGGCTGGGTTTCTCCAACTGTGAAAGGCAGAGGGGATAATGTTTATGTAGAGGTGTGCTGTGAGAGCTATTGGCTGCATCTGTGTGAATGCTAATTTATTACTGGTGAAGTGTAGCCCAGATGAAAGTGTTAGAGCACGCAGCCTTCAAAGTGGATCTGCTGGTTGGCACTGCAGATTTTTATCTGAGAGGGGCTGCATAACCTAGGCACAGCCTGGAGGTGACGACCACAGGGATAAATTCATAATCTGGGGAAGTACTACCAGGAAAGGAACATGCAGGGGATGTGGGTCTGGAACACAAGCACAGTGTGTTTTGCTCTGAATTTTTAGCTTTCTTTTCACCTTATACTTTATCTGATTTTCTAGTAAGTGATAGTCTATTGATCCAAATTCACCTCTGATTAAGTCCAACACCCTGAGAGACATTCACCCACGCATACACCCAGCAGCTCACAGCACAGGAGCTTCTGAAAAGAGTACACATTCTGTACTGTACATGTGAGTAGAAAAATAAAAAGTGCAATGTAAAGTATAGTTGTTTATAACTGGGACAATTTGGCCTGTAACTAGATGCCATGTTGTGCTGACATCTGTCTTCCAATGTGATAGTTTTTTGTCCCTTTTGAGCAAGATGCAGTGAATGTGATGGGGTGCATCAAGACTTTCCACCTTAACTCGAGGAAGCAGCCTACACACAGCACTTCAGTTTCATGAACGTCCAGATGGCACGTTTCTGGGGGAAGGGGTGAGTAAAAGCACACGTGTGTCTGTGTGTCTGTGTATCTGTGTGTCTGTGTGTGTGGGGACACCTACACACATGCGTTTGGCTAGGAAGACACTGATCAGTATGTTCACAGCGTAGAGGTAAAAAGGAACGGGTTTATTCTGTAACCCATAAAAGCATCTCATGGTAACTGCATCTTCTGTGAGCCCTTTCCCCCTTCTTCAGACAGGTTATAGCATTTGCCACAACTCCAGACCAGGGTGGGTCAAATGTGAGTTTGCCAGCAGCTCACATCTCTCCAGTATCCATCTGACACACATCTTTCCCTCTTGGCTCCTCTTTCTTTTACACTTCAGGCAGGAGAAGGGCTCAGTCTTCAATAAACTAAGAGCAAATGTCCACTTCCTCACTTCCAGTGCTTGCTTACCTTGAACAGTAAATAACTAAAGTTCAGATCATTGCCTACAAGTGATGAGCTGATTGGTGAATAAGGTCATACTGCATTCTAGGAAGGCCCTATAAACCCCACATGGATCTCTTTCCCCTGCATGGCCATGTAATCCACCCACCTCTTTAGCCTGGGGTACTTGATTTATCAGCACAGCTTCACCTCACTGAGGCTGAAATGGCAGGTCAAACAAGAGGAGCAGGCACTTGTCTGCCTTGCATCCTGCAGGGTGAAAATATTCATGCTCTCTAAAGTGTGGGAAGATTCTTCTCCGAGCGAGCAGAAGAACTGAAGTTGTACCTCCAGAGTGCTTAGGGGAAAGGCAGGCCTGGAAGTAGCAGCACACGAGAGGAGAACCCCACAGAAAAGTGACAAGATTAAAGGATCTTCTCTCCCCCACCCCCTTCTCCCATCCCTCCCCCGAACGGGTAGCAAAATCAAAGTTAAAAATGTATCTATGGAAGGGACTGATGAAAGATTAATAATTAATTTTAGAGCAGCGATACAGCATTTTTTGAAATGTAAATTTGATGCGCAAAAGTGGCATATTATGATAAGCAGGAGCAACAAGGGAGAGTGAGTACAGGAGGGCCTGTTGCTCAGAGACAGGCTAGTGAGGAGCACTTACAGCCGCCTTTATTTTTTCTCTTCCCCTCCCTCTCTCTCTTTATGCAAACTTATTATCTGAACTTAGGAGGTTTTGAAGAAGTTTAAGGGCTGCATATCTGAGGCACAGTCTGCAGAGTGCATCTCAGCTGCGGGTTTGCCTTGGAAGCTAAATCTCTAGTTGTGCATTGCCATCCAGTGTCTTCCCACACTCCGCTTCTCCGGACCGCTCCCGTCGCTGCGGTGCTGCTAACTGCTCCATTTCCTTACCGAGACTTTCCCTTCTGCTTCTAATATTTGGATTTAATTTTCAGCCCCTTCCCCTCCCCGCCCCATGCCCACCAGCCTCACAACTCCCCTCCTCCTTAGCTCAGGCTCTTTTGAACCATCTCCTTTTGTGCTTTTTCCCGTGCATGGTGCAGGCTCTTTTACTCCCCCTTTTCTTTCCCCGGCCCTGTTTACATGAGGGCTTTGAGAGCAGCTTCACCGTGCGCTCTCATGAGAGTTGTGCAAATTGCACCAGTGCTTTCGTTGGAAGAGACACTCATCTCTGGAGCCCCATGCTGTGCAAGAGTGCATCAAGACCAAGTAAGCCCCTTGATGCTGCCTCACGCTGTGATCCTCCTTTGCACAGTGTCATGTGTCAGGACGGTTTTCCCACAATGCATTCTTTAGTTCGGTGGCAGGGAAAAAAAAAAAAAAAAGACCAAATAATCTGCTGTCGTCACAGGCAAACACATTACCTGCGGGGCAGGGAGAGGAGCCAGTCTTCTTTCACTGAATCAAATTCATTCCCTAAAGTTGCCTTTGGATGTGTTTTTATTAATTATTGCCCAGGCGGTCCAAACTCTGACCCTTCCAACTTTTTGCCCATTGCATGTTTGTTGTTTTTGCAAACAGCAGACTTTTGAAAGTTGTTGAGGAAAAAAAAACAAAAAACCAACTTTGTACTTTCATTCCCTTACTTGGATTCAAACGATGGTTTTATTAATGCATATCGACAGACATAAGTTTCACAAGTACAATTAATGCCACATAAATCATTCATATCCCTGCCCTGTCATTTACGGAAATACAGCATAAACTCCATATCCTTATCTTAATTAAGCTGATAAGGCACAACAGATCCAGCTCCGAAGCGCAGCTGCGAGGAGCGCAGAGCGCTGCGGGCTCTCTCTGGCACGCCCGTGTGTGTGCGGGGCTCTCACCGCCCGGCCGGGCAGCACCTGCTGCAGAGCAGGGACCGAGCCCCGCATTGCTCTGTGCTTTGCGGCAAGGTTTCGGCACTGCCAGCAGATTTGGTGTTTCTCCTGCAGGGAACCCACGCGGCTCCGCAGCCCAGCCTCGGGTGTCGGCAGCGAGGCACCCACGTCCAGCTGCGAGCAGAGGCTCCATCTGCAGCAGCCGCAGCCCGCAGCGAGGCACGGCTGGGCGGGGAGGGGGCAGGATGCACGCAAAAGTTACTGCGAGGCGATGTGAGATCAGCCAGCCCTGCCGGAGGCAGAGGGACGGGCTAGCCTGGCCTGGGGCCATGCGGGAACAGAGTCCCGATGTCAGACACACACAGCACCCAGATGTCAGACACACACAGCACCCGGTCCCTGCACCTGCGGGACGGCAGGCTGGGCACAAGCGAGGGGCTGCTGGCCTCTCTCGCCCTCTCAGCACTGCCCATGTTTGCCCTGCTCGGGGAAGAATGTGCAGTCCTCAGTGCATCTTCCCTTCTGTCCGTGCACACACCTCTGTGTGTTCCTCAGTGCATCTTCCCTTCTGTCCGTGCACACACCTCTGTGCGTTCCTCAGTGCATCTTCCCTTCTGTCCGTGCACACACATCTGTGCGTTCCCCAGTGCAGTGCCCTCTGTCCGTGCACACACCTCTGTGCGTTCCTCAGTGCATCTTCCCTTCTGTCCGTGCACACACCTCTGTGCGTTCCCCAGTGCAGTGCCCTCTGTCCGTGCACACACATCTGTGCGTTCCTCAGTGCAGTGCCCTCTGTCCGTGCACACACATCTGTGCGTTCCTCAGTGCAGTGCCCTCTGTCCGTGCACACACCTCTGTGCGTTCCTCAGTGCAGTGCCCTCTGTCCGTGCACACACCTCTGTGCGTTCCGCAGTGCATCTTCCCTTCTGTCCGTGCACACACCTGTACGTTCCTCAGTGCAGTGCCCTCTGTCCGTGCACACACCTCTGTGCGTTCCTCAGTGCAGTGCCCTCTGTCCGTGCACACACCTCTGTGCGTTCCTCAGTGCAGTGCCCTGTCCGTGCACACACATCTGTGCGTTCCTCAGTGCAGTGCCCTCTGTCCGTGCACACACCTCTGTGCGTTCCGCAGTGCATCTTCCCTTCTGTCCGTGCACACACCTGTACGTTCCTCAGTGCAGTGCCCTCTGTCCGTGCACACACCTCTGTGCGTTCCTCAGTGCAGTGCCCTCTGTCCGTGCACACACCTCTGTGCGTTCCTCAGTGCAGTGCCCTGTCCGTGCACACACATCTGTGCGTTCCTCAGTGCAGTGCCCTCTGTCCGTGCACACACATCTGTGCGTTCCTCAGTGCATCTTCCCTTCTGTCCGTGCACACACATCTGTGCGTTCCCCAGTGCAGTGCCCTCTGTCCGTGCACACACCTCTGTGCGTTCCTCAGTGCATCTTCCCTTCTGTCCGTGCACACACCTCTGTGCGTTCCGCAGTGCATCTTCCCTTCTGTCCGTGCACACACCTGTACGTTCCTCAGTGCAGTGCCCTCTGTCCGTGCACACACCTCTGTGCGTTCCTCAGTGCAGTGCCCTCTGTCCGTGCACACACCTCTGTGTGTTCCCCAGTGCAGTGCCCTCTGTCCGTGCACACACCTCTGTGCGTTCCCCAGTGCAGTGCCCTCTGTCCGTGCACACACCTGTGCGTTCCTCAGTGCAGTGCCCTCTGTCCGTGCACACACATCTGTGTGTTCCCCAGTGCAGTGCCCTCTGTCCGTGCACACACCTGTGCGTTCCTCAGTGCAGTGCCCTCTGTCCGTGCACACACCTCTGTGCGTTCCCCAGTGCAGTGCCCTCTGTCCGTGCACACACATCTGTGCGTTCCTCAGTGCAGTGCCCTCTGTCCGTGCACACACCTCTGTGCGTTCCTCAGTGCAGTGCCCTCTGTCCGCCCACACACCTCTGTGCGTTCCTCAGTGCAGTGCCCTCTGTCCGTGCACACACATCTGTGCGTTCCTCAGTGCAGTGCCCTCTGTCCGTGCACACACCTCTGTGCGTTCCGCAGTGCATCTTCCCTTCTGTCCGTGCACACACCTCTGTGCGTTCCGCAGTGCATCTTCCCTTCTGTCCGTGCACACACCTCTGTGCGTTCCGCAGTGCATCTTCCCTTCTGTCCGTGCACACACCTGTACGTTCCTCAGTGCAGTGCCCTCTGTCCGTGCACACACCTCTGTGCGTTCCTCAGTGCAGTGCCCTGTCCGTGCACACACATCTGTGCGTTCCTCAGTGCAGTGCCCTCTGTCCGTGCACACACATCTGTGCGTTCCTCAGTGCATCTTCCCTTCTGTCCGTGCACACACATCTGTGCGTTCCCCAGTGCAGTGCCCTCTGTCCGTGCACACACCTCTGTGCGTTCCGCAGTGCATCTTCCCTTCTGTCCGTGCACACACCTGTACGTTCCTCAGTGCAGTGCCCTCTGTCCGTGCACACACCTCTGTGCGTTCCTCAGTGCAGTGCCCTCTGTCCGTGCACACACCTCTGTGCGTTCCTCAGTGCAGTGCCCTGTCCGTGCACACACATCTGTGCGTTCCTCAGTGCAGTGCCCTCTGTCCGTGCACACACCTCTGTGCGTTCCTCAGTGCAGTGCCCTCTGTCCATGCACACACCTCTGTGCGTTCCCCAGTGCAGTGCCCTCTGTCCGTGCACACACCTCTGTGCGTTCCTCAGTGCAGTGCCCTCTGTCCGTGCACACACCTCTGTGCGTTCCCCAGTGCAGTGCCCTCTGTCCGTGCACACACCTCTGTGTGTTCCCCAGTGCAGTGCCCTCTGTCCGTGCACACACCTGTGCGTTCCTCAGTGCAGTGCCCTCTGTCCGTGCACACACCTCTGTGCGTTCCCCAGTGCAGTGCCCTCTGTCCGTGCACACACACCTGTGCGTTCCTCAGTGCAGTGCCCTCTGTCCGTGCACACACCTCTGTGCGTTCCCCAGTGCAGTGCCCTCTGTCCGTGCACACACATCTGTGCGTTCCTCAGTGCAGTGCCCTCTGTCCGTGCACACACCTCTGTGCGTTCCTCAGTGCAGTGCCCTCTGTCCGCCCACACACCTCTGTGCGTTCCTCAGTGCAGTGCCCTCTGTCCGTGCACACACATCTGTGCGTTCCTCAGTGCAGTGCCCTCTGTCCGTGCACACACATCTGTGCGTTCCCCAGTGCAGTGCCCTCTGTCCGTGCACACACCTCTGTGTGTTCCCCAGTGCAGTGCCCTCTGTCCGTGCACACACCTCTGTGCGTTCCCCAGTGCATCTTCCCTTCTGTCCGTGCACACACCTCTGTGCGTTCCCCAGTGCAGTGCCCTCTGTCCGTGCACACACATCTGTGTGTTCCTCAGTGCAGTGCCCTGTCCGTGCACACACCTCTGTGCGTTCCCCAGTGCAGTGCCCTCTGTCCGTGCACACACCTCTGTGCGTTCCCCAGTGCAGTGCCCTCTGTCCGTGCACACACCTCTGTGCGTTCCTCAGTGCAGTGCCCTCTGTCCGTGCACACACACCTCTGTGCGTTCCCCAGTGCATCTTCCCTTCTGTCCGTGCACACACCTCTGTGCGTTCCCCAGTGCAGTGCCCTCTGTCCGTGCACACACATCTGTGTGTTCCTCAGTGCAGTGCCCTGTCCGTGCACACACCTCTGTGTGTTCCCCAGTGCAGTGCCCTCTGTCCGTGCACACACCTCTGTGCGTTCCCCAGTGCAGTGCCCTCTGTCCGTGCACACACATCTGTGCGTTCCTCAGTGCAGTGCCCTCTGTCCGTGCACACACCTCTGTGCGTTCCTCAGTGCAGTGCCCTCTGTCCGTGCACACACCTCTGTGCGTTCCTCAGTGCAGTGCCCTCTGTCCGTGCACACACCTCTGTGCGTTCCTCAGTGCAGTGCCCTCTGTCCGTGCACACACCTCTGTGCGTTCCTCAGTGCAGTGCCCTCTGTCCGTGCACACACCTCTGTGTGTTCCCCAGTGCAGTGCCCTCTGTCCGTGCACACACCTGTGCGTTCCTCAGTGCAGTGCCCTCTGTCCGTGCACACACATCTGTGTGTTCCCCAGTGCAGTGCCCTCTGTCCGTGCACACACCTGTGCGTTCCTCAGTGCAGTGCCCTCTGTCCGTGCACACACCTCTGTGCGTTCCCCAGTGCAGTGCCCTCTGTCCGTGCACACACATCTGTGCGTTCCTCAGTGCAGTGCCCTCTGTCCGTGCACACACCTCTGTGCGTTCCTCAGTGCAGTGCCCTCTGTCCGCCCACACACCTCTGTGCGTTCCTCAGTGCAGTGCCCTCTGTCCGTGCACACACATCTGTGCGTTCCTCAGTGCAGTGCCCTCTGTCCGTGCACACACCTCTGTGCGTTCCCCAGTGCAGTGCCCTCTGTCCGTGCACACACCTCTGTGTGTTCCCCAGTGCAGTGCCCTCTGTCCGTGCACACACCTCTGTGCGTTCCTCAGTGCAGTGCCCTCTGTCCGTGCACACACATCTGTGCGTTCCCCAGTGCAGTGCCCTCTGTCCGTGCACACACATCTGTGCGTTCCTCAGTGCAGTGCCCTCTGTCCGTGCACACAGCTCTGCCCCTGCCCCTCGCCTGTCGCCCCCACGGGCAGCCCTGCCAGCCCCAATGCACAAGGTGAGCTGGCAGAACGATGGGGTCTGTGCGTGTCTGACACCACCCCGGGGGGGATGAGGAGGGAAGGGAAGCTGGTTTTTGGGAAGGAGGAGAAGCAGCACCCCAGCAGTGCAGCTGGAGCAAGAGGCAGGCTAAGGTAAGAAGAAATATTACACCAGAGTATTTTCTGGCTTTGCCCCAGAAAAGCGTCCCTATTCAAGAGGAGCACTTCAGCGTTTGCTTATGTTTAAGCACGTGCTCAGTTCCTGTTGACCTAAACAGAAACGAAGCATATGTGTTTAAATGAGCATATGCTTAAGTGCATTCTTCAGACAGGAGGGATGGAGGCAATTAAGCACGTATCTATATGCAAGCTAGCTCTCTGTCATTTACATTTAGTCGTTGTGATGCATTTTGGACAGTGAACAATTCTGGCAAGGAATTTTTTTACTAATCATTTCACAACATTTGATAGCTTTAAGGAAAAGACAACATTCTCTGTTTCTTTGAAATAAGGTTTTCTCCCTAAAAATACCACAATAAATAAATAGACCAAACCATAGATTTGTTGCAATTGCAACTTTTCTCAAGGAGATAACAGCTAGCACTGGAATGTAAGCTGCTGTCTGTGTCCACTCTGGGTCATTTCACCGGAGAGAGGCATCTTGCATAACCATGAAAGGAGACAGAACTGTCATTTAAGTCTTGAAACAGAATAAACTTTTCCCATCCATTGTTCCCTTGTATATGTGTAAACGTTACCTTTAGTGGGCATGATTTGATTTAGGCCTTCCCCACATTGCAGCTGGTTTAATGGAATGCCATAATAGTGTCACACGGCTATTCTTGAAAAACAGCTACTAAATGTTGATGTTACTTATTGTAGCAATATTTATGTGAGAATGCTGCAAATACTTGGGAAAAGGTTTTAAAGGTTGAAAGGCGAGTATAACCATAAATTATGAGAAATGCTGCAGTTGGGAAGTGACATAAAGTTCAATGGCCTCAGCTGTCGACACTGTGTGTTCATTGTTTTGGACACTCATGTGACTGCGCCTCAGCCAGCCGAGGGCTGCTTCTCTCCCTTACTGCATGGGATTTCAATGCAGGATTGTGGAGGCCTTTAAAGTGATTCTCTAATGTCTGTTGTGTAACTTTCTCATCTCTGACACAAGAATCACCCTGAAAGCCAACCTTAGTAGTCTGAGTGACTGAAACAGATGATGGGGTTCACATGAATGCTGACTTACAATACTAAATCATGTTTTATTTCCTCATAACACTGAACAGAGAAATGGAAAATAAAATGCAGTACTGACCAGTAAGGCAAATTTATTTGTTGGTGGTTTATTCCCAGGATGTTTGAACTGCTTTTTGGGAGCCTCTCACCCAGCAAAGTGTAGAGAATCCCAGAGCCAAAGCCAGCCCAAAGGGTGACAGTGCCACTGACACAGTGGGGTTCTCCTACCAGGCAGAGAACATCTGGGGCATCTCTTGCCCCAGGACTCGGAGGGAAGGCAGAAGGGATGGAGCTGGGACAAGGAGCCTGGGGGAAGATCTGCAGAGCTGGGCTGGCTGCTGCTGTCCCCCGCCGTGGCCATCTCTATTTGATCTCATGCTCAGCAGCAGCCTGCTGGCTTCTCTCAGGCTGTGACACAGGCAAAGCAAGCAGCAAAGCCAGGATAACCCTTCTGCTCACAACAGCCCACGGCGTCTTTTGCCTGTATCTAGACTAGCACAAGGGAAGCTTGGAATAGATAACGTCCTGAATTGCAAGATTGTGCCAAAGTGTCCTCAGACATACTGTGCCATCCTCCTCCTGACACTCTCCTCAGGCGCTGGAGAGCTCCGTGGCTTAGGTAGATTAGATTGGCCCCTTAATAAAGTTCATTTTGAAATTGAAGTATCAAGTGTTGTGGTGTGCAGTGAGGCCCCCAACTTCCCCTCAAAACTTTTAAGCATGCTCTGGAGGGTGGAGGGAGGGGACATCTGTACCCAAACCAGAGGGTTTGCTTTGTGGGCAAGGAAGAGCCCACACACAAAACTGTGGGCAAATCTCAGAGAGTGTCATGAGGGATTGTTAGAGTCCAGTCAATACAGTCCTTAACAGCCATACCTGTAGTTCTCTGTGCACACACCCCGTGCTACTTGCTGCCTTGTATCCCCTGCCCCTGCCTGTGCCAGACCCTGAGCAGCTCAGCCAGGTCCAAGGTACTGCGATGTGAATGCTACAGGTGCTGCAATTATGGCATGATCTACAGAAGAGTCCACATCTTTCAGAAACTCCACTTTTCCTTCAGTTTTACTGCTTTGCCTTAGTTAGGCTTTGAATCCCATTGGTATCCGCAGCATGTTCATGAAGCTTCTGGCAGTTTCCTCATGCCAGGACCACATTGGTGCTGTCTCAAGAGTTACCAGGTCACCAAGAAGCTATCCACTGAACAAAACCTCAGAAGCTGTCCCTGAGCACTCAAAATCCTTTTGTCCTGCTCCCTGTGGCTGGAGAAGCTCCTTCTGTTCAGTAGCAGAGGTGATAAAAACAGGAATTTCTGGAGACAGCTCTGGCACCTAGGGTCCATTCCACCACTGTAGAAGTCTTTCCAGCCTGGCAACTTTTTCAGGAACAAGTGCACCTTGGAGATGGAGTACTTTGATGCTCAGGGATTAGAGCTTCCTGTCCTTTTACAGCATTGACTATGTTATGCAAGCACATGTGGCTACAGGTGCATGCATTTGCACAGTGTTTGTGAAACATCACTTATTCTGCATTTATAAAAAGTCTGTAATGCATGTTAAATTATTTTTCCCTGATTTGAATATTTGGTTAATAAATGGGACAGCCTGTAGCAATGTTCTCTTCTGCCAAGACAAGGGTAACAGGGACATTGTACAGATATGCATTTAGCAAAGTTGGAAAATGTCATTAGCACATAAAACCTAAAACCATCATAAGCCCATAAAAACTATGGTAAGCCAACAAGTAAAATCTCAGTAAGTCTATAATCACGTAACCCCTGTAGTAAATTGCTGTTGTGTAGTTAAAGCTGATTAAAAATTGATTAAATCAGTTCAAACCATGTAAGTCTCACCTTAATGCATCCCATGGTGTTTACCCTGACTTGCATGGAGCCCTTTGCTTCCTTCCCTCTCCATGCATACCCACAGTGATGGGGCAGATAAGTTCTGCTTACCTGTACCAGACCTGCAAATCAATAACTTACAGTGTGCAGAGATAGTGCCAAATAAAAATACTCTACAAGAGCCTAGCAAGCGTGCTAGGCTATATTTATCTAAAGCATAAATATGGCACTGGCCAAGTTTCACAGCTGCCAACAGCACTGTGTTGCTTTCAATGCCTTCTCTTCCTCAAAGACTGCTAGTACATGTGGTCCAAAGTTCTTCCTGACAGCAGAGAGGCACCTAAAATACAGCTCATGAAGAATTAGCCGATCCCAAATATGAAGGCAAGTGCCAATTCCTTGCTGCATCCCTTTCTTCAGACAGATGTTGTGGGAAGAGGGTCAGGGCAAGCTCTGCACACCAGGCAGTGCCACAAAGGCTCCTTGCTTTGCTTGCAAATCCTGAGGCTCCTATTCTGGTTCTGTGGGATGAGATGAATTAACCTCACCCCATTATTTTCTCTGACTCCACCAAGAAGCAGCAGCAGCCACAGTATTTCATCTTGTCAGCCCAAGTCTGCCATATATCACTCAGCTATGTCCAGCTGCTGTCTGTGTCTCAGGAAATGCTCCCCAGGTGACAACCACGGGATGCTCTACTGTATAAATGCTGCCTCGCTGTGTCAACACCCACCCTTCACAAAGAAACAGCTCACACAGAGTTTCCATGGTCTGTCCTGTCACAGACATAGGCTGCAGCAAGAGGAGAAGTTCATGAAGCTCAGCATACACACAGATTGTGACAGGGACACTCAGAGCAGCCTGGCCTGGTCCCTCCATCCTCAGTGATGAGTGAGTTCAGCAGCTGCCCAACTGTCCTGTCCAGCTGGGGGAACCACCCCATGTTCCAATTAGAAATATGCTGTACAGCAGCAGCTGATTTGTGCTGGTGGCCCCATGAAATGTCACACAGCCTGGTGACCAGCAATCATCTACTTATCTTTTCATTTCTGAGAGCTTTGTTCACTGATAATCCCAAAAGGGGAATAAAATCACCAAATACACTGCTCATTGCAAGTCTTTTATTCAGTCCTTCCTGCAAAGAAGATAAAATTCAAACAGTGAAGGGAGCATGAAACCTGTTTCTGACAGTAAAGTAGAATATCAGAGTTTTGGAGCAATAAATGCCTTTTCAAAAGATGATTAACTAGTAATGCCTCTGTAATGATAAAGGGGGGGTTTCAGAAAGTCAGTTCAGCATTTCTAAATAAAAATAAAATTTTCACATCAACTTTCAAATGGAAGTCCCAAAAAAATCTCTGAGAAAAAAAATAATTGAAATTACCTAGTCAGTGGTGTGATATCTTTCTGTGAAGGGTTCAGTACACCTTGTCCAGGAGCAGGAGAGACAAGGGAAGAAAGCAAGGAAAGAGTAGGCAAGGAAACAAAAAATATTTTAGGAATTACTCTATTGCTCACTAAGAAACTAACTTTTGATCTTTAACTTGGCTTTAAAAAGACTGTGTTATCAATTAATTTCTGAGTTTTAAGCCATGTAGAAAATTATCAAAGATATTGATTCTGAAAGAAAATGCTTGTAATTCACTTGCATAAGGGTGAGACAGAAAAATCCAAATGTCAAGCTGAAGTCAAAGAAGGATCAAGAAGATCAAAGCTGTGGGACTTTGTCTTCAAAGTTACAGGCTCTTGGACAATTAAATGAAAGTCTGAAAGTGGAGGTTTGGGATGGTTTTGGAGGCTTCCAAAGAAATACCATTAGTAGCTGGCAAACTGTAAAGCCATTAAAAATAA
Source organism: Melospiza georgiana (assembly GCF_028018845.1). Lineage (NCBI taxonomy): Eukaryota > Metazoa > Chordata > Aves > Passeriformes > Passerellidae > Melospiza > Melospiza georgiana. The sequence continues at coordinate 9,992,836 of NC_080432.1, read as the reverse complement.
CCTTGAAGTTGATACAAGTTTCATAGAAGATCTGTCCTAAAATAAGAATTAAATGTGCTACAGAACTGGCCAGGAAAATCATCTATTCCTTATCATTTGCTTCGTTGGACATCTATAGGATAACAGCATGTGCTGCCTCAGTGAAAGTTAAAGAATGATGTCCATAGGGCAAACAGTTATCTATAAACTCATTTCTTACAAACCTTTAGGGAGACAAAATCCTTTTGATTTTATTGAATGTACATTTCTGTCTAATCTCCTGCCAGGCTCTCCTTAGCACTACCCGTGGCTGCAGAATTGACCCCGGGCTTGAGCTGAGCTCACCCTTTGGAGTGAGCCACAACTCCTGGAAACAGGATGTAAAGGCATTTTTGATGCCTGTTTGAATGAAGTGGATATCAATGCCATCCATCAGAGCGTTCTCAAGCCATGTGGGATACAAAGATTGCTAGTGCCAATCATAATTTGACTTCTTACCCCATAAATGCATATTATTTCTTTTTCATGATCCTCATACATTTCATAGTCACTTAGAGGCTAAGACAAAGGTGTTTGGAGCCTTGCCTTTAAAAATTAGTACTTAGGCTCTGCTTCAGCAAGGCATCTGAGTTTATTCTTAGCTTTATTTTCAGACCATTCTTCAAGGAGCATCTCTACAGCTTAACAGCTATAGTGCAATTAAGAAACATACTGGGGACAAGATTCAGACTGCCAGTTTCACTCAAGAAAACCACAAGATCATTATTTGGAGACAAAAATCAGGAGTATTGAAGGACAGGTTCCTCCTACCAAGACTCCATATGCAGCCCATGGTGAGAAGCAAGCATCTCCAGGAAGGAATTCAGGCCATGTACCTTAGGTAGCCATCTGAGATGAAATAGTCAAGAGTTCCAGAACCACACTTCTTGTCTTTAGTGACACAGCAATGTACAGACCTAAAGAACATAAATCTTTATGATCCCTCTCTCCTCTTCTGGTCTTTTATCTCCTCACCTTGTCCATTGCTTTGAAGAGACATACTGCTCCAACCAGGTCCTTTTGGTCTTCCTCTCTGCCCCTGACATCCTTCAGACCACCTGGAAGATGCCTTCCTGGCTGGTGGGCAGGACGTGCTTGGTCAGTCTTTCACCTGTGTTTTGCCAGTGTCTCCTAAGAAATCCTTTCTTCTATAACCTGTTTGTCCTTTAATTGTGTGAACTTCTGATCAGTTCCTTCAGACACACATCTCTATCTTTTTTTTTTTTCTCCCCTTCTGGACTAGATAGGAAAAATGGGTTTTCTCTAAGCCAAATCCACCTTTTTCTCCTAACGATCTCTATTTGAATTTCTCATCAGCAGAAGTTTCTATCATTAATCTGTTTCAGGTGGAGAGGTCTCACCCAGCCCTTCCTCAGTTTCTTCCCTTGTAAGGAAGTAAGAACAGCAGATAATTAATCCGAGTTCCATATTCATAGTGGATTTATAGAGAGAATCCCTGGTGTCAAAATCTTAAGCTCTCCATAGGCAGAATAGCCAGCCAAGAGCACCCAGCAGTGGACAGCCCTCTGAGACTTCATAGAACCAGTAAAACTCAGGATCTGTGCCTTTTTTATTCATTTCTAAGATATGTCTTTGTGCTTTTTGTTGTCAGTTATTGAGATTGCAATATTTTTAAGAGTTCACTGTTACATTAAGACACCTATTACATAAATCAGGTAGACATACTGAAGCAGTGGTGAAAGGGTGGCAGCAAATTGGGAAGAAAAAAAATATGTTTAATAAAAAGTAATTAGTACTGGACGGTGTCACATTTTCTAAAAGGTCCCAGATGTAACAAGCAAAGCAGAGCTAAGCTTGTAAGACAGCAAGATTTTTGCACTTTGAACAACTGAAGAGACCAGTCACAAAACCTTCTCCCTTGGAGGCAGAAGCTGAACTCAGCCTGCAGGCATTTGCATGAGATGTGCCTGGGTGTAGTGGGCTCCAGCACAGGTGGATTTGGGTTTATCCATTGAGATCAGTAATGGCTCTCAAGCTCCTTAAGTACTATTCTCCATCTGCCTGGAGTACCATACTTGCAAAGAGGACTCTATGGGAACAGACAGAACTTAGGCAATCTTCAGTGAGCTGAAGATGCATTTATTTGTGTGGCCCTACCTCTCCAGCCTTCTTCCCGTGCTTCTGTACAGCAAGACCTAGCAAGACAAAACAGAAGCACATTCCCCTGCTAAGCCTCTCCCTTTGCACTGAAACAAGCAGCAGTCCCCATGGGACCAGGTTATCCCAGCCTGTCACTGCCATGCTCCAAACCACGCCAATGCCTTTTCCTTGGTGATGGCTCTCTGCCAAAGGAACAGAACTGCCTGCTGTGCTGGATCCTGACACTGCAACAGCCACATGTGCAAGAAAAATGCATTCTCTCCTCCTCCTAGCTCTGCACTGGTGTGCACGGACAGATAGTCCTCCAAAGTAATTACAATTACATTTCAATTAGTAACAGTCAGGGCTTCACAACAGCGGGCAGTTTCCAGGTAGTACTCCTGTGTAAGGGACGTCAGTCTTTCCACATCTGTGGCTGAAATGCTAAGGAGAAACAAGGCAGTAGCTCTTGCTCAAGACCAAATCCTCTCAGCTGCAATTATCTTACTCTTTGCCTAAGAATAAAACCAACACATTCAGAGTCTTAGCCCATTTGTTGTTGCTTGAGCTTCATTATGCTGTTGCTGTCAATGATGCTTGGCTTTTCTTCACAGATCTAGGTGAAGCTGGTCCATGCTGAAGTCAGTCATCTCTGTAAGAAAAAATTCAATATAAAGTCTCTGCCTTTGGCTTTTCTCAGCACTTGCCCTTTCACTCACAAAGCTTGTTTATGGTGCAAACGATTTACAGAAGTCTGACAGCAGGGCAACAAGGTGAAAAGCAAAAGGCAGAAGAACTCCACGTTTTTGTCATGTCATAAACATGATAGAACAACAAAAACAATTCCATTTTCTGCTTTCTCCCTTCACTAGTGATAAAGTCAGATCTCTGAGATGGTATTACTTTGAAACTAACACTTAAATATGTGCCTTTGAGGCTTTTTTCCCATTGTTTTCCCTTTAAAATGACGTTTAAAAATACATTGGGGATTCAGTAGTATCTATAATTCTGTCTCTAGATTTCTGCTTCTCTGAGATTTGCTTCTTTGTGTCTTTTATTCCAAAAGTGTCTCTGGTGTAAACAGGTGCAACTGTCTCATCTTCCATGAAGGTGCACCCATACAACCAGACATGCTAAACACCACAACCAGACGTGCTAAACCAGACATCATTTTGGAAATGCATCTCTGCAGTTCCTTCCTTCCTTCCTTCCTTCCTTCCTTCCTTCCTTCCTTCCTTCCTTCCTTCCTTCCTTCCGACACTTCCTTCCTTCCTTCCGACACTTCCTTCCTTCCTTCCGACACTTCCTTCCGACACTTCCTTCCGTCCTTCCGACACTTCCTTCCCTCCTTCCCTCCTTCCCTGCAGTTCAGAGCCAGGATGTCTTTTCCTCTGCTCCCCACACTGTTCCTCTTTGCTGGAGCGAGGAGCAGAGTACAAGGTGAGCCATGACTCCATCCCCCAGCACTTGGGTCTCAGCTCACACAGGGTTTCGTGTTGACCAGTTCTGCCACATGCCTGACATGGATGGGAAAGGGCATCTCAGCAGTCCCAATTCAGCTTTCTGCAGGTCTGGCAACACCTGCTTCTTCAGTGAACCAGCTGGAGAGAAAGTGATACCAAGCTCAGCCAATACATTGAAATGACTGCAGTGGGAGAAACTACTACCCAGTTATTACTCAGATAATTATTTTTACCCTTTTTCTTTCTTTTTTCCCCATAAACTTCAGCACCAATTTTATCCAGAATACGCTATGGTAAGAGAAGAGGGGAGTAGAAGGGGAAGAAGATTGCTTTCCAGCTGACAGGCTGAAGCATATACAAGATGATCTTTTGGAATACTTTGGCCCAAAACAGACTCTTGCATCTCCAGATAAGACATTGGTATGCCTCTAAGAAGATATTGATCTATGACCTGGGTTTAAACTGGAAGTGTTTACAACAGCACTGCAAACTCTTGAGAAAGTCACAAATGCTCGCATACAGTTCCTTCCACCATTGGATGCAAAAGACCAAATCTGTGACTCTGCTCATACTCAGCCCTCTAATTTGTTTCTAAACACTGTCTATCAGTGGGTACACATGCAACCAGCAAAGCATGACTGGTATGGCTGGCTGTTGGCCAACATGCCACACATGTTAATCATCCTCCAAATGAAAAAAGAAAAAAAGGAAAACCAAGGTCTGCTTTTTCATCAGTTGTGCACCACAGTAGGATTTACTGACAAAGATAGAAAACGCCAGAGAGAAATGCATTTCTAACTATGTCCAGTGCGCTAAGACCTCTTTTTCCGAGGGAAAGGTTAAAGGATATTTTAAATTATGTGAAGAAGATCATGTTTTAAAGTTGAATTAAATTTACAGAGACATACACTGACTTTCTGTTGGGTTGGCCAAGGATCCTAAACAGTTCTGAGTCAAGATTAATGTTTACAATCTCTTGGCCCCAGTGTTATTGTGGCTATTGATCCTAAGCCAAATTAGGAAAAGTTCACAGAGCAACTTAGTATAAGGGTGGGCTTTTGACTTCAGTGGGTTTGGTACACTTCAGTGGGCTCAGGATGTTAGAAAGTGCTCTAGAAAATATCTGTTGCAATGCAGATCTCTGAAGTTATTTGAATTAAAAGGAAACAATCATGCAAATGTGAAAGGGCAAAATAATTTTTCAAATTATTTTGCTTTCTCTCTCTGCTACAGGTTTCCTGAAGTATTTGGGGAAAACCTTTCATCAGCACTTAGAGCTTCCCCCTCCAAAATGAAGAAGGTAATAATTGCCATCTTCAGAGGTGGGTTCTAAGAGAGGTAAGTGTGGAAAGTTCACAAATGTGCTGAAACCCCCAGGTGACAGGGTTAGAAAAGTAATATTAGCTGCAGTCACCCTACTTATTCGGCCCTAAGAATCATAAGGACCACATTTTCAATGGGGTCTCAATTCATCTTTCTACTTGAACAGACCATGTTAAACATTAAATTTCAGTCGTGTGCCTTTCCTCACTTGGGTTGTCTTTGCCCTCAATGGAAGAGAAAGTCCTGAAAATGTGTTTGCATTCCGTAAGAGCAGCTCTCAGCTTCCACCCTCAGCACCCAGAGCCAGCCCAGGGCGCTGGGGATGCGCGGGCGGGAGCTGCTCCGAGCCCTCCTGCCCACCCAGAGAAAGGGCTGCGCTGCTCCGAGCCCTGCTGCCCACGAGAGAAAGGGCTGCTCTGCCCCCTGCTCCCCCTGCCCACGAGAGAAAGGGCTGCTCTGCCCCCTGCTCCCCCTGCCCACCCAGAGAAAGGGCTGCTCTGCCCCCTGCTCCCCCTGCCCACGAGAGAAAGGGCTGCTCTGCTCCCTGCTCCCCCTGCCCGCCCAGAGAAAGGGCTGCTCTGCTCCCTGCTCCCCCTGCCCACCCAGAGAAAGGGCTGCTCTGCTCCCTGCTCCTCCTGCCCACCCAGAGAAAGGGCTGCTCTGCTCCCTGCTCCCCCTGCCCAAGGAATCCCGGGGGCGGGCTGGGAAAGGAATCCGGAGAGGGGAGGAAGCTCATTCATCCACCACCCTCTGGGCAGGGCTTGTTCTCGCTTGTTCCTTAACCCATAGAGCCACGTGCTTTTCCTCTGTCTGCTGACCCAAAGGGATTCTTTTCTCCCTGGTCCTTGTGTCAGGTGGATGTGACATTGGAAACTACATCTGGGATGATCTCCTCTACACCAGGCTTATGCATGCTATGTCCTCAGCCCCACTCTCCTTTGTGTCCTTGCAGTGTCCTGCAGGTTTGTCCTGCACAGCCTGGAAATACTCATTATCTACCACAAGGATAATACCCCGTGTAAGACGCCCATCCTGTGATGCTCAGCACATTTAGTGTAACTCTCAATGTAATTCTAGTACCAACCCAGCTGACCCTCTGTGGATATCTAACAACAATCCTGGCTTAGAGCTCTGCAAAGTCAATGGGAATTTTTGAATCTAGCTCTCTTAAGAAAAAAAGGCCTGAATGGTCATGGAGGTTTTGCACAAATTGTGTTCTTGTGGGTGTGAAAGACAGAGGTACCATTGCGCCTCTGCCCCACCTCCCTCCTGAACTCATGAGCACTTTCAGCTTAACCCAGCAGAAGTGCACGATGTTCAAAGCCATTCTTCTTTCTGAATGTTTCATGCAGAGAAGCAAAAGGCAGAAGAGACAGACCTTTGCAGGGCCCTCTCTGAGCAGGCAGCTACAGCTGCTTGTGCCCACCAAGAGGGGTCAGGAGAAGGCATTGAGAGGGAAAAACACCCCAACCCCCACTGACACTCTGCTCATTCCTTAAGCCCTACCAGACACCGTAGGATCCAGTCAGAAGACACAGTGCAATAGGAAATCAATTTTTGTAAATCTCAGTGCTAACAGAGCGACTTATTAGCTTTGCTTGCAGCAAGCACCTTTTCTGGAACCATTTTCTGGAAAAAAAAAATGTAACGTTATTTTGAGGATGACTGTATCTTGCTACATCTGTTTCAGGACAAACTGGAGCAGGGGCATCACTATTTTCTGATTCTGTTTATGTAGTTGCAACATTAATTGATGTTTTTTGCAAAGACACAAGATTTCTCCCTATCTTGTACTTTTCTCTGAATCAAAACTCCAACGAATCTTTTTTCTTTAAATAAAGTGTAATCACAAGTTAGTATAATTGGTTTGTGGATAAGATTGCTAGACTGGGGAAAAAGGTGTGGAGGTATTTCCCAATGAAAAAAAAAAAAGAGCAGCTGAACAAAATCTGATGTCCAGTGTAAGCTCTACAGCAGCTGTAAACTGGATGGATAGACCCAAGCAGGAAATCATTATATAGGTACCAAAGCAAGTTGTTTAAGTTAGCAACTTGCAGAAGCCTGGGGGACCAAGAGATGTGAGGGATGTATGCAGAAAAGCAGAATCATGACCTCTCTGGATGTTCTCATGCTAGCACCACCCTTCTCCTTCACTGGAGGAGCCTTTAAAAGGCTATAACACAAAAAGGTGCTGGTGAAGGCAATGTTTTGGTTAATCAATGTCTGTGCATTGTCCTCTTGCACTGCTAGTTGTTACTTTCAGCTTCACAGGATCCTTTGACTCAGCATCAGTATGGAATCAGTGTCTTACATTTTGAACCACTTGCACCAGTCTCAGACCATATCTGACATTTCACCATGGTCAACGTCAGCAGTGAACTTGGCCCACTGTGTTTGTTATGACCCCCAGTCCCTTATGGCTTTGAGACCTTCATATTCCTACTAACATCATAAAAACCTCTGTATGAGTCTTGCTATTTTATGGGTTTGCTGGCATCAAGGTCACAGCTGGGATCTGTCCAGTGTGCACTTTGGGATCTGCAGCTGAAAACAGTGTGCAAGGTGTCAGTAAGGATAATATGCTATGCTATCTACCAACAGCCAGATTTATTAATCAAATTCAGCTTCAGCAGAAATCATGATTTTTTTTGCAATTCAACTGAATTCAGTGGAATCACTCAAATGGATGCAAATGGAAATCAAATGGATGCCATTGCAACAGACATGAAATCTGGTCCTATGTCTTTCTGTATTCTAGCCTATTTAAACTTTAATTCAAAACTAACAGTGGTATGACTCAGGATTTTGGTGAAGAGATTTTGGAATTCCTCCATTCTACTGAAAAATCATTAAACTGGATTTATGCACCAATCTTGAAATGGATCATTCAGTTAATGGTGAAATTGTCAAGAAAAGAACTGATTAATGAGCCAAATGGATCAGAAGGGATTTTGATACACTTTCCTTTGACAGTCCTCGTCAAAGGAGGGAGAAGCTCAGGTAGATGTCAAAAGGCATCTTTTGCCTTCTTTCATACCTGCTTTGTTGATAAGGCTGACTGTAAGGTACTATCTCCCTACATGAGTAAGGACTTACAGATTTGGGTTATTTCTGTATTTTGGTTTGCTGTTTCACCTAATCATGTAAAATTAACTGTGGACAGCAAAATGGCCAGAGAGGCCCACCTGGCCTGGGGAGCCACAGGAGGCAGGGCACATTGTCAAGGCAGCACATATTGCCCAACAATGGCTCTGACCCATGGAAAAAATGCAGCTCCTCCTGCTGCCTGCGCGGCCAAGTGCCTGGGAAGTCAAGTCAGTAATCTCAGTGACTCAATAGTTCATCTTCATGGGATGAATTTTATATTTCTGTGTCTCTGGAGCTGAATAACGGAAAAATAAATCAAAAGCAAATTTCAGTTTTGTTTTATAAAATATAATTAGATGACAATATACTCAAATGTTTGACAGTGTCAGTTTTAGAAAGCAAAAGCCTGGGTAGCTTTCCAGTCCTACGAAGTTATTTCAAGTTGATCAAGATTTCTTATACAGCAAAACTCCTTTTTGAAACATCTGCAGAAATTTTGCTGCCTTTTCCTGTTGCCTTTTAACTACTTGCATATCCCATCTCTCTTTTCTGACTGACTTTTAGCTGATTATTTCAACTTGTGTTGGTGATACTCACACTCCAGTTTGATGCTACAACCATCTAGGCACACATATAATTGGATGTGCTGGAGTTTCTCCATTGACATTCTCTGAGCTAATGGGAATAAATTAAGTTCATGCAAAAGCTTTACATGATCCAGATTCAAAATACCCCCAAGTGCAATCAATGCCTCTGTGAGTGTTTGATCCTTTTATTTCAACATGGGTAATCCTACATCTTGTTTGTGATTCTGTTTTATCTGTTTTGAATTGTGTTGCTGTTATTCAGGTGTCATAAGTAAATTGCCATTGTCTCCTAATCATCTTGGATCACCTTCTCTTTAACCTCCCTTGTTTAAGAGATTGGAAAAGAACTGGGGGTTGGATTGAAGGGAAAGATGGTCCTATGTCTGACCATCTAGTCACAAAAAAATTTCCCTGAAGTCCAGTTTGATTTCCATAATACTGAGGCTGGGTTGGTTTGAATTTTTAATTATTTATTACAGTCTTCAGAGTGTGGCAATGTGAGTGACCTATTGCTTTTTAATTATTTTGGTGGCTTTTGATACTATTAACCATGACATTTTGCTGATCCTGCTACATCATTCTTTCAGTTTTGGCACTGAGATCATTCAATGTCTCTGTCCATCTCTGTCAACAAAATGTCAGCCTCTTCTTAAAATATCACTTTGTCTGATGGTGTCTGTTGGAAAAGATGATTAAATCCTCACCTCCAACTTGTAGGTATGAATTTGGGTTAGATTTTTGTCTCTTCTGGCACTGTGTAGATTTCTGGCTCCAATAAAAAAGTAATATCCTAGGGTTGTTTTAATCTTGCTTCAACATGAAAAGGAACACGTAATAATTTCAATAAAGGGATGTCAGCAAGACAAGCTTTTATTAGCAGTCCCATGCCTGTTACAAAAGCTCATTATCTTTCCTCCATTTAGTGACTGGAGGAGGGAGAGTTTCGAAACAAGGCAGATTCCCCAGTTACTCCTGGAAACCCCTGAGAGATCAGAGCCCACTGCTCCCTGTCATCTGTCATTATCTGCATGGGTTGCACTCCTGTTTTGCCTGGTTCCAAAACTGGTATTTGCTCCATCTATAAATACCATTTGTAAAATGGTAAAATTCAATACATTTTGCAATTTTATAAACCAAGTGAAAAAAAAGGCAGGAGCTGGAAGAAACTGGGCTGTGCTGGTGGGGTAGAACAAGCTGTGAAAAAACACTTCTATTTCCATAGCCAACCACTGAAAGTGAAAGCTAGAACATGAAGCTTTCCCTGTGGGACTGTGTGGGTGAGTCTGAGCTCACGAGGCATCTCCTCATCTCTGGTTCACACAGAACCAGCCCCTGGTCACAGAATCTGGACCAGATTTCAGTCAGCCATTGCTCTGTGTTCATTGATAATCATGGAATCATTTAAGATGGAGAAGACCAAAGACCAAAAATTAAATGTGAAACTTTTCCTTTCAGATTGTAGGGCTTTACAGCCTGATAAAAGAAGAAGGAAAATGTTGGAAAGAGGAAAAGGAGAAAAACTTTATGGGTCAACATAAGCCCCAGAAAACATAGATCTCCGCAAAGGCTTTGGGGTCTGCCTTATCTAACCAAAAAGTAATCCTTCTCCTCAAGCAGTAGTAGATAAGAGGAATCATGCCCTAAAATTGCATATATTTTCTGCCAGGAGAAGCAGACAATAAGTACCATCTCAGAGGAAAATGCATTCCTTTGCAGGCACTGAAGGAAGGGATGACAGGAAGGTGCTGCTGTCAGCTCCGCAGGATTTGAAGTAATGTCTGGGGCAGAGAACAGCTCCTGGGGGAAACAAACATTCCCTGGTTGTCTTTTCTTGTTGTTGGCAGAACCCCTTTTGCCAGCACGATGCTCCCACAGCACAGTGTGGTTCCTGCCATGCCTTGGGTACCCCCACTCTGCCCTGCCCTGCTCCACTGGGCTGTGAGCTTGCCTGGCAGAGTGAACACAGGCTCAGACTTTGCCTGTTTTCTGTAAACTTTTGGTTAACATCTTTTATAGTATTTTTATTCAGCAATGTTCAAAATATTGGTTTCTTAGTCTGGTGGAACCTTCTGATTTCTTCTGTTTTGAAGGGCACCCATTTAACCCTAAAAACATTCCTTTTAAAGCTGAACAGTTTTACAGGAACTCGTCAGCTTCTTCCTTGCCTTGCAGAGACAGTGCCTGAGACCTGGCTGGCCATGTATGTGCATCCTGTAAAGGCAGTGACAGGACAAAAAAAACCCTCAGACATAAAACACTGCTGAGCTGTTTTATGCATTGACAATATTAATGATTGTGGCGTGTCTAAATCCTAATTCCTTTAGGAAAATCGGTGTCTCAAACTGATTTTCTGTGGAGCTTCTGACAGTGGGGAAGTAGATTTTGAATTTTCCCTTTCCTAAATGTACTTCCATGTCCTTGTACCGCTACATTTCATCACTGCCAGCTCCATGTGTGCTACCAGAGAAAGCCCATTAAATGAACCCTCAACCTTAACAACTGTGGAAGGAAACCAAGACACAAATGACATCTGACATGGTTAGAGCACTGATATCACTACTTAGCAGTGGAGAATTAGTTATGGATAAATCATTATGAAGTGTATTTTGAGCCATTTCCTGTTTGTATATGGTGATCACTTATAAAACATTAGCATCAGTGATTGCTGCACTCTTTACATGTAACACCATCTCCACACTACAAAATACCAATTTTGTTCCATCTGAACTAAAAGTTGATGAGCAGTCAAATGTCAAAAAAAATGAATGCATTATATCCCACTTATCCAAACAGCACATAATACCAAATTTTGTCTCATAAACAATGCATGTTCCTAATCTAACTGGATCACGGCTTCAGCTGCTACAAATGAAAAGTTATCACATGTTTCATCACCACTTAATGAATTCCAAACTTGCTCTGATTTTACTCCCAGTCCCTGCACAGAATCCCCTGAACCTCTGTACTCTGGACAGATTATGGTACATAATCCAAAGCAATTATTTTGTCTTTTATCCTTCTGTCTAATATAAAAATATGTTGAATGCACAAATATTTCACAAAGACATTAGTTCCTTTTTCCTTGGCTTTGTCAGTTTATAGTAAAAGAACCTGCTCCAAAGCAGGGAATTGCCTGTGGAAATTATAGCTTATGGAACATAGTACTGATAACTGAGTAACATACACTTTTCATATATTCATACACCAAGAATAGGAAGGAAGAGTGGAAAACAAGAGGGAGCAGTGTTAATGACAACACCAAAACAGTAAAGCACAAAGGGGAAGATGCATTGAGAAACTGCTCTGTGCTGTGCTATCATTGCCAGATATAAAACAGTTTTCCAGTGTGAGGCTCACAAAGAAATTGGTAGCACCTGACCCACTTAGCTCTTTCTACAAACCTGCATGAGCTTACCTGGCATTTTTCAAAACCAGTTTTAAAGGAGAGGTATTTATAGGTCTTCTTATATCTAATTCCAGAAGCTTAGGGCAACACACACATTCTCAGTTTGTTAGTGATGAGTCCTTTTTATTATCAAGATTACCAAACTATGAAAATATTTGACTGAATGCTAAAGTCACACTATAATTTTGCCAGATCAATATGAACACTCCTCCTGCTGGAGTGTTCTCTTCTAAAGAAGCCTTCTGCAGTAGCTCTTTTTTGATTGTGAATACAACACACACACAGATTCCCTTAGAAACAACTAAATCCGAATCTATTTGCAACAACCAAATGTTAGCTGTTAATATTTATACAGAAGAAGGAATAAAAACTATCGAAGATGCTACTACTAAGCTTACTGGTCTTTTGGTTTACAGGAATTCACAGAAGATGCAAACTATTCCAGATCTGATTGAAATACAAAGGTTTTATTAAAATCTGAGGGGAAAAAAACCACAGTCCCAATCAAGCCCATGGGAATTTTTCCATTGGCTCTGCTGTGCCAAGACTTCAAATGGGTATTTAACCTGGCGAAGAAATGAGTAGAGACGATTGCAGGATTTCGTCCCGTTTGAACGTTCTCATTAGATGAGGCCTCGGTGACCCCTGGGTTGATGGGTTGTTTCAATGTTTAATTGCTTTGACCTTCAGGGAGTTTCTTTTCATGTCCAACATAACCTTAGGTTTTTTTAGTTTAATGTGACAAATTACTTCATAAAAACAGCCCTGGATATTTTCATTAATTCTGGACAAATTGTGTTACACATAAAAGATGTCTTTTTCACAGATGCTGTAACCATGCCAAATAGTATCGTAATTGTTCCTTTTTGAGCTACTTTGGTATATGTCTGTACATATTTAGAGTAATTGGTGTGATTTAGGAGAGTATATAAATGATGAGGTAATTCTAAGAAGGGTAAGATCACAAAAAAGCCCACAATTTTGACACCCTACTCTGTAAACCAAGCCTTCCCAAGGGTCACATTTTCTGAAAATTATTCATTTATTTTTTTCTGAGAAGGGAGCACTGTCCTTTCCACAATGAGCCACAGAAGCAGCCATGGTCGTGATGCAGAAAAGGTGTTGCTTCTTTCCAAAGGAGCCCTGTCCATCTGGGACCTGCATCTTCCACATCTCTGAGGGCCCGCAGAGCAGTCCAGCTGCTCTAGAGCTCTGGAAGGGCCACCACTGGCTGCTTTCCACACAAGTCAGGTGTCAACTTCCCTAGGCACCCTTGGGCCAAAGCATGCCAATGAAAGCATTTCAGAGTCAAAGCACAAAATCTGTGGATGGTTTTCCTGATTTTCCCCTCCAAACGAAGCACATGGAGCTGCACGTGAAAATGCCGGGTACTGCACAATGCTCCTCCACTGCCTCCACCAGGCTGGCACTCCTGGGGAGGGATAGGGCCCTGTAAATCCAGAGTGGTCAAATTTCCAGCTGCTGCAGACTGGCCTCTTGGTTGACACAAAGTGCACTTATGCCAGGCTGTCCATATGGAAATGAGAGGCTCAGCTGCGTGCCTCACACATGCGGGTCCCCATCTGCAAATGTCACCTGTGAGAGACAGGGGCCGCTCCAGAAGGCACAAAGCTCGGGATTGTTTAGGCAGAATGGAAAATGACACCCCGGCATTTACAATGGGATTTTTATTATCGATGTCACAGATATGATACTTGCTACTGACATGCTTGAATTAGAAGAGACAAAGTAAACTGTTAGAAAGGAGAGGCCATTGAACTAAATACAAGTGTAACCTGCATGCTTATATTGCAGCATTTGATTTCCTCTTAAGTCTTGGGAAGAGGGGCAGACAGCAGAGGGGAGACCTGTGTTTCAGCTGAAATCTCTTGTGTCTACACAGGATAGTAGGGCCTCTCCAAAAAAGCAGACAAAGAGCCAGGAGCAGGCAGCTGTGAGAGGTTTGGTTACAGGAGATGGAGTTTGCAATTCCCGCCAACCTCCATCCCAGGGCAGATCTCTGCAAAGCTGAGGTAAGGAAAAAGTCAAAAGTACTGCAGTTGGAAACATTCCTAAGGACTGAGCAGCTAATGGCATGTCACAATCAAAAGCTACATTTGTCCTGTCCTGAGCATACCACTGGTGACACAGGTTTGGGATCTCTGGATTTACATGCTGAGCAAGTGGTCATCCCATGTCTCAGAGCCTGAACCTGGCTGTAGGAAGCAAGAGGCCATTTTTTCTTGGAGAGTTTTGGATGGGAGCTGGGCTGAGAAGTGCTCTCAGACCCATTTGCTTTGGAAAGACAAATTAGCTGGTGCTGTGTGGTGAAAATGAAAGAACAGTGAAGTTCACAAACATGTCACCCAAAGAGAAATGTCACTGGTCACTCTAAGCTTCGTAGAAACTGCTTATAATAGCAATAAAGTAAGAGATGAGTAGGTTTCATCTCTGCTGGTTCTTTTATCTTTTAAGAAAATAGAAGTATTTTAAAAGCATTTTTAGTATTGAAGTATCGATTGCAGAAGACCCTGTGTTAAGTGCTTCATTCCCCTGAGGTTTGGCCCCTGAGGGCTTTTAGGATCATAGCTCAAAGGATTGAATCTGTGACACAGATAGATTATGAGATGTCTTAGAAGGCCGAAAATCTGGTCCCTCCTTCTGCAAAGCTGTGTACTACTGGAAGAGTGCAGCTGAATTATCCATACTAAAATCTCAGTGTCTTCATCCCACTCAAAGAGCCTCTCTAAACACTGTGCTGTCAGGAATAAGAAAGAACAGCAAAATAAGCCACTGTGTGATTCAAATATTCCTAAGTGGTCACTGAAACACCCTCCTCTTGGCCACAAGACTGCATTCTTCAACTCTGTTTGCTGCAGTATGAAACACGAGGTCATTTTTAGCACAAGCCTTATGAATAGGGACTGGAATTTTCTACAAGGTCTTCTTTTCTTATCCCCCATTTCTCCCCCCTTTAAAAACAACTCCCAGTCTGCCAGTACAAGAGGGTTCACTGTCTGGGAATTCCCTCCCCATGATACCTATAGCCTTGGAGGGGACCTGGTGGCCCCTGCCGGGTCTGCAGGAACATTTGCTAGTTTACCTGGAAGCAACCTGATCTCCTCCTGCTCCACCCTGCCTGGTATCATCTAGCAGCAGCAAGAGGCTAAGAAACATCAGGAATAACAGATTCAATTTTCCTCTAGAGCCAAAGTTTTATGTTAAGGAGGAGAAGTGAATGATACGTTGCAGGTATTTATAGCAATTAGATGCTGCCTGTAAGAACATGAGCTTGTCAGGAGGAGCAGTGACTGAAAGGCATGCAGACAGCTCCTTGATGAAGTGGTGTTCACTCGATGAAATCTCTACTCTCAGCATTTTTAAACAAAAAGCAGCTCCTTTTGGGTGAGACCTTTAACACTCAGTCCAGAAGGGGAACAATAAAGGGCTCTAGCACAGGCATCTCCCAATGCTTTGTATTTGAAACTTAGAGCTACCATTTTCTATTGTTTTCAGCCTCGATTTAGGAGCTTCATTACTTCTCTAAGTAAAAGAAGAATCTATGCCTTAACAGCTACCTCTGGTAATTTGCCTTTTGCAGAATTTTGTAGTGTGTGCCAAACACAGCACAAATGAGCAGCCCATCCATGTGAGTCACCAGCCAGCAGTGCCCATCATGCTGGGCAGAGACTTTTGTGTCCAACACTTGTCCCTTCAGCAAGGAAGAAGGGTGAGTCTTTTGGGTCCCTAGGGGCACTCTGCCACACCTGGGGTACATCCCAGCCAATATGAAACCACAAAACCTAGTCACTGAAATTAGTGTCACTTCCATTAAAAGGCTATGAATGAAAAAATACTTCAGATTGCAAATTCTTTGTTTTGACTCTACATTTTTTTTAATAAATAGACCAATTCTTAATTATTCAAATTGTGCACACCTGCTGACATTTAGATTCGGGGCCAGAAGCCTTAGGCCCAGTCCTGAAATCCTTTCTGACATGGGTGGAAGCAGAAGGCTGAGGCTACTTCCCAGAATGCAAACAGCACTTGCTATTCTGTGTTTCGCTCTTCCAGCAGCTCCCCGAAATGAAGTCCTGCTGGAGGAAGAAGGAAGCCTTAGCAAGAGAGCATGCCCCAGCTGGGATACATTTTGCAAGTTTTGCATACCATTATGAGGACTTAAATTGAGCCCTCCTGAAGTAGCACAGAAGAGGGAACTCCAGTGAAGGAAAAAAACCCACATTTAGATTCACCCAGATTTATATCCTTTGATCAAAAGCTGCCCCTTGTGCTTATGAGAATCTCATGTAAATATCTGCAAAGTTACTCCTTTATCTGCTTTCACATTTCTTTCCAGAGAAACCTTTGCAATGCTATCTGCAGCAGCTGTGCTTTCTTGGGCTGCTGAAATCGTGGCTCATAGGGCTGAACATTAGAATCTCATTATCTTTTTTCTTGTTAGGGATATATCTGCCCCTTGTTTCAGAGGCTGTGACCATATTTTATCTCCTACTTTTGTGATACCTATAAAGATGGAGTCCTGCTGCATAACTGGTCTCCAATCTGCCATGATAATGGAAAGAATTCCTTTATTGCCACTATGGTTTTACTTAGCTACATCTTTCAAAGAACACTGCCAAGGTTGGTCCAAAGTTTAAATCTCACAGAAGCAGACTTTTACAAACACATGTCTGAATAGAAACATTGGCATTGATTTTTTTAATTGCAAATGAAAACAGTCGTATTTGATGAAATAACCATTCCCCTGAACTTTCCACCCTAGGCCTGAAAACCTAAAAGTGAAAGTGACTCAGACACAGGCAAACCTGACTTCATTGATTTCTATTGTCCACAGTGAGAAAATACAACTGGTAAACAAAATAGAAAGAGTGACAAGTAAATTGGATTTTTAAAAATTCTTTCACTTTTAATAATGTTAAGGTGGGATTTGTAGCACAGGTAAAGGCATTTGTTTATTTTCAACATAGGCGTTGTAAGGTGACAGTGTCCCTTTAAATGCCTTCCCATTGTAATTCATTTGCTTCAGGGATGAAGTTCACACTGGAAATACTTGCAGCTCCTGACGAGGTCAAATTTGCCACAAGTTTCACACCCTTCCTCAGAGAGAGCTTTTGCTTTCAGGTCATCCCAAAACAAGTCTCTTCCCCTACACATTTCTCCCTCTGTGGGATATGGGACCCCAACCCATCCCCACAGGGTGCTTGTGCCTGACTCTCCCTCCGAGGGAGGAACAAGAAGATTCAGGCAGCTCAGGTGGGGATCCACAGATGAAAGTCCAGAGGCTCTGGTGTCACAGCCTGCACAGGACAGAGCAGCTGCTGGGGAAATAGACTTTCCCCTTCCTGCAAGCCAAGGAAAACGCTGATGAGTCTCCATGGTAGTTTGGCCCTCATTTTTCTCAAACCCAGCTTCTTTGGAAATCTGGTGGGTTTTGCCCAAGAGGAACCCAAGAAAAAGTGGACCAAGGATGTCAGGATCTGGCATCCTGTGGGAACCACATTAATGGCCTCAGCTGATCCAAACTGCCACTGTGGGATACGAATTCCTGTACCAAGCTGAAAGCCAGAATCCTGTGCAAATAATTTCTTTTTCATATTATCACATTAAATGATGTTTCTGTAAAGATGTGAGGCTTTTCAGTGCTGGAATTGTTCATGTCATAAATGCCTGAATAAAGCAACAGCTAAAGTCTCTAAATGGAGGAAAGCAACTGTCTTTGCTTCCACTGATCAGCATGTCTGAATAAAAATCACCTTTCCTGTTTAGTGTTTGTCTTCCATATTTTCAAGTGTAGAAATTCAAGCAAAAAAAAATTGCTGTGTAGCAGCTGGCCCATTTAAGGAGGTGATACATATTATTCAAGTGATTACACGAATGGCTAAAAGTGTTGCATTATTCCCTATTTTCATTTGTGCAGCACAGCTTTGGCATGGTGATGAACTATGTCAACCAGGAACCTTGGCTGCCTTCTAATGGAGAAAGCCCCTCAAAGATCTTTGATGTGACAACGAAACTGGGAAATATTACTGACTCACAGCCTTTAAGCAATCAAGAAGTGATCAAAGCAGTGACTCAAGAATTCAAGGGAAAAATTACATGCTCAGGGAAATGAGGAAAGCTTATTACCTACTGATATTCAATAGAACAGGCAACTGAAAGTCTAATTTTGTGAAATATGCTTTTAATTGGTATTCACCGACTTATTGTATATTACTTATGTAAAAAGCAGCTTTTAATTCCAAAAAAAATTAATGGCTCAAAATTCCAGTCATGATAGTGTGGGGTGGTAACACTTAGTCTCATTTCAACTCTATCCTACTCCAGCATAAAATGCAGGGTAGGGGTCTGCAGGGTTCACCTCTGTACCTCAGCCCAGGAGCCATCAGCCTGGCACAGATTTCTCCTCTGTCAGAGAGTGAAGGGGTGGTGAGGGCACCTGAGCATCATTCTGTGAAGTGCCTACACCTGCAAATGAGGCAGGGACAAAGCACAAGGTGCCCAGCTCTGCAGGTAGCAGCACAGTCCCCACCCAGTGCCTGGGGACAGCCTGGGGTATGAGGGTTTGGGGTGAATAAAGTGCAGTTCCCTTAAGCTACCCTGTGCCCCATATCCCAGCCCATTGCACTCTGGGGTTTGGTGTGAAGGCATGCCTGCTTTCTGGGGAGTGTCTGGTCCCTAAAGTGTGGCCATGAAGGGAAGATGGCGTGTGAAACAAAAAGCAAAGCGCTGTCCTCAAACACAGAAATGCACCGGGGGAGGGGCCTGTCAGCTGCCCAAAGTCAATACATTTGGACATCTAAACACTCCAGGAAGGCTCCTACAACACATGCTAGCATGTGGTTATTGTCCTATGCTCTATTTTGTTTATATATTTATATATTATATCTTTATAATCAGGTGGAATCACCATATTTCTCAGTTTCCTACAGTGGCTGTGCCATCACTGAAGCTGGGATGGCCTTGGGCACTGGCCCCTGCCTGGCAGCTCAGGTACAGAGTCTGTCAGCCAGCCTGAGGAGTGATGGCAAGGGGACATGTTTTGGAGCTGTGGCCATTGAGTGTTAGTGAGTCAAGGAAACGTTTCCTTCCCAGGCAGATTAGAGATGGGACAGGGGAAATTCCTTTCACCTGATCAGCATATTTTTGCTTTTGCTGAAAACACCCATTTATTTGCCCGGTGTGCCATTCACTCACATTAGCTACATATAATTTTTATATACCTCAACAGAAAGATTTGATAGTCTAACTGGTTTTCTGACTGCCCATTGATTGGTTGTCAGGCATCTCCATATGTAAAACTCTTTGACTGTGCCAATGATCACGCAAAAATTGAAGCTACTTGTCCTTTTGTCTTCTTGTATTTTTGGCCTCCAGCAAGACACTGACACTGCTGCTCCCACAGCATCCTCCTGGAAAAGCTGGCAGCCCACAGCTCGGACAGGAGCCCTCTTTGTTGGGTTAGGAGCTGGCTGGATGGCCGGGCCCAGGGAGTGATGGTGAACATGGTGGTGGCATGCTACTGGCAGCCAGCCACCAGTGGTGTCCCCCAGGGTCTGTGCTGGGGCCAGTTCTGTTCAATATTTTTATTGATGACATTGAGGAGGGTATTGAGTCTTTCATCAGTAAATTTGCAGATGACACTAAGCTGGGATCGTGTGTTGATCTGTTGGAGAGTAGAAGGGCTCTGCAGAGAGACCTGGAATGGTTGGATGGATGGGCAGAGTCCAATAGGATGAAGTTTAAGAAGTCCAAGTGCCAAGCCCTGCATTTTGGCGACAATAACCCCCTACAATGTTATAGGGGGCTGGGGATGGTGGTGCTGGACAGTGTTCAGGTGGAAAGGGACTTGGGGGTGCTGGTTGACAGTCGGCTGAACATGAGCCAGCAGAGTGCCCTGGTGGCCAAGAAGGCCAATGGTGTCCTGGCCTGTATCAGGAACAGTGTGGCCAGCAGGAGCAGGGAGGTCACCCTTCCCCTGTACTCAGCACTGGTGAGGCCACACCCTGAGTGCTGTGCCCAGCTCTGGCCCCTCAGTGTGGGAAGGACCTTGAGACTCTTGGAGTGCATCCAGAGGAGGCAACAAGGCTGGTGAGGGGCTGGGAACACAAACCCTGTGGGGAACGACTGAGGGAGCTGGGGGTGTTCAGCCTGGAGAAAAGGAGACTCAGGGGTGCCCTTATCACTCTCTACAGGTCCCTGATCGGTGGCTGTGCTCAGGTGGGGTTGCGCTCTTTCTCCAGGCAGCCACTGACAGAAGGAGAGGATGCAGTCTCAAGCTGCATCAAGGGAAATATAGGTTGGATATAAGGAACTATTTTTTTTTACAGAAAGAGTGATGAAGTACTGGAATTACCTCCCTGGGGAGGTGGTGGTGTCACCATCCCTGGATGTGATAAAAAGAGACTGGATGTGACACTCAGAGCCATGGTTTAGTTGAGGTGTTAGGGCATGGGTTGGACTCAATAATCTTGAAGGTCTCTTCTAGCTAGTCATTCTGTGAATTCTGTGTCTTGATGTTACATTCTATTCCCCCTAGACTACTTTTTAAAAGATCTCAATTGCTGCAAAATGAGAATTGTACATGTTTAGAGAGGATGATCCACGCTGACAGACACTCACTCGCTATCTGCCACAGGTAGCCCAGCATTTGGTGCTTCAGGACACTGAAGGGATTTGATCTAATCTTATATTATATGAAGCACCCAACATGGTACATTCTCCTTTCCAACACAGATACTTGTGTACAGCCTAAGAGCCCAATCCTGCTCCTCTTGAAATCAGTTGGGAGTTTTTGCCTTTGCTTCATCAGCACTGGGGGAAGGAACAGCTTTTGTAAGGGTGTTAATGATGGCTGGTCCTTCAGTCTTTCCATCCTAATCACTGTTTAATGGCAGAAGGCAGACACAACAGTGCTGGAAACACTACCTGTGTAATTGGAACAACCTGCCTTCCAGCTTTTTCTGTCAGTTAACTTCTCTTCCATTGCTCTTCCTTGCTAAAAATCTGAAATTCATGCATTGACTGGTAATCTGGATTAAGGAAAGGAGAGGTCCTTTCAGCAGATACAGAGTTGTATGAACATCAAAAGAATCAGGGTTCTTCTGTAATAAAAACAAACTCATTAACTACATTAGAAGGACATGTACACAGAATGCAAATACTCTCAATAACTAAACACTTCTTGTAAGCAGCTGATGAATTGTGCTTATTGAAACAAAGCCTGAATACAGAAGCCAATGACTAAGACTTAAGAATGCTTTTCATTTTCTTTCCCATTTTGTTAGGCAGTAAAATGCATTTATTGTACCCCATCATGGCCATTCATTGTAGCACATCAGACTTTAAACCAAGGAGATATGTTACAGATACTGTGCAGAGCTGCATGACTGGGAACATGAGGACTTATCTGAATGCAGGTTTTCTCTGCCTGATCTTTGCTAACAGAAACCTCGGAGCACTCATACGACAAACCCAGGGACTGATCTGGGTGTTCTTGCTGGTGATCCTTCCTCTTACAAATAACACAGGTCCTTGGAAACTGGCTTCTAGCTGCTTGCAAGAAGCACTCACCTTTTTTTTTCTATTGCCTGGAACTACAGGACTTGGGTCAAAAATATGCAAGTAAAAGGAAGTATTTACCAAATTTAAGGACTGCATCGAATGCTTTTAATAGCTTCAAACACAGAGATAGAAACAACTACAAGACTGTGGTCCAAAATATGCAACTAAATTAAAATATTGATTAAATTTATGGACTGCATCAAATGCTTTCAATAGCTTCAAACACAGAGATAGAAACATGTATAAGTTTGAAAAAAACATCCAAAAAGGTCTGTTTTCATATCACATTATCCATTCCTGGCTGGCTGCAAGCAGCAGAGCCTGATCCAGCTAGCTCTTATTCATGTAGGTAATCCCTTTGACCCTAGTCATAAATACATTATTCTAGTTCAAGATAATCTCCAAGTATCAATCTGATACTTCAAACTGATGTCTGTGCTCTTGAACACAAATGCACATTTTCCATTTCTTCCATCTCAGAGCTGTAATGCTAAGCAGGCTGTCTTCACCTAATATTTTGCTTAAAAAAAATACAAGAGTATCCCACCAGAACTGACTTAAAAAGAAAAAATCCAGGTGGCTCAATTTGGAAAGAAACTTTGGATTTGTTGTAGCTTTCTTTCCGTGTGCTTTTTTTCCCAAAGGCAGACATTCATACACATATAATTCCCTCTTCTTGTCACTGGGCTTCTGGGTCAGTGAACATTCCTTTGCTGTAGTGTTTTTCAGATGAAACTCCAAGAGAAACACTGTCCTCAATGATGGGTCGGATACAGAAGAGGAGGATGGGCAAATATTCTAAGATTGGCCTGGATTCTTGCCAGGAGCAGAAGAAAAGGGCCTTTGTGTTTGGACATCTGAAGGCCAGGCATAAACATGTTAGCCGATACTTAACACCCAAAGCCAGAGCCAGAACCGTTAGACACCCTGAATAATCCCCGCCAGGCCTCCTCTGGGTTTCAACTGCCCACTACAATGGGGCAGCCTCCTCCAATTACCAAACGTGTTTCTTCTAAAAACATCCTTACAGGAACTCCCAAAATAGCAGCGATTAAAAGCAAACAGCCTGTAATTCATTGACATATGCAAACCTTTTAATGTTTTGCAGGAGACAAGTTGCAACTTTTTGTACCTACAAGACTATTTATGCATTTTTAATAATTACCCTTGTATATTATGTGATACAATTCCTTTAGGCATTTAGTTAAGAGAAGCAACAGAATTCACATTCAAAAGAAACTGTTAGTTTTGCTGCAAGAAGCGCAGCTAATTTATGTAGTGAATTTTTTATACATTTTTCCCCTGATTTCTCTTCCCTGCTGTCCTCTTTCCCCTTTCTTCTTCACTACATTAAGAAATTCTGATGTGCCTGCAGCAACATCCACTGGTGGGGAGTGTCTGCAGTGATGCCAGCCCTGCCTTCCCAGCAGTGGAAGCCGGCTATGAGTGCTGCTTCAGCAGGATGTGCTCCTCTCCAAGCCCCCTTGGGATGGGCTCACCTTGGGGTCCTGTCTAATCACACACCCCCTGTGAGCTGTCACCGGGCAGCCAGCGATCCCCAGCCCATCTGTTCTGCACAGAAAGCAGCACGAGAAATCTTTGCTGCAGATCAGGAATAAAGATGCTTTCACAAGCAGCGTGGTCCTGCAGGCTCTGACTTTCATTGGAGCTGAGATCCCTGAGTGTCCACCCAGCTCCTCAGCTCGAGTTTGGGATGAGCTGATCCGAGGGTCAGGCAGGGAAATCCAGGCACGGGGCTGGGCATGGCACATCTGCGGGTCCCACTCCTGCAGGGGCACACGCAGCTTTGGGAAAGCAAACAGCACAACTCAGCAAAGGTTCCATCGCCAGGCAGTGCTTTACCCCTGCCCCAGGGGCAAAATGTAAAGAGTTCATTTCCTCCCCACCAGAGGCAGAGGACCAGATCCCCGTCTGTATTCCTCCACTGATTTCATCCATTTATACCTGCTGAAAACCTGCTCCTCCCTCTCTTCTTATGACAACAAACAAAGAAAAGCAGGTCAAATACTTTTCTGTTACTGTGGTTTGACAATGTATTTGAGGAGGGATTTTCAAGTCAGCCATTGCAGATGCTACACTTAAGGGAAATGCAAATAAAACCTATTTCTTAGCATGTGCAGGACACAGTTATTGCACAACAACATTTCTCTTGGCTTCAGAAGGCAGTGTGTCAAATCAAGGATTTCATCTTCCTGTTGTAAATTAGCAGTAGATAATTAGGAACTGCCCACAATTAAATATTGATGTTAAAAATAAATAAATCCCAGCACTTCCCTGTTTAGACAGTAAGAAGGCTTTGCATCAAAAACCACAGGACACATGAGAATGTGAATAGTAAAGAGCTCATAAAAAAGAAGGATAAACTCTTCATTGTGTGCTTACAGCATTCATTCCTTTCTCTGTAACTGAGAACCTATACAAACAAATGGGATAAAAAGACAACATATACTGAGATTATCAGCTGCAATCTGCCAATTCTTCAGCCAAACCTACTGGAACACAAAGGAAAGGGGCAAGGTTTACACAAGGTGTACACTGAGCCAGCTGTTGTCTCAACAAAACTCCTCTTCATTCCCTATAGCTGCAGCAGGACGAGTCCAGGTAGGACTGACAAAGCCACTTGCCCAGCTCCAGCAGTATTTCAGCCCAGTTCTTTGCTCCTTGGAGCAAAGAACTGGGCTGAAATACTGGAGTTGGGAAAATGGGTTGAAATCCTTGGAGTTCACTTGAGCCTGTGACTCACTGTAGGTGAATCCTTTAGTGGCTGCACCAGCAGCAATTTCAAGCCCTGCATCATCAAAATTCCTGTGTGCCCTGCTGTGTGGGAGGCATGGATCTCAGGCTGCAGAGCACAAGGTGGTTTCAGTCTCTGAAGGGAAAAAACAACTGAGCCAGAAGTATCTCAGCCTGTGTCTAGTGCACAAGGCAGGACTTGGGCCATCATTCAGCCTGGAGTGGAGCCCCTGAGCCTGTGCCACAGAGGATGCTTGTGCTCATTGTGTGTGCCACAGCCTGCTTGCAGCCATAGCAGGGGTAGGGCAGCCAGGGGCTGGAAATCCTCAGCAAATGTGCACCTGCTCCAAAACCCTCCTTAGGAAGTGTTCCAGGTAGGGGAAGGCAATGAACCACAGAGAAACCATCTTTGTATGGCCTTATTTTCTTTGTGGGACTCCTCCCCTAGACTTAGGTACCTCATCTGTGGCTTCCTACCTCCAAAAATTACAAAAGAATTCCTCAATCTCACAGGAGAGTGGGGGAAACCCTGGTTCTGCTATAGCTGAACACAGAGAGCTACTGGACTGTGGAAAGAACTGTTTTCCCTGACCTCATCTCTATCCCTTGGCAAAGGGATCCCTCCCTTCCTGTGACTTTACAGGAGTAGGGAATGGAAATGTAACCCTGTTTCAGTGCATCACAGTGACAGTGTTTGTAGTAAAGATATATTTTGAGAAGAAAAAAGGCTTCATGCTAGGAAAGGCTTACCAAAATATCAGCAGCAATTCAAGTAATAGTAACAATTTAGAGCAAAAAGTGCAAGATCATCCCTGTTTCTGCCTCTGACACTTCAGGCAGCATATACTAACAGGAGAAATTGTGATAGAATTACTATACTAGCATTGCTTTCATTCACTTTATGGGCCAAAATTATTGTCTCAAATCCTTCTGAAGCACCCAGATGCTCAGGGTATTTGCAGTGCTGTCACCCCACTGCAGGCGGATTTTCTACCACCAGGGAGAAGCCAGACAGGCTTGTCTCAATCAGTGATGCTGGTGTCAGCCTGGTGAGCCTGATGAATTGGCTTTGGTTAATGGAGCAGGCTTGCTTGTGGCACCATCCCACCCACCCAAGTGTCATACTCCTCCAGAAGCCCTTAGAAATCAGTCACACAGCAGCTAAATGGAATAGTGGACATTCATTTGGGATGGCAGCTTTCCTGCACAATTCAAGAGCTATAAGGAGGTAATTATTCACTGGTTTTTCTCTGTGACAAAACTATTTAGAAGGAATTGCAATCTGATGAACACAACTGAGGGAGGAGTGCCCTCCTTTAATTCCCCAGTAAAATGGAGTCACCACCCAGCATCGTTCTAAGCCTCCTTATTTCTCATTAACCTCAGCATTTCCTTTCTTGCCCCTCAAAAAGCACAATTATGTGGACTGACAGTATCTCTCCTGCCCTAATGCCTCACTACAGTAGATACCTTTGCTTTTGACCCTCTCTCCTGAGCAGATTTGAGCCTCTGGTAGGCTTCATGCTGACACCTCTGTGAGAAAAGCAGGACCATTTAGGAGACAGGCAGGAGAGTTATCAAATAAACTTTCCATTTTATTTACAGTTCAGGAGCCTTGCAGAATGACACACACTTATGGTTTGGGATCACTAGCAATTATTGTAAAGGTGAAAGCAGATACTGCAAATTTAACAAGCCTTTTGTATGAACTAATTGCATTAGAATACATTAGTAAGGGTGCACATTGTAGGTTTTATGTTTCATTGGAAAGGTCATCCTAGATTCTGGTTGAATAGTGAAAGAGAGGAAACCATATTAGCAGTTTATCCAGCAAGTGTCTCTAGGATGAATTTCCTTCAGGTCATTTGCATTATTTGATTGTAGCTGAATAGTTCTCCCTCTGCTAAGCAAGTAGGGGAAGACCTACGGTGACAATAGGGGAAGTTCAAAGTCTTTGAGCCTTATTAGAAGGCTCATTTTCTGCACACATTTTCGTGCACTCATTTCCCAGAATTAGGCTAGCAGCTGTATAATCAGGACTGCAACTTTACATGCCTCCTGTAAAATATGAGCCTCCCAGGGAAAGCGGCTGTTGGTTTTCAGGAGGGAAGAGGGCTCCTGCTCCTCCAGAGCTGTGACACCCTGTAATGCCACAGCACACAGCCCCCCTTGCTGGCCCTCTGCAGGTGATTTGTGCCAGTTCCAGCCCTGCTTCAGCTGCCTTGGCTGTCTCTAAAACCCTTTGTTGGAGACAGTCACTAACCAACTCTGCCAGCCCCCAGGGCTCCAGTGGCTTTGCAAGCCTGGGGGTGGTGGCAGCCCTGCAGAGGGCAGAGGGGTGGTAGCACAGAGCTAATGTCTGGGGAAGAGAGAGGGAGAGAGCAGCCCACAGGGTCCTGAAGGAGGTTGTGGGGAGGAGAAGCTGAGCCAAGTAAGGCACAAAATTTTGGTTCAAAGAGAATACTTTTCTTCCAGGCAAAATTTCTGGGAAACCATCTTCCAGTGGTGCCTCATTACATGGCTGCAGGAAGGGGACTAAGTGACAACCAGAGAAGGGCAGAGACCGTGTCCATCCAGACATTTTTGATCTGACAATATAAAATCTTCTAGTTACTCCATGAATACCCATCAGGATTTCCAGAGGGTAGCTAGTGTCCACTAGTTGTACTGAGCTGTGTATTTCAACCAACACTCCAGAAAACCTTACTGGGTAAAAACTAGGAGGTGGCATTCCACTAGGCTAAAGAGTGCCAGCAAACCTAGAACAGAAGCTAAATTGGTGCTAAAAATTGTTCCCATCCTCCTCAAAGCCCTCTCTCTTGTGTAAGTGGCAAAGAAAGCACAGCACCCTCTGGGAGGCTGTAGTGGCATTCGTGCTGTCACCAGCCACCTTTGCTCTGAAAGGAGGTGGCTTCTGCCCATCTGCCACTCCCAGAAGACGTAAAAGAGAGGAGCATATGGTTTTGAGAAAATGAAAGGTGCTGGTATCTCAGCTTGGTAAAGCTATTGACTTACTGTCTGACCTCTGGCAAGATGTGTGCCCTCCATCTGCCCGGCTCGGGCGAGACAAGCCAGAGGAGACTCAAGTGCAGAGATGCTGAGTTTGAGTTTAGCTTGTCAGAGCCACAGCAGCTGGTCACCCCTTTGATGCTGACAAGCTACACTGAGGCCATTTCAGCCAGCTCACAGAGGCTGGGTCTCCCCACCCCACAAACTCAAACTGGCTCTAAGGCTCCCAACAACTTCCCAAGCCTAGGAGCACAAGGAGTGTAAAAATATGCACAGTATGACTGCTGCAAGGGTGAGCTGGGACCCCCTGGGCCCCAGCCCCTCTTTCCTCAGCTCCATAGCCCATTGTCCAGCTGCTGCAGCCCCACAGGCTCTCCACATCTGCTGGGGCTGCACGCTCACTCCCTGCCTATGGCTCCTTTATACAAATGCTATCACTCAACCACGGCCAAGGGAGCGAATCAATCCACTCTGCATTGAACGTCACCTCTGGCAAGGTTAAAACTTCAGTTCAGCAAAGCCCTTGTGCATTTGGCCATGGGGACTGGTCCTGTGCTGCAGCACACCGTGTAGGAGAGCTCTGATTGTGCAGAGGATGACTAAGCCCCATCAGAAACCAGAGGCACCTCAGCCTTCCAGAACTGAGGCAGCAAAACCTTAACATGGAGATAGTAATTATTGTCCATCCTTCATTAAAGCTACATTGCAGCCCCAACAATAATTTTTACATATTCCACATTAAAAACATAATACTTCAAATTTTGCTGTCCCATAATTTGCATATGGAATTCCAGGGAGGATATTTGATGGAGTGTGTGCCATAGCTCCTGTATGTATGTACTATATCCAAAGGACATGACACTCTAGCATAGCATCAGGTAAGTCCTAATAACAGCCATATTTTAAGGCCCATTTTAAATATTTAAAGATACGATCTGAAATAAAAAATGGAGTGTGAAATGTCCATATTAATAATATTATCATCAACCATTACTAAAGTCAATGGCTTGGGTTTACATCACTGCTATAGTCCCATTAATAACTTTATCCTGATAAACGCACCCAGGACCTCTAGTTTCCTCTTCTTGGCCTGCTTTATCACTTCTTTTCATAGGGAACTAAAAGCTGCAAGTTCTAGAAGAGGATGAAAACCTCAGTATCCCACCAGGTCCCATCAGCACAAACACCCTGAGGCTGCTTCTGGTCCCTTCTTGGTGCCCTTGAAACAGGCCTGACAAACCCCCTTATTCAGCCACCCAGCGCCTTTTTCTCTCCCATCCTACACTAATACAAACATGTTTTCACTGTCCTCCAAGTTTACTGATGAATTAATAGCCATGAAACTTACATCTGGAACTTGCAAAATATTTTTAAGCACCCTCCTCCGACATGACTGGCGCCTGCCACCTCGGTCACCCCCTTCCTTGTTTACTCCACCCCTCTTAGATCCTGGTGCTTCTCTCCAATTCAGCAGGAATGGGGAGGGACAGTGTTCCTGACTGCTATGAATATGATGGGGATGAGGAAGAAAGGATTTATATTGGTGGTATATGGGCTAAATATTCATTATATCAATGTCTTTACAGAGCAACAAAGTAAATATAAAGCTTTTAACAATGTGTTTTGAAAGGTCATGAAAATACATTGAAATACATCAAATCAATAAAAAGAACTTCAAACTACTCTCAGAAAACACTAAATAGCTACATATAAGAATGATAAACATTGGGAAGAGCTCCATATAAAATCATTTCTCACTTCAGTACCCTCTCATGGTCTGATGGAAAGATTTTTCTGCTCTAGAAGAAAAATATTTGTTTGTAATATCTGTCTAATACTATTAGTTATATTGATTCATGTTTGACTATAGACTGTTGGAGTTTTCAAAGCTTTAGCATTTCACAGCTTATGAAAAACCTCTCACAGGAGCTTTGGGCTGGGCAAGGTGCATGGCAGGGTCCCCCAAATGGTGTATTTTGCTGGATTATGTTTAATTGAGTCATGCAATAATTACTATAGATTAAATTTTCTTGAGTCGTTGAAATCATTTTATTAATACATCAAAATCTTGAGCCTGTTTCCTTGAACTATTCTACAATCCCATTTCTCCTACTATTCTTCTATTCTTCATGTGAATATATACAGTATTTTGGTAAACACAAGCACCTGGAACGTGCTTGCACAGGACACTTCCAAAGACAGCCCATAATCACTGTGTTACAATCATAACCCTAATCCTCATATAAAGGGAAAATGCTGTGTGAGGCTTTTGTTTGCCAAACCTCTCTCACTTTTCCAAAACTCCCTACAGTATCATTAAAACAAATTTGTTTCTTGGGAAGATCCCTTAGCCCTCATGCTCCAATGATGCATGAACCCCAAGGACTGGGCATATTGTGCAGGGCTCTGCAAATGTGGATTACTTTTTACCTCAAAATTCATAAACAAAAAAGGTAATCTCATGTGGACCTGCTTCTCTGAATTGTTTAGAGTCTTGGTTTCTATTAAAAAAACAATTATATTAAAATTCCTTAAAATAAAAAAAATTCCTAAAGTCTAGAAGATTAACAAAATAGAAACACAACACTATTTAAGGTGATGGATCATGTAAGGTAATCACTAAACTCTCAGACTGTAAAATAGGATTACACACCATTTCTTCTTTTTTTTTTTTTTTTTAATTTTCTCTCTTGGACACTGCAGTATCAACTGCTGTAGTCCTAAATTTAGCCAAACACTGCAATTATCAGATGTATTCAGTTGCAAAAGCTTTTGTCACTTTCGTGGTTGTCTGATGGTGTACGGTTCAATCATAAAAGGGCAAATGACAGGCGGGTGTAGGAAATGAATTTTCTTCTTCTTCCTGACATACCAGGGGAAGGCCCCCTGCTGTAATATGGAAAATCTTTTATGCAAAAGAGCACAGCAACTTACAGCACACAATCACTATGCAGACTTTTGTTGGAGTCTTTTTTCACAATTCCGCAAAGGAGAGGGAAGAAAAGGCAGCCTTAAAATCAAGTTTAAAAGTTCAAATTTGATTTTAGCATTAGGGTATATTTATAGGTTTAGGGATCTGGCAATTAAAATGCAGCAAAGCTCCTTCTAAGTATGAACATGCCTTCTTTAAGCAATGTTGCTTTTCGGGTGATCCCAAGGCCACAGCAGCAGAGCTTTTCACACACAGCTCAAGCAAGGTGAGAGGCACAGAGGGATGCTGAGTCCAGCTGGAAGCAGACAGGGCAACCCCATGTTATCTACTTGGAAAACAAAGAGAAGGCTGTATATTTAGTGTTTATACTGGTATTTCTGAGCATGATGCAAACAAGAATCTGGGAGAACACAGAAAAATATCCTTCCTGCAGGTTTTAAGAAAAACTGCCTTTGGAATAAATAATCTCTTTAACAGAAGGGACTTTCACACCTTCTGGCAATAAACAAAATTCTTAAAGAGGGGGCAAAATTAGCATTTGTCATTTTAAGGTCCTGGTGTGTAGTGGTATTTTGGCAAATGAGCATCACTCAGATTATCCACAGCGCTTCCAAATGAAAAGAGGTATGGCATAAAGGCTTATTAATTGCCGAAAATACACTTTGGCTTACAATCACTGCTCAGCTGTATGAACCACAGGTGCCAACTCTGAGTAAGAACCAGGCCTGCTCCTTACACAGAGGCTGGCAGTGGACACCATAGCAAAGATTCCGGGGTTTTTCAAGGCAGTGATGCTCCAGCTGAAGGGAAATTGGCCAAACCTCAGGGGTACAGTGGTGCCTCCTGGGCTGGCCCTGCAGGCTGTGCTCACTCAGGGAGCTCCACAGGCTCCTGTTCTGGGCAGGCTGCAGACCCTGCAAAGAGAGGGAACACAGCATTCACAGGGAAGCAGAGGTTTTACACCCCCAAACTACACTTCCCATCAGGCATTGGCACAGTGTTCCCACATCAAATGTGGGGTCACTTTCAGCTTAATTTTTTCCGTCTTAATAAAAAATAGTACCTTTTTTATCAAGACATCTATTTACTTGGCCATTTTTTTTCCAGGAAAGGCTTATGTTTTTCTTCTAAAAATCTTTTTTTTGGTTAAGAACGCACAATTCTAATGAAAAACAGTCTCAATGAAAAATCCTTTTTGAATTGCTCACGGAAAATGGAACAAATACCAACAGCAGGACATATTAGGAAGGAATATTTATTTCCTTAGGAAGAACGTAGCCCTTCAATAACCAATGGCTAAAATACACCAGAAATAGTCCCAGTGAGTGCAAATCAGCTGCTGATTTCAATGAACTTGTGTCAGTCTACCCCAGGTGAAGTTCTGGCCCACTGAGCTCAGAGAAACAAAATGTCACCTTTACTTTCTAAACACTCTTTCTCAAATCATATCTCCCTTGTAATAATGTGCAGCAAGTGTTTAGCTCAACATGCCTCTTATAGTTTCTGTTTGGGAGATGATTTTTCTTTTTAATTTCTCTGTCAGGCACACTTATTGAAGCGCACACGCATTAGACAGATGCAATCTGCAAAAAAGGTTTGAAAGACAGTGATTTATTTATGAAATTCCTGCTTGAGAGGGTGAGGTAAGCCACACAAAAATTTTAAAGCTTCTCACTAACGTAAGGCATATGTGTTATATATGTAAAACAAGGGGAAGGAAACACTTAGAATATTTGGGCACAAATCCTTCACAGGGTAGAACTGCAGTGGGAGAAAAGGGGCAGCAGGTGGAGAAGAAGCCGTAAGGACAAGTTCTGCTCTGCCTTTAATTTCACTTTGTTACCTCAGGGCCAGCAGCATTTATCATATGGGCATTACACATACATCAATTTTTTGTTCTTGTTTGTTTTATGCTGTGTAGTCAACACAGCAATCAAACCTGAAGCTCCATGGTGGGAGCTTAAATTTACTCAAAGCATAAATTCACTGAAGGTCCCTGCAGCAAAGTGTTTTGGTTCTAGCTAAACACTTCTCCATGACAAAGTCCTTTGCTCCAGCTGGGAAGTGTTTTAACTTGCAGATGTCTTCCAACAAAGTGGGCATGCCACAGTCCAAAGTGTGCACTGGGGAAACAATTTTTTGGCTGGGCAAGTTTGATGGCTGCCAGTGCCAGTGTCCTGGGGTAAATGACACAAGGCTGGTCTTCCTGGCACTGTGGAAGGTGGGAGGTTGGCAGACACACCCCAGCAATAGCAATCTGCAGCACCTTAAGAGGGATTTGTCCCAGTCTATGTCCCCCTATGGCTGAAGAGGAGGTGCATCCAAAGCCCTGGTGAGCAGGGGCTGGGAGGAGCCAGTGGGACCCCTCCCTTCCCATGTCAAGCCAGGAGTCACCAGAGATTGTCAAAACTCACTGGGGAAAAGTAATTGAAGGACACACATGAGGAGGAAAAGCACCTGTTCCATGCAGGTTGCAGCTAAAAGGTGGAACTGAGCAGCCTGAATTAAGGGAGGGACAATGATGTTGGGAAGAGCAGCAGGAACTGGGGTTAGAGAGACTCTTCTGGAGGCTAGAGTTAGCCAGGGATATATCCAAACATCTTTTAAAAGCATATCCCAAAAAAAGATATTTTTAAAGGGCTTAAGATTCCTGACTGTAAGCAGGAGTCAATTTTTGCAGGCTTTTCAGCTGAAATGGCATTGAGGATTGTGGAGGTGGGGTGGCAGGGGCTGAGCTGGCTGGCTCAGAAAGGACAGCCCCTGCACAGAGACAGGAGCATCAGATGCTGGCACTGGCAATCAGGAACTGCTAAAGAAAGGCACAGCAGTGATCAGGAAGATGTTGGAGCTGCCCTGTGTCTCACTGAGGACAGGAAAGTTGCACTCAATAAGGTGGAGAGTGGAATGGTGGAGAGATTCAAGGTGTGAGGTGAAAGGGAGAAATGTGATGTGAAAGCCCAGTGAGAATGATGATCCCAACAGGGATAACTGGGATGGATAGCCAAAGGCACTCTCACCACACCAGGGGGGAAATCTGTACTCATTATAAAATCATGTTCTGCTCCACCATCTTGTCTTGGCACATAGTATGGAAAACAACAGCAAACACTGTGGGTACAAAACTAAACACCACAGGGCACCAGTGCCAGGATAATGCAGAGCTGGCAGTGGAGAAATCAAGCCAAAAAAGATCCAAAGAACTGCCTAACAGTGGAAAGCCCTTGAGTCACCCAACCCTGCTGCAGTGGTGAGGAGCAAAGTCCTTTCTGCCCTCCAAAGGGAAGAGCAGTGACTTAGGAGGCTGCCAGTAGCTCCCCACAAGTGAAAAGGGTTAGAAAAGGAATCCTCACCTGCACGGTAAGAGCTATTGCTGGCAAAACCATAGCTGAGGAAATTCAAGTCTCAGACTAGAAAAATCATATTTATGGTGTCCTCTCTTTCTCCCTGAGGGGTGGAAGAGTTAGATGGAGGGAAAGGAGAGGAGATGCTGAGTGTTGGGAGTTGCTGTGTGAAAAAGAAAAGATGACATTAATCAAGGTGAGAGATGAGAAGAGTTTTGCAGAGTAAAAGTGGAAAGGAAGATATGGCAAGCATTAGAGAGGACCCCAAGGGGATGGGGCTGGGGGTGGAAAGGAGATGAGAGAAGAGGCACAGAGAGATACCAGATGTAAAAGATAACAACCCAGAAGAATTTTGCCAAGAATAAAGGCTTCCCAGCCATCACTTTGAATCCACATGTCCACCCTCCACTAGTAAAAGCATTAGACAGACAAGAATTAAGAGGAGAGGAATCAGTCTCCTGCAAACAGCTTGCTGAAGACATGACACTCCTGAAGAAAAATGTACACAAGCCTAAGCAGCTTACAAGAGCAGCTATCTCAGCCGGCTCACCCCCCACGAGCTCTGGTAAATCCATGAGAATCAGAACAAGGAAATTGTCAGCGAAAGGCTGCGATTAGCCAGAGTCTTGACTAGAAAAATAGTTTATGAATTGTCATAAAAATTTAAAGCTCAACCTCACATTAGCTGCTGCAGTGTCTCTGCTCCCACCTACAGTACAGTTCGTCTCCCTCTGTCTCCATCACTGGCTGTGCCAGCACAAGGGGGAAATCTTCTGAATGTTTCCCCAAAATTAAATGCTGAAACAGCATATCATTATTTTTGATATTCAAATCTATTATTAATAAGCTATACACTACAAAAAAGATTCTGAACATGAATGATACATCTCATAATTCTGACCTATTAACAGAAGTACATGAGTCTCCCTGGACCAAAAAAATAGTTGTTAAAAAAGATGAATCACTTACTCAAATCAAAATAACATGACAGTTGCATGAAAGATTTCAAAATAAAAGTTAATAAGTTAATGGATTCATTTTACTGCTCCTAGGATGCAAACAGACAATGCAGAACAGTCATCTTTTTATTAAATAATATGAATCAAGACTCCATCACGTTTGTGTTAAGCAACAGGCACCAGAACTCTCTTATGGTGTGTCAGTGTGAGGGTGTCTGTGAGAGAGCAGAGCCAAAGCACATTCTGAATCTTCTTTGCCAGCAGTGACCAGGTACTTACAATTTTGTCATGTACCTACATATCATCCTGAATGCAGGGGCAGAAATGTCCCCCCAGCTGATGCCATCAAAACCTTCCTGATTTACAGTTGCTCCTCATCCTCGTGGTTTGTGTGACACTCACCTTAGCAGCTGCCCCTTTATCTGCCATACAGCAGAGTGCTGAGAGCTCCCTGAGCCCCTTCTCCCCTCTCCCCTCCAAGAATTCCCAATAGCTGCTGACTGCTGATGGAGCCCAGGCAAGCGGCTTGAACCAGGCTGCTGGCTTTTCAATAGCGAAAATGAGGAGAGAGGAGTACCATGCTCAGCGTGCACTAGAGAAAAATGTTTCTCAAATTTTTGATTTTAAAAAAGTAGGTTTTTCTCCAGTATGAACAGAATAAAAATAAAATGGCATTTCCCTCGTATAAAAATAATTCTTCTGGCTTCTTACAAGTTCTGTAGCCTAGAAGTATTCCTGAGAGGGAAGATACTTGGAAAGAAGGTTGCCCTTAGGGAGTGATGGAGGGACTTTCTCCAGCTCCATGGATGTCCTGTTCAGTTTTGGCTGCATTATGTGGGCTTGATAACCAAATTCTTTATATGCACAGGAGTTACTTTAATAGGAATGAGGGGTAACAAAAAATCTTCCATTTGAAAGTGGATTGCATTGTACAGGCCTAAGGGATTTCAATGCCTGCTCAGAAAAGATAGATGGGAGGGTTTTAATGTAAGAAATCAGGTGGTGAAGGGACAGGAAACAAGTGACTTGTGGCTCCTGCCATTTAAGCATGACAGGGGCATGTGAAGAGGCATTCATTTCAGCCACACTGGGCTGCAGGGTAAGGACTATTCACAGAAGTAAGGCTTTGGAGGACTGGGCTTGTAAACCCCAGCTGCTTAAACAGAAGTCCGAGGCACCTTTTTCTAGAGCACCTAAGCCTGGTTTTCTGAAGGACCTTCCCCTCTTAAGTTATTTAGGCTGCATCTACCCCTTCCATGCTGGATGACAGGGGCTGTGCTGGGCTGGGGGAGGCTCTCAGGGAGTGGGGCTGGGGCTCTGCAGGACCCCCACAGGCTGCAGGGCTGGATGCACCAGCTCGGGCAGGGTACCAGACCTGCTGCCATCCCACATCCTTCATTCCCTCAGGCACTTGCAAAACTGCTGCCTTAAGCCTGCAGCAGGATTTCAGCTGAGGTCTCTTAGGCTTTAAGCAGCTTCTAACTGTATTTATGTGCTTTATCCCTTGAGCAGGATAAACAGGTTAGCAATTAACTCTGGTTTTCTGACCTCTAGCTGGATAACCAGATCTCTAATTATATTTTCAGTGGCAGTGAATCTCAAGAGTTGTGTGACACTATCTGAAAGTTTCCACCCCCATGTAACATCTGCAGCTCTATGTGGAAAATGGCAGCCAAGAAATTATCGACAAAACAGAAAGAAAATTTTTTTCCCCTCCTCAGTGCTTCTGCCTCCTCAGCACTTTCAATCCTTCCTCTCTGTTGCTTGGAAAATATTTACCCTGATAGGTGATTCCTGGTATGCCGGACAGGTCATATTGAAAACCAAAAAATCCTGAGAAGTATTTTATTCAAAATACCATTTTTTTTAATAGGATCCTTGTGGTGGACAATATTTATAGAAATCAGAGGCAATGATAAGCCCCATGCCTTGATAGGTTCTTTCTTACTGTTTCTCAACAGAGCACTATTTTGTGAGAGAGTGTGTTTTTTAGGGCTACGAAAATTTTATTTATGAAAAGAAAAGGAAGAAAATGAAAAAATTTAATGTAGCATTTACTACAGAAGCACAAATGACCTTCAGAAAGGTGATGTAGTTGGAGGAACAGCACTGGAACTGGCAGAGCACCTCAGGAACAGAGTCCCTAGATGGCCCAGAGCTGGGAGTTAACAGTGACAAAGCAGAGCAATTTGGAAAATCAGCTTGCTGTCATCCTGGATGCATGTAACTCTGGAAATAAAACAGTGATCTAATATAAGGGAAGTATATGAATTTACTCTGACAGCAATGCCAAGTGTTCATTCTAATCAAGTGCCACACATATTCTCACTTTAAAAGGGGTAAAATAAACAGCAAATTAACTATGTTCATATCTTCAGAATGAGTGGTCTTTGCACTAATTTTTCCATGTGGATTACTGTACTACCTGTACAGAAAATTCATGTCTGTGTCTGAGCCCACTTCTTACTTCACTGCCCATACAAATTATCCTTTCTGAAGACAGATGTGAAAGAACTGCTGAAGGTCTGCATCAAACCAGAAGAAAAATAAACCACTTCTTACTTACATAGAACATGATAATTAATTGTAATGAAAGCTGGCTTGGACTCACACCACAATCACTTCCACACTTGAGGCTTCTGTGCTTCTGTGCAGATTATTTTGGAGAGCTGTGCCAGGTTTCCCTGACATCAGGACAAATGGGCAGTCAGACACTGGTAGATTCCTTCTCAAGAAGGTGAAATCTAAAGTAAGATGTGCACGCCATCAGATGATAACCAACAAAAGTAAAAGCCAAGAGAAGAAAATAGAGTTGACACATCAGCTGGAAAGCTAATTATACAGGTCTAGAGGACCATGACAAAGTCATTTTGGAAGCCCGATTTTGATTCTCAATGCAAAAGACAGAGGTCAGCTGATTAGTGCCTGCTTAGATCTTTCCCTTCTCAGTGGCTTCCTAGTTTCTGACAACTTGCCACCAATTCTGTTCATCAGGGGCCAGCGCATTACACACCCACACCAGCCAAGTCCCTGCTTTGCCTGGACTAACCCCACCACCAAGACAGAGGCTCATAACAAAGGTTACTCACACAGCGACTGTGGAGATGCCTACTGAGCCACTGCTGCTGGAAATCACATTCCCTTTATTTGTGCAGAAAGGAAACAGTGGGAACGTAGTATGGAAAGCAGGTGAGGGATGCAGTGCAAAGGGATGCACACCTGAAGCTGTATTCAGGAAAAGAGAAAGAGAGGGAAGATCAACTGATATTTTAATTGTTCTCATCTTTTAAAGTAGTGGACTAATTTTTTCATTGAAAATTTTCAGACAAGGACTTAAGGAACAGCCTTAAACATCCAAATAAACTTTGTGGAGGATACAGCTAAAAGTCATTGTACTCAGAAGAACTTTGCAAGGTATAAACAGTGTTGCATGAGGCCAGACTTAGCAGAAGGACAAAAGCACCCATAAAGTTCATGCCTACCCCTGTGCTGAGCATCCAGCCTGGACAGTGCCTGCTTGGCTCACATGGCACAGCTGGAGCCATGCCTCACATGTAGACAGACACATGAGGAACAAGAATACAGGAATTAAATTGTTGCAGATCACAGATCCAGGGCACAAAATATTCTGAGTGCTCTAAATAAAGGTCTAAAAGAGAAAAAAAATACTATCCTGTATATCTTAGAGAACAAAAAGATGGGGATGATTCTGTTCTTTAGATGCCTGAAAGACTTCAAATAAATCAAGACCAAATAAGTAGGCAGGCTATTCCAAGCTGAGCTTGAAGGGTAATGTGCAAAAAGAGTTGTTTCATGACTGAGCCTACCCCATAAGTGTGTTCTCATCCTCTATGACCCGCTTCTAGGCTAAATAAACACCAGACAACCTCCTTGTTTCTAAAAGTTCTGCCCTGTTTTTATTCTTGGAAGAGGTTATAAAGGCTGAATTCTGCAACTACCTGGCCAGCCACAAATACTTTTTTGGTGGTAAAGCAAAGACAGGGAATCCAGTGGTTGTGGCTGAGCAGCCAGCAGTAACAGTTTGTGCTCTCTGAGTGCATTCTTCTCCAAGAAGCTTTGCTATTTCCCTGTTCCTAAACTGGGAAATAATTGCTTCATAAGAGTATTGGCTTTATAACAGCAAATGATATACATACACCAATATTCAGGTAGTCTGAAAATTAATACTAATCTCTGTGGCAGTTTTACATACTTGGTTTTCCCCTTGCCAGTCTGTGTGTTAGTTTTTTCAATCCCATTACCAAATCACCGAGATAACTAAAAGTGATCCACACACAGTGTAAAGTTAGTAATGAAGAGTGGCACTTGTCCATTGTCCAAAGATGCCATCTCACCTAATCACATTTTTAATGCATAAAAAACAATATTTCACACATTTATGGAGGTGAATAAAACCAGTCTGTTACTGGTGCCTTTCAGTTTGGTTTAGCTTGCTCAGGAAACGATGGTTTAATAAGAGCCCTCCTCAAAGAAAGCATGCAAGTCTGAATTAGAAGTGTGAAACTGAATTTATGAAATAACCTTGGCAGTAAATAATAGCGCACCTCAAACCAGGATTCATCACACACCTGTGTGGTAGGGAATGGAAGCCGGCTTCATCCCACTCAGAGTATCAATCACTCCCAGGATGCAAATTCCATGAGATACAGAAAGATTACTTTACATAAACTGCAGAAAGTATTTGAATCAATGTAATAAAATTTTCAGCACAGCATTGTACAGCCTATGAGTGTCCTTACAAGCACACTTTTTTCATCATTTTCCATACGAGCACAAGTGTGGTTTGTAGCTGCAGACATACTGCACTTCATTCAAAGATTTATTCAAAGCTTTCAGTAATGAGTGCTGGCTCTTCATCAGAAGAAGTCTCACCTCACTTCAATTAGCAGCAAAAGGCCCATGACCCTCACTCAGGGTGGGTCTTCCACCCTAAATGTACTTTGAGTGCTCTGCTTCATTCTGACAGCATTTGTGAGCGCTGCCCAAAGGAGGCTCAGCCTGCAGGACACACAGCACCAGCACCGTTCCTGTGTGTGTGCCCCAGCCATGCTGGCTGGCACTGCTTCTCTGGAAGTGTTCCCTTGGGACAGGGATCACATCATGGACTGCAGCTCTCCACAGACCTGCCTCTGCCTGTACTCCTGTACAGGCACCCAAAGGAAACACCTCCATCTCCAAGCAGCCCAGAACCCAGCAGCAAAGCTCTTCTGAAAATCTGAGTGAGATTTGTGCATTAAAGTCCAATTCTTTTAAAACACCAGTCCCAAGACGTTGGGGAAACCCTTCTAAACCCCAGTCCTTGTTGGCCATGCCAGGTGCCAGGGAAGAGGGGCCAGCACAGCACAGTCAGCCCAGACAGCCACTGCCCCCGGAGCTCTGGGTGGCAGGCACAGGGTCAGCCAGGCATTCTGCTGCGAAGGCAGACAGGAGGAGACAGACTGTCTTATTTTTAATTCCTACTACATAACACAATACTTAGGTTCCATTTACTGCACGTGCAGTCTCCTAAATACTCTGTTATTTGTTAAAAGTGTATCACAGTAAATCCCTGTATCATGTATATTGCAAGGGGTTTCTGATGCCAAGACATCTTAGGAAAAAAAAGATGCATGTGAAATGCACAGTAAAAAATTATGAAGGTTACTTCTTCATTCTCATAGTTTTTTTGCTGTCATCAAAGAAGTATAAACATAAAAACATAAATCTTATGGCTCATTTTATGTGTTTTGTGTGTTAAAAAGAACTGTTTACCTTCAGTTTCTTATTGTATTCCTTTTGAAAAGAGACTAATATTAAAATTAGTCATTCCATTGCCACTTTTCTATTGCACTATTTATTACCTCTTTGAGACTGCAGAAGAGGGGTGCAAATGACACTTTATTCCATAAGTCTTTGGGTCAAACTCAGTTGCCTACCATGCTGATCAGATTTCCTTTTTTTAATTTTGGCAAGGGCTAGATATAACCCATCTTCATATTAGATTTTGCAATATAATCCTTGTTACCTAAGCCCACCTACACCTGTGACCGTACGGCTTTCAATTTTTCTTGTAATTTCTTTCTTTTCTTTCTTTTTTTTTTTTTTAAGATTCACAAACAGAATCCCCACCCTAACTGATATATAAAACGTCAGGGCAAAAGATAATAAACTTGTTAGCAGCAGTTTGGCAAAGCCTGAGAGGAAGCTGGGAACGTCCAGGTCCTGCAGTCACATCCAGAGTTAATTGAAGCCACTGCCAGCCTCAGTAGAACAGACCTGGAAGTCTCTATTCAGAAAGGAGGAAAAAAAACCCACTTTAAAGACGTGCTTAATTCAGGGCACATCAGATCACCAGCATCACCCACCTGCTGGAAATCAGGCCCACACCTAAACCTTGAGAGCAGATCAGCTCTCGTTGCTATTACATTTCCATTCAGGGGGGTGGGGAGGCTGCACCCCAGAGCACAAGGGCAACATTCATAACAGCCTTCCTTCACTGCTCTGCAATAATTCTTCTGCCTGTATTCTACAGAAGAGTCATTTAATATTTGCTTCTGGGTAATTAATTTTGGAAATGCTCTGCATTAAAACTGAACTGATCACTGTGTGTTCTGCATGTACTGCAGGCACCCAGGTAACCTGGGGCTTGTGCTGTGCAAAGCTGGAGACAGAGGAGCTGTGGGTAGGATGGAGAGACTGCAGATTTATAAGATTGTTTTTAAAATGTGAATGAACTGGCAAACCTAATTTTCCTTG
This sequence comes from Melospiza georgiana, assembly GCF_028018845.1. Classification (NCBI taxonomy): domain Eukaryota; kingdom Metazoa; phylum Chordata; class Aves; order Passeriformes; family Passerellidae; genus Melospiza; species Melospiza georgiana. Next base: position 9,951,519 of record NC_080432.1, on the reverse strand, counting down.
GTGCAGCAATGGCTCATGTCCACTTAAAAATTAGTAGATGCAGAACTGTGTTGAATATTCAGTGTGCAACCAAGACTTCTGTCTTTGCTGTGCCCTCCCTGGAAATTATTAAGCTTGTAAGTCCAGAAAAATACCAAACCTCTGTTCCCACTCATTATGTTCACTCTGCCCACCTCAAATTGTCATTTTGGAGCTTGATTGAAAAGTGATTGAGAAGGAGGAGACAAACAGGCATCAAACCAGGGCCCTGGCTATGATGCTCCTGCAGCTGCTCCTTGCCCGTTCTCATGGACAAGTTGGACCATCAGAAACTTCTCCATCCTGTTCTAGGGTGGTATTAACCAGTGACCATGGCTCATCTACACTTTAGAAGTTTGGGAAACACAATGAGAATAACTCATTTCACAATGCTATTCTCTCTTCTCCCCAACAAATCAAAAAATTGATACTTCTTTCACTTCCAGCTAGAAGACTGAGTATAATGAGCTTGTGTTCCAGCAAGTAACAGGTCAGATTTCATGTCCTGATGAGGGCTAGTAGTGTTCCACACACATTATAAGGGAGGCTTTGGAATAAAAATAGTGCACACAGAATGTCTAGTTATTATCTATCATTGCCATATAGAATTAAAACCTAAAACTAATTTGATCATTTTATCAATTCCTCCCAAGAGGTCACTCCACTTTAGATGACCAGTCTTAGTCAACTGGGACCACATATGTAATCACACAAGCACATTTCAATTTATGTACACAAGAGAAGAAACTTAATTCTGATATCCTGTAACTTTTGAAGGCTCAATTATTCACCCTTCATACCCCTCAAACAGATGGAGTTCAGGAGGAGGAAAACTTTATGACTTGTTTTAAAATAAACATATCACTGGGTAGGAGAATTAAGTCCTCCACTCACAATGAAGTCTGTGACATCATTCCTTGCTTGAAATAATGGCAGTAACAAGCTGTTATCTTTGAGTGCTGCTCACCAGAGGTGTATTAGAGCATGGGTGTATGGGAGCATGTTCAAGATTTCTGCTTGCAAGTCAGAACACAAATGCAGAGCGATGGCACTCTTGGATCCTGCTGTGGATCCCTTAGGGAGCTGCACACCCTTTGGCCTCTTTCCCTCTATCCCCCTTCAATGTCATATTCTGTCCTATTTTGGGCCCTGATATTTCCCTCATCGTCTTAATTTCATCCTGACTTTCCACCTTCCTCCTCTTTTCCCTTGTGTGAACCCCCATTCTCCCACCATCTTTCCACACTTCTGGCAGTTCTCCCCCTCCCAGTATTCCTGCCTCCTCCCATAAGATCAAACACATAAGATCACAAGAGAGCAACCCTTACTGGCTATTACCCTGCCCAGAAACTCAGAAATATAAAGTCATCACAAGCAGGGGTTGCAGGGAAGACCTCCCCAAATTCACTCACCTTGCTCCATCCAGAGCCTGGTCATGACCAGGGGAGGGACAAGCTGAAGTCTGTTAAAGGTACCTGGAGCCTGTGAGGACTGTGTCTGGCCCAGGATAAGCAGTCAGCTGTAAACTCACATTTTCAGAAATATCAGAGTTTGGTTAAAAGCAAAATTCTGCTCTTCTCTACCAAATATTGATGTGCTAGACTTTCACAATGAAATAATAGTGATTTTTTTTTTAGGATGTTCAAGTGTATCAGTTTTGCTTTAATTTCATTCTCTGAAACCATGGAACCATGAAAGTGACTGCTTCCAGGACAGTTTGCATTGAGTCAGAGACTAACCAGAAAAAGCTCTTTAATTTTTATAAGTTGGACAGAGCTATAAACAATACTGCCAGTCCTGTGCATTAAGAAAGTACAAATCAGGCCATGCACAAAAAGCTTTATAGATTAGCTGTAAAAAATAAGTTGTTTGGGTTTTTTTTTAAATACCAGTAAAAACAGACACCTGTCGTTGAGGTGCTTTAAGCTTTCTCATTGCATTTGCAAGGCTCCCCTTCCAAACTTTTCAACTTTGCAAAGTCAAGAAGCTTTTCTTTTGAAATGAAAGATAGGCTGCTTATATTTTCGCTTGTCTCCTGGATCTTGATCTGGATGAAAACATCAAGCACTGAAACACTCAAATCAAGACAGATGGCACAACTATACAAGCAAGAGGAAGCAGAATTTCATGATGAAAAGCATCAAGGAACATATCTATAGGTGATAGCACCAGTGTGTCTATCAAGCTCCTCATATCTCTTAGGATAAAATTCCAGCCAATGAATCTCAGCTCTGTGGTTAGTTATGTGCTCCTTTCCAGTGCTTTGGATAAGATTTCACTGCACGACAAAAAAGTGATTTAGGGCTACCAGTAGTCAGAAAGCAAGAAGAGAGTTCAGCTTCTTGCCCTGATCTACTCCTTTCTTTGCATTATGTCTATTTTCCTACCTAAAGCCGTGATAAAAAAAGAGCTATAACATTTCTAAACCAGCAGCAACCCAAACAAGCCCCAGTGAAGTAAAAAGGACCACGGCTGAGACAGCAGCTTACATGAGCAATGCCTGAGAGGGGTCAGACCCTTTTGGGGCCAGGCTCCACAGAGGAATGTGCATCAGTGAGCACACCTGTGTGCAGCCCCAAGTGCTCCAGGGGCTCCCTGGCACCACAGGCTACAGTGGGGAGAAGAAACACATCCCTGTCTGCTACATTTACAAGAAAGGATGCTGGAGAGCTTGCTGAAAAAGCTGCTTCCAGAGATGCCACATTTGGCTGCCCTGGGAAGCAGGGTGAAACTCTGTGGAAGATGGAAGAAAGGATGTCTCCAGGGTGTGCCCCTCTGCAGTCCCACTCAATCCCACTGGCTGCTGTGGGCACTTCTGCCCCTGCTGACCCTTTTTCCAGAAAGTAAACCCATGCATAGCACTATATGTGCTGACTTGATACCCCAGGGATCTGCTGAGAGAAAAAACAGATATAAAAACAGCAAGTGGATGCTTGTTCCCATACTTCTATATTCCAGTAGCTTCCAGAAGAGTTTTCTCAACATGTACCTAACCCCTTTTTAAATGGCTCACTGACTTTGGCCACTGCAATGCAGGGATGATGCTAACAGATCCAGAACTTCTCCTGGGACAAGTTTGTGTGGAACTGATAGCACTGTCAGCAAGGTATGGGACAACGGTCCAGTGATAAATTGGGCTACATGGGCATAGAAATGGAAAAAAAGATGCAAAAAGTAGAAGGCAAGAATCCCAAACCTTCTTCTTTTTAAAGAGGGGAACATTTCAAAGTGAATATCAGGCACCTGTTGTTATGTGCTAATGGGGAAATCTTTCTACCAGATCCACAGGGCAGGTCTGAGATAAGCAGCTGGAGAATGATAAGTTATCTCTGTTTCGATTCAGGAAATATAGATGCTTCAGATGCTAATGGTGTGTCAGCAGGGAGCCAGGCACACGGTGGACTGCGGGTAAGCAAGCCCAGGAAGGTGTTTATTCATGTACAACATCTGCAGAGAAGGTGACTCCCTGCCTCCCTCCTGGCCGCCCGAGGAGCTGCTTGTGACCAGAAATGTGCTCGGGGAAGTCAAGCAGAGAGGTCAGGCGGGGCGAGAGGTGAATCCCAGCCGTGACAGCGCTGCCGTGAGCACGGCCCGGCTCTGCTCTCCTCCTGGGCAGGGCGGGGAGAGCCCACCTGCCCCTGCCAGCCCCGGGCCTGGGCACAGCCCTCAGTGTCCCACAGCCCTCAGTGTCCCACGGCCCTCAGTGTCCCACGGCCCTCAGTGTCCCACAGCCCTCAGTGTCCCACAGCCCTCAGTGTCCCACGGCCCTCAGTGTCCCACAGTGTCCCACAGCCCTGCCAGTGTCCCACAGCCCTCAGTGTCCCACAGCCCTCAGTGTCCCACGGCCCTCAGTGTCCCACGGCCCTCAGTGTCCCACAGCCCTCAGTGTCCCACAGCCCTCAGTGTCCCACGGCCCTCAGTGTCCCACAGCCTCCCACAGCCCTCAGTGTCCCACAGCGTCCCACAGCCCTCAGTGTCCCACAGTGTCCCACAGCCCTCAGTGTCCCACAGCCCTCAGTGTCCCACAGCGTCCCACAGCCCTCAGTGTCCCACAGTGTCCCACAGCCCTCAGTGTCCCACAGCCCTCAGTGTCCCGCAGCCCTGCCAGTGTCCCACAGCCCTCAGTGTCCCACAGCGTCCCACAGCCCTCAGTGTCCCACAGCCCTCAGTGTCCCACAGTGTCCCACAGCCCTCAGTGTCCCACAGCCCAGCCAGTGTCCCACAGTGTCCCACAGCCCTGCCAGTGTCCCACAGCCCTCAGTGTCCCACAGCCCTCAGTGTCCCACAGCCCTGCCAGTGTCCCACAGCCCTGCCAGTGTCCCACAGTGTCCCGCAGCCCTGCTGGCACTCAGGGACCGAGCTCAGCCGGGCAGCAGCTCGGCAGAATTAGAGGTCACTTGAGCATCCTTTGGCACTGGCCTGGATCGACTGCAGCTAAACCATTCCCAGCAGACATTCGTCCAATCTATTTTCAAAATCCTCCCACTGTCACTCTAGGCAATCTATTCTTGTGCTGTGCGACTGAAAGTTAGAAAGCTGTTCTTAATGTCTCATCTAAACCATAAGTCAACTTTAAAAATGACAAGTATGGTTAAAAGTTTCGAGATTTTTTTCCTAATAATAAATGTGGTTTTCATTCTATTTCTCTGTTGGTTGCTGCACATTCAGGGTACTTTCAAATCACTTTTTAAAACATCCCTCTAGAATCATGATGTATAGAAACCATATTTATTATTTTTCACAAGAACTGAGATTGTAATTTAATTACATAAATCCAACAGTAGGAGATTTAAGGAGGAAAAAAAATTGCAATAAAGTCCTGAGAGAGATGCCAACACTTAATTTAGCTGTAAAAGGTTTTCAGAGGTTTTTCTATCAGTATGCCTCACAGACCCATTGCCCAAAAATGTTCTGAAGTGGCAGCAGTGTCAAGCAGAAAAGACACCTCACCCATAACTAATAGAGAAAAATATCTCAAGTGTGGGAGACAAATATTCCTGTGTATATGCATACATATTCCTTCATTTACCACTCATCAAAACCCCTTCTAACTGTCCCAATCATGCGAACACAGTCTTTCTGTGGATACTTTGCAAGATCCCATTCAAACCAGTTAATAGCAAGAGAGATAGTTTCCTCCTGCCTCACTGAAGATGAACCCCTAGAAAACTGCCATTTGCTCTGTGTTTGAATTGAAAAACATTACTCAAAAAAACCTGGACTCACTTTATGATTTAAGCTTTTTGAAAGTGCAGCCTAAGGTTGCTACCAACCCTGATTCAAACACGGAAACACAATAAAAACACAAATAGGAGCTCTGATCCTTTACATCAACAGCACCAGATATGAAGGAAAACTACACTGGCTCAGCTTTCTGGATACACATGGCTGGGCACTGATTCATCCCTGGAGACAAACATGCTCAAAATTTACATCCTCAAAGCTTGTTATTTATCACTGGAAATGCCTAGCTTTTTAACTAGGGTGTCACATTAATTTTGCTTAACTTTAGCATCTGTGGCATAGTCAGCTGTATCTGAGTGAGTTACCCCAGGCACTGCCCTTGCTCCCAGAGCAGACACCGAGCACAGCACAGAGCTGTGCCTCCCCTTGGCTGCCCTGCACTGCAGACAGCAGGAGTTAGGGGATATTGCCATCACCCTTGCTGCCTGCATCCTTCTCTCCAGAGCTACCCAGGGAGGAGCAGAGAGCAATTCCTGGTAAGAGATGAGCAGCTGTCTCTGCTTTCATTTCCTATCAGCAGGCTCAAGCATGCCCTGTTCAAGGTGCCTGCTTATCAGGATTGTAATTGGGAGAACCTGGAGCGCACTTCCAGGCTGAGAATTCCCTTGGAAAGCCAGGTATATAAGAATTAGCTATTGCAACCCCGAGTTTCAGTCTCCCTCTAGGTATCTAGCCCGAAGTGCATTGCCAGTCTCTTTTCTGTACCTTCAGCAAACACAAAGGAGGGAAGAGGGCTTGTGGATGTCCTAAGCTGTTTAACTTTTGATTTTACCACATCACACTGGACCTCTATGTAGGATGTGCCTTTTTCTTTATGGATATAATACATTATCTACAAATTAAATTCAAATCAAGAAGCAATGTCTATGGTCTTGGCTTTTGCTGACCAACCTAAGATGATAAATACAGTCCAATTAATGATCCAGGACTGCACACCCCTAGAAAAGAGGAACAACCATTCACAGTCATTGTGTCAACCATGCACTCAGAATGTCAAGGAATGTAATTTCCAAATGGCCCCAGTTTCCACCTTCAGCATGCCTACAGGACATACAGCATCAAGCTGGGTGATCTCAGCCATGTCTGGAAGAGCTAGATCTGTTATGCTATGTACACAGCTCTGTTATGCTATGTACATAGCGATGTATATACATACAAGGGTATGCTATGCACATAGCATAACATCTGAAGCCAGTCCCTTTCAATCCTTTCCCCACTCCCTAGACTTTTTTCTTTGCCCCATTGTAGATTAAAATCTATAAAATGAAAATTTTTTGTCCACATTCCTAAAGTGCTGTGTGGCAATAGAAAATCTGGACCTTGTTGATGATATCTCGCAACATTACAAAACCAAAAATGTTTAACTGGAAGTATCATACAACTATAGCAAGGAGCAAGTCTCCCATTCCCACCTGTAATGACCAGGATGCATTCAGACAGGAGGCAAAGAAAAGAGTGAGGTCTTCCTCTCCTACCCTTAAAACCAAAGCAGGCAGATTTTTTAATTAATGCATTTATTTTTTTGTCAACAGCAATGAATATGGGCCTCTTTCAAAATAATGTATGAGCACTGGATGTTGACCAAGCTTTTCTGGATAGTTACTGGATAAATATGTTTGCATAATATAAAAAAGGACTATAAAAATATGAAGAAAGGAAATAATGGGGGTGGAGTATAAGAAACCCTGCAAGAATTTGGGAGAGCTGGCAGAAGCCACTACACCACCAAACTGCCCTTGAGTAGTGCAGCCTAACCATTTTTCACCATCCCAAAAGGTTTGAACTAGCAATGCCAAAACTCTGGAGCAAAAGGACTAAATCAGAGACCCTTTTGGCTGCGTGAAGATCTTTTATTTTGAGCAGGGAACAAGTTGTTGTGAAGGCATGGCAGGGAAAACACACTGACACGGGGTCCCCCAGGATTACTGGTGCCAAACACAGAAGCTACTGTCAGCTCACAAAATGCTTTACTGACATGCCAATGATAAAAATTCTATATTGCCAACCACCCTCACCACACATCCCAAAATGTTCCATATGGCCCAAAGTACGACAATGGATTTTGCCATTCCTCAGGTTTGGGTGTGAATTGACAATGAATCTAGCATATAAATTACATCATCTTTTAACTTTTTGTGATATATAGCATCAGACAGCTTTGTCTGGGACAATCCATCATGAACTAGTCTTGTTGACATCCTGGATTCTCTCTTCTGACCTTGTCCTTTCAGCACAGGCATAATTGTGCTTATGATAATTTTATTCCCAGTTAGGCAGTGATTTTGCACACCTTTGAGTTACAGAATAACTAAGAAGCCAGTTCTCAGTACGACTGCTGAAACAAGGCACCTTGAACCAATTTATGCTGAAGCGCAGGCCAGTGGTGTAGCAGTAAATAAAAGTGGATAAACTCACCTCTCTCGGTGTGCATAAGTGGGTTAACTCTTTACTCCTGTTCACTGCTGACTCTACCACAGGTGCACTCTCAGCTGGGGGCTCCCCACTGAGGAAACATCAACCATATGTCTGCACAGCAGAAAGTGGAGGGGGGCAGATGTACGACCCAGTCTTCATGGTATGAAGGGTCTAGCAGGCAAAGGGAGGGGATCCAGTCTCATTTCTGCCACCCAGCTCTTGTGCAGAGGCTCTTGTTTCAGCCACAGAGCTCTAGGCTCAGTTATCACCACTAATTTTTACGTGCTTGCATATCATCATGGGGGTTTAGGGATTTTTTTTAGAAATGTAACACTTCAGCAATCATCTGGGGTGGTGGGCAAATCTTTTTTGTTGAAGGATCGACTGCTCAGTGTCGCTTTAGTGGGAATGTACAATTATTATGGTACATGAATTATTTGAGCTGTTCCCTAGGAAGACTGATTGCCTTTCAGGGGCTGTGTGTGGGAGCACAGAGCAATCCCTGCTGCTCCAGCGGGTGTCAGCACCCCCAGAGAGCCCAGCAGAGCTGTGCAAGTGCAGCTGTCCCATCACCTGTAGCAGCGCCTGAGCCACGGTCCTGCCCACCCTGCACTCACAGCAAGGGAGTGACTGAGCTTGCTTCTAACCACTGGATTCACACAAATGTGAGAAAACAAGTTGGACTGAAAGATACTTAATATTAAACTTTGAGCTGTCACTCACCACAGCAGAGAGAAAGGGGCATCCCAGCACGTCCACGTCTGTGTTTTCAGGGGACAAACAGTAATGTCAGCTGTAGCCTCCTCTCAATATGAAACTTGTAGACCAGTTATTAGATTTTTATAGCAAATAGGCTATTGCACTCCCACTGTGATGACTTGGTAACCAGAGGAGTGCCAGTGTGTTTTAGTTGAAGATCACGCCACCCAGTCACTTCTCCTCTCTTCAACACTATTTTCAGCTCTGCCACTGAGGCTGACAGGAGGATATGGAGGAACACACATCAGCTTGACCAGAGGCAGAAAGTAAGTTCCTACAGAATCGGTGGTTCTAAAGCTGGAAACAGTGGCAAACAGTGGGAGCTCTGCAGGTTGCTACTTTTTTAGCTGATTGCCACAATATTCTTTTGTGTGGTTTCTGGATCTGCTTCTGTTAAATGTGTTTTTCAGCTGTTTCTGGTGGAGATTCTCTTTACTGGAGTGCGGATGTGCTGCTGAAGATGCTGTTAAAGCTTGCAGACTGCTTGTGTGCCACAAGCTAACTTTTACTGCCCTCAGTGCCTCTGGTCCCCTGTCTATCCAACTTTGTTTGCCATCAAATTTAAGATAAAAGGTATTTGTTATTTATTGGAAAGATTAACTTCCTGGGGAATAATTACTTGTTTCTAGCATTGGTCTGACTGCATGGCCTAGCTTCAGACATGAAGGAGAGGTGCTTCTGGAGAGCAAGAGCAAGGAAGAAGACAATTTACCCTTATCTCTTCCACAGCCTCCTCACCTACTCCATTTCTCGAAGCTGTTACTTAACATAGCATTAAACATAAATGGTTATCAATCCAGTCCAGAAAGTGGGCAAGAGACATTAATAGACAAGAAATGGATGTTTTTGACAAATGCTGAAACTCATGGAGGAGCAGTAACACTGCAATAACAGAAACTGAGATTCAATTGAGTTGGAAAAGCAATTATCTGGTACTATAGAATGAAGTGAGAACAAGGAAACATTTTATAATGTTATGATTCCTGTTACTAACAGTTTTTTGAGGTGGGTAGGGGGTTGCTATGACTTTTGCATTTAACCATGAAGCTACCAAAGGCCACCTCAGCTCTGCTGCACAGTTGCTCTCCCAAAACAGCCTCTGGGTAGTAGCGTTTGTCTCAGTCCGGCTTCCTCGGGCTTTTCTTCAGGAGCTTTCCGAGAGGCTCAGCACAAAGGCAGACACCAGGAAGGACAGCCAGTGTCCCACCACCAGGCCGGGGATGCTGCCAGGAGGACGGAGCCGGCAGGGTCGCCTTCCCCCGGCATCCTCCGCCCCGCGGGTGAGCACCCTGCCACACGCTCCCGCCTCTCCTTTTCCTATTTTTTTTTCCAATTTATTTTCCCCTGCAGAAGACGAGGTTAAAGCCCTGAAACCCGAAGCCCTGAAACCGAGCCGCCTGGCCCCGCCGGTGGCGCGGCCCCGCCACGCCCGCCCGTGTCCGCTCGGTGCCCGGGCCCGAGGAGCAGGGAGGGGACGGGGCCAGCACAGGCTGCGGCTGCTGCTGGTGCTGCTGGGGTGACCGTGACCCGCGGGTGTGCGTGGGTGACCGCGGGGCCGGAGGGGTGAGAGAGCAGGGGAGAGACAGGGGGTTTCTCATGGGCAGGAAAGGCAGAACCCCGTGTGCCTGCGTGGGGGAGGGAGGGAGGGAGGGAGGGAGAACCGCTGAGGTTTTATCCTTGAGAGAAGCAATTAAACTGAAATTAGTTGCACTCATGAGCTGGGAGGATAGCCCCGTCTGTCCGTCCTTACTCCTGGGGCGGCCGGCGGGGCAGCCCTGGGGCAGCTCCTCGGAGCATCCCCGGGCGCGGGCGAGGCGCTCCCGCATCCCCCCCGCACCCGCACCCGCTCCCGCATCCCTCCGCTCCCGCATCCCTCCGCTCCCGCATCCCCCCTCTCCCGCATCCCTCCGCTCCCGCATCCCCTCCGCTCCCGCATCCCTCCGCTCCAGCATCCCCCCTCTCCCGCATCCCTCCGCTCCCGCATCCCCTCCGCTCCCGCATCCCTCCGCTCCAGCATCCCCCCTCTCCCGCATCCCTCCGCTCCCGCATCCCCTCCGCTCCAGCATCCCCCCTCTCCCGCATCCCTCCGCTCCCGCATCCCCCCCGCTCCCGCATCCCCTCCTGCATCCCCTCCGCTCCCGCATCCCTCCGCTCCAGCATCCCCCCTCTCCCGCATCCCCCCGCTCCCGCATCCCCCCCGCTCCCGCATCCCCTCCTGCATCCCCTCCGCTCCCGCATCCCTCCGCTCCAGCATCCCCCCCGCTCCCGCATCCCCTCCCGCATCCCCTCCGCTCCCGGCGCTCCCCGCCCCGCCCGGCCTCGCCACCACATCCGGGCCGGTGGGTGAGGGAAATTCAAGTTGCAGAAGGGCTGACCCAGAGCTGCTCCCGATGCCAGCCCGCGGGGAGCCCCCGGGGTTCGGGAGGAGCGGGACGGGCCGGGAGCTCGCTGCGAGGCCGCCGGCTGCCGGCCACCGAACAAGTCCGGTGTCCCCAGCCTGCATTTTAATCCTGAAATCTGGAAATGGAAATTGTTTGATGTATGAGGAGACGTTATCTAATTAGGGCGTAAGAAATTTAATCTTTCCAGCAGGCAGGTCATATAATTAATGTTAATTTAACGCTCAAATTCTCAGTCATTAATTTTTATTCTCTTAAATGTAGTTTGGCAATGGATTTTACTGAATGTAAGAGCACACTTGGTCTTCGGAGTGAATTACTGCAGCCCTTCCTATCCCAATAACAAGATCACATCATGTATGCATTATTAAGCCATGTAATTGAATGGTCCATAGTTTGCATATCAGACTATTAAAGTAATGTGTTTTGCTTTTCTTCCAACACGTAATGTTAAAGCCTTTGCGAATATTTGGTGATTCTGATAATTATCACCAAATTACTACAAATGTTCTCTTCATTAACGTGATTTCTCTCAAGCATTTTTTAAAAAAATGTCAATAATGCATTAAGTGGTAGCTTGTAAAGTGTTTTTTTAAATAAAACTTGTCAACTACAATTAGAAAATGAAAAGAAAAGAAAAGAAAAGAAAAGAAAAGAAAAGAAAAGAAAAGAAAAGAAAAGAAAAGAAAAGAAAAGAAAAGAAAAGAAAAGAAAAGAAAAGAAAAGAAAAGAAAAGAAAAGAAAAGAAAAGAAAGAAAAGGAGAGAGAAAGAGAGAGACAGAAAGAAAGAGAGAGAGAAAGAGAGAAAGAAAGAGAGAAAGAGAGAAAGAGAGAAAGAAAGAGAGAAGAGAGAGAGAGAGAGAGAGAGAGAGAGAGAGAGAGAGAGAGAAAGAGAGAGAGAAAGAAAGAAAGAAAGAAAGAAAGAAAGAAAGAAAGAAAGAAAGAAAGAAAGAAAGAAAGAAAGAAAGAAAGAAAGAAAGAAAGAAAGAAAGAAAGAAAGAAAGAAAGAAAGAAAGAAAGAAAGAAAGAAAGAAAGAAAGAAAGAAAGAAAGAAAGAAAGAAAGAAAGAAAGAAAGAAAGAAAGAAAGAAAGAAAGAAAGAAAGAAAGAAGAAAAGTTAGGGAGAGAGAACTGTTTAGAGAGAATAAACAGTTGCACGGAAAGAAAACAATTCTCCTCCGAGATTGAAAAAGACGACTTCCCTTTTTTCCCTATTTCAGATAAGTGACTATACACCTAAGAAGTTTCACTTCATCGGGAGCAAAAGTGCATGCAATCTAAAGAACTGTCGATTGCAGATGATACAGAACAGATGGAGGAACAAAGTTGGAGCTTTTCCCTTTACAGGGAATAGATGGGGACATAGGCGGACCGACAGAGAGATTGATTTGAAAAGATACTGACCTCTCTCCTTCAGCTGCAATTTAACTTGTCCTGGGAGGAAAAAAAAAAAAAAAAAAGAAAAAAAAGAAAAAAAAAAAGTGAGTGAGAGAGAGAGAGAGAGATAAAAACTCCCAAGTGAGAGCTGCCTCCTCCCCTGTCGGCCTCCTGCCACCCCCCGCCCCAAGTTCGCACTGTCATCTGAACAAACTGCTGCGCCGATCTCAGAAGGTGAATAATTCTCAATTAACTAAGTAACTAACTTTCTTTGTGCAATCTTGAGTCACTCACTTAACTAAATCTTAAGCCTTCGAGACCCTTCATTATTGCCTTCCCCCGCCACACTATTTTCAAAGTTCAATAGCAAGGCAACAAAAAACACTGCTGCAAAATAAGAGTCTCTTTTAAAATTAAAGAGCTGCTCATTTGCATCGGAAGAAGTTATTTTTTCCCCCTGCTTTGAATTATTTAGGCACAAAAAAAAATAAAATAAAGGACACCCCGCAAAGCCTCCCGCAGTCCGTGTCAGGATCAGTGTCACGGGTGCTCTGCGGGGTGCGGAGCACTGTGACCGGGCTGGCTCAGGTGTGCTGTGGTGCTGTGCCACGCGGGGCATCCCGCCGCGGCGCTGGGGGTTTCTGAGCTCAGCCCGCGGCGCTCGGAGCCGCCGGGCCGGGCCGGGCCGGGCCGGGCAGCGCAGGGGGCGCGGGGCGGGCCCGGGGCCGGGCCGGGGCTGCGGCCGCTGCTCGCCCCACCGGGAGCCCGGCTCGGCCCGCGGCCCGCTCTTATTTTGGTTGGGAGCGGGGAGCGCTACCGGCTGGAGCCGGGTGAGCGAAGGGAGGCGAACTGTGCTCCTCTGTTTGGTTTAGGGTCGGGTATTTTTTTTTCTTTCCCTCTCCCTCCTCTCTCTCTCCCCTTCCCTCCTCACTATAGCAACCAACGCCAGCCTGACAAAAATGCACCCTCTGTGGACAATGGGCCAGCCTTCCTGCTCGCCTCGCTCCTCTTCTTCCTCGCCAAGCGAAAGAAAGTTTGCAGCCCCCCCGGCCCGTTCTCGCCTTTCCTCCCGAGGCAGGCTCCCGTGCAAATCCCGCTCAGTCCCGCCGGGACCGTGCCGACCCCCACGTGGGAGGCTGAGAGCGGGGGGGACACAGCAGCCGCCCCCCAGCCGGGGCCCCGATTCCCGAACCCGCCGTGACGAGGGGCTGGCAGAGCGCCCCTGGGCCGCCGCCAGCCCCCCGTCCGAGTGCGGGGCCGCAGCCGCGCTGCCCGCGGCCCCGGCGGGGCTCGGGGCTCAGCTCCCGCTCCCGGGCTGGCCTCTGCCCTGGCGGGAACCCGCACGGCCAGCCTGGAGCGCTGCGCACCGCAGGGAGCGCTCCGCACCGCTGCCGAGCGGGGCAGGGCGGCCGAGAGCCCTCCAGGAGAGTGAGGAGCGGGAGTCGCGCCCAAAAGCGCCCCGAAAGCTGTAAGAGGGCAGGGAGGATCACGCTGCCCGGGGAAGCAGGCACAGCATTTATCTGAGCTCTTCCCGAGGGTGTCTGCTCGTCTCCATCAGGCGTGAGCATTGACAAAACAAACAGCAAAGCGGCCGTTAGATTTGTCAGGGAAAGCTGGGCACCTTTTCTTTTCTTTCTTTTCTTTTCTTTTTTTTTGTTTTTTTTTTCCTCCTTAAATCTGTTGCTCTGTTTCGTCCTGCACAGCTCCCCGGACAGAGCAGGCTTTGGAAAGACCTTTGTGAGACCGCTTTCCCAGCCAGAGAGGCTGAATCGCCTCTCCTCTCCTTCCAATTCACCTGCTTTTCACGCCAACAGAAACGCCCTTCCAGCTCCAGCACGGGGCGGTCATTTCCCAGCCAGGCTTTTGAGCACTAAATTGCAAACTCCGTTGCACCAATCGCATCTGGGTCTGTCTCCAAGAATTCAATAAACAAGCTGTATTAACTCCAACCAGAATTTATCTCGTAGACTGATGGAATTCGTCTTTTTTTTTTTTTTCTTTTGCTTCTTCTGCTTCTTTTTCCCCCAAGGCCTCATATTCACCACTCAAAATTTAGCAGCCTGCCTTTGATAAATTACTCAAAGTAATCCCTGCAACTGCTAAGTCTGACTGGTTGACGTTGCGTTAGAAGTCTTCATAGCGGTATCTATCTATAAAATATTCACTTGCGGACTACAAAGGGTGGATCATTTTTAATGACAAGATTCAGAACTGGAGGATGAAGGGAAAAGATTAATATCCGTGAATTCAAATAATTTAATTTCAAATACTGAACTTAGAACATTATATCCCACTAGTTTAAACACTGATGCAGATAAAATAGCAGATTCTCAGATGAATGAAGCGGCCGGAAGAATAGAGTTGTGGGGAATGTTGGAAATGAACATTAATACAAACTTTACAGGAACTTTTTTTTTTTTTTATTCTACACCTTTCTACGTTCTGTCTTCTGGGATAATCAGTTTCTAGCAGGGCAAAAACGTACATGATATTACACGTACACGTGTGTATATCTATATATGCAGCGAGGGAGTTTTTTTCTCTAGAGATAGGTGGAGAAATCTATTTAGATAGAGGATTTTAATTTCAATGGGTAATGTGAGCTTGTGCAATCAAAGTTATCAATTTCTGTCCTTTTTGTTTAGATTTCTTAGTTAAATGTGTTTGTTATATCTACCCCGAGGAGAAGCAACTTGAAAGTGTAGCTTTTGAGTCATCTTATAAATACATCCCTGAGGCTGCGGTTCTTGCCGCTTTAAGCAGTTTTCATTAAAGCAGCCAGCTGCCTCTTTGTGTAGATTGGATTTTTTTAAGCAATCACTTGTGAAGCCCTGGCCTCAGTTTTGTCTCTCCGCAGGCCCTTAAAGTTGAAGTTTCATTCATGTCTTGGGTCTCTCCGCCGAATCAGACTCCTCGGAGCAACACTGGAAAGAGCCACACGAAAGCACAGGCTTGAATACCTCACAGAGAAAGGTTAAAAAGGAAGCAGAGATCAAAACAATCCCATCTCACAAAAGGTGCATTAAATGCGCCCCAGCAATAAGCACAAATCTTCCAAGTTGGCCTTTAAAGCGAGCACCAGGAGTCTCACGTTTATTGCACCCAGCAATTCTCTGAGCGACTCTCCACGTCTTTGCACTCCTGGAGCATTTCCTCCTAAAACAACATCTAATGGGTAGATAATAGAGACGCGGAAAGGAGGCGCGGGGATTTCTCCCCCTCCTCCTTTCCTTTCAGCTGCGTGAGTCTATCTCAAGGTTTGGAGAGCAGAGTTTTAAAAAAAAAAAAAAAAAAAAAAAAAAGCTTTTCACCTCTAAACACAACAGGCATATGCAAATACATATTCCCCACCCTGCAGCCGCACGCATCCGAAGGCGCAGAGGAGCGTGCGTTTGGGGAGCGCTCCCCCAGCCCCCCGAGCCGGGCAGGCTGACGAGCGGCGGCTGGAAGCCGAGGCTCGCTAGGAACGAGCCGTGCTCTTGTTTTGCTGCTGGAAATTCAGCTTTCTCTCCGGCACGCACGGAGTTGAAACACCAGGGAGTCCAACATCTCGTCAGCCGGAGCCCGCCGCGGCAGCTGGGGCGGGGGGCGGGCAGGGGACCCCCAGGTGGGGATCGGGGGGGGCCGGCGGGGGGCGGCCACAGGACCCCCGCAAGCCGCCCGCGTCCTTCTGGATGCACCTGATGTGTATGCAGCACCTCGCCTCCCAGCCAGGACTCAGCTCCAGTTAAGTGGCGCTCTATGTATTTTATAGCGAATATTCTCGAGTAGCTGCACTGCAATGAAGGAGATATCAAGGAGGCCTGTCAGTTCAAAGCTTTTGGGGTTGTTTGAAAATCTTCTTCACGTCAAAGTAAGCAGCCCTAGTATTTGAACAGCTGCTTTGAACAGTGAAAAGGGCTGAGCTGAATCAAAACACTGCAGTGTCTGCCCAAGACACCGCATCACCTTCAACCTGCTTTTATGCGAGCAGAGAAAAGGAAAGAAAGGCTGGTGAGACCTCTAATCCCGCGGGGTCAGCTCCGCCAGAAAGGGGCCACATGACTGTCTCTTTTACATCCCTAGCGGCCCGGACCTGAGCGGCGAGCAGAGCCAGAGCCCGCGGCGGGCAGCGGCGAGGCGACAGCACCGGCGGTCGGGCGCTCGCTCCCCGCTCCCCGGCGCTCCTCTCCACGGGGGGAGACGGGAGCGGAGGATGCTTAAGGAGCGGTATTAATGACAGGGCTAACAATGATGGGGAGGACGAGGAGGTGGAGTCTGCGGCGGCTCTGAATGCACCGGCCGCGCTCCTCGCTGCTCCCAGCTGCGCCTCCGTGGGCGTGCGCTCCGCCGGGGAGGGGGCAGCCGGGACGGCGGGGGCCTCTGCCGGGGACAGCGGGGTTTGTCCGCCTCCTAAGGCCGCGGTGCTACTCCGGTAGCTGTGATTGCCGCTAGCCCGTGAGACGCACCGCTGGGGCGGCGGGGGAGCGGCACGCAGGACGGTGCCCATAGTGGGCAGCACCTGCCCGAGGGCCGGCCGGGACAGACAGGGCCGGGGAGGGAGGACGGGAAATGCACGATTGGGGCAGGCCGGGAGGGGTTTCCCCCCTCGCAGAAAAGCGTTGGGTGAATCTCGCTGACCCCGTGTCCTGTCTGCTGGTGGCAGCGAGCCGCGGGGAGCGCGGGGCCGTCGGCTCCCCACGGGGCCCAGCTGTCCGTGGGGCGGGCACACGCCGTGGGGCCGGGGCACCAGGGAGCGGCCTCGGGGCAGCCCCGTGCTCGGCGAGCACCGCACGCTGGAGGCGCCCGCGTGAAAACCTCGCTCTGAAAAGGACGCGTGGCGTGGTGGCCCCTCGTGTCTCGTCCACGCAAGAACTTTTGGCAGCGGAGCTGGAGGGAAAGCCGCCCCCGGCGGAGCTTCGGCGGCCCCAGGAGCGGGCGGGAGGGCTGGCCCGGGCGCGGAGAGTGGGGCGGCTCTCCCAGGACGGTCCCCGCGATGCCTTGGCAGAAGCCTGCTGCGGACTTGCCCTGTTGTTTTGTTTCAACTCACTGGTCTACACCTAATTGGGAGGAGAGAGACGAGAAAATGAGCATCAAATTATAAAATTCCTGGGTGCCCAGTTGTTTACACACGGGAAACAAAAGGCACAGCTTCACTTCAGAGACACTGACTTCCCTCTCCGCAACCCTCGCAGAAAAGGCAGTATTGTTCTTTCCTTCGCCTGCACCTCGAAGAAAGGGGGGGAAAACCACCCCCAAACCTTAGGAAGAATCTCCACTCTTTCACGGACAAAGTTTGCGCCCTCCTCCTCCTCTCCTCCTCCCTCCCTCCCCTCCCCACCCCCCGGCAGAAGGAGCTCTTGATACGCCGCTAAACTAACGAAACGAGGTAACTCCTGCTGCGCCCCTTGTCTCAGGGCACTGGATATCCTGTTTATGCTGCTGCTGTGTATATGTTTATGTGCAGGAGCCCATCCCCCCTCTCCTCCACACCCCCACGCAGAGGAATATTTCCAGGCAAGGAGCCCTTCCAGCGCTCACGTTAAACACGATGATTTATAAACAACTCGCAGAAGAAAGCTGTTTCTTGTTAGTAGTAATAAATTCCCCGGTCCGCCCTATTGTGTTATTTAGATGAAGATAGTGGGAGCCTGCGACGCGCACCTAGCCCCGTGAGCAGTTTATTTTCGAGACAAAGCTATGGCTTTCAACTCAAAAATGGGCAGCGAACTCTTTTCGCGTCGGCCAGCCCGGCGCTGCTCATTCCTAAGAAATCCGAATCCAGTTCCAGGGTCTCCTTCCTTCCTGTCCGGGCCGCAACTTCTTTTCTTTTCTCTATCCCCCTCTTTTTTCCCTACTTGTTTTTTCCTTTTCCCACCACCCTCTCATGCCCATCTTCCGCATCCAAGCAGAGTCGCCAGCGCCGCTGAGCCGGTCCCGCAGGCACCCGGTCCCCACGGGACGGGACGAGCGGAACAAAACCACCTCCGCAGCGCCGAGGTGCGAAGCCCCGACATCCCCGCAGGAGCGGTGCGCCCCAGCGACCACTGGGTGCGGGGAGCGCGGCAGGGCCAGCGGACGGGCAGGGGGCCGCCCGCTCCCCGCCCCCGGGGGCGCGGCGCTCCCGGGCCGCTCCGGCGGGGCTGGCGGCGAGGCGGCGCTGAGAAAGTTGGGGGTGGGCAGGCGAGCACCCCCGGCCCGCAGCGCCCGCTCCGGGGCGCAGAGACGCGCGTCGGGGCGCGAGCAACAGGAGCCGGCGGGCGCCCGGGCAGCGGCAGCGGCAGAGGCAGCATCCTCCCGCCGGCCGTGCGGTGCGGTGCGGTGCGGAGCGGGGCGGGCCGGGGCGGGGCCGGTGACAGCGGCGGCGGCGGCGCGCCCCTGCCCTCCGCCGCGCTCCCCCCGCCCCGCGGCCGCCGCTCCCCCGCGCCCCGTTCCCCCTCGGAGTTGGGTCGGAGCGGGGGCGGGCCGGGGGCGGGGCCGGGGCGGGGCGCGGCCGGCGGGGCGCGCCAATGGCGGGCGGCGGCGGCGGCGGTCGCCGGGAGCGGCGGCGTCCGTCAGGGCGCGGGGAGCCAATGGCGTGCGGCGGCGGGGCGGGGCGGCCGCGCGTGCCTTCGCAGTGGGCCCCGCCGCGCGGGCCGGGGGGGCGCGGGCGCCGCGCGGCGCCCGAGGCGAAAAAGTAGCTGTCAAATGCGCGGCGCCTTTAACCGGCGCGATCAGTGCGGCTCGGCGAGTCATGGCGACCGCAGCCTCCAACCACTACAGCCTGCTCGCCTCCGGCTCCCCCATGGTGCACGCCGAGCCGCCCGGCGGCATGCAGCCCGGCGGCGGCTACCGCGACGCCGGCGCCCTGGTGCAGGCGGACTACGCGCTGCAGAGCAACGGGCACCCGCTGAGCCACGCTCACCAGTGGATCGCGGCGCTGTCCCACGGCGGCCCCGGCGGTGGCGGCGGCGGCGGCGGCGGCGGGGGCGGCGGCGGAGGCGGCGGCGGCGAGGCGCCCTGGTCGGCGGGCGCGCTGGGCCAGCCCGACATCAAGCCGGCGGTGGTGCAGGCGGGCGGGCGCGGCGACGAGCTGCCGCCGCCGCCGCAGCACCCGCCGCCGGGGCGGGCGCCGCACCTGGTGCACCACGGCGGCGGCGGCGGAGGGCACCACGCGGCGGCGGCGGCGGCGGCGGCGGCAGCGGCGTGGCGGGCGGGCGGCGCGGCGCACCTGCCGCCCGGCATGGCCGCGGCCAACGGCGCGCAGGCGGGGCTGCTCTACTCGCAGCCGCCCGGCTTCACCGTCAACGGGATGCTGGGCGCCGGGCAGCCGGGGCTGCACCACCACGGCCTGCGCGACGCCCACGAGGAGCCGCCGCCGGGGCCGCCGCACCACGGCCCCGAGCACCCGCCGCCGCCCCACGGCCCCCACCCCGGGGCGGCCGGGCCGGCACCGTCCGCCGCCGCCGCCGCGCCCCCCGGGCCGCCGCCGCACCACGACCCGCACTCCGACGAGGACACGCCGACCTCGGACGACCTGGAGCAGTTCGCCAAGCAGTTCAAGCAGCGGCGCATCAAACTGGGATTTACCCAAGCGGACGTGGGGCTGGCGCTGGGCACCCTCTACGGCAACGTCTTCTCGCAGACCACCATCTGCCGCTTCGAGGCCCTGCAGCTCAGCTTCAAGAACATGTGCAAGCTGAAGCCTTTGTTGAACAAGTGGTTGGAGGAGGCGGACTCCTCCTCGGGCAGCCCCACCAGCATAGACAAGATCGCGGCGCAGGGCCGCAAGCGGAAAAAGCGCACCTCCATCGAGGTGAGCGTCAAGGGCGCGCTGGAGAGCCACTTCCTCAAGTGCCCCAAGCCCTCCGCCCAGGAGATCACCTCGCTCGCGGACAGCCTACAGCTGGAGAAGGAGGTGGTGAGAGTGTGGTTTTGTAACAGGAGACAGAAAGAGAAGCGCATGACTCCCCCGGGAGGGACGCTGCCGGGCGCCGAGGACGTGTACGGGGCCAGCAGGGACACGCCGCCGCACCACGGGGTGCAGACCCCCGTGCAGTGAACTCGCGGCGGGGGCGCCCGGCCCCTCCTCCTCCTCCTCCTCTCCTCCTCCTCCTCCTCTCCTTCCCCCAACTTTTGATTGTCCTTTTTTTTTCTTTTTTTTTTCTTTTTTTTTTTTTATTTTATTTTCTCCTATCTTTAAAAAAAAAAAGACAAAAAATCAAAAAAAGAAACAAACGCGAAAAAAAAGAGAAAAGAAAACAAAAAGCGAGCGAGCGAGAGGGCGAGCGCGAATCACAGCGGACAGACAGATAGACAGACAAAGCACCTGCACCACACCGTCCCTTAGACTGTAGGAGGTGTGATGCTGAATTTTGACCTTTCCAGGCGGGTGCCCGTGCACGGGAGTGGAGTGGGTACCGCGCTCCGGCAGGCAGGCGGGCACCGGCAGGGCAGCGGCGGGCACCGGCAGGGCAGGCGCAGGGCGAAGCGGTTCGCACAAAACTCCCTCGCTCGCTGCCCAAAAGAGACGGCGCTACCCTGCCGGGGAGGGGGCGGAGGAGAAAGGGGGGCACGGCCACCTCGGGTCCCCTCCGCAGCCCCCTCCGGCCACACAAAGGCAGATCGCATTGTGGAATGTCGCTCGGTGTTGGCACATGCTGCTGTGTTTATTTTCTGTGGATCCCCTGTATGAATATATGTAAAGACAAAAAAAAAAGAAAAAAAAAAAGGAAGAGAACTGAAAAGCTATCCCTTTTGATGTAGACAGTATTTAACCGTACCAATTTGCACTGCAAGAAAATCGAAGTTTACATAAACAAAATGTTTATTTTTTTCTTTTTTCCCCCTTCCTTTCCGACCTTAATTTTGCAAATGACTTGCATTTTCCACAGTGAGCGTTAGTCAACCAGTGACCGGTCTACAATATGTTACTGTGTTTTAGCCTTTGCTTTATGTGTATATGTGAACTTTTGTTATAAACAAGTATTCTTAAATACGTGTAACGCTTATTTTCTCCTTTTACCATAGCAAAAAGAATTAGTATATGTATGTGTATGTATACATGTGCACGCTTGCACAGGCATACATATATACACATATATATAATCTCTCTATATACACATATATATGCACCTCCAGCTCCCATTCTCCAGAGATGTGACTCTTGTAATTGTTTAATACACGCCTTCAGTGGCAGGAGTCGAGTTTGGAGAAAGGAGAATAATGCAAATCAACAAAGTAAACTTCATTTTCAGGCAGTGTGTCCAGGGGTCGAGGCGCAGCCAAAGGGGGAGGAAAAGAATATGTGCAACCCTTCCAGACCGTGTCAGTGCGGGCCAGCAAGGCCTGGTGTGGAAAGGCAAAGAGGGAACAACGTGTTTCCAGAGTTTTCCCAGAGAAAGGGGCATTTCCTTGAGGGGGAAAGGGAATTATTTATCTCCCCCACCACCGCCCCCTCAGCGCCCTTTCCTTCCCCTCCTCCCCCCCCACGCGTGCCTTTGGCATCCCCGGTCTCGCCTCCCGGGCCGATATCAGCCTCCAAACTTTCTTTTATTGAGCAGTTTTATGTCCAGGCAGAGCCAGGGAGAGCCCGAGGAGCTGCTGGGCCCGAGGTGGGGGTCGGGTGCTTACACCTGCCTGTAAACACACGCTGCCCCCTCCTCTCCACTGAGACCGTGTGCATTTCTTTTTCACTTTACTTTCCGTATTTATTTTATTTTCTGTTTGTATCCAGCCCCTCTCCCTTCCCATCCTCCCCTTGTCCTTTGGTCAGATTGTGGTATAATTTATTGAAGGAAAGGACCAGTTTTAACTTGGGCAGCCTTGTGTCTTTCACTGGGGAATGAAATGAAGTGGGAAAAAATGCCATTTTTCAATCCGTGTTTCTCACCCCCCCCTCCCTTCGCTAATAGTTTTAAAGTGCATTTCGTGACATTATCTTGATGAGAAATGGTTAACTTTCCAAAATAAAAAAAAGAGGAAAAACCCACGGGGACAAAAAGGAAAAAAAATGGCAAAAAAAAAGGAAAACAAAAAGCTCTGAAGGGAAGCAGAGGAGCGGGACCTCGGAGCAGCGCATGTATGTGCGTGTGTCTGCGTGCGTGTTTGTGTACTTATGCACACACACAGCTATGCATATACATTAGAGGGACTTTATGATAGTTATAAATTCATAAAGGGATCATTTAGTCAGCACAAACGGGTGCTATAGAGACAAAGCATTTTTATAATCTAAAAGTTTACTTAGTTGAGTGTTGGACAATTATGGAGAAAAAAACAGTGAAGCATTCTCTCGCAGAACTCTCCTATAAATATTGCATTCAGTAGCTAAGGCTTTAGAATATGTTTCTCATTGTCTTTTAAAATGCCTGTGACACTGGGTTTTCTTTCCTTCTTTCTTTCTCCCTTTCTTTCTTGCTTGCTTTCTTTCTTTCTTCTTGGTAAGACAGATGATGATTTCTAAGAGGCACATGCATTAGCCTTTTTCCTGGTTTTCCAACAATTGTTAAAAAGATACGGGCACCAAGCTTTTCGCTTTTCTTTCTTTTTTTTTTTTTTTTTTTTTTTTTTGTTTGGTTTTTTAATTTTTTGTTTGTTTGTTTATGTGTTGAGCTGCTTGTTATTTAAAGTGTTGAGGACTAGCGCCTAGTGAAGTGAATCAGATCAGGGCAGATCCAGTGGTAAAGGGAGGAAATGAACTTTCAGACACTTATTAATATGTGCGTAAGGTCAGACAACGGAGTTGAGAGGATGTTTGAGAAAGCCTCAAACTCCAAATAGGTTTACTAAAAAAAAAAGTTACCAAGCAAACCTTACCACTATGTATATATGTTTAATATTTGTCCTTTGAAATGCAGAAATAGTTTCAATGTTTTCTTTGTCTATTTTTCTTTTTTTTTTTTTTAAATGCTACCCAGGGAAATATTTTCATATCATTTTTAAGTGGCCTGCCTCAATGTATATTTATTTCTTTTAAAGCAAACAGGTTCTGGAAACTGTTTTTCTGTAGCTTTAAATGAGTAGGTGAACAAAATCTATATGGGATGTAATTTTTTTTTTGTTCAGTCTCTTTAAAAATACTTTGTTTTGGTACATTTGGATGTGCTTGTGGGGAAAAATAAAAACGCAGAGATCCTTATATATTTATGTTAAAGTAATATTTTATTATCTACATAAAACAGAAATGCACAATACCTTCATAGTTTCTTCTAATTATTGAAATATCGTTATTTTATTTTTAAAGATAGCACAGATTTGCATAGTTCTTAAGATCTGGAGGGAGAAGACCCCAGTACTTATACTGAGCTGAGTTCTGTGTAAAAGCACCGCCGTTCCTTTCTATTTCATGGAATTTTTGGAATAAATTTGATGCCTATACCGAGAGGTTCCACGCTTATAACTTTGAGGGTGGTGAAGGAGAGCCTCGGGAGCTGTGTTCATTGTGTCTCTCGGCCGATGAACCACAGCCGTGTGTGTTTTGGAGCATTGATTTCTGTGCGGGCAGGGCTGTCCTGCCTTTGATGCTGCTAGGGAGAGCTCAAGTTTTTTGCATGCTCTGGCGGAAGGCACGGGGGAGAAGAGGTTCGACTCTTCTCGGTCCCTTTTTATAATTTAACATCTGACTCCTTAAAAAAAAAAAGAGAGAGAGAGAAATAAAAAAAGCAAAACAAAAAGGCGGGGCTTATTGATGGGAGTACCGTTTGGAGGAGGAAGGGAGAGCGCGGTGCCCAGCGGGGCTGCGCTCCCCCGGGCCGGGCCGGGCCGAGCCGGGCCAGGCGGCGGCCCCGGTGTCGCGTTCGGTGTCGGCGGCTCCGTGCGGTGACGGGCGGGTCGGTTCGGCCGCAGGGTCCCGGCCGGGGCCCCGCGGGGCTGGCGCTGACAGGCGACATCGAGTGCGCGGTGTTTCCACGCGTGTTCGGGTCCTTGGCTGGCTCGGGTTCCTGAGCGCGATACCCTGCTCTGCTCCCCCCTCCCCTCATTCGCGATAGTTTCCAGGCTTATTAGATTTAATCATCTTTTCTAACTTCTAGTCAATACTACACTCATCCCGAACAGATTCAGCTAAATGATCTTATCAATAGTTTCGAAGAGAAGTGACAGAAAGAAGAAGTGTTTTGTGACCGCAGACGTGCTGACGGGTAAAATGTTGAAGCTGGGTATGGATTTAGAAGTCCTTGGTCAATAGCCCGCGGAACGGGCTGCGGAAAGCGAGCAGCCTCTGCCCTCTGCAGGACACTCGGGTGGGCGCCCAGGGAATATTTCGCCTTTGGCGGCGGGCCCCGCTCCCGGGGAGCGCTCCCGTCTCGGGCGGGCAGGAGGCGATGGCGCGGACGGTGCCGGTGCCGGGGCAGGCCGGACGCGGGGATGGCGGCTCCGCCGGTGGCGGTGGCGCGGCTGCCGCTGCTCGGGGCAGGCCCGGCCGAGGTCCCGGGGCTGCTCCTCTGGGGCTTTTTGCCCGGAGACAGGCTGACCTTACGGGAGAGACTTCGCTTGTCCTTCCGGACTGGTTGTGGGAAGGCCGGCTGGCTCGGGGGTCATTCTTTTTATCTCTTTCGATCTCTCTTTTAAGAGAAAGGAGAGGGGGAAATGGAGCAGCCATAGGATGCTCCTTCCTCAGATGGATGTCAGGGTGTGCGGCGGCTCCTCGGGCTCCCTCGCTCTCCTTTCCAGGCAGGGACACTCTGTCGTAGGTCAGATGTCAACAACAAAAGCCCTGTTTCCCTCAGTTCGCTCTCACTCTGGTGGAGGCCGAAATTGGGAGGCGAGAGGAGAGTGTATATCCTCAAGTCTGTCACTCCCAGTGTCCCCAGCCCCGCGGGGCCCAGAGGCAGCAGTGGGCGCTGCCCGGCCCGGGGAGCTCCCGCCGCCGCCCAGCTGCGCCGTCTTCCCTGATAGTGGGCAGTGGGGCCGGGGTTTGGAAAGAGAGAAGCGGAGGAAGGCGAAATCATCCTACAA
Source organism: Melospiza georgiana (assembly GCF_028018845.1). Taxonomy (NCBI): domain Eukaryota; kingdom Metazoa; phylum Chordata; class Aves; order Passeriformes; family Passerellidae; genus Melospiza; species Melospiza georgiana. The sequence goes on along the minus strand of NC_080432.1, from coordinate 9,926,393 downwards.
ATCCCCCAGGCTGGCCGGGATGGTGTCGGGCCAGGCGTCACTCTCGGGCTGGGCAGCTGTGAGAGCCCCGCTGGGGGCAGAGGCCGCGCTGTCTCCGTCGGGCTTTGCTGGCGGCAGTTCGGGGCTCCCCGTGTCCCTTCTCCAGGGCCCCGGCTCCCGAGCGCTCCTCTGGCCGTGGCCGGGCCGCGGGGACAGCGAGGGACGGTCCCGGCTCCCTGCGCCCTCCCGGCCCGCGGCCCCGGCCCTGGCCCCAGCCTGGGGCTGCTCCTGCCCTCCGTGATCCGATGGGGGAAAGCCCTGCAAACCCTGCAAGCCCTGCAAACCCTGCAAATCCTGCAAACCCTGCAAACCCCGCAAACCCTGCTAACTCCGCAAACCCTGCTAACCCTGCAAACCCTGCAAACCCTGCTAACCCGGCAAACCCTGTCCCCGGGCTGCCAACCCCTGCCTGCCGGGCTGTCCTAGGCCGCGCTGTTGGAGGTTTGGTGGCTCTTTGTTGCTGTGCCGTCGGTGAGCGGGACAGAGAGGTGACCCGGCCGGGGAAGGCAGGCGATGGCCTCCGCTGGGCGATGAGGCCCGGGGGAGAGCGATCACCGCTGGGCTTGGTCCGGTTTAACTCTGGCCGCAGATGCAGCTCTGGGGAAGGTGGCGGGCGTGGGGGACTCCAGGCCGAGCCTGGGCAGCGCCTTGCGGAGCAGGGAGTGGGGGTGAGGAAAGAAGGAAACTGCCCGCGGCTTTTTGGCTGTGCACGGGGCAGCGACGGCTTTCTGCGGCGTCCGGAACCGAGCCCGGGCGCTGGGGTCTGTCCTGGGAATCGTGGCTCTCCCGCCGCCCCTGTCCTGCGGGCGGGTGTCTGTTTGTTGTGCGTTTCGGAAGGGACGCGACCTGGGCTGCCTCTCTGGCTTTAAATCTCGATGTGGAAAATATAAAAATCCAAGTTTTCAGAGTTGCAGACGCTAAGTTGGCTCTCTGTGAGCATGGCCGGGTGCCGTCGGGGATGTAGGAAGGCGTTCTGCAGAAGGGAGTTTGCCCTGGCTCGGACGGGCGACGCTGGGGAGCGGGCGCTTCTCCGGGGAGAATTAGTTAGAGCAAAGCCAAAGCGCGCTTCAGCAGAAATGGTAAAACAGAAAGCAAAGGCTTGTCTTCAGACCCGACTTCTCATCAAACTATAAACCAAACAAGTGGGCTCTCCGGCAGGCGAGTCCCAGTGCAGTGCGTGGATTCTCACGCCGCAGTCGGCCTCGGCCCGTGGCCTGGCCCCAGCTGTGGGTCTCTTCCTTCGAAGCGTTTATCTCTCCCTGCAAACTCCCTGTAAATACCACAGAAACTGGGCCAAGTGCCCCGGGCATGCCGGGGTTTCACGCAGGGCCCTCGGGCCGGGAAGGCCGCCCGTGCCGGAGCGGAGCCTCCTCCTGCCCCGCACCCCGGCCCGCAGCGGCCCGGGCAGCGCCGCCAGCCCCGAGCATCCCGCGGGGACCCTGCGCTCCCGTCGGCGGGCAGAGAGAGAGGGGTGGGGCAGGGACAGCGGCAGCAGAGCGGCCGAAGCTGTGCCCCCGTTACCGGGAGCAGCGGCTCGGGGGCTGGGGAGGGGGCGCCGGGACCCCTTGGTCCCAAGGAGGCCGCGGGTCTGGCCCGTGTCCGCCCGGCCCCGTCCGTGCGCTGCCGGGCCGGAGCAGGAGCTCTGCCTCCCTCGGCCAGGGGGATGCGGGGCTGGGGCCGCCCGGGAGCCCCATCGCGGCTCCGGCAGGGCCGGGGGGTTCGGGCCGGCCCAGCCCCGAGCTCCGGTCCCGTCCGGCTGCAGCTCCCCCGGCCCGCTCGCCAGGTCCGCCGGGCCGGGCTGGGCCGTGCCGCGCCCGGTGTCCCTGGGCCTGTCGGCACCGATATCGTTTGTAAGGATCAAAAAGAGAGCAGGCCCGTAGGAAGTTGGCGTTTCTCTCTCCCCCTCCTCCTCGCACGGCGGTAAATCCTGGCAGGCTGAGGCCGCTTGTAAGAGTGATGACGGGACCGCCCTCCCCCTCCTCTTCCCCGTCCCGTCCCGGGAGCTGTGAGAGGCGCTCGTCTAAAAGTTCGGACTTGTTTTTAGCCAGCCTGACTCATTCATTAATTCTCCTTCCCTCCTTGATTCATTCATGTCTACAGTCATTCATTGCCAAGTCCATGGAGGCATCAGCTCCTTGGTCAGTAGGGGAGACGTACAAACAAGGATGGTGCTATTTATTTCCCTCTGCCTGTGGATTTCTAAGACGTTCAAGCAGGCACAATCATTAAACTAATTTGTATTTGATTGTTTGGGCGGACGGGGGTGAATTTTATTGCACTAAGCATTCAAGCACGCACGCATCGCTGATTACCAGTATACATTAAATAAAGTTGTTTGTACACATTGTCTTACCACATATAGGCAGTCTTATTATTCTAATTACTCTAATTAGTGCATTGAAATGTTTTCTACTTGATTTGAGGAGACAGTGATTAGTTCTATTACTTCTTTTAACTCTTATTTCATGGAAAACTGTTGATGCATGTTCCAATTACCTTGTTTTTCTCTTTAATATAGCGTAGGCCAAAATTATTATGAAATGATATTGTTAGCGGGTAGAAACATCCATCTATTTTCCCTTTCTAAAAGAACTTTCATTTTTTTGTATCCACCACCACCAGATAGAACACCCCCAAAGTGTTCACGAGTAATTACTTCTAGCCAAAGCAGCACGTTTCTTCTTTACGATTTCTTCTGCTAGTGCTTTAGTACTTTGTGGTTGTAGCATTAACTTTTATAATTTTTTTTCCTAAAAAGGAAAAAAAAAAGAGTCTGACATATACTTCACGCAAAGCGATTTCATAAGTTTTAAATTAAGGTTACTATTAATTGATAGGATCAGTTCATCAAACATGTTACTTCGATAGGGAATTGTAATTAAAACCTTAATCCCGTTTGAGACTTAGTTTTATCTTGAACACTTTCTTGAGGGATTTTCCCCCCTTTTCCTCAGCGGTCGCCGCTTGAAGCACGGTGGGGATACAGAGTGGAACCCAGACCCCACCAGGGCAGGGAGGTTATTTCGTTATCGAAATACGCGTCTTCACTATTGAGCCAATTGAGGTTTTGTGTCGAGTTTTGGGATGTGTGCGTGTTGGCCTTTTGTGTTGATGTGGCGGCCACTTAAACCCAGACGGTGACAAAGCGGGCGGCGGGGATGGAATCTCGCCTTCCTTTCACGTTACGGACAGGGAGACTGGCTATTTCTCGGTCATAAAATACTGCCCTTTTTTTTGTTAGCTTTCCCCCCCTCCTCTTTAGGTTAGTTTGTTAAATAAATAGGAAGGGACGGGGGGAAAATAAAGAAGGGGTGGGGGAAGGAAAAAAAGGAAGAAACGCAAACCATCCCTTAAATTCTTGGAAGTCCAGGTCTGGAGGGAAATCTATGGAGTTACATAGGTAAATATTGGGCCTAGGCTGCTTATACTTTTAATATTTAAACTGGGATTATGGTGGATCTAAAGACGCCTTCCTAACCTTTGCCAATTGCCTGCGCGAGGAGAAATCCCGCAAGATGCACAAAGGGGCGAGACGGCTTCCACCGCCTCTGAGGAGCGACCCCGCCGCCGGTGTGGCTGGGGAGCGGCTTTCCCCAGGGTCGGGCTGGCGGGGCACGGGCAGCGCTGGGGTTTGGGGGCTGTTTGAAGGCGGGGGTCCCGTTTCTGCTTCCCGCGGAGCAGCGTCTGGCCCCGCTCACCGGGCCGGGCTCAGCGCCGGCAGCGCCCCGGGCCGGGGAAAGGCGCCACGGGCCGGGACGGGACTGGGGCTGGGAACGGGGCCGGGGTTGGGGCTGGGATTGGGGTGGAACGGGACCGGGATTGGGGCTGGGAACGGGGCCGGGATTGGGGCTGGTAATGGGACCGGGATTTGGGCTGGGAATGGGACCGGGATTGGGGCTGCGATTGGGGCTGGGAACGGGGCCGGGGTTGGGGCTGGGATTGGGGCTGGGAACGGGGCCGGGATTGGGGCTGGGAATGGGACCGGGATTGGGGCTGGGAATGGGACCGGGATTGGGGCCGGGACTGGGGCCGGGATTGGGGCTGGGAAAGGGACCGGCATTGGGGCTGGGATTGGGGCCGGGATTGGGGCTGGGAATGGGGCCGGGATTGGGGCTGGGAACGGGACCGGGATTGGGGCTGGGAATGGGGCTGGGATTGGGGCTGGGAACGGGACCGGGATTGGGGCCGGGACTGGGACCGGGATTGGGGCTGGGATCGGGGCCGGGAGCGGGATCGGGGCCGCGCGTGGAGCGCGGGCGCCCCCCAGCGGCCGCCGCCGCCGCGGGGTTCCCCCGGGAAGGGCCGGGACGCATCCCGCATCCTGCATTCCGCATCCTGCATCTTGCATCCCGCATCCTGCATCTTGCATCCCGCATCCTGCATCTTGCATTCCGCATCCCGAATCCCCCAGCCCGCACCCCGCACCCCGCACCCCGCACCCCGCACCCCGCACCCCGCACCCCGCATCCCCACATCCTGCACCCCGCATCCCGCACCCCGCATCCCCCATCCCACACTCTGCATCCCCCATGCTGCATCCTGCATCCCGCATCCCGCATCCCGCGTTCTCCCATCCCGCATCCCCCATTCCACACCCCGCATCCTGCATCCCCATCCTGCATCCCGCATCCCCCTCCCCGCTCCCAGGCCCTGCGCTCTCCCTGAGAGCAAGGACGGCGGGGCTGGCCTCAGGGACACCCGTCGGAGAAGTCGCTGGAGCCCATGGTGCCTCTGGGAGGGGGATGACAAAGTCGTGAGTACACTTGTTGTCTTTTCTTCTTTTTTTTCTTTTTATTTTTTGGTGATTTGGTTTTGGTTTGTTTGGGGTTTTTTTTGTTTTTTCATTTGTTTTACATTTTGGGGGGGGTTTTTGTGTGTTGTTTTTTGTTGTTGTTTTTAAAATATACACACAGAAACATATAAATGCCATGTTAGAAATGTTGCTGGTCCTGTGGTCTGGAAGGGACTTTAAAAAAACCCAGAAAAACTACCACCCAGGAAATCCATGGTTTATTTGTAAACCCCCAAAAACTGGGAGAGATGCCATTTGCCACCTCTCCTTCCTCTGGGGAGCTGTGCAGTCCCTCAGACTGGCAATCCCTCTTCCAGCTCAGGCATGCTGGATAACAGGACCAAGCTCTGCCATTTCCCCGTGGCACAGCAGCAGACCCATGGCTGGTCCCGTGGAGGGGACACCCGTGGGGCTCGGCTGCTCTGACCACGCTGCTGTGTGAGCGTGGTGTCGCTGCTGCTGCTGCCCTCAGGCTCGCAGGGAGGTGCAGCCCAGCGCATCCAGGCACCCTGCAGCCTCCAGGAGCTGTTCCTGCCCCGCACATCCAGGCACACTGCAGCCTCCAGGAGCTGTTCCTGCCCCGCACATCCAGGCATCCTTCAGGAGCTGTTCATGCCCTGCACATCCAGGCATCCCCCAGGAGCTGTTCCTGCCCTGCACATCCAGGCATCCTTCAGGAGCTGTTCCTGCCCCGCACATCCAGGCATCCTTCAGGAGCTGTTCCTGCCCCGCACATCCAGGCATCCCCCAGGAGCTGTTCCTGCCCCGCACATCCAGGCACACTGCAGCCTCCAGGAGCTGTTCCTGCCCCGCACATCCAGGCATCCTTCAGGAGCTGTTCCTGCCCTGCACATCCAGGCATCCTGCAGCCTCCAGGAGCTGTTCCTGCCCTGCACATCCCCAGCAAGCGAGGGCACAGCCGGGGCAGCAGGACCGGGACAGGTCCCAGGGCCCTGAGCACAGCTCTGCCAGCACCTTCCCTTCTTCTGGGAAGGCAGGGGGCTCAAACCCCACCATCTCACCAAATGGCTTCTGTTCTTGCTGAAGGTAAACCACCCCACATGCCAGACCGGTGTCACCAAACACCTCCAAAAAAACCACAACAACCCCAAAACTCTCCTCCATCAGGTGAACCCCCCAGGATCAGAGATCTGGGTATAGCCCTGGTTTCCTGCAGAGCCTTTCTCATGGTGTCTGCGTGCTCTCTTTTTACAACAGCCTCTCCAGGCCATCTGAGGTGTGTCAGGAGCTGGGCTCTGTATGTTGGGCCCACACCTTGTGGCAGCACGGGCTGGTACGACCACACAGGTTTACATCTTGTGTTTATTTCAGTGCTGCTGGTTTGTAACTACCACTTGCCATGCTGTGTATGTAGGTGCTGAAAATGTTAAAATATTGTGAATATCAAGAACCCAAGACGTTCAGACATTCTGCTGCAGCAGACTTCATTGCACTGAAAACTGATAAGTGACATATCACGATCTCAGAGTCTCTTGTTAACTCAACAAGCAAATTGAGCTGAAACAAAACAAAACAAAACACCCAAGACAGATTAAGTTTTAGAAAGAAACAAGCATTCTGCACAGAGCTAATCACACTACAGGCAGCCAATACTGTAGCACTGAGCAGACATGGGAGAAAATAACCTGTTTCCCAGCTGAACATCAATGCTGGACTTGTTCAGCTAACAGAAAGGAGATGCTGTGGGTACAGCAGGAATTGGAAAGGTAAGCTGTGGCTACATCTTCAAGTACAGACCAAGTCTGTGTCCATCCTACCTGTGGAGATAGCTCTGTTCACAGTAGGCAAAATCCATAAGGTCCAGCCTCCAAAAGGAACAGCCGGCTTTGTCCCAGGGACCCTTCCTAAACCAGCTGATAAGTAAGGATTGATTTATTTGCTAATAGGTCTGAGGAGCTGGAGAACATTGGCCTTTTGCATACTAATTTTGCATGCATGCTCAGTATATATATCATATATCGTATATCGTATATCGTATATCATACAATATCATATCATATCCCAAACCAGCAATTTTAAATTTTGGGCAGAATTGAGGCCTTTAGCTTAAAGCAGTCCCTCATTAATCATGCATGTCTGCCTCTTTGGACTGGGCAAGAGAGAGGACACACAGCCCAGCCTGCCCACCTGCCTTGTGCAGCCAGACAAGAGAGGTGAGTGCTCCAGAGGACCTGCAGAGAGGCTCTCAGTCCATTTGGCTTTGCTCCTGCCTCCCCTCCAGCTGACCATTCAGAAATACAGGCCCAACCACAGCAGGGGCCAGGCACTTGAGGTTTCATATCCACAGATTCGATTTCACTCCTCTTCACTTCCCACAGGCTCTGCCCACAAGGCTGAGATCAATCTCGCTCTCCCCTGCCTGGCCGGCACTGTGGCTCCTGCCCTCCTGCCTCCACATCCCCAGTGAGAGGGCAGGAGGGGCTCACCCCGAGCACACACACACAGCCCAGCAGCTAAGCCTCAGCTGCACCTGCAGTGAATTCCCCTTGGCCTGGATCCAAGGCTTCCCACATTCCAGCACTGCTCTCTGCCAGACTGGGACCTGACTCTCACCAGAGGAATAAGGCTAGCTGCAGGAGGCTCCTGCTGGCCCCAAACACACAGCCCACATGGCCAAGGCAGGGGAAAGCCCACCATTTACATGTGCTGAATGACTTCTAGTTAAGGTAAAATTCAGCAGCAAGCAGAGAGTCTGGGTAAGGACACACGGTGGAGTTTGCAGGAGACCTCAGAGGCAGTGGCTGCAGCAGCTGTGAGTGCTGTAAAACACGAATAACAGCCTCATCGAAATGTTACAATTCCAACCTGTTACCCAACACAGAACAGCGTCCCAAGGGAACATGGACCATTTTCTCATATCTGTTTTGAGACAAGATACAGCATTGCTATTTCTCGGCCAGAGGGAACAGCCTCTGCCTTCCCTGGGTAGATCCTGCTGTTGTGTGTGAACAGAGCCACAACAGATATGAATCATTCAGCAGCAGACAGAAAGATGCAAGAAGCTGGAATTCCCTCACTCTTCCAAATTTAAGCTCATTATTTTAGGAGGCTTCTGGGGAAAAGTGTTTTTTGTAAGGAGACAGTGCTGTGCTGAGGAAAAAGATACGCTAGGGAGCAAGGCAGAACATGTACTTCCTTGCAAAGAGACAGGAGACTGTATTGTTCACTTAGTCTCCTACAATATTTAAGGGAACTGAAAGATGTAAAAACTGCCCAAGGACTGTATATTTAGGAAAAGGCAAAAAGAGGGGTTGTAACCTCACCCCCTCACAAAGGACTTTTTCCTATCAGGGCACAGACAGCACTGAATCATTAGCTGGACATCCTTAATCTGTGCCTCTTTAAGAATATCTGCCACTTTGAGCAGAGGAGACAGATGTGAAAGCCTCTGCACCTTTTGGAGAGCAGCAGAACACCCATCGATCAATACTTTAACTTGAAAGCTGCCATAATTCTCTGAAAATACTGAATTATTTAAAAGTATAGATATAAAAAAAAAAAATCAGAGCAGCACTGTAGATCTCTCAGTTTGATCAGTGCCCACAATATTTTGATTTTAAAAATTCTTTCTCTTAGGCAATTCAAAGATAGTGTTTTACTCTTGCATAACATTTTTCTTCATGAGTGTCATTAGTAACAGATACAGTAAACACTACCTGGTGACACACAAATGGAAAATAAATCAGAACTGCTTCAAAACTCCTCCCCAGGTCCAGCAGCAGCCACAGCATGGATAAAAACAGCCCAGGGTGCCTGAGGGCTATGTCCCACCATTTTTCTTCCCTTCCACAATCATTTTAAAAAGAGAAGCATCTTATACTCAGTACTAGGTAGGGGCTCTAGAAAAGGTATCTGCTGGGGGAATGAAAGTTCCCCATACTTGATACAAGGCACTGTATCAAGTCTAACAATGAATGCTGTGGGGGGGAAAAACTAGACATATGTTGAAAATAGCATGTCATCACCTTCAATGAACCCTCCCTGTGACAGATAATTTTGCAGACAAACCCTTTGCAATTACTAAGCAGAAGCAATGGCAAAAACACAATGAAGATTTCTCTAAACAGAGATACCACACAGTAAGTTCTCTGAAGTTTATCCTAAACACAGTAATTTTCTTTTAGGTTCTTCTGTGGTAGGCCTTCTGTGCTACAGTAATGTTAACATTTATTATTAGACACAGGTACTGGAAAAGATAACCTAAGTAGATTGCCAGTCACATCTTTCACATTCAGTGCAGTTTTTAAATACAGACAATGTAATGCTTATTATATATATTTTTTAAAATATTTATTATATATATATTTTAAAATATTTTGCCTGTGGTGCACTTTGAGCCCTGAGCTTGTAGCCAGTTAACAAGGCTAAATCTAAGGATGATTCATCCTTTTCACAAAGAAATTATGGAGACTGCATCACTGGCCTCCAGCTGCATTTAGAGACATGCTGGCCTGAAGTTTGAACTGAAATTGTTTGTGCATTTGCATCCAGAGGAGTGGGCATGACCTTGCTACAAAAATGCTGTTGCATTTATTTTACCTTCTGAAGATACCTGTCAGTTCAAAACTGCCTGGTCACAGCATCAGGGCATTTTGATTTCTAGCTCTAAAAAACATGGGAGGGAAAGCATTATGTTAAAATCTGTTTGTGATAATAAATGCCTACATTGTATATGATAACATTTGATTTTACCAGTGAATAAACAATTGCAGCATGCATGGTATCAGATCTGCAGTGTTCTGTTTAAATTTCAGGCAAGATTGCCAATTGCATTGCAAAGTAACAGAGATAAGTTTGCATTTTTAATGTTTTCACAGAACACTAAACTTTCCTCACTCTGTCTAGACATAAAGCAGGTAAAAGTATGGGCATGGAGAACACATAACTCCTTAAGCTGCCCAAATAATAATGCACATCTGTCAAACAATAATGCAAAGAAGTGTATTACCGCCTCTCAGGCATCAAAGTCTGCAAATCCTGACATATTTTGAAATCTGGCTTTATCTGTGTAGGTTTTCAAACTGTTTGCATTACCAGAAGTGCCCCACAGAGGAAAGACAAGACACCTGACAGTTCAGATTTTTGTGTGGATTTTCAATACTGTGAAAGAGGTATAATGAGAAACAGGGCCACCAGAAATGATTCCTGAAACTGTACTTTAGCAGGCATCAAAAATCAGCTTTGTTTTGTCCAAATGCACAGAAGCCAGGTCCAGCCTTGTTCATACACTTCTGGATAAGTGTAAGCACCAGCAGCTCTAAGTTGATGCTAGAAGACAGTTTTAGCACATTTGAAATTAAACTGGCCTGAGGCAAAGCTGTGATACAAAAGCAGAACCCTTCAGGAGGTGCTGGAGATTAAAAGTCTTATTAAGAGTTTCTTTAGAGATGTTAGATAACTCAAAGCTCTGTATCTGGTTGAGTTAATTGCCTTGAACAATTAACACTATCAGGAGAACCTAACACTCAAAAAAATTTGTCTAGAAGAGAATGGGCACTGATTAAACCAACATCAACTTTGGAACCTATAAAACCACTTTAGATAACTCATCAAAAGGAGGACAAACTCCTGGCAAAGCAGTTGCTCATTTTCAATTCAACATTTGGGTTGATCTGGACGAGTAGAGTCCAGCTGATCACCTGTCCCCCTCTGGTGCCCATATTCAAAGCTGCAGAGGCCATAATGTTTTTACTAAATTCAGAGTTTATCATGTTACTTAAGCTCCACATTTAAAAGCAACTGTACCAGTGCGAACATAATTAAAGGGATTAAGAAATACCTTATGGTAACATAATTTGCACTAGACTAGGAAATTATTCTTGAAAGAAAGTCAACAATTATATTTTTCTTGGAGGTCTCTCTTGGTACATTGTAATCTCCATATTCTGCTTTATATCCCATCTGTCTACATACATCTGTTGTCTCTTGCTCTGTACCACAAACTGTTTCAGGCAGTGAAGCATCTATTTTGTGTAACACACCTAATTCCATGTGCTTCCATTGGACTAGAGGAAGCTAACCATTAAACAATAATACACTTTTCTAATAATAATTTTTTTAAAAAGCTAGGTTACAAATTAATATCAAAAAACAACTTATTTCAAAATGAACAGTGATAAAAATATAACCAAACTGTTCCTCAGAATGCATCATATTGTGTTGTATTTTATTGGTTTTTAAAAGGAATGCACGAAAGGTCAATGAATGTAGACAAATAATTTATATTTTATTTATTCATTATTTTATGTACACTTGGCATTTTGCAACACAGTCAAAGGGAAACAAATTAAGTGCAAAGCAAGATAAATATTATAGGTTGAATATATTTTAAACACATTTCTGTCATCTCTGAATTAGCAGACACTGACAACTCAGGGAGAACATTAATTTCAAATTCTTTATACTGGCAGTAACGGAGTAAACTGCACAACACAGTATTATGGTATTTTAAATGATCCAACACAGCAGAAGAAAACAGGCTTAATTTCCTACACAGAAATCATTGGTTAACTTTTAAAGATAAGAAGATTTTATCTTTGAATTAGCAATATAAGGCATTAGATGATTTCTCCATAATAAATGAAATCCTTCATGAATACAGGGCTAACATCTCTGTTTTGTGTGTATGTGTGTATACAAGTCAACCCATACTTCATACCCCAAACGCATCAGTCAAATGAGGAGGAGCCAGGGATCCGTGCCAGAGCTGTGGCTGCAAATGCAGACACAGGTAAAACCTTTGGCTCTACACACAGAAAGAAAGATACAGTAGCCAAATCTGAAAAGAAGGAATACACCAATAGCATTATCTTCCACTTACTCTCAGTCAAGCAGAACACAGATTAGAAGAAAAACCTTGTTTTGAAATGCAATCAAATACTTGACTAAGTACAAAAGAAAAGCATGAGTCTCAGAGAGGAATATTAAAAATAAATGTAGATGTTAAGATAAACACCTCTAGTATACAAAGAGACAAAACTAAAAGTGGATCAGCTAATTACCGAATAGGAACACAGAAAACAGATTTGGGATCTAAGACTGCACATCCAGAAAGAGCTCCTGGAATACTGACTGTATTTAGGACTGCAAAGGGGTGGATGTTAGCTTCATGGGCCAATGCAGCTTAAGATCAGGAAAACAGTCCTGAAAAAAACACATCAGAGAAGTGCTGCCCCTCCCTCCAGCTTAGATTTGCTAACCACTGCCTTCACCATACTTTAGACATGCTCTTATAAGCCTTTCTAATCGAAAACTTCCAGCGTCTGTTTGGAAGGAAGGATCTTTTTTGGGGGATTTATTGAAGCCGTTTAGGACCTGAACATTCTCATATGTTCACAGTAGCATTTTATACTTTAGGGCTTGAGTCACCACCATGAGGTGCAAATAAACAACCTCACTTTGGACATTTTTGTGGCACAGCACTGAGATGAACTATGTAAAAATTTAGAAGCTTTGAATCACAATCAAAAGTGGCTATCCTCATTTATGCTAATTTGAATTAAAGCATTTGCACAACCAACAGGCTCCCACCTGCTGCTTGTTATTCTTAATTGAAGCTAAATGCCCCCTTCCTTCTGCTTGCTTTAATAGCCAAATTGAGAGGATAAAAAAAAAAAAAAACCCAAACAACCAAAAGGACAACTACTAGAAAACAAGCAGTTTTCTAGTTTTAACTGAGGTATTTTATAGGGAGCAATCAGATCCAGTTCAACTAACAGAGCAATGAAAGTGGCGGCCTTAGGTGGAAGCAAGTCAAGCTAGGGGACTAATAGAGAGCACCAAGGGGTAAGCAACCTCTTACTCTGAATCCACTGATGCTAGCTTCCAACAGAAATTGTATTGGGTCTACACAGACCTCTGCTTCTCCAAAGGTCAATTGAAGACCTCAATTGAAGACTAATCTGATCTGAATTACCCTACAGAAGAACCCATCTACTCAGTGACAGGACCCTAGGAGAATAGTGTCCTAACTTTAGTATCTACTCTAGATATTTAAAATTCAATGATATAAATATCCTCCAGCTACAGAAAATGTGCTTAGAGGCAATTATCCCTTTTGTCCTTCTCAACTTGTTATTACAAAAAGGCATAACTTGCTTCTGGTGCTTACAGGCATAGCATGCACAGCACAGGTATTTACAGATAGTGTCTGGAACTATTCCCTCTATCGCTGCTCTTCCACCTTTACAGAAATTAGTTTCTTTAAAAGGTAATGCCATAGGAGTTTCTCGTTACATTACTCAAACCCCTATTGCAGCAGAAAATGGAGTGTACTATTAAATCATAAATACAATGCAAGTATTTTGTTGCTGGTTATGTGATGGGGGCAGGGAGAGAGACCTATTATGTTTAAATGAATCCAGGTGCTGGATTTAGGCATTTAAATGTGAAAGTCTGGAGATGCCCTTCCTTCTCATCTGCACACGTGAACAAATGCGAGCAGGAAATTTCCCCAGGCAATTCACACACCTCACTTCCAGAGCTAGGCCAACCTCCACAACCCTCAACTCCACCATCTGCCTGGCAAGGACATGAATGCAAAATGCCACAAGATGCTGAAGAGCTGCAGTGGCTTGATGTTCATTAACAAAATCCAGAAAGATCACCACCACACAGATTTCACCATGACAGCTGAAGGGCACCTGTAATTGTCTGTATGCCACAGTTAAATCAGAAAGTGCAAGGTCTCCCTGTGAACACATCAATCCCTGGTTATTTTAATTTACTTTTAGTAACTATTCCAAAATAACTTCAAGCATAGACTAGCCATTAGATTCCAAATCCTAACCAAGCCAGCTATTTTCTTTGTTCGTTTCAGAACACTGGGTGTGTGCAAAAATCTGTGGCACTGCCCTAAAGAAAAATCTAGAGACCAAGATGTGATAAAAGGGAACCCACCTCTGATGGTGAGCAGAGACAACTCCTGACAATGGTAAAATAGTAAACATTCAAAAGATGGGAACTCACCACAATTATACACAGTACCTCCCTAAAACACTCAAACATCTCACTGTTTTGTAAACTTGGTCCTCTTTTTCACCTGAATTTGAACATATGTTCAAATGTCTCATGTTTGACACTATGAACAGGTAACTGCTATCCTCAGTTTCCAACAAAGTAAGCAGGAATAACTGTCACCTAAACCATGGCAATCCCTATTCAGTGCAAGGTCTACATAAACAAATATTAAAGATATACAAACTAAACCATTCCTAGTGTATTATAGACAACTCAGTTTCTACCCAGAAACTACTGCCAGTGCCCAAGAATAGGGTTATTTTTCTTAGTCCTTGGTGTAACTTTCAGGCTTTGGAGTGACAATCACACTCCCATAAAACAGTTGTGTGTTTTGTACGTTACAGATCTGCATGTTGAAAACGTTATCACAATTTTATTCCAGTTAAGTTGCATCTAGATTTTCCTGCTAACTTAAACAGAGAGATACATTACTTCTCCCAAAATAACAAAAAAAAGGAAATGTAGAAGATTCTTGGGTTTGTTCTCAACATGCCAAATTCCTTATGACAGGTATTCTTTCTTTTCCCCTCTTGCTACCTTCTTCAGCAATCAGTACAATGAAGCAAAGAAACCAACCACAGGCATATTTCAGATGATAGAACAAAGAAGAAATGAGGCTGGAAAGGGACCTCTGGAGATCATCTAGTCCAGCCTCCACCAGCTCAAGCAGTCACTGCCCAGGATGATGAATATCTCCAGGGATGGAGACTCCCCAGGCTCTCTAGGCAACTGTGCCATAGAATGTGTCATCTTGTGCTTCAGTTTGTGCACATTGCCTCTTGTCCTGTTCATGGGCATCACTGAGAAGAATCTGGCTCCCTCTTCTTCATTCTTTCCCTCCATGAAGTATTCCAATACATTGATCAGATTTCCCTTGAACCTTCTCCAGAGACTTTACCATTTTTACCCCCAAACTGCAGTTTGTCCTCAGAAAAGGACCCATTGCAAAAAAATCTGAGCAATTGTCTTACATGTATCTGTGTGTACATGAGTGAAATAGTTTCAATAAATAACAAAAAACATGGATTCACAGTGGTAGGCAAAGAAAAAAATATTTTTATGTAGTTGATAAAAACAAAACAGAGACATTCTGACTTACTGCACAAACATGTACATGAAAGGTCAATATTAAGAGCATCTAAATGATAAATCTTGATTTAGAAGTATGAGCATGTGATACTATGTGGAAAGCTGTGTTTCTGGGAAAGGTAGAGCTGAAGAGCTGATCTAGAGCAAGGCACTTATTTTCCTCACATCTATAAATAGCTCTGGCTACCCTTCCATGAGTTTCCCAATAAATCTGAATAAGTTCCCTTTTTTCTTTTCTCAACCTTCTTGACATTTATATTTCTTCAGAATCTAGGGAAAATGAGTTTTCAAATAGTTGAGGGTATTTTTATTCTTTTATTATTAGAAAAGGTGAACAAAACATGCAACAGAAAAACTTCATTCCCCACAATGGATGCCCTTCAGTTTAGGACATCTGTCCTAACCCTGTGCCATTTACCAACCTTAAGTGAAAACAAGACAAGGAAAAACCAGAGCTATGTAACTCAAACAAAAGTATTTAGTCCATTAGTTGTAAAGGAAAATCTCACCACTGCCTCCCATTACAGAGGCTGAATCTTCTTAATGAGACTCTTCCTGCTGATGCATTTCTCTGGAGCTCCTGAGGATCTGTAACATGCAGCACTCATTTCTCAGCCCTTCCAAATGTCACTTATCACAACTTGTCCTGTGCTGGTAACTTTTATTAAAGAGCACCTTCTTGCACTTCATTGTCAAGTCAGATATCTAAAAATCACAGAAATCATCATCTCAGTAAAGGACTAATGCCTTCATTTGGGAAAAAACGCTGGCTGCATCTGACATAGCAAGTGCAGGTGCATTAAACCAGGGATTTCTAGCCCAGTAATTTCCAAAGCTACAACTTACAGAATCATTGTTAAAGAGCAATGAACATGTAAATCATCTATATAAAGTCATTCTCATAGTCCTCACAATAAAATGCTACATTTTATTTAGTTTTTGTAAATTTAGCAGTCCTGCTGATGTGACATGGGAAATATATCCCAAAAGATGCAATAAGTACACACAGTAAGAACCAGGACTCAGCACACAATTTTTGCAAATGCACAGTGGGTGACATTTCTGATGACAGTGGAGTAGTTAAACTACTCAGTCTTAATTATAGCAATATGAAAGATTATCAAAATAGTGGCAATACATTAATTATGCTTGCCTGTTCAAGCATTTACAGAACTATACATACAGCCAGTTAGGTATATGAGATTTTGGAAAAGGAAAAGAGGATGCATTTCCAAAAACCCAAACCCAAAAGCCAAATAAACTGATAACATAAAACAAATTATATACCACAGGTATATGCAAGGGGCAGAAGCAGATCCTGGCATTAAGAAAACTCCTCAAGGGTTCCTGGTCAGAATTTCTGGGGATTTTGGTTCTCTCTGGATGGAATTTGGAGGGTTTGAAGGCTTAAGGATGGATGTTGTTTCAGTCTTGTTTTTCAAGACAGATAGTACAGCACTGGATGGAATTAATCTCAGTTTAGTATCTAACCTGAGCTAAATCACAGCTTCCACAGTCTCCAGAGAGGCCCTCTAGAACATGATTCATTCTACTTTCCTGAAATGTCTGCCTTAGGAGATTAATAACTCTCTAGAGGTGCCCAGATTCCTCCCTTGAAGTAGATGTCTAACTTTCAGAGAACTACACTCAGGGAGATGAATTTTACTCACTGTGTACCATGATTCCTGGACATCTGATATCTGGGGAACTTAGCATAAGAGCTCTAAGGAAACGCAAAGGTTTTGGGAGGTTTTATTGTTTGTTCACTGGTGGTTTTTTGTCTGAAACTTGGGCCTCCAAGTACATGGGGGATTATAAGGCCCAAACTCCCATGCAAAATTGTTCTATACAAGTCATGCTCACTAATGGACTTAATCAGGTGTATAATTTAAAGAACAGAAACCCCATCCATTTCATAGAGCTATGCAGCCACAGCTCAAAATTATGAACACAAGTAAGTACAGTACTGAATTAAAGCCTTGAAGAGTTTAGAAGATGCTTTAAATGGTAAAGTTATCATACTAGTTTTTGTGTTTTATTATTTATTTTATTGTTAAATTACCCAAGGAATTACATCTTTACCAACAGGCCATCCCACATCAATTTCATACAGGGGGTATGGAAGACCCCTTTAGCTTAAAAACAGGAGCAGTTCAGAGTACACCCCTTTTTTTGGACATGTTAGCCATTTTTTTTAACATTTGTTGCCAAAGCATATCTTTTACAAAGCTTCAGAAAGACAGATAACCAAACAACAGGATTAAAAAAAGGAATATCCTTAACAGCAGAATTTAGATAACATGACTGAGGTACAGACTAGTGATGGAGATGAGACCCAATTCAAGAGTAATTAAATTCCTCCAGTGAAGGAATTGACAGCATTCATTTTGGATTAAATTAAACTAGAACATAAGTTCCCCTCTATGTGACTGCTTTGCAAGGAGACAGTCCACTGTAGTTATCAGACTTTGCATTCACTCTTCATACCCTGTAACCCTTTTCACGAGCAGACAAACCAAAAGGCACTTTGGCAAAGCAACACTGGAAATTCAGCACATCTGTCCAGGCTTTTCCTGCTGCATGGTAGAGATGAACTCAGTCTCCAGGTAGAGTAAAGCAATAGTTGAAAGCAGAACTGCTATGAAACACCCTTTTTCTATTACACTCACTTTACAAAAGTAATTCCTACATGAAAAACTCTGAGATTTATACATATATGTTTATGTATGTACACATATCCAAAAGAACTCATATAAACACACAAACGTGTGTATATATATAATTTATGCATACATATACATAAATAAATAGACACACTTAAGTATAAGATAGCAGAGCTAAAGAGACAGTGGCCTATTCTTGCTTCTCTGTGACACACAGGGAAGGTCTAAAAGCAATTTGTTTTCTTTATCCTACAAGTATTACAAATGTCAAGTCTGGTCTAACTTTGTTTTGCTGGAAGACTTCTTGGACTTATAAGGCCATAGCTAAAAAAGCTTCTTACTCTCTGATTGAAGGTTGAAGACTACAACTATAGATGGAAGTCATTCCCAATCACTTCTCTGCTCTTTGAATTAATTATACATCAGTAATAGCCAAATTTTAAACAATCCAAATAAAAAGTCAACTTCAATTTATATTCCAAGTGACAATAGAGAATTCCTGAAAAAAACATTTTCCAACAGAACATGCAACAGAAAAAATCTTCCAGTGCAAACAAAATTTCAATTTAAACCTTCTTTACCTAAAAAGCAACAGAGAATGAAATTCTTTACACGTATGTGATTACAAAAACACTTATTTGATTCAGTGATGAGAAAAATTCTATTATCTACCAAGTTTACCAGTTTGAAGGCACAATGGCTATCACTTCATCCACATCCCACTCTGTTTACAGTGAAAAACAAAACAGATCTCTATAGAAGAAAAAGGAGATAAACACAGAACAACCCCTGAGAAGTGAAATTTTACAACAAATACATTTGTTTTGAACTCTGTTCTTTGTAAACTCCCATTATCTGTACCTGTGTTCTCATGTAACTAGAATAATAATGTTTAATAATTACAATGAAAAATATAGACTAAAAAAAGTTACAAGTTCACAGAAAAACAAATGAACCCAAACATGATTGAGAGAAATGAGGTCTCACAGAGAATCATACAAAAGCTGTCATCTTTCAGTACGGAAAAAAAAGTAAATCAATTTAAAGTTCTCTGACAATGTTCAGATTTCTAAAGAAGAAAAAAAATGGAATGGCATAAACTAGTTGGAAATCCCATAGTGCCATCTGTGTGGAGGGAAAAAATTAAAAAGCCAACTGTGCATGCCCTTCTTTGGATCTGGAATTCCCGAGAGATTCAGCAAAATTTAAAAATCTGAAGAACTAGGTCTTTCAATAAAATCAGATAAATGTTCTGTAGCTGTTTCATGACATGGTTTATAATGTATTGGCACCAGCACAAAGAGTTCAAAGCAGTCATTCAGGAGTCACAGAGATTGTCAGATTTTTAACGATTTGCAGCAGTCCTCTAGTAGCAGTTGGTTATTTACTGCAAGAACTGAAGTGTTCTTTGTCACTGATCTTCAGTACAATACTGTACTTCTTGCAGACAAAGTATTCTTATTCCAGTAGGTAGTAAGTGCCATCAATACAAGAATAACAGAATCAGTATCAAAAGACAGCCTATATTTTATGGTCCATATGCATCAACAATGGCTAAAAAGATAAAATTCTAAACCAAAGCTGTACAGAGCAACATACTCTAGCAGTGGTATTCAAGGGGAAAAAAAGAGAAAAGCTTCATCCAAGAAAGTGCAAAAGGAAGAAACTTCCAGAAATTGTCCATCAACACAGTTTTCCTTCTTCAGAGGTGAAGCAGTCTTAAAGAGAGTGCAATAGTACTTTGAGCTACTCTCCTCTTGGAAAAACAAAACAAAAACCCAAACAAAAAAAAAAAAATCCAGTAATAAGGTTTGGTAATTATGAAATCATCAAATTGTATTGCCCTTGTTTCAAACCCATTCTATTTTCATTGCTGTTTGACTGAACGAGGATGCTTGTTTTTACACCTGACAGCAGATTTGATGCCAGTGAAAGGACAGTTGCTAACACATTAGCCTAAGTTCTACTATTCATGGTACTCTGCACAATAACCAGACATACCACAAATAAAGTCTTGACCATGACAGAAATTTGAAAAGAAAACTACCCCAGAGTTTTCTACACATCACCAGTTACAACATTAAGTACTTGGCTTAAACTTTGTATCTCAATACCAAGAAGCAGCTGTCAATTTTATCTTTCATTTCTGCTCTAAGTTCAGGTGGTCCAGGTTCTTTCTTGCATTTATCTGTTGTGCGGCTTAGGCTGGACTGTGAAACATCACTACATCTATTTCAGGTGAAGAAAGGGAGAAAACTCTATCAGATACAATTCACTGCCAAAACTCAAAGAAGACAAAGAGCTTTTTCTATCTGTTCTTATACACACTTAAACTGCTTTTCAAATAACTAATTATAGGCCAGATGATAAAATCTTATGTTGCAGGTCAAACTAGAATGCTACAATATCTGTGTATGTATATACAAATACATATGGATACATTTATATATACACACACAAACACATGAAAAGGAAGCACCCATATTTTCCTTACTGATAAATATTGAACTTCTGCTTTCACCTGGATATTAACATAGTGTATTGTGTATAACACCCTGTGAAGGGACATTGAAGAAGACATTCATTTGCTTCTCATTAAAGCCAGACATATGGCTAGTATTTAAAAACATGCAGTGCCACCAATTAACAGAGCAAAATAATTCTTAGGTACAATATCAACTTAAAGAAACATAATACATTTAAATGTATTTTACCCATCTGTGTAGATAATTAATAGTTTCCACTATTTTATAGCAGATTTATATTCTCCTTAAAAAAAAATCAGCGCAAATTTACAGGAAAACAACTCTGTCAAACGAGTTCCACAGCAGCATATGTAGGGAGTCACTGGGTGAAACTCTTTTTTATGAACACATTAGGAAAGTTGGCATTCAGTTCTAGCACAACTCTATTATCGATCTGTGAACAGAAGGACACGTCGAGTAAAGAAAGATCTTTACAAGACTCCAGCAATTTTCTTAAAGATGCAGGGCTCACCATCCTCGTTCCTGTGCAAAAACAAAACAAAACAGAATTGTAAAGCTACCAAGAAAAGTGCAGGATTTTAAGCTGTTACTATCATGCCATGAAAAAATGTTACTACAACACAACTTTTATCCAGATTATTTAAATGAGTTTTCAAATTAAAAGCTTCTTAGACAGCACATAGACCTTTTACCTTTAAAAAGCCTAATGTATTTTCTTTAACTGCTTAAGTCACTGTCATTTCCTATTGGGGGGCAACTTTACAACTTCAAGGGGAATCTCTTACTAGAGAAGCCAGGCACCCAGAGCCACAAGCCCTCCCAGGGACCAATGCTGGGCTTAGGCAGCAGCCTGGAAGGCCATGGCCATGCTCTCCTGTTGAGCACACAGACCATCAGCACAGCAGATGAGTGACTATTCCAATTCCAAAGGCATCAGCAAGGCTCCCAGGGCTCAGAGCAAGTGTGGGTATTACACACGTGCAGGGGCAGTTATTCAAGAGACTGCTCATCATACATATATGTATGTATAAAACATACATAAACCCTGCCAAAAACAAGACCACAGTGACTGAACTCCCAAGTGTCACACAGGGTCAGAGCAAGCATAGGATTCAGTCAGAAATAAATAAATAAATCTACATTTATAAGCACAAATCCACACATCCATTACAGCTGATGGACATGAAGACAGTCCAGCCCATGGTGCTTAGCACCTGGCCCATCTGACTGGGCTCTGGGGTGTGAGTCAGCTGTCTGAGGTGCTCAGTGCCCCTTGGGGACCTTACACCATGCAGGACATGCACACACAGCTGGCACACAGGACACTGGACTCAGAGGAGGAGACTCATGCCTTACAGGAAAGGCTGGAAGCCTGGCTGGGTACTCTGGGCAAATGAACAGAGCCTGGGTGTCTACAGTGAGCTAAACTGCTCATCAAGCTTTCCCTCTACAGAGTTTATGTATCCAACACTACTGCAGAAAACTGCAGGCAGACTTGAACTCACACAGCTCCATCTTCATCTAACTAGCACCCCAAAAAGCCATCTAGTTCATTTTCTTGTCTAGTGCCAGGGCCAATTATGTTCCTTACACTCCCTACCTCCCCTGCAAAAAAAGCAGCAGATTTTTTTAAAGTAGATTTTCACTGGTGAATCTTGTCAATTGCCAAAAATTATAATTTTAGGGTTACTAAAGCTATCTTTCATGAATTCTACTACTTTTTTGAATTTCTTCATATTTACAGCCCCTTCACAAGTTCAACAGTTTAACTACGTAATGTCAAAAAAAAAAGGGGAAAAAACAAACAAAAAACTCCAGCCTATTAGCTGCAATAATTAAGGTGCAATTAAAGAAGCATGAGAACATTCCCAATTCAGTATTTCTAAATCATGCATACTCCCATGCCCATCTCTTCTGTTCCCTCAAGGCGATCTGTTTTCTAGACTTTCTTGCATCTCAAAATGACCCCTGTTGTGTTGTTTCTGCACTAATTTTGTACTTTTGAAACTGGATGACCACAATAATACAGTGCACTGAGCACACAGTCAGTAATTGTATAGTAAGTCTTATGGTGTTTTTTCCATCTCATGTCTAAATAACCCAAATTTTCTCTATTCCCATTAGAATGATGCTGGGCAATGAGCTGATGTTTTCCAAAAATTGTCCACAGGATCTCTTTCCTACAAAATAGAAGCTAATATAAATCCAGTCCCCTATATATGTAGTTGATGTTATTTTGCCTTATGTGACTACTTTGTACTTGATTCAATGTTTTCTTCCTGCTTTATCACCTGTTTAATAAGTATCACAAGATCATTCTGCCGTTCTTCAGTGTTAAATTCCTCAGTTTAAGATTTTAAGATTTTTCCATCCTGAATACCTGTGTGTTATCTTCTGGCATTATTCACCCCTCTGCCTGGATTACTTATAAGCAGATCAGAACAGACCCTTGGTGACATAACTTCACTGTGAAAAGAGATGATACATTCTTGTCCTCTGAAACACTCATAAACCAGGAAAAGACAGCTGAGTTAGAAAAGCAGCACAACCTTGGCTGAAGTGTGTGAAAATCCAATCTTCTATGGATTGGAGTAGAGCTCACATTCACCAAGAACTTCAAGGAAGTTTAAAGGATGAGAGGCAAAGCCAATACTACCCTTGCTGGGATGCAGCTCTTCATCTAAATATGGCAATGTCCTCTGTATGCCCACTGACTGACCTTCCCATGGCTGCCACTGGTTTACACAGAGAAAAAGATGATTTTACTGTTTTGTAGCTCCTAATCCAAGCCCTTTACAGAAGGCTGTGCCATGTTTGTAACCCTGCATTACTCTAGCACTGAGGATGATTTAAGAGACAGATCACACACCAGAAATAAGATTTCCAGAGCCCTGTATTTGAGCTCATTTAGAATCACATGGCATAAATACCATTTAGTCCTAACAATTTATTATTGTTCAATGCATTGATTTGTTCAAAAGCTTTCTGTATTGGCATTCCAATTTAAGGCAGCTTTCCAGGCTAATCTCCTGGAAAGAATGGCTCTGATGTAGCAGCCTGCTTGATCCCCTCTGCCATGAGCACCAAGGGACACAACAGCTCTCCTGCAATAGCCTTGTGCTGGGGGGAGCCTTCACACCTGGGCTGTCTACTGAGCCCAGCCACTCCTGTGAGCTTGTAACACAGCTGAAATACAGTATCTTCACCTCTAGCCAGGGATTCCTTAATGCTTCAACCTGCCTTACTGTGATTTTGTTTCACTTTCTAGATTCATCTTCCTATTTTCATTCTCTGAATGGGATTCAATTTCAGAAAGACTCTGGATGGTTTCATTAGTCTCCAGTACTGTTCTGCATAAGCAAGGAGGCATCTGAATGTGGTCTCCAATTATCCTATGTCAGGCTCTCAGATTAGCTGTTTTGAGGCATTACTGAACATCACCCAAGGACAGTCTTTGCTATCATGCCCCCAGATTTTATCTCCTCTACAGAGACTAAGCTTGTCATTATCACTGTGATTTTAAACTCCCTTACATTATATGAACCACCAGGCAGTTCTGATGATGGTGATTATGCAACAGTCCCTGAAGATTTACACAGAAATTCTGTACCATGCTTTATTTCTTCACTTCATTTGACCACACACTTTACCACAGTATCACTGTTCTACCATAAGGACCTGCTCTACCATTCCAAATGCAACTCTAGGAGCAACACATTATGCTACTTATCTTTTTTTCCACCAAGCCTTAAAATTGCTACTACATCAGCACCTTCATCTAAACCCAGCCTCATTTATGCATCACAGCTTTTATGCTTCAAGATCCAAACGTGTATTTCTACAAAAATTCTAGATTTAGATGCCTAGCCACAGATTTTTTGTGTAGGATGTTCTTCATTCCTTCCTACCTGAACTTTGATAGTTCTCCTATCATTTCATCCAAGACTTTTAATAGATTTGCAACTAAGTAGGTCATCCTAAATTGCATGTTTTATTGCACCTGGGCTTATTCCCCTCCTCAGAATTAAAATTTTATGTTAGGAAATACCTTTTTCTACAAGTAATCCAGTTGGGGTTTGGTTATTCACACCACAGGATAAATGCACATCATCTGTAGTCTTACTTTTATTTATACAATGTACAGTTAGTTATGTATGTATCCTAAAAGCCCATTCAAAAGCATTTCAGAATTTTAATACAGCACATTTTCCTTTGCTTTTGAAAGATTGGCAACGTAGCCTGCTAGTTAATTACTTACATGGAGCATTTTTCTTCTAGAGTTTGGAGGCTTTTGGACCTTTATGATTTACTATAACTTCTCCTCCATAGACTAATCAGCCATTTTTCAGAATACATACAAAACCAAAGCATTAAAATCTGCTATTTAATTTTGTTACTCAGTCAATTCTTTGTTACCACACTTGTAAAAGGCACCTCTGAGTAATGATCTCTTTGCTCGAACAATTATGCTTATTAGCTGTAAATAATTTAATTGATATCCATCATATATCAAAGCCTTCAAACTCTATAGCTGTTTAGGAGACCTGTGCAGGACAGCTATAAAAACTGCAGAACCCAAATTTTTAGAGCAAGAGACATTACTACACACCAAATAATATTTCAGAGTACCAACTCTTGAAAATAACTAGCACTCTTCCCTCAAATATTCTTACTTTTCTTACCTTTATTTCCCTAGACCAGCCAAACTAGCCTTTTATTCTTTACATTTTATCCAATCTACTGCACACAACTCAAATTCAAAATTTTAATGTGCTACACATTTTCATGTTTGAATTGACTAACTACGTGTTGATGTTCTCAAGATAAAGCTGAAAACTTTGACAGCTGGCAAGGGGGCAGTTGGGTTTTCTGTTGCTCAGGAAGGTGTGGGAGGTGTTGGAATGTAGCTAGGAATACATGAATTTTGTGGTAACGAGGGTGTCTACTTTCCATTACTCTTTTTGTGCAGGACAGAGCAGTTGGACCTTCTGGGGAGCAAGGTTAATACCATTTACTCTTCACCCCTGACAGCAGCTGAGAACCCCACAGGAAGAAAACTCAGCAGCTGATGTGATGTGCAAGAAACGCTTTTGACACTGTCAATTCAGGTTGCCATCTGACTTGTCACATTGCTCAATGCTGATCACAGTTTGAAGACTGGTTTTTTAACTACTGGTCTAGAGGTGTCCACTTAACTTTTGATAGCACTGGCTGATGTACTGCGTCACTAGAGAACCGTCAGATGATCAGAGCTGGATCATTCTGACAGAGGGTGGAAACATGCCATGTCACTCAGCAAAAAAGATGTGGGCTGAGAAGGAAATGATACTTGTAAGCAGGCAGTTCAGGATGTAGTGGGTAAAAGAAAGCTCAGAACTGAAAGTTCAAGAGAAGCACATCCTCATGCATTCAGTGACTCACACCACGCTTCCTCTTCCAAACTTATGATACAGCAGATATGGACAAGCGCATGATTTTTTTTTAAGAGAAATTTACTTTCTATGTTTTACACAGCACAAACAGAGCCTGACATCCAACAATACTTTACATGGACCAGTAAGTATACAGTGTCCTTGAAAACTAGCAGTTTTCATCTTTCACAGAGTCCTCTGACTCTGTAACAAGGAAATTACCAAACAATTATGGTAAAGGACAGATGGGTAGCAAGCCTCAGGACCTATCACCTTCAAACAGCATCCAGGCTATATATAATGTACATTTTTCATCCCTTACAGTTCAACAAGATTTCTTTCAGAGGCTTAGACTACTCCACCCCTGAAGCTATTGTGATGATAAATAACCCATAACTGAAACAAGAAGTTTTCTCTGTCAAGTTTATAAGTTCTAACAACTAAAGAGAGACACTAATATAGTATCTTGAACACTGGTGATTGCAGTGAAGGGAAGACATTCTGACCCTTACTTAGCTAAGTGTTTGTATGTAGGAAAAAACCTCGCTTTTAAACAGCTTTGTTGAAGCAAAAGAAGTTCCCTTACAGCACACAGTGCTAACCCAGCAGCAATACCTCTACACCCTTCACAATGCACACGCAAGGCAGACGTTTCTTTACCTGGGAGATGACAAAGGATATAATGAGAGCACCTCTCATTCCTTCACATCACAGAGAAGACCCACTGTTCAAGGTTACTCTTGCAAAGCTGAGCTCTGACCTCTTACAGCTTCAGCCCTGTTGTCACACTTCTACTGAAGGACAAAAACATACTACACATTCATGCAGCTTAAAGTAACAGGGCGGCCCTGTATCCCATGCCCAAAGCAAGAGCACATTCAGAGATTTGTGACTTCCTTGGTACTCCTGCACAGCGGGAGACTCACTCCTTAGTTCAGACAACAGAGACTTCTCACTGACATGGCAACACCTGGCAACTCTACCTCCAGATGACACAGTGTGGTTCTACTTGACAGCTCTTTCTTGTAACCACAGACTGCAGTGGTTACTACATTCAGACAAAAAAAATTAACACAGTTTCCTCGCTGTTGCCAAAAAAGCAGGGTAAGTCCTTCCCATACATAGTGAATATCACATTGTACTGACTTGTTTACAGCAGAGGACAACCTTTTTTTCACCCTACCAAGTATTTCTCTGCAGGAAGAAAGAAATAATTTTTTGCAGATTATTAATTTTGCAGGAAATTCAACTGGATATCCCCTAGAGGAGATTTATGTGAACACACCATGCAATCTCACAGGAAATATTTGACTACAAATCCATCTGACTCAGAAATATTGGTAAGCACCAGGGAACAGAACAAACTCCTTTTCCACTTTCACGTTACTTTTAAAAAAAAATCATTAGGATGTCCAACTGAATTAAAATCTGAATTCAAACACTAAAGAAATGTGGCAGCAAGCCTTCCCTGCTGTCAGACAGGCAACAGCAGTAACAGACTATCCATGAGCTCAACACAGCCATACTATTCTCTGGGGAGCCCCTGGTGCAGAAAGGAGGTCTGAGCACTTTGTGGGCAGACACGAGGCCCTGGCAACAGAAGCACACGCAAGTGGGTGGTCAGGGGCAGCCAAGTGCTTTTTACAGACTTATTTCCCTACACCATTTGGAAACTTCTCGTGTCTGAGCAGGGCAGTGTGCCCCTGATAATTTAGCTGCAGAGCAGATTCTCTTAAAGATACACAAAGTACAGTAGCCTTGAGGGGCATAAACATATCCACAGCTTGAACTCGGTGGAGTTAAGGTTTTTTCTGTTCATATGTCTTTTCCACATTGGTCCAAAGG
Source organism: Melospiza georgiana (assembly GCF_028018845.1). Classification (NCBI taxonomy): domain Eukaryota; kingdom Metazoa; phylum Chordata; class Aves; order Passeriformes; family Passerellidae; genus Melospiza; species Melospiza georgiana. The sequence goes on along the minus strand of NC_080432.1, from coordinate 9,899,029 downwards.
CAACTCTCTCAGTCAAAAGTGAGTAAAACTCTTCATCATTACTGAAGAGTGTACTGGAATGTCGATCTGAAGCCATATGGTAAATACTTTGAAATTATAAATGCTGGTAAGAATAAACCCTTAAACTAGCTTGGAAAATTATCCATGTTGATGCTCTCAGTTCTGTGCAGTATCCCTTTCAACCTAAATGTAATATTTTCATTACAATTATTAAACATTAGAAGTATACAGAGCAACTACTTTATTCCCTTTCATTTAAATATTCCTCTTTCAGCTATCCTGTGAAACTAAGTTGGTAAAACCATGAAGAATTTTCTCCCACACTGATGTCACAAACATCTCTGCTGTCCTACATTATTATAAAAAGAAAACCTCATATGCCACCATAAAAGAATAAATTCAGCATCACACAAAACTACACTTCTCAAAGTCCTTACTCAAGAGTTCAAAGTATATTTACTTTAGATCTCTAAAAATATTTTCAACTATGGAAACTGCAGAGGATTAGAAATTTCAGATTTGCTATGATTTTTGACCCCCCCTCACTTCCTTCCCACCTTACTAGAAAGTCTATTTAGGTTTTGTTTTTAATTACCCTTTCATCTTTAATAACTCAAATTCACTTACCAATAAAAGTGATGAATAAATTCAGTATTGCATAGTACATAACATATATAATATATAACAAATATTTATTGCACAAAAGCAAAATGTTTATTGATCACAGACTCATGCTATAAATATACTTTGTCACACTTCAAAGAAATAAAAACACAAACAAAAGTAGAAAGAATTATAAGAAATTTCATCTTCTGATAATCAAAAGAGAAAGGCTTCAGTTAAAAAAGCTGATGGTCATGAAAATAAAAGTCAGTGGAAAAAAATGTTGCACTTAAATTCCAGTTTAAGGAATTTATACTCAGCAGTCAAATTACACAGCTGGTATAAATCTACTGGCTTCTGAGTCAGAAATCATGCAGTGAGCTAAACGTATCTCCTTTTTTTCACATGCAAAAACATAATTTTAAGAAATAATTATTTAACAAATATGTCTGGAAGACAGTTTGGTACTAAGGACTCCTTTTTAGCTGAAAGGCTTTAAAGACACCATAAAGCAAATCCAACACTCCCCCTTCTCTCACCCAGTATATCCAGCTGCCGTAGGTGCGTGCAGTTGGCAGCGAGCTCCTCGATGTCAGTGTCACACACAGACCTGTTGGCCGTGAGGAACAGCTTCTGCAGGTTGGGCAGTTTGCGTGCAAGGTTTGTGAAGCAGCCTGTGCTGCTCTGGAGCGTAGGACACCAACCAAGGTCAAGCTCTTCCAAAAGCTGGCAGCCTGAAGCCAACTCCGCGATCCCGCTTTCTGTTATGTTTTTACATCTCCACAAATCCAGACTGCGAAGCTTTTTGCACTTTGCTCCCATCATGCTTGCTATAAGGTCATAGTCTTCAATCTGCAAGGAAAGCAGACGCTCCGTCATGTGCAGCATCCTTCCAGACATACAGAGGTGTTTCAAGGTTTGCTTCCTAACACACACAACGCATCTGGCTCAAGCATTTGTCATTTCTAAAAATCGTTCATTGCATGGTACAGTGAGATCTACTTTTATAAAAGACAAAAATAAAATTAAATTCTTATAAACCCCAGACTCAGCTGCTTTTAAATTCACTTAATACTGAGGATCAAACCGCAGCAAAAGTTGTTTCTTTGAAGAAACTTTTTTTGCACAGTTGTTTTCCCCTTTAAAGATGATTATAGCAGCTTTTATGACCACAGGAAGTGCAACTACTGAAGAATGATTGAAGTACTCATTTCCATTTTAAGTTGATCAGTTGCTGCATCTCCTTATGAAAGTCTTATTAATTACTTGTTAAGTGATTACACATATAGAGAATGTCCAAAAACTTAGAAAAAGGCTGAAGAACTCTGAGAAAGCCTACAAGCCATTTTAAGCCAACTTAGCTTTACTTTAGTACATAACCCTTACAGATATGACCAACCTGCATCATCTTGAACCTTCCAAAAGAGTAGAGTCTTGTATAAACCTCACATTTAACACAGCTTTGTGAAACAAACCCAGATTGGTTCCAAAGCGAGTGCACACACACACACACAGACAGACACACACACACACAGACAGACACACACACACACAGACAGACACACACACACAGACACACACACACACACACAGATACACACACACAGACACACACACACACACACAGACACACAGACACACACACACAGAGATACACACACACAGAGATACACACACACAGACACACACACACACACACAATCCCCCCACACTCTGAATGGTCCAAGCACTCACCATGACGCAGCTGCCCAGGCTGAGGTGCTGCAGCTCCGAGCAGAAGTTCAAGATACTGAGCAGGGCTGTTTGCTGCCACGGGGGAACACATCAGAAGGAAATACAGAAAGTGAAACAAAGAGAAGAGGTCAATTAGACATTAAAGGCTGTCACCACATTTCTTGAAATACAGCTCAAAACTCTTTTACAGGTGCCTCAAATGCCACTTAATGAGTCTCTGGGTACTTTACCCATTGATTGGCTTACAGACATGGTAATCGTTACAAACCTTTATGCAAGTCACTGTGGCTGGGGCTGTGTGCTGCCCTGAAGTCACCCACACCCCACTGACCTATCTGCTCATGTCCCCCAGGAGAGCTGGTGAAAAGTGCAGCAAGATCAAATAACAGGCAAGGCCAGGCTGCAAACACAGAGGGCTGGCCACACACCAGGAGAAGAGGGCAGGCTCTGACATTCTCCCATCAGCTGCAGCCTGATGGAGCTGCCAATAGAGCTGCACAGCACCAGGGCTGGGCTGGGGACTTCAATGTCAAAGACGGCTCCGTGCTGACAAGGATGCTGACAGCCACTGAGCACTTGTCACTACTGTCACGCTGACTGAAACAGATACAATGGGTATTTTACACTCCTGTTCCTGCCATTTAAAGTTGCCATTCTTTGCAGAAAGTACTGCACATTGCTCAACCTGAAACTGACTGCAACATCAGATGCACCTTACAAAAGTGCACAGCTGGTCTGTTCCACAAAGGAAACTTTTACAGGTTTTTTTACCTGTGTTTCTAAGATACAGAAAAGATCCTTCTGCATTGTCTGTAGACATATTTTGTTTTGTATTTGGAAATGCTCACAGTGTGAAAAAACAAAATATAATCTGGGATTCACATCACAAATACCTGCGCATAATAATTAAAACATCACTTCATTAGGACTTTGTGATCTATATGAGCTTTAAAACAGGACTAGACCTCACAGCCTAGTTAACAACAAGAATATGAGCATTTCTACAGGATATACAACAGTTTGTAACAGAAAAAAATCCAAGCAATATACAAGTGACAAAGTAATCTACTGCTATTAAGTGTCATTACAACAAGAACACTAATCAACAATGTTTGTATGCAGGGGTAGTATAATTTACAGTTTCTTTAAATATAAATTTTCTTGTTTTCAGAAAGTTTATCGTAAAATGCTTCAGTTAATTTCCTCCATTACATTCCAATGGAACTTGGCAGAAAGATGATCCTTTGCCATATCACCAAGAAGAAACATCTGATTCCTGGAAAGACTGGCAGACACAAAAGAGGGACATAACATGGGGCATTCACAGAGACATTTCAGACATTTAATTTAGATGTCTCCAAGGAGCAATTATAAATACCCAACACTTGACATGCTGAATCTTGGTTCCAGCTTGGCCTTCTAAGATTTGATTTCCCAAAGGCAGCCTAAAAGTAGATGTTAAGAATAAGCCTTCCTCACATTTATCTTCATAGATGTCCTACAAAGTCACTGCCCCTTGCTTGCTTGACTTTCATTCACTTTTTAAAGGAAAAGGTAGCTAGGGAATGGAATGCAAGCATTAAAAAGTCATTATTCAAGAGGTTATTAATAATATTTTAAGGTTGGTAAATGTGTAAATATCGAATTCATTTTAAATTGAGCAGTTAATAAGCAAATGGATCATTTGGGTCATGAAAGAGGAATAAACAAATAACTCAAAGAGAATGAGACACAGTCTTTCCTATTCAACTCAGTGAAAGCTATGAGCTTCAGAACCTACTCAGATGCACAAATTGAAAGCAAAATCTCCAAACCCCTGTCTCCAAGAATATTGGAGCTAAACAAATCAGCCTCTAACTGCACACAGAGCTCCAAACAAGGTTTCTGCAGGTATTCAGATGTCTCCACAGGAAAGCTGAATATATTGCTGCATTCTACCAAGTCTTTCAGTAATGGTTTCCAGACTGGAATTTAAACACTGGCCTGAAAGGATGGGAAACAGCAATCTCTTTCCTTACTTGACACAAACAGTACAAAAGTGAACAGTGACTCTGAACAGCTGGTAGGATGTGAGATTGATTCCATGCCTCTTCTGAGAGGGGTGAAATAGAGAGGAGGACTAGTATTCATAGTTATCTTGATAGATAATTGAGCTCCATGTGTTAACTTCAACAGGAATGTAATGGATCTCTCAGAGTACCTTTTTAATCCCTCTCTTTTTCAAGACAGTCCTTCCTGTACTGCCATGCACTGAGGCTACATTTTCAAAGGTCTTTTCACAATCTATTACTTTAAACTATTATTTAAAAAACAAAAACAACTTTAGAAAAAAAGCACTAGAAATCTGAGTAATAGAAGGGAGCTTGGTAGAACACCATGTCATACCATCACAAATCATGCCAAGTCAAGCCCAAGAGTAAACAACCACATACTCAACATTCATCTCACTGGCTATATTAATTCTTCTTCTAGGGCTCACACATGCCCACACACAGCAAACCAGATTTCCTTCAGACACAGTGTCTGTTCTTCTGTAACTGAGGTGGGCTTTGCATATGTCACGCAAGAAGAAAAAACTCTTTGTGCATGCCTAGCTGTGTCTCAGTCAGTTGAGAATCCAGGTGGCAAAAGACATGAAAATAGCAGGAGAGAATGGCAGCTCTCAGAATCCATATGCACCCCACACAGGAGGATGATCATTGTAATAACCTGTCTGTGTCAAGCCATCTGTCAGTACCACAACATGAGCGACACCACTCCCACTGCAGCGAAGGAGAACAGCCAGGCAGTCTCCCCATCCTGGAGCTCTAACAGGCCAACCTTCCAACGTCAGAGCGCTTCGCAAGAGGAGCCTGAACCTGGAGTCTAACTTCACTTTCTTGGCCAAGCAGAGACATTCAAATCAAAGACTATCCATCTAACAACATTCTTCAGCCTGGCAGCCAAGACATTTATAGTTTGGAGATTTCCTGAGTTTTCCCTGAAACAAAGGCAAAGTTTAGCTTTGTACCTGCTCCCTTTTAAAGGGATTGAGAGAGAGTGGATGATTATAAAAACCCACAAAAAACCACTCTAGAAACAAACTTTAGATAAGATTTATTTTTGTTAAATGGAATCATGGCATCAGTGGTCTAAATTTCTTTTGCCATCCAAGCAAAACAAAACCTATCAAAATAATAAATGTTTAAAAGATGCCACAGACAACAGAAAAAGTTCAAAGTGAGTGAATAAAATGGTCTGCTCTATCCTCCATTCCCAGGAAAGAGGTTTTTAGATGAGGAAAACAGAGTGAAGAAGTTGTTTTCAGAGAGAAGACAGAAGTGATGTCAAACTGATTGGAAGGATATGACAGTGCTGCTAAACACAACCTTACAGAGCATATTTCAGAAATATTTTAAGGCATAATAGTTAGTCATAAACCTCAGAAAAGGGGAAGATGGCCTGAAGCTTCTCTGAAATCTTTATATACAGGTACAACAAATGTCTCTCAGAAAGGACATCAACACAGCTGATCCTGGCTTGACCAGGAGATGAGATTACCATTTGAAATCCTACTTTTCTCCAAGACAGGTGACAGGTCTGTCCAAACATCAGTCCTCCACCCTGTAATACACACCTGGATACACACAATAATACTTACTGGGACACAGTTCTGTGCTGTGTATACTTTCATATAAACAGGTGGTATTGCACTGAATTGCCTCCTGTCTTTGTAAAGGCCTTGGCCATCACACAAGGTCTGACTTTGATGTTGTAAAAGTACTGCTGGTTTCAACAGACACCCCCAGCACAAAAACCAAACACTGGTGCTAGAGCAATACACTTGGCAAGACTGACTCTTGCTTGGCTTTTTCAGTTTGTTTTTTCATTCATGATCCAGCAGAAAGCACAAATCATTTCTGATGTTAGTATGATAAAGAAAGCATCCAACAAATAGCCTGAGCTCAATGTCTGTTCAAACAGAAAACCCTTCTGTCTGTGACTCACCTGTGAAAGATGCACTTAGAACATTTAACTATTTACTCATTGCAGTTTCACTGTCAAGTAGTTAGAGATTAAAAAATATAAAAAGGATTAAAAAATACAAATGATGCACTATAATATGGCTATCACATAATAACTCCACTACCATGCTACAAGGCATAAGTGCACCACAATGTGACTCTGGAAGATTAAAGGAAGAGCTTAAGAAAAACAACACTTTGCTTTGGGTTAGAGAAGAAATAGTCTGCAGCTTTTAATTAACTTTCTATAGATCTTGTAAGATGCTTTTAAATTTGTAACTGTTTTACTGGAGACAAACAACAGGTTGTTTCTTCTCCTTCTCAGAAGAACCATGTCTGACATAAATTGGGAATTCTTCCAGTCCCTCAATAAAACAAGAGTCTAAGTCTTTTAAAATACTTTTATTCTTCTGCAATTGTTTCTTCAAATTTTTCAGTGACGTTATTGCTAAGACAAAGGAATCTAAAAATTATCTTTAGATAATTAAAGACTGCTTCCTCCCTTCCCTTGCTTGCTATGTTTTTAATCAGAGTTACTAATTCTCCAGTTGACCTTTTTGTTGAAGAAAAAATTGAATTATATAGGATTTAATTTTGTATTTTTAACATTAAAAATCCAAGTTTCTAGTAGAAAATATTTCCCTCAATTGCCAACCCCACAGTCCTGCCTCAATGAGGAGGGGTACATGTGGTAAAGAGGAGGTAACTCTGCAGGGTGCTCTAAGTAATCTGTCTTCCTAAAACTATCAAAGTCAATGACTTTTCAATGAATTCCTTGAAATTCTTGGAACCTGAGATACTGAAAGAAAGAAGAACTGGAGAACTGTGAAGGCCAAGCCAATGAAATCTGCGTCTCTCTCAAGCCGACCAATCACATCCATAATTCTCAGAAGCTGATTCTTTAGTAGAAAAATCAAAATATTCTTAGAACTGCACAGAAAGGCTCCTCTGTTCATGATCTGAGCAGGAGCTTCCCAAGCAGAAGTTTTTGTTCCCAAAAGGTTTAAATTTACAGCAAGGGATGCTGGAATTGGCTGACTCACCCAGAGAAACACACAACTGTGGGAACAGATTAGCCCAAAACATCTCTAACTTCAGCATACACACCATAAGTGCTACTTACTGTAGTTAAATTAAAATTTATTTTCAAATAGTTGATGTATCAGTCCACCTTAAGCCAGTGAAATAGCATTCCATAGCTACCACACCCATAAAAGTTCTGGCACACTAGAACCACCTGTAGTAAAAAACCCAACCAACCAAACAAGGAAGTCCTCAAAAGAAACCAATTCTATTTCAATCTGAGTGCCAGTACTGCTATAGATATTTGTAATTACAAACAGTCCCCCCATACAAATGTAAAATACAATCTTGTTAAGACTGTCAAAAGTAATTAAAAATCTACAGAAATTCACAATTCTTATTTTTTCCTCCCTTTGGCATTATATAGCACTAAAAGAAAGCCAAAACTCAATTGTTTGGGTGAGGGGATTTTCTTGGCACAGTCTGTGAAAGAACTAAGTCAGAAATTACTTGGCATCTGCTGTTCTACCACAACGATTAAAAACCTCATTGGATGCAAAGCCAGAATTCTGTAAACTTCTGTTGAACCATGCCTTTTGGAAGGTACAACAGGGCAAACCAATATTGCCTGTAAGGAAAAAAATGGTCTACTTCAGGAATTTCCAGGTATTGTACCTCTGCATCTAAAAATCTACAATCATGCTGCAGTAGTCCCCAAAAGCAATTTTTTTTTTAACAGAAAGGAGAATGTAATACATTAATAATGTAGAAAACCAAATGTAGGATAATGCTGAAACACAATTTTCATCTAAATCTGCTCCAACAAAGAAATTGTACAATATGATTTTCCCTCCCATTTTCCCCCACACTCACAGTATTTCAAAGCATCAAGATAATTTCAGTTCCAGACTTCTTGGTCTATGATATTTCAAAACAATTATGCTAAAGATACAAGGTACTGTGAGTGGTTTATAGAGAGCAGATGCATACTAATAAACATGTGAGAGTCAGTGGTTTAAACAGATAAAAAACTACAAAATTAATTTTAGATAATTACAAAGCGCTAGCCTTAGTTTTCAGAAAAAGTTTTCATACCTGCTAGTTGCCCAGAAAGCACTCATTTTCAGACTGCTTCTGAGGTTTTGAGTCCTGAGCATAAATACCTATTCTCAGGAGCTTATTTTTTACAGAATAAAACTCACATCTGGGGATAGTACACAAACATTCAATAATACATGAAATACATAATACACTATTTCTTGAAACTGTACTTGCATCTAGAGGTCTACAGAGCTATTCAAGTTGTTCACTGTCTATTGGTCTATTTTTCACTATATGTTAATTTTCAGCTAAATAAAATGTTACAGAAAATGTCAGGGAATCATATGTTACATTAGAACTAAATGGTGGCCAAATTTGTTTAATGCGTAAGTCCTTCAGTTCCCTGAAATATTTAAAGAGGAAACAAATAGAAGAGGTCACCTCACCCTTTGCAATGGTGTTTGTGTGGCCTTTTGGAAGAACAAGATGATGCCCATGTAGTCCCAGAGAGAGAGAGATATCCCCTGCAAGTATCCAATCACTTTGTGGCCAGAAATTATTATACCTCTTAAAGAACATTGAACAATCCTTTCCTCAAATTTTCCAGATAAAAAAAGGTTGAGCTTTGTTACAAACTGAACTTCCAGCAACCTAGAAAAGCATATTAAGTTATGTACAGTATTCCATGTCCTTACACACACCCTGATGTAGAGTATCCTATACAGTATCACACGTCAGAGAATCTCAGTCTTCTCTGTATCTATCCTCATGCCACAGCTACAGAATTAATAAGTTGCTACTACACAAATTGTATTGACAGAAGAAGGGTAGCATCCAGAAACCTTCCAACTGGCCACAGTCAGACATCAGGAACACAAAGCTCCCAGGTTAAATTCCCTATTAGTGTCATCAGCACTATGAGAATCACAGAAGAGCTAAGCATGGGAAGGAATTCCTGGAAACTGTTTAGCTCAGAGCACCTGGACCCAGCTCAGCTGGCATCTCCAAACTGACTGAAAAATGCTGGCAAGAGATGTAGGACCCAGTTCCTTTCCAGGATGAGGCCCCCACGCTGTCCTTAAATACCACAATCACAAGGGTAACGTGTAATGCCCTCTGCCATTAATGCAGACAATTTTCTTTTATAGATTCCAAATAAACATGGCAGCAAATAATTTTCCTCCATACTAGAAGCTGGCATTAGAACAGGAATTCTATTCTCCCCAAGTATCCATCAGCTATCACCTTGGAAGATACAACATGGAAAGAAACATGATGAAAAGGGAGACAGTTGAAGTGTATTCATTAAAAATCTGCTGTCCATATCTCCCTAATGCACATGGATTATAGGACCATTTCTGAGATATCATTTTTGAGACAGTGATAAAACTTCCGTCTCCAAAACTTTATGACATGTTTAAAAACACTGATGCAACATGGACATTCCTAAGTGTGAGGTAAGAGAAGAACAAGGTGGAATGAGCGTTATTAATGAGTGCAGGTGTAGCCTCTCAAAAGTCACAACAACCTGGCTCTTCAGAAACAGACCCAGTATCATTTGCAAGCTGGGTCCAGAATATACAGGGACACCTTTTTGTTCTCTACAGCTACTTGGCAGTGCCAGGGGCACAGCAGGGACTGGGACACAGCAACACAGCAAATACTGAATTAATTCAATGAAAGTAATAGTCTCTGCAGTTAATTAAATTACTGTATTTTGATTTTGCTGGTTTTGGTCAAATTATGTCCTCCCTTATGTCTGCAAATCTGTTTTACACCTTCATTCTTCCCCCTCACTTCACATTACAGGCTCAGACAACCAAATTCCACACTGTGAGCCTGACATGAAATCAAAAAGCACCATCAAGGCCCTGTATCTCACAATTGTCACTGACTCACTTGATTCCAAGAATCCACATTCCAGCCTTTCACCCTTTTTTTCCCCCCACTATTTGCTTGCAGCTCTTCATCCTAAAGATTCATACCCAAGCCAATGGAACTTTGCCAAACTGAAAACCCTTTAAACAATAGCTCTCAAAAGTATGATGTGACCCATAATAGGGTATTTCTGAAAACACTGTAGGACATTTTTATGGCAGCATTAACTGTTATATTGCTCGCAGTATAAGAAAATAAGAGTTATTACATTTACTGCTATGATTCTTCTGCTTCCTTTTGGTATCCAAGATTTCCAGTGTCCTCTCTTGCAGCTACCCAAGTTCCAAATTTGCTTTTGGTCAAAATTATCAGAGATAAAAATCTATAAATACAACACTTCCTTTAAAATGTGTGAAAAACAAAGTCCTTTGTCCATTGTAATTAGATTTGAATTTAGTTCATTTTGTATCTCAAATATAATTGCAATACCAACTTTACATGTTTTTTCTTTACACATTAGAAAGATTTCAGAATATCATGCAATATGAAATATATAATCTTACATTAAAATTTACACCCATCAGTAAGAAGACTGACAAGTTCTTCTACTGTAATTTTGGCTTTGGTTTCCTTAAAATACTTTTTTGGATGCATGATTTATATGGACTAAATACTTCACAATAAGCATTCAATTAAGAAAATATTCCTGCTCAAGGATAAAGATGTGCATTGCCAAGTACTGTATACAATAATACATTGTTCATTGTATTCTTCAAAAGTATAAAGGCCAACAAGTGCTTTAGTGATGCTGTGAATACACTCTGAACAAACACTAAGGAATTATGTATCAGCAAATACTAATTCCACCAGCACAAAAATCCCACAGGTATAACAGTGGTGTTGAGCACAAAGAAATTACATTTATAAAAAGTTGAGATCAGTTTCTCAAAGCAAGATACAAATTACTCAAGCATATACATAATCAAAGAACCTTTAAGAACCTTTATTAATTAATTTAAAACACTGGAAAAATGAGCCACATTTGGTGGGGAGGAGGATAGCCATGCAGGATACTTTTTTCACTAATTGAAAAGTTACTGAAAGTCACTGGACTTGCCTTCTTCTAACAGAAATGTCAAAATCATTCAAAGGTATTGGAAGCTTCAATTCAGAGGTTAGAAAAAAATTCTATACACAAAACCTCACACTCAATATGTCAAGGAAATAACATTACAGATGGCCTTAAGAATCAGCAGGGTTAAGACCAAAGACTGCAACATTCTCCAATGTTGTAGACAGCAACGTTCCAAAGCAGCAGTACACTAAGTAGCAAAACACCAGCCCTGCCCATTTCACTAAAAACATACACTTAAAAACTCCAGCTTTGATTACACAAACAACGACAAAATTTTTAAATACAAAACCTATTCAAAGAAAACAGCTAAAGAAGAAACTGTAATTACAATTGCTCAGACAACATAACTTTATTAATGTCATTAACTTTCCATTGTCCTCAAAATCTCTGCACCTAAAAAAAATCATTAATAGTAGTCAGTGTTTCAGCAGAGCGTTTCCTTAGAATTTATCTATTAGTGTCACTGTAATCATATACATGGGAAAAGTACAACAAATACTTTAAATTTAGATGTTGAAAGAACTTTTTTCCTCTTTTTCAGTATTAAAAGTCAAAAAAGTAAAGGAAAAGGCTACAGCAGGACTTAGACTGCAAGAAAATCCTGGATCTGGGCAGGTACTTGGGAGTGTGTATGGGAGAAATACCATTTATTTTATTAAAATGTTAATTCTGTATTTTTTATCAAGCTTAATAATGCAAAATCAGAAACAGCATTATTACATACTGGTAAATAGGATGGAGAATCTTCATCTCTTCCTATGTTATTTAATCATGTCCAAATCCACAACCAAAAGAAAAAACTGTACTGTTTACCCAGATGTGCTCTAACACATGAAATTTTTGTAGTTTATTTTGGTCATTACTTGGTTTAGGAAAAAAGCAAGCCCCTGAATTATTTAGGAAAACAGTCTAAATGAAATGAACAGATTTTTCTTTTGGTTTCTTCTTGGATTTTGAAACAGAACTTTAACAGAGCACTGTATCAGCTCTGTTCTTATCACCTTCTTATTTTCTCATAATAAACACAAACTTGTTATCAGTTCGCATTTTTTTCTTAGTGGATTCACAGCCTCAGATTCTTTTCACTGAGCAGATCCAGTTGGCAACAATACAATGCCAAGTTCTTGGTTAATCATTAGCATTGTTCCTCTGTTTGCTCCTCAGAAGCTCCAACAATGAAGACAGCAGTAGAAATTTCACAAAAATCAAGAATACTAACAGCTCTTTGACAAGTTTTAGAGAAGTCTCAATCACTTGACAGCATGCTTGATCAATCTATCCTTTTTTGCATATTGCCATCACTTACTAACAAGATTTTTGTACCAGCTGAAAAGTACAGAAGGAATGGCAGCCTATTCTGTACAGATAACCAAAGGTTTGCACTAAGAGAAGCTCATATTGAGAAAGATAATGTTATTTCTACAAATCTGACTTTTGTAGTTCTAATGCTCTAATTCAAGTCCTATGCCACATCTTCATTCTTTCCCTTTTATTTTTTGACCTGTGATGTACAACGTACATTGTTAAGTAGCTTCATATTAACAAGTGACACCCAAACATCGTCTCAAATTTACCTATTTAAATTTCCAGATATTTCTCTTCCACTGTTTATTAGGTACAGTGCCTTTTGTTCAAACATACATATAAAACAGAAGCACGATCTTGTATAAACTTGATCATGAATGAATGTTCTTGTCAGCTACAAGCTGCATGTCCATACACATGAAAGGGAGAAGTGAATCTTCACAATGTAAGGGCTTCAAAGTCAGGAAATATTTACCCACACTCAGTTTAATTTCAAGCTCTGCTCAGCAAAGCAATAGCAGAGGAATGAGTTACCATTCACCTCAGACCATTCACCTACATTGCATCTGCTGCACTATTACAAGCATGAAGTCTCAAACTTCAGAAGTTACCTGAGTAGAATCAAGAAGATTCTGATCAATCAACAGTAAAACTAAAAAAATTATACAATCACTACCTCTGATACAGTGATCTTTCCTGGATCTGAAAAAGCTTTGTAAATTTGAGCCAAGAGCCAAAATGAAATAAAGAGATTTATCCAAAATTAACAAAAAGACTAGTATTGTAGAAACAGAACAGATACATCCAAGGCACCAATACAGCTCTATTCAAAAAATGCAGGGCTCACCAGTTTTCTTTGTGAAAATAGTAATTGCTTGAAGAAAATATTAATTTCTTGAAGAAAATAAGAATTGCTTCAATACAGAGAGCAGCCACCACAAAGCCATGGTGACTGCACACCCCACAGTGAGCACCACTCACACCAGGTAGATCACCCTTCAATCCAACTACCTTGTGTTACCCACTCCATTGCAGACACCTGGCTGGAACTTGGGCACAAACAAACTTAGGACTCACCAAATAAAGAACAACAAGACCCAACTAACTCTAACATGTGTGTCAGGTGTGAACTGCTTCTGAATGCAATATTGTAGTCTTAACTCCAGATGTCCCCTGCACATCTAGCTGACAGAATCTACTGCTCCAGCTTCATTCCCTTCATCACACCACAGATTAACTCCCCACACAATCCAGAGTCACAGCCTGACTTCTGTGCACCAAAAGCACAAACACAAGTAACGCACACAACCAAACCCTTCTTAAAATGTTTAATCTGGAATTAGAAGCCAGGACAAAAGCCTGCAGAGACACGGGATTGCCCGCATTCTGGCACAGCTTTTGCAACACAAAAGTAGAACAGCTTCCCGGTAAACCACGGTGGCAAGGTTGTAACACCTGAGTAATGTAGCTAATGAGAGAGAATGGAATTTTTCTGATTCAAACTGCTAAGTTTATAAGGATACAATATTTGTAAAATGTAGCAAACCACAACAGACTTCTGAGCTACTTGTGGCACACAAACCCATTCTATCTTAGAGAGGAAATGTGTCGCAGCAAGCAGTAACAACTCTGATTTGGGCAACTAACTGTATAAAGAGGTAATTTTTAGACTGTAAATGAGAAGTTTCATAAAAAACTTGTGTTCCGTGTCTCAATTAGTGCTAATATCCAAAGACTGTAGGAATCTAGAAATTAGCAAATCATTTGAAAGGAGAGAACGCTGAGAATTAAAGGAAGTTACTAAACATGGTAATTTTACAAATATATTTGCCAATACAGTTTGACTAGAGTACACTTCAAAATACAAGAAAAGCTTTAAATTTGTAATTTTACCACATTGCTCAAAACAGGTGGTGAAAAGTCACCAACCTACCATGAGAGCTAAAACACACAGGCCAAGAGCTATTCTGAAAATAAAAAACCACCCTAAGGTTTTTGAAACTACCTTTGGATTTTCTGAGTTTAGCTCTGAATTGACACTCAAAATACTAATTTACTACTTCATTATTGGGAAAAAACTAAACCCCAAACCAGCTTTATCAGGATTGAAATACTTATTGCAAAGACTGAAAATAGCTGTTCCTACCTCCACTTTCGTTCTGTAGAGAATGAGACGCTTTAGGCTGCCCACTTTGGCTATGTGGTTGAAAGCCTGAGGTGGTATTTTATCACATGATGAGAGATTTAATTCCTGAAGATTTGGACACATTTCAGTGATGACCTCCAAGCATGTTTCATTGAGGAAATGGCCACAAGACAACTCAAGACGTACTAGCTCAGAGCCACAGACTTTCAGGAACCTGTAAAAGAAGCCCATGTTTTAAGGGAAAAATTAACACTCTTTCAGGTGAGAGTCTGAGTACTGTCAAAATCTTAACCATGTAAGCCAGGAAATAATTCCTTTCAACAAAGAAAAGACAATGGTCTCGATAATTCTGTTTTGGTTTAGGAAGTGAGAACATGCTTTGTTATTAACTCTGAGATAATGGAGCAAAGTAAAACACTGAGCATATTTGAAATGTTTTAAAACAGTTGAAGCCAATTTTGACAATGGCCTACAAGTTTACACCAATAATTTCATATTTATCTCAGGAAGATCTGCAAATATAAAAATTAGGTTATAAATGGATGATCTATTCAGAATTGTTTTAAGACTTCCAGGAAAAAAAAAAATCTCATTCTTTTCATTAACAAGTCAGAATCAACACTTGCTAGCAGTTCTAGAACACAAATTCCTGAGGAATATATGGAATATATGACTTTCATTGGAATTATAAAAAATTAATATATCATATGAGAAAATACCCAAAATGTAGAAACTTTGATGGTCTCTATATTTTGCTTTCCTGTCAGAGATCTTGTGTCAGAATCTCAAGCTCTTTTATCTCTAATCTGAGCTTTAACCAAAATGACATAAACTTAGTCCCTTTTCATTTCAAAGATAACCTTCAAACCATAAATTAACCACTAGGCTTGTAAGCTTGATATTTAAGAAGATTAAAAAGCCCCCACAATTGCCATGCTTATATTTTGATAGTTCCTCCAGTAGAAAAACTAGTGTCTTAAACTACAGGCTGTAATGAGTTTCCCATGCTATTTCCTAGAATAATGGATCTACTTGTGAAAAAGTATGAATTAGTTGCTCTAAATAAATATTCTGATCTGCTCTCTTACCAGTTCTATCCTACAAAAACATTCAGGCAGACAAAGCAGCTTCAGGTTCTGACACTTCCACCATGAAGTCAGTATTACTTCTTGGGTTTAACTGATGGAATAAACATGCCAGACAGACAAGGCTCCTGCTTGCATAAAAACCTATTGCTGCAAGGAAAGAGTTATCAGCCTTCCCAAGCATTTGTTCATGCTGAAGCTTAATAAAGAAATTGCTGCTGGTCTCAGAAGAAGACACATTCAGGGAGGCATTCCTTAATGACACCCAAGCCCAAGACTTGAAGTCCATCTTTCAAGATCCAAGTTTTCAAGCTGCTTCCTTTCCTTGTTTTTTCATTACTCACTCGTACTTGCTGTTCATTATCACCTTTTTTTATTCCTTTCACCTTGCATATTACCTGGCCTTAGTGTGATTATATAGACCCTATGTAATACAGAGGGAAAAGGAGATTCCAGGGTGGCATCTCCATCCCTGGATGTTTCCAAGAGTCACCTGAAACCTTGACTGACCTGATCTAGCGCTGGGGACACTGGCACTTCAAGTGGGAGCTTGGAGTAGATGACCTTCAGAGGTCCCTAACATCCAACATTTCTATGAGCCTAAGCAAACAGAAACAAAGAGAGGGTCTGAGACACTCAGAAAGGGGAGACATAAGCCCCAGAGCCACAGGAGTTCTGCCATGGATGGTCTGCAAGTCTGCTCCTCCATTGTTTTTTTCTAACTCTGCAATCTCTATTTAGGCTCTATTTTAGCTTTTAAAGTCAGAGTTTAATAAAACACCAAGCAGTTTCCATACTGGACACAGTGAATTCACAGAGACTGGTAAGCCTTCCTGTGGGAATGTCAGAGCTGAAATGACATGACAATTCACAACAATTAACATCAGGTATTTAAACATTAAAGTGCTATTTTAGACTAGCAATAGAGTTTGACACTATTATGGAGAAATGCAGGATGGAAATCCCCTGGAAATCAGAGTAGAGATATATGGACACATTGCTGATTACCAATTAGCCAATTCCTCTATTTAATGAGTGCTTTAACAATACATTCACACAGCTTCTTTCATCAACAAATTATCAGGTTTGTTTGAATGATGGTATTTTCCATAAAACTTTGTCAGTCACCACTTATTATACCTCTAGCTTTTAATTTGTTAACAAATAAATATTTTATGAATGACTCCATTACAATAATGGATGTTAGTTTAACTGCCATATAATTTAACAGGGTTTGGCTGTTATAAATGTTAGTAGAGATCAATGCTTTTCTCCTTCTAGGACTATTAAAAGTTAACATTACCAGGTCAGGGAAACACTCAGTTATGCCCCCAGACATGGAGAAGAACTCCAAGCTCACCAGCTGGAGGAATTATTATCCTCATAACATTTTATTTAAACTCATTACATTTGAAACACACAGGCAGAGACCAAACACAGTGACAGCAACAAACACTGCCCTTCATGGCTTTGCTGCCTTGTTGGAAAAGGTTATTTAGGAGACATGAAACAGAAACAAAAGGGGGATAAGGTACATGCAGCAGCAGGGTACAAGAATGAGTGGACATGGATGTAGGAAAGAGAGGAACAGAAGGAGGAATCTGAGGAAGTCAACAAGCAGCACAGGGCAGAGAACACTGGGCAGAAGTGCACAGTTCTGTGGGGACACCTGATCTTTGTTTGAATTAAACAGACTGCTCAGGATAGAGGTTTTTGCTGCCGTCTTTCCACATGGATCTCCACACAGAGCCATATGGCAAGGTTCTCATACTTTCAAAACAAATGTGGCATGGTCTTCATACTTCTGAGACTTAACAGCCTCTGAGTGACTGGATTGATTTAGCTGATCTGAAAACAAAGAACACCCAAAAAAGCACCTTCCACCCAAATCAAAATTTCTTCAACATTTCTTCACATACTTCTCCTTTAATCACTGAGGATTGACTGGTTCCTGTTCTCAGTCTCTCCTCTGTTCTGCAGTCATCCATTCCTTTAGTTTTGTTTTTATTATCAATATTTTATACACACCATTTCTGAAGTGATTTCTCTTCATCCCTTCATGTTTGCTATAAAATATGACTGAACAACCTAGGATAATGTGAACATTTCTTTTGCTAGACAGTGCATTGGGCCCTTCCCTAGAAGTTTATCCTCATGGTAGACAGCAGCATTTCAGGCCTTGTGGTTGTTCAGTTTTGCTTCTTTCTGGTTTTTGGAGCGTGGAGAGGGGCCCTCTTTTGTTGTTTGTTTTTTTTTTTTTTTTTCCAGAGGGGAGGGGATTGTTGTTTTTCATTAAAAAAGGAATCCCACTTTCCATCACCTTCTGCCTACTCTCAAGAACTGCTGCTTATTTTCAATCCCTCAAGCTTTTGGGAAGTAAGCTCTAGTGAAGTTTTCCTGAAACATCAGATATATCTATTAGCAGGCAGGATGATATTTGCTCATGGTTAAACCCATCATGATCATAGGGTCACTTAGCCCACTAACAATTTCCAGTCTTGCAATTCATGTGTACATCATAAACATATCTCATGATCCAAAATTAAAATCCAAGGTACAAGAGATAGTACTCTTCATTAAAGAATGGAAGACCTCCCAAACAAAATTCTCAAAATACCTTTAGACATGTGCTTATGCAGGTACTGAACACATCACATTTCCTCCAATGCTTTCTGGTGGATCTATAACCTATAATTAACTCTTAGTTTAATGTTCCTCATTTACTCTATATTCCCCAGTTCAAAATAACTGAAAATTCTACAAGAAGTAGGGATCACAGTCCTGTTCTCTTTCATTTACTCATCCTTCCTAAATGCAATTAGCTACATAGTTTTACATTCCTTTAGTGCAATTAACACAACAGTTTTCTATTATGCTGATTTTACCAAATCTTTATTCAATTAAAATCTTCACTACTGATTTTATACTCATTGGCATATATTTGAATTTGGTATTCAAGAAAGAGGGTGGAAAAGGGAAGCAACTTCTATTTGTGAATAACACAGGGTTGGACAGAATTCTTTTTCTTTAGCACTTTCCCTTGTAACGTTACCTTACATTAGCATCCATATAAGGGATGTTACCTCTGTTACTTGACAGATATAATACTTCCCCATTTGCCAGGTCTTCCTCCTAGAATCAGTATTTCATAAAACAGCCATTTCTGTCTACTTCAAGCAAACCACATGCTCCCTCCAGCTACTCAGGTCTCCTGTTTCCAGAGCCTGTCACCAGACAAGCAAAATGTCAAAACTCACCTGGATTTTATTCTTCCTCATTTCACTTCCAAGATCTTGAGAACCCCTCTTTCTTACTTCGTTCTATCTGTATGATTACTTGCACAAGCTCACAGAGCATTATTTCTGCCTTACAATTACAGTTTTACATTTAATAAAATGGTTTGTAGAATTCTATTTTAATATAATTCTTAAAGATCTGTTCATATATTTTTAAATTCACAGTGATGCTTTTCCTTTCAAGACTGCCATGTTACATGACAGCAGCAGCATTTAGCACAGGTAATTGTAACCAAAGTGTTAAGGCTGGTATGAGTGGAGAACACCTGGGTACACAGAGGTGTAGGAGAAGGCAAAAGAACAAATGGCATCACAAGGGCTGGGACAGAGTTGTGTGTTGGTGGAAGTCAGATTAGCAGGTCACTGACACCCTTGAACACTTGTGCAGGCAGTTTCTCAGGGCACACAGATCAGGAGATGAAGGACAGGACCAGCATAGGATGGTGAGACCACATGCCAGACAAATTGATTTGGATACACATCTTGGTTCTCTTGGCACATGCAAGTATTCATGCTCAAGAGTGAGACTTTGTAAGGTAATTTGGTTTTAAAATTAAGTCACTTTCCCTTCCTCTAGCTATTCTAATTGGTACAATGTTATTTCCTACTCTAGCATGTATTATACTTCCTTTTTGGTAAGTAAATCCTAAAACATGGCATGTTAGTAAGTAGAATATCAAGTATCCGATCTTGTGCTTTTCTCAACACAGATAAACTATACCAAGAAAAACATGCAAAAAAATGTTGTAACTTACTCTCAGCCAACACAAGTTTTACTAAAAACCTCTGGAAATTAAAGCAAGAGACAGATCTGATTGTTAAATTGAGAATCCCTGTGAAGTCACACATTACTCCCATTTTCTGTGACTGTTTGGTGCATATTTCAGTAATTTCTCTGACCCTCCTACTAGTTTGACTTCTAGCAAAGCCTCACCAAATTAAATATTGTCAGAACACACTTCTACTAAAGACAATGAAAGCCTTCAATTGTCAACAACAACAAAACTGTTAAAGAAATATTCCTGGATGTGCTTTTCATGCAAATACTGCATCACTAACCTGAAAATAAAACACTATTAATTCATTTTCACAGTGTAAAATGTCAGATGTAAATAAAAATCCTAATTCCTCAGATATTTAAAGCAAAAGAGTTTAAACAAGTTAATGACATTACCAGTAAGCCAAGGAAATCTGCATGCAGAACTCAGTTTTTAAACTGTCATTGTCCTTGAGCTGTTTAAACCCCAGAGCATTAATTCAGCATCTCAATATTTACTACTCCTCCAATCAACTCCCCTCACTTTTCTTATATAGGTCCTACCCTCCCACACTGATATTTCCCCCTGGCATGAAGAGATGCACCAGACCTCTAAAGCCAAGAGAAATGCAGAGCTGCTTATGTAATGCTTGCTGTGAAACCTTTGCTTATTCTCTGTCATTTTACATTCCAAGCTCCTGAGACTGCTCAGATACTCCTTTCACTTTTTTGTACACTTTTAGTTCAATCTAATATAAAGTTTAGTTAATTTATATTATATGCTGAAATGAAAAATTTATGATAGTAATTTTTAGCCCTAAGGAGTAGATTTTATCAATAAGTTAAAATACCTTCAGCTTTGCCTCAGGATGTTCATATGCCTGAAGCATTCTGTCTTCTCATGATAATACAGTATTTGCTCCAGTCACATTCCCTAAAATTGCTTTTAACTTCTTTTCACTCTAACACATTTCTGAAGAAAATATGTATTTTCAATCATTTCTTAGTATTTTCAATCATTTCATGCATATATGAACATTGTAAAATGACAAATTTATACAAGCTACTACTTATAAGACTGTCGTAAGAAACAACAGATAAAAACATTTTTGAAAGATATTTTCCAAAATAAGATTTAAGCAAGAATAGCATTTAAACATACCCTGACTTGTAGAAATCATAACTTAAACTGTACAACTGTAAGAATTAAACCAACTCTACCAGTTTTGAATTCAACACTGACAACTGTAATTCCAAATGTTGAGAAAAATGCAAAAATATACGTATCCTGGTTTTGGACAAAAGGAAAAATTATTAAAAGCAAATCTTGTTCTAATGAGTCTCCTCTATTAGTAGATACTTTCATAGCAAATAAGCAGCAAATTTTCCTCTCCTAGAGGTCAGCAAATTTGACAAACGTGCTGATGAAGACCATCAAAAGAAAAACTTAGGCTGGGGATTTCACTAGAAAAGGCTTTTATAGAAGAAAAGGTTGCAAAATCATTTCTATAACAGAAAAAAGTTTAAAACCAGACCTAGTTACAGTGGAGAAATTTTGTTCCACAAGGAAAATGATAAGCACAGTTTAGACATGCAAATTATTTAACTTATAACTTTGCTTCTAAAATTTATGTTTGAATTGCACCTCCCATTCCGACACGGCATCCATCTCTTCCAAGAAACACTTTTTCAGAATTGCAACACAATTTCAGAATTGCAACAATGTCAAATTTTTATTCCCATTTGTTACAAATAAATATCATTCCTTATAAGAAATAGAAACTTACATATTTAATTTACTTACAGAGTATTAACATACAAATAATGAATATTTATTATCTAAAAACACTGTATGCATATACATGTTACTAGTAATTCAGCACTGAAGAAAAAAAATTAGTAATAGTAATTTTCAACTAAGTAGAAGTCAGAAATGCCAGTTTCTGACTGGTAAAGTTTATAAGTCTCTGAATCTGGCAATAATTTCTTACAATACTACGAAGACTTTTCGCAGTACTGTATACTAAAAAAACAATAAATCATGGAAATGAAAAAAGTTGCCACGAAGATTCACATATGTTAAGTTTTCAAAAGACAGACTTAATAGCTAAGCATCAGAGAGCAGGCACTTCATGATTTCAGAGTTGAATTCTCAATTAAAGCTTGCATATTTATCCTCTGCATAAAGCATCTAACACAAAATCCAAATTTAGGAGAAATTTTTGTACCCAATTCAACTAACTGATGTATATTTTCTTTCCCTACCAATAAGCACAAAAGAGGCACAGAATTCTTGGATTATACTGGAGGGTCTGGAAAAACAGAAGATACATTCCCATTTTGTCATCTTGACAAAATATTTCTTCAAAATATTTTACTTCCTCAGGTAAGGAACTTAGGCACGAAAGGAAAGAAAATGTCTGCATACTTGAGTTAACCTTTTTATTCAGAAAACAAATGAGAGTTAAGAGAACGTTTTCAGA
Source organism: Melospiza georgiana (assembly GCF_028018845.1). Classification (NCBI taxonomy): domain Eukaryota; kingdom Metazoa; phylum Chordata; class Aves; order Passeriformes; family Passerellidae; genus Melospiza; species Melospiza georgiana. The sequence goes on along the minus strand of NC_080432.1, from coordinate 9,876,539 downwards.
TCTATTAAACATTTTTGTTTCTTATTTCTTTCAATTTCTTTTGTTTCTTATTTCTTTCAATTTCTGCTTTCACCTGCCATTGCTGATTACCCCTTCGTTGCAGCAGCAACTTTTGCTTAAATGAAATGCATTGATAGAAGCTGTTTAACTAATGCAAATGAGCAAAGAAGCAAGAAATGATATCTTAAGAAAGCAGAGAACATGGCTGTTACAGAGAGAAGAATCCCTGCAAATTTGCTATTTTAATGACCTACACCACAGTCATATTTTCAGCTCATTGGAATTTGCACATGCAACCCCCCTGTTTTCCAACAGGGCTAATGTTTTAAATCACTTTTATGAAAATATTTGCATTTACATTGGACTCCAGTGATTACTTGGCTCATACCATGTGAGCATGCAATCAGTTTATTACTGCAGCCATTCTAATACTGTCCTACTGATGACTCATCTGTACAAAGAACCACAAACATTTTCCTTGCGAGAGGGATTTTTGATAGCTCAGTTCTAGCAGAGTGGTTCAGAAGCCCAGAAGAAAGCAAAACACTGCTCCCCCTGGAAGAAGCCTTTCAGACACAAGCAGCTTGGAACATGCAGATTCTTCAGACTGCTATGGACTTCTGCTGCTATATTTAGTATCTCCTACTGTTTCAGCTGTTCCTTTTTTCTACATCATAACATTCACACCCTTTACAGTAAATCCAATACATTTTTTGCCTTTTAATAAAGTTTCAAATACTTAGTGAAACTACCGTGCAGCAGCTCTGCAAACAGAGCTTGTCAAAACATTTCTATACATTTGACACTGACCTGCTAAATCCAGAAACAGAGATGGCTCCCCTGTTTCCAGTCCAAGATAAATTCAGCCACTGGATGAGTGTGCAGCGAGACTGTAGGTGCTCCAGGGATGTGTCATTAATCCTTGCCCAGTAAGGTTGTAAACTGAGATGAATGTACTGCAGAGGGTCACAGCAATGTTGATACAGTAGCTTACAAGTTTGTGCTAGTCTACACAGGTCTGGCACTGTAAGGTGACTCAAAATCAACTGGATGAGCTATATTAAAAAACAGGGAAGAAAAAGTCACAGATGGTCATATAGCACTTAAAACATTAAGGGAAAACTGCAAAGGAATAAGAAAATGTGTTCTAACTCCAAGGAAAGTAAAACCTTTTACTTGAAAGTAACTTCTCAAATAAATCAATTAACTATTAAATAGAACTGCACTGCCTTCTCAATTTGACAACATGCTAAACAAGAAAGGAAAAAGCAGATCAGCATATGAAAGTGACAGGAAGCTTTCAAATCAAAAATTTCTTTACCCATGCTAATTTAAACAGTGATACATACGTAAACACTATGTTTATATATTTCCTTTCACTAAGTCTGCTCTTTCATTGAGCAGAACACAGAACTGGCATCCTCCTTCTTCTCTGTGTTTGGTTTTTAAGATGGGAGATATTTGCAAAGTACATGGAAAAACTATATCACGTCCCAGTTTCCCCACACCCTAAACCAATTTCAGATTTATTCCTCTTCTCACTGCTTTAAAAATCAGTGTTTTGTCTTCTATCTTATATCCTCTCCTGTGGACTATGCAACCGGGTAAAAAATTCAACATAATCAGATCTCCTTTTACGATCTCTCCCTTTCTGTAATACTTTGAGAGCATTTTTGTTCTACACCAGAGTAAAATTTGAACAGCAAAACCCCTTTTTAACTGCATCAGTTGAATCATCTCAGCTTCAAAATAATCACCAGCCTTTCTGACTAGCATCACTGTAACAGTTTTTGTAATAACTTATGTCACACTCAGCAACTAAGAAATATCCCTCCTCTCTGTTTTCCTTTCCAAGGAATGATCAACACAGTCACAAATACTCTCTTTAGGAAATAAAAACGCCCGACAAAATAAAGAAATCCCCTTTAGCTTAGGAACTGAGAGAAAATGCACTTGAAAAGTGAAATCTAAAAATTAATGTTTACTTTACCAGAGCTGTCTCTAGCAGATGTAAGTACCTGCACTCAAGTTATATAACTTAAACTGACTGTTATCAAGCAGAGTGGGAAAGAGTAACTCACCAAAATGAATCAGAGTAAATGAAAAAACTACAACTCACAAATCAACTCTAAAGGAAGAGAATCCTGTCCCTTCAAAATACCAACGTTTCATTTTAACATCTTAGAAGGATTCATAAGACAAATCCGCCAAAAATCAGAATAAAATCTGTGACGTAAAACGAAAATGGAGCTTTTAGTGAGATCCAAACAGATTGTACTTCCAATGCATCACTTTATTATGCAGCTACTTTCCACCTCCCCTCCTCCCCCCTTCATTTTTGGAACAACAAAACAATTCAACTTCCTGCAAAATGGAAAATGTTACTTCCTACTCAGCTCCAGATTTAGTATTTAGATTTCCAACAAGATCTACGTATCTTAAAACATTTCAGCTTAACTCCAATGCAAAAATACAGTGTTTGATATACTCCAGTTTCTTTCATACTTGGTTTCAAGTCTTTCATCTTCTCTTCTCCTTGCATGTCCCTTTCCCTAAAAACAGCCCAGACTTTTGTCTCTGCAACTCAGATTGATGCAGAGAACCAGCAGAGATATTTCAATGTAACAGCATATATAAAAATATATATGCACATTTAATAACTGCAGTTGCGTTAAAATCAGCAAAGTTTGCACCAAACTGACATTTAGGAACCTGCTGACATTTTGAAACCTAAAATATCCAAAATAACTAGGATCTAACAAAGACATAATCCCAAGTTAATATCATGATTTTTGCAAACTTTCAGCTAATCCACACTATGTAAGTCAGCTAAATATCTATTTTATTAATGCCTTTTTCCTCAGATTTTTCTCCCATAGTTTCTAGAGCTGAAATGTCAGCAGAGGCTGCACAATTAGCAGAATTTATGTCTACAATTAATGTGACATAGTATCTGATAAAAGCAAAGTAATACAAACTTCATTCAGTGAGAAAAAAGCTATTTTGTAACTTCTGAGCAATACAGAGAATGGTGAATGAAACTATAAATGACTGAACAATGTCCATTTACACTAACTGATTACTTCAATGAGTATTTTGTAACACACAGAGTGTCTTTCCACACCTGAGATGCAATTGCCCCCATTTCAATAAAAAAATCTATCTTTATTTTTTACTGAATTTGCGCTACTTCATAATATAGGGAATGAAAACACACCATGAAATGTCACTCCTAGGTTATTATGTTATAAAGTGGTTTTTTCCTGGCTTTTGATTAAACAAAAATAACAGGTTCAAAACGTACAGGCTAATAACCATTAATCACCATTAGCCTGGAGTCTGGTGTCTGTCAGGAACACACTTTCTGTGTCTGTGTACCCTAGCATAAAGTACAATTTGATATCATAATGAGTTTGTGACATGATGTGCTGAACTGTGCTATGCTGTGTTCGTGGTGATTCCAAGAATGCTACAGAAATGAGTATCTGCTTTGAAAGCTAATCTCATAATGTAGTTTCTCACAGACAGTTTTTACTGTGATTTTTTTTCACGGTTTTTACTGTGAAAAATTATGACAATCATTATTATTTCACACTTTCTTATAAATCAATCAGTAAAAATAAAGTTTATTGGAAAAAGAACAGAAAGAAAAGAAAATATAATTTCTACAACCCTGATTGCCTTTTTAGGCTATGATGGACTAAGAATACAAGAATACTTCCTCTCCCATTTCCAGGGAAAATAAGGCACATGCTAGCTTTAAACCAGGTGTATTTTTTGAACTACCAAATAAAAAATATTGTTAAAAAAAAATTAGCTTCTTACCTACTACAAAGTTTGCCTATAAGCCCACACAGAATTTCCACTACCCAGTACAGAGGGTATAACTTTGCTTACTGAACCAGAAGTTTTGACTTTTTAAGCTTTTTTGTTGAAAAACAGCAAGCAACAACCATTTGTACTTATAAAATACTTTCTCTTGGTAGAGCACAATAACACTCAACTTGGTTTTGTCAGAAAAGAATGTCTGGATGCTGGTCAAACCTACAGTACTCGCACTTTCTACAAATTTCCTTTTTCAGTTCTTCCAGATGAAGACGAAATGGTTTTCCAATAAAAAAAATACACTGGCCTATGCAAACCACTCATTCAGAAACAGACAAATGAACAATCTGCAATTTTTTGACTCTTGCAGCTAGAGCTGCTACAGCTTAGAATCCATTTAATTAGAACTGATATTAAAACATGGTCACGTAAAGGACAAAGGATATGTGCACAAAGAGACAAAGACAGAAGACATGAAGAAGATGGTATTTTAGGGCTTTTGACATTTCTCAGCATAGTTTAAGAAAACACACATCCCTGGTTCCACACAGTACGACTCGCACCAGCAAACACACACACATTTTTTAGTGCATGTGAACACCAGCAGACATGAATAGCTCATAAAGCTTGTTGGCAGCTTTTGGGAAACTCGACTTCAAGGAATGACAAAGATGTAATTTATATCTTTGTATACCAAAATTTTTACCAAAAAATATTTTGGACTGGAGCATGCAGAGTCTTCTGACTCTCCTCTCTGGAGAAAAATAAACTGAGTTTTTAGTAGCCAGCACATCTTGGTGAGTCTCAAATGCACAACATGGATGCTATGCAGGTATTCCTCAGCTTTCCCAAAAGCTTTGAATTTGGTCAGGCCTTCAGACTTCAAGCATTCCTGCAAAGCCAACTCAGACTAAGGCCTTACTCCTTCCACCTGGCAAGCAGAATAAGATGGTCAATGATCTGGGAGGGGAGACCAGGGCATGAAGTCTCTCCTCTAAAATCCTTCCTCAATTTTAGGGTAGTTCTGGAGAAGAGATCACAGACAGTACAAGTACTTCACAGCTAATTAACAGCTGCTTAACACCATCCAGGGTTAGGGAAGGAAAATTCTCTCACTAGGTCATCTAAAAATTTACAGTTTCTTCTGCAGAAGTCTGTGCCCCAGGAAGCTGAACGGTTTTTTGGGGTTTTGGGGTTTTTTTGGTTTTGTTTTTAGACAGGAGCAATTCTAAAATGCCTTTGGAGTTTATACAGCAGCAAACCATTCCTATTGCCATTCTGAGGAACAACATAGCCTGTGAATGATAGTCTATGGAAGTTTCAGAAATACAAAGGCAAAAAAACAATAAAAGGCTGGAGGAACTGCTGCCTACTTTGCAAAACCCACTCAGCTTGTATATTTTGTGAAGTACAGAGGATAGTATGAAAAAGCTTCAAACAGCTCAAATAAGGAACAGGCACATTTATGAAAACTTAGGGCAGTTGCACATGGACAATCAATACAGACCTACAGAAAAGGCGCAATTTTTCATGCAATGCCTCAGTCAAAACCAGAAGGAGTCAGCAATTGCCTTACTTCACCCACAGTTTGAACACTTCCCCTAAAAAGTTGACATTTGTCAGTCTTAAACAGAGCATGCAGAGTACTGCTTCCATATCCAATGTGATAAAAATTGTCCGACCTCCAAGTACAACATTTTTGTTGCTCCAATGCCCAACCCTTCCAGCTGGACTAGAAAGTAGGAGACTGGGATTCTTGCTGTCACAAAACCAGCACAGAAATAGTCTTTTATGGTTTTCTGACAAATATTCCACTCATATTTTCAGTTTCTTTAAACCAAGGCAGAAGGAAAAAGATGTTCTTGGTATCGACAGACCATATAAATTTATTCATGAAACCAAACATGCTAAAAAATGCATAAAAGAGGAAGCTGGTAGACAAAAAGAAGAGCAGAAAAACAAAATAAAGTATACGGAGACAGAAGTTCATAGGTGCAACAAGACTACACAAATACTTCCTAAATTAAAATTTTAATATGTGTAATCAAGCAGTATGGTTTGATTCAATGATCTTGGAGGTCTTTTGCAACCTTCATGATCCTATGATCATGTGGGAAAGAAAAGAGATTGATCAATCTCTCTGATATTTTAGTATATTACAAATCAATTTATCCAGCCTTCTCAAACAAGAAAAATTCCTACATTTAAATGAAGATTTATCTGCAGTTAATTTCCTTGAATTACTAAAACCAACATGTTTTCAAACTTTCATACAATTATGCAAAGTACTTTCTTTACTTCAGTACTGCCATGCAAGCATCAACAGTAAAATGTATTAAACACCATGTGTACTCTGGGGAAAAAAACAAACAACCAAACACTACAAGAGCTAACTCATGATAAAATTAGTTTCCTTATTTATTATTCCACTCCATCAACAAAAAAAAGAACCTCAAACCAAACTCAAGAGGTTTGGTTTCAAGAGAAGTTTCAAGAGAAGACAGTAAGAGTTGTTACATTCTCTTCTCTTTACAAGCACAGCAAACTTCTGCAGGCTACTAGGCTGGATGGTCACCCAAGCATGGCCTTCATTTGTCAAACTGGGGTACTTAGAGTCAAAAGATGTGGTAAGACTGAAATACTATTTGATTAGATGAGGCATTTCTGCAAGCACCCTCCAATCCATGGCAGCACACCTCACCCTCCCTTTCAAAAGCGAGTCTGGTTCAAGCCACAAGCTCTCTGAGCATTTGCTGAGCTACCGCTGAATGAATGAACACCTGCTGCTCTGCCAGACTGCAGCAGGAACAATCCTGCCTCTGCCCGAGTCTGACCAGCAAGTAAAGGCTCCTTTCCACGATGTGCCAACAGTTCATTTCAGGAGAGGTGATGATAATTGTTTCATCTCTCAATTCTTACTCCAGTCAGGGTAACAGCCTTCATAAACAGCTGTATCCCCCTGAGAATTGCCTGGCCTGCACATGGTATTCAGCAATCATACTCCACAATTTCATTATACTGGAAATTAGAGGAAAGAAAATACTCATCTACACACTCCGAGCAACCATTGTGCTGCCAGGGGAGCTGAAAGGAGTTTGTTCACAACTGCTTTCTGTGTTAATGACAGAATAAAAAGTAGCAAGCATAAAAAGAAGACAGTGTGTTGAAGTTCAGCTATAACATATTTTACCTGCACCACAATTCAAAACTTAGCTGGATGGGAAAAGCTCATTTAATAATAATATTAAAATATTATGGCACTTTCAAGAACAAAGCTCTCTAAGTTTTGTAAGAGAGAAAACAGGAAAAAGAACTTTTAGCCTATTGCAAACTCTTTCCACTTCCAGATGTTGACTGAATCTTTTCATATCTCTTCTGTGTATTTTCTTTGTCAAGCATGAGGACTACAAACCTACTGGAAAACTGCTAAAAGCTTTTAAGTTCAAGAGCTGGAAATTCAACACTACAGTATCTGGTGTAAAAACTGTGTGAGTGCAAAGATCCTTGAGAAGTAAGAGTGCAGTAACTATGAAAATACTTAACATCCACTCATGGAAGCAGACAGACTTACAGAACTCAGGCATACCTATACAGTAAATGCAGGAGATTCACAAGGAATGCAAGGAACTGGGAAAAAACAACAATCCTGACCAATACTCTGTAAAGCACCTTTGCACCCTTAACAATCAAGACAATGATTGAGGGTAAACATGCTTTTCTTACCTCATAAGGCAGCTTATCAAAATATCCATTAGTTGGCCATTCCCTGAGGGTAACAATGCTGAACTGTTTATTAAGGGCATCCATTCCACAGGCAAATTTTTCTTCATCCTCATCTTCATCTATATCATTCATATCAATCATGGAAGTCTTAAGTGAAAGCACAGGCCTCTCTTTCACACCATGTAGTACCACTGCATCCAATTCAGTGTAATAGTCCAGAAGGGAGCTGTTCACCTCCAGTCGGATCAAGTTTGTGGGGAAGTTTATCTGCTTGATACAAGGTGTGAATTGCCGAGCCTGAGGACCATTCACCTTTGTAGGTGCCTCAGACCAAAGTATTTCCCATCTGGGAAAAAAAAAACAAACACACATACAGTACAGGAATTAAAATCAAGTTACTAAAGCAATTCCTGAGCACAGTAAGAGGGCAACATCATCTGTCAGAAGTATGTAACAAGCAAGAAAAAGGCTGAAAAATGATTTATGATACTTACATTTTCCCAAGATTTGATAAATACCCTATGGATGAATTTAATTCCTGGTAAACTCACACTAATTCATGACCTTAGCATATTTTCTCCACTGAATAACAAAACAAGCTATAGAGTCACAGTCAGTCACTTGTGTTAGTGTTATCTGTGACCAAGTTTATCTAGCAACTCACAGGTAAGGTAATGAAACAAATGGATTGCTGATGTCTTCACAATGATGGCATGTCAGTGTAAGTACACAAGCAACACTCTTGCCTGTAACCCAAAGAGAGTCATCTGACCTCTTATTTCCTACAAAATAAAAGAAAAAGATCCCCACCACTCAGACTATTTAATATCAAACCTGTCCAAATTACAGTATTACAAATTAGTAAAAAAATTTAAATTTTACTGTGTTTATCTGCCTAGGCAAGCAAAATGTTCCTTTTATGAGTAATTCAGTGACATATTAGCAAAGAAAGTAGAAACTTCAAGTCATTTTTGAAAGAGTCCTTTGCAAAAGATGCCAGCATTTTTAAACTGCTGACTGGAAAGCCTTTCCCCTCTTTGGTCCAGTGAGAGACAAAAGAAGTTCAAGGCATATACAGAACTACCACACATAGCATGGTACATACCTTACTTCAATACACAGACCCCAGATCTCCTCCACCAAGTGACAGGGAAACCTGCTGCCAATTGAGTAACCTGGAGGAACCAAGTCTTACATTGCTTGGATCTTCAGCACTCCCAAGCCCTAACTTCAAGGATTTCTCTCAGACTTCTTGTCCTATTACATGAATCTCAGAAGCACTCTAGATAGAGTTCTTTCTTCAGTACTGGCTCCCCAGTACCTCAGCATCTTGGCTTCCCCTACCAGACACCACTACTTTGAACTTACACAGAAACAAATGCTTTAACTTTTTCCATCATAACAGAAAGTGAAAAAAATGCAGGGATTTTCATTAAAACACTGCACACAGCATAAGTAAGGTTAAGAAGTTTGATATTTGGAAAAAAAAAAAAAGGAAAAAGGGAAAATCAAGAAAATTAATCCACGTTGGCCATAACTTCCATTTCACAATGAACATTTTCAGGTATGCACAGATAAATTTTCCTATCCTACATCATGCTGCTCTCCAAGTACCTTATAATAGAATGAGAGACTTGCAGAACTCTTACGTCCAAAGGAAAACAACCCCAAAACCGAAATGAACTAAAACCAAACATAAAGAGTAGTGAGCATCTGGTACATCAAAGTACTAACACAGGAGAGTGGACAGCTCTACCCTAAAATTAAGAGTTTTCATAAGAGAGACATAGTATTAAGAAAAGATTTCATTAATTTACAAAATGAATGTCTATTCATGGCAAAGGAACAGGTGTAGTCCCACTGTCACATCCTCTCACACAGGTCGATTCTCTAAGCAAATACTCAGTGCTGGCAAGGCACACGACCTTCCTTGAACACACCCAGACCACCATCTGACATTTTGCTTAGACACTTCCATGTACCCACTCAAAGTATCCTTGGGGAAACTCAAAGGCTATTTTTTCACTAATCTAACACACATTGGACCATCAACTTCTAGCAGAATGTGTCTGTTATTGACTTCTCCTTTTGGACCCTGGAGAGAGGATTATCTAGCAGCAGCAGAGCTCTTAAAAAAAAATAATGTATCTGAAGATCTGGGCTCATCAAATTGCAATGCAATAACCAGCTCCAGCAGGCAGTAGCTAGTTTCCAGTCTTTGTAATAAACTAGAGAAAATGGAAGACACGTAGCATGATTTCACAATCTTGTGAAGCTCCACATTGCATACCAAATGCTGATGAACAATAAAACCAGTGACAATTTTCCACTGTCCTTGTCATCCTGTTTACTTCTCATCAACAGCCCACCAATCTAACTTCAAAGAAGTTAGCTCTTGGTTTATCTGGAAAAACTCAAGTTTATCAGGTTGATTTGATGACGCTCTCTGCCTTGCTGGCACCACAAACAAGAGCAGGCAATAGCAGCTGCTCTGAGTCAGGGCTGGCAAATCTTTCCCATGTGTAGGCATGGTAAATCCTTCCCATGCTCTTACCCCATTACTACACGTGGAAGTGATCTCTTCCTCTGGGATCACCACTGTGACACTTAAACAGACTGCACGTAATCAGAATGGGAGTGAAGAATTCACATGGGGATCAAAAAAGTCTGAATTTCCAAGAGGCTTCAGAAAGAATTTCATTCTTCTGTTCTGGAACATTCTTTTCTTAGGATAATCCACCTAAAAATCTTTCATAAGAAAGGCATTTTGACAGTCAGTCCTGGTTTGAGGATATGTATCACAATCAGTTTCCCTAGGAAGGTCACCTGCATCTGTTTCAAGCTTACAATGTTCAATAAGCTATTTAACCCAAAACAAAGAGAAACTGGATCCCAATAAATACCTTTAAAGAAGTCAAAGGATTTCTGCCTGCCCCACACCCTGAGTTAATTAAGCAGCTCTCAAAAATCAAGTAGAATCAAATGAATTGAGATAGTACATTGTCCTCCAGTCTTGCAGATATTCAGTAACAGCTGATCAAAGATGTCACACTGAGAATGCTTTGATTAGGTTTCATCAGAAACCTGTGCTAGAAAGCCTCAGTGTTTCCAGCAAGGAGTGCCAGGCAAAGCCTGAACAAGAGTCAGCAACATCTGTATTTTCTCTAGTAATTGAAGAAAAGGAGGACATTAAGTGAGTTTCCCCATTCAGCCATAGACTCAGTTTTCCCATTATATTTTTCTCTGTCCCATGGAGACAGAGAGGAACTCAATTTTCTCTGATACTAAAGACTCCATACATCTATGTGGTTAAGAAAAAAAAAATTCCATCCTTCTTCCTTTACCATGAAGAAAAATACTGTCTAGTGATTTCTAGGCTGAGAATCATACTTGGAAGGTCTGTGTCAAATGATAGCATAGATTTAAAGCTTGACTAATTTTTTGTTGACCTAATATTGTTGGGAAGGTTTTTAATGGTTAAGATGATGCCTGAGCAGACCTGGTTACTTCTGAAGAAATATATGTAATAAGAGAGAGTCTTTGAAAAGGGGTCTTCTAGGAAAAGTAATCAGATTTCTCTCCTGCAGTACAAGATTAACCTTTGCTTGCAGCTGCTGAGGTTTCTTGTATTGTCAAATCGAGATAGGTGTAGAAAGTTAAAAAAGCACTACAAGCAATCCAGTAAATGCCTCAAGAAACTAATAGCTGAGTTAAAGTTAAAAACTAATAGCTGAGTTAAAAGGCAACAGAAGGGAGAGTTCCAGATAGACCAACAAGGAGAACATGAGGAATCTCAGAGAATATAACCACTCCTTTGATGAAAATGCAACTTGTGCAACAATTATAATCACATGCTGCTCTTAGCCAAGCAACTGCACAGCAGAAATCTGTAGATTACCTAGGAGAAAACATCTCCTGCCTGCAAACATACCAGGGATGCTTCAGCGCACTATTTCAAACCAACCTAGAAAGTGTACCCCTGACCTCAGCTGTGAGCTCATAAACACAAAAGGCAGGGGAGACTGGGAAAATCATGAGCACAATTTAAGAATCATTCAGATTAGGCTGATAAGCAGAGTTCAAAGCAGTCTAATTATTATGAGAAAATACAAAGCAAATTTTCATTTCTACCAAGAGTTCAATTCTGAAATACCAGAGACAGCAGACAGGACTCCAAGCATGGTCAGGACACTTAAAACAGCAAAAGGTACTTCAAGTAACTGTTCTGTCTACATGAGCTTTTTAGGAGCTTCTCAAAAATGACTGTATTCCATGAACTCAGAATTCATTTTTCTATGACAGGCATCGAAACAAGAAAAAGCTGTTTGCCTGAAGATGTCAAAACAAGTTTTAAGTACGGATGCAAATGTCCAGAACTTGTGTGTTACACATAGGTGAGATACAGGCCCGAAGGTTCCTTATCACACTCTAATGTGTTGATGGTATCAGCAGAGTTTTGGGTGTTTTCATCTGAGATTCTTAGTGAAAGAACCATCTGAATGCCACTCTCTACATGATATTTTACATTCAGCACACTGCCTTTCTGGTTTCACTCCCTTTTTTTAAAGGGGGAGGGGGAGGCAGAGAAAGAGGTTCCATAAAACATTTTGATCCCTGTCCAGGCTGCTTAAATACAATAAATTTCCCACTGGAAGGAGAAGGAGCCTTTTATTTTGTCCATCTTCATTAGCTTGTTGCTCTGGTTTGTAGCAGCTTCTGTCTCTACAGGCTTCAAGACTTTCAGAAACAAACTTTGCATACACAGTTAAGCCTGGAAATACTGAGCCATGCTCAATTCTCTAGTAAAATTCGAAATGACATGAAATTAAACAAATTAAATAGAAATAAACAACAGGAATACACAAGGCAGAATGGAAGTGGTCCCAGACAAATGATTATGGTATCTCATCCGTGAGAAAAAACCTACTAAGTGTCACACCTTATCTGTAGCAAACAAGAAAAAAATAATCACAAGATAATCTCTAATTATTGAAGAAGCAATCACTGCATTGTAGGAAGGACATATGCTATGAAATATTACCCCAAGTACAGCCACAGATTCCAGACTTGTTAGGAATCTGATTTTGAGCTTTTATAAAAGAACATGACTGTACAGTATAACACATATATGACAGAAAAACAACAGTCAAATCAAATTTTAGAAGACCACAACAGGAGAATAGGGACCACTTTTTTGTTTCATATTACAAACTTAAAAACCTAAGTTATTTTTATAAAAGAAAAAGTTGAAAAAGTTCTGAAACAATTATTTTTGTCTTTCCCATTTACACAAAGACTCACAACAACTAACTATTAAGAATATCAAAATGTATCAAAAGGGCTAACACTGAAGAATCCACTAGGAAACCATCAACAGCAAGCCTTCTGAGTAAAAAAGGAGGAAAAAACCAGGAAAAAACCCCATTTTTCTCATGATAGAGGCTAGCTATAATTTACCCATCAATCTAATACACTATGAAAAACAAAGAAAACACTCTTGGTTGGGTTCAGCTTATGCTGCATTTGTCCCCACCACGTGAGTGTAGAGCTCTGCCTCTTCCACTGGCTGAAGCTTGGTGACAACTCCGCATTGTCACCAAACCCTACAAACACAGAATGCGCACTACTGTACAAAGTCCCAGGGCCACACTAGTAAAATAATCACAACACAACACAATCAAAAATAGGGATTGATTTCTTCACCACATAAAATTGAGACTTTATGTTACAACATGTCCCTAATCTCAGACTATTATTTTTTTCTTGGGTTTTCTGCATTTGGTTAATTCACATAAAAAATCTGTACATGGAATGTTAGTATAGCTTAAGGAATTACCTACACTTCTCACCAATCAAGATAGGAGAGGCACAAATGAAAAGCACAAAAGGTTTCCATGTGTTAGAACAGCAGTTCCTCTGACATTGATAATTTTTAAAAATTGTTTTATGTAGAGAAAAGTGATGTAATGCCTTTTGTGTTTGAGGCAGTGAAAGATATGAGAGGACAGAGAATCCTCCAGCTGCTGGATGCCAGTTAAACCATAATGAAAAAAAAGCCAAACTGTCATGTTCTAAGCATGAGGATTACCTGGAAACAATTGCAAACCCTCTGAGAAGTAAATGCTTATTCCCACCCCATGAAGATGTGACCCCACCTCCAAAGACACTGAATAAAGCTCACCTGAGACAGCATCATACAAAGCTGCAACAGCAGTGCTCAGTGCACCAGCAAGAAAGGAACATGACCAAAGAGCATGTTCTGAACATCTGCAAGAGCTGTTCTTTCATGCAACTGAAGCATAAAGTGAGTAATACATTGGCCAAGTATGCAGGTGTTAGCCATTTTTTAACAAAACTATGTAAAATTCTCTTGAGCAAGAGCTGTGATACACTAGCTCCTCATAAAGAGACTTGCAGCCTCGAAGCTTTTGTACTCAGCAAAGTTTTGACTTCACTGACAGTTTGGCCTTCTTTATATATCAAGTAGGAGCTGGTGAAAGAGAACTTTCCTAATGACCTGCCCTTTCCACACTGGTGTTGAAAAACATGTACAGTGTCAGCTGATAAAACAAAGCAGCACACAAAAGTTTCACCGGTAATAACCCAAGTATCAAAAAACAAAGTATCAAAATAGTCAGAAGAGGAAAACAAGGTTCTAAGTGCCTTTTGAGTAAGTAGGTCATGGCCTTTTTTAACAGAAGAAAATAGTATGGCAATGCTTCAAGACCAAAACATCAGTCAAACAAGGAATCACCTGAGATTACAGCAGCATTCCATCTTCAAAAAAAAAGAATTCTTAGTTGATATCTCAGAGAATTTTTGGAGGTAAAAACAAGAGATCAAGAACAGAAGCAGAAAAGAGACTGTGCTCTTGCAACTCTTCAGATTCCTCTCACAAAGGTGAGCAAATGAACAGAGAAAAAATATTGTGTCCCTGATGTGGAGAAAGGGTTCCTTCATCTTCCCTTCATGACACCAAACATAAGACACGGCCTTCTTTAGAAAAAAAGAGACAAACCAAATGCTCAGCTCCAAACACACAAATCCTGCAGAGCAAAGGTAAGCAAACAGAAAAAAGCATCCCTCTAACACTTCTCTAGCATCAAGACTAACAATTATTGAAGAGGCAGCACAGACTACTCCTTCCAAGGATGCCTGAGACAACCTTTTTCCAACCAGAAATGTTAACCTATGCAGGCAGGACAGGGGGCATTCTTGCCTACAAATTAAAAAGCAAAATCCTACAGAAACTTTATCTTTCATTTTGAAGAAGAGCATTTGAGCTCTCACTCTGACCACACCTCAAGAGAAGTCATAAAGCCCATACCCCAAAGTTTTATATTAGTATTTTCACTTCCATCTCCCTTTAGCTCTCTGTGCAATTTTCTATATCTCTTGTTTTGTGTACCTAATTAAACAGGTCCTTCAATTAACTATTTTTGAGCTTTCCTCCAATCTGCGCTTCACCATAAAGAAATAAGATCCACATCACAAAATAAGAAAGTAAAATGGAAGTTCACAGAGTAATTGCCCAGAAGCCATTTCACATTAGGTTCTGAATTTGAAAGTCTAAAGCTGCCTTCACCACATACCATTCTGTAAATAAGTTCTGTATTACAGTGCCAGAAGCACTCATACTTCTAAAGTTAGGTGGCCTATTATTATTACTTTGACCTATCACTGTTCCTTGAATTCAGATGTTTACTTTAGAGCTATACAACATATCATATTCTCATTAGATCTGTAAAACAAGCAACTGCACTTAGCCACAGCAGATGACAGAAGCATACAAAATATATTAACTGGAAATTTTGAATATAAACCATGACACCTGATTTTCCAAGGGTTTTTGAATGATCATCAATGGCCCAGTATTAGAAAGCAAGGGATAATAAGTTAGACCTAAAAATATACTTTTTAGTGGCATCTGTAAAAGGTAAGTCAGTAAAAAAATCACCCAACATCCACATTAGCACTACATATACCACCAAAGTGTGTGTTTCATAATAATATCGTATTTGCTGGCATACTAATCTTTACAGGACACATTTTGTTAATTATTCCTTCTATCAGCTCTCCCTTCCTTTATATCTTTGGTATTATTTAATCTCTTTTTGATAAGGAATACTTCAATTGCACATACTGACAGCTTTTCCCAATGTTTTTCCCCACTACATGGTTTGACCTGTTCACTTCCTCCTTCCATTCCTATTTCCTCACCTCCTCACTAAGAGCTTCTCACCTCACACAAAATGTTTTTCTTCACTATCTTACCATTCCCCAGATTACCACACTCCTGATCCTGCAACTGGAATTTCATCAAGACTTCCTAATATAAGGAAAACCAACAGGATCAAATCTGCTTCTTTTAGATGAAGTGAGTATAAAAACAAGTTGAGCTCACCACCCTTTGACCAGACCAAAAATAAAAGATCAGACAAATGGTATCACCTTTTGTCTGACTGTTTTGTGCTTCTGGTTTCAGCTTCATTTCCATATGAATAGTTACAGTGCCTAATTATACTATACATTCAGTCTAAAGCATGCAGAGAAGAAAGAGTCCATGGCTACTTGAAGCAGGATGTTACAGCAGACATGAATCCTCAACCTCTTTTACACAATTTCCTCTTGCTACTGAAGGAAGAGCTCAGACCTACCACTACAGAAGTAGTGTTTTATACAGATGTAGTAATTATTGCCCATAAAAATTCCAACATCAAAACTATCATTACACAAATTAAAGTTGATATTAGGACATGCATTAATTCCAAAAAAAGTCTACATCTCTGAAGCTGCTATCAAAACAAGAACACCACAGTTTTAAAAACATGAAGAAATAAAGAAAATTTTTAAAAGCTGATAAATATTAGGAAGCAAAGTTCACTAAACAGTCCTATTTGTACCACTTAACATCTTACAGGAAAGCATCAAGAAGAAAAAAATTACCTTACTTCAGCTGGTGGATTTTGTGAGTAAGGATTTGCAGAGCATGCCAAAATCCTGACTACAGCTCCAGGATGATAGGTTTCCAGAATGTGCACTGCAGTGGGATAAACTGGTTCTTCAAAAGCAAGTTCCACATAGTCCTGGCTACAGAAGGTGGATGGAGTCCTCTTGAAAGGCAGCCGGGCGCTCGGGCAGCGATCCCACCAGGTGCCGTAAGTTCGAAAGACCGCAGTCTGGGTAAAGTCACCAGAACTAGGGTACACGTTGGGAATCCCTGCTAAATTCCACATGGTATAGGACATGCTGTTCTCACTGCCATAGTGAGAGCTGAAATCCAGCACTTCTTTGGCATACTGAACTATCTCAACGTTGATGGGCAAGGCGCGGGTGTTGGATTCAATGGCCCTCCGACTGTTCATCTCTCCTCTCGTCGCTGTCCTCGCCCGGCGCCGAAGGCACATGTAGTAAAACATGCTCAGGACTGTTAGCATGGGAAACACTGGTGGCATCTAGATAGGTCTTAGGAAGATGCAAAAAGTCAGGAGTCCTTTGTAAGTTGCATTAACTGCCTGTGGTGTTTTGGAAAAGAGCTGATAAAACAGAATGAATAAACACAGTGAGTAGACACAGAGTTCTTAGAAAGCAAATTGTGCCGTTTTGAATATCATCTTAAACAAAGTACTGCTACTAAAATATTAATAAATTAATGTATTTTATTGTAAGACAATTGTTTAGTTGGAAGCTACTAAGTGTGGCTTCCCATTTACTTTTTACCTTACTTGACATTCATTTTTTGTTTAAAAAAAAGAGAAGATATGAAGAAATATCAGCCAAAACCGGCCCTCAAGCAAAAAAAAAACTAATGGTCAAAATAAGCATTATCTTTAGGGATTTATTACAAGAAAAGAAAATTGCAGTGACTCAGGGAAATTAATTCAAGTAAGAAATGAAATTTGGCCCATGCTGTAAACAACTGTGAAAGCATATCTGAAGATACACCTTCCCATTGTGAAGACACAGCTTCTTAAAACCACTGTGAATGGTTTTACTTTCTTAAAAGAAGAGTAAATGGCCTTAAGAGTGAAAAGAAGGAGCTTTTGGGCTGTTAATCTAAACTTAACTGCTTCCTCTATTAGAGCACTAATCTGAAAGAAGAGTCACAAAAATAATGCCTTTACCATTTGAAGCTGTCCATGACAGCACACAGCAACAACAGAAGGGTCATCAGCCTCCCAAAGGATGCTCAGAATTCACTAACAACATCATCTTCCTTTAAACCATGCAACAAATGAAGTCTTCAAAAGAGTCCTGGCATCAGAAGCAGAAGTCCCCATAGAAAGCATTTTAATTCTGACAAGAGAAAATATTTTCATTAAAGTAGCAATTCAGTTAAACACAAAATGTACTAGATCTGCATACTTTAAAAACCCAACACAGAATATATTCCTAATTAAGAATATTGATGTGTTTTACACAGATGACACCAACACAAGTAAAACAATCAAATAAGTAGGTTTAGCAATTAGAAAAGGCTAAATTAGAGGTAAGCTACTTTACTAAGGTTTTCTGTTTACAACAGTGAAGAAGCATTTATAGCTGAATGTTCTCTACAGGACACAGGAGGGCTGTATCATATTCCCTACTAATAAGGATCCTCTTACATATGCTTGTCCCATATTGAGCAGCTGCTCCATACCTGTGTGATGTAAACTGTGAGTTTTACCAACACACAACAAAATGTGCCGTGTATTCTCCAATTTCCACTGGCACTACCCAACACACTCAGGCTATGAGTTCACAAACTTTCTCACAAACTGGCCTTCTCATTAACTTGTCCATCAGCTTTACTAAGAGAGAATAAGGAGCAATGCCTGTAACCCGTTAGAGGCCAAGCAGGGATGACTAAGCATGTCTCAAAATAGAATAAATGTTTCTTCAATAGCCCCTGCGGGAGTTGCCGCTTAGTTTACCACAGGATACACACTGTGGTAATCTCTGAACCAACAGATGTGACCCTTCTATTGCAGAAGACACCTCAAGTAACAACAAACACGATGCCTCACACTGCCAGGCAGACACGCCATGTATTTACTGTCTGCAGTGGGTACAAGTGAGACCCTACTGTAGCATTTTTGGGAGCACACGTTTAAAGTAGGGTAAATTACTAAACAAATGGAAGCTTTTTAAAGTCTCTACACAGATCTACAGTGTGTTTTTTAGGTCAGTTGCTCGTTCCCATACTCACAAACACACAGAGATGTACAAACAGCTCTCTTTGGCGTGAACATTTCCAGCAAGAAGGCACTTGTGGTAACAGATAAGGACAGGCTGCACTATTTGCCCATTTGATTCAGGACAGAAAGAAAGTTTACTAATGAAGTGCTCAATTCTCACTTTCTTGCTTCTACTATTATTGGTCTTTAGTTTAGTTTCACATGTTGATGTAGCTGTCAAGGACATGAATTACTCCTGATACTCAGTGCAGAAGGAAATGCATAAAACAATATGCAAGATTTACTTCAGGCTGCCCTGAAACACCAAGAAGCAATAATGTCACATTTCCCACAAACAACCTAAGCCACCCTTCAGAAAAGACACTGGGAAAAAAAAGTAGCACATCCCTGAACCTTTCCTCCTTAAAAGAAAGGAAAAAACAAAAAAAAGAAAAAAGGAACAACTCCAAACTGAAAATAGTTATTATTTTATTTTTTCAAAGCAGAGATGCTTTGATGTAAGACGAAGTAAAGATTACAAATACATTCTCCTTCTGGATTTTCTCCCTCTTAAAAAAATAGATCTATTTAAAGAATATGCCAACAGACATTAAACTTCAACAAATGTTCTGCTATCAAGCCCTGAAATCATGGCTAGATCAGCATATACACCACCTTCAAACTCAAAATTTTCATGATTAAGAAAAATACAGCATTATAGATCTCAATTTTAAGAATCATTCAGCTGTGGTACTTGAATATCAGTGGGAATCACTTATCTCACATGTGCAACCTACACAACCTGGCATCTGCACTGCAAACTCCAGCCTTCCTCTGGCCACAGCCTGCAGTTCTTGTGGCACTGTAAAACCCAGCTGTGCTCCTTATCTTAGCTTGTCCAAGAGCAGCAAAACCATCCAGCAGTTCAGGGCTGTATGTCAGCCAGCTGGCCAGTTTAAGCCAGGTCTAAGAGAAGAAATAACTGAAATCATGCTGAAGATTTTCCATTAGCAATAATGTTAATTTGGGTCATTCTCCCTCTAGCAGCTTAATAATTTCATAAAACCAGTAAAAATTTGAAATCCTTGACATTGACACAACTTCATCAGTTTTGGCTGGCATTGGTCAACAGGTCCAAAAGTAAATAAGTAGGAACTGAAAGCTTTCATGTAAACTTACTAGTCTGAACAACAGAAATGGAGACAAATTAAAGAGTTAAAAACAGTATCAGATATAGTAGCTTATAACAAGAAAGACAAAACCACTGTAAAAGAAGGATTAAATAACCATTAGGACTACAATACAAATAGGAATTCTTCTTCTGGCACTTTAAAAGAAGCATTAGGAATTGTGCGGCGTTAAAAAGACAAATGAAAAATTGCTCCAGAGGTTAAAGGATAATAAGCTAGTGAAAGAATTACATTAAATACACATCAGTAGGGCCAGATGATACAAAGAGATTTTTTTTCAGGAACTACCAGAAGTCAAGCTGATTTCTAATTAACAGGATTTAACTTTGCAAAACAAGATAAAAATGCAGACTCGGGTCTACGCAAAGCATCACGATAAACAGCTCTGGAGCTCATGTACATGCAAAGTTTATGTCAAAAGCTCCCCCTTCCCTCAAATTGCTTGATTATTTTAAAGAGATCCACTTAGGCCCATGTAACTATGCCTTCTGATCTCTGGCTGGGTCTTTGGCCTGCTGTATATTATTAATTTTTTTTTTTTTTTTTTGTACAGGCATAATTATGCTAAACTAAAGCCTAATAAAGGGTTCTTATAAGGGTGTCTTTTTATCCTCCTCCCAAGCAGCAGCCTTCTACATATTTTATTTCTTTTATATATATTTTTTTCCTGTCAATACCATTAAATGGACTGAAAAAGTACTATGAAATACCAGAACCAGTTTTCAGTCTGATGTCCCCAAACCATCTTGGTGAGTGCTGGCTTGAGGGGGGAGCAAGACTGCACAGGTCCCAAGCCAGACCAGCTCAAAGGACTCCCAAAATGTTATCTCTACTTTAACAGACAGGACTCCAGAAAACCACTTTGGACTAGACTTGGAATAAAACTTTTTTAAGCGATATTTTCTTTCAAAATACATTGGAGTCCATCACGTTATTTACAATATCTCCTACCCAGACTATTATGTATTTTATAACTATTTCAATTATATGGGCAAGCCTCCTTTTTCTAACCTTTCTTTTCTTCATGCTATACATACAGAAAGGCTTCTAAGACTGTAATTCACTACTTCCTTCTTCCAAGCACAGAAAACCTAGAGAAAGTAAAACATCTTACAGCTTCTGTACAGATCTCATGGGAAAAGGCACTAATTAAGTTAAAGCATTCCAAAGCACTAGACCTCTTCAGTCTACTTTGCCTCTTTTTACAGGGAATTTTTGTGTACAAATCTATTTTCAAGCTTTGAAGAAACTCATGCAATTAATGACTCCTGTACTTGAAAAAACAGCATGAAGCTGAGTCAGGGCAGGTTTAGGTGGGTATGAGGAGAATGTTTTTCACTCAGAAGATGGCTGGGCACTGGAGCAGGCTCTCCAGAGAAGTGGTGACAGCACCAGTCCTGTCTGAGTTCAAGAAGCATTTGGACAATGCTGTCATGTCATTGTTGGACTGTCCTGTGCAGGGCCAGAAGTTGGACTCGATGATCCTGATGGGTCCCTTCCACCTCAGAATATTCTATGATTCTACCTGTTCATTTTGGTTAGCTCGGCAAATGCAACTCCTCAATAGCCACAATTTTATCCCTTACAAGCAGAAACAGTACAGAGCTATTCACCAACCAGACTGCTGAGAAAAGGTGGGAAGTACACAGAAAAATACTTGAGATTTCAAAGGGCTGTGAAATGAAGGATTTCTGTGAAAACATAACAAGTAACAGATACTAGATTTAGGGAAAAAAAATGGCACATTTTATCCCTGAGCCATCCCTGGAAAAGCACATGATAGGAAAGAGTTTGTACTATTTCAAGAGAAGCAAATGTTGTACATGCTAGTCATGCATACACCAGGTTTGATTTTTAAAGCCAGCGAAGTAATAATTCCTGTTCACACCAGCTTTGCTAATCTCACATTTGGGAGCAGCGAGCAATTCTCCTTCATCTGACTATAAAAGAAACAGCAACATTGACAAATTTCAAAGAATGTATAAATGACAAAAACAAGGGCTCATATGATCTCTGAAGAAAGATTAATGCAATTTAATATGTGTGTCTCAGATAAAAGACAGTAAATGGGAAATCTCTTAATTATCTTTGTACACTAATGCACAGAGGGAATACTGGATCCTTACATTACAGTCTAAAAGAGAGTACTTCTACCACAGGTTAGCATCTCTTGCTGTTAATTACCAAGATTATACCAACATCTACACTCAACTTGTTGAAACTAGAAGCTATTCTTAATTAAAAATTAATAAGCTATTACCAGTAGACTTTAAACTCAGGCCCCATTTGCTGCATTTCTTCCCATAATATATTCTGGCACTTAATAAGCCACTTCACACACACTTCTAACTAATAATTCTACTGTTTGAAAAAAATTGCAGTATATTGCAATTTTATCTATCTAAAATCTTACATTGTCTTCATGAGCACCAAAACAGGCAAAATCCAAGAATTTCTAGTAACTTCAGTGACTGCACTCCTGCTAGGACCAGACTCATGATGTGGTTCAGCACAGAGATACAATGGAGACAAAAGTTCCTTTGGCACCTATTACACATACAGAGTGTCTTATGGAGGCGTGTCTTAACAGAAATTGTTTCTCAACATGAGTAAATCATCATGTAGCCCTTTCTATTGACAGTCTAAAGTTACCAGCATTATGCCACTTCATTCTCACCAACAACCCTTCCAGCTGTGGTGAAACTCTCCACTTCATGTAAAAAAAAAATAAATTTAAATTCCCCACACATTTTAAAAAGAAATTTGTGTGCACTTGTCTTATTTGCCTTTTCACTTTTCTCTTGAGATATTATACGGCCTCTCCATGCAGGCATACTCTGTACAGCATTTACTTGTTGGTCAGCTGCCTCCTCACTGCATGGATCGCAGGTATTAGGCCACGCAGTTGGTACCTGCCACTGTCACAGAATTGATGAATCAATTGGGTTGGAAAAGGCCTCTGAGATCAACAAGTTCAACCTGTGACCTAAAAGCACCATGTCACCCAGACCATTGCACTAAGTGCCGTGTTTCCTTAAACAGCTCCAAGGACAGTGACTCCATCACCTCCCTGGGCAGCCCATTACAGGGTCTAGCCACCTCTTTGGTGGACAAATTCTTCCTCATGGCAAACTTAAATCTCCCCTGGCACAGCTTAAGTCTGTGTTCTCTCGTCCTAATCATGTCCGTTCACATCCAACTGATGTCCATTTGTCAGCCTGCACTGGTAGCAAATAACAATCCACAAGAAGTGAAGCACCCCTAAGTACACACCTAAAAAATGAAATAAAATAGTATCGCTAGTTCAGCTCCTATCCTGCTTTCTGTCGTGTTGTGAAGCCGTGTCAGTGTGGAACACCGCAGGGACCGAGCAGCGGCGGCGGACCCGCAGGGGAGAGGAGCACAACCCGTGCCAGCCTGCCCGCTTTGTCTGGTCCCGGCACTGTTCCTCCCGTCCTCCCTGCTCCATCCCATCCCTACCCCTTCCCACTCCTGGGGTGCCCGCGCTCCCTCGCTCCCTTCCCCGGGGGGACAGCTCCTTTCCCCGGTGGGCAGCTCCCGCCGAGGCCTAGGGACAGCGGCGGGCAGGTGCGGACGGGACTGCCCGGCGCCGCCTCTGCCTTCCGCCTCCCCTCCCCGACAGCAGCACCGGCCCGGCCCGGCCCCGCCAGCCTGCCCTGGGCGGGCGGGCGGACGGGGAGCGCACACCCGCGGCCGCCCGCCCCCGCCGCGCAGGGCCGGCCCCGCACCG
Organism: Melospiza georgiana; assembly: GCF_028018845.1. Taxonomy (NCBI): domain Eukaryota; kingdom Metazoa; phylum Chordata; class Aves; order Passeriformes; family Passerellidae; genus Melospiza; species Melospiza georgiana. The sequence continues at coordinate 9,852,891 of NC_080432.1, read as the reverse complement.
GGGCTGCTGCAGGGCCCGGCGCTGCGGCCCCCCCGCGCCCGCCCGGCAGCAGCACCACCACCGCCGCCACCCTACCCCGTCCGGAGGGCGGAGCTGCCCGGGCCGCCGGAGCCGCCGCCGCGCCGGGCGCCGCCGGAAGCAGCGCGCACGGAGGGCGGCGGGGGCGGGAACCGGGGGAAGCGGCGCCGCGGGGGCGGGGCCGGCGGCTGCGCCTGCCCGAGCCCCGGCGTGGGGCGGGCCCGTGCGGGCAGCGGCGCGGAGGGTTTGCTGTGGGGTAGGGGAGTGCCGGAATGACAAGGGTTGGAAGGGCCCTTAAAGATCATCTAGCCCCAGCCCCACTGCCATGCGCCGGGACCCCCAGCACTAGAACTGATTGCTCAAAGCTCCATCCAACCTGGCCTTGAGCAATGCCAGGGATGGGGCATCCACGGCTTCTCTGAACAACCTGTTCCAGTGTCTCACCGTTCTCACAGTTAAGAACTTCTTCTTGTTGTCTAACATAAATTTCCCCTTTTTCAGTTTGTACTACCACAACAAGGACAGGTGCAGAGTCCCAGCAGCTTCCCTGTCAGCCCCTTCAGACACTGGAAGGTTGCCATGAGGTCTCCACAAAACCATCTCTTCTCCAGACTGAGCAGCCCCAACTTGTGCAGCATTCATAGGGGAGATGCTCTAGTCTGCACTTGCTTCAAAACTTTCATGTTGTCCTTACGCTGGGCACACCATAATTGTACACAGTATTACAGGTGGGATCTCACCAGAGCAGAGTAGAGGGGGAAAATCACCTCCCTGACCCTGCTCGCCACACTGCTTTTGATGCAGCCCAGGACTCATTGGTTTTCTGGACTATGAGTGCGCACTGCTGGCTCGTGTTGAGTTTTTCATCAGCCATCACACCTAAGTCTTTCCCCACAGTGTGGCTCTCAGTCACTTCTCCACCCAACATGTAGGTGTGTCAGGGATTGCCACAATCCTGGTGCAGGACTTCACACTTTGCTTTGTTGAACTTCATGAGATTCACACCAGCCCACCTCTCAAGTGTGTCAGGGTCCCTCTGGGGGACATCCCTTCCCTCCAGGCTGTTGAATTATTGGATGTTGTGCTTTGTGACTCAGGCCCACTCTGCTTTGTGCCTTGTTAGCTCTGCAGACATGAAGGCCATGGTGAGGTGGGTGCTGTGAGCCACCCTCTCAGGATGAGCCCCGGCTTGGTTTCTCACAGAAAACCAGGCAGTGTGTCTTGCCCTAGCCCCAGGCCAGCTGGATTATGCTTTGAATGTCATGTTTGAGTTCCTAGCATGCCATGAGGGCAGCCCTATTTTTAATTGATCTTAAAAAGTACTTACTCCAGCACACTATGGTGCCTCTTGGGTTGCAACCTGGTGTATTGCAAAGGAAATGTCATATAATTTAATTTGGTGCTTTCTCTCCCAACTACCCCCCCTTCCAGTCAGAGCTTCTGCAATAATCACTGAAATTGCTGTTACTCCATCTGGTCTCCTCAGGTTTCCATCAAGGCTCCATGTTAGATGGTACCTGGGATAACTCAGTTGCCGTAGAAAATAAAGTTGGTGACTTTTACTAGGTGGTCAAACATAATTCTGAAAATCCAGAAAATATGCAAATAGTTGCTATGTAAGGTGCTTTTTGTATAATCCTTTAATATAAATTCTATGCATTTATAATAAATTTCAAATATAGAAATCTATAAGTTTAGTATAGAATGCATTTTGGTTGCTAACTGCAGTGGCAGACAAGCCACCACACAGTCCCGATTTCCACAAGGGACATGCCAGGATGACCAGCTTCCAGGTGATTTGTAGACCTGCATGCACCTGTGTGCACACATACAGAAATGCACATATACACACATGTTTTATGTGCCTCAGACACCACTGTACTGTTTCAAAATAATAATTCAAGTCCCAAATTTTAAGGCACTGCTTCCATGGAAGAGGAAGCTAGACCCTTCAGGTTTCAGTGACAACAATGTAGAGTGCCTTTTGACATCATTTATCCTCACCTCAATCCTACAGTCGCATGCAAGCTATAAGAGTATTTATAAAGGTGCTTTCAATAAACACCTTCCCAGGGAGCGTCTAACTCAAAGTTTGAATTTTTAATACAAAATAAAATTGGAAACAAGAATTTGAATAAGTTTGGTGAGTCAGAAAGTAGGTTAGGGATGAAAAGAAACTTCTGTAGTTTATTTTATTTTTATTATTGCTTTCATTTCAGGTTTTGTACCTCTCATGCTATCCTCTCTTTTCAAATTAAGCGAAGAGAAAATACTGTGAACACACCATTTATCTAACCCATTTAATTGGTTAATTTAACAAATTATCTAACCCCTTCTATTAGCATTCAGTCCCCTAAGAAGAGGAATGCAAAAGTTTCTATTTCTGTCTATTGTCAGCTTTAAAGAGAAAGCAAGCAAGAGACATCTGTACAGAGTTCTGTGTTTGGCCAAATTGTTCCTATCCTTTGTTTTTGTGTTGTGTGGAGGTTGAATTCTGTATCAGTGCAAAACCTAGATGGATATGAAAAGTTTTTCTCTCAGTCCACTCATCTGCCAGCTCACAGAGGCTGGAACAGATTGCTCTTAAATTTAGCATTGTCAAAGTTCTGTGTTTGGTCTGGTCTGCTGGGCTTATTCTATAAATCACAGGGAGACCTGGATACCTCCAGGTGATCCAACATATCCCCTTCTCTCCTATGATAGGTGCCTAAGGGACATGGAAGTTGTCACTGTTTGGAGGTACATCTCTCTCCACTTCAGATAGACCATCCTCAAGCTTTCAGACAGAAAATGTGTGAACACATCCTTAACAAGCTAGAGAAATTACTACACCAACTCCATCATTATTCACAGAGGCTGCCCAATGGCATGTAGCATTTTAAAACTGCAGAAAGACTAGTATGTATTGAAAGGGATAGAGGGCATTGGGTGACAGTGTCCTTTTTGTCTAGGCTGCTGTCTCAAAGTCATCCTATGTGCACTCAAGATGTGCTCCAAATTACTGTCAAATTGTCATTCCGCAGCCTTTGCAAAAATCAATTGATGATCTGTTTTTATTCAACAGTTATCCACATCTGGAGCTGACAGATAATTTCCAGTGAGCTATGGCACATGAACACTTTATACATATTTCTATATCCACATCAGCAGTAAAACTAGGCATAGAATACATCCCAGAAATAGTCCACCGTTGAATGGAAATACAGTGGTAAAGCAGTACAGGAAACCTTCTGTTTGTAACATAAGAGTGAGACTTGGCTTCTCTGTGTTAATCAAACTTTGTAATCACCAAATTCGTGTTTTGACAGCATCCTGCTTCTTCTTCAGGTTTTTCTCTTTATTATAACCAGTGGTATGTCTTGCCCATTAGGGGAAATCTTAACTGAAGTCAGTAGGAATACTGTTATTTCAAAAATAGGCGTAGAGCATGGAAAGCTTGTAAGTGGCATGGATAAAAAGTTATGTCTGTGTATATGCCAAAAGTACATAAAGGAGAGATATGACTGGTGACATTTCATGACTTTTGGCTCCCAAGACAGGTGACTAGGCCTTGATTCCACAGTCAGGTACTTCAACTCATACCAAGGCACCCTTGTGAAAACCAATTAAAATGTCCAGAGAGAAACTTTCCAAAGGAGGAGGTAAAGATACCACACACCAGCTATTGGTCTTTGGAGGTCAAAGGCTCATTTACATTCTACACTCACAAAAGGTGTCCAGATCCACTTTTCCAGGCAAAGTGGTTGTTGGAAAAGCACATGTAGCAGAGGGATTTATAGTGAGAACAAAGAATCTGCTGATGGAGCAGTGAGGCTTACCTGAGCCTTGTGCAAACACTTAGAAGACAACTCCCAGTGGATACAGGGTAACACTTTAGTTAAGTTTGCAAACAAGGGAGGTCTGTTTTGCTGCTTCTAACATATTTATTGAGAAAACGTTTTGTAAGTAAACAATTCATGAAGGAAACTAGCTGACTTTGAAGTCAGCAGGTCCTGCTCCCAGCAGGGAACTGATCTGAATTTTGTTACCACTTTGCAAAGCTTTGTATATTAAAGTGCTAAACTGAACCCTAAAAATAATGAAATCATTTTAATCAGTGAGTTATTTTTAATACAACAGACTTAGCCAAGTGCTAACTGCAAAGCAGCACTGAGTGCGTATGCGTAACACCATTGCCACTGGTGTGAATTGTTCTTTCTGGCTTCCTCTGCATCTCCGGTTATTAACCCAGCATGGGAAACATCTCACTGCCTTTTGGACCAGCATTACTGCTTTTTGATATGTGAAATTACATATATTCTTTGAAATGGAAGAGAAAGTATACTAAGTCAATGAGACTGAGTAAGTTCGTAGGTGTTCCCATGATCCAGGCCTAACAATTCTTTGGCTGATATGTTAGCTGGAACTCTTTTTTCAAAAGGAAATTTTTTTATTCCCTGTGGGGTTTTTTCCCATGTAACAATATTTTGTGTAGCATTCTCTCTTTCTCTGCTATATTCTATGAAAATGCTGTATTGTGTAGTTGATCATATTTACTGCATTTTATCTTTATTTTCTTGTATTTTATCAAAAGATAAAAGAGAAGAATGTGCCACAGTACAAGTATGTGCTTAAATTTTATATGCTATTAAACAACTGCTGTGTTTCATTTGTGTCTCTGCTGCTTGTTACTAGTTCTTGGTAGATCACATTGAATTTAGGCTATAGATTTATTGAGCAAGGGTGATGTCTTGCTTTGTCTCCCATAAAGTCCCTAGTATACATAATTTTATATATTTATATATTATGTGATAGTAACAGATTCAGCATTTGAATGGTTAACCACTGCCCTTGCTGTGTAAATACTCCACATGATATGTAATTAAGCTTTAAGAAAAAAGCATAAAGATTGAGAAAATGCTGATTTATCAAAATACAGTATTACCTGGACATATCATGGTTAAACATCTTTCTTCTTTCCTTTTTGTCTTCCTGCAGAAATATGAGCAGTATTCCTAAAGCCTGGAAAGGATGTGCTGACTGAAGTCTTTATGAGATTTTTAATGAGGATTAGGGAATCTGAGATAGCAAAATCTACTGTATACAAGGAGGTTGTTGTGCAAGAATCTTCAGACAAGTTTTAGACCAGAATCCTTTGTCAGCAACAGTAGGATCCAGTAAGGATAATATGCTAATTTTAACCAGCAATAGGCTTCATATAGGGATCTAAAGAGACAGAGATAGATACAATCTTATTAAGCTTTTGTGTTGACACTGCACAGCTTGTTCCTGCATTCAATTGAAATTTAAGAGCGGGGCTGTAAAACCTATACAGCATTTTAGGAAGATATACAGTAACGTTGAAACCTGAATAACAATTGAAAGAATGAGTAGGAAATTCCCTTAGCCCTTGGGCTACCACCATTTTTCTCTTCCAGCAGACAAGTAAATGCTCTAGGTGTCTATGCCATAAAAAATTTTCCCAGAGGCAATTCTGGCAAAGCACCTACTTTCTTCAAACCAGACTTGCTGCTTTAACCTTCTGAATGTCAAATTTCTAAAAGTAAGTGCTCCTAGTGCACTGCTGGCTGTTTCTACTCAAGGCTTTCCTTGCAGCCTGCCAGCAGTGCAGAGAGGTATCACAGGCAGGTACACTCAAGGAGTAGGGACAATTGATTCCTTCCTTATAACAAGAGAGCTGTAAGGTACATTTAAACAATGTCTCATTGTAATTTCACAATGGAAAGAAAGTTCTAACAATTAGAAGGATAATTAGTGTTTTATCAGACATGATATTGACTGGTAGTAATTGTTAATCAGCTCAAGTATCATTTATCATGCCAGTAATTTTTCTTTAGAAATTTATCAGTGATTTAATATTTTAATGTATAATGGCTGTAAGAACTGTCTGGAAGCAAGGAGCAGATGATGGGTAGTTTTGAGATAGATGAGTAAAATGTCCACACTGCATTTTTCAGCACTAAAACCAGGGGAATAGGTACAGCTGCAGTGCAGTACTTCAATGTTTGCACATCTGAGTCATATTGATATCAACAGAGATTTGTCATTAAGCCTCACAAAAAGACATTGTCATCCTCTCATCAAGCATCACACAACTATTTTAAACTCTCTACAATGCATTCATATGACCAGAGATATTTTTATAGGTCAGCTGTGTTCCATAGCTACAAAACAGTGGTTCGTCCACTGCTGCCACATTTCACAATAGCATGATCAGTCAAATCAGAACTTAGCAAAGATGAAGAGTTACAGATGCTTGACAGTTAGATGATTCCACCAAGAAATCTTGAAAAGCATTGAAAAGAAACATGGAAAGCATTGAAAAGTACTGTAAAGTTCCTATTGCTGCTCAGATTGGATCAATGTTAGCATTGTTATCAGCAGCACTGAGTGCAGAAGCTGGAGGTTCATTGCAATGTCTTAAGCTTCTGATATGGTACATCAGATGGGCAAAAGTTTTCTTTCAGAAAGAGCATGTGCATCCACAGATGCAGAAAAGCTGCTTTCAGCCATGTAAATATGCCAACAGTAAAACCATATGCTTATTTAGTATCTTTCTCCATTGCTAGGGATACTACATGTATGAAAAGTAAAATTGATGGATCAAAAGACAATATAAGAAAAGGTGTCTATAAAAGTTAAGATTATGGTGCTTGATGTGTTTTATTTAAAAAAAGAGAGAGACAAGGAAATATACAAAGCATTTTGAAAAGCTTATTTTGTGATGGAACGGTTCAAAATATATATTAGAATTCAGCATCCTATTTTGTTGCCTTCTTTTAAAACAAAATTACTCCTGAATTTTAGTGAAGGAAAGTTTGGAAGGTCCAAATATTTGCAAGATTTAAAAAGTCATGGGAAATCTACCACAGCTTGGGCAGTTAATGACCTAATGACCTCCTGGTTAACCTAATGAATCCTCTTCAACAAGCAAGGGCACAAAAAAGGAAGTTATCTTCTCAAAGAGGTAAGGTCAATTTGCCAGCAGAAATTATCCTCCTCTCAGAGTTGAGGATAAATGGTTTCCGGTTGTCCATCTGAGCTTGTCATTCAAGCATTTTTCCAAACTGTAGAGAAAACTAGGGAAATGGATTGAGAAAGAGGGCTCATCTTGCTAGGGCAGGTGTGTAAAGCTGGCAAGAAGTCTCTAGTTCTGATCTTTGTCCTTTTTGTCTTGAGCAGATAATGTGTAAGTAAAGAAAGTGACACTTCCCTAAATACATAAGCTTTTAGCAGCCAGTCTCAGGAAAGACTTAATGAGCTTCAGCTTTTAACTAGAAGCTTGTATCCACCTTCTTTCCCTGCTATACCAACAGCTAAAACATATGCTGTGTGTGTGTGCTTGTAAATTCCATATGTGCAGACACACACAGGAAACACTCCTGATCTCTTTAATTTGTGCAAGTCCCTTAAGTGTGGATATGGTACAAATACAAAATAGCACAGTGCACAGCCAAATGTCTGACCCAAGCCTTCTCTGCTTAATAATGAACTTGCTACAGCAATAGAAACAACTGGACTAAGTCGCTTCTGAAGTACGCATGGGCACCATGTTGGCATTCAAATGACCAGAATATAAAAGCTGTGGGTGAGTCTGGGGTTTTTCCATTCTTGGCTAATAATTATACTGGAATTTTCCTTAGCAGGCTGGATACTCTATTTCCATCTTACAGCTGGTTAGAAACAAGCAAGCTGTTAGTTACAAGTAAATTGGGTCAGTTTATTTAGCTATCTCCTTCTGTTTTGCAACCTTCTAGCTTTTGAAATTGTCATATTTTCTTGCAATACTTTGGCTGGTTTCCCTAACTGATAAAGTATGTTCATGATCTAGATCATATTTATAAATAGAGTGCTAATGGGAGGCAATATCAAGCAACATGATGTCATATTGGTACACAGGGGAATTGTAATGGGCAGAACACCTACATGTAAGTTCTCCATTAAACACTGCCAGGAAGAAATACAGGAAAATGGAAGTAAATTCTAGCTGATCCTAAACAAGAAGAACTAGGCATTATTTTAAAATAATTCCTTTTCTGCATCCACACATCATGATTGCTTTGGAGAGGTCTTACAGCATAACGGGAGGTGCTGGTTCCTAGCTATAAAATTACCAGCACTGAGAAACTTCAAGACCACAGGTATGTTCAGGCTGAGTCAAACACAACAGAGTCACACACTGTTAAACCTGCATGGTCTCTGATTTTGTCAGCTGTGGGTTGATTCCTGGTGTGTTAATGAAGACCTAGGCACAGTTTTCTTGATCAACGTAAGGCTCATAACTTGTTACTTAAGCAGTAAAGAAAGGTTTCATTTTTTTGAGCTGTTGCATCTGATACCTCAATTATTCATCCTGGGAATTAATGTACAATTAACATGAATTTGTGCTGTCATGGAAATCGATGGTTACGTTAATTTGAATGCAATTGTTGAAAGAATTTTGAATAATGAAAAGGCTGATAAAAATATCTTTGTATTGGACACAGCTCAGACTGTGTAAGGAACAATTTTTTAAATGTAGAAATATCTTCATAGTTTATTTGTTCCATTGTCCCTTCAGTTTCAGGCTACTAGGCACTGTGTGCCAATGACTTCCCCTAATTATGATCATTCAATAGTTTTTGACTACAAGTATATATAAAAGAATTGGCCTTCTTCTATATTGATTTTTACACTTTGAAGTGACTGGAATTAACCCATTATAAACTAGCATAAGGAAGATCTTAGGTAGGTCAGTTTTTCCTGAAGGTTTTTCCTCCAGCATATCATGAGATTTGTCAGGGAGTTACTGGTAACATAATTAATTAGTTTATCCAGAAACAAGGTAACAGTGTGCAGTTGCTAAGAACACTGGAATAAGTTTTTCAGGGATGAGTGATTTTATTCTTAGTTTTTAAATAGAGCAGTTTCCCAAGAAGACTGGTGTTTGTTTTGGATCTCTTGATTTCTCTGTTCCTGCATCAAAGGCTTTCCTTACTGTTTGGAGGACATAGCTAGAGATCACCAGTCCAAGCATGAAGCTGCAATGACATCTGCAGCTCCTGCATGAGTCTGGGATGCGCAGAAAACTGCATATGTGAGAGCAGCACACTACCTCCACACAGGGGACATCAAGTTATTTGGAATAACCAGCAAAATTAAACAGGGTTGGGGGTTTTTTGCTGCCTGCTGTTAGCTTCCAGTACTCATTAATGAAATATATTTATCATTGTTTATGATTTTTCCCCTATTCTATTATTATAACCCTTTAGACAGAGTGTTGTCCTGTCCCTGGCTTCCTGATGATCACTTATTCTGGGCACATAGTTCTGAAGGTGGCATTGTTATTGACTGAACCTACTAACTGCTCGAGAAAATGTTGATTACTTCACATTCCTGAAAATTAATCCTGAAACCTTCCTGAACTATATTAATCAACTCCTTTAACATTTTCTCCAGTGGAGAAGGTGCAGGCCAGCAGTGTCATCCAAGAGCAGGTGCTCCTCCCTGCCTCATTAGCACCTTGCCTTCTTCAGCTGCAAAATCCCCAAACTCAAGAGGGCTATTTATAGCTTTTACAAAGCTCCCTTGGCCTGTCCTGTGTCTCAGCTAACCATTTGTCTGCCTCTTCCATGGTGTTAAATCAGCCCCTCATGACAGCACCCTCAAGACGCGCAGAAGCAGCGACTGGGATGTCATGGCAGGCATGAAGGAGATGGATGGCAGCTGGAATGGGGGACCAATGGGAGCATTTAAACACACTAGCTTCTGAGAGACCGAGTCAGAAATCGGGAGAATGAGAATGATCAAAGGGGAACAGGAAGGCGTAGGAGGGGGGAGGAGCAGGGACTCCCATGAATAAGAACTGGATGCATCTCAAGACAGGAGGATAATGTCATAATGCCTACAAAGCAGATAATGGTAACAAATTACTTTTAATTTTTTAATATGTGTGTCCAGAATGTATTATGTTCAGAGTACGAGAGGGCACTTAGCCCTAATAATAGAAGCCATGCTAGGAAAAAAAAAGGGAATATTTTCTTCCCTGCATTTGCGATAATTATCTTCTGACAGTTATCCTTGCACGATGTCTCAAAATCAAATACTGCTGTTGCATTGTGATGAGCAAGAATCTTTGTAGTCCTCTGCCTCAATAGGTATGTCTCAACAGCTGTCCTTGTGGTTTCAGGGTATCTGTGGATGACTTTTCTTTCCATAAGCAAGGCAGCACAGCCTGACTAGCCAAGCATGTTACTCTCAAGCACCAGGCCAACCTACCTCCGTACACATGGGATACTGGGAATAAGAATCAGTGTTTCAGGTTGGAATAAAAAATGCTGTGTTTCTAATGACATTAGGGGTAACCACAATGACAAGTGCTTTTTTATGACATTAAAAAGTAGGAACCTTTAAATGTTGATGGCAGAGGTGTGCAGTGCAAGTTAATTTTCAGCACATTGGAAATGTGTCTACATCCTCCTGCTTACAGTAATAGCTATACATGGAAATCAAATGCTCTAGGTAATAACACCCAGGTTGGCTGCAGCCAGCTGAGTGACCTTACATATCTATCACTTATCTATGTATGCAGATGCTTCCCCCATCACAAAGGAGGACTAATGATGTTACTTCAGAGAGCTAATGAGAGAATGAACCACTTAATGTTTGATTCACAAGAGCTGTAAAGCATTATATAGACAGTGTTTGTTTTTAATTCCTCCCTCTATCATTCTGGCTAATAGGTAGTATTTTTCATATTCATGCCATTATTAAAATCATATTCTATTTCGTAGATAATCCAAATCATCTTTCTGATACTCTCTTTCTTGCTTCTTTTCCACTGAGCATTTTTCCTTCAGGCTACCTGGGTCGCAGAATCTCAGTTCAACAATATGCATTGGTTAGAAGATACAGGTGAGTAGGATCATGTGTGTGTCCCCTTCCCCCAAGAGTCACAACCAAAGGACTTTATTCTCCTCTTACAATACCTGATGATCTCTGATTTTTCTTCCGTTTCAGGATCTCATTATTGAGATCCAGTTTACTCTTCTGGATAGAAATTGTTTAAAGGATCAGACTCAGAATTTTTCCTCCCACTTCTATAAAGCTGAAAGTGGTTGTTCTCAAACAGTGTCTGTCCACATCTAGATAGAGCATACAGGCTTTTCCATCTGGTTCTTGCACCAGCTAACAAACATGAAAAGACATCATCTGCAAATGATATGAAGCATCATGTGTCATTTCTTTCTTATTTAATACCAGGGGACTTCGGATTTTGCAAATATTTTTACAGGGTCTTAGAACCACCTGTATAAAAATTGGTTCATATTCAAAAATGACAGATCACCTGTGCTTGTTAAAATAAAAAGTAGCAGCAATTACACACTTGTGATACAAATAAGAATTCTGATCCATGTTCTTCTGCTTCTTTTATTTTTCATTTTTTCCAGTAAAATTTCTCAATGTCAAACCCATACATTCATTGAACAAATCAGGCTATGTCCTGTCCTATTACAAGCATAAGTGTTCCAGGAACATAGTTTAAGGATGAGGCAGGTCCCATTTAGAACTCCCGAATGGCTCTTGTATTTCCTTTAAAACAATAAATCACTCTTTTATTTCCTTCTGTTACAGGCTATTAGCCTTGCCAATGTAAGATGCTTTCTTATAGCAACTGAGACAGCAGTTCATTTGAAGCCTGCATTAAAAATGTGTTTCCACACTACTCTCTTTCCAGTCCACCCAGTTAGAGAGTTTCTTTTTACATCTGACTTTCCATCTGGATTCAGAGCATTCTGAAAAATCTGTTCTCCCTCTTCCAGGGGTTAAATTTCTGCTAACAAATATGGACTATTTGATATGAAAACCATTATTGTTTGATATGTCAAATAAAACATTTGTCAATCAAAAGTCTTTAAGCACTGGGCTGTGTGACATTTACTCTTTTATAAACCGACAAAGTCCCTGGTGGCATGCCTTTCTTCCTCTCATTTAAATAGTGGTAGAAGAACAAATCACACTTCAGGGCAAGTTGATAACTGCCAGTCACGATTTCTGCCTTGTTTACTATAATGAGCAGGGTAATAAATGCATCTGACCATTTCAGCTGGCATTTGCATAGATGAATGATTTGTCCAGTCAGTCGCTCTCCAGTGATTTGGGCCTTTTTGTCAGCACAAAGAGCATTCAGTCTCCCTGGAATTTACAGCAGCCAAGCTCTCATTAGCAAACATCCTTTACATGAATGATTCAAATAATTACCACTGAAATAATAAACTGTTTCACAAAAACATTTTATTTGATGGCTCCAAACATCAACTTTTCTGAATTGTTGACATTCAAATAAGCCAGAGAGCTTTATTGTTGAGCAACAATGATTCCCTTGTAAAAGGGTGGGCATTGTTTTACCTCCAGCAGACCTTTAAACTTGGCCAGATATCAAATGTGTCCCTCAAACAGCCAGCCAACGTGCTGGGTAATTGGAGGGCACGTACCAGATGGAGCCATAGTAAAACTGTATGTTCAGGCTCCCAACTAATTTTCACTAGATTTACTAAGGATATTGTGAGTGTAAAATTCCAGACTAATTAGGAGCAAGTTATCTCTTTGCTTCTACAGGAGTTCTGTAATTATTAAATGGGTCTGCTTGCACTGAGTGCTCAGTTCTGAGTTCTGTAATGGCATTCTAGTGCATAATTAAGTGTTATTTGATATAGTTTTGGAGTTCAATCAAATGAGCAAGCAACAATTATATCCCATTATGATCTCCTCTAGTGCCTGACAGTGGGAATGATGTCACTGTATTTCCAAACCCATAGCATGAGGCAAAAGGAATTTCCTGCTATCATTCTCCTTACCCTTTTAGCATGCATAATTAGGAAAGTTTTATTAGTTAATTTAGAGTAAGGCCATTTACTACAGCTTTTCATAGGCTGCAGGAATGTATTCAGTTTTCATTGCAGCATTGTTTGTATGGGTATGTGCATGAAATTATTATCTTAATATCAAGAGAACGGGATTCAATTGCACATTTTATGCTTCTCTTAACTGTAAGAAAACAAAATAGAACAACAGAAGGGGGAAATATTTTACTCATTATAGCACATTCTTCATTGCATGATTTCACTTTCACATTATGGTCAGGTAGGTAACAGTAATCTCAAACAGCCTAATACCTGAGACCTTGATATTCAGAAATAGAATAACTGAGCCCTGATTTTCATTTACAGGCCCTTTATATTCCTCTGGCAAGATAAATTTCTTCTGCTGCCAAGGAGAGCTAGAGAGCTCTTAAAATATGTGAAGTTCAGGCCAGTAAAATTAAATACATTAGAACACATGACTGTTATTTGCAAGCCATAAAGCACACTCCCTAAGATATAATGTCTAATAATTGTCCTGAGTCAGGAAGGCAAATATTTAGAACTCAACTTTTCACACTAAGGTATTTGCAATAGGATGAACAAAATCTGCCTCATTTTTATTCACCCAAAGGTAATTGCCCATTACAGCATCCACATTTGGGGCTATATATTCTATTTAAACATCAAGCTTTGTGAGCTGAACCCAAGTGAGCAAAGTTACTTAGATAAATTGAACACCATCTTTGAGCTTTCCAAATTTGTCCATGGGCATTTCTTCTTTATCCGGCCAAGACCATTCAAGTTCAGTCTAGTTCAGTTATTTTTTATTTCCTCCTGCTGCTTCTCTAATCTATAGCTAGTACCTAGTTTAAATAGACTATTTCTCATCCTCCTTTTTGACTTTTCAGGTGCAACATTAGAAGGAAATCAAGAAATCCCTTAATAATTCATTTTTGACTGATATATAGGGGTTTTTTGCTTAAATTTCTGTTCCATTTTGGTGTTGATGGAGCTAAGGAACAGACAGAATTGGCTGGGGCCATTTACAGATGACCAAATGTGAAGAATATTTTCTATACCTTCTGATAGTTTCATGTTCTTTTAGACTGAGAGGAGCTTGCTCTCTTGCAATGAAGAAGAGTAAACAGTTAAAAGCACTGCTGCTTTCTAGAACAGTCCAATGAACATGTCAGCAGGGGGAGAACCTGCATGTTTATATTTAACTCACAGTTTGCTCGCTGTAGTTCTTCTGTAGTAAATTGTTCATGCTGTTACCATCCTGCCAGTGAGGCACAGTGAATGTTCTGCTTCTGTCACCACCAAACTAGACTGTAAAGCTGAGTTAATTAATGACCTATTCAATCTCAAACTGCAGGCATCTCGGACATCACCACAATTTAAACAGCAGTAAAAAAACATCCTGTTTCGATGAGAGAAAAAAACTCCAGAATTTAAAGTGGGATTCAGCTCCAGATATAGTTGTGTAGGAGGCAGGTGTGTAAGCTCTCATCTGAGTGAGTTGAGACCTTGTTAATACTGTCAGAGGATATGGAGAACAAAGTCAAATCTCTGTTGACTGTAAAGAGTAGAACTCCACAAGTTACAAAGGAAGATGAGGTGTCTTGTTCACTGGTAGAGATCTCCATGTGGACACCTGAGTCTCAGTTTAGTTACTTAAATATAGGCACTTTGTGTTATTTTAAATATTCTGTGGAATCTAAGTCATCTGCACAGGGCTCTGAGCAATTTCCACACCTCTGGAACATCAGCTGGAGGCTTAGTGCAAGCAAAACACCACTAAAACTCATGTCTGCCACTCTAAAAAAAAAGTATTTTAATTCCTCCTCAGGCCTACAAATCCATAAACACTGAAAATTCTAGCTTTGACGAAACTGGAGCACCCTAAGTAGAGTTGTTTTTAGACAGAGTAGCAGAATAGGTGCCTGTCTAGTGCTGCACACTGCTGCTGGCAGGGAAATAGCATGCAAAGGACCATTTACATAATACTCAGCTTCTTGGGTGCATGGTGCCTTCCTCACATCTCCCCAGTCAACCTCCACTGCTGCTCCCATTTCTACCTGGTAGGGGAGTAAAAGGTATGGTCCCAATAACTGCTTACAGGAAGAGGTTGTATTTTATTTTTCCAGTTCACTTTGTTGTGCTTATGTAGGGGGATAGAATATAAGAAAATAAAGATAGTGTAGAAAGTAATCTCACCCCTAAGGAGTTGCAGCTGGGCCAGTTATCAAAGATTAGGAGCAGGCCTGACTTTAACAGGCCACAGCTGTAAGCAATGAGAAGAAGATGCTATAAAAGAGTGGGGTGGCTGGTTGGGAAGGGAACTGGAGTCAGTGGCTGCTTTGTGAAGGAGGAAGAGTCAGCGCTCTGGGGAGCTGCCCATGAGCAACACCAAGAAGGTATGGAACTTTTGTGATAAGGAGACAACAGTATGGAACCCCTGCAATAAGATGGTAACATGATTTAATAATCAAGGCATCGCAACTCCTTTTAATTGTAAAATGCAGCTGCAGTTTATTAGGAAAATATTTTTTTAAATTTCTCATATGTTTTCCTTTCTAATTAGGAGACTTCCTACGCTGTGTCTGACTGTTGTTCACTTTTACAACAGACAAACATAGTAATATTAAGCAAGCCTGAAAAATGCCCCCTTTTTTTCATCCATTGCTGTGACAAGATTTTAACTGGTAAATTTAAAACTTTAAACACAGAGGACTTTCTGTAAATGTGTTTTGTTTGCAGCTATATTATCTGTAGTAAAATTGGCAAATTAAAAATGGACTTGTAAACTACCCAAAAGCTGTCAATCTGGAAGTGCTGTTTTTTTTGAGTTTAATTCAGACCATTTCAAGTCATATTTTAGTGAAGCAGACCCTAAATTTATCATGAGTAGATGTCAAATAATTTTCTGTCCCATGTAAAACTTGTTCTGAATATGGAAATGTTACTTAACAAAATGCCTACCAAACTTTTTAGATGACTTCTGAAATGGAAATAAATATCAATTTATTTTAAGCCATTTCTTATCCTTTTAATTTACCAGTGAGGTTCTTCTTGAGAAGAACCAGTTACACAACAAAAGTAAACTTTTCATTAGAGCTATCACATATTATAATATTCCTAATTTCAGACAGGCAAACAAACTTAATTAACAAAATTAGTTTTCAGTGATATCCAGGGTAAGTTAGGAGCTTAATGTGACATACATGACTCATACTGCAGTCAGTGCTAGAATGACTTAAGGTATAAAGTATTGCACAGAATGTGAAGGATTTCAAGGTAATGCAACTTTAGAGTTATGCTCCAGTTAGCCCATTGTATTATACCTTGGTTTGTGTCTGGCTGTGTGTACTGGATGTTCATACTTTTATCATTGTGGTCTTTTCCTGAGCACCCTGGCCCTTCTTTGGCAGTATATTTAGGAACTGTCAGAGTTAGGAGTACACTAAAGTACATTGGGTGACTCAGTATTGTGAGACTGTTCTCTACTTGAACTCTTTGGCAAAGCTTCAATGAGACCTGAGGGGGGAAAAAAGACATTTCTCATGAGAAGCAAACTTCCATCTTCCAGGATGGATGCCTTCACAAATGATGTGTTCATGACCAGAGGCAAATGCTCAGCTTGCTATTGGCACATAAACAAGCACCAGGGTCTGTTGATCTGGGCAACAATAAGATGCTAAAAACCTGATTTCTCTTCTTTTGTGGGTAAGTCACAACAAGTGACCATTTATGAAGTCTGTCCTCAAATCTCATGACTCTGAAGTCTGTGTTCTTTGTGTATGCAGATTTACTGTTTAAGAGCTAAAAAAAGCTCAACAGGCTCTGAACAATAAATAAATCCCATTACTGAATTTTCTTCTAAGTCATGTCCTCTGCAAAACTGTCTGACTCCTCCAGAGGTGAGTCATTTGGCCTGAAATCTCCTTGTCAGTGAGCCAGATCCTGCCTTCTTTTCTGTCCCTCCTGTAATGATCCCTGGCAATTCCCCAGTGCAAAAAGTGTAAATCAGCCCATGGCTGTGCCTTTGCCACAGGGCAAGTGTTCTCAGAGGTCCTGCTCTGGAAGCAGGAATGCTCAAGGAGCATTTCAGCTTCCTTGCTTCTATGCAGTCCAGGCCTTGCTGGGATGCTAAACCAGTTTGCTAATGCTGCAGAATCTACATTTCCTACATTTGTACTGCTCTTATGTCCGTGCCATATAGTCTCAGATGAACAAATGTAGTGAAGAGAAGGAGATGGTGGCTCATGAGTGGGAGAAATTGTATTTAATGTGCAAACTGTGCATGGTGGCACAGACCATAGCCAGTACACAAGGTTGTCAAAGCAGAACAGCTACAGATGGCAGGGAGTGGAAGAGCTCCTGTGGCACCCAGATTAACCAAAATTAAGAAGGTAACAAAGTCACAATATTGTTTATTTTCATTCCAGTCCAAATACCTAAAACTTCCACATCATCTTCTACAGCCATTAACCTGACCCTGGAGTTGGAGAAGTACTGGAAAATAAAAGAGGAGCTATGCAAAAAGCTTAACATAGAGATATTATGCCTTATCCTTTAGATCTGTAACAACTGAAAATGCAGCCTGTTAAGCCTGCAGAGCCCTCCATCCTCAGAAACCCAAGTGTTTCCAGGGAATCCTCCCTATCCAGCACCAAAGTTGTTGCTGTACAGCTGGTTTGCAGTGGTAAGAGTGATGCTCTGCCTTTCTGAGACACAGCACTGTGAGCACAAAAAGAGCTTCTTCCCTTTCCCTCTCATCTGCCCTCTTTCCAGGAGAGCAGCAACTGCTGGACTTTGCCTTGAAACCTTCCCCCTGCACTGAGCATCTGCACTGCACATTCCCTAAGCTTGATTTAACTTTGCTGGAGACAGCAAGGAGTTAAACTCCCACTGTACTGAATGAAACTGTACAAAAAGGATGTGACTCCCACATATCCCTAACTTTCAGATGCCAAGCATATTTTCTTGAATGAAAGCTCTTTTGGTATTTTTCATTGGAGGAGGGAAAATGCATTTCAGAAGAATCAAAACCAACAAAGAGATTACAGATAGCCAATATAACACTGCACATATTATGATGAATGAGTACAGTAAACATGGATGGCTAATTAAGGGAATTCTTGAGAATGTCTTGAAACAGGATTGCTGTATACATTTCTGATGAGCCATCCTTTAAAGGCATCACATTCAGGAAGTACAATGGAAAGTCTTGTTCTTCCTACCAGAACTACTTTATCAAAAAGCTAAACTCATTTTTATTATTTGCTGAGCTCACAGTAGTGATCAGAGTTTCCAGGTGTTAATCTAGCTGCTTAACAAATCTTGCTAAAGACAGCTGCTGACTCAGATTTCTCAGGGAGAAAAGCAGAAGGAGATACTCCTCTCATCTCTTTCCAGATCATCCACCTGGGTTTCTTTGGGGCCAAGTAGCATCTCTGCAGATCTTAGATGCAGTCATTACTTCCTCCATGTATTTCTTCAGTTTGAACTATTGGGTCAATATGAAATTTGTGCTGCAGCTCACTAGAGCAGTGTTTTTTCCAAAACTGAGTGCAAAATCTTCCATCCTGCCTTTCAGGGACAGACCTGAAGGGGAATCCAACCAGTAAGTGCCTTGTCTCTGAACATTTGCCTGCAGTGACCCCAAGCAAAGCCAGCAGTGGGAAGGCAATTTGGAGGGTGCATAACTGGGGCCCTTCTTTGCTCTTCATTCCTTCAGTAGTGCAGTTTGACTCCTACAGAACTGAGAGAATTTGCTGGGACAGAGCAGAAACTGAAGCTACATGTCCTGAATCTCAGCCCTGTTAATGCATCCACTGGAAAATCTCTTCTTCACTTCATCTAAAAACCCACCATCCATTATATATATTAAAAAACCCAAACAAACCACAAAAACACAACACAACAGTTCTAGTTTCTTATTAATATTTAGTGCTCTCAAAGGAATAAAACTCTTCCCCCTTGCTGCTGTCACCACTCTCAGCTCCCCACTCTTGTCTTCCAGAGTTACAGCAGAAAATCTGTGCACACAATGGAGTCACTAAAGGTAAATTATGCTTGGCCAGCCTGGTCATTAGAAAAGAGCAAAATGTCACTAGCAGAATCTAAAGCACTCTGAGAATCATCATTCCTACTGTAAGTAGGAAACATTCCTACTTACAGAATAACTGTTAGAATTTTGTCTGGCCTGCTTCTAGCTTCTTTGACTCTAATGAATATAAGGGCCATCTAGCCCAAGATGCTTTTTTCAGCAGATTGGAGGGCAGATGGCTACAAAAAAGTATGAGAATATAGAAAACACATAGTGATATTTCCCAAAAATACTCTCCTAGCAACCACAAATTGTCATCTCAGAGGCTTTCTCAACCAGAGAGAGTGTTTGGTTTTTCACAGCCATTGGTGGATTTCTCTTCCATGAATGGCTCTGACAAGCCAGAGACACCACTACATTTACTTATCTAAGTGTAGAGGTCAATGGAATAAAAATATCATGAAACAAAATCCAGCTTTTTTGTCTTAATGCAGAAGGCACTGTTTTTCATGCTGATGGTACCACAGTACATAGGCAGCTGAAAATTTAAGTATGCTTTATTAATCTCCATAATGTGGATACACCAGAGGAGTCATGCTCTAGCAGTATAAATTACAAGAGTCTTCATGAAGTCAGTGAGTTTCCCTGCATAAACCACAGGAAAATTTGGCTCACCATAGTTTCCCTGTTTAAGATTCTCTTGATAAACAAGGCTGTTAAGAAATATTGCATGTATTCTTGAGTTGCAGATAAAAATTATGGAGGTTTGTGAAGAGAAATTGCTCAAAAAATGTCAAATAAAAAGAACTGCATGCTCTATGTTGTAATTAAAGGAGCTAAAGAGTATCGTGGATAGCCTTGTATGATGTAAGATAGTACAATTTTATTCTGTTTAGGAAAGTTTACTATCCAACTTTATCAGACTTCACAAAATTTCAGTATGATATTTTAAAATCTGTGTAAAACAGCAAGAAGACAGATATGTGCAACACCATGAATATAAATGCAAGCCATTTAAAATATATCTAAGCGAGCAATCCAGTAACAATCTGATCATGCAGGAGAAAAACCGATAATCTGAATTTGTCTACATCCATGTCTCTCTCTGTAAATATCTATCTATGCATACTCATAAATATTTCATCTGGATCTAGCTTGAATTTGGATTCAGCTCCTAACCTAGATGGGCAGAGTTCACAAATTGCCTGTTGAGTTATCCTGCTTTGTTTTGTAAGTGTGTAAGGATGTGATTCTCACAGCTGATAGTGACTCAAAAATCCTCAAAGAAAAACTCCTGAAGGACAATATCTTTGGTTCTGATTAGCCAAACACCTTAGATTCTTGCTGCAAGGTGCATTATGGAAGGTAGTGAATTCACTGCTCAATTTCATATTAGAGGGACAGAAGTGAGGACTTGGTTCCTAAATAGCTTTTTCTGTTGACCTTTGCAGCTGACCACCCAGGGCACTCAGTTGTAACACTGTTGAGCACCTATGGAATGTTTGTTCTGTGCTTGGGAAGATTTTTCTTAAATCAGGAGCAGTATGAATAAGATATTTTTATCCCCAGAGGTTTGGGGTGGTTTTGTAATACCTGAAAATTAAGGACACCTGTGACATTTTTTATTTGCTTATATAAAATTAGTTTTCATTGGTATGAAATACAGAACAAAGAACCATATATCTTTAGCTCATCTTTTCTATAAAGTTTTTCTTTTAAAAATTTTCTGCTGCAACATGCATGTTTGTATATCTGTATTCAGGAAAGACAATGTCTTTGCCCATGAAAAGAATTTTAGGGTGAAGATCACTGGTTTTCTACATTCTATCCATTCTAAACTGGCTTTGGCTGAGAAGAAATGCTTAAATCTCTTTCTATCAGGTAAATTTTCAGGTAGATGTTAGATCTTGAAAGCAAGAGCTTGGCAATAAATGTCTGCTCAAACATAGTTATAGCATTGCTACTGTGATGTCAAAGAAAACATTTCAGCCCTACCTGACCAGCCTGACTTGAGCTGTCAGCACCTGCAGTGCTGCCCCCCAGCACATTGCCTTGGCTGAGCCAACAATTTTTTTCTGAAGATTTCCACCAGATCTGTTTTTATTCATCATCTAGATGTGTAGCACTAAGCAAAAGTGTAAATTTCTGGAAAAATTTGCACAAATCTCAATTGTGTCCTCATAAAGCTTCACAGAGTAAAGCACTTGAAAAAAAACTGCCCAGTTGTCTTTTTATAGACCAATTTTTAATGAACTTTTTTCTCTTCTTACACTTTAAATCAGTTGAAAACAGACTGTGTGAAATGTACCTCCTGTTACATAGTACTACCAAGCTCTGGAGTAGCTGAAATGACAGCATGCATGGGTAGCTGCAGCACAGAGAGCTCCAGGCAAATCCTCACACAACACAAATTTCACAAATTCAGGTCCCGATTCAGCAGAGTCCCTAAAACATGAGCATAACATTAAGGGTACAAATAGTCCCAGTGAAGCCAGTGGAATGATGCTCCCTCTAGTTGAGGGCTGTGTGCTGAGGCACATGTGCACAAACAAAGCCCCAGAAAGCCCATCTATCTCTCAAACAGCCCTGCTGACAGCTGCAGGATGCGGACGCGTGTGCCCGGTGCCACTGCGGCTCCTGCCGCCCTGATTGCCTGTGTCACCCCGCGTGGGGCCGGGGGAGCCCTGGCAGCTGCTCTCCAGGGCCAAGGGAGACTGTAATGAGCAGGAGGGAAGCAGGCACAAGGGCCACATGGAGCTGTAAGGAGCAAGGGAGAGAGATGTGTTGGCTGCAATAAATCCCCTCGCTGGAGCCATAAAACTTGGATTTCTCTGTTAATAGGGCTCTGAGTTCCTCTGTAATGTCATCAGGAAAAAATTACAGCATTTGAGATGAGGACAAGGAAGCATCTTGAAGGTTTAGGATGATTCAAACTAATTTGATCGGACTGTTTATTCATTAAGACAATATATACTCTTAAATACATCAGACGATACTGAACTGAAATCAGTTCAGAGTATACAATCAGAGTATATTGTGTATATTCTGTTCCCTTAAAAGCATAGGATCTCTTCCTAAGCTCACCTACATACACTAAGAGAGGTGGACTGGAACAAAGATCTATCATAGTAATCTCTGAAGGGATACCTGATGTAGGGCTGTAATTCACCACAGCATGGAGCAGTTAGCCATGTGCCTCTAGCATCCCTGTCCCCTTAGAGAAAAATTAGATAAGGCTGGCAGGGCCTCTGCAGTCTGGCTCAATCTAATCTGAAGACTGTAGATATTTGTCTTGAATGTACAGTGGGAAGAAACTCTACCCATGCTGCATTACCCTTGTTTTCAAAGGAAATGAGGTCAATGTTGTCATGTTTTGTGATTGCATGTGCAGCCACACCCTCTCTTCACACCAAGGCACCATCAGAACAAAAGAACCATCAGAACCTTGACTGGTTCTGACCAAATTTGGCAGAGGGGCAATGGGCCCAAAGACACAAGCTCCTGTGGTTCTGTGAAGGAAGGCAGATGCCCAAGGGAGGGAGACCCACCTGAAAGAAAGGCAGGAGTGTGTGTTCAGCCCTTCTTCAACATGGAGAATCATGGAAACCTCAGCTGTGGCAGAGGCTTGCTCAGGGCAAATCCCTCCATAGCAGAAACACCTACCAGTCTGTGGGAAGCCAAGCTCCTGCAGTCCTACTGACCAGGAAGCCACCAGGGAGCTTCCAAAGAGAAGAGCAAGGCACTGGCTGGAAGATAACCACACTTATCAACTGATTTAATATACTTCTACTGGTAAAATCTTAGCACTTGTCACAGTTTTAACTTTCTAAGGTGGGTCCTGGGCTGCACCTGACAGTGCTGCTCAGCCTGCCCACTGTACAGCTGGGGGAAGATAAAAGCAAGCATATTCTGCACATCAAGCTGGTTCAGTTCCAGTGCAGAGCGTGGACCTGCCTGAGTGCAAGTGGAGCTGTCAGCTCATACAGGCTTCACTGTCAAGGGCTGTGTCATCTGTCAGTGTCGGTTCCAGCTCACTGTACCACATAGAGGCGATGCACTGGTGCCTCCCAATTGATAACACGCTGCCAGAAGCATGTTACTTTCTCATCTGTCTTCTTGTAGCTGTCAAAACTGGAATCCATTAATTAGTTTGTTGTTGTGAATTTTATTTGTTCTGAGGACATGTAAATTTCAAAGTAAGACACGGGAAAAAAGAAAAAAAAAGCAACCAACAAACCAGGAGGAAGGTGCCAATGGGGGGTTCACAAACCCTAAGTGGCAGCTATTAGGAAGGGTAAGTGCCTGCTACAAGAGCCCCATCTAAGTGGGTATAATGATGTGGCTAGTTTCACCACATTGCTTTTAATGAGACTGAGCTGCTTCCAGGGAGCGAGATGTAGTGACAGCTAAGGAGAGGCAAGAAAGCAAGGCACAAACTAGGAGAGTCAGCTGGGTTGAGAAGACTCTGCTTATTGTTTGTGTGAGGGGTTTTTCATAATTTACATTGTTACTTAGTGGAGGGAAGGTTTGACTGAGCTTCATTTCTCTATATTTTACATCTCATGAAAGACATACTGTGATTTCAGAATGAGATTTTGCCAGCTCTGTGTGTTAAAAATGAGATGCTAGCACTTGAGTGCACAATGCCATCTCTAAGCAGAGCAGAAGTTTCAATTTCAAATATTGGTTTTTTTTTTATTTTACACAGGTATTTTTGTCCACTCTCACCTTTTCATGGTGTCAGCAAAGAGATTTAAGGTAAAAGTTTCAGAAGCTCCCCAAGCGAGTCTGCATGACTGGAGAATCAATGGGACCTTAGTGCAGCTGTGTGGTGTAGCAATGAAATGGCAGCACGTGAGCACAGCCTTGGAACCAGCCTCCCCACAGGCATCAGGAGAGCTCGGGAGCTCCCTCACAGGCACACAGACACACCAGGCAGAGGCAGACTCGGGCAGATGCTCAGGCAGCCTGAGCTGAAGCAGCCACCAGGATTTTCCAAGCCATTGCTGCCACATGCTCTCTTGTTTCTAAGCTCAGTCACTTTCAAATTTGTAATCAAGCTCATGCACTGCTTAGTATTTCTGAAGTTCCCATCATAAGGAATACCACACACTAGCTAACTTCAACTTGGCTGTCTCTCTTTCTACAAAACCCTACAAGGTAAACTACCTACAGGAAACCATGTGTTAGATGTTTTGGTACTCTAATTCCCTCTACTGGAAGGGCAATTTGCTGATGCTGTGACTAGACATGATTTGTTTTAACATTTTCTTTAAAGAAATGACAAAATACTTTCCTAGATTCTGTCCTCAAAATAGCTGCTTCTCTCTGAAAAATCAAGATATCTCCTTCTTTTTGTCCCAAATTATGCCAACCAAGGGCATATAAATATATTGGCCCAGCATAAAAGGTGGGACTATATATTAACAGATAAGACAAACCTGCTTCCAGGAAATCAGATCCTTTCTTTGCTTTTGCAGTGGTTACAGAAAAGGAAATGAAGTCCAAATTTGCAATTCAACAAGGTTACTTGGGTGTCAATAAAATACCTTTCATCAACGCTTTATGGCCATTGTACTTGGATATCTTCATTTGCATGCATTTGCCTCGTGTGGCAATGCTCACTTTCCTAGGTATGTGTTCATCTTTTTTAATATCCATTGAAAATTTGGCTCAGAATCAGCTCTTTAGTGGTTTAAGTTCATCCGCTCACACAGGTAATCCATGAAAGAACAGGTATTTTAAATGCTCCTCAGAGAAATAAATTGCTGCTTTATGTGTGGTTTGGGTGTTTTAGGTACTCCCATAAAGAAAAATAAATTCTGTTTATGATCACTGGTTATATACTTGTATATCTGAAATCCTGAAATCTCACAGCGTGGATGATGATCTCAATGTTATATGCAGGAATGGAGTGTTTGAACTTTGTCAGAGCTGTTGCTGTTGCCTCTGCCTTCAAAGCCACCCAAACCTGGCCAGAGCAGCAGATTGCACACAGTCAGGCTCGAGGCTGGAAGAAAAAAGCTAAAAACTAAATATTTGCACTGTGCCAGGAGAAAAGGGACAGCCAAATGCAGCCTCCTTGGCTCTGCTCTTTGCACCTGCACTCAGGGGTATCAGTGATCCCCTTCTCCTCAGCTGCACACTTGGAAGAGCAGGAAAGTGCCCACCTGCCCATGTGTACCAGCTGAGCTCCAGCAGGCTGGCAGGCAGGGTCCTTCCCAGGCTATTCACCTGCTTGGAAAACAGGAAAAGGAGGAAGCTGCATCCTCCTGGCTGGGGGACAAGAGTTACCCCTCTGGGTGGGGAGAAAGCACCAAGGAGCTATGAGGAAGTGAGCACCAAAATGCCTCCCTGGAGGGCTGCCTGGACTTGGCCTGTTATGAGCAACTACAATTTTATGCACTGCAGTGATGGTGTGGGGCCCCCGTACTGCAGGTGCTCGTAAAAATAAGCAACAGCTACTGTGGATATTTATTGCCTTATTTTGGGAATCTTATCTCTCAAGTAGCAGCAAACAGAGTCATTTGAATACAGTTGCTGGCTGAGATGCACATGAAATCAGAAGTATTTGTTGGACAGAGTCTTTTCAATGTGCATGGTACTACAGGGTTTTCTGGAGAGGGATGGGACAGAGGGATGGCACTTGAGGAGTGGCTGGCGAGCAGGACCCACCTGCAGGGTGCTTTGATGGGAGCTCTCAGTGCTGGCAGACAAGACCCAGAGCTGTGAGGCTGCTTCTTCAACCCTCATGCCCTGTTGGCACAGGGCAGGACACCTTACCTATGGGTCTTGTAGGGCTCCTGGGGTCTGTGACCGTCTTCGTCCAGAGTCAGTGTCAAGCTTTGCCTCTGTGTGCAATGGAAAGATTTTAAGAGATTTCTCTTCAGTGGGGTTTGTCCTGGGACATTTTGCAAGATGGGAATGATGGCATTTACAGCTAGATTAGAGATAATCTCTTCATGGTCAAGTTGTATGGCATAGGTCAGCTATCAATGATACAACCAATTGTTCTGTTGTAGAAGGTGCAAACTAGATTGCCCTAAAACAGCCTCACCTCACTTCCCGCAGGAATAGAGAGGCATATACCCCCAGCTGGTAGTTTATAATAAAGTCCTTCAGGAGTACATTTGCCTATGAATACTTAAAGAAAGCTTCTGCTTTCTGCGGTGGATAGAAATTCATACTTTTATTCACACTTTTTTCTTAATGACCTTCTGCCATAAGAGCAATTTGCTTAGTCCACTCCAGGTGATTTTGCATGATTTGCAAATCTAATTTTTATCTCCACGTCTCACATTTGAAAATTTTTTGCCACCATATTAATTTAACATTTTTATCTTTTACCTACCCAGACAGCTCATCGTGACCTTTAAATTCACTTACAAAGGATAACCCATTGGTTAATCTGGACCAATTGGCCTCAGTTACAGGCTTGGTGACAAATCATTATTTCTACTCCAGCTCTTTAATTGGCCAGAATGCTCTTTTTTATCAGATATATTAGCTGTCAGAAGTGTCTGCTAGCCTTTGCGTACTTCCTGGATGGTGTCCAGGTCATTAAAGCAACATCTTCTGTTCAAGTCTGGAATATTTATCCTGTGCCAAAATCCTAACTTTCTTCCTGCTTTTAATTAATTAAAGCCTGAAGAATGCTAGATGGGTCATTCTACAGGCAAGCCTTTTGAAATGGGAACAACTGATACAAAATGTTTCATGCTCCTTTTTCTTTTACTCGTTCAGCAGTTTTGCTTCACAAATCACAATTTTATACTATTTAAATTTCATCTGGTTGAAGTATTTTACTTTTATTTCTGCTGAATTATTTTGCATGACAATAAGGCAGGCACAGTTTCATGGGCAAAGAGGGAACAGCAGGAGCCGAAGGGGCTGTAACCCCCAGCATAGGATGGGAGAGCAGCATCCCTCTCCATAGTCATTCCCCCCTGCATAAAGGGATGAAGTCTCACCAGGAATGAATCCTCTGAGGATCAGAACCAGCTTTTGAGGGAAGAGAACACCCCCCAACTCTGGCCAGTTCTCACAAACCTCTGCCTGCAGGGAGCAGCCAGACAGCTGAATCTCACCTCCCCTGTGCTGCTGTGCCTGACACAGCTCTGCAAGGTGCTCGGGCACTACCTGCACAGCTAGAATACATGACCCACCACCTTTCTGCATTTAATGTCTAACAGAGAGGCTGGTAACATAATAGTCCTTCATCCCTTGCACTCCAGAGCAGTAACATCAAGATTTTGATTGCCTTGGTACCATAAATATTGTATTCACCAGCCAAGGAGAGCTGGTTAAAATAAACCTTTACAATGCACATTTATTTATTATTTTATACCACTGTGTTTACTGCCATTCATAGTCTGTATTCTCTGTCAGTGACTCACAACAGAACAAAAGACTTCTTGAAAGGAGATGTGGTTAAGTGTGGTGATTTCTTCATTTCTATGTAGTAAAATATTGTTCCTTGAAGACACATCTTGTAATATCTCTTGAAATTTCCTTTATGCTAGTCTTCAACATAAAAATCTGAAGTCATCCCTATGATAAAAATGGATTGAGAGTCTTTAAAATGTCAAAAGTTTATTCCAGTTTTGTCACTGTTATGTGAATCTGAAAATAGATCTACCTTGGTGAAGATCTGTTTTGTTACAAATATTTCTTGCAGCTTTATGTTCTTCCAGCTGTAATATTAACACTGTGAAGTGTAAGGCTGGTGTCTAAAGGTGTGCCAAATGGAGATGTACTTTGAATGGCAAATGATGGAAAATTGATGTAAAGTTTCTATTTTTGCTTCATGTTTTTGGCTTATAGAGCAAAAGCAATGTATTTTAAAAGGTTTGGCAGGGGGGGAGTTTGTTATGGGTTTTTTTGTTTTGGTGGGGGGTTTTTTGTTGTTGTTTTTGTTGGTTTTTTTGCTGGCTCTCTGCTTTCTGTGTATGTTCCTTTTCATATTTATTTCTTATTTGGATTTGGATAATCTTCGAATAGTTGAAGAACGTTTCTAGGAGAGCAATGTTCCTGCTTTGCAGATCCCTTTGCAGGGATCAGACTTCACTATTGTTCGGATTTTTTCCACAAAAAAAAAGCAATGTTTTTCAGGCAAAACAACAGCCCTTAAGTAAAGTCACGGGGGCCACATGACCTGAATGAGGCAGAAGGGCTCCGCTAGACGCGCTCCCTATTGAAACCTGCAGTGTCGCCTACCAGCGCTCTCCTCAATCCCCAGCATACAGTGTGTTTAAATGCTGTGTAAATACAGCTTCTGCACTTGCATTTATCTTTGTCTGGGCTCTGCCGTGGCGCTGCCAGACGATGCAGGAGCGGAGGCCGGGCCGGGAGCGCGTCTGCCCGGGCTGATGGAAGGAGCGCTCCTGCGGTCACCGAGCCGGCTCGCACCGCCCGCCGCGGGCTGCGAGGGTTTGCAAACCTGCCGTGGGGTTTCGTAAGGGGAGGGTGAGGGTTTGCAAGGGTCAGAGGATGCGCTTGCACGGATCCCATTCAGGAGGGCTGATGGAAGGAGCGCTCGGGCCGCGCAGACGGGAGCGCTCCTGCGGTCACCGAGCCCGGCTCGCACCGCCCGCCGCGGGCTGCGAGGGTTTCAAACCTGCCGTGGGGTTTTTTGTAAGGGGAGGGTGAGGGTTTGCAAGGGTCAGAGGATGCGCTTGCACGGATCCCATTCAGGAGGAGGCCCTTGACATGCGTTTGTTCTCAAGGAAGGATTTTGCTGTAGCTCAAAATGAGCCGAGTCTCACCCATGCCTTGGATTTTTCTCCCCTACATTATAGTAAATGTAAGTCTCTCAGAATTGCCTTTCCTTTTGGCATCTAAACCTGATGCAGAGGTTCTTCCTAAATTATGTGAATTCTATGATTTTTAAAATCTATGTCTGTTCTGTTTTCTTCTTATTTTTTTTTTTAATCAATAAACAGTTTACTTAATGAGACTATTTCAAAGGTGGCAAGAGCAGACTTTAAAAATCAGTATTGCAAAAATTAACCTTGTGCTTGAAATGTGAACATGCACTCCTGAGGAGAGTCCTTACAAGCTAGGAAAAAATCCAAAAATTTGCTTTTGGACCAAAATACCAATGTGAATAACATTTAGAAAATACAAAATATATCGAAAATAAAGATGCCAGACCAAGGAAAAAAATTTAAAACACACATAGTTGCTGAGTTACTTGGTTTGCTTCACACAATTCCTTATGTACATTGGGTGGGCAAGGAGAAATTAAACTTGGGCTGTTGTTTAATTTTGAATTCATAGCTTAAAGTCCTTCATGTATTCTCTTTGGAAGTAAAATAGGTATAACATGAATACTGTAGCTCAGTGGTACCCAAAATCCAAATAGAGAATGAAGAAAAAAGAAAATTAAGAAATCTCAAGGAAATCCCCATGTCAACATACTTAACAATTCAGTTTCATAAAACCAGCCTTGTATATTAGAGAGTATGTATTAATTACACTTTTAAAAGGCTTTGCATGAGAATATTCAGAATAACTGCAAAAAGCAAATCTTGTGCAGAAAAGTCATTCATCCTGCCAAATATGAAGGCACTACTCCAGAGCATTTGCCTTAGAAAGTTCCTCAAATAAATTATTTTTTTAACATTGGAAGACAGTCATTCTACTAACCTGTCCTCAGAATCAGCTGAGTCATTTTTAATTGAATTCTTTCAGATCAGCCATCCTGAAATAAGCCACTGAATGAAAAAATCTCCACTCACGTGGTTGGAGCTTGTCGGCTGAAAGCAGAATGCCCACAGAGAGGATCAGTGTACCCTAAGCGAAGCAGGAGCTTATCCTGTCATGAGCACGTGGGGCACAACACCATTCAGGCATCATCTCCAAAAGGGCTTTCTTCCAGAAGCTGGGGAACAGTGCTTGCAATGGCAGCACCTTTGCTTTCCAAGGAGCTGAACACAGTGCTGTATATCTGAAACACGTGGAGAACTATGACTCAAAATGTCCATTTTAACACCAAATCTGGAACTCACGTTTTGGCTCAAACTGAGTTATTCATTATCTTCACTATACAAGCTAATCAGAAATTGAATTGAGGAGACTCTCATAGGCAATTATGAACTATCTTCTAACTTACCTTCTTCCAGAGAAGGGGAATAAACCTTCAGTGAAAGCAAGATTAAACTAGGTTTAATTTTAAGCTGAGTCCACAATAGTTTAGTCTTCAGCTTGTCAGCTGAACTGCTAAGTTCTATGTAATGTATTAGTACTGCAACCTCTCAGGATATGTAGATGCACTGTGCAGGGTATTCCAGCATTTGGTATAAAACGGTCTCTGGATAAACCCAGCACTAAAAGTAGGAATGGCTGCAGCGTTTGTCAGTGCCAAGCTCAGTGTCTACAGCCTCCTCAACATTGTTAGCTGTTGAGCTCTTGGCTTGTTTGGCTGCTTTTTAAACATGTTCAGCCTATGAACTCCTCTGGATGTTAAACTGCAGCTGATGATCTGCTGCTTGGAGTTGGAAACATTTGGTGGGATTTTACAGGGACCTGATGTAAGCACCATGGAAATCAGGTGCAAGGCACTGCCTTTGCCAAGAAAACTGCTTTAAAGCTTATTGTAAGGCAGAAGCGGGGGATGTAATCCAGGGGTAATCTTTGTCCATTTCTCTGTTTGTCATGTCTGATCTGTATTAATATTCATCCTAACCCGACCCCAGTGGGAAATTACTATGCATTTGTTCTAAATCGGTCAAAACTCCTGAACCAGCCATATGGTGTGAATCCCTGTTTGTCTGGTAGCGCCGAGCCCATCTTTCACAGCCCTGATGCACATACAAAACTGTCTGCTTTCACTGCTTCATAACAGTGTTGTAAATATAGCTGAACTTGTGAAAGAAACAAGGTGTTAATTGATGGTGTACATATTCGTTCTCTTAAACGTCTGCTCCTAAACTACTTTTCACGGTTTCTAAGGAAACCCTTATTCCTTAAAATGGCCAAGGTTCTTGCTCATAATACAGTTTCAAATCTTAATTATCTAAAGCACTTTTTGCTGTGAGGGGAAAGGTGTAGATATGGCCCATCTGTATATTCAACAGTTACTTTGAACTTGGAGGAAGGGAAGATTTTTGTCAGCACTGACTGTAGGAAACCATCAATTCTCACATTATGGGAAATGTGATACTGTATTTTCAACTCCAGCTCCTGACTTTCTCAATTAAGACAGTGTGAGACATGCCAGAAGAAAGGGACTGTGTGTCTGATCATGTGCAGGCAGTTGAAAACAGTTTTCTGTGGTTGCTTCATCGTTGTACCTGTTCATTTTATCTGGGTGTGCCGAGATGGGTTGGCATCCCACGAAGGAAAGGTCACTGCCAATAACCATAATGCCTTACCTTCCTTACCTTCTCATTGCTTTTCTTCCCCACTGCATCCCACCAGGCAGACTGCAGCACAGGTATCTAACTCAAGTGACCAAAGCTGGAGAACAGCTGTCTGTTGATGCATCCCTGGGCAATGGATCCTCCTGGATTTTCTTCCCCAGCCTACAGCACACTAACTTATTAAATCCCCTAGGATCATGTTCTTTTCCTGCAAGAGAAACTGCTGTGTTGGTCCAAACAAGGTTAAGGTTTCTAAATCAGAGCATGTGTCTATTATGCTATATTTGATTTACATCTCAAATGTATACTCTGTAGCTCACAGTGCTTTGTAACTACACTGTGGCAAAAGCCACATAAAAAAATCCCAGATCTGAACAGACCTGGTAGGATACCTGAGCATCAGGTGTGAGTCATGTGTCTGCTGTCTTACACTCTACAGTGCAGCTATCTGCCCCCCTTGAAACACTGCATATCCTCCAGCTGCTTGGGCATGTGCAGATCCCTTCCCTTAGCAGAGGCAAAGGAAGGGATGTTCAGGAAAGCTCAGAAGTGACCATTCCTGTCATATCAATCCTTCTCACAAAGCTGCATGAGCTAACTTAGTAATCATCTCTTTATTTGCTTTTGAGCAAGCAAATCTTCAGAAAAAAAAAATGATATGTGATTTTGTATTTCCAAATCATTACTGAAAAAACAAACTTCTAGGTCTGCCAAATCCTTGGCTCTGCTAATACCCTGAAGCTTCCCAGGGCTGTATGAGGATGAGCAATGTTCTCTGGCCCTCAAAATCCTTGCAGTTCCAAGGCAGAAAATGAAGTGTCCTGTATTTCTGAGGCACAGAATCCAACTGGCATTGTTTTATTACCCCCATGCACTGCTAGTCCTTCCCAATTCATTTTTAGATGGGATTGCATTTTCCCCCAGAAAGAAAAGGGAATTGCTCGGACTGTATTGTAACATCTGAGTCACTGCCAAAGAAGATTACTAAACCATGTGGATAAAGCTGCCCAATTGCAGGTGGACAACTTGTTGTTGTTATCAAATAACTCTCCATCACTCCTGTCTTTCAGCCACTCAACAACTGCCTTGGTAGAAATTACTGAACACATTTTCACTGCCATAAAAATTGGCCAGGGCTATATTTCTGGATTCCAAGAAAGCTTCTGACAGCCAACCATGATACTTTATGTAATAAGTTGTCAGCACACTGTGTATCACCTAACGCTGTCACTTGGCTTAGGTCAAAGCTGTCAAATTGCCAACAAAATATTGTTACTAGAAGCACTAAATCTTCTTTTCAGCCTAGTCCTGTTGGGGTCCATCAGGCATAGTCCTTGGCCTGTTATTGTTTATGCTGTGTTTAAATGACCTACCACATGAATATGCATGAAAAACAAAGCTTACATACATGTAGACAACATTGCCAGCAGATGCTGCAGTCACATTTCAAAAGGATCTGTGAACCACCAGGGAAGGACCACTCATGGTCTGCTTATGGTTTTACAAGCACATGTATAAAATGTTCCACATCACCACCATCATCAAAGCTTAGACATAGAGCTTGTCTGTTATGCATGCAGTTTGCATTTATGTTGTACATTAAATTGACATCAAGTTATAGGTGACCCTTTGACTATAAAAAAAAGATGAATTTTGGAAAACTCATGCAACCCTGGGGTGAGAGGCCAAGACACAAGAGAGACACCTGGGAGGGGGATTTGGGAGCTGTCCTGGCTGGGATACAGATGTGAGCTGCACCAATGTAGCTGATCTCTGGAGGCTTCTTCTTTCCTTTCTTCTGGGTTGTGGTGTAACAACTGCTCAGCTGATCCTAGAGGTGGAGAAAGGATGGAATGAGAAGAAAGAGCCTATAGTCAGGACAAGATCTCTGTTGAGAGTGTGGGACCATAAGGACTGAATTGTGAGTGTGATGCTCACACTGCAAGGATGGCTTTGGAGAACAGAAACAAGTTTTTCTTCATTTTATAAAAAGAAGACTTGAAGGACCAAAAGCAGTGAATTGTCTTCTGTTTCCTCAAATATCTTTAGTCAGCCTTGTAAAAACACAGCCTTCCTAAAGCACTGCACACAAACAAATAGTTTAAAAAGGACAGAGGTGTTTTAAGGATGTGCACATGTCCATCACAGGCAATACATGCTGCAGAGTGCAAAACAATATTGGGCTCTCTTGTCTGTGTGGCAGCAAGTCGAGGGAGGTCAGCATCAGTACCAGTGTGATTTCTTCTTGACCCCTGAAACATCTGTGAAACTTTACATTGATGAAACCCCTTTACCATTAGTGGGAGTAATTCTCCTTATATTGGAATGAGCAAGAACTGAGCCAGGCCCTTGGAGAAAGTACAGCAGTGAGACATTGTTACATATCATAATGAGGTATCATATGATACCTCATTAGACAGAGATAGAGAAGACTGAGGGGACCTCAGCGAGGCATTACAGTACTTAAAGGGAGCTTATAAAAAAAGAGAGAGCCACTTTTTACATGGGCAGATAGTGATAGGACAACAGGGGCCAGTTAAAC
This sequence comes from Melospiza georgiana, assembly GCF_028018845.1. Classification (NCBI taxonomy): domain Eukaryota; kingdom Metazoa; phylum Chordata; class Aves; order Passeriformes; family Passerellidae; genus Melospiza; species Melospiza georgiana. The sequence continues at coordinate 9,819,075 of NC_080432.1, read as the reverse complement.
TAAAAGAGCAGAGATTTGTATTAAATGATGTAAAGAAACTCTTCCAGTGAGGCACTTGAAAAGGTTGTCCAGACAAGTTGTAAATGCCCCATCCCTGGAAGGGTTCAAGGCCAGGCTGAATGGGGTTTTGCACAACCCAGTCTAGTGGGTGGCAGGGGTTGGAAACTTTAGGATCTCTTCAAACCCAAACCATTCTGTGATTTGGTGATCCAGAGATTCAGACCAGGAATTTCAAAAGTAACCTATGGGTTGAGGCTCCTCAGTTCCTAGATCCTGGTGTAAGTCTTAGATTCCCTAATGCTGAGAATTAACGTCTAAAACTTAAGACATCAACATTCCATGCAGAAAGGCTGCTCTAGCCTAAAAAACACTTTTGCAAATGGGATGAGAGGGCTCAGTGCATCACCTTACACCAGCCTTTGCAGAAATGTCCCACCTGAGATGTTTGCATTCCTTGTCACAGCAGCTGTGTCTGTACTGCTGAATTAAATGGAGGACCTGTTCTCTGGCTCAGACAGGCACAGCCTTTCCAGCTGCATATCACTAGGCCCTGGCTCTCCCATGGACTCTGCAGGATGTTCCCACAGGCCTGGGATATAAAAGTGACGTTCAGGCTTTGTCATTGCTGAATTTAGCTCTGAATCACGAGGGTTGCAGACCATGACAGTGATGTTTCCCTAGCAGGAACCCCAGGCACTCTGCTGCAACTGCATGGGATGAGGCATTGAACAGAGCATCCTGGATGCCTGCAGGAGAGCAGCAGCAGAACCTGGTGTGCCCTCACAGACTGTGCCAGCTGCATCCTGGTGTTCCCTGAGGGAGGGGAGTCAGCACATCTCAAGACCACAGCGAGGTGTGAGCTCACAGCTGATGGTGAAGCAGCCTGGACAGCCTGCACTCAGGCTTGCTCCCAGCCCTGTGTGATCATCTAGCAGCACAGGCACAGCCTGTTACAGCTTGATTCTTGCTTTGAGAGCAAGTGCCAGGCTCATCCGTGGGGTGTGATGTGTGACTGTGGCTCCTGGATCACTCTGCCAGTGCAATCCAGGCGTGACACAGCCTGCAGTCTCCTACACTGCTGCCCTTCACTTTCTGGGAGCCCACCCTGACACTTGTGGTAATTTGTGCCTAGTCCTGTGTTGCTTGAGAGATGAACAAAAGGATGAAATAATTTTATTTGGCAGCTTTTTGTATGACTGGGAGGAAAAAAACCCCTAAACTTGGGTCCCTTGTTTCCCTTTAATATAGAGCAACTGTTAGGAGCATTTACAGATCTATACATTTAGGTTCTCATTGCTTTGGTTAATGATTTGATTTAAATGGCAGCAAAGGTTCTACCAACTCTGCACTATTGATTATGTGGTCAATAACTGGATACAATTGTTATGCCAAAATGCATTCTTATATTAATGCTGATGTGAAGACATTTCAAAATATAAAGCAGCAGTGGATATGTTGTGACTCAGAGCAGAGAATCAAAGTCACAGCATGGGATGGCAATAAAGAAAAGAACACAGTAATGAGGAGAAAAGTCTAAGAGAGAAAAAAAGGCAGCACTTGACAGACTCTTTGCAAGTTAGAAAACAAGCAGTTCTGAGAGCTGCATTGTTAATGAAGCCTAGTTTACTATGAAACTGTGTCCTATATTCCTGTTCCACCCCTCCCCACCAACCATCCCAAATCCTCACCACATTCCCTATGGCTTGGATGGCCTCCCCCTGCATCCTCCCCCATGCCCTTGTCCTCTCCCAGCACTGTCACCTCTCTGCCATCCCCCAGGTGCCCTGGCCTGTCCCAAGGGACGAGGGTGCCACTTGTCTGGGCAGTGATGGCCCCGTGCTTGGCCAGCTGGCAGCCAAACCCCGCAGATCACTGCTGGGCTCAGGCTCCTGCCGCTGAGCTCCTCCCGCCGGAAATCTCCAGCACAGCATTGCCTTGGATCCCTCTTCCTTTTGCAGATGCTGCTTTTCACAGTTTCTGATAAAATTGCATATCTGAGAGCTACAGTCTGTAAAACTTATTTACATCAATCATCAGTGGATTAAAGAAGTTATGAGGAATGGGATTGGATAAAATGAGGGATTGAGTCTTAGGAAGGTAAAGGTTTAAGTCTTTTTTTTCCCTTGCAAAACAGGGAAACTTTGTCAGAATTCCTCTCCTGTATCTGCTTTTCCAAATGAGAGCTACAACAAACAGCTCTGATCAAAAGTCACAGTTACAGCCTCTTTCAAAAGCTCATTTTCCCTTTTAAGAGATAGTCAGGTTAGCTACTTTTTGGCATTACACAAAGTCCACGTAAATAAGGCCAACAACTAAAACAGCCTCCGTTTTCCTCAGCCATTGGTATGCCATGGAAAAAAGTAATGCTGACCTCTGAAAAAACTGCAGCTGCATGCTCAGCTCAGCCTGAGCTTTGGCTCATGGCCATATCCCTCATTTTAACTGGGACTTGTGGAGTCATGAGGCTCCCACTCTTTCATCCTGGGGTGTTTGGGGATAGCTGAGGCAGAAATTACACAAGAAGTAATCAAGAGGTTTCAGTGTTCACAGCGACCCAGGGTTCTGCACAGGACTGCTTGATGGCATAATTAAAGGTCTAATTCAGAAACCAGAATTAAAGTTCATCTGCTGCTTTTAAGCTTTTCCCCTGCTTTTGGACCTTTATTTTTTCTTCATTAGTAATATTCTAAGAGAACACCTATGGATATTTTTTATTTCTTTAAAATTACTGGAATAGATTTAGTCTGCTACATTCATAGATCTGTTAGTGCCAGGAGGTACAATCTGCAATCAAACTTTCTGTCTCATTTAATGTAAAATTTCCTGAGTTGTATGGATAAAACTTGGACACTAGCAGTGACAAGCATCTCTCTGGCAGTTTATTGGAAAGATTTCCATACAACTCCAATAGACACTGAGGAAAGCAAAGTGTGATTTATATACTCCTACACTAGGCATTCCCACGGAACCACTAGGCTGTGATCACAACACATTATTAAATGCAGAGAACATGACAAAAACAGGACATTTTATAAAAACCCTTACCATTTTTTCAAATCACAGCTAATTTCCACCAGCTGACAGGAAACCCATTTTGCTCTTCTACACATCCTCTTTCTCAAAAATGTCCAGTTTATGTTTGTTTTGACAAGTTTGGTCTCATTTTTTAAAAGTGTTAGGTTTTTAAAGTTTAAAATATGCCTAAGCCAACCACCTTTCCAAATAAATGGATAAATAAGTAATTACAGAACTGAGAAAATGCTGACAGTTGCAAAGGAAGAGGTAAAGAGTAACAAATCAGGAGCAGGTGAGAAGGTGAAGTGGTTATATGGTCCTAAGTGCAGGCCTTGAACAGAGTTGTGTTTATGAACAAGTTCAGCACACACACATGTCACACATTGAGGGTAATTGTGGCCATATGGCAGAGTGTGGAACTGCCAGGAGTGACAGTGTGACTAAATCATGCCTGTGTATGTGACCACCTCATTGACTCCCTGACCATCCATCCATCTCTGCTGAAGCTCTTGAGATGTTCCAAACCTCCAAATGGATAAAAGCTTTTCTTCTAAACTAATTTGCAAGGACATTTCTTTTGTATTTCCTGCTCAAGCATCAGGACAGATGCTTTATATCACTGGGAAGGAAACCTCTCCTTCCCAAAGATGTAGAGGTTACCAGAGTCACAGAGGAGGTTGAGGCTCTCTTTGAGCCTGGGAAGAATGTGAGAGAATGGACTTTCAATGAAGTACAATTCTATGGGTTAAAATCTATTGTAGGCTATTTCAAGAAGCTTTTATGGCTTCTTCTGGGTTGTGGATCCATATTTACTTCCTTCCTGGCAAGAATATGGTTCAAGGTTATGGATCCACATTGAAATTTAATAGTTACTTCAACATCAGAAATATTTGTTTCACTTGTATCTCCCAATGTCATAGAAGTTCAAATACTGCTGCAGCAATATTTTAAGGGAGAAAACCGAGTTAAAAATTTGAGGCCAATAGGTCAAATATTCTATCATTTAAAAAAAAAAAAAAAGAGGAAGGAAGCTGAGCATCTATTTCTTAAAAGATATTCAGAAGACCACCAGATCTTATGCTGAAATTTTCTTTTTAGAAGATGTGTGTTTTAAAAATGCAAAAGAAGAATCTTAGTCAAAGAAAGTTCACTTCATTCCCTTCCCCCACTTTTGAAAGAAAATAAAATATGAAAATTCAAATTGAAGAGTGTATCTGTGAGACACTGGAAGATGCTACCCAAGGGTGTTCACTGCAGAGAGGAGGATAGCTGTATTAAAATGAATAATTTTGTGGGGAAAGGATAGAGAGTTGTTGCTGTTAGAAAAAAATCTTTTTGATTGACATGAGAAATTGCTGCCACATGAAACAGTTCATCTTCTTTGAAGGGCTCTTTTGTCAGTGAGGTCAGGTCAAAGAGGTTTGAAAGGTCCTCATCAAAGGAAGTTGCCCTTCTAGGCCCAGTGCATTCCCTTGCTGGAGCAGCCTTGGCTTCAGGAGCTGTATGGAGATGTGGGAAGCCGGGGGATGGCAGCTGCATAGCTAAGCAACCAGGGCTGGCTGAGCCATGAATCAACACTGTCACCTGCTGTGGGCAAGAGGATCTCCTCGTCCTCCAGGCTGGAGGAGAGCTGCTGCACAGGGGCGAGTGCTCCCTGGTCTGGCCACTGTCCTGCTCAGCTTGTGTGTGTAAATACAGAGCAGGAGGGGTCCCTGGGCTCACCACCCTGTGCCCCAAAGCCAGGGTTTGGGTTTGCAGCTGAAACAGCAATGTGAGCCCCTTCCCACCTTTCCTGTCTCGGTGCTAGTCCTTGGACACCCTCCCTTATCTAGGAGCAAGAGTCCCGGTTATTCCACTTGGTGAAGGAGCACTGTCCCTGGGGAGGGCACAACAGCTCTTTGCAATAGGAAGGAGGAACAAACATTAAATTCTAGCCCTAACCCTCTAGTCCAACATGCCTGTGTCCCCTCTCTGCCCTGATGTCACTTAGCCACTAGTCTCTAGTTTTGTAGGTGTCCCCCACCAGCACACTCAATGACAGAGATGTTGAATATCCAAACCCAGGGTGTAGGGTCTCAGACCCAACCTAGCCAGTCACTGCACTGTGCTGGGCTCAGCCAAAGCAAGCCAGTGCTTCAGCCTGAGAATCCCATTCCTCACTTCCACCCTGCTCCCACAGCTCCAGTGGGACCTGGTGTCTCCCTGCAGAAAGAGAGTGCAGGAATTAGCATCTCATTGAGATGAGAGATGCAGCTCCCACCTGTGCCAGTGATGCGCAGAGCCCAGCCCTGGTAAAGGTCAGTTCATTTTTTAAATTTTTTTTTCAGAGTAATTTTTAGTAAGGCTCAAAAATTTGGGAGTTTCTGTTTGTTCTCTGAAAGGAAGTTGCCCTTCTGATATAATCGTGTGACTCCAGGCTCTGCTTCCTTAAGTAGGAATTTCAGATGCTCAGTGCCTTAAAGCCTCACTCAGCTGATTGCAGGCAGTTTTCCCTGCTGCTTGCTCAGCTCACATCTCAAGCTACGTGAAAAATCACCTCTGTTGATTAGGACAGGGCTTTCCTTCCTGATTGCATTGCCCTGTTTACTGTCATTGAATTCTTGAATCAGGAGGATGTTTTGTTTGTTTCTCAAATTTTAATTGCTGTATGACTTTCCTCTTCTTCGCTAACCTGCTCTTATGTTTTAGCAAACAGTTCCAGAGGTAATTGCTGAATTTATATATTCATGGAAATCCAGCAGATATGTACAATAATAGCACAATTTGATATTTATGAAGTGCCACTTTTCTATAAAGGTAGAATTTCAGTTAATTATCACCAGCCTGTTTATTAACACTTGGAAATGGAAAAATAATGAATGGGCACATCATTTATTCATTAAAATGCTGCTGATGAGTTGGCCCATTCATAAATTAGTCTTGCATTTCACTCCAGCGTAGCACTGCCTGTGCTGGTGGGTTTTGAAGGTCAATTGTACTTTAACCCATGGCTTCCTGCAAAGGGGGAATCTGTCACCTTGGACTGTGATCACAGTGAGTCTTGTCAACCAAACAGAGTCATTCTGTGAGCAGTTTGGCTGGCAGAGTGTGGAGGAAAAGGGGGAGAGCTGCAGCTATCTGCACTGCTCAGGACATAATTCTCTTCCACTTGGAAGCAGTGCATCTGTCTCCATCAGACAGCGAGAATTGATACACCAGGCTGGGAAGGCACTGCTGTGAACATTCTGATTTGTCTTCTGGAATCAGTGCCCTTCCCTCCCACAAACAAAATCCAAGCTGTTCTTGGGGAAAGTGCCACTTTGCTGTTGTCCCTCTGATGAGAAATCCCACCCCTTTGACTGGCAGAGCTATGTGGGCAGTGAATTTTAATATAGGTGCAGGTGAAATTCAGAGCAAGTATCTGAATATTTTGGGACAATTCTTACCCTTTTTATTTGGGACCCCTCTTCCATCCCTGGGAGGAGTGTGTGAGGGTATGCAGAGCCCTGTGGGAGAGGAAGGACAGCAGGAGCAGAGCTGAGACAGAGGGGCTGGGCAGAGGACACCTCCTCAATGCTGTTTGCTATTCTGGGCAGCATTGAGAAGATGCTACACTAGAATGAGATATAGTAAAGAGACTTTTTCCTGAACTGCTACAGTCATTAAAATTATCAAAGACTTCTTTCCAGTATAGTTTTAGCCCTGGGTCAGTATTAAATTGTGTATTTCATTCTGCCCATCCTCAGGCCGGATGTTGCCTGGTGCAGTTGAGGAACCGCGGATAACTGCTGCCCTGGGGGCAGCTGGACTTTTCTGCAAAGTTTGCTGGATGTCTTTGTGCAGGAGGGCCACTGAAATGTCAGCTGTTATGAGTGCAACCACTCTGCCAGATGTGCTAAACATGACAAAGATGAGAAAGTAGGTGCCGAACTATTCTATGATGGTTAAGTAGAGAAAATGTCTTTGAAGCCATCTCGAGCTGATGCCCATTTCCAATAGGTTTGGAGTAATCCACAACACAGCTGGAGCTTGAGAGAGACCTGAGGTGTGAAATGACACAATGAATAGCTAATAGTGGCTGCTTCCTGGACAAAATACCTGCCAATATCAAAAGCAAAGCAAGTACTTCTGGCTGTGGGCTCTGTTACTGGCAGAAAGCAGCTCTTCTGAGAAAAAAACCTGCATTGCTAAGGGAAGCAAAGTTAAAGCAGTGTAGCACAGTAGCTCCAGGCCTGGAGATCAGCCTCCCTCCCACATGTCTGGATCAAGCTCTGTAGCAGGCCCAGGATGTGCAGTTCCTCTGAGCATGGTCAGCAGTGGTGTTGGCTGGATGCTCCTGTGCCACTAAGGTGTTTTTACAGGATTCTATTCCATTCCAATAGCACAATCCCTACTTGCTCAGGTAAGGAGGGCTTAAAGACTTGTTTTAGGAACAACAGCAAGGCAAAATAATGATCCCAAAGGGCCACAGAAGGACAGATGTGATTATCTAAACATGAAGCCACCTATCAGCAAGGTGGGTTTTCTGAAAACAGACCCACAGTGACCTTGAGTGGGACCAAGATCTCCTGAGTGTTCATGCTGCACAGATCTGTCCAGAGAAGAGTCCAGGCTGCTAACACTGGTTGATAACACTATATATTGGCTTATTTTTCCAGTGGCATGTTTGAAAACAAGAATGCAAGAATCAAGTTGAGGGTGGGTTTTTTTTAGCTGTCTTTAAAAATGCATAAAGTTTTGCTTCAAGTGTCACTGTTGGAGTTTTACTATTATGCTAACAATCCCGGCTACCCGCTGAATGCAACGGGCTACAGGCTTCATTTGGGGATTTTGCCTACTGTGAGCATTTTTTAGTTTCTTTTAAAATAAAATACCATTCTCAAGTGCCCACCTTTCAGAGTTTCTTTCATATTTTTTTTAATAAAAAGAAGTTTAGAGAAATTATCTCTGCATTCATACATGTTGCTTATGAAGTCAAAGTATTTCTCCATTGTTTTTTCCCTCATCAGCTATAATTAAAATGCAAAACCCAGCCAAACTTTTGATCAGTTCAAGGTACACTGCATTCTTTTAAGCACTGTGTTTCTTCATGAAATAGCCAACTTAATTTTAAAATACATGTCAAATAAAATGACTAGCAAGGACAAACTAAAGTTAACATTTGACTTTCTTTTGAAGTACAACTAATTTTCTTGCAAAAGTACAGCATCAGTTCCTGCAAAGCAGTTCTTTTGTTATTGATTGGAGAGATATAATATATAAAGCTGCTGCCTGTAACACTCTACAATAATTAAAAGTACTTAATCATGCAGCTCGGAGATTTATTTTAAAAGCACAAAATATGTTCCTTATTGTGATTCACAGGAATTTACTGGTCTAATTTCTTTAGAGACCAGCAGGAATATATATTGACTCTGGTTTATTTATAAACCAGCTATTTAAATTACCAAGTTATTTACATTGTTATTGTCTCCATCATTTAGTCACCATTTGCAAAGATTTCACATTGCTCTTAATTTGGCACTCCCTAGTGCTGGTAGTACTTATGGGAGAGGGTTATTTAGGAGGTAGTCAAGCAAACCATCTTGGTATGGGTGATCTCCTTCTTGCCCCAGACAGGTTTGTTCTCTTGGTGACCTTCTTTGAGAGGAGACAACATGCAGAACTGCACCCTGGAGGGTGTTGCAGCTACTTATCATCAAGGTACCAGAAGGAAATAAGGCAAATTGCGAGGACACGTAGATCCAGGAGGTTGGGTTGCCCTCAAGGTCTGTATTAAAAAACCTCTGGCCAGATGTTTATAACATTACCCAGCTGTAAATTGTTCTGTTGGGGAGGACAGAGAGCACCAGGGGAGGGGCATGGTGACTGAAGTCCCCTGAGATCCTGACTTGTTTCTGGGGTTACGTGAAGGAAAGAACAGACTTAGTCCACCAAAAATATATGTAAAACATCTAGACCACAAGGCTCTGAAGTTACTGTAAGACTGTCTGAGGAAAACAGTTATTAAAGGAATATTTCATTCCTGATGCTGAGGACATTACCTACTCTTTATTTTCATTCCTAGCAGCATTTTTTTGTCAAAGCCTAAAGCACACAGAACACTACTTTATTTTCACAGCACTCACTCTCCCTTTCTTCTTTCCTTTTCTCCCTTAAAGTCTGTGTGTAGAGGATTGAGAACAACAGCTGTTATTTAACGTGTCCCTTTACCCCGTGGCTGAAGGACCTCCCTGGACGTCTCCATCGAGAGGCAGCTGTTGAGCAGACCGTGTTGGAGAGCAGCCCCCGTGGCCCCGTGGGGAGGAGGGCAGCAGGAGCCTCCGCTTGGAGAGGCTGTGGGGAGAGGGTGAGGTGCCCTGGGGAGGCAGGCAGCCCCGGCACGGCGGCAGAGCTGCCAGGCACGGCACGGCACGGCACGGCACGGCCGGGAGGTGCCATCGCGCCAAAGCCTTTCAGAGCGCATGAAAGCCACTGCAACTCGAGTGTCTGCGCTGGGCTCTGCTTTCAGTCCGCTTCAGGATGATTGTCTCCAGGGTGAGCTTGGAGAGGCAACTCGTGTTTTAGCTCGGGTTGACCTCAGTGCAGCAGGGACTGGGAGCTGCGTGCAATTATGCAGCTCAGTTTTCATTTCCAACAGAAGAAAAACTAATGGATTCAAAACACCCAAGTAGAAAAAAAAACCCCACAGATGTTTGCAAGCAGTGAGGTTTAATTCCTTCTAGATGATCCAAGAGTCTCAGACAGAGGGAAAAGCACCATGAATACCTCACCATCCATATGCAAGAGCTGTTTCAGGGCAAAATTGTCCAAATGTCACCTTAAAAGCACGGCTTGGTGCGGTGCCCAACCAAGGTGTTCACCAGCCATAGTGACTGCACTCCCATGCTTTATTGTGGCTGCTGCTGTGATGAAAAAGCCAACAACAACAAATAAACTCTCTGAGATAATGGGTCTCTTCCACAAGGAGATGATTTCTTCTTTCTTAAAACACAAATTGTTGAAGTGCACGCTGCTTTGTTGCTTTGTATTTCTAAACATTCCACAAAAGGGATGAATCCCTCCCCTTACACAATGCAGGCAGATTCAGAGCACATTTTGGAGTAAGTAGAATTTCAATTTTTTTTCCAGAGGTCTTTGGATCATAGCATTGGATTTTTTATATTCAGAAGAGTTTTAAGGGAGCTGAAAGAGTTTCAGAGGTATGGGTCTTTTCTCAAGCCAAGAGATGCTGATCCAGAAATTTTACAACACTGTACTTTCTCTCAAGATATCCAAAATGCCATGAATTATGTATCCAACCTTGAAATGTTGTTAAAAATATAATAGAAAGTCACACATTGTGCATATTTAAGTTTTTACAATACTTACACTTCATAGTTTTGAGCCAGATTTCTTCCCCTCTGTGACATTTGTCCACACTGAGAACTGAGTCCAAAATATGCTTAAGGGCAATTGAAAGTGGTTTGGAATTTTTCTGATTCAAAGCCTTTACCTACTGTGCAAGCTGCCAAAAATCAAAACAGTTCAAAAACACTGGGCACCTCATTTTCAGTTTTTCTCAGCAGTCATCCCATTTATTTCTTCGGAGCTTTAATATTCTTGCAAGTTTTATTTAATTTTCACATTGTGCATTTTGAGTTCATTTCTGTGGAGTGCCTTTAATAGATATTGTTTTAATTCCCAGCATACAGATCTTCATCATTATTTATTGTTAATGTTTCCTCTTGGACTAAACCCAAGAAACTGAAGAACTTGGCTCCAGAATATGGCAGACACATAGAGGGAATGCTCTGACAAGTGAATTTGGGATTTAATTGGCTTGTACCACTAGATGCTGGATTTGAAATGTATTGACAGAAAAGGACTGAAAGAGAAGCCTTGAACAGTACAAGCATTATTACCCTGATAAAATGGAGAGCAAAATGAGTAGTGACATTCCTTTTTCTGGTTGTTATTGGCCACCCAGCCTCCCTCAAACCAGCAGGGAAGCTGCTCTTGAGTAAATCTTCAGCTGGTGCAAAGCAATTTCCTTTGCAAGTCAGGGCAGGTATGTCCTTTTATACCACCCGTGCATGCTTGCTGCTGCATTTGCAGAGGAAAGACAGATAGTAAGATGAATATTAGAACTGCATCTGGAAACAAAAGGAAGTCTCCAGACCAGAATCTGACTGATCTGAAAAAGAAGTACATAACAGGTTTATTTCAACCCACATGGACAGTAGATGCAGCCATTCACTTACAGATAGGACAGAGGATAATATCTCCCCATTCTCTGAACTTCATAATCTGAACTCTGTGGAGAGATAAAAAAAAGGTTAAAAAACCCCCAAAACCCAAAGAAAAAAAAAAAAAAAAAAAAAAAAAAGAGCCCAGACACATTAGGGGAAATTCCAGAAGAATCTGCTCAGAGCACCAGTTGCTGTCAAGGATTCTGGTATTCATCCATCTTCCCTCTTAAAACCTTTCATTATCAATAATAAAGATAATTCAACTACGGGTAGATCCTATTTTACACTGAGAAGGGCTAACTATAGTCAAGGGCAAGTCATGAAAAAAAATCTATTCTGAATTTTCAAATTGTGAGAAAAGGAGACCTTGTGTCACACTAAAAAGAAAAACCTTCATTCACATAGGTATTGAAATCCTGACCTTCCCTGCTCTGAGCCACATTACTCAGAAGGGAGGATGGAGGGAGAGAGAGAGGGGCAGAAAATGAGAGGTACAGATTGCCTTATGTCATCAATTTGTGCATTGTAAATGAAATTAGAATACATACTTTTATGACACTAAGTGCTAATTCTTCAGATCTTAATTGATGCAGGGGGTGAATTTACTTGATTAAAGACAGTAAAACCCAAACCAGCAGAGATTTCTGCTTAAAAGGAGCTTGCATGTTATGATCTGTAAAGGAACCTGAAAACTGCAAAATTAAATACACTACTATATTTCTTAGAAGAGACAAGTTTATTCCTACATGGAATGTATTTAATTATTACCAAATCCATTTTCTCTGAAACTCTTAGTTTCAATAACCTTTCACAGTGAAACAATACCTACATTAAGGAGTCCTAATCCAATGTGTGTTCTTGTGCAGCAAAAGGAAGTGCTACAAACATGTCTCAGATTTAGCAAATTACTTATTTGTTCTCCCCTTCTAAGTCGAATTATGTGCAGCATTTCTGAGAATGCATATTTCTTGTGACTTGGATTAGTATAGGTGTACACAGCAGATTGCCTTTGTCAAATATCAGGTATCTTAAAAAGCAGCTTTTACTTCTACAGGGAATATTTGTCAGTCAGGTTTGCAAGAGCATTCTGATTCACTTACACATTGCTAGAAGCATCCAGACCACCTGCTACTGCTGTTTATTATTGGAGAGGGGTTTTAGTCCTTCTTCTGCCTCTCCATGCAGGTAATACAGCAAGTATACAATTCAGTTGTGATTACACAACAGAATGGGCCAAAACTCTGCAGATTTGGAGACATTTTGTTGGGTGGCTGGTGAGGCAAGAGAGGAGGGTACTGGTTTGTAGGGCTCCTTTGTCCTGCAGGCATCAGCCAGTGCGGCAGATGGATCAGTCCCTAAGCAGAGACCCTTCCCAAATCCTAGTGTTGTCTGGGTGTCAGTGGGCACATAACAGGGCCCTGTCATGCTTAGACTTTAGGATTATATTAGAGAGGAACATAATAATTTCTTTCATCTCTTTGAAACCGTATATCCTTAACTCCATATGTGAGTGCAATAAATGCAAGTCTGTTCCTGCAACACCCTTCCCATGGGCTTTAACACATCTGCAATTTTTGCACAAACCTGGGTCCATATAATCACATTCACTAATCAGTTTCACTAATTACCTGCACATTTCATTACAAATGAGATCCTGACTCTCCTGCAGGACAAAGTAAAGGTGCAAGTGCACAGGGATAGTGCAAGTCTCCCTCTGCTTCCCACACCAACAAATCTCACCTTCTCAGCCCTGAGAAGAGGCTGTGTGTGCCAGTCACTGCTCTGGTGAGTCAAGAAGCAGCAGTGCTGGTCCAGCCTTCAGCCTTTGTAATGAAGACATTTTCTCCTGAAACAGGACAAAATTTATTTCAAGCAGAATTCTAAACAGTCTTTAACTTATAAAGTCATGTCATACCAGGGACAGATTTGAACCAGTAACCTACATAGAAAAAGGCTTTATATCATGTGCTTTTTCCCTTAGCAAATAAGTCACCTACAGCCCAAACATTGGTCCTTGGATTTAAAAATACTTTGCTGCATATTTATAATCTCCTTTTTGTATATTTATGTCTCTAATATTTGTAAATTCTTATTATGCATCCCTCTCCCACTCTTAATCATCACCTAGCAAAGATAACTAGCTATCTTTCCCCTTGTAAATGAATTCACTCCATGCCCCTAATTATTTTTGTAAGTCTCGTTGCTACTGTAAGACAGAATCTTATGATTAAGGAAGTGCCTCAAATGAATTCATTTTTCCTGAATTATGCCTGCAACAAAATCCAAAAAGGGTCTGAGACTTTACTTCAGGTGCTGCTCTACTGTATATTCTATTTCAGCTTCTAGAGACATTTTTATTCTCATTTTCATAGCTAAGTTGCCTTTTGCCATTCCTGATAGTTTCATTGAACATTCCTGTTCTGTTTCATTGCCATTTCTTCCTAGTTTATCTGCTTTTCAGAATATATATATTTATGGATAATTTTTCATTAGCAGATTTTTTTTAATCCAAGTTAAATATATGTCACAATATGTGTTGCAGCTGATTACAAATTTTTAGACTGGGAGGGTTTTGAGCAGCCTGGTCTGGTAAAAGGTACCTCTGCCCATGGCAGGGAGTTGGAACCAAATGATCTTTAGGGTCCCTTCCAACCCAAACTATTCTATGAATTCTGTGATTTTTTTTTTTTTGTTTTGTTTTGTTTTTTGTGTCAGACAGAAAAAACCCTCTAGAAGAAAGTATTTGTTCACCTTCCCAGCTGTCTTTTGCACCCTGATGGGTTAAAACTTACGCAGGTGGCAAGAATCACCCATGTACCTGACTCATCTTCAGCCCCTCTTATGGCTGACGTTCTGCAGAGGGTTTGCTGTCCCAGGCAGGCTAAATGTTATTTTCCCTAAAACAAAGGTTTCACTTTGCCACTCACTGCTATTCATCCCAGCCTTCTTCCACAGGGCAACATGACATGTTTTCCAATTCATGAACAGGTCCAGGAGCTCCAGTCCCATTTCCATCTGTTGCACTCTATTTGTTGCTTAAATGAAAGGCCTGACTTACGCTGCAGGCCTGAGGAACAACTGGCATTCAAAACCAAACGTTCTTAGATAAAGATTGAAGGAAAAGTGACGAAGGAAACACCGACAGGGGGAGGAAAGAACAAAAGATAAAAGATTATGACAAGTGAGAAACATAGAGATGGCACTGATTTCATGATTTGAATTTATTTTAAAGCCATTCAATTGTCGTTTACACAGATAATTACTGGCAACTGCAAGAGAAATATTTACAGGAATTTTGATGCTCATCTGTTACAGTAATATGAAAGAACATTGATCCAAACCTGCTATCCTGCTTCAACAGATTCGATCCAAACCTCTTTTATCACATCAGCCAGGAAATTTAAATTGCAATAGGGTCAATTATATTCATCAGCTCTTGCTTTGGCTTCTCAGAGGGACTTGGGGTTTATGAGATACTGGGAACCACATGAAAAGCAGCAGCAGTGCTGTGGTACCTTCTCCTTTATATGTCTGTTCAGAGTCATCTTTATTTCACTATGCATTGTAATGTCCCATTCAAGCCTGTATTACTTTTTTCTTGTAAAACCATAAGAAAAGGTTATGACTTCATCAAAACATTTAACTCATCAAACAGCCATATTGTTGATATGCTCTTGGTAGAGAATTTTCTGTTAAAAGCAAACAGAATCCCATCAACATTTTTAGATAAGTAAAAATGAAAACAAATTTAGCTTTTTAGAAGGCTTATGGTAACTCTGCTTGTTCTTTGGTGACACAGTAACAGCAAAAAACACTGACATCTGAACTGCAAACGGTGTGCTTCCTAATGCTTACCAAGGAGCCTATTCTTTCATAGCCTTAAAAATATTTTATTCAGTGAATTTAAGCCATTTGAGTACATGCCAGATTGATTCTTCCAAAAGCAATGTGTTATGTATATATGTCCAATGTATGTATGTCCAAAACTAGTTAAGAAGTTCACTAAAAGACAACCTTTTTATTTAAATTTCCTCATAACTATAGACCAGAAAGAAAAGTAAGAGAACCATTGCCACCTGTGTGATCTTCAAATAAAATAAGACTTTTTTAATAAAAAATGGTTACAAATTAATGTTTTTTTCAATTTTTTTTTCACCCAGCCTGTGAGCTGGATGCATGCTCAGCTACAGGATGTTCACAGTGTAAACAGGTAAAAGAACAATCAACAATAAGTCCATAGCAAGGAATATTACATACAGAAGAGGTTTCAATTAGTCAGAGTTTTAATGGGATGGAGAAGAGAATCAAAAATTGGTAATGAGGGAGGTATTAAACTATATTAGAGACAATCCCTTGATCCCCATTGTGAGAAAACACAAGAAGGGAGAGATTAGGGTGAGCAATAACAGAAGGAAACTATGAGGAAAACAAGGAAATGACAATTATTGAATTTACTGAAAAAACTTGCAAACACACAGTTGAGGCCAATCCTGCACACTCTATGGCTAGAGGAGCAGAGATGCATATTTCATCTTTGATAGCTACCTGCCACATACCAGAACTAAAATGAGCATTTTTCAGAGAGCCTGATAATCCCCATACTCAATTTATGTGGATTAGATGAAATTTCCTCTTTCTTTTCAGCAATTTTGGCAGACCACTGTACATTACCAAGGGCTGCCATTATCTTCCTCTGAACACCAGCAAAATGGTTTGTAATTTTATCTCAGTATTACCAAAGAAACCTGTAATCTCTAGCTACGTTATTTTAAATAATGCAGCCCAGCAATCACATCAACAAGCAGAATCCTCACAAATTAGGAAGATTTTATCTGAAAGAAAACAACATTATTTATTTTCTATCACTTGCCTTCAAAACAAAATCACCCAGGCGTCTTAAGAATGTAAACAAAAAGTGTAAATTCATTTTCCCCCACAGAGGAAGCACATTGGATAGATACAAAAAGCCCTGTACTAAAAGTGATGCATTTTGGTAGGACTGGTGTAACTGGCAGTGTGTTCAGCACAATCAATATGTTGCAATCTGTCATTACACACTGGACTGCTATCAAAATGCCCTCTGATAACTGGCCATCTAGATAGATATTTACTAGATTTAATCTCCTTCTCTACTAGGGGTTTGAAATGCAACAAATTTGGTCAACATTTCTAAACAAGGCTGTTGACTGGTGTTAGTTGCAGCAGAAAACCCCGCAACCCAGGAATTTTTCTTTTTATCTGTAAATGTCAACTTTTTACCAATTTGTGGTTTCCATCACAAAACAGTATGGATAACTCAAATGAACCCATTCTGGTCACCTCCTGAGACATTTTTCCAGGGTCCTAATGGGCAAAGGATCACAATGCCAAGCGGGACAGGCATTTATGGGAAGATCAGTGTATTACATAGCAGTCCATCAATATTAGCTACTCAGATCAATACTTTTTTAAAAACTGTAAGTTAAAATGTTATTAGAAATGGGCTTTTTCAGATGTGAACATTTTAGCCTCAGCAGCAAAAATAATGCTTTATATGGGTTATAGCAGTAAACCAAAAATAGGACTGAACTGTTATCTCATGATGTTGCATAATGAGCTCTGTGAACTAACGAATCCTAAATCATTTCAGGGCCAGTCTTATTTTCACTGACACAGAGAGTTCCTGTGTGTGTGTGTGTGTGTGTGTGTGTGTGTGTGTATGTGTGTGTGCCCATGTCATTATAAATTGTGCTTATTATTTCTGCTCACCACCTTAATGATGGAGCCACTTCAGCATTTCAACACAGTCAGCAAGAACACTCACTCAGGAAACTGGAGGGAGGTTTTTTTATGGGCATTCATATCCCTCTTGCTAGAATTATACCTATACAAATATATATTTCACTGACCTTTCCCTTACTTAACATTAGTGTGATGTTTTCATTTCCACAGGTGACCTGCAGGGACTGGGGATAATTTTTCCTTTCCTCACCATACAGTTTGGCTTCTGACAGACTTTTTTCTACTTTACTCTGAATCAGCTTAGACTGGTTTAATTGGACAAAATACTGGGTGTTTTGGATGCATCCTTTACCTGAGTGCTTTGGTGCTCCACATCACATTGGTAGGGACTCAAGAAAAAGAGGGACCCAGCTTGTCCGTGGCACGTAGGAGTGATCCACATCTTAGAGTTGCTGAGATGCTTCCCTGTAATTCCCTCACTGTTGTGGGACTGCAGATAAAGGTTCTGCCTTTCAGTATCACAGGTCTCTTCAGGTCCTTTGCAGCTTTTTTGAATCTTGCATGACTGGCAGCTCTTGGGGCACATGAATGAGGTGCTCTGCTCACCCATCCTCCTGGGCACAATTGTGTCACCTTGCTGCTTATCACTGGGCACGAGACTTGTTAACCTGTGCAGCCTTTCTTTGCAAACAGTAAGTGGGAGCACAAGAGAATTGTTTGCAAATTCAAGATAATTGCACTGAAAATATCCCAACCCCAAGTGTTTGCAAACTATCAAGCATTTTCTTCATAAGCTGCTTTGGGCTGGAAAACCCTATAAAATTACGAGGTCTTGTTAGTATACTTTCCTTACCATTCTTCTATGGGTAGGAGTGTAGGTTTGGCTAATGATTTCCTTGGAAAGCAGCTGTACTAATAAGGAGATGTACACACTCAGGCTGGGACCCTTCTCGGTCACTGTGATTGCTCCCCCCTAGCCAAGGCATTTTGTGAAATATGGTAATTAACGCAGCATCCTCAGACAGCCTAAATTTATTGTGATTTATATGTTCAGGAGTCTTGGTAAAAGGCCAGTACTGGCATTTCTTTAACTAATAATTATTGTGTTTTATTGTTGTTGTTCTCTAACACATTAATGAGCAAGGACCCAGCTTTATTAGAATTCACTTGGCCCCACTGTTCCATGCATATTTATTATGCGAGAGAATAGGATTCTCTTCCTCTAGCCTTCACTAATTTAAAAGAAGATATCCTCAATGAAATGTATTCAAATATTTTGACATTTTGCTTCACCTCACTTACAGAGCAGAAATTGTTTCTGACAGTTATTATACAGTACGGGAATCCTGCTGTTTCACTCTGCTGAAGCGCAGGTTGAAAAGACACAGCAATTGCATTTTGTTCAAAGAGTGATTCTCTGGCCTAGAAATAGCAACATTGTCAGCTGTGATTCACTGGAAGTTTAGATAATATCCACTCTGTACCTCTCCACCAAGAACATGGAATAGTTTTTTCCTCTCCTTCTACTTCTTAAAACAGAAGAAAAATGAATCAAAGTGCTGGGTTGGAAGGGAAATTTAGTGCCTCCAACTTTGAGATCTGAAGTAGACGGATGTGTAGATTTTGAAATGTAAGTGAAAACTGGGAGAAATTGGAATTTTTGCCTTCTTTCAGATGCTTTCAGTTTTGTGTTGTAAACAGATCTATTTACAAGACAAATTAAAAGAGATAACAAATATAAATAACTGAGTATTTTCAAAGATTTTAAATTACCAAAATAATTATAGGCAGCACCTGCCTAATTATTCTATTGTATCATGCTTCCAGTCATGTTACATGTGTGGCAATAACTTTTTTGAGCAGAATAGGATCATATATAAAACATAATGGCAAATTTCTTAGCTCATGCTCCCAAAATTGCCTTGTAACGTGAAAACCTCAGCCTTTTTTAGTCCCATTTTAGAATGCATTTTGGTGCTTTTTTGAATACATATAGGTTGATGAAAGAATTTTGCCTTTAGATCTATACAATCAACTCTGAGCAGAGTTAGGAAGAGTGGTAGCATATTTAACACTTTAATTGAGCCCAAAGTTTCACAAGGATTGTTTATTCAATGGCAAGTAGAAGAGCACTTGGATAATCTAAAGCAGGAGGAGGAAAAATAGAAGAAAAAAAACTGTGAAAGGCTCTCCTGCATGCTTTGCTGCTCCCCTTATTGTTCATGTTATGCAGATCCTACATCAGAACGGAGGGTTCTCTTTTCAGAATAAGAAAGAGGAAGCCGAAAGCTCAGTGAAAAGAAATCACAATAGTGGTATTTAATACAGTTCTTTAAGATTTCAGAAACTGAGTTCCTGTCAAAATCACAGAATATTGCAGAAGGGGGTAGGAGACAGTGATAAAGGGCTCGTTCTTGTAAAAGGGGATTGTTCAGCTGTAATCTCTGTTCATGCTCCTGTCGTATCATGGGAGAATCTGACTATTACATTGATGAGAAAATAATGAATGTAATATCTGAGAAAATCACAGGACTTGAGTTGCTTCCTAACTTTTCCATGCAAAAAAAAAAAAAAAAAAAAAAAAAAGCCTCCCATACAGAGACAGACATGACTAACTGGAGTGAAATAATGAGAGCAGCTGCAGGATGTGGCCCTCCTCGTCCTGAGGTGCAAGTCTGGACTGTCAGATGCAATGAGCAGCAAGGCGTGCGAGCTCGGATCACACCCCAGTCTATTAAGGCAAGCGAATGGAAGCTGTAAATCAGATTTCAGTTCCTGCCACTTTGTCAGGGGGCTGGAGGAAATAGGACACGTGTGAAGGGCTCCCCAGAAGGCCTGGCAGGGAGCAGCACGCTGCCACTCTCCTCTGCCAGTCGCTCAGGCATGAGGCACGCTCACCCTCACAGAGCTGTGCAGACACAGCCAGAGCCTGCTGGGGGAATCACCCACTAAGGATTAGTTTAGGCAGGGCATCACTGACTGTCCAGTGTCTGTTCTCCCCTCATCAGAGCCACATCAGCAGCTTTCTCAGCGTCCCCACCTCATGTTAAAGCTCTTCCTCACAAAACATGAGCCTGTCCATATTCCTAACAAGGTCCAGCTCCTGGCCCCCCACCCCTCAAGAAATTATCTTCTTGGACACCTTGTCCTGCAGAAAAAAGTCATCACACACACAGATATAACACTGTCAAAGCCTGGGATAAATGGGTTGATCTTAATTGGACCTCTGCTTCCACATCGTGTTCCTAGAGAATCACACTTTGTAGATGGCAAAATCTCTCAGGGATCCACTGCTGGCAGAACAGGGTGTCTTCTGGAATCATGATTTCACAATTTCATAGTAAAAAAAAAACTTGTATTGCCTTTGATCGCCATATTTATGTGAAATGTCAGCTGATATTTATGTAACTCTATGTGCCAGTTTGTGCAGTGGGTGACACCACTGGAATGGATGATTTAAGGGGCATTGACTGTGAGGACTTAGAGGAAGATACAGAACATCTGTACAGTGCCTAGCATCATGCAGATATGTAAATAATCATCTGTATGCACTGCCTGGACTCAGCCCTCTTTGTGGAACATGCCACTATCTTGTTTCTCATAGTGTCTGGAAATGTCCCTATCTACTTCTTTGCGCTCTCTCAGCTGTTCTCCTTCGCTCTCACTAAGCCCAGGACTGACAGAAACAGCAAGGTAAACTGCTTGCAGACAGGCTTTAATGAGCACTGTTCACACACTGCAGTTCTCCATGGGTCAAGAAAATAAGCAGTGACAGAATTAAGAATCATTCAATACCAACCCAATGCCAGTATTATAGCAAAGACGGATTATGCAGAACCAAAATTCAATTCTAATAAATGCAAATGCATAGACTTCATAATGAAAGCATATGGAAGCATAAAAAAATCAAACCAAACCAAAACAGCAGGATTGCATTAATAAACACACTTTTTGAAGCCCAGACAAAGAGTACACACAGAGAGTCCCAGCAGCTGGTGCTCCATGGCATTGCCTGCCACAGCAGCAGCGTGCAGCGATCGCCAGGGCTGCTCTACTCACCTGGGACATTGTCACCAAGATGTTGGATTAAGCCCTTTTTCCACCTAGAGATGGGGTAACTGAGAGGTGTTTTAAGAACTTTTATTCTATTTTCGATCTCATGAGAAGGGTGAAACACTACAGATGTTATAATTAATACCATTACAGTCAGAAGTAAACTACTTCTTAGTTACAATACACTATAAGTGTTTCTTGGCCTATCAGCTTTAGCCACACTCTGCTGTAAATGCCTTAAAGACAATCATGTAAAATTACCCCTCGTGGCTCCTACTACAATGCATCTTTCATAGTTCTATTTCTCCAAAGTATTTAGTCTTATTTGCAAAGCCACCTTTTGAAATTTATTTCCAGTTCCATTTCTCTCCCAACAGTGTCTGTCCTATTCCACAGCATTTCTAAATCAGCATTTTTTATCTCAAGGTTTACATATAGATGCATACTATGTGAACCTTCTGTCAAGCTTTGAAAGTTCTCATCAAATTCATTTCCCACACCAAGAGAAAGCGTGTGCAATGACTGAGCTCAGGTCCCAGGGCCTGAGCTGCCCCTGTCCCATGCAAGAAGAGGTGCCCCAAGACTGCAGCGTCTCAACACAGAAAGTCTGCTCACTTGACTCACACTCGTGATAGGATGCAAAAAAGCTTAGGAGAGTGGAAATGGAGCAATGCAGACTGTGATCACGAGTCATAATATTTGTACCTTCTGTTCTGCTGATTTAAAAATTACGTTCACTTCTAGTATACACTGCAATAAGATTTCTAGCCAGTTTCTTTTGACCATCTGTTTCCACAGCTGACCTTTGGAGACAGGAGCATTAGTGGGCTATGCAATTCCTCCTCAAATCTTGAGCAAATTCTGTTGCTCATATTTCAGCACTGATTTCTCCATAAATGACTGCTAAACTTTCCAGGCTTGTGATTGCTCGGGTGCAACCCTTTCCATTCACATTAATTGGCACTGAGTTTATTTAAACACATAACAAGAGGTCTCAGAGGTTACTCCTATTTTGTAAACCATTGGATATAAAAAGCAACTGAATGTATCAGAGAATTCTACTACCTAATTACAATATCTGCAGAGATATTTTTTCTCATTTAAGCAGAGTAAAATCCAGTAGTTCAGTTTTACTTCTACTTAGTAAGTTAGAACTATGGCCTTTTCTTATTTTAATTGTTCAGAGGACAATTAAATCCCTCCCAATACCTTTACCAGCTGTTTCCCTAAGAGATCTATCTGGGTGTTTCTGCGATCCCAATCATCACAGTCTCTCTGCTAATCCCAAGGACTATATTCATAGATTTCTGTTTGCAAAATCCCCATGGGATGTGGTAGTGTCGTTATCTCCATTGTACAAATAAGAAACAGACACACAGAGAGATGAAGGGTTCCCAGCTGGGAGAGAAGGGCCAGATTCCCCTGGGATTAGTGCAGTGAAAGGCTCAGTACCCCAGTGGTCCCTTCCACCACAAAAGCCTGCAATGCAGATGCTCTGCCCATGTGCAGAGGAAGACTAGATAAATCCAGCAGCAGAAAACCAGGGGCCTCTCTCAGGGTACCTGGGGGCTGAGGAAGGTATTCTTGGCCCAATGGGCCAGGCTTCCTCAGCACAGAACAAAAATGATCAGCAATAATAACTGAACACAAAAAAAATCATGCTATTTTTCTTTGCCTGGAAAACCAGGAGGGATGGAACTTTCTTTCTGTGAGAGAGAGATGTCTTGCATAGAACAGAAGCTGTTGCTTACATGAGCCATGGCAAAGTGAGGCCAATTTCCACTGGGGTTAATGTACCCTTTTACAAATTTGGTCCTGTGATTATTCTGGGTCATATATGAAATCTGTGAGGCTGGCAAGGCACCAAACTCATCTCTCCTAATCGATGTGCAGTTTCCTAATTGCTGATCAGTCTATGTTTTTAAGCTTTCAGACCCCATATTAACATAAAGTCCTAGCATCAGTTGAGCTCTTCTTAATGGAATAGCACTTAGAGCAAAATTGATGCCTCCTTAAGAGCAAGTCAGTTCTGAAATGACATGTTTCTGCCAGATGTTGGGCATGTTCTTGGAAGGCAGCGTGCTCACTGGGCATCATAACCAGAGAATTGTTGAATTCATTGCAACAAATGCTGGTTTGGTCACTATTTCTTCTCAGACATAATCCAGAACAGGGTTTTGCCTATGTAAGGCCTTCAGGATTTAGCCCAAAAATAATAAAGAAGAAAAACAAATCCTCTATATACCTCATTTTGGAATGCTAAAAACATTTTCCCCCAGATTTCTCACAAGTTTACAAAAAAAATCATGTTCTCCTTCTAGCTAATGGGGAATTGGCAGCACAGGAGTTGATCTTTCTGCCTGGGTCATGAAGGAGTAGTCAGCAGTAGGCTTTGGGCTGGACTCCAGATCTCTGCAGAATGGTAACTACCTGAATAAAAATCACATTGTTAATAAGACAGGACTGCAGCAAGACAGTCAATGAGTACATTAAAATCTAGGATATGCAAAGCAGCTCACTAGGCTTCTTCACTGAAAGTTTCAAGAACATTTTGGTTGTGCCCACATTGGTTAACAGTGCAGACCAGGGTGAAAACCTACAGAGCATAGAGAGAGACAGGGGGTTCAGAGAATCTGATCTCAATCCTGTGCAAATTCTTGAATGCCCATGTGTGGCTGAGGTGATTTCCTACTGCAGATACATTCTTAATGCCCATTTTGAGACTGGCTGTTGCTATTTGTTCTCAATTTTTTAAAGAAACTTCTTCCAGGCTGGAGGTGTCATTTGGTTCATAATTCTGCCATGGTTGCTTTGTCTTAAAAGTTTGGGACCATGCTATCCCACTGATTAGGGAGAGCAGAAGTCTTTCAGCACTACACACCTCAGACATTTAAAACACCTTCTTTCAGTCTTCTAGAGCATTAATTCTGTATAGCACATAGCCCTGCATCAGTTTCAACTTTGATCTTGAGAAACCACTCAAAGCAGAGACTAGTATTTAAATCTAATGCCCTTATAAGTTCACTCTTGTTCATCTTCCAAATAGAATATCTTGTAGACTTTCATACCAAATGTTGGGATGCCAGTGGTGTGGATGCAGAGTGATGTGATGTGCACTATCATCCACAGCTAACAGAAAACACAATGACCTTGATTTGAACACAGGCACCTTAGGTGACAGACCTATGCTAAAGGGCAGTCAGATCTCACGTTGTCATTTCAAAGTGTGTATTCAGTGTAACTTTTTAGAAAACAAGATGAAATATAATTCTTTAGCTTCAAAGGAGTCTTTTTGAAAGTTGTGATATTTCAACAAAAGATGACAACGTGCCACCACAGAATAACTCGTGAATGCAAATACGGCTCACCTCATTGTTCCTGGCTTTCTTCAGAAGCTGCACATCTTACTTTTCTAAAAAATGTAGGCTGGAGAACTAACAGAATTTAAAAGAACTTCCTTTCAATGTGAAGAGTTGTAAGAGTGTTAGTTCTACAAGTCTTTAAGGAAATCCAATTATAAGTTCCTTTATATTCATACACCTTGCCAAAAGAGGAACTTTTTTCTCCATTGATGTCATATTCTCAGTGGGGACTCCGCCGTGACATCGGTGCTGAGTTTCAGTGCCTTTCTCATTAGGAGATGACTGCCATCAATTCCCCAGAGACTGGGGTGGGACCCTGCCATGCTCTCCTAGCCAGCAGCACGTTGTAAAAGGGGCTTCATGCTCACAAGCTTGCATAAAAGTTCTCTAAGGCCACTGGCTTCAAATTTTTAAATGTGTCCTCTGCTGAGAAAGGCACATTCTAAAAGTACTTGTTCCCATATTGTACTGTGAACTTCTGAGCAAAATGTTTTCACTTCCCCTCCTTTTACAGCAGTATATAATCACAGGTGGTTACTAACATCATCATTATTACTACTATTATTATCATCATCATCATTATTATTTTATCCCAAGCAGTTCTAACAGTATTCTGTTTGCCAGACTTTAAATGAAATAATAGCATCATACTGATGATATCTGGTGTAGTGCTACAAATTTACAAACAACAGTGAATTTGGGGAAATCTAGAGTTACAAAAGATCAAGAGAGTAATAGAAGGAGCATTAATTCTCTCTGCTCTATGTCAGTCTTATGAAAGATCTTTTAATACCCACAAGTATTTGAAACACTTTCAAATTAAGAACCTCCTATCTCCTTTGCCAATCCCATTTGCTGCAGTATTTCTGGTAATAATCCCTTCCTTGTAGGCCCTGGTGCTGTGATGACCAATTCCACTTCTCTTTGTTTAGACATTTATATTTCCAGCAGACATGACAGAAATGCAGCAAGCCCTAGAGAGCCTTTGTGCCATTGCACTAGCATTCCAGGACAAAGGCTCCTCCAGACCTGAGAATACTGAGGCAGGGGGATGTAAAACATCACAGATGGGAGGATGCCTGCACCACCAATTTGGCAGAAGAAGGATGAGACCACATCAGCCTCTCCATTCAGATCCAGAGGGTGGTTTCACTGTGAGCCTTCCCACTGCACTCCACTTACAGAGCTCCAGCTCTCACCACAGCTCATGCCCGGAGCAGATTTGCTCTGGGGGAGAGGCATTTCATGGTCTCTGATAAAGGCCTCTAAACCTGTGCAGGGTGAACGGAAGGCTTTGACACCACTGAGTAAGGTTACCTACCTGCTCCTGCCAGCCATGCTGGCCTGCTGGCACAGACACGGCCAAGGAGGGAGAACTGGGGTAAAATCTGTGACTGCTGCCACCAGCCAGCAGCTCCACAAGCATTTAAACCTCAGAAATGTGCAAAATGTTTACTCTCTGTCTGTTTTATACAAAGTGTCTGGACAATCCAGAGCTATTCCATCAGATTACTTTCACGGTCCTCATGGATCCACCATGCTCTCCTTCAATGCATTTTAAAAAGTCTATCATGCTGCCACTGCTCACTTAATCACAGATAGCATGCTATTATTACTAGAGATTTCCCTTTAAATAATTAAGGATGTTTCCTGAGGCTTCTGTAAGATCTACAGCTGATAGCAGTAAAGTTTAAGGCTTTTGTATCAGTATATCAGAGACACACTTCATGTGGCTGAGGCTGAAGGGAGAACATCACACTTAAACAGCAGGAAGTCAGTGGGAGACTCCAAAGCACTCCTGTGCATCAGCTGGAGCCATGGATGGCTCTGTTCCTGTCCCATCACAGCTACCTGCAGCAGCTGGCAGCAGCAGTGCTGGATGGCAGCAGGCAGAACGCCCTGCCTGGGGGCTGTGCCACCTCCAGAGCAGTCCCACGACAAAATGAACACTTTCTAACCATTACATTTCCAAAGCACCAGACAAACAATAGCTAATTATAATCCATGAGAAAGGATTATATGTTTGGCAGCTTGTGGTAATGCATTTTAAGCAATTGCTCAGGAGTTTTAGAAATCTAATATTTTGTTGCTAAATCACCTAAACAGAATTTCTGTGCTTGGACAATGGAGATTCATAGGAAGGATCAAGCCCCATTTATCACTTTCCTGTGGGTACAATTTTATTGCAATTGCCAAAATAAAGTATCAGTGACCACTCTATTGCAAACAGCAAGCCTGGCCTCTGTTGCTCGTGGAAGAAGGACCTCTCTTCAGGGAACCTTGGCACGCAGGCCTAGCACCTAATTCTTCATTGCAGGCACCTCATAAATGAATGGGGCTGGGGTCTCACTGCTGGGAGCTGATCAAGGCCACTGATGGCAGCTTTAGATCTGGCCCACAGCCTATAGGCTGGTGTAGAAAAGCACTGTTCTTAAAAACAAAGTAAATGCTGAAAAGTTCAGGAAAAGAAACACATCGGCACCCCCTAAAAACCTGCTATTATCTTTGAAACCTCATAGTTGCATATACAGTAGTTAGAATGGTTAGAGAGAGTACAGAGAAAACATCTTTGAATGAGATCTTTTCAAAGAATTATGAAAATTTTGAGCTTAGAAATACTGTAATTTTTTTTATAATCCTCCTCCAGTGCACAAAAGGCTTAAACTGTGATGGCAATGGGTGCATCTTCAGCAGCAATCAATTTGGCCTCTACAACAAGTAATGAGCACTTGCAGCTACAGCTCTACAGCCTTCCTGGGAAACCCCATAGAGCTGACACAAACACTGGAGGATGAGTGGTGGGACCAGAGCCAGGAAAGCACATGTAGGGCAGTGCACCCTGTCAGCAGCCACTTCTCTGTCAGGCCCTAAGTCAGCCACAGTTTTTTACAGACAAACTCCTAACTTAAAAAAGCCACCCCTGGTGCCCTTCCCCACCACCAGCAAACACAACCACATGGGAGTCATCAGTCCCTGCCCAGCACTGACCTTACAGGCATGCAAAAACAGGCACACATTGCTAGAGAAAGTAGTGTGAACTTCTGCTTCACTTTGGGAACCAGCTGAAGGGTAGCCAGCAAGTTTGATGGACAGTTTCACTTCTAAAGTTGGGATGTTTGTTTTGTTAAAGCAGTTGTGTGGTCAGATAAATCTCTGCAGTCAATATTCAGCACTAGCAGAAACTGTACTGATGATGCTGAAGTGTTTACTGTGCATCTACCTTTACTCAAAGGTAGTAAAACTTACAAAAGTTTTTTTGTAACAAAAGTTACAAAAACTTACAAAACAAACAAAAGTAAAACTTACACCTTGTTTCAAAGCACTTCATCTGCCTGGTTCTGGCTTTTAGTGGAAACCTTTGGTCTTAAATTGCAGGAATATAAAACAGAGTGAAGAGTGTGAGCAGTGCTAGCAAAGCAAGGTGTGTGCTGCCCTTAGGAAGGAGGGCAGGTTGCTCTTGGACAAAGAGTGGGGGCTCCACATGCCAAGAAAAAGCATTAAGAACTTTATCAGGCACTACCTGAGCATGGAAGCCTGTGCAAGTTACAGGCTCTAAATGTCAGGGTTGCTGAGACAGATACACTTCACACAGAGCAATGGAGCTGCTCTGCAGGTGCTAACCAAAGGAGTCCTGGGCTCTCTGTTCCTTGGCAGTGACCACAACTAGGGCCTAGCAAGAAGAGTAAGAAAACAACCAATCAATACCCTATCCTTGCAATTTTCCATTCCTCCTACCCCGTTTTCCACATTTCCCATGCTTGAGTCCATTCAGTAGAAAGTCACTGCGCCACACTGTGTGACAATGTCAGTTATTCCAGGTATTGAAATCTCCCTGTGTAGCAGACAGCTACTGTCCCTACGGACAGCTGTTCCAGAGCACAATAGCTAAGCACAGCTCCTACAACATAGCAATGAAACCTATTTCTCTCCCTCAGTCACACTGGTGACCAGCATTGTGTCTGACAAGTGATGAGTGTATTACACTAAATTCAGACGCATATTTAAAAAAGCATTGGCCAAGTAAAAACTTAGTTTATTCTTCCCTCTCTCCCCTTGTTATATACTCTAGAGCACAATCATCAAATGTTAAAGAGATTGATTTTGATTCTTTTAACTATTACATGTGGCTTTTGCTTACCATGAAGATATTTTTATGGGGAGAGGTTGTAGAGACATGTATCCTCCCTCAGCTTGGAATGCCTTCAGTGGCTTATTTCCCACTGTTTTACAACTGCATAATGAGTAAAAAATCTTCACACCTGAATATTTAGCATTGCAGATGCACAGTGCCAATATTTCTGCTTTGTTTAATGTTTGGCACAGTTTCAAAAGACATGCCCTATGAATGCTGTGGCTAAATTTAACCAAGTGCTGTAAGCCTTGAGTATTCCCACTACCTGGGAGCAGAGCCCTGTCTGCAGTATTTTCAACAAGCTGCAGTCTTGCTGTTCTGTTTTATATGATGGGTTTTGTGAGGTAATCTTTACAGATTAGTGCTAGGGTTAGCAAGTTGCAAGCAACCATGTCAGCACCTAGCCATGGACTTGCTGCCTTCTTGGGAATATGGTGAAATGGCAAAGGAAACACAGTACACAAGTGGTCTTGGTTCTTCTATTTGAAGAAACACTCAAAATAGCCTGTGCACTTATATCCTTCCCTTTGGAAGCCAGAAATTAAGGCGTGGTTGCACCAGCTTTTATATATCATGCAATTGTACGGGTCATCTTTTTACTTCTTATTTCAGACTTATTGTCCAAAAATGGCATTTTGTACTTTTGAATTTCGAATTTTCTTCCTCTCAAGTGCTCCTCCCTAGCACTCACTCGTGTTTTTAGCTACTTCTCTTTGCCTATTGGCTTTGCATTAGTGCCATGGGCACCAGGTCTGCTCAGGGGACAATGAAGCCCTCAGTACAGTGCATGGTGCTTTCATCCATCTTTCATCCATGTAACATCAACAGCAGGAGAAGCGCTTTGGAAAAGGCTGGGAAAGGATGTTACTCATGGAAGAATACATCTCAGCTCTGCAAACTACTTTGTCTTTGTAAAACAGCTGTGGGGAAACTGTGGGGGAGTCAACAATAGGGGAAAGAGAATAAGCGATACAAAGGGTTCAAGAAGAAATTGCCTGAACGCTGTTTCTTCCTTGTTACTGTACAAGAGAAGAATATGAGGAACAATAACCACCTGAAAAACATAAAACAGCACAAACACAAGTGACAAAATGCCCTGTTTCTTATAATCAAGATTAACTTTCCCCTATAATCAAAACAGCATCGCCAAGTCTGTTGTCAATTCTATTTCAACAAAAATAGAGGATTTCCACCAAAAAAAATCCATTAAAAGCTCTCATATGGAAACAGGAAATCAAAAGAGTTTTCTGGAATGCTTTCTGCCCAGAGCCATTGCCTTAATTCTTAAATCACAGCTCTTCATTGAGACCCTTTCCTCAGAGAAAAAGAAGCTGTGACCAAAAAGTACCACAAAAGACAAATCTCTGGTGAATGGCTGAGCTTTTAATGACTGATGAGAACAAGGAATAGAGACTCTGAATTAAATCATGAGCAAAATTTTGATGTCTATAGCATGAAACCAAGAATGGATTTAAAAGACAGCAGTCATGAGGCCTTCAGAGAAAACACAAAAGATTTTAAAATACGAACTTGAATCAAGTCTAAAGTTATCAGACAGACTTCTTATCTGCTATAAACTGATAATAAAGGAAGAAAGATCAAGCACACTATTATTGCTGGGACAAACTCATAAATTCTTAAGGAAAGAAAAAGAGATACTGCACTGGGTTTGCATGGCCAGGTTTTGGTAGTGGGAGGCTGCAGGGATGGTTTCTGTGAGAAGCTGCCAGAAGCTCCCCTGTGTCCTACAAAGCCAATGCCAGCTGGCTCCAGGATGGACCCACGCTGGCCAGGTCCAGCCCTGCCAGCAACGACGGTGGCACCTGAGGGGTGACAGATTTATGAAGGGGTGGGGGTACAGAGTTACCATGCAACAGTGGCCACAGGCAGAGAGGAGTGGGAGTGTGTGCAAGAAACAGCTCTGCAGGCAAAGGTCAGTGGCCAAAGAGGAGGAGGAGGTGCTCCAGGCATCAGACCCTGGTGCAGACCATGGTGAGGCAGCTGAGCCCCTGCAGCCCGTGGAGATCCTCAGAGGGGCAGATTTCCACTGCAGCCCTTAGAGAATCCCTTGCTGCAGCAGCTGCATGTCCAAAGGAGACTGTGACCCTGTGGGAAGCCTGTGCTGGAGCAGACTCCTGGCAGGACCTGGGTATCCATGGACAGAAGAGTCCATGCTGGAACTGTTGAAGATTGCAATACAAGTTGTTTTCCATTACCATCTGTATGGCAGATTACCTTTGTCAAGGGGGCAGTTTGCTTTATCTCTCTCTTTGAGTGACCACAATCACTCCTCCCTCGGGAGGAGACATTGCTGATAACAGACTATTGAATGTCAGTGCATGACTGATAAGAACTATAACATCCCATTGTGAGATGCTCCGCCCAGAGGGAGGAGCCAAGCATTGCTACCCAGATATAATCCAGAAGTTTTTGAGACACCAGCACGGCTTTCTCCACTGGATTCCCCAGAGGAACAGCAGCTGCCTTTCTTTCCACTGGATCTTCAGAGGAAGAATACATCCTTCTCTACAGATGCCTCTTGCTCCAACAGAACCACTCCTGACACTTCAGGAGGGCTGAGCCACATTTCCATTGGACTGCCACCAACACCCCACAGGGTGTCAGGTTGGGTTCTGACTCTGTCAGTGTTGTTCTAGTGTACTGCATTGTTTATTTTATCCTTTATTTTTTTTCTTTTCCTTATTAAAGAACTGTTATTTCCTGCTCCCATATTTTTGACTGAGAGCCCCTTAATTTAAAATTTATAGCAATTCAGAGGGGTGGGGAGGGTTTGCATTCTCCATTTCAGGGGAGGCTCCTGCCTTCCTTAGCAGACTCCTGTCTGTCCAAACCAAGACAGGAACCCATGTTGGAGCAGTCTGCTCCTGAAGGAGCTACACTAGAGCAGTCTGTGAAGAACCACAGCCAGTGGGAAGGTCTCACAGTGAAGAAGTCTTTGGAGGACTGTTCATTGTGGGAGGGACCCCACTCTGGAGCAGGGAAAGAGTATGAGGAGGAAGGAATGGCAGAGACAACCTGTGATGAGCTGACTATAGCCTCCATTACTGCTGAGGAGGAGAAAGCAGAGAATTTGGGAGTAAAGTTGAGCCCAGGAAGAAGTCAAGGGTGCAGGGAAGGTGTATTAAGATGTAGTATCATTTTCTCATTATCCTACTTTGATTTGTTTGTTAATAAATTAAACTAATTTCCTAAAGTTGAGTCTGTTTTGCTCATGATGGCAACTGACAAGTGAGCTCTCCTTGTCCTTATCCCAACCCACCAGCCATCTTCATGTTTTCTCTCGTTGTCCTGCAAAGAGGGGAGAGACTGAGCAGCTTGGGTGGGCACTTGATGGCCCCTGGTGGCCACCATGGTTACAAAAATATTTGAAAAAATTTTCCTCCTTTATATGTACTTGTTTACCTTTAATTTCCTTTATTCACAGTCACTGTATTAGAGCAATAGGATCTCTAAATCCAGGCTCAGCATCCTCACCAGAAGCCTGTGCCTGCTTTCTGCCCCATGGACCCCAGCCAGAAATGTGGTAGGAGATCTGAGAGTATCAGGCAGTGAAGTGCAGACCAGGGAGCATCCCTCAAAGATGCTCATGCTGCCTTATTAAAAATGCAGGGAAGGAAGAGTGGACAGTAAGTAAAATGGACAGCCACCCTCAAAGAAAAAGGCTGGAACTTGCATTTCCTTTTCTTTCTTTTTCTTTTGTGGCTTCTTTTCTTTTTGTATTTGATTGGTTGGTTGATTTTGTTTGTTTGGGTGTTTTTAGTGGAGGAGAACTGCAGCTCTTTGCACTTTGATGCTGTAAACCAGAAATGGGGGAGCTGAAACAGGAGAGAAAAGTAAGGGCTGTTCCCTGCCAGGAGGGAGGGAGCACAGGCAGGGCTAACTTCAACATTGCCTGCAATTAAACAGGGAACATCTCCATTATAAATGTGTTGCTCTGATTCAATTGTTTTAACTTGCATAGCTCCTCAAGGATTTTTCTTTTTTCTTTTCTTTTAGTGCAACTTGCAATCTGGTAATACAGACAAAAGGTAAATGTAACAAACCTTCAGTGCCACTGGTCTTTGAGAGCTGCAATTCTCCCTCTCCAGGAGTGATGCAACACAATCACACCACCCTCTCGTGCCATCCACCAGATCCTCCTCCCACTCAGCAGGGCCCAGGTGCACTGATGAGAAGTGAACAGTAGAGGCAAAGGGTTAAAAATGAGGTATCAGATGTTTAGTTGTTTACCAATTGGTGAATTGATCTAAGCTGCTTACCATTCTCTTGAATCTCAAGGATTTTTGTGGTGGCTGAGGCACAGATGAAATAGAAATCCTTGCTTTAGGGGCAGCCTCAGGAGATGGGACAAAACATTATGAGCCCACCCAGGAACCCAGCCCACCTCTCCTGCATCCTGCACCACCTCCCTCTCCACGTGAGGAAGGAGCTAACCATTCTTTCCTTGGCCCTCACCTGCTCTGCCCAAGGGAGGGAACAGTGCTTGTGTTGCCCTTTCCCACCTGCTCTGGTGGAAGAGGGCTGGGAGCACGGACAGGATTTACATCATGCCCAGAAAGGTCTCAGTAGAACCCTGCCAGTGGCAAGGCACTGAATTGTGTCTGAGAGTGAAGGAGAGGGAAATGCTTGCCCTGAGCTCTCCACTTTGCTTTACAGAGGGCTGTCAGCAGCACCATCCTGTGCTGTTCCCTGCCAACATCCTCTCCTGACTGACAGCAGAGCACTCACTGCTGAGCAGGACACACAATGAAGACCCAAGTTTGTAGCCCATGATAAAAAAGGAGGTCACACTGGAGAGCCTGCCTGGGAAGACAGCT
Organism: Melospiza georgiana; assembly: GCF_028018845.1. NCBI lineage: Eukaryota > Metazoa > Chordata > Aves > Passeriformes > Passerellidae > Melospiza > Melospiza georgiana. Next base: position 9,785,744 of record NC_080432.1, on the reverse strand, counting down.
ACTGCCATCCTCATATTTATTAAAGTGATGCTGAAAAATAAATCTGGGTGCAGTCGCTTTATCTGCTGAGAGCCTCCTGTGCAGCACTGAAAGGATTAGAGGGGATGGAGGGATCTATTCTGTTCACCCCTCCTAAGTCTGTACCTTTGGCAGCATGCAGGATGAAATTGCTGTGTCAGGGATGGATTTCCACACAACTGGAAACCTGGTTAGAAATGGTATGGGCACCCAGGTGTTGGACTATTCCTAAGCCTGGAATAGGTTTCATCCAAAATTATGCCAAAATAAGACTACTACAAACACAGGGCCTCTAATCTTGTTTTCTCCTCTGTGGCTTCATGTGCACATTTGTGTTATTCCTTTCTTGCTGCTGTGTGCCTGCATGAAGGTGGTGCTGACCTAGAAGGCTCCAATCCTGCCCCTTGCTCCCAGTGGGGCAGTGACAATGGCCCAGGGTCCCTCAGTGTGGGGAATGCTGCTGCAGCCCCACACAAATGGGGATCACTGCTGGAACCCAGCCCTGCCAAGCAGCTCCTGCACTGCCCGTGGAGGCACCCTGGCTCCTCTGAGGATGGGTTCCTGCAGCAGCAATCTCTCCTCCCTGAGACAAGCTGCATCCATGAGTAATGCTGTGTGCATGCAGCAAGAAAAACCTCCTCCACCAGGCAGGGCAGCAGCTCTATTGCACTGCTCAGCAGCAATGACAGTGACAAAATCTGGCACTAAATTATTTGTATTGAACACAGAATCCATAAAGGTAGCAGTCAGGGCCAGGCAGAAATTATAACTGCATCATCTCTACCTCTTGAATTTGTTTTTATCATTGAGTCCTGAATCTTGGAATAAGTGTTTACCCCAGAACTGAGTAGGTTTGTCTTTGGTAAGAGCCTCAGTGCATAGGATGATGTTTACACACCCATTGTTCCTTTGCAGCTTGTGATCCCATCAGCCAGAGCAGAGAAATTTTGAAATTTGAGAAAGATATGGTATCCTGACAACTTTGAGAAAATCTGAGGCTGGGAAAAGAGGAGAGACACAAATTGCTGCCACACACAGTGAGAGCTCTGTAGCCACCAGCTGGCCACAAATCCCAGCAGCCTGTGGCTGACCTGGCACTGAGGGACTGTGGGACACAAGGAGGAGCAGTGGCAACATGACTTGGTGACACTATGAGAGAGATGCCAGGGAGCTGTAGCAGAGGGAAGCAAGATGCCCATAGAAAATCCACCTTTTCTAGGGATAACTGCCTTTCTAGGGCCTATGGGCACGGAAAAAATTCTGGAAACATGATCTTAGAAAATTGCAAAGCAAACTAAGTGACTTATATGTGTTATTTTTAAAATGTCAGTATTCTTAAGCTAACTTTATTATTTTGGGAATGCAGATTGTAATTTCTGGGTACTTTACACTAAGCCAGGCTTTTACATGAATGTCAGTGCATGTGACAATTTTCAGGTACTTCTCTCTTAAGCACTGAACCCTGGAAATTCCCCTTCCTCTTCCTCAGCTCCTGCTGGCGTGGCTGGCTAAGACACAGACATGTGAGGATATCTAAATCCAGGCAATATCCTTCCTCTTAGTGCTTTTCAAAGCCCCTCAGGTATTGGTTTGGAAAATACCTGTTTGGACACAGCCAAATCTCCAAGCTGCCGGCCAGGTTGCAGCAGTGGCTTCTTGTTTTCCCTGACAAGGAAACCTGGAAGCGGTTCCCAAGGGGGATGCCCTGAAGGCTCAGGGATCAGAGGACAATTTGCAGAACTAGAACTTCTGGGCTCAAATATGCATTCTGGCTCCACTGGAAGTGTAGGATCCCAGGGGTGAAATCTGTGGGGTGCCACGGCCATTCAGAGCTTCAAGGCAGCTGCCACTGCTTTCTGAAAACTTCAGGAAATCAAGAATGCAAAGCTGGAGCCATTGACTGCTCCTATCAATTTATTGGCATTGCTTGTTTGTTTCCTCTTCCCCCACATTTTTAAATGTCAGGCAAGTGGCAGAAAAGTGTAGAAGAGATCATGTGACATTTCCCATTTGCTTTTGCATGAGAACTGTTTAGAATAGTCACAGTTGAAAGAAAATACAAGTATAAACAAAACAGTATTTATATGGATATTACAGTAAGGAGAATAATACCCTGCTCCACCTTTTTTCCCCTCAGCAAAGAATATTTTACATCTGTCCTTTGCCTGGCTTTATTGCTTGAGTCTTCAAGCATTCCAGTGAGTGCACACCAAAGAGGGAAGTGCCAGCATGGGACCCTGGTTTACACCAAAACCTCTGCCTTTCTCTTTGTACAGCTGATGAGGCAAGAAACCCTTGCCTCTGATCAAACTGGAATACATTTCATACTCTGCGTACGTCTATCCACTGTTCCCACCAGGCACAATTTTCATAGCACTGCCATAAGCTATTGAGGGTCTTTTTACCTGCCTGTAATCATTCCTGACACTTTTTTCCAACAACATAAAGACTATGAAGATAGCTAGGAGTGGGTGGTATTCCTGTTTTTAAGCTCAACAGTGGAAGGAGAGAGTTTGTTTATTCTAGGTTTCCAGTCTCAAGTGGCACCAGTTGTTTTATTGTATTGTTTTTTCTCTGACAAGTTATTTTGAATAAACAGAGCTGCTGTTACTGCTGTTTAAGGTGGCACTTGCTACATCCTCAGCTTACATCCTCCTTAGGCTCCTTTGATGTCCCCTGTGGTTGTTTCTCAGCTCCCTCTTCCTTTTGAGGTACCTCTGGGTCCTTGTTCCATTATGTTGAGTCACGCAGAAGACAGACCGATGTGCTTGTGCTGCAATGATGAGGCTGCTACTGAGCCTGCACTGTCTGTAGTAGTTTATTATTGCTGCCAGTGAAAAAGAAATCTAAACCTGGCAGCTCAGCCTGCTGTGAATCAATATTTTACAGGTAGTGTACTTTGAAGAGATGACACAAAGACAGACTTGAAGGAGGAGAGGTGGGGGGAAGGGAGGAAGGAGAGAAAGAGAGGAATTTACCTTGACATCGTTGACATACTTTTCCACCAAAAATGAAGGAAAACAAGCGCACCAGGCACTGGTGCCGAGGCTCTCTCACATAACAGGACTCTGCAGCCTTTACAGGACCATTTATTCCCTGGTTGTCTTCCCTGCTATTTTTCTGCTGCAAACAGGATAAAACCCAGAAGTGATCAACTTAGCAGGGAGAGAATCTGCACTTTGGGATGAGTACAGAGACAGAGAACAGAAAGGTAACCCCTTGAGGGGATCCTCAGAGCAAGTGTTTCTGAGCAACAAAGGATGAGGGAGGGAAGGGCCTCCTGTGCCTTTTACTACTTCTGTCTTCAAGGTCTTGGCAAAGTTTGTTTATTTTTTTACTTTTTTTCCTCCTTTTTAGATTGATCTGATTAAGCAATTTTTAGTTCTTTGTCACTGTACGATGAAGGAGCTTTCTAAGGTACCGTATGGTAATAAAGCCTTTCATTACTTTGTGCTGGCCACCCATTTTCTTCCTGGTGAAAATCAAGATATCAGTTACAATCTGCTAAGGCCTAAATGGCCTGACTCCAGATTATCAGAGAAATGATCTCTCCCAACCCGCCTCATTTGTACATCTGCTTTTAAATAGGACACTTTGGCTGTTTAACTTAAAGGTAAAGCTGGCAGGAGCCAGGCTCAGGCAGCCCCTCAAACTCTGCAATTCCCTGCCCCTGGAAAAAAAAGCTGAAATCCTTTTTTTTTTTTTTAAAGTACATTAAACTCGCTTCTCTTATTTGCCCTCGTTGTTATGATATCCATAAGGCTTAAATACCCTGTTGGCTGGCACCTAGAATTCAGCAGTCTGGCCAGCTGCAGGCTTCAGCCTCCAGGGTCTGCTCATCCACTATCAGAGGACTGCCAAATCCCAGGGGGGACCCCAGAGTAGGAGCTTTATCAAAAATATGTGAGGGATAATGTCACAGTGACAGATGCATCTCATAAACACACATGGGGATGTCAGTCTTGCATTGAAATGAATATAGTGGTTAAACTTACAAAATAGTTTGAATTTTACAGGATTTGGATCAACATGTGAATGGAAGGGGGAAGGAGAAGTCTACACCTGAGTACTCATTAGCACAGGGATGATAAATTACAAAATTTTGACTAGCACACCAACAGTTACTATGTTTTATGTTGAAATCTGAATAAAGTGAAGCTTTCTAGAAGAAACTAGAATCATATTTCTCCACCTGTGCAGAATGATACCACAAATGAGAAACATAGCTGGGAGATTTAATGCAGCAAGAAATCCCTAGGGACAGAGACATAACTTAACATAGATAAAGAAGTTTGCCCACAGTTTTACAAAAAAAAAAATAAATAAATAAAAGGACTTTAAGGTTAAGTTCACACTTTGCCACAATAATTTAGAGATTCTTCATTCTTGCTTCAACACAATGTGTATCAGAATTAAAAATATAATGGTCAGTTGAATACCAGATTACCTGGTTTTTAAAGTTGATTGTTATCCTTATCAAGAGAAGTCATAAGACTAAGTCTAACTGAGTGGATACCTGCAGCAGAAGAAGGAGCCTGGGGTCACGAAGGTACCGTGACATCTTTCTGAACTTGAAGGCTGACTTGTAGTTTGCAAGAGATTCCAATAGTGGACACACTTGTGTCCAATTTAGGAAAAGTACATGTGTTTCAGGGAATCCATCAAAAAGAAACATAAGGTCTCTAGTTCTAACACCCTCATCATAAAAATGTGTATAACATAATGCCTAACAGTTCAAAGACACACTGTGATGATAATTATCAGCGATAGCACATGAACCCTACAAAGCAATTTTGGTCAGGTATAAAAGGATTATTTGATCTGATCATAGAGAGTTACAAACCAAATTACTTCTGATACAAGAGATGTTATTAGTGATCTCCATGGCCTCCCCGACTCATCTAAAAATTATTTTACAAATTTGAATAATGGAAAGTGAAACAATATAGATTGCTGCTCCGCTTTCCCAAACTGTATAGATGAAAAGACCCTTAATCCACATGTGTGTACCTAGAATAATGACTGATCCAGGCTTACTTTTAAGTCTGCACTCCCTGATGAGGTTGATAATGAGCTGACATGAATTAAAGTAAATAAAACTCATGAGACCTATAACCTGGAACCTCTGTGCCTTGGAATTGAGGTCTTGATAATTGCTTAACTAACACCACCACATCATTTTAAATGCTGAATTACAAACAATTTGGGAGAATTCTATGCTGTGCCCATGACATAACAGCTGTGGAGTCTTACATGCAAAAATGAATACATCCCTGCTGCAGGTTAGTTTGACTCGTTCTTCAAGCAGTATGAATACACTTTCCATATGAAATGCATGATTGGCACTGTAAAGCCTTCGGGTGTCTCTTGCAGCAGCCCCTGCAGCACAGACAGTGCCCTGCCCCACGTGCACAAGCATCTGCCCCCTCCAGCCCCCCTGCCCTGCCAGTGGCCAGGGAGAGGACAAGGCTCTGGCCACAGACACCTGATGCTGGAAAACAAACTGAGTTCACCGCTGTGTCAGTGACCCACAAGGGAAGCAGGGGCAGCTTCCTTTCAGTCCTCCGGGGTCATCATTAATAACAGATGGAATTCAGCCAGGGCTGAGGCAGGGCTGCCAACCAGCCCATGCCAGGGTGCTGGGCAGCAGGGCTGGCCCCAGGCTGCACGCAGGGAGGCTGATGTGCCCAAGCTTGCTCAGTGGGCTGGTGGCAGGGCTGAAAAGAGCACCTGGGTTCCTGAATATGGTCAGTTTTTCAGGGCAGTGCCCTCTCCTTATGCCCCCAGCCAGTGGGATAAAAGTTTGAATGGAAAGAGAGATATTTAAAGTGCTGGAGGAAAACAGAGCAGGAAAAACCAGACAGTAAAATAAAATGTGTCTCTCTATACCCAGTTCTTATGTGATACAAAGACTTTAGACAGACAGACTTTATATCAAGTGGATGAACACAGCATATTGCACATTGCTACCCTTGTCTGTGGTGCAGACATAGCCAAAGCATTTTCCCTTCATGCTCAAACTTTTCGGAGACAGGGCTGTCAGATCAACTTTACCACCCTGTTTAACACACAAACCATCACCCACACTAATTTTTAATCTTTGAGGGGTGTGAGAACATCTCACACCTCTATCTTTTCCTGAGAACATCAGCATCCTCTATCTTTTCCTCTGCCCTTCTATTGCCTTCCTATTTATAGGCTTCTAGTTTCCATCTCAGCAAACCTTGCCACCTTCTGTCTACTCATACACAGCAGCTATTTTCTAACCCCAAAACCTCTCTTGGGTTTTGGACTGCAGCCCACTGCTCACAGTCGCTCTTAGCTGACCATTAATCAGCTGGGTTTCCATTATTGTTATTTGTTTACCTAGTGTGAAAACCTAGTATCTCAGTGCAATTACCTGGCATACACTGGATACTTAATATGTGCTCTTCATAAATTATTGAGGAGAAAGTCTTTCCCTTCAACCTGTCCTACTAAAACAATGGCTGTTTTTAAAAGCTACCTTTGAAACTTTGGCACTTTCTATAATTCTCAATTGTAGAAGTCAGAAGTTATATACCAAACTATGAAAAACACATTAAAGGGTTAATTTCCAAGGTAAGAAGAAGGATCTTTTCCTCAACTGAATTTTCAACTTTTTATTAGTATTCTATTATTTTCTCCTTATGTTTTCATCACTGTAATCTAATTCCAGTTTGTGGGTATTTTGGATGCAGAGTTTTAGGCTCGAAGAGTTCAAACTGCTGTATTTTTTCATGTCAGCATAAAAAAAAAAATCCAGAAGGCTTTTTGTTTCTCTCTTTATCTGTATTTCTACAAACTCACTGCTTCAGCTACCCTGACTGCTGCTTCCCTGTGTGAGCTGAGGTGGTCATCAGAGCCCACACAAAGCTTCCAGCCCTCCACAGCCCATCTGGTGCAAGCACAACAGGCAGGGGGCAGAGCACACACTGCACCTCTCTGGAACCAGGTACCCATGAGCAATCCTTCCACACTCTTTAGCTTCCAACAGGACAGGACAGAAGTCACATTTTTGCAAATACCACCTCACTGAAACACCTTGAGTTAAAAATAAGAGCCAAGATAAGGCCTTAAGCCTATAACCACAATCTACTTTAAACGCTATTACACAGTATTTCCTCACTCAAACCAATGACAATTTTGTTGCAAAGAGAAAATTAGATGCATCAGAAAGCTCTAAAATTGTGCTACCCTTCACCTCACGTATTTATGTGAAACAAAAGGAATAGGTGCTCCTTTTAGACTTGCTTGAACAGGCTGGCTTGTTGAAAGGCATTTTTATCTATTGTTTTATGTAGTACTTGTAGATATTAAGAAAAAAAATTATTTACATCTGATTTCCCCTTTAAAATCAAAGCAAATTTGCTAGGAACAAAAACTCGCATCCTTATGAATAACATTGTTATGTTACGTGATTTAGCTTTCACACTGAGAAAAACAACTATTTAAAAACAAGAGCTGAAATAATTGCATTTCACAAGGGTAACGTTATATTACACTGAGCTCTGAAGCTCACTTCATTGTTACACTTAACTCTACCCTTCACGGTGGTTGTAAACACATCAACCTACCTGCTTGGCTGAGAGATGCTGAATAGGAAGAGCACTTTGGAATTTGAAAGGAACCAACTTGTAAAAAGCTGGGACAATTTTGTGACTCTTTCCCTGTCTCCAGGAGGAGGTGCATGAGCCATTCTCATTCCTATGCCTGTGTTCTCCAAATGTGAACAGGCAGTCTCTTTCCAATGGGCCGATGGCCACTGGCTTGTTTGGAATCTTCTGGGGGCTGAGGAATACTGAGGAATACTAGGAAACTGAGCTGCAGTGCTGCTGTCAAAGACAGGAAAGGCAGCTGTCAGAGGGACACTTTTCCTGCTTTAAAGCCAACGACCAGTTGCAAGGCTTACTAATATTGCAAAAGAGCAATTTACCCAATTCCTGCTTACAAACCCAACAAACTCAAAAAAAAGCCCAAAAAACCCCATGTCCAGGCACTGCCGATCCATCTGAGCAAGAGTCCGGGCTTCAGTGAAGCACTGTGATATAACAGTAGCACAGTCATTGTGGACCAAGCACCAGCTATTTTTCAACCCCTCTGAAATCATCAGGCTTCCATCAGGCAAAAATTGAAAATCTGACACACACAGATGTGGAAGAAAATCCTTCCCTTCCCCCACACAAAAGGTTTGCCCTGGATTTTGCTTCAGGAGCAAGACTGGGTGCATGGACGGGTGTTACTTTATATATTCCTTATGCTGTATTTATTGTGTTTAGAGCAGCCAGGATAGCAGACAGCCAATGAATTAACATAACAGCTTGCAAAGCTGGTGTGAAATATTATTTTATATACAAAAATCTATCTGAGATCAAAGATACAGCATCAAGCCCTATGAGGCTGCCGGTTGGAAACTCAGTTGATAAAGGGCATAAGAAACAGCTAGCAATACTGCATTTAAAGAGAAACTCAGCCTCCAAGTGATCCAAGCAGGTATAAACTCCCTTGCTGAGAACTGCAGATCTAATCTAATCTGCCCACCCATTTATAGGATGCTACACTTGCAGCATTTAAGCACCTCACAAAGATAATCACAGTCATAAAATAGGCACATGCATGTGGTCTCCTAATCCACAGTCCTCATTTCCTTTCATTCCAGCACCAAAATACCTGCAATAATATACAGACACCATCAGGACACAAGGCTATATGCAGGAATTTTGGAAAAGAGGCTGTTTTTCTGCTATGATGAAAGTGAGAAATACCTACATTAATTTTGTATTTATACCTGCTTCTGCCCTGCTGTTTGCTATCTGGTTTCAAAGTGTTGGCTGCTATCGGGGTTTGCCACACACTGCAGGAAAGCATTCGATGACTTTAGAGAGCTCAGCAGCTGATATTCACCCAAAAAACTCACATATTAAGTTTGGTACTGTTCAAACTGGGCACAACCACCCTTATCTTAAGGCAGGGTTGTGTACCTTCAGCTGGACAACCCCACTGAGCAGGGAGGGACATGGTGTTAGTAAATGTAATGCCAGCTCCCAGAAATTGATCCATCAGTGACAAATCAGGCTAGCTCACATCCCAGGGGAAACAGCAGACTGCCAGCCAGGCACAGGAAATACAGGCTGTTCCTTTCTGCACTGGCTGCTGCATATAAAATAAATAATTCTGTGGTGTGGCAGTGCTGATTTGAGTCACTACAGCTGACTCTGGGCACTCTGCTGTGGGGGAGCAAACACAACAGACCTCCCAGAGCAGCAGGTTTGCAAACAGGGGTGGTAGCCAGCCAGCAAGAGGGAGCTGTGTCAGGTCTCCCAGGCTGGGGAGGGAGGATGGAGGCTGCTGCCCAGAGCAGAAGCAAAGCACTCACAAGAGGTGGAGAGGGGTTCAGCTCACTCTCCAGGGGTGAACCCCTCCTCATCACACATTCACTTTCTACTTCTCATCACCTTAGCATCCACACAAAACAGTTCATTCTCTTTCCTGACATCTTTTAAATGCAGATCAACTCTTCTGTCCTAGGAACATACACAGCTGCATATTTGCAGGATGCAAGCACAAAGAAAATGCACATTGTCTCCAATGCAGAGCATTCTGATCTGGAAGCCACAAGTCCGTGGTGAAGAAGAAGCCATTCCCTGTAAAGGAATATTGGAGGAGAGCAATTGGCCAGTGCTTGGCTGGCTGTCCTGCTTCACTTGCCAACAGATGATATGTAGGTTGTCAGGAGTCAAATAATTCTTCTATCAAATTTAATAATAAAAGCTACACAGATTGCAGGGCATTCACCTTGACCAGACAAACCTCTCACAAAGAGCCAAAAACTAAGTTCCATCACAATTTATAATCCAGGAGTTAACATTTAGGAGAATTCTAGCCAAACTGCCCCCTGACATCACTGAGGGATCCCAATCCTTACTCCCCAGTCTGTGCTCAGGCCCCTCAGGTTTATTTTGCCTGTCATCTCCCACAGCAGCACTGCCTGCTCCCCAGCCCATCCTTTTCTCCCTTGGGAGCCTTGTAGCTCACAGGGGAGCTCAGTGAAACAGGCAACACCAGCCTGTACTGAAACAGTTTGGAAAAGAACACTTGAATCGCTTGTACAAAAGCAAGAACACAAGATACAGGTAAGATACAGGTAAGATACACGGCTATGGTACCCCAGATATCAGTTTTCCATAGCACTGTTTGTTCCTCATTAGTAAACATTTTCTTTAAATTATCTTGGATACTCATTAAATATTATCAGCTACTTAGAACCAAAGGATAATTATGAGTTTAATGAAGCGTGTACCAGCTTGCTGAAGTCTAACGTTTGTTTCTCTGCTGGGACTCCATTTTACTTTGCACTTATCCTTCAGCAAAGCTCCTCTACAAAGTCACTTTGGCAATAAGAAGTATTTAATTAGATTAATGAATTTTTATCACCTCTCCTAGGGATTAGGCTTGTTAAATCCTGGCGACTAAAGAACAACAGATTTTTTATTACTAAATGTTTAGGGATGCATTGGTTGTGTTGCTGTGGCAGTCCTCATAAGTCAGGCTGCTTTGGGCAGTTCTACCTTGTATATCCCTGGGTAGGAAGGGGATATTTGGCAGTGACAACCTGTGCCTTCAGTTAAATCACAGACATCAAAATGCAAATTAGGGTGTGCAGACTCCAGACAGGGTTTCCAGCAGCTGACTTTATTTCAAAGTTTTCTAACTACCTCTGTGGGAGGATTAATGAAACCACTTATCATGGGGTCCTCTCAATTGAAAAAAAAAAAAAAGGAAAAATAAAAAGGAAGGCTGACAATCTGTATTTGGCTTTCCTCACTAGCTAGAGAGCAGTGCTGCTGTCTGAGCTAACTCTTAGTGTATTTGCTCTTTTCGTTGCTTTTTGTTATAATCTTAGTTACAGCTTGGGAAACTGGTTTTAGGTGCTGCACTGAGATGAGAAGGAGCATGGCCCCTCCATCCCAAGGAGTACCCTGATAAATGATTCATCATGTCATGTCATACATGTCACACATGAAGTACATTTCTCACACACCACCATTCAGTGATGAGCCACTGTGCTCCCAAGACACAGCCTGGAAAAACTTTGCCCCCCCCCCCCACCAGTGCAATGGATGCACTTAATATCCTGATCCTTTGCACTTTCTTCATCCCGATCATTTGCACCATCAAAGCACAGTTGCGCTTTTATAGAAAGGCACTGAAGCCATCTCACAGCACAAGCAAACAAGCTCTTAGATCTGGATAGCTGAGCCCCCCTCAAGACTGATGAACATTTGAAGTTAGTTATGAGACTTAGCAGTGGCTGACTCTAGCTACCAGCACAGCGTGGGGAGAATTTGTGTGATTTGTGTGACCCGAGCCTTGTTTCAGCTGCACACAAGTGATGGTCACCACTGTTGCTCAAGTAAGACACTGTCGCAGACATCTTTTTCACTAAAAATCCTTTCTTTAGGATTTTCCCTTCTGGGAAGCTGAGGCCCCAGAAAAAGAATGTAAACAATGGTTATCTGCTGCTGTGGAATGCATCAGGTGGATTCTTGATTGAGCCATTTTGAATGTTTATAATTAATGGCCAATCAAGGACCGAGCTACCTCAGACAGAGTCCGAGAGAGCTGGCTTTGTTATCATTCTTTTCTATTCTATTCTTAGCTTAGCTAGCTTCTGAGGAACCTTTTCCTTCTATTTCTTTTTAGTATAGTCATAATGTAATATATATATAATAAAATAATAAATCAAACCTTCTGGACATGGAGTCAACATTCTTGTCTCTACCTTCACCTGAAGACCCCTGTGACTACTGCCACGAGATACCATCCAGGAAGGTCATTCACAAAATGCCACAAATTTTAAATAGTGGTAAATGGGCCAAAAAACATACAGCTGATGGAATTTCTGCTCCTAAATAATCTGGGCACTTTAAAATCTCCACCTTAATGACCCGCCAGACTTGAAGGACAGGCTTCATATTAGTGTTGGGACCAGAATGGCAGAAGCCCTGCCAGTCACGGCAGGGATCAGTATATAGTTATCATCATTCTGGATTTGTCCTTAAACATGAAACATTAGTATCGCATTTCTTCACTCAGCACAGCCCAGAATCCACCTGCAGAAACTGAGCATGAAGCACCTAGGTTCCTCTCCTCAGCTGTGCTCTGATGGCAGCCTTGCTGGATTCATGAGAAGGCAATGCCACCTCCCAGACAAGAGGCTTCAGAGAGTTTGCAGAAGGACAGGAACTAGTGGCAACAAAAGAGACAGCAATTACATTGATTTTGAAAGGCTGTCACAAAGCAATAGGGAAGGGAGAACATGAGGTTGGTGCAAAGAGATGTCTTTTTTAAGAAGTTGTGTCTGTGTGATTTGCACCTCTGCACAGGTCTGATGGCCATGGCCAAGCCTGCAAGGCCTAACAGGAACTCATGTGCAGGCACATGTGCCCCCGTGGGCCCCCAGCTGAAGGCATCAGAGCAACACGGGGTCACCAGTGCTCCCCACACTCCCTAGGCTCTGGCAATTTCCCGGGTGTGTGGATGTGACCATGCAGCTGTCGGCCCTCCCATCCACAGAACGGCTGCATCCAGCCTCGCCCGCTAATGTATGCACACTTCTCTGCCCATCTGTCTTCAATAATCTGTCCCCCAGGACCAGGAGAAAGAAAGAATAATTAAGCTGTTCCATTAAAGAAGGAGGATGTTTTGACCAGGGGAAGTAACTTACTCGTTTAGCTCGTCTCACAGACCGAGTAAGACGTGCGCTCATTGACCACTGGTGCTGCAAGTGTGTGCTGATCTGAACTTGTTAATGAAGATAACTCTCTGTGCTGGGAGTGCTAGAAGAGGACGGAGGGTTAGAGGGGAGCACTGAGGTTTATCTGTATTCTGCAGAGTGCATCTGAGTAATAAAAGTCACCTTCCTCAGAAACCTTTGCCCAAGAGTGAACTCAATTCCTCTCAGCATGTTTAAAAGAGTCCTGTAAGACACCTGCATGAATAATACTGAGTAGGGCACGCTCACTGAACTTCCTGGGATGCTGGATTCAAAGGGGAAAGAAAAGATGGTGAGAAGCAGAAGAATTGGAAGAAAGCAAAAAGGAGGGGGAGAAAACCAGGATATGCATAAAAAATTGAAGCAGGATATGAATAAAAAACTGAAGCTGTAAACAAATCTTACTGATGATTTTCGAAGGGGACAAGGCAAAGGACAAAACTGGGGTACAAGAAATTAATGGCATTATCTCACATATTGAAAATATAATGGGTCTCTTTCCCTGAAAAATCTGTCTTGAAATATATTGAGAGAAGCATCTTTCAATTACCAGCACATTAAACTCCAAACTCCATGGTGTCACAGCAAACAGAGGGGGAATGACTCTGAGGGGAAATGAATGATTAGGACTCCATCCACATCCCAGCTGCGACAGGATGTGTTTTCACAACACATCAACTGTTTAAATCATTTGATCTTCTTATTGTCTGACAGCGCAAATTAAATATGCGATCTGCTTTCATGAGGCTTCCTGGTTCAAATCCTGCACCTTTCCTTTCTTTTTTTTTTTTTTTTTTTCCTCATATGCTTTTTAAGTTAATTAGAGCTCAGCTTACAAATCCCACAGCAGTGTTCCACAGGTGATGTGGGGTGAGGACCCATCAACTCATGGAGTAAAAGGCTTTTTTTAGCTGTCTCTGCTGGGAGGCTTTGGGGCTTTGCTGTGACTTGGACACTCAGTTGTTCTTGTAGGCAAGGGAAAAGTCACTCTTGCTGCCCGTGGGGCTGAATTCCCTGAGCTGCCTCTCTCGGGAGGGACTGAGCTCTGTGGAGGTGGCTGAGGAGGGCAGGGATATGAGGAGTACAGTGAAAATTGCACAAGGAATTAAGAGTAAAAAGGGGGGGAAAAGGAGCAACATCCCGGCAAGTTGGGATCCTGGTGAGCCACCACTGTGGAGGCTCTGGCAGACACCAAGAAGCACTCAAACACCCAAAAATGCCTAGGAGGAGGCATGAGGAATAACAGGCATGCTAGCACAGACTTGGAATACAAGGTACAGTTGGAAAAACTCAAACATGTCAGAAGTCAGCATGTGTTTCTAGAGAAGTGGCAATGAGGGACACAACTTGCCTTGAAGGGAATGGACAGAGAGATGTTAACCACATTTAACAGGCCCAAGCTGCTGTTTACAGATGGAGAAGCAATTCTGGCCTGGAGCTAGGCTTGATTTCTTGATGCAGCCCTGGAGAGCAAAGGTTTAACTCTGGACTAATTGGTTGTGTTGGCAGTGAGTTGGAGAGGCCAGGAATTCACACCTAGAACAAGAACCTGACTTCTATCCCAAGGCCTTTTGACCCACCAGAGCATTCTTCTGTGGCTGCTGGGAGATGAACATGACAAAGGTAAAATCACTGAGACACTGCACACTGTGATACTGCACACATGTATACTATATACACACACATACATATATATATGTATATGCATGTGAATGAAAGAGATCATTTGACATACAGGGGAGGATCATTTTATTCAGTGTTTGTAAAGTGAGTAGCTTAAGGGTGTCTGCAGGTATTTGCTGCAGATCCATACTGCATCTTGAAAATAATTAATGCATGATAATATGAACATTCCTATTAGTAAAGGTGCCTCAATCAGGGGGCTTTTGTTTACATTTAATTCAAGACCAGTTTGACACAGAGTATTCAAAGCTTCCAGAAATATTTTCAGTTCCTATCAGCATAAACAGGGCAATTTTCAGGTCAAAGAAAGTGTCCTAGCCATTGTTACAGGGCACCAAAAAATGGTTATGCAAGGATGTCTAGCTCTTCCTAGAAGGGTGCAGTTTGCAGTGTAATTACTTTACAGTGATTAAAGGGAATTTACAAAGAGATCCTCAAGGATACTCCATGGCAGCACTGCTGAACATCTGTGCTGGCTAAAACAATGTAATTGGAGTGTGAGGCAGCTGAGTAGATCACACAGTGATTTTGCTTTGTACCTTAAAGCAGGATCCACCGTGTTATGCTGTGTAATGTATTTCACTCCAGAATGTGGCAGGAGGTACAAAACACTGCACTGTGCAGACCATACTACTTTCAAAAATCTTTTGAAAAACATGTGCAGCTTAATTCAATATTGCCAGCTTCTGGTACTCTCTGGCAGGAACTTATAAATCTCTTACAAATCTCTGTTTATCTGCAAGTGCAGAGATATGGAGGCATGATGGTTACATCTTAATACTATCTTTGTTGTTGCATATAGGTTTTAATTTAATTTTACGTTATGTGGCATTTACTTTATCTGCTCCGATTAAACTAATTCTTCAAGGCACACAAGGAAGGTGACTGAAGGTGATACAGGCAGTCTCCCGTGGTCTGGATCTGCATAGGCAGCCCCTTCCAGCCAGCTGTGACTGGATCCACCAGAGAATGTGATTAGAGGGGGAGTAGCATCTTCAGTGCTGGGCATTGGGAGAGATTTAAGAACTAAGAGAAAGTGAAGGTAAAACTATAATCTAATTTTGAAAATGAGGATTAAAGGTTCCATTACTCATGCTGTTTCCACTGCACATATGGAGGTAAAAATATGTGATTTTGCTGGATAAAAATATTGGCCCCATGCAGCTAGTGTGGTGCAAGTAAATCCCCACTGTGCTTGTAATGAGGGGAGGTTAGGATCATGCAGATGTGTGGCTGTAAGCCGGTTTAGTATTCGAGCTGGCATAATATGAAGAGATTGTTCCTTGCCTTACTGGCAAGTCTGGATATTCTCCACCATGTTGTGACAACAACAACAAAACCACCAGGAGAGCGGCGTGGCTCCGCGCGCATCACCCTCTAATGCACAAATTGGGTGGCAGCAGGAGCCTCCTGCCTGGGGTGCTCAGGGCTTTCTTTCCCATGAGGCTGCTTTAATTTTGTATGTTTGGTAAGCATCTGTTTTTACAAGGGTAGCACAGTGTCTAGAAGCATGGAGGAAAACACTGGTGCTGATGTTTCTTAGTCAGAGACTTCTGCCTTAGTAGTCCAGGGATGCCCCTGGGGCAAGGCTGTCTGCCCAGATGGGCTTACAATTAACCTGGAGAATAACACAGTCATGGATACTCCTGTGGGAAGGTGAGGGAAGAGGAGGGCTGCTTCACTGCTGAACAAGGAGGTCACTTTGCATGTTCATCCACTGTCCATGCAGGATAGTGCAAAAAGAGTAGATGAAGGTAGCAGAAATGAGTTATCACAGCTAGGAATGCTTTGGAAAAGTGGGAGAAAAAGTTACCTGAGGTTACCTGAAGCACAGGGATGTGGAGGGATAGAATGTAAGAAAATATAGTGCAGAAGGTAATCTCACACCTGAGGAGTTGCAGCTGTACTAATCACCACAGATTAGGAACAGGCCTGCCCTTCATAGGCCACAGCTGAGTCCAATAAGATGATGAGTGCTACAAAAGAGTGGGGAAGCTGGGTGAGGAGAGGGTTGGAGTTTGTTGGTTGTGCTGTGGAGGGAGCTGTAATTTGGGGGCTGAGCCCCCTCAGTGCTGTGAGGAGCTATCCATGAGAAATCACCAAGAAGGTATGGGAGCTTTGCAATAAGAATGACAACACAGGGACATCACTTCTTCTGCATCACTGAGGAGGAACGGCAGCTTTGGCTAAAGTAAGCAGAGACACGGGGAGGTGTGAGAGAAATTAGAGATGGATCAGCAGCTGTGAGAGGGACAGAAGAGAAAAAGAGAGGAAAAGGGAGAGCATAGTAAGTGGTCATGCCGGGGAAGCAGGAATTACAGCTGGAGTGGTGGAGAAAATGAGCATCTTTGAGGCTGTGTGTACTGAGGAGACAGCAGAGCCTGACTCTGAGCTCTGTGGAAGGTGAGGAGCTACGTGCTGGTGCATGGGGCTGGGGGCATTGGCAAAGGCAAAGGAAATTATATATCACTCTAATCTGCAGCACGTTCCTTGTTGTCTGGGAATATATGTGTCAGCTGGGGAGATACCTGTGGAGGTTACTGGAATTAATTGTATTTTTGCATTTCCCTCTCTCTCCCACTCACCTCCCACAGATGCACACACACAGATTTCTATAGGCATAAATGTAACACTGAAGTTTCATTGTGGTTACCAGCATTACTTGTCTCCAACTATCACATTGGCATTTGAACATTTTTTGATTCCATAGCCCCTCAATTCCCTGGGCATATAGAGAAGTTGTAATTTCCAAGGAAAAGAAAAATAAAAAGGAACAAACAAACAAAAAAAAAAAAAACCCTTTGGGTCTCCAGGAAGCTTTCCAAATTTGTCTATGTATTGGATCACCAAGAATTTTCTGGAGCTTGGTTTTTCTGGCCTATCTGGCTTAATAGATCTGGATGCCTGAGATTTAAAACTGCCTTACTGCTGATAAGATTTTTCCCACCTGTAAGTTGCAGTAGGTTAATTGTGCCTGGAAGATATTTAAGCAGGGACATGTTCACTGATGCTGACCAGAGAGACAGAAAAGGGCTGATGGGCAGGGACCCAAACCAAAAAACAGAAATCAGAAGATCCACTGTACAGTACACATGTAGGTCCCAGATGCTGGAGTGAAGTGGGTCCTCAGTAGTGTTATAATTGCTTTATAACAAGCAATTCATTGTGGAAAAAAATAAAAAATTGTATTGCTAATGTATCCCTAACCTGACAAAGCATATATGAAACAAGAAGATATTTATTTCTGTGAGTGTGCCTGTTCTTTATTGAACACTTAGTATATTAAATGCTGCTTTTAAAATACACGATACTTGTTCCCCATAGTTTATAATTTAAATTATAAATATACCACATTATCAGAAAGAGCATCAAAATATATTCATGACATGATTCACTGTGTCAGCGCATTGACTTGCAATCCTGCTGCCATGCAGGTTTTCCTGCATGTGAAAGGAAAGCATCAAGGGAAATCTGAGTCCCAGTGCTCTCACAGAGAGTTATGCACGCACTTCAGAATGGTGGGTTTTCATTTGGGAGCTGTTGCAATGTTCCTACCTGGTGCACTCATGTTCTGTGCATTTACTTCATCTTCCACTCTAGAAAGGTATTTTCCTTAATTTTTGTAACAGTAGCCAGCACAGGTAAGGTTTCATCCAAAATTAAAATGCTGCTATGTTGGAATAAATGATCTCTCTTGAGTCTTTAAAATTCTTATAACCCATTCTTCCTGAAAGATGCAATATCTGAAAACCCTTTCAGCCTTTTATATTTCTTATTTTAAATTGATATAAGCTGAGATGTCTGTATTAGTATAGCACAAACATTTGGATTTGAAGAAGAAATCTACATTTTTTTAAAACTTGATGGACAATATTAAGTGATCAACACCAATTTAAAATTGCATGTTATAATAAATACATATTTTGCATTTCAAGAATTCATTGGAAAAGTCCCAAGTAGCAACTACCTTCCATTTACTAACCAGGTAAATGCCTCCTTTAAAACAGTCATATTCTTTTCTCATCATCATCAGTACAAACTATTTTCAGATAGTTTTTGTGAGTGGCCAAGACTGTTTGTCCAGCTGCCAGATGAACTAGCATGGTTTATTTTACACTGGTTAAATGGTACTTAGGGCATGCACACAACTGTGTCATCCATGTTGCTTTTTGCTACCTCTGACCACTGTATTTTCCCTTTTGTTGACAGAGATTTTACTTCCACTCCTCCAAGAGAAAGATTGTGGAGAGATGTCAAAGCTTATTATTCAATGGAGGTGTCACACCAAGGCTCTTCTATGAATGACCCTGGCGGTGTTAAATTCAAGAAAACAGTGCTCAAGGGTATGTAGCCACATGAAAGATTTCCATGGGTTTTTCCCATATTGCAGGGTTTGAGTTTTGATTTTTTGACCAATAAGATTATTTTTATGTGGCCATCTGAAATAATAAGGGATTATTACAGATCCAAAGGTAGCCTAGGTGCCCTTTCAATAATCATTGTAAAAACAGACAGCAATTTTAGCGCTCTCTTCATTTCCATAAAATATCTTACTTGATGGTTCAGATACTTGCCAGGCAAGAGATACACGAAGGAGGGAACAAGACTGTCCAGTGCTGTGAGTCCCCTCACAGGGAGAAGACCAGGCAGGTAGCAACTGACCCTTGTGACAAAGAAAGGTGGTGACTGTGAGAGGAGATGGGTCCTGCAGCAGCCAGATCCATCCCACTCCTGTTCTTTCCATCTCCACCACCTTGGGACAGGCTGGTCACTGCCAGCCCTTGCAGTGTGGCCTTTCATCCTACTCTGGTTCCACCCTTGCGGAGCAGTATGCAGGCTGTATTGCTGTGGACAAAGTCAAAAGTCCACTGGTGGTATCTTGTTCTGACAAGATACAAAAGGTATCCACCTCCCAGGCTACAAGCGCAGCAAGCAGAATGAACTCTAAATTCAGAAAATGTCGCATTTTCAACAACCAGTTTTGGTGTTTTCAGCCAGTTCCCAAATGAAAAGACCTGAAGTCTGATTTTTTAATAAAAAATAATTTCATGTACCAGGACAATGCAGCTTTAGAGTCATACATGTTTACTGCATCTACTCTGAAACATGAAATTTATACAGGGATCAACTGCTGGGGAGGAGCACACGCACAGGGAATGAATAGGCTTATTTGTATCACCTGCTGTAAGTGCATTATCACCAAGATGCTGCAGCCCTGGTGTGCCAAAGATACCTGTTTCTGGGTAGATTTTAGTAACTTGGAGAAGCTGGCTCCAAGCATATGGAGGACAGTCTAAACTATTACTTCATCACACAGGCTTTCAAGAAGGAAAAGAAGAACATTCAAGAGTCACCTTTGGACAAACTCAGAGTTGAATCAAAGGAAAGGTATTCCTTGCATGTAGTACAAACCACCAGTCCCTGCCCACAAGGTAGCTGCAACATCTTCTGTTAGAGTCTGGACCTGTGTGTCTTCATTAACTCTTGGAAAATGAGTGCATAGCATTTCTGGATGGCAGGATGCACATTCCCACCCTCTACACAAGGCTGAGCATTTGGTGAGACATCTCAGGCCTGCCTGAGCTGCCAGATTTGGAATAGCACTTCTGCAACAGGAGTCTGAAAGTCTGTGTGGTGTCCCTGTAACCATGCCTAATGCAGGCATCAGAAGTATGTAGCAGAACAGTCAAGAATTGGACTTTTAAACTCATGTGGGCTTTATGCCCTTCAGAATCTGGCCATCTGAAGCTACAGGCAAGCACCCAAGAGAGAGGGAAGTACAATCTACTAAAATCACAGAATCCCCATAATAAGGAGTTATTGGCTCAAGTAGATCACTTCCCAATTTAACTTGCACCTTTCCTAAGCAGCATGTATATCTCCTACCTTCTGTGTACAGCAAATGTAAGCAGTGAATCCAGTTTGTACCAGCTTCCCTGGCCACAAAAGATGACCCACTGTCTTTTCTTTCAAAGACAGAATTTATAAAGCTTGTGTTGCAGTTCAGCCTTGAGTTTGGGCTGACATTTGTTTCCTTCCCCAAATGAGTTGCCGGGTTACATTTCAAGCAGACTTCTGAAAGTATACAAATGTACTTCTAAAACTGATAATCATCTTGGGGGGGAAGGCTTATATCCTGTTTTTGCCTATGAGAAGGGCCCCAGGCACCCTGATTTAAAAAATGATCTGACAAGAAGCAAAGACTCAAATGCTTCTTGACACATATACATCTGACACCTCAGATAATCAGCATAGTTTCATGGAATTAGCTGAAACTCCATCCTCACCCTCCACCCCCCTCTTGTCATCTCACAGCAGAAAACATGCTGAATAATAGTGCATCACATCAGGTCCAGGCTTTTATTATATTTTCAGTCCAGAAGAAGGAAAAAAACATTCTTTTTTTCTCACTGTTTCTCTTCCATCAGCAGAGCTATTCTTTCCTTGATGCCATATCAAATGTTTAAAAATTTTCCACAGTTTAGTTTTAAAAGCAGTACATGAAGCCAAAGAAGGAAAAGAAAAAAATGAGAAGAACAAATGGAGCCATTTGAGCTCAGCTTTCAAACAAAGAAGCCCAATCAGGAGCTCAGACCTTGGAGGTGCAAGCCCCAGCCTCCCTTCAGACAAATGCCTTCACTTCTACTGATTTCAGTGACATCTGCACAGTATGGGCATGGACCCATCTTGCTTCAGAAACTACCTGTCTGTGCAAGATTTTGCCCATAAAAGAGAACCTAAAGGATGTGTGAGTCATATGAAAGCACATGGATTTGGAAAAGGAGCACTTCACAGTGTAGAGGAGTGCAATAAAGCCTTACTCGCCCCCTTACCTGAAGTATTTTTGCAACACATATATTTACAAGATTCCTTCTTTATTTTCATCCTCTTTGATCTATGCAGTTCCTTTGATGCATGCAAGTGATAAATCTCTGTGTCTTTCCTCCCAAGACTTTCAGACAATATGTGCCCTACTCTCATGGCTACAGTCAGTGCCTCCTGAGTTTGGATGCTCCTCTTCCTCCTCCTGCATCCTCCTACTGCTCCTCCCACTCACCAAATTTACTAGTCTTTGCCCATAGCTATCTCCTTGTCCTTGGCAGCACTGTCCTTAGGTGTCCTTACAAGTGACGTTGATAGAAAAATTACCTGTAATCCTCAATCCTGCCCAGATCCACTTGGTTTCTTGTAGGGGGATAGAACATAAGTCAATAAAGGTAGTATAGAAAGAAATCTTACCCCCTAAAGAGTTGCAGCTGAGCTAATTATTAGAGATTGGGAACAGGCCTGATGTTAACAGGCCACACCTGTAGGCCAATCAGAAGAGTGTTATAAAAGAGTGAATTTGTTGGTTGAGGGCAGCTGGAGTCAGTTGGCTGCTGTGAGTACAAGGAAGAGTCAGTGCCTAGAGGAGCTGCCTGCAAGAAAACATCAAGGAGGTATGAAACTCTAGCAATGTGGAACATTTGCAATATAATGACAATAGAACTCTTTGCACTATAATGACAACAGTTTCTGAGGATGCTGATGCAAGAGATGAAAAGGAGCTCTGTATGGTTGGGCATCCAGGGGCTTGTTTTCATTCCTCCATCTCCACTTCAAATGCAGCATTACAAAACCTGATTTCCTTCACCTTTCCTGGCACCTCTGTTTTTCTTGATGACCAGTATTGCTGGCCCTGTGTCTGTCTGTACCTGTGTGTCTCCTGGTCTTCTTTCTATATGTTGTACTTCAGGTCAGAAACTCTCTTCTTCTTCAGGGCTTTTGAAGTCTCTGGAGCCACAATGTCCCAGCCCATGCCTGGACCTTGCAGCAACTTGAGTCAGGCCATATTGCTGATGAAATACTGTAAATGAGGGGTTTGGATTTCTAGAAATATTTTTCCTTTCCTTTTTTTTTTTTTTTTTCATCAGTCATCTGTTAGTAACCTCTGAAGATTAAAATATTCACCCAGGCTTTGATTATCTTGCAATCTTACATCTTACTGAAGGTACCTTTTCTACTAACCTTCCAAATTCTCACCTAAATGGAATAAAATACAATTTCTTTCCCAGGCTTTGCTTTAACTCAGAGAGATTTGAATGGGGGGGGAAGCTAGCATCCCCATAATAAGACTAGAAAAATTACAGACCATAACATAAGTTTTGGCTGCTTATCTGAGGTCTCTGAGCTACCATGGTTTCTATCAGCTTCAAATATGGAAGCTCAGTAGCTTTGGAGAAAAGCAGGTCATTTAATTCAATACATTTCATTTGAAAAACTGATATAAAACTGTTTTTTTAAAAAAACCCAGTAGCTTTTGCTTCTATAAGGCTAGGCATGCTTAAAAGGATGGTGTCTGCCTCCACACCTTAGAGTTGCAGATGCCAACAAACACTGGAAAATGCAGGTAGCTGGGACAAGGAAGGCAGTGAGGGATTGATGTTCTTACAAGTTTGGCAAGGCAAGCGAAAAATCCACCACAGCAAAAGGACAGAAAATATACAGTGAGTAGATAAGACACTTCACCAGCCTTACAGCCTTCATAGATGAAGGGCTGACAATCCAGCCCCTTTGCATTCATGGGGGGAGTATTTTGGAAAAGCACTGGCATCCAGCAACACACATTACTGCACAAGTGTTACTATTAATAGGATTAAGGCTTGCATTTATTATGCTGTGCAAAGATAGCAACTGTGATAAATGAAACTGCAAATACTGCCCACTTTAACCCTTTTTATAATCACTCTTATTTTTAGACACCATTTTCTACACTCCAATACTTGGTTCCATGCCGGTGCTGGACTAAAAGAAAGTATTTTCAGGCAGCACATTACAGTAAATATTAAGTATAAGAGCATTAATTTCAACAATCAGATATAAAATTTATCTGTAAATGAAGCAGCTGTCTTCACTGCATAGTCAAACACACAATTCTACATGTAATTTTGTGTGTTTGCATGTCACAAAGTGTCTCTAGTGTGTGTCATTTGGAATCACCTGGCATTTTACAGTAAAGGCAACAACACATATGCCTTACAAATAACAAATGCAGAAATCAATTGCAGCTGTAGCCCTTGCACTGAGGTTCAGCATGCTCTCCTGCAGGTGAGAGATACTTTCCATACAGAGCTTACTTCTCTGTCCAGGGCACTGTGGGCCAGCCAGAGGGCATGGCCTCGGTCTGAGCAGTGTGAGTCACACAGGGCTGCAGCGTGCCCAGCCCTGTGAGATTTACAGGGTGATCAATGGCCTCAGCATCCTGAATTACTCTGGAGATGGTTTATTAGGAAAAGGCCTTAGGGAGCAAGGAATAGAAGGAGAGAGTAGATTCACAGTTAAAGGAAGAATTGGTACAAGGCAATTTATACATGAAAATTCAGATGCCCTTCTGAATTTCCTAAAAGCTTGAGGCATCTGAGTCCAGGGCTTTGCTCTGGGCCCTTCTCTAGAACTGATGTGCAAGTAAATCAGGCTCCTGTATGAAATCGCTCTTAAATGTGTAAGGCACCATCAATCAAAAGGTGTAATCAGCTTTCCTCTGCTCAGTCCCTGCAGAGCTATTCTTGGCATGCTGTTGGAAAAAAGCAAAGGCAGAGAGATGCTCTTTTTTTCCCTCTGAACAGAGTCCCAGAGAGACAGCTACCCTGCATAAGGAATGCAGCCCATATTCCCTGTCTGCAAGCCGAGTTTCACAGTGTGTCATCACCTCCTCTGCCAAGGTGTTCCATTCCCAGTGTCCAGGACTGTCAGGTCAGCGTCTGGCCCACACTAATCCACAGATATTTCTACCTCATCTGACTGCCAGAAATTTTCCTTCTCATTTCTGGAACAGTGTTACCCAGACATGCCCTAAAATTTCATGAGGAAACTACAGACCAGCCACTGCCTCCTCTTTCATGTACGTTCAGCTCCTCAGTGCCCCAGAGCAACATGAAAGCAGAGCAAAAAAAATAATGTCCCCTTACTCATGGCTGGGAAGCAGGACTTAAAAACTACTATGCAGGACTTTTGGATGCCCTCACAGTCAGGAATAGTGGAAAATCTTAGTGTGCTACTGCCAGCCCCTGAGCTGGGCCACAGCCACGGACTTTTGATGCACCTCTTCTTTGAAACAGCTCTACAATGAACATCATACCCTTGCTTATATGTGCACACACAGAGATATTTTGGTAATAGGACTGGTTTTTGAAATCATTTAAAGGTATTTGCAGAACCAGGAGGAGATATAAAAGCAGTAGGACCTCACAGGAAAGACAGGGGGAAGAAGGAGTGCTGGGAATTACCAAACCCAGAGCTGCAGCACTAGATTCTCCTCAGCACATTGTAGGATTTATGTCAAGGTTTCCCACACTGACATTAACCCTTAATCCACACATCAAGGGCTATGTTCCTACTGGGATGTTTCAGAAGATACACTGCCAAACAAAGCCTTTCAGCAAAGAGCACAGAATCAATTGATCTCTCAAATTTTCTTCTGTAGTTTTTTTTTGTTGTTGCAGAAAAGTCTTGCATAAGGGCAACCACATATTTTGCAATGCCAAGATGCATATCATTCACATATAGAGGTTACACCAGTATCACTGGGAGAATGTATCCCTTCAAGAATTGTTCTAATTAGCAGCTTGAGCTTTCATTTAATTACACTCTTTAATGCACATCTTGGAATTACAGAGGTGGGTGTAATTTAATTAGCCAAAAAAAAAATCCAAGACACATTTCTATTCCCTTAAAATATAGGTTACACTTAAGACATGATGGGGATGACACAGATATTTCCCAGGAACCAGCTCCGTACGCCTTCGCCTTGAGGTATGTTCGGATGCAGCCCTGGGCATGCCAGCCTGAGTGTGGCTGGAGGCTGACAGCTGCTCATTACAGGCTGCCAGGGGTCTCAGCCTGGCTCCTGGAGGACAGGTGGCCACATGACAAACAGAGCCCCTCAGAATTAGCACTAATTGACACTCGGGTGGCCAGTCTCCAACGAGAGGTCAGGGAGGGGCGAGCTCAGAGCATCCCGTCCTGGCAGCCAGGCTCCGTGGTGCCACCACCACATTGCTGTGCGCAAGCACAACACTCAGCACCAATATTTTGACAGCTCTGGTGTTCACCAGGGCCCTCTGTGGCCCCTGACTAAAACTATCCCAGTTTTAGGTCTGCTGTGAATGCCTTAGCCTGGCCTCTCACCCACATCAGCTCCGTGAAGTTGCCCTATCATCCATCCCTTCATCCCCTCTCCACAGATGTGCTGGCTTTCTGGAGAGCAGATGCAAGAGTCTGAGTTTGCTACCACCTCCCACCTTTCATTTTTTCATTTAGAAACATTTCCACATTAAAAATGTGCAATAAACTGACCAGCTGCCACCCCTTGATGCTTAATCCTCTTTAATCTCGTCTGGGAACACTGAAATGTACAATTTTGCTTATTATGCAGCTTCCAAAAATAATTGAATGTAGCAAGTAGAGAGGGTAGCAAGTGAGGAAAAAAGGAAAGTAACCCCTCAGCTATTTATTTATCATTTTCTAAGGGCCTGGATGGCACACTCACACTGCTGTGAATGATCTCCTCCTCCTTAGAGAGCACATACAGCTACTCAAGCTGTGGACTGAAAAATGCCCCTTGTCCAACACAGGCCCTCTCCATCCAGGAATGAGATAGCCTATACCCCACAGACCTTCCAGCTCCACAGCAAACAACATGGTCCTCAGGGATGGAATTAATTGGAGTTTGGATTTTATACTGGTTGGCTTGATTGACTTCATCTGAGGCCTCACAAAAGCAGTAAGTCTTTCAGAGGGGCTCCCTAGAAATTTATGGCTCACAAGGCAGGGAAAAAAAATCTCATGTAAATTATACCCTTTGAAAATGATCATGAGGTATCGAGATGGCCCAGGGGACTGTGGAGGAAGTTTCATCTCTTGCTCATTTAGCATAGGTAAGCAGCAATAACTTGTTATTCTCTTGAAGTAATGCAAAAGCTTAGGAAAAACAAGGTGTTTTATCAGTTTATTTAAACCATGCCCTGTACCAAACATGTTTGGTATGTATAGATCTGTCTGCAATCAGATATCTACAAGGTTTTCCCCATGAAAACCCGCAGGTCTAAGGACTGACTGATGAATGGACACACAGACAGATTGGTGCTGTCCTTTCTTGGTGTACAGCCTTTCTTCCTTTTGCTGAGAAACCACAGCCATTCCCATATAATTTTGTGAAATTATGGTGCCACGTGGGGAGCAATTGAAAGCAGATCTGACAGAGCCACTATTGTTCCAGGTTGCTCCACATTGATCCTAGCTCATCTGGAGCCCCACAGTTTTGTCTTCAACAAATTCCACAGGTCCAGTCATGATTTCTAATCCAAATGTCTAACATGATCTTTTTCTGTGATGTCACCAGCTTTCCCCCATCATTCAGCTCTTCCTGACAGAAATATAAAGCCTTATCTTGGAGTTATAGAATATCTCAAGCTGGAAGGGCACAGGGCTACCTAAAACTAAATCATGTAACTAAGAATGTCATCCAGATGTTCCTTGAACTCTGACAGGCTGGATGCCATGACCACTCTCCTGGGGAGGCTGTTCCAGTGACTGATGACCCTGATGACCCTCTGGATGAGCAGCACTATCCTAGTATCCAATCTGTACTTCCCCTGATCAAATTAATTTCATTTTCATAATTCTTTGGAGGAAGAATTTCTCTGAGGTTCTGACTGTCTAACTTGTATAAAAGAGAGTTCATAGCTAAGGCATCTCTAGAAAGTGAAGTATTCAGTGAAATTCAGCTTTAAAATATTATTTTGCAGTGCAGCTGTGTATCCCTTGTCCCAGCTGAGAGAAACATGGAGTCTTTTATTTTTCTTTTCTTGGGCAAAAGCTATAAAAAAGCAGTATAGAAAGCTCTGGAGGTCAGGGTCCTCTCTCAGTCATCTGCAAACCATCTAACAAAGTCATCAGCTCTTCACAAAGTGCAATATTAAGAGCATATTGTTTCACACATGCTGCTTATCATTTTCCACTTTGAAACAAGCAGCTACAAGCTCTTCTAGAGGAGCATTGTAGTGGTAGCAAAGACAATCAACTTGGAAAAAGTGACTGATTGCTATAGTGCTAGTTTGCATTTCATGTCACCTTGCTTTCAAGTTCTCATTAATTACATTACATTAATTAATTAAGCCTGATAGCACACCTGTTGTTAAGAATTATCCACACTTTATAGTTAGAGACACCAAAAGAGAGCTATTAGAAGGCTTGTTTAGAATCTATATTAAAACTGAAAACTAGTCCAGCTTTATACTAGACCCAGATTGTATCTGTGTGAATACATGTTTTCCCTGTTTCCCATTGTAGCCAAGACTTCCTAGCTTCTGAAAATAGAGGCAGCATCAAAGGAGTTGTGCTTTCCCTTCCTAGTATGCAGGAGAAAGCTTGGCTTATTTATGTGTGCAAGAAAATTATTGCAAAAAGGTGACAATTGCAAAAACTCCTCTGTTTTCAAGCATTTTTGTTCACCCCAGCTGGGGCAGGCCACTGGAGCTGGCCCTTCAGTCTGGGGTAAAGGCAGAGCCAGTGCAGGTGGCTGAGCCCCCATGGAAGGGTTTGCTGTGTGATGGTGACAGCTGGGCCAGCCCCAGGCACTGGTGAGGGCCGCAGAGGGAGGCTGCAAGGGGCCAAATCCTCACTGCCTTTCCTCCCTGCAGGGCTGCAGAGCACAAGGGAGCCAGGCTGGGCTCTCCTCTCCCTGGCCCCGTGCTTGGGGCGGACAAAGGTGTGAAGATCAGCCTCCCTCCCCCAGCCATGCAGCTCAGCCTTGCCCGGCCCTGGAAGCCCAGCTGTGGGCACTTTGTGCCATACAGGAATGCCCTTTACAGACAGGGCAGGATGTCACTGCCAGGGGGATGGGGACACAGGCCATCTCATCCCAGTGCCTGTGTGACCTGTTACAGATTTCCTGGTAATTCCCTCTAGGGAGAAATGGGTTGTCAGCCACATCCAGACGAGTCCAGAACCACTCTGGGCCGTGGCCTGCCTCAGTCTTGGCCTGTGTCCCAAACAAGGGGCCATTCAGCCCTTTGCATGGCTTCCTCACAAACCAGAAAAGCAATCCAGGAAAACAAAGTCTCCTCGCTGCTGGGTTGGGTGTTGAAGGGTGTCCTCCCAACACCCAAAACTTCCACAGCCCAGCTGCTCCCTTGTCATTATTTGCCCCTCCATCTCATTTGTTGCACACGATGAAGGCATTCCCCTTGCCCAGGTGGCCCCTCAAAGGCAGAACAGAGGTGAGGCACCACGGTCCCACATCCTCCTTCCTCTGCATCAGTGTCCCTGCATCCTGTGATGCCAGCAGCTGAGCACTTCCCAGAGAGTTCATTTGTGAAAAGAAACGGTATCGATTTGAGGGGCGCGCAGCAGTAATTCTGTCATTCGGCTTCCACTCGGCACAATCACACTTCATTTTCAGTCTCCAAACAATAAATAAATATAAAATGAGCATTGGTTTAAATAGCATTTAACACGCATGACTTCCCAAAGAACAGCATAAAAGCAGGATCCATTGCTGCTTTTCCCTTATATGAATCAATGGGAAATGCTGAATGAGTTAAGAAAAGCAGAGAACAAAAAAAAAAAAAAAAAAAAATAGAGATTATTGTTAGAACAGGGGGCTTTCTGCACTGCTTGTGCTGTATATCCATGATCCTTTTGTGTCCCTTTTTATCCTACCCTGAAATGGAATTAGCTTTCAGTCTTTCCTTTTTTTTTTTTTTCTTAAATTTGATCTTATTCAAATCAGCCCCTTAGCAGGTTGGCTGAATTCTTGAAAGCCTAACACAGCCTGCAGATGTCTGTCTGTGCAGCCACATGGCAGAACCAGGCTTTGGGTCCCCAGAGCATCGCGCGGGACTGGGAACTTCTTGGTGCCAGTTCCAAAAATCCATATCCCTTTCCAGTTCATTACAAACACCTATTGTTTGCCATATTTATCTGCCATCACTGCTGTTTGTTAGCAAATGGAAAAAGAAATGCCAGGACTAAATTTCAGCC
Organism: Melospiza georgiana; assembly: GCF_028018845.1. Taxonomy (NCBI): domain Eukaryota; kingdom Metazoa; phylum Chordata; class Aves; order Passeriformes; family Passerellidae; genus Melospiza; species Melospiza georgiana. The sequence goes on along the minus strand of NC_080432.1, from coordinate 9,756,229 downwards.
TGCCCTTAGAATAGTGGAAAGGGGCTACAGGAATTGAATGACAGATGGTCTTTGAATGATATACAGAACCTCTGCCCCTGGGCCTGCTTTGGAGGAGCTGTTTTGGATTGTTGCTCAGAAGAGTGGGAGGTTGTTGTGTGATATGTGATTATTCCATAATAATTTTAATTATTTTGCCTGTTTTCAAACAATAGTCTCAGCCTTTTTTAATTTTTACACTCACTGAGTTGTGACACGAGCATTCTTTCCTCTGTGTTAGCAGGGATTAAAATCAAACCCTGTATCCCTTCCCATTTTTTTTTTTTTTCAAATAATCCATGTTTAAATAAATTACCTCAGCCTGGAAAAGTGAGTTACAGGGCATTCTCCTGACATGTGTGGCAGAGAGAAAAGCGAAGGGCTGGGGAACAGGGCTGGGGGGATGGGGAAGGTTTTATTGTGTTTTGCAGGATGAGATTGTCACCGTAACAAGTTTCAAGAAGAGCTGCTCTTTAACTCCTCTTCCTCGGCACAGAGAGCGCAGCTCTGGGAACCTCATTTACATGCATATGGGTATCTGATTGGATCTGTTCAAAGGTACAGTAGGAGTCAGTCAGATTGAATATGATGTGCATATAAATGAAGTTCCCAAAGTGGGGTGTGATGCTTCAGGAGAGACAGGGAAAATATGCTGTCTCTGCTTCATCCAAAGTCCAATAGAAACTTGGGGATTTTATTTTTTTTAACTGGCTTGAGATAAGCAAGAGTGGAAGCCAAAAAAAATGCATATATATGTACAGATATATATGTATGTATGTATGTATGTATTTCCCCCCTCCCCATTTATTGAATTTACATCTTAGGCCAAACACTCATTGCTGGCACCCCATAAATTGCATTAGCTCTGTGTTATCAGAGCACACATTTGATTTGCAGGACAACTGCACACACACCCCTGCAGGGTTCACCTCCTTGCAGCACAGGCACCACACTTGCCTCTATCCCTCTGCTGACAAGCAGGGATACAAGGAAAGCTGTTGGGCTTTGCTGGGCTTTGCTCTTTCTTGATCCTGCTCAGCCACAGCCACCACTCACAGTGTTTTGGCTAATCAGGGGGCAAGCAGCATGTGGCTTTGGCTGAGCTTTGTGCTTGGGTGCAGGCAGCAAGCATGGGGCAGCTAGAAGTGCCAGGCAAATATGTTGCTCAGGAGAGATTTGGTCCACCCTCAGGAGCTGGTATGCTCCAAAAGTGATAGGAATTATCAGAAAAATGCAGCACCATAAAAGGTAAAGGGCTAAAGGGAACTCTTCTCCTAGCAAAATAATCATGAGCTAAAGCTGCCTTTCCAGAAAGCACTGAATTTAAATAATACTGCAGTGCTAACCTGGGACAGGAAACAGCATGTGCCTACAAGCCAGGACTCCTTTGGTTTGTGAGACCTTCTGACCTTGTCAGTGTGCCAGGATTTGGGGCACACCCCCGTGGCACATGAGTGCACACCAGACCCTTGGGAGAGCTGCACAGTCCCAAGGTGTCCCTGGGATAATGGCTGGCTCTGCCTCCTGCCCCAGGCTGGCTGTGAGAGGAGCACATGGAGACTGGGAGATGCCCAGGGCCCACAAGGATGCTGCTTTCCCTGAGCCTGGCTCCTGTCCTGGGCTGTGGCACCCCTGGCTGTGGGGAGGGGGCTGGGGAGGCAGTGCCAGCTGTGGGTGTGGGGATCCTGCACCTCACCAGGGACACCCTCTGTAATATCTGCAACTTTATTTTCAGCAAATCTCTGTCTCTCTGCAGCAGGGTCTCACTGGTACTGCAGTAATGCCCAGCTGAAATTCAGATTGTTCCAGTCCCACCAGCAAGGAGAGGCTGGGGACTGAACTCTGCCTCCACAGGGAGACGCGCTGTAGAGACACACCTGTAGAAATCAAAATACTGTGTATTCCTCTCTCCTCAGTGTTACAGGAAGACAAGAAGAAATAGTTTACATAGTGATGAGGATGGTTTGGCAAACATCCAGAGTACCTTGAAGCTAGATGCCATAGTTTCAAAACCTTAAAGCCACAATGCACATCTCTTAAGAGAATTTATTTCAATGCAATCTGAAAAACTAAACTTAAACATTATCTAATCTTTCTCTTTTTTTTTTTTTTTTTAACCATCAAGACTTGCCTCCTGGTCTGGGTGTTTCTCATAAAACATTAGATAATATCAAACATTTCAAGCCATCACTGAAAGGAGTTTACTGTACAGCTTTAGGGATACTTCCAGACATAAAGAGATGCAAGCAGAACACTGAGAATGGGTGAATACAACAGAGAGACATTTCAGTTCCTGCTGCTTTAAAATATTTGTTTCTGTAACTTTGGGCTACTTGCTATTTGTGGTTCAAAATCTAAAGAGTTTTGTTTTGCCTTTACTTAAAGCTGCACTTTGAACTCCTTTAGAAATACCCATGAAAAGCAGAGCAGGTATCAGGCCTTAATAACAGGGCCTAAACTCCAGTGTTTGTGGAGGAACGTGAAGGATGGCCACTGCCAGACAAGAGGGCTTACAGGCAGGAGCACATTTGAATTTTTATCTGCAGTACAGATGATAAAATAAAGTCTTGTACAACTCACCAATGAGACTACGACTGGTAGAGGGGTAAACAAGGAGAGCAGCTTATTGTTCCAGGCAGATGGGAATTGCCTGGATGGACGGCTGCAAGTCAGCAACAAGCATTTTAAGACAGGTGAAGGAAGTGAAATTCAGGTAAGACTTAGGGCAACAGAGAACAGGCTCTGCCTGGGCCTCAAAAAATACTCTGAACCACTGAAGACAAGAGCCCCTGGAGAAGCTCTCACAGCAATGACATTGCAGAAGGGACAGTGTGGGCTTTGCATGTATAAAGAAGTACCTGGTAGAAATCACAAACCATCTTGCCTCCACAGTCCCAGATACCAGGGTCCACCTCTGGAGAAGACCCCAAAGGGCCCATATACATATAAATTAGATATGAAGCAGGCCTAAGAAGGGCTTTTCAGCTTCTCCAATGTGGGCACAACACAGCTGATGAGCAAGAAGCAAGGCAAAGCCCTGGGGCTCCCATGTTTGCGTGTTAGATGCTTGGAGAATTTTCAGAGGAAAGGAAGCATAAGCGTATAATGTACAGGGAATTTGTGTGGTTTAAAGGAGTCTTTTATCATCCCTAAAATGTCCCTCAGTCTGAACTGCAGCACCAGCAATTGAAAAGTTACAGTGAATACCCAGCACCCACTTATTATTTATAATGAGCCTGGAGATCTCAGTATGAATCAGCCACTTGCCAAAACCCCCTGTCAGGTTGCTGATAATAATCTGGGGTCATGGGCAATGAAGTATGGGGCAGGGATCCCAGCTCTTATGTTTCCTTGGAGATAGGCTGCTGTCTTACATCTGTCCATGCTTCAGTCAGGGCACTGGACTAAATGACTTCCCGAGGTCCCTTTCAATCTGATTTATTCCATGATTCTACCATGACACCTTATAAAAAGCGAATATCTAGTCACAAACCTCAGCCCCAGACCTTGCAGGGTTTTTCTGTCCATCGCCCTTGTAAGTTCCCAGCTGGACCACTCTTACCACTGAAACACTGCAAGTACCTCTGTGATAAATGGAATTGCATGTAAGGAAAGCATGGTTTTGGCCATCTGGGATTATGTTATAAACACTTCTACAAGAAAAAAGAAAGTACTCCTGGGAAATAATTGTCATTTGTCATAATTTCAACCTTCAGAAAGAGTTTTGCAAATATTTATACACTGCCTTTATATAAAAAATTAAACCATACCATACATATGTGATATGCATAATATTGCTTCCTTGAATTGGCCAAATATAAGAGAGATTTTCAGGTGTGAATATAAGTGGTTGCTTAAGCAAAAATTCATATTGAATTTAGGGATGGTTACCCTACATCTAGCTACCAGCATTAATATGATAAACAACAATTATGAGATTTTTTCCCAGTTCATCATATCTAAGGTTTAGATTTTAGTGCTGTCCAGTGTTAATCCACATTGTTTAAATGCCTGCTGCCCTTCCAAGTATAATCCACCTGGAACAATGAGAAAAACAGGAATCAGTAACCAATGGTGCTATTAATTATCCTTCATGGATTAAATGCTTCAATTTCACTGAGTTATCACCCTGTAACCCTACTGCTCAGGCTGAATCACATCATTTTTTCCGCAGTGCTGCTAACATAGTTCAAGGCATTGTCTACATGGTGTTGTTCCTGGGAGCCAGTGACCAGCACAAAATGTCTGTCCTGAGGGCTTCCAGTGAAGGGCTTAAATGGAATAGAAAGTCAGAGGTCCTCAGAGGTCTCCTGGCAAAGATTGCTTGCTATGCCTTTGAGCAGAGCCCTAAACAGCAAGAGAAGCAGGATATTGGTGGGTCTTTTCTCTGTTTAAGGAGCCCAATCCTCTTGAAGTTATTCAAATAGTTCTGATTTTGAAACAAATTTTCTGACTAACATAACTGCAGATTTCTTATTTCTAATAACTTGATTAAAATTCATTGACATGTCACCTGGAGGCCAGAGGGAAAAAAAATGTTACTCAGACCTTACCTTGGACTTGATCCTACAGACTGAGTCAGTGGACTTGTGTGAGGACTCCTGGAAAAGATCCTTAGTAGAAATAATCAGTATTACATTGTTAATATTTCTTGCAATTAATTGACATATTTTCTTGCAAATCAGTTCAGAAAGCAGCTGAAATGAAGTGGTGCAATGGATTTGGCTTTACTTTCACATTCAGGTCAGTGATGCGGGGGCACACAGGATCTGCTAGCAGAAAAGACAGGCATTTTCCTAACACTTTCCCAGGCACCCTGGGAGTCCTTCTCTTTCTCTATCATCATCTTACCTCTTAATTTCCTCAATAAACCCAAGCAGCAAGAGCTGTCACTGAGAGAAAATAAACTCTTAACTGAATCCTCAACATCTGCATTTTATTTGTGAAGCCCTTTCCACCTCAGACAAAGTACTGGGACATTCTTCACTAAGATTTAACTGCAGGATTTAGGGTTTGTCTTCTGCTCCCTGCAGAACCATTTTTCTTCAGTTTTGCTACTTCAGCTGCTAAAAAGGGCTGTCTTTTCCTGACTATTTGCAAACCCATACATACATATATATAACACGGAGGTGGAAAAAATTTGCAAACAAAAATTTGCAAATTCTAATTGATTAGAACATCATAAGTTCTCTTCCTTTATGGAACTATGCCTAGTCTGTATTTTTAAAATCAGCTTCTTAATCACTATGAACACTGACATAAAAAGTCAGTATGTAAAAATGGGCACTTCTGCAATTCCGGGAAACTGCAAAATAAAAGTACAGTATTCATAGATTGAATAAATGCAAGAATATAAAAGATATTATTAAAATGTAGTATTTGTTAATAAAATGTACCAAAGGCTAGCTGTTCATACATATGACTCATCTCTACTAGAAGCAGAAATGGTCAGAAAATGTATTGCTTATCAAAAGTTTGCTTTGACTGTAAATAGCTGCAGGTGAAATCGTAGGTGAAATCATAGGTGAAATTCTGTGAATTTCCTTTTTTTTAAAAAAATCAGCATTGTGATGTAAGAATGTAAAAAAAAATTTTAATTTGTGTTTATTTGCGTTTCATTTAAGTGCAAATATTTTCTTACTGCATTACGTATTTACATGGTCAGACTATGAATGTTATTTTAACTATTATGTTATCTTAATAGCAAATTGACATTTTAAAATCTCACATAAAAGCACAAATTAAAGAGGCTAGTTTAGTACAATAAACATGATGTGTGACTGAGTACAGGTACTTCCAATTTTCTTCTATTAGCCTAGTAATACTTAATTAAGATATTTTGGGGATTAATAAAACCATCTCAAACCAGTTTATTAAAATGCACAAGCAGAAGAGAGTTTGATCCAGCAGAAGTATCAATCCCAGATAAGTAGCAAAAGCTAAAAATTTCTATAAAAACTTCATGACTTCAATCAATATTTTGTATGACACTCCTTTAAGTAAAGACCATAACATTTATTTTTAAAAATAAATAAAATTTGAAGAATTTACTTTTCAGAGTGAAAGTAACCAAAATTTGCAAAAGGCTCTTGAAACAATTCCTATTTCATGGAGAAATTGAAGATGTTTGACATGACAAGGCAAGGCAGTGATGGCTTATTTCCCTTAGCACATTGATGCATTATATTGCAAATGGAAGAAAACCACTCTGAATGTCTCAGACCATACCCACTGACTCCTTCTCATGGATGGTGTCCAGTGCCCAGCTGCTCTTGCTGACAGAAAACTCCTCTTCCCCATGTCTGATACACACCTCCATGACTTCTCTGATCTCCAAAGGACACCCAGATAACTCAAACACCTCCCATTTTTGCAGTAAAATTGCCCCATGTCCTTGCTGTTATCTCTTTATCAGAGGAAACAAAGACAACAACAGTGAGATTTTTCCTGCAAACGTCGTGTTTGCTGAGCCTGTTCCTGCTGCCCTTCCCTGGCCCCTCCTCTCTCTGGAATATGTGGTGCCTAACACGGGTCTCCAGTGCTGAGCACCATGCTATCTGAATATCTGCATGCTAACGTTGAATCTGTGGCTTTAATTGCTCTTATGTAATGCTCTGGATGTACATTCATCATCCCAACCTCCAGCTCCTCTGCTGCCAAACTGTTCCCTTGACACTTATTCCCTTCCTTGCATTTCTGCGGTCAATCACGCTTGTGAAGGGTAGGAGCCTGCATCTATCAAAGTCTACTCTGTTTTTGCAGATAAATTCCTAAAATATTCAATGTAATTCTGAATTCTAGCCCTGCCCACCAATGCACTTGAAGAGTTTCTCAGTTTGGTATTTCTCTAAGTCTCCCAATTCTCTGCAATCAGTGCAGACTTGCAGTGTAGCAGTGAAGGGTTGCCTGATTTCTTTGGCCAGCTTTCCAGTCAGCCATTCACCCATCTGCACACAGGTCATTGTTTTTTCTAAATTTGCTCATGAACTTGTCATGTGATGCATCCAGGAATCAAGATCTATCCTGAATATCATTTTATTTCCTCCATGAGGTCTGCTGCCCATAAATCAGTTACTTTGGCTGCATAGATTTGGCTTGATGAGGCAAGTACTGGCTGTTAGATGCTTTTTTAGTTCTTATCAAGATGGCTGATCCTTTAGCAAATGGATCAAATAATCAAAAATAAATATATATAAAATATAATATTATAATCAAATAATTAAGTAAAAATTAGTCTAATTCCTGGAATCCCTCCCTCTCTTTTAAAGAGAGACAATAGATCCCCAAGCTGCCATCACCACACTTCTGAAGTTGCCCACTCCCTTCCCCAAGGCCTGCTAATCCTCCAGCTCTTTCAGGCAGCTCCCAAGCTATTCAGCCCTGACTTGTCCAGCTGTTTTGAAATGTCTCAACTTTCATGTAAATTTCTTTCAGATTTTAGCCAGAGTCCTTAGCCATTAGTTACTCTTATTGACTGCTTTAGCCATCTCATTTAATCCTTCACAAAATACAAAGAAATACCAAAACCTTTGCCCTTCTTGGTTGCTTTCTATGTTAGATTTTCCTCACTGTTGAAGACTGGACTGACATTTTTATCTTGTCTTCCTCTTACCAGTTGCATATTTTCAGAATCATGTATCTTTTAAAATGAACTTTTTTTGCTGCACTTCTACTTAACTCAGTAAACACTCTCTAAAAATCATTTTTATTTTAAGAGGTGAGCACAAAAGGAAGATGCAATTTCTTTCCATAACATAATCAAATAGAGGTTTTTCAAAGTTCCCATGTCATTTAAATATGCTGTATCAGTAGTGGCATGGTGAATGCCAATGAAACACCACTGTCTATTACACCAGCATCATTCTGCTGGTGAATTTCCCCATGTAGGCAAGTCCTTAGCAGTATTCCCCAGTGTTCCTCCCATTGTGAGTGACATTTCATAGACCTGAGAAGAATAACATTGAAATGACCCCAAACCGTGATGGATCATGGCAAAATTGTGAAAATGCTGAGGCTTTGAACATTAATTATTTTGGACTTTAAATACTTCTTTCTTTTATTAATTTAGTGGAATTAGGAAGCTATTAAATAGAACAGACCAAACAAAAAGAAGCCAGGAATTGTCACCAAAAAAAAAAATTATTGCAGCCAAAGTGGGACCACCAGGCTAACAAATCTCACTGCAAAACACCTACAAGGTTACTGCTATTCGTACACCCAGACCCGGCTCATATTACTCCATATGGTGATAAATGCAAGATATGCTTTTTTTTTTCCCTAGGAAATGGTTTTTAATAATTATCAGAATCATATCTATCTCAAATACCATGTAGTTTATCTGTTCTTGCCAGCCTACTGCCCTTTTAGCTGGCTTTTGTGTTTCCCTTGACAAGCAGTGGCTTCCCAAGCTGGGAAGGGCTCTGAGAACATCTCCAGCTTTTCCTCCTGCTCCAGAAACAATTGCAGAAAGCCACTAAACTTGGCTGAGGAGGCAGCAAGGCAAGGTCAGGGTGTCTTTTTCTTGGCTGTCCTGCAGCAATGTCACCTCAGCTGCATTGATAGATGGCATTTGCTCCCACGTGTCAGTCTCTGCAGAAACTATTCAGAATTACAATAAAACCTACAACTCTTCCTTCCATTTGTAACTTTCAGGTGCAAAATGGCCAAACCATCATGATCTATTCAGTAAATTCTCAGCAAATGATGCATATAGCCAGAGAGGAAAATCGCAATCGTAAATTAATTGTGCATCAAAGGAGGTCACATCTTGGATATCTGCTCACTGGTTACCTGGATATCTTGGATATCTGCTCACTGGAAGAGGCTTCTCCCCCAAAACCTGGAAACTTATCAGGGTAGGTGATAAACAAATAGCAATAAGCAGGATTCCATCCAGTTGGGATTTGAATGCCTGCAAAGATGGAGACTCCACATGCTCTCTGGGCAACCTGTACCCATGTCACACACATCATAAAGAAAGCATTTCCTGATGTCCAAGAGGGACCCTCGTGTGTTTCAGTTTTGTGCCCATGATCCTGCCACTGACTACCACTGAAAAATGCCTCAGTTCTTTGCACCCTCCCTTCTTTATACCTTCCCTCTTATTCAGGTTGAACATTCCCAACTCTAATTCCTTTGTACAGAAACTCATCAGCTTTAAATTGCAGTCTTAAAATAGACTTAACTTAGACACTCATCTGGCATGGGCCCTCTCCAGGCACCTTTGGGCTACATCAGCAGAGCACTACAGAGCAGACTTGGCTGTTATGGGCTCTGCAGTATCTATCTGGGGTTTAAATGGGAGACTTGCAGTTGTAACACATTCTTTCCAGCCTAGGAGTGGTAAAATTCCATTTGTTTGAAATATTTGTCTCTGTACTTAATCATGTTCCTTGCTTGCTCTTCGATAATGCTCGTTTTGTTCTCACATATTTTTTTGCATCATTTTAAAACGGGTGGGGGGAGATATTTCACAGAAAAAAATATATATATATTAGCAAAAAGAGTTTCATGCAACTATAATTCCATTTAGATCACTGTCAGTGACAGGCAGAATTTACTTAAAGATATTTTCTGTGCTTTACGGTTACTCATTCATGCAAATAAAGATAGCCCTTGAAGCCAAGTCACCTTGCCCTCTCAATCATCCACCTTGCCCTCCAGAGCTCTGGGGGGAATGCTAAATTAAAATCTGTCTGCTCTGGCAGAGGTGGTTTTTTTGATATAAAGCCAGAATAATTATTCAGACATATGTTTACAGCTGCAAGGTTATATTTTGCTGAAGATTTTTTAAAGTGAAAATGTAACTTGGTTGCTAAAGGGTTTACTGTTTAATCACTGCAGAGGTATGGAAGACAGGAAAATTTGTGAATTTACCTTCTTTCATCTCAGTCCTTGTGATTTGTTTGTTTAGCTCACTTTTTTTTTTTAATAACATAAAATTTTGGAGGGTCTAAAACATTTCCAAGTCATATTATTTAAAGAGTTTCATTCTATTTTTGTGCATACAAGCAGAGTTTCCCCTCTTTCTTGCCTTCTGTGATGATAATAAACACTGGCCAGAGTGAAACGAAACACTGCAGGAAAATTGTGTTAGTCATGTTAAGAAGAGTTCAATGAAGGGCTTCAAACAATATTTTGAGTTGTTTTGCAGCAGTGAAAATTAGCTGGAAGGATGACAAATGCAAATTGAGAAATGCCTAGTTGGAATTTACAAACTGTCCTGTAATGAAAAGAGATCCAGACTTTAATTTTTTAACTGTAACAATCCTTGAAGCAACAAGAACAGAAGAAACAGAAGGGGAAAATTCTCCAAAGGAAGACAATTTTGGCTTTGATGATTTAACAGCACTCACGTTGCATAAACTTTGCAGGAACAGGTAATATAATACAAAACAAAGCTTCCTCCAATGTGGCAGGATTCCACTACAGGTATCAAACTCTCGAGTGGAGATGCACCTCAGGAGACTGTCTGTCATCATGCTAACTTAGAGAGAGACATGAAATACCTCTCCATGTTCCCCTCATTTTTATTTAGCCCTCTTCTCAGTTAAGCTGGAGCTTTCAAATGCTGTCTGTTGCAAAGCAGGTCTGGATAGCTTGGCAGACTCCCTTTCCACCTCAACAGCTGGAACACGTCTGTGATGCATGAGGTACACAGAGCATCCTGATTTTTGCCTCTCTTTTTCATTAGTGTGTTGTTTAGCTGCTCCTGAAAGAAAAATAATTGTAGTTAGATCAGTGGTTTTCAGTCATTCACCTGCCTTGGGGTTTTCCAGTGCCCTGGAAACACGGCCTTGGGAAGATGCAAAGCCAGGAAGTAGGTGGTGAGGAATGCCAAGGCTCTGAGCAAGAGGAAAATGGAAACACTGGAAAATAGCTCAAGTTGTAGTAAACATTCAGAAAAATTCCCTCATAGTAAAAGATTCCAGAATCTTGGTTTTATTTATTATGTAAATCATATCGTTTATATAATACATATTATATAAATATACATTATAAATAATACTACATATTATTTAAACAAAAATCGTTAAGAAGGGGTTGACTGCTGCAAGCAGGCACCTTCAAGATCTCTTATGCTGCATGGCTTTTTGGTTCAGCAGGAAAAGACATCCGGGTGTTTGAAGCCAAAGCTAGAGAAAAAAGTGTAAACATATTTTTTAAAAGGAGCTTCATTAATATCTAAAAGAATCATGAGGTGAAGTTTTATGAATGTCTCAAAGCTTCCATTCCAGGACTGGATAAGTTTCTGAAGATGAAGGAGCTATCTGGGCATGGAGATGGAGAGGAGCCTGGCTTGTGTCCTGAGAGAGGTGACATGAGCCATTGCTGCAGGTTCCTCTGTCCTTGCAGTCCCACAGAATCAGAGACACTGTGGAAAGAGGTTCAAGAAGCTTGCAGACAAAGAAAATTATTTGGAGTCTGTGAACTCTTACTTTAAAGCAAGAATCACTTCTCAAAATACCTTTGAAACTAGGCCACATTTTGTGTGTTGAGAAGAGGCAAAAGGAGGAAAAATATTGCAATTAATTCAGAGAAAGTCTGCTTGTTTATTTTCTTCATCTCTCTGTCTCATAATACATTACATATTGTGAGGTTGAAGTCTTTAGTGCAATCTAATAATCAGGAGAGTTTGAGAAAAAATTCATGTGCACAAAGAAACTTTTTCTCAGTTATAATGTCTAAGCCTGGATAATGACATTACATTTTTGAGACACCCAGATCAACGTTGCAACAGCCCATTCCAAGACCTATCAGCTTTCATTAACACAGCAATTCATCCCTGCCTTAATCTTTCTTCTTAAACTGTTCAAACTGTGAACCAAATAAAATGTCTGTATCCACATGTCTTAAGTTTTACTAAAGTCAGATATTTAGCTCAGGGTCTGATTCAGTAAAACATCTGCCTGCCAGTCTAGATTTGTACATTGATTTTCAGGTAAGACATCTCTCTTTAAAAGACCAGACTTCATGCTGGAATTTAACACTGAGTACAGAAAAAGGTGTACTGACATTCAGTTCAGGGGCTTAATGAATCAAACCAGAATGATTCAGGCCTTATCAGCCTCAGTTATGTGTTGTTTCATCTTCTTCCCTGCCCATTTAATTTAAGAATAATCTTTTGTCACTGTTGTTTTTTTAAAACTTAAGAATCAGGTGGACTGCAACCAATTTCTGACACAATTTTTTTCTTCTTTAATGGAAAGTCAAGGTGCTTTCTAGTCTTTCTGAAAGAAACTCATAAAAGGCAACTTTTTTTTTTTAAGGAGTAGATTTCTGCTCTTTGCAGATATTGCAGAGAGTTGTCCTCTTGTTTAATTGAAAAGCAGCCATGTTTGATGGAGAAATTCCAGCCTCAGCCTGTGGGCTGATGTTTTCAAGGTGTTTATAATACCTAGTGTTCTGTTTCAGCTGTGTTACACTGTGAACTGGCAAGAAACTGGTTTATCTGTAGCAGTGCAGGGAGGCAGACACCACAGAACTGTCAAAGAGTCACGGAATGGTTTGGGTTGGGGGGACTTGACAGATCATCTGGTTCCAACTCCTCTGTCATGGGCAGGGACACCTTTCTCTAGACCAGGTTGCTCAGAGCTCCATCTGACACGGCCTTGAACATTTCCAGGGATGGGGCATCCACAGCTTCTCCAGGCAATCTGTCCCCGTGCCTCACCTCCCCCATAGTAAAAAATCTCTTCCTAATTATCACCAGACCACCTGCATTTCAGGTTGGTACTGCAGTCCTGTAAACAGGCACTGCTGTTGTCAAAGAAAGATAAATCTCTTTTGAGAACAGTTATTTAAATCCAAAGAAAATCATCAAATTTATTTCCATGGCATTTATCAATAACACTCATTTACAGAGAGTCCTGCGAGCATGTGTTGCTAAAAACAAGGGTCAAGACAGAGCAGCTGGGGAGTACAATTGCACCAAGTCATACAGAGAACACCAAGTATTTGCCTCCCATCATGACCTACCCTGGCAATCAACCTTTGAAGTAGTGTTCCAAACCAATCCCTTCCTTCACTGAGAATAATTCCTTATTCCCCAAGTAGCCTCGCTGATGGAGAGGTAAGGAAGTGTGGAAAACCTTTGCCTGTATAGCAGCCTAAGGAGCTTGTGAGCCTCCATGGATCAAATAACTAAGGTGGCAAGTCCATTGGAATCACTGTCTGCACACAGGAGCTCACAGACATGCCTATCTACCTACATACACATACATACACATATGTCTGGCACTTGCACTCTTATCAAATCCAGCTGAGTGGATGCAATGATAAATTCCAAACAATAATTTCTGCAAAGAGCAATCCAGATATGTGGCAGCAGCAGAAAACAAAGAGGCAGAGCAAGCCATGATCTGCTATGAAACATCTCTCTTCCTCAGCCTGCAGCCCACTCAAACAGCATCACAACTCTATGCAGCTGTCCTGCCTCAAACAAAACAACATGACGCTCTCCACGAGTCACTAGCTACAACATGAAACTCCTCTGCATTCTGACAGCCATCCAGCTCCATCCCAAGCCTGAATTCCTTTCCAAAGGCCCAAGATCTCTGTGCTCTCCCTACTACAGCCTCTTGCCACTGATGCCCAGAGAAGATGAGCAAAGCTGGAGAGCTAAGTGAAGCCACACAGACACCTTGAGGTATGACCATGAGGAGACACAGGCTGGTGCAGATGGCATTTATTTCACAGCTGTGCACTGGAGAGGCAAATTTTGGAGCTGCCTGGTGTGTGAAGAGACTTTTCTGTCCCCTACAACATTGCTGTGTATTGGCAGCAGAGTTTTCATAGATATCCAGAGACAAAGACTCGTGACTTTTTGCCTTCTCCATTGAAACCACTGGAGAGGCTTTTGAGCAGGTAAAACTTCCACCTCCCTCCACTGTAACTGGCACCACAGAGCTTGACAGACTTGTAAAACCATAGGCAACTCTAGTTAATATCATCCCTAGGGATATATGGAACTTGCTTGTAGCAGGTGTTATTTAGCTTTTGAAGTTCCTGAAATTGCCCAGAAGTTAAGGAAGAGAGAGGAAATTTGCACAAAATATGTTAAAATACTTTTGGGGGTGTAGAGAAGGCAAAGATACTGAAAGCAGTGCCACACAGATAATGCTAAAGCATTTAAATTTCAACATTTGAAGCTTCAGATTAGCTGGCTATGGTCAAATTTTCAGTCTTAGAAGCTAAGTAATAAGATCTAAATGTGGACAGTGCAATTAAACCCTTGTATTTAGAAGCCAAAAAAGTATAGCTGTTTGACATCTCCTGAAATGAGGTGAATGTGTGTTAAGTACTTACAGACTCTAGTGAGCTCCTGTAGTTTTAAGAGAGACACAGTACCTCATCCTTAATCATTCATGTCTTAAACCAGTTTGCAAAGATGCCTCAGGTGAACTCAGAAGAAAATAAGCAGGACACAGATCTGAATTTTAAAGGTACATACACAGTCTCGTGCTGCAAACAAAGTTAAAACCAGAAAACAGGTATTAAACACAGGATTCTGTCTTATCAAGACATACAGGGGTGGTTCTCTGAATTAGAGTTGTAGCAGCCTTTGTAGAGGAAGTGTGTTTTCTACAGCAGATGGAGAATTTATGTTCTAATGATGAACTCAAGGTAAAGAAAACCATTACCAGTGGACCACAAATATATGGATGAATGAGACAAGACCTATTCTGAAGAGGAAATTTTTGTAACTGATTAAGGAGATACAGGTGGCCAGTAGAGTTACCCTCACTAACTGGGACCAAACAAAAATTGCAAAATGTGCCTTCACTGTTTGATGAAGAGCCTTCTTCACAGAAACCAGGTATGTGCTCTGTACCAAAGGATGCCCAACTCACGTTTCCTATGTCCCATCCATGAGGATGAGCCCTCAGTCAGCTGCATTAATCCATGTCCCAGTATATCCCAGGCCCACGCCTTGTCTGGGTGTGACAAAAATGGCCTTGAAACTGCATGATAGCATTAAACATCTCACCATGCTCCTATGAGATGGAGCGGAATTTTGTGATAATTCTAAGGTGACAGGCAAAATTTGGACAAGGAACAAAATTCACACTGGATTCCATGTCCTTTACTTAGACTCAGAAAGACCAACTGGCAAAACTCATTAAACTTCTGGGCTATGTTTATCTTCAATCAGATGAAAGAAAGATAAGAAAAATAAGGGGAGCCTAGGCAAGCAATCCCTGCCATTTAAAAACTTCATTAAAGCCTATATTAAATTTCTGGATAAGCTTCTTTTTTGTCTTAATGAAACTTTTCATTCTTGTTCTCAGAATTGTGCAGAAACTTCAGTGCCTGAAGTATACAGGCATGCCCAGACTCTCTCCTAACTTCTCCTCCTCCTCCAGCCCCCTTAAATAGCAACTCTTAGATAACAAAAGTTTCTTCAACTTTTTTCAGCATTTCTGTCACAGCACCTGACCAAGCCAGCCTGATCATGGAGAAAGAAGGAAGCAGTGTTCATTGCCTCATCTACTTTCCTCTCTCTGCATGGTATAACCAGCCTGGATAACACTGGGAGCCACAAGCCTGGTGTGCATCAGTCTGATATGAGCCTTTACTGATCATGTTTATCCAGCACCTACTCGGTTTGATCTGCATACCGAGCCACATGAAGGCTGTGAGGCAGAAAGTGCATTTCAAAAATGTGATTTTCCTTTCAGATAAATGCGTTTTACTCAGAGCAGGCTGAATTCTAACTTCTCTCCCGGATTTTGCATTTAAAAATTGCTCTTGAAAGTTGAGCAGCTAAGCGTCCAAATCTATGGGGAAAGTTCCAGCCTCAGTCTGTAAGGCAGGAACTTTACGCATGCACTGTGCTTTCTGCTCAACTTTTGGTGTGTTTGGAATTTATCTACTTTTCATTGTTTTAATCACAACAGTTCTGAGTGCTTTCAAATGCCCAGAGGACTGCTGATCAATAGATATAATTGCAGATTCAACCCACACAAGTCTATGGGGCTGGATGAGATCCACCCAAGGCTGCTTGGGGAGATGGAGTAAGGGCTCACAAGGAGGCTTTCCATCACTGACCAGCAGTCCTGACTGGATGTTAGCAAATATGAAGCCCATCTACAAGAAGGGTCAGAAGGACAATCCAGGGAAGTGGTGGAATAACCATGGAGGTATTTTAAAAACTGTGGATGTGGCACCTGAGGACAGTTTAGTGGTGGACTTGACAGTGCTTAACAGGGTTAACTGTTGGATTCAGTTATTTTAAAGGTCCTATCCAACCTCAGAGATTCTATGATTCTAAAATTATCAGAAATAGAAAGGTCTTCTTTTTCTTTTTCACTGAAGTTTCTTCTTGTTAGACAGCATTAATTGACCCCTTTTATTGATATTCTCTATAGCAAAAGAGAAAGTAGTGATTGGGAAATATCCATACAGCTGTCACTGCCCACAGCTGCTCCTATGGCTTACTCACCTGTAATGACCACTGCTTTTGGAGAAATTTCACACATGTAGGATATGATGCTGCACAGGACCACATGGAGGCTTTCTTCAGTGTTGCAACCAGGGCCTATAGCAAGACCAGGCTGATTTTTCCTATGATTTCTGTGATGTAGCTATGTAATATCCCAAGGGCTAAAGAAATATTTGGCTATATGTAACAAAATAGGAAAATGAGCTGAAACAATAGCTGGGCAGACCAGAAATATCAAAGTCACGAAGAGAGAGATTCACAAGAAAAGATGTGCCAAGAGCAACTGTGCTTTATAGATACATGCTTAAATAGAAATAAAATGTTTGGGGACAATAAAGCCCAGGTCCCACACATTTCAAACTGATCACCTGAAAAAAGCCTACCTGCAGCTACTCCTCACCTCCACTTCTCATCTGTAAGACAAAAACAGTGCTGTCATCATCACCACCCTTATTGGAGAGCCATAAAAACAAAACAAGGCTTCTGAAGCACCTCAAAACCATGGTTTTGAACAATACAAAAAACTTCACAAAAACGAACAACTTCTGCCTGCCGAGCCAAGTTTGAATAGCAGGCAGAGACCACACACAGAATAATTCAAAACGAAAGGGCTGCCTCTTAAATAAGTATTGCCCCTTCCACATACAGAGTAAGGCCACAGCTCTGTGATAATAATATTGTGCAATGCTATGCCTAAAACTTCTCATGAAGGGGATGAATTAAAGGCTGATAGAAAACTTGGACAGGGTTGATGTATCTCTTCTGAGTGCTTATCCAGATAGCAATTTCTTTTGAAAGCATCTTTTAGTGTAATAAATGCAATTGAGGGAGAGAAAATTATTTAGTGCAATGTGAAGATCCAGAGATAAAAGAAATACTTGGTTTGTGCTCTTGAGTTGACTCTGAGATCAGTGTTCCTTACATGGATTTCTCTGATTTCAGACCCTTTATGTGAACTTTCCAAAATGAAGAACTCCATAAATTTCTAGAAGCTAAAACAAGCACTTGTTTGCTAAATTAAAGTTTCTTCCATTTTCTTTTCCATACATCCCCACAACCAATGGTTAGTAAATGTCTTTTTTTGATAGTGTTTGCATAAAAGGCAAATACAGCTGTTTGAGGACTGGGGTTTTTTTGATGATCCAGATTGATTTGTGAAGAGGTATCACAGAATTTCTATTCACGTTCAAGGTTTATTATATGTCCTCAGATCCTGAGGCATCCCAGCAAAACCTCCCTGAAGAAAAACCCTAAAATGTTTAGGATCTGTGTCCGTATCTCTATATTCAGTGATGCCTCTATATATTTGTATATAGAAATACATATGCATGTACTAAATATATAATTACATTTATGTTTCCATTTAGATGTATCCATATATCCCTATATTTCTATCTGGATATAACAAGTGGCAAATCAAAGAGCTGGAGAACCAAATATTGACTCCCCAGTGTGTTGCAGGCCTGGCCTGAGTGTCTGGGAAATGCCCCAGGGAAGGGGAAACCACTCATGTACTGATGTGGTGCAGCCTCATCCCACCCCAGCGCCAGCAGGGGCTGCCTTGGCTCCTCTGGTGCTCCCAGGGCAGCAGCCAGCGGGGATGGCTCTGCTGGAAGCAGCAGGACAGGAACAGGACAGGGACGGGGATGGGGTCGGGAGGCAGCGATGTGTGCCCTGCCAGTGAGGTCCCCAGTGGCAGCACAGGGATCCCCTGCTGCAACTCAGCCTTCCCAGGGCCAGGCAGAGGAGGGGAGGCTCGGTTCCCCAATTAAATTTTATACATCCCTCCACTGTTTCTCAGGTTGCTTTCAGAATCAGAAAATCCAAGAAATATATTCACAGATGTTCCCTTGTTTATTTGTTGACTCTGTGTAATTTGTTTGCCCTAATTTGTTTTTGTCTATCATGGGACTTCCCTTTTTAATTTCCCTTTCTCTGTTTACCACTCTTTGTGGAGCAGCGGTCTGTTAAGCTGTGAGAGGCACATGCCAAATTAAAAAAAAAAGGGGGGAGGGGGGAAAGGCACCGCAGATTGTTTTAAGCACTGGCTGCCCCTTTGGGCCTGAAGGCCTTGCTTGCAGCCTGCACCTGCTCCTCCTCTTGAGACACGGGGCTCCTGATCTTTATCCCCTGCCTTTAAGCTGCCTGATTCCTATTATCCAAACTCAAACAGCGTTCTCTACATTCACGCCTCCAGCACTTGGCATGAAATTAATAAGCCTGGCTGATATATTTCCCTGGAAGCCTGCCACTCTTTAACAGTGGTGTTAGATTAAAAATTTTGGCATGGTTAATGAACAGGGAAAAGCTGAAGCCAAAAGTTTCATGCAGCAATGCAAAGATTTGGGGGTTATGAAAAGAATACCAACTTTGTTCGCATTTTCTGAATGCCGTCCTAATTACAGGGTTAGATAACAGACACAACAAAATAGTCATGGCTAGAAGAAAGGACGTGTTCTCATCCGTCCCTCGCATTTGATTTTATCTGTAGCCTTTTCAATCGCATCCCATTCTGCTGTATTGTGTGACCTGAAACACAGTGGTGTTCAGTTGGATTCAAAACTCTGCATTCACACAATTAGCACTGAAAGGGGGCCACAAATCCAGAAACCGCCCTGCCCCACCCTCCCCAAGGTCTGGGAACAGTGCAGTCCTGCTTCAGACTCTTCTGGAGACTGGGAACAACCTTTTCCCCAACAGCAAAGCCCAAGGTGGATTGAAGGTGGCAATCATGTCCCCAAGTCATTCAGGCCTTTGGCATTTCTGATCTTCATCCATCTTTGGTTTTAAGAGATCTCATTTATAGGATGCTGACAGCATGGTTAGGTTTTTTCACTAGAAAAAATAATCCTAACAAGAAATTGCATGTGCACCCATGTGTGAGTCAGAAGTACATGCATGTATACATACACATGTGTAAGAAGTGCTGTTGATTCTTTCAGGTGCAAGCCTTGTGTCCAAATTTGCCTGACATATAGGTGCATTCACTGACTTTCTGTTCTCCCACTTTGGAAAGGAATGATCTTAAAGTTTCCCTTTAAGAGTCACTTTTGCCCCCTGGTTACTACATCATGGCTATGCTGTTACTACCAAAGCTATAAAAATACTCTGGAACACAGTCTGCCAAACTGAAAGAGACATGAAACTAGTGCTAAAGCATGCCTAGCATGTCACCTGTGGGCCTGACGTAGCATTAGGGAGATGATGAGACCTGTCTTTTCTCCTGACTGCCACAGGTCCCATAGCTGTAAAGCCACAGTGTCCTACTAGTTGCAAAATTCTTCCCTCCTTCATTTCCTATGGACTCTGGGCTGTGCTCCCAAAAATCCCTGAGTACCTCACCACTCATCTGAACTCCACACCAAGGGCCATCCTCTGCTGAAAAGAGGTCCATGCCAGGAGGAGATCCAGCAGTCCTTTTGCTCTTGAAAACTGCAGCAGTGCTATTGACAACAGAAAAGAACAACTTCTCCAGCTCACTGCTCAAGGGAAACTTGGAGTGAAAGGACCTTGTATCAACTTACTGTTGTCCCAGCTGCTTTCCCTCCCCTGCCCCTTTTCTCCTCTCTTACAAACAGATTTGTCACCACACCTTGACCAAAGCTGTTAAACATCTCCTATCTCTTATGCAGCTCACCTGTTCCTTCTCTCCTTTCCTCCTGCCCTCTGGAATGTATTTGTATTCTGTTTGTTAAGGTACTCATTGGAACTCCATTTTCCTGGTCTTTCCATTTAGCTTCCATCCTTCAAAATTTCTTCTTCCATACTTTTTTTGTGATTTCCAGCTGACTGAAAGGAACATCTCTTCCACATTAAAAAGTCTTGGCCATTGTGCAACCACTGAGGCAGCCAGACTCCTTTCCCTTTAGAGCAGCGGCCTGCCCTCAGTGCTAATTTTGCAGAAGTGAGATGTGTCCCTCCCTTGAGTTCTGAACATGAGGTGCCCTGTTTGGGCTGGCTGCTGGCTCTTTATGCACCATGCTGGATTCCTGTCCTGGATTCCTGCCCTGTGTGGCTGGGAAGGAGCAGTGTCACAGATCAGCCAGTGCATTAATGCCTCACTGACACCACCACGCCAGCTGCAGGCTTGGCTGATAGTACAGAAAAGTGTGAAAGGATAAGGAAATTGCTAATCTGAGTGATAGGGCATGGCTCCCTGGGCAAGTCCTACCTCTCACAGCTGCTCTTTACACATGCATGCCCTTGGAGAGCCTCCCAGGCTGCCTCACTCCAAGGGTCTCCCAGAACACCCCTCCTCTCCACCCAGGGTCAAGGCATCTCCTCCTGCACTAGCACCAGCAGCTGGAGGCCAATGACACATGAAGTGCATGCTGAACATAATAAGAGTTTACAATGCTAATAACTTAAGCAGGCAGCATTTGACCCAGGCATAAGTGTGACACGGCAAAAAAAGCGATACGGAAGCACAACTTGTCAGGCTTTGCATCTTACGTCTAGATGAAAGAGGGCATCTGCAAAGCATGACCTTTCCCAAAGTGTCCTGCTTGACCTGCTGTGGAGCTGTTTCAGGAGGCAGGAGGGACAGGCCCATGGGGACTGTCCCCATGACTAGACAGTGGGAGCCTTTGTTTCAGAAGTTTGAAATTTTGCTGAGTCTAGAAACCTTTTTTTCTTCCATTGTCTGCCAAAGAGCAGCAGTTCATAGTTTTTGTTTTGCAAGTAACAGTTTCAAGGAAAATTACTTTTCTTCTGCCAAATTACCAATTTCCCATTTGAAGAAAACAGACTGGATGGAAAGTTTTCAGCCAGTACCAGCCACCCAGCACCAGTTTCTTCATTCTGCAGTCCTTCCTTATGAGTCCTTTGTGCACCATTGATCTACACTCTTCCAGCCTACCTGACAGCCCCAGGCACAGTGAAACTGGGATTTTCTCTGTACAGCCAGAACAGACTATGCAAAAACACTATGCATTTCCATTAGATTGTAAGGCAAGGTAGCCCCAGCCACACGCTCCAAATATTTGCAAATTTATGATGTTTTGAATGTCCAGCACATCTTTTCTTTAATTTTTATTGACGAGTTGCACAATAGTTCATCATTAGTAAAACGTAATCAAAATTAATTGATTATGAGCTCACTATGTATTAATCAGAATTTTCTGCTACTGCAGAAAATGGCAATTAGTCTATATTATCACTGTGTGAAAAGCAAACAACTGGTCTAAACACATGCTAAGCCATCATTTAGTATTACATGGCTCCCACCATTCTGGTCTCTATTCCACATAAAAATGGCAAAATCAGAAAATATGTAGAGCATAATGGTTTTGCCTTAACTATTGTTCTTATAAACAATAATGCAGAAATAATTTGTTCATGTGACATTTTGGAAAGAATGTGACAAAAATGTTAAATATCTCTCCACATAATCTCACTACATAAACTGTTCCTAGCATCTGAGTCAGCCATACCACATGATACTACAATCTCCTCAGATTACATGGAGTTTGAGAAGTGTGGATAAACACAAATGTTATAATTGCCAAAATAAAAGAGTGTTAAGACAGGCAGAATCCAGTTTAAAACCTAGCTTAAGAGACTGGATCCATCCTCTTTCTGAAACAGCTTCAGCTGAGCACATTTAGAAATCTCCCTATAAATCTTCATCTGTAGCAGGGCTTATTGCCTCCATTCCCAGCAGGCAGCCTGTTGCCTCATGCCTTGGAACCCTTCTTTATATTAATTTCCCTTCCCCTTATGTTTTATCTGACTAGAAAGATTTTTCTCCCTTAATCTTTATTATTGTTTATGTTGTTGTATGGAAAATAACGAACCTAAGGGAAAAAGACATCTGTATTTAGGCTGGCTTGCAGGAACAGTTGGCATAATGGACAGTGGCTGGGACCTGGGCTCCAGCATTTTCCCAGCAGATGCTCTGAAGATCTTAGCAGTCTGCACAAAACCACAGTATCTGTCCCTGTTTCAGACCTGTTCTGACACATTTGTTTGTCTGCTTTCCCTGTCCATCCTGTCCTCACACCTCTTCCCAAAGCCTGTGAAAGCAAGTCCCAGGCTAATGCTGGCACACAGTGAGGCCCTGGCAGAACCAGTGGTGCACATCAGAGTTTAAGGTTGAATGAGTTGGGGCTGAAAACTCCAGTTTTCCATGGGGGCTGTGCTGAGAGCAAGGGCTGTGGGGGTTACTGAGTGAATCAGGGAAGGGTTGTTTGAGAAATGGGTACTATGTGTGAATTGTGCGAGTGTTCTGGAGACCCACACAAAAGATAAGTCACAGGGACAATATGATAGAAAAGATACACCAGAACTACACCTGAGGACAACTGTCTGCTGTCACTTATTCCTCTGCCTATCCCAAATGGTGTCAGATAATCAGAGGTCAGCTGTCAAGCAGCAAAGGTCACGAACCTGAGGCAAGGCAGCATCTTGAGAAGACCATCTTAGATCTTCTTCAGAAGCCTTATCAGTTCTTTATCTTCTTTGTTCACAAGAGGGTGGCTTGACTACTGGCTTCTCCAGAAATAATCCAGCTCTTCCTTTTGCCCCCTATTTGTCTTCCTAGATTAAACTTTGATGGTACTAATTTCAAGATTTTCTCACATGATTTTTTCTATTGAAGAAAGGAGCAGGTGTTTCCCATGAGGCCCATTCAGCTGGGGTGCCCTTACTCCCGCTTTGCCACAAGGCACAGAGGCTGGACCATCCCCTCTCCCAGTCCCCAGTCCGTGTGATGCCCCTCACTCCCAGTCACACATGGGTGCTGGGGACATGTTCATCTCCTACAAGGTCCTGCTCCCCCAGTCTGTGATCTGGCATATTTTGGGACACAGGTCTTTTGTGATCAGTGCACACAACTGCATCCATCGTACGACTCAGTTTTTCCACCCCAGATTTCCACCCCAACATGTGACCTAAGAATTATCATAGCACCTTTCACACTCATCTAATTCCAAGCTAAATCTCAGCAGCTCATATTTCCTGTCTTTATGTGGATTTCCATCTCCTCTGGTTTGTTTTTTTTTATAAGGCAGCGGATGGTTGTCAAACACATTATCTGCACAGATCAGTCCCAGTCAAAGCTGGAACACATCACTGGAGTTTTTCCCTGGGGTTGTCTGGGAACTTCATTCAGCACTCTGTGGCAAGCTCTGCCTTGCCCTGCAACCAGCAAAAATATCTTTAACTACCCCAGGTGCCAGCTGCCTCCTGCCAGATGGTCAGGGAATTTTCTCCTTTGGTTTTAGACTGACCCAGCAAAGATGGCATGCTCCCATCTACGTGACCCAGCACAGAGCTGTGCCCTCACTCAGCCAGCTTTGAATGGCTTCTCTCCCATAAATGTGATACTGCCACTTTTATCAAGAGATCTGGGAGGGAAGGATCCATCTCTATTAATTTGTGGAACAGGGACCTTGCAGTTGCTGAGTGATTTGTTCCCCAGCCCCAGAAAAGCCCAGTTACAGGCACCTGGTGTAAAACCCTGTGCCATGGACTCACGTCTCACCATGGATTTGCTGGAACACCCAAGGCCAGATATGCTGAGGATGCTGAGGATGCCATGCGTTGCCCTGGGGCCCTGCTGACACCCTGCCAGAGCCAGGCTGGCAGAGCTGCTGAGGCAGATGCTTGCCCACATCTCCCAGCTCTGACCAGCAGTGACTATCCGTGGAGGGGCAGAGGTACCAGGGAAATCCTCAAAGTGAGAGCACGGCGCGCTCGTGAAATCGGAGCCTTGCCTAATTATTTCACTTAGCATTCTTAATGTTGCCAATTATACAGGAGGGTGCAATTATTCATGCTATAGGAATTGTGACATGAGAGCAGGTCAGTGGACTTTTTATTATTAGATAAAGTTCATCTCTCCAGAAATATTCTCATGGGCCAGTCTGTGGCAGCTGAATGAACTCTCACAGGAGTGGTGAACCATTGCTAATTCTGCCTGATCCATATGCAGAACACATTTCACCATCCTTGTCATCTTTAACACTATCAGCAAGGTACCTTTTAAAAAATCTGTAAGACCCTACTACAAATGCCTCCGCAGCTCTTTGCCATGGAAAAAACCACAAAATTTAAAGACAAAACTTAAATACACATTATTCAATGTAAGTTAGAAGGAGCTGAGTATAGACATGCTGAAATTACTGTTATTGTGATAGAATAGAGAGAATAGGATAGAGCAGAACAGAAGCTGCTTCTTTGTACAGGTCAATTAGCCTTTTTACCACCATCCCAGTTCTACATCTCTTCCAGCCCACATTGTACCCAAAAAATGAGTTCTCTTCCCTTGTCTTTTCCAACATCATGTCTTCTTTCCTTTTTTTTAAATCTCTTAGATCTTCTTGGCTATATGGTTCACCAATCTCATCCTCTCCTTCCCCTAAATAAGTTCATTTCCAACCAGGTTTACAAGAAATCTACATCTTCTGCAACTGTTGTATCTATTTTGGTCCTGAATGCAGTGTAGTTGCCACATTCACAAGTTTTGATCAGGTTTTCCCTAATCTGAACCATAAAAATAGAATAGTCAACCAAAGTTTGGTAGTGTCCAGTGACAGATGGCTTGAAGAAAGATGCAAAAATCTTCATATAGATAATTAAGGAGAAAGCTGCTCTTGGAATGTGGAACTCTACACGGAGGAAGTGTCTTCTTAAACCCCATCTCTTGTCTGGTTTATCTATTCACTGAGGCAAAAAGGTTTATATCGCTTTGCATATTTATTTGCATCTAATATAGCTGTAGACTTCCTCATGATCTGTAGTTGCCCTAATAGTAAATGTCTAATTTGCTTCTAATCCTGCCAACCACTTGGAGCTCTATCATATAGAACCACCATCACTACACGTTTATTTTTCATCATGTTAAAAAGCTTTTTTTTGTTGTTTTTAAGTAGTAGTAGTGCTTTCTAGTTTAGATATTCATTTCATCTGGCATTACCAGAAAGAATATGCAATCTATTTACTTTTTTCATTTTCAGTGTTACAAATTCTGCCAATATGTTCCCACTTCCTTATTTTCTTTCCAAGCTAAGCAGTCTTAGTCATTTCAACCATAACTCAGATGGAAGCACCTTCTATTTTAACAACCACCTCTGCTACTGAGATGGCAGCTTCTGCTTCACGCTTCTTTTTTGAGACAAAGAGCGCAGAACTCAGACCAGAATTCTGGGTGATGTCATATTTTATGATTTTCATCTTCTCGTATTTTATTATTTGCACCTTCATGACATGTCAGGTGTGACTGGAATGTGCTCTGCCTTCAGCTCCATTCCGTGCACAGCCCACCTTTCAATCCTCTCACCTACAGCTCCCTATTGATCAGCCACTTCCACTGGCTGTGCCAATTCTTTTCTCAGTTATGCTGAACTGAGATCCCAGCAATATTTATGAGTAGTTTAATCTACTCCTTCCAATGAACAGAATAATTTAAGCTCCCTTGTATTCACTGTGAGCAGAAATCAGAGCTTTCTGCATCACAATCTACTAAGTAATTTATTTTCTTTTATAAACCCTCTTTTCAAAACCTGATAGTCAACACCAAGAGACTTGGGCATAATCTCTTCCCTCAGGTCATTGAACTTTCTCCTACTGGTCTTAGTTTTCACCCCAGTACTTCCTACCTGAGTTCTGGTCTAGGCCTGAGTTGATGTATCCACCCTCCTTCATTATTTCTTCACATAAAATAGAGGAGTTGATTCCCCCCCCTGTGTATCACGAAAGTTTTCATCCAAACAAGGGAAGGTTTACACCATGGATCACTAACACATGATAGTGCTGATACTTCCTAGGCCTTGACCTAGTAGCTCAATAAACACAAGGTCCAAAAATACATTTTAAAGCTGGTTACTTTTGCTTTAAGGCTAAAGTAAAGTTATGCAGAACAAATTCCAACATTCCCACCAAAGGAGAAAGGGTGAGAGAGAGAAAGAGAGGCATGGCTTGCTGATATAAGTATGAATAAGTAAGAATATGGCAAATCCTCTGCAGCAGGTGGAAGAATTTTTCTTTCAAGTTTTATGACCATAGACACCACAGTCAATGCATTAAGTTATCCATAATGACGTGTCTTCAGCCTGGATCTTCCAGTGTAAATTGATTAGAAATGCGGACAAACAAGAGGAAAATGTGCAGTTATGCCTGGCCCAAAGTTCTTTACAATAAAATAGTATCACAGACCTGCTTGCATGACAGAAAAACTGCTGCCTGGACAGTGTCTGAAGACACTATATAATTATGTAATGAGGAAAGGCCAAGATTTTCAAAGAGGGAATGAAACATGGGAAGCTATTACGTGACAAAAGGAGCCATCTGACCAAATTGTCGGGGCTGAAAAGATGGCAAATCCTGACCTTGTTGATTTGTGGGTTTTTAATTATGAAAAGGAATAAAAAGAAGCCTGCAGAGGTGATGCATTGCCATCTGTTGTAGATATCTGTCTGAGGATGTTACAAAATGCTCTCCAGAGACAGAGAGGTACCTGCTCTACACATTGGCCACTGAAGGGTGCCTCCATGATATCATTCCACTGTAGAGATCCAAGAGAGTAAGGGAACTCATTTGATTTAAACATCTAACTTGAAGACAGCTGAATTAATTTGGACGTTCTTTACCCAGTTTTCCTTTTGTTGAATTCCATCTTTGTTCCCAAAGGAAAGATTGTGACTCCAGTGCTCAGTGACCTCGGGTGCTCACTGTGCATGGACCCAAGGAGATGCTGAGCACAGCAGCAGCCTGCAGCAGCTGACATTGCAGCAGCTTCTCCAAAACTGAGCTTGGCCAGCTTTTAGCTAGGAAGGCTTCAGTATAGAGCTCTGCTTTCTGCTGCAAAGCACAGGAAGACTCAGGCTAACACCTCACGTACCTGCATTCACTGCAAAGGATCAAAATTGTTCACAGACACCTGAAGAAAACAAAACAGAAAACTGCAAAATTTTCCCTAATACTCCATTAAACCCACAATGAAGAGAAGGAAGGGAAACATGAGCAGCCATGAGAGGCACACTTACATGACTACGTGCAGACGGATGTAATCTCACTCCAGTGTGGAAACAGAGAGCTGCATTACTGCAAGGATGTGCAGGAGCTAAAAACTCACTCTCATCTCTCCTCAGACCTTAGTTTCACTGCAGGAAGGTTGGTGGGGTTGGTAGTTGTGAACACCTGCTTGACAGAAATGAGTGTGAAATGCAATAGTGCTTGTTCAGCTCTTTGGCAATGTTAAGTGCCTCTAAAACACTGCAAGTGCTGCGCATATTTATTATTCAACTTTTAAAGGTGTAACGGGAACTGGCAATCATTATTGGCCTGGCCAGAGCCTGTGTCAGATTTGTTCTTGCTGGAATTAAAAAGCATGGCTATTAAAATTTGAGCAGGAAAACTCGATCATTAGCTCATATAATTGCCTCATAATATATATGGACTGGTTTATCCCTCTGTGATCAGACCAGGGAAATAAGCTCGTAATTCTCATGGCCTGTATCACCAGCTTTACTCCTGGCCAAGAGTCCAGCTCAAATTCTGCTCTGGTGGAAGCTCTGTATTGACCAAGCACAGGCACAACAGCTGAGTGCAGTGTGAACTTTAGAGATAATGACAGGCAATGATAAAAAGCAGAAAACAAGATAAAGAAATAGAGTCCTACCCTAACGACACAACAACACAATGCCATCAGTTTGTTGCCACTGAACTTCTCTTGCCATCAGGCCTCATCAGACAGACCAAGGCTGTGCTCCAGCAGCTGCCTTGCCATACAACATAGTCTAGGCAACAGTTTATTCCACCATCCCTGGTGCATCTCCTACACACCCTCCTGGTTCTGCTCTGGGCTCCCAGAAATTCACTCAGCCCTGATAACCCCATGGTTTAAGGAAAAGTTAATTGAACCTATAAATATGCAGGCTTCCTAGAGAACTTAGTTCCTCTGCACCAGAAAAAAATTAAAAAAAAATATTCACTAAATTCTGTTAGAGCAAAAATAAAGGCAAACAGGCTCATAAAGATTACAAAAATGTAAAATGCTTTTAAACTACACTTACTAGAGTCCTTGTCACAGACTTTCCTAGAATCTGCATGTATCATATGCCCATCTTCCTGGGGAGTGGAGAAGAAGGGTGTAGTTTGATAAGCGCATTGTATTTGCTACAGGAGAGCCTTCTGTGAGAAGCTACCAGAAGCTTCCCCTGTGTCCACTGGAGCCAATTCCAGCCAGCTCCAACACAGATTCTGTGCTGACCACAGCTGAGCCCATCAGCTAATGGTGAATGGAGCCTCTCGAAGGACAGGTTTAATCTAGGGTGGGCAGGAGGAGGGAACAGTGCAACAGCTCCAGGTGCTGAAGCAGAGATTGCCCTGCAGCCCCTGGTGCAGCCCGTGGTGTGGCAGCCGTGTCCCTGCTGCCCACGGAGGCCCGGGGAGAGCAGAGTTCCACCTGCAGCCTGTGGAGGAGCCTGTGTCAGAGCAGCTGGATGCCCAAAGGACACTGTGACCCTGGGGGAAGCCTGTGCTGGAGCAGCTCCTGGCAGGATCCACGTTCCCATGGAGAGAGGAGCCCACACTGGAGCCGGTTTGCTGGCAGGACCTGTAGCCCTGTGAGGGCAGCCAGTGGAGCAGCTGCTCCTGGAGGGCTGCACTCCGAGGAGGGGACCTGCACTCCAGTAGTTCATGAGGAACTGCAGGCTCCCCGCTGGAGCAGGGCAAGAGGGCGAGGAATCCTCCCCCATGAGGAGGAAGGAGCAGCAGAGACAACACAGCCCCCACTCTCCATCCCCCAAGCTGCTCGGATGGGAGGAGGGAGAGAATTCAGGAATAAAGCTGAGCCCAGGGAGAAGGGAGGGGTGGGGATGTGTTTTTAAGGTTTTGAGTTGTTTCCCATTGTCTCAAATCAGTCTGATTTAAAGGGCAATAAATCACATTAATTTCCACAAGTCAAGTATGTTTTGCCTGTAATGTTAAGTGCTCAGGGATGTCTCTTTATCTCATCCCACAACATTTTTGTTATCTTTTCTCTCCCCTTTCCAGCTGAGGAGAAGCGCAGTAGAGCAGCTTTAATGGGCATAAGCAAAGAAAATAACATAAAGGTAAGGCAACATTTCAGGCTGGGCAGTACAGGCACAGATCTCACCAAGGTTTGGTTCTTCTGAACCAAAATTAAGAGATTCCATGAAGAAGGCCCAGGACTGACTGCATGGTCAGAGGTGAATCTGAAAGAGCAGGATCAGATCTAGAGAATGTTCTTCTATTTAGAATGAAAGGAATGCTGTGAAGGGAGGAAAAAACAGGCAATGGGTTTGAGTACTGCTCAAAAATATCTTTTGAATGCCCACTGGAAAACAGCTATCAGCACCTTCAGTGGAAGTTTAACTGAGACTGAAGCAGCAGGTAAATCCTGAATACATTTGGTCAAATGTATCAGAATTCCACTGGCATGCAGCAGGGATGGACTTGATCTACTGTTCTGACACTATAATTATCTGGTAGCTGATTTATCTCCTACCCTTTATGAGATATGACAGTGTTCACTGATCAAACACAACTTTCTTCAGTCACAAAAGGTGGTCAAACCCTTTCGTTTTGTGAGCTGGGGCTCACCAGACCTCTCTGTATTAGTATGCTGAGGGTGGCCCAGCAGCAGAGTAGCATGGAGGGCAGCAGTTGTTTTGTTTTGAGCCCACATTGTGTTTTTCAGCCCCAAGCATCGCCTCCAGCCACTTTCACTTCCTTAAGAGGATTATTTGCCAGCGATATTTTCTTGAAAAAGCATCAACACAATGTAATGCTGTTACTTTTTCTTACAAAAATAAGAGAAGTAAATGACCAAGCATATGTCCATGAGGGATTACTGATGTCATTAACATTTCTTGTTTATTTGGTGTCTTAAAAATAACAACAGCAACAAAACCAGACTTGTCTCAAAACTCTTAGTGAAGACTAGCTGATCTTGGTAACCTCATGTTCTTCTCTCCCCTTCCACCACCCACTTCACTGCATAGCCTGGGAAAATAAGCATTTGGCTTTCAGCTCCACAGGCAACAGAAATAGCTCTCAGAACCAAAATTTTCCTCCAGGCTGACTCAGATTAACATTTTTTCAGTATTTCCAGTTAATTTAGACTGCACTTGGAGTAATTTTTGGTAAAGACTAAATCACTTGGGTGGATTTAGAGCAAAAAATATCTCTCATGAAGGGGTAGGTCATGATGAGGAGGAACCTTTGTGCTCTGGTGCTGGAGGCACCAGTGGAGGTTGGGGTGCACTGGTGTGGGGTTGGTTCCCTTCACCTTCAATTGACAGAGGCCTACCTGCTGTAGGCAATAATTCCCTTTCTCCCAGAAAAACATGTTTCTTACAGGAGAAACATCAGCGCTCCTTCAGTGGGGACTTTGTAGTTATGTTCCAGGTGAGATCTGTATGTACCAAGGCAGGTTTCCAGCCTTCTACACAGCATCATTTTTCCATGTCTTTAAACATTGCTCCCAAGGTAACAACACTCCATACAAAAAAAAAAGTAAAAAACATCTACTGTTGGATTCATAAATCTCAATCTTAGGACACCAAAACCTCAGTTTTCAGTGTATTTTCTTCAGAAGAGAAAAAAAAAGGGATTATTGTTCTCTATAAATGGAGAACTTGGAGGCCAGGTGGGGCTGCCAGGACCTCAGGGGAGATGAGTTTTTAGAAGTGGTTGTTGAGATGCTGGGAGAAGATCCAAATATCAAAAGTATAAAAATAAGTAATACTTTAAAAAAAAAATTAAAAGAGGACTGTGTGCTTATTGGTGGATAGGTCACAAGGAACCAGCTGACAGTAGGAAATGTCCAATATTTGAGCAGTTGAAGTGGTCACAGCCCCTGTGCTGCATTTGCTGCTGAGAGGAGCTAACACAAGTATCTATATGGATTCTGTGTTACTTCCTGGTTTGTTGCAGAAGTCATTTACAATCTGTTTTATTAGAAGACATTTCTGTCAACAAACTTACTCCCCTGACTATTGAGGTAACCAATTTGAAAAGGGAACAAAGATCTAATAGCAGAAATGCTCTCTCCCTCTTTCCCCAAAAATCAGTTACTGGTGGGCTGTGTAGGATTTGTGCTCATGCACCAGTGCTGGGTATGAGCCTGAAGGCTCAGTTTGATATAGGTGTAATTGTGAAAGCAATGTAAGTACAGAGAAATCCCACTTCTGAAGTTTACATTCAATTTTGGGTGTAAAATCCAAATGGATTGGATTTCGGATCCAAACCTTAATTTGAAAGAAACATGTTGCAACCCAAGGCAGATCTGGGAGGCTGTAATTCCATGCAAAACAAGCCAGATTTGTAAATCTGTGTAAAACCACTGAGAGATAGGTCACACATGTACCTACACAGCGAGTCCAATCCATTCACAGTGGGCATGTGGAGCCTGACCCAGCAAGCACCAGGCTGGCCAAATGGAGATTTTCATCAGTCACCCCATGGTTTCTCATCTGCCCTTCACGGTTAAGGGTCAGTCTCCTTTTGCTTTTCCAGTGCTGCCTGAGCATCCCCTCCTGCCAGCGTGGGCGTGCTGAGCCTTGCACTGGGAGCTGGAGCCAGCCTGGGGCTGAGAGGGTGGGTCAGTAACCTGCTGCTCTGCATCTGGCCAGCGTGTCTGTGCACTGCCTGCTGCACAGGGCCAAAACTGCCTCAGCACCAGTCAGAGCTCCCATCCTGTCAGCTGCTAAGGGTGGCTTTTCCATCAGAAGGTGGCAGAGATTGTTCTTGGGGAGATGTGAGTTTTGCCTCTGCTGCGACCTTTTTCTTCAATGACTCAATGCAAAGAGTGGCTACTCTACTGTAAACGTCAAAAAGCTCTAGAATGCTGGAGAGCTGATACTACTCAATAGACATCCTATCCCTACAACCCTAAACTTGCAAAATGGGCTCCTTCACAGATGCTCAGAGGTACTCTTGTCCCCAGTTTGCAATAGGGAAACTGAGGCACAGCAAGCGTGGGTGACTAGCACAAGGTCATACATGCCAGTGGGAGTTCTGGGAATACAGCCCAGAAGCTTCTGGCATATTGAGACACAGGCATATATTTCATACTGCCTTGGCAGGCTGCGGTGCTCTCGTCTCCTCCCCTCACTGTGTGTGCCACAGAAACAGCCTTTGTTCTCCACAACTTCCTTCCAAATGTTTCCAACATCACTTCTGCTGTGAGCTGTAGAACTCCTGCTCGGTCTCTATGAGCACTTGTCCAGCCAGAATGTGGCTGTTCCTGCTTGCTGCTAGGCTGGACTTCCTCTGATCCTGACTATTTGCCAGTTTCTCTACCTTTGATTGGCACATAGGGTCAGTCTGGAGAGCTTGTCCCAGCATCTCTAGCTGTTATAGACCTTCTGGTCACTAACACTGATCATAAGGACATTTGTTTTCCTTTGGTTTTACCAGAAATTTCTAATTCTGATAATAATTACAACTTTTACCCTTTGCTAACAGTAAAGAGCTAAGGCAAAAAGAGACACCAGCCTATTAGCAACCCACAGGAGGGTCCAGATCTATGGTTTTATTAAACTATTTGTTGGCTGAAACCTGTGTTGAATTTGGGTCAGGTCTTTCAATGAAGAAGGAATAATTTGGAGTGCATCTAGGAGAACTTCTGAGCATCACAGATAACCATTAAACTGTTTGTGGGCTCTCTGTTTTTTTTTTTTTCTTGGAAGGAAGTCCTGACCTTGAAAGTTGTGCAAACACGGGAGTTGTGCAAACACGTTTCCCCCGCTCCCTTCTTGCCCTGCATGCAGCACCAGGGATGGTATCACACGCTCTCCACTCACTGATGATAAGCTGAACTAACAAGAGTATGAGGAAAATGTGCCAAACCCACAGAGGGAAATGAAAATCAAATCCCCTTTCTCGCATCAGCGTCAAATTTTTATTTCTTGACAAGATAGGAGCTCGGTGGAAGGGAAACGAAACGATTAAAAAACAGATAAAAACTAGAAAGGAGCTGCATATCCAAGTCATTCACTGCCCTCCCGTGGCTGTGTGTGAAGCACATCCAAAGCACTTGGCAGCAAAGGAAGGCCTCCTCTTCAAGTCAGTGCAAATACATTTGCCAAATTAGTAGATTTTCATTATCTTATCTTTCACCAACATTTAATCTTTGGCTGTTGGCTGAAAAATAGTTTATACCTTAAATACTGGTAGAATATTACTAGAAAATAACAGAGAGTATTTTATGTGTACAACTGAATTGAAAAACTGTGAGAAGATACAATATATTAATAGTTGTCTACAATTTTTAGAAAATTGTAATAGTGCATTCTTGTGAAAAAGGGAATTTAAAAACCTTGTTATAAAAATATTATTCTCTGAAATTACTCCATTTTTTTTCTTAATACAACACAAGAGTCCCTGAAAAATTCCTCATCAGGTGCAGGTAGGATTACACAGATTACTCATTTTCCTCTGCTGTTGCCAAAGGGGAAGGATTGGGATTGTCAAGTGTGTTGGAATCATTATTTTGCAGCTTTTAATCCAGCCTCATTTTTGGCACGTGTTGTGTTTGTTGTCAACAGATACACAGCTGAGGTTTAAGAGATGTTCAGCAATCCTAAATCAAAAAATTGAGTAAATTTTTCAGAATTTCTGCTGTTTTTCTAAACTGTTTCCCACTTTCACCCATCAACATTCTACAGATTGCTAAATTACTGCCACACTGCTGACACACACAGGTGGGTCACGTTTCTGTGAAAATACTGGGGAGGTGTGCTGTCAGCACAGAGGCAGAAGCTGAAGGGCAGGTATCATTGCACATGTGATAGTTCAGGGCCAGCGTCTCTCCTGTGGGCGTCCCCACACCATGCAGTGCCAGGGGATCCAGTGGACAGATGTCCCTTGGGGCCCAGACCCACTGCAGCCACCCTGTGAGGAAAACCCTAAGCAAGGGCTGGGGAGGGAATTTTCCAGCATGGACAAGTCTTTCTATGTAAATACAGCTTCTCAGTAGTAGCCTGCACAGAGGGAGAAGGCTGGGCCCTGGTTTCCTCTCCACAAGAGCACAGGGGAGATGGGTGATTTGGTGAGATGCAGCAAAGCCTGGAGGCTTTTGTTTAGCACAGCATCGTGCATCCAGAGGCACCGCGAAATGGAGAGTAGGTGGTCAGGAGCTGAAACAAGAGAAACTAAGGAGGCAGATTTGTCAGCACAGAGGGATCCAGGAGTCAGCCAAGCATGCTGGCAATGCTGTGCTACCACCTGTGCATCCATCAAGGCAAGCACAGCAGAGGTGTTTGCAAAGGAACGATTCAGGACAGAGCTGGGAACGTTCCTGCAGCTGACAGCCACTGATCATCACCAAGGATTCTGCAACAGAAGAAAGGGACACAAACAACAGAATTATGTACGCTTCCCTGATGTATAAATACAGCAAGATTGGATGGGACATCTCACGTCTCTCTTCTAGGAATAAGACATAACTAAAATCAACAACAGTGTCACATGGGCCACCCCTTGAAGAAAGATGTCAGGGTCTTTTTTGCAGCTTCTTCCGGCAGATCTCTTCAGAGTCTCTTTCAATTTTCCCCAGGAAAGAAAATAGGAATATTTATGATCAGAAGTTCCACGGCTCGATCCCCTCCCAGGGAGATGGCAGGCTGCATGAGCAGGAGGATGCACATCAGCGTGTGCAGGAGCAGCCAGCTCTGCTGGAGACTTGTCACAGCAGCCAGGAGGAGGCTGAGCAGCACGAGCAAGCTGAAGGCAAATCAGGTAGAAGCCCAACTTCAGCCATCCACAATGATGTTTTGCTGAATGCAAAGTGGATGATTTATTTCTGCTTCCTGATATATGGCTGCTAAGAGATGAAGCACCAAGTAGGGAGCAAAACACGTTTCAAAAGCATGGTATGTCTGCATTAGATGATGTAATTTTGTTGCTGAAAGCTTTTGCCCTGATTCACTTGGCTTGAATGTTAAACTGTCTTACTATACCCTGCTTAGGATGGGAAGGTTACAGAAGGGAAAGATCAGCACTTTAAATTACAAACATCATTCAGTCATTTAAAGTTCTGAATAAACAAAAACTAATTACATTTTTGAATACATATGGAACAAAATGCTGACTAAACTAGGCCAGAAGGGGGGCACCAAAGGGGTCTGACATCTCTGGTGCCAGTCAATCACTCATATCTATTTCATTTCATTCACGTGTCAAAGAGAAAAAATATTTACTTGCCTAACAAAGCTTCTTGTGCTTATGTTAGCAGTGGTCTGATGACATGAGCTCCCCTCAGCTCCAGCACAGGGGCAAATGGGCTTAGATTACAGCTAAAAACAGCACTTCTGTTTGAGGGAGATTACACGAGAGTGAGAATGAAAACCCAGCCAAACAGGGACTCTGCTGGGCCTTTCCTCATTTGGGGCAATGTTATACCAGATCAGAATCAGGGTGATTGATGCCTAAGCTGTCATTTTAACCCCAGCATGGAAGTTTGGGGATGTGCAATTAATAACTGGTCCTGGTGCCTCCCAGCAGTGCGGAATCAGATAAGGGGCTTGGTGTGAGCTGCTTCTTGGGCCAGGGCTGCCTCAATCTCATTTCTATAATTTTTTTTTTTAAGTTTGAAGCATCATTCAGTCTTGAACCTGAATGGAAATAGGAAAGTTCCATAAGATTTGCAAGCTGAAATGCTGCAGGATGACTTGTTCTGCTTCAACATTTTTTGCCTCATTGAGTGGTACAGGGTGTGTGGAGAGGCTCCCCCAGGGGCTGCACTATCCCAGGCTGCAGGGAAATATCCACCCCAAAATACAGGGCTTGTGGCTCCTTCGAGTCATTTCTGCCATGCTTTGGTATCTGTGAAACTAAAAGTCACCAATATTTGTAATAAAGGCTGTACAAATTATGATTTTATAAATACTGTTTACCAGAATATTGAGTATTGTATTTATCATTTCCTTCCTCACCCCAGTTTCTTTTCCCTCTTCCCATCTCCCCAGCTATCAAAAGCCAGTAGAATACAAGATTGTCTGTAGAGCCGAGAGAGCGTTTAATTTAGATGATGAATGAACCTCTTTCTGCCTTACAATTCAATGAGACAAGTATCCACTTATATTTGTGCATATAAAAGATGTCACAGAACCTACAATCGTTGGTTCCCATCTTGAAAGGAAACCTCAAACGTCAGCAGCAAATCCAGAAGTTTCTCATCTTATTAGCATGGCAAATGCTCAATGTTAAGGTGATCTGATAGAAGCCACCCTGAAACTTTCAAGATGCCACCAAGCTTCAGAGCCTGGTTTTAGACTGGTGAAAGTTCATCACAAAATCTAGCTGGCCAGCAGCAGCTACTTCAAGACAGCCTGAGCCACAGTTGCAATAAAGCAGGTGCTTCTTACAGAATTTGTGCAGAGGAACTTGCCTGCTGCAGCCACTTGATCTCTATTGTCAGGTATCACAGCGTCAAATAAGATGGCAAGAGACACCCTCCTGTGGATCTCATTCCCTTTCTTCCTGTTGAAGCTTCACAATCATACTAGAATGAATTTTAAAGAATTTAAAACTTTACATAATAACCATAGGTTTGCATGTGTAAAATGATTGCTTGTCTTCTATTATCCTCCTCCTATTCAAGGCTTCTGGTTTACTCCATTTGTTTAAATGCTTGCTCCTTCTCCTCACCAATCATGCCTACTTGCCAGAGGATATCACAGTGCATGATCCTGTCTGATGCTACCAGGCTCCTGTGATGCACGGTTCCAAAGCTCTCCACAATCCATGTACAGGTTAAAATATATATGTACAATAATAGGCAAGGCACACCATTATGAAGCACTTGATATTTCTGCATCCAAAACCACAGAGAGATTTGTTTTACAGTCATACCATTCATTCTTGTTTGTCATGTTTTTTGGCTTATTGTAAAAGTACTAATATTTTCATGGCTTTCAATTGAAAAAATGAAGACTTCTTTAACAACTTTTCTGAGAGTTTTGATTTTGTGAACTACTTCAGTAAGCAGGCTTTAAAAAGGGCTGCTATTCACTCTCACGCTCCAAGTAGGCAAACGTATCCATAGCTATATAAATGGTGCATCAGATGGAGTTGCTTTTTTCTCCTCTTCAGTTCTCATCTTTTGGCCTCAGCAGAAATCAAATACCTAACAATAGTTACAGCAGCTAGAAATTCTTCATATCATCCTCACACTTTCACAATTCTTTGTTATTCTGAAGGATTTTGGTCGCTGGTTATGTGCTACAATGAAACCCCAAGTCATGTTTGTTAAGAAATGTAGAATAAAGTGAGTGTGATATTTGAATTATTTTGCTGGAATAGCAGGGCTGCCATTTCAGAAAATAGCTGGGAGAATATTTACTATTCAGATAGCACTAAGCTGGGCAGGCAGAGTAGCTACAGTCCCACCTTTAAAATGTGTAACCGTGCTTTACAGTTGAAATATTACAGGAAAATTCTCTGGAGCTGTAAAAAGCATGGGCTGTTCACAACTTGCTCAACAACTCAGGAGAGAGAAGGCACAAACTTCACCCCCTGCTCTATCAAAACATGCACACATTTGGGAGCCACCTGCTTTCACAGTGATGCTTCCTTCACCAGCAAACCTTCGCATTTTCCCCTTGTGAATCATTGTGTGACAGTGAATCACTGATGATCTCCAGGACCAAAAATAGGGCTGGGCGCAGAGAGAGGCTGGGGTAGGAGCTGCCTTTCCTGTGTTCATCCCTGGCTCTCCCAAGCAACAGTGAGCCCGCTGTTCCAGCTCTGAACACCCCAGATCTCCTGGGAGCAATCACCTTTCCCTGCTCCACGGCTATTTCTGCAGCGCGGCGCTCCCAGAGCCGCATTAGCATGCGGTGGAGTTTGCACCCCGGGTAATTATGGTTTTCTTTGTCACAGTGAATCACTGCATGTGAAATTACGGCAATTTCCCTATGCAGAGATGTAGTTGATAAATCAAAGCTGCTTACTAGATAATAGCCGTGCTTCAGGTGGCTCCCAAAGAAATGCTGCCTTCCAAATGATGGCCCAACCTCAAAGCCTTCATGCCTAAGCAGAGAAAAACTCAGAGAAAACTCAGCTCCTGTCACTGCTGTCTGTAAGGTTAGCACACCCTCAGCCACTGCAGAGTCTACTGTGAAGGACAGAGAAACTGCATCTGCCTGGTGCCAGCCCGTGTGTCCTCTCTCCAAATGTTATTATTTCTGCATCATATTTTCTCCTTTCAATTTCCTCCTTGTTTTGATAAAAAAGTCTCTATTTTAGACCCTCAATTTCCGTCCTAATCAGTGCTTCTCTAAGACCCTCTAACCCACTTAAACTGCATCTGCTAAGAAACTCTTTGATGGCTATTGTTTATATCTTTCCTTCTTTCTTTGAGTCCACCCACTGGTGCTTCCTATATCAAATTCCAATTTCTTGCACTTAGTTTCAAGGCTCTTGACAACACTATCTTTCTTGTCTTGTCTATTACTGCATTTATCAACTTGTTAGTATTTTTGAAGCACCCAGAAACCATGGTAATGACTGCCACAGAGAAGCTCATAAGGAAATTAATCATTCTGTTTCCATCGTAGGACTTGAATCCTGTGCAGTAAGTAAGGCTTGGAGTTCAAACTTGAAAAGAAATCCCCACCAGCTCATCATTAATTCATCAGTCTCTACCTCCTGCACCAGATGAGGCAGAGGTCCTAAGGAAAAGAAAACAGTAAGAGAAAGAATGAATTGAAATCTGCACTCCATACCTATGCAAAAAGAGGTGGCATTAAAACTACATGTGCAATGGAACTCTGGTATTTCCTAACCATGGAGTGCTCAGTGTTCTGAAATCTGAAGTTCCCTTGAACAACTTCCCCTGTCTGAAATGGTACATCATGGCCCAGAAAAAGCATCGAAGTAGAGGTGATCACTGGGCTTCCAGGTAGACACAACTGGTTTTGGGTGGGATTCAGCCTGGGACTGAGGTGTTAAATTTGGTGTCTGACCATAGGGTACACTCCTGAGCCATGGTCATCTTCCACAATCCCCCAGGGAAATGTGGGTCACACAGTCAGTGCAGCAGGGGCAGCTCTGCTCACCCAACAGCTAACACTTCTGCTCTGCTGAGGAGCCCCGAGGCTGCATGGCCCCTCAGAGCAGCTCTTCATGGATTACAACAATGCAGGCACCTAGAGAAGCTTAGAAAAGTCATAAAATAAAATCAAATGTTCATGGCTAAATGCACAGCCAACACTGAACTGAGACTATTTTTCTCCTCTTTTTCTTGCCTGCACCATTTTTTTCTCACACTGCAAACTTCACAGTATTTAACCTGAGCCATTGAAAACACTGCATGCAAGGACTCATGCTGCCCAGATAATTTGGGCCCTACCACAACATAGACATTGAATAACATTAGTTGCAACACCACCATCACTTTCATTTTCCCTTTAGAAGCTCCCTTTAGGTAGGATTTGTTTGCAGCTCTTCAGCCATCATTTCAGATGCTGTGGGTAGCCTGTCTGCCCTCCAGCTGCTGCTCCTGGTCTCACCAGGATCCTGCCAGCCTTCTCTACACAGACGCCTCAGGTCTCCCAGGACACACTGGGCACCCACCTTGCACCCTTGAGCCCATCTCACAACAGACACCAGCATGAGGGAAAAGCTGGCAGAGACCTGATCAGCTGCTGTGAACAATTTAACTGGGAAATGAGCAATATTGGAAGGTTTTGGGGTTGAACGGACCTTTACAGGTCACCTAGTTGAATCCCACTTCAATGAGTAGAGATGTTACCATGCAGGATCTGGCCAATAGATAAATGGCTTTTCAGGGAACTTATCTGGGCAGTTTCCCAAGGGTTGCTGTCCTGGGGCACCCTTGGACCATGTGCCTGCCTCCATCTCCTCACACAGAGAACACAGGCACCCACCCTCACCTTTTTGGCAGCACTCTCTGAAGTAAGGATCAGATTTACCACCAGTTACTATAATTGACCAAATTCCCACTGACAAAGCTGCAGTGAGCAACTGTGTGTGCCCATATGGCCCAGAACTACTGTGTGGCATCCAGGATATTTCTCACATGCTGCAATTTAAAGTTTTTGTGAGTAGAGGATAAACAGAGTTTGTGAGTATTTCACCAAGACAGAGGTTCACTGAAACAGAGAGACCCCTGAACTTGACAGGACTCTGCTTTGGCTGCCAGCTCTTCCAAGCTTGCAATAGTAAATGTTTCAATAGTGCATGTTTCTGACCCCCATGTTTACTAAACACATCGAAATTTCTAGCCTTCATGGGGGGAAAAAGTCTATAAACAACCTCACCAACCATAGAAGTTTAAGGCAGTGAAAG
Organism: Melospiza georgiana; assembly: GCF_028018845.1. Lineage (NCBI taxonomy): Eukaryota > Metazoa > Chordata > Aves > Passeriformes > Passerellidae > Melospiza > Melospiza georgiana. The sequence goes on along the minus strand of NC_080432.1, from coordinate 9,715,485 downwards.
GAGCAATCTACTAGAATGGTACTACAGGCTTGGTCTTGACTTGTCTTTGGTTTTCTTTGGGGGATTGTATTATTTTTGCTAGGTTGAGTTGGGTGTTCCGGGAATTTTTTTTTGTTTTTAATACAACACTGACCCTATCACTTAGGAAGCTGGACCTGTTGTCAGGCCTCTGTGAGGTCTGAAAGGCCTGCATACAGTTTTGCACCTTTATTGCCTGCCTGCTGTTGCCTTGTGTTTGTTCCAGCCAGGACCCATCTCCTGTCACACAGCCCCTCTGCTGCTTTTGGGGCAGCACACTAAGCCTGGCTAAGGACTTGCACTTGCTGAGAATTTTCAAAAATATAGAGAAACTAGCTAGCACAGTGCTCTGAGCAAAGACCTTAAAGGTTCTGCACTCCTGACAGAGCTGCCTCCTCAGGATTACTTATTTTCACTCTGGTAGCAGTAGCCATAAAAACAGAGCAAGGAGAGCAGGGACCCCTCCTCATACCCATGTTTATGTCACTTCTTCCTCTTGTGCTACACCCTGAAATCCTTCATGAGTGTCAAGGGGAGAGGGGATCAGTGACAGAATGATTCCGTTCAAACAATGCTGGCGGCTAAAGTATTTGCCTGGGGAGATGAGGGCTTAACTGACTGGTCATTAAAGTTTCATGCAATCCCTGCTCTCAAGAGAGCAACTCTCAGCTGCTCACAGCTCCACAGAAAGCACAGACACAGAATAAGGACATGAACCAGAAAGGTATTTTAGATCCATTAGTTATAATTTACACACCAATGACATACAGCATAAAGACAAAATATACAGATCTTCATATATATGTACATTGATCAACACAGTGCACAATTTAAAGTTATGTTACAATCAAGTGTACAATTTTAAATATGGCTTTATAAACTAGTAATAACAGTGCTAAAATAATGTATGTCTCGTGTAGTTCATAGACAAACAACATAATGCAGCTGCAGCATCAGAGTTCCCATTTAGAAATGTGTTGCTTCATTTTGTTAGGTTAACCTTGTACACTGCAGCTAGCTGGATATATCCCTTGCCCATATACATCTACATATACTTTATTCTTGCTGGATTGCACACCCCTGTCTTTGGGACTTGCATTCTTCAAGTATCCTGAAAAATAAGAACTTGTACATTTGAGGAAAGGTAAGTCAGAAGAACAAATTAAGAAGTGAGAGAAGAACACACACAATCATAGTGCCCAGTGAAAATACCAATGTGACCAGTGCAGCCAAAAAAAGCACTTTTTTTTAAGGGAGCTTAAAAAAGAACAACAGTCACATCTTGTTTGCCTTACTGCCCCCAATAAAGCAAAATTTTACTTAAGTATAATTAGACAGGAATGAGAGAAGTGGTAAATTCGGGGTCACTTGGAAGCTCTGTTGGAAACTCCGGCACCGCTGAAGCAAATGGCACTTTTGTCAATGACTTCAAAGTGGAGCAGGGTTTTATTTATTCCACAAAACTTGAATGCCTTTTGGAAGCATATGTTTCAGCTGTAACTTGTTGAGCTGAATGTGTAAATCATTACATGAAATCCCACAAACCTTTTCATGCTGAAGTCTGACCAAAAGCCCATAAGGATCTCCTTGGCCTTGAAAAACCTGGGAGTGGTGCAACCAGGACACAGAACTAAGGGTTTACACTGTAGTGACACACAGTGCTTTCAGTGACTGGCATTCCTGTGCTGTACACAGACTAACACCATTTAACATTCCAAATTGCTCAAGAGAGCTGCAGAAACCTCTGCCACGAAGTATTTCACACTTGGGCACCTCCACAGGGAATGAACACAGACTAAGCCCTCCCCAATGGCCATCAAAGAGACGACTGCCCCAAACCAGTGAGATGGAGCTGATTCCTGTTGCAACCCTTCTCTCCACCAAGGCAAGGCTGTGGAGACTGGGGTCACTGCCCTGAAAATTGGATGCACATGTGCAGTGTGGGGGAACAGCTTCCCTCCACAGGACACCAGTACAACAGCCCACACTCACCAGCAGGCTCAGAGCTCACTGCCAAGGCTCATTCCCAAACAGACCCCTGGCTCTGCAGCTCAGCCACAGGCTGACAGCAGGCTGTGCCCAATAGGGGCCACAGCTACCACAATGAGCCCCTGCACATCTACCCAGCACCCAAGGCACAGCACACATGGATGCCCCAAAGCACAGATGAACTGCTGAAAGCCACTGCAGCCACTCAGAGCTACTTCTATTCCTCTGGTTCCATGGGATTAAACACTACAACCTGCATGCTGCTCTGGATCACAGCTGCTGTGATGGCCATGGTATGGCCATGACTCACACCTATGGGTACCCATTTCCATATCCCAGCTACTGGATCATCCAATTTAATTCTGTATTTAGAGAGCATAATTTGCTTTATTAGTATCACATGCCTAAATCATAATTTTGCAGTATTTGGGGAGGGAAGGAGGGCTAGGCCAAACAGCTACTTGTCAAAAAACAGCTTCAAATCCTTATTCAAACATCTAAGGACAAGACCCACTTGAATTCATCCCCTGCCACAGAAATTTCACTTGGTGAGCTGCCCTGCATAAATCTGCACATAACACGCTTTTCCAGCAGGCAATATTTTGTAAGGCTTAGCATCTGACAGATACAGGCCTTTCAAGGAAAACAGTATGAAACTGTCATGATTACTTGAGCAGACATCACTGACAAAAGCAAATTTGTGCCTGAACTGTTGCTGCAGAAATATTTCAGGCAGTATTTTTTCAAAGAGAATATAGATCTGGAGGGACACTGCCAAGGTTTTAAAGATCAAAATGTGTTACTTGCAGTGCTATAATTGGATGGAAACAGTCCTCCAGATCTGAAACATCAGGTTCAGTTTGGTTTTTAAATCAAACACCACATTTGCAGGATTTCTGTAGGACCTATACATCCCAGTGCCTGTTTCCCCCACTCAGTAACAGTGAGCTCTGCTGACAGAGCCAGTGAGACCAACAGGGGTAAACAAATCCCTTCTGACATGACAGAGTGTCACACAGTCAAACACTGCCACTCACATGGAAAAAACCAACAGACTGCTTCAAATCTAACTCCACTGGAAATGCAGGGCTTGCTTTGAACTCCCATTCTCCAAGTGAGGGGCAGAGCAATCACTCATTCCTTTAAAGCAGCACTATGGAAACACAAAGGCAGTACTCAGCCTTTGGCAGTATTTAGGGTCAAGGAACCAGGAGGAACAGTGCTGTCTCATCACTAGGATTTGGGCTGTGCTCCAGCTCATAAGCAGGGCAGGGGTCCCATCCATCCAGTGCAAGAGTGGCCCCTGAACCCCTCCCAACATCACCTAACATCACCCCACAGTGAGTTTCTGGCTGTGGCAGAGGGATCTGCAGCCAGGGAAAAACCTTCTGTGTTCTGTGTCACCTCAGACATGATGTCCTGGCATCCATCAGCCTCCAGCTCCTGCCAGGAGCTGCTATCCCAGCTCACCTGGCAATCCACAGCTGTCCCCAGCAGTTTCATGGCTGCAGAGACACCTGCTCACCCCCAACCTCCACAGCAGCACCATCAGGATCTCCAGCATCCCTACAATGGACTCGCTCACAATTTTCATCAGGGAGGGAGGAAAAAAAAGAAAAAGGAAAAAAAAACCAAAAGGAAATTAAGATGCCCTCTATTTTTAGTTCTGTACTGCCCCTCAGCACTAACATTAAAAATAGATATGATGGAATGGAAAAAAAAAAAAAAAGACTGCAGGACTAAGAAAACGTTGTTTTTTTAGCAAAATTTTGGAAAGTCAAAAACAATTGCTCCCTTTTTAAGAAAACACATCCTTTTTTTCCCCATGCAAACCAAAATAAATGAACACTTTTTAATTTATTTTTTTAAACTTTTTGTTTGTTTGTTTCCCCACAATTTACCAAGACAGCTTTCAAAAGAAAATGCATGGATTAAATCTTTTAAAGAGGTCTGACCATCCTTTAATGGTCTTTTAATGACTGGGACTCATCTGCTGCAAGCACACCTTGCAATGCTGAACAAATGGAGAAAGCACAGCCTCAAACATGCATCAGTAAATGAATGAGAACATCTCCATCAGAATTTCCAACACACTAATTATTTTAAATAGAAGCTTTTTGGTGATTCCTTTTATTCAGAATATCAATACCTACATTTTTGCAGATAAAATCTCTCCTGACTTTGCCATGGAGTTACCCAGGCCATCACCTCGGCACTTTCAAGCCCAAGACTTATCTTCCTGTGCCCTATTTTTGTGCTTAGTTTCCTGAGAAGGGTCCCAAGTAACTGGATGATATCTTCCCCCTTGGTTTTGGTTCACTTTGCCATTCATACTTGCCCACAACATTGACTGGAATAAGGCTCCAAGGACAGGCCTAGGGAATTGTGGAAACAGGTGCAAATTCACACCAAACTTGTCAGCTCCCACTGCAGTGGCTCCATGCATGAACAGACCTGGGGTTTCAGTGCAGACAAAGGTGTCCCTGCTTTCAAAGCCAAGGCTAACTCCAAGTTTCCCAGAGCAGGCACTCAGGATCCTAAGGAGCAAGCTATTCTTTGAGTGCTGGAGGTATTTCAAGCTCCAGACTCACTACAGCTACCAACAATTAACATCCTAAAGCAGCTGTCTGCTCTGTGTGCTCCGAGAATATTTGGTACAACCAACACATTATAAAAAACTTGCTGAGGGATCCTGATTCATCTAACTGTAAGTCACTGAGAATGTCATAATTTAAATAGGCCACCAACAAAGTCTGCAGTCAAATATCCAATTTTATATGTATATTTAAAAACACAACAGCTCAGTATGTTTGATATGCTCTCTCTCTACCAAAATCAACTAATCATAGCCAAGCAACACTGAAGTACATGCTTAACTTCAAAGCTGTGAGTAAATCCAATGGATTCATTCTCATCTCTAACCTGCATTTAGGGAGACGTGAACATGAAGCATGCCAGAACCTGTGCAATCATTTTGGGATCCAGATCCACAGACATGTCAGCAAAGGCAATTTAAATTAAATTCTGGTCATGCTTTCAGCATCTGCATTTCCCCATACACATGGCAGTGCTGAGGGAACTGTCCCATCTCACCTCCTCCCATGCATCAGCTTTAGGGACTGTGCACTGCAAGCCAGCACAGTGCCCAGCACCCCCTGAAGCCCCTCCCTAGGCAGCTGTAAAACATTCAATTGCCTGGGCCAACAGCCTGCAGCTACACAGCATCCCATGCCTACTGATACCTCAAACTGCTTTCCACCTTCATGGGTTTGCTGTCTGTTGGTAAGGAACACAAAGCACCCACTGCTGAGACACACCAGGCTTTTAGCAGCAAATCCCAGCTCTTTAGCCTTGCCTAGAAATAGCAGACAGCAGCCACGAGCAGGGAGTAAAAACATAATAATAATTCAGTAACACAGAAGAAACTTGACCAACAGACATTCCAGATGAGTTAACACTGACATCTCCCTCCTGCATAAAAGTATTCTAGAGTAGTGATTTCAACCTTCTGCAAAGAACAAGAAACATTAACCAGCTCCTTTCTGCAAGATTATGTTTTCTTCCATCCTTCCCTGACTGTCTCCAAAAGAACTGGGAGCAGTTCTTTCCTGCAGACCCTGTAATACCCAAAGTATGGGTAGCTATCAAATAAAATTCCCCTGAAACTTTGCCAAAGCACAGAATCTTTTTAGGTTGGAAAAGACCTTTGAGATCATCAAGTCCAAGTTTTAACCTAGCACTACCAAGTCCACCACCAAACAATGTCCCTGAAGTGCCACAATCTGCGTGGCTTTTAAATACCTCCAGGGGTGGTGACTGAGCAGCCTGTTCCAATGTTTGACAACCCTTTCAGTGAAGTTTTTCCCAATATCCAATCCAAACCTCCCCTGGCACACCTTGAGGCCATTCCACTTATCCTAGAGCTTGTTACCTGGGAGAAGAGACAAACCTCCACCTTGCTACAACCTCCTCAGGCAGTTGTAGAGAGCAATAAGGTCTCTCCTGAGACTCCTTTTCTCCAGGCTAAACACCCTCAGCTCCCTCAGCTGCTCCTCACAAGACTCGTGTTCCAGGTCCTTTCACCAGCTTCATTGTCCTTCTCTGGACATGCCCCAGCACTTCAATGACTTTCTTGTAGTGAAGGGCCCAGAACAGAACACAGGATTTGGGGTGCAGCCTCACCAGTGCTGAGACAGGGGGCAATCACTGCCCTGGTCCTGCTGGCCACACTGCTGATACAGGCCAGGGTGCTGCATGAATCTCATGCACCTCAGCACACCCCTGGCTTATATTGACATGGCAGTCAGCCAACACCACCAGGGCCTTTTCTTTACAGCATCCATCATTTCCTTCCATGGAAGAAAGCTGTGCCAGTCATACCTCTTCCATTTCTGTCCTCAACCCACTGCTGTAAAGATAAGATAATAACACAAACCAGCTGTGACAAATGCTCCATTTCCCAGAAGTCTGTCCCACTTTGATGGGAGATCTGGTTTTGAACATGAACAAAAATAGGCTTGAAAGGTCCTGCTGCCCTCTAGACCTCCAGTTCACCCACGTGTGTTTTAAATGTGTTTACCTTGGTCCACCTGAACAATTACACAAAACAAAATACGGTTGAAATAGTCCAAGCACTATGTGACAGCTGAATCAAGCAAAATGGTCTCTTCCAAAGTGGTATAAACCTCTTCCCGACCTGAAGGGGAAAACAAATCAGAGTGATCCCAAGAAACAGCTTATCTGCACAATGGGAGACACTTGTACACATCACTTGCATTGTTCATGATCTCTGTACTCATCCATGTCCACATCTGAGTCAAAGAGGGAGTGTCCAGTGTAATCTGTGTCAGGGGTTTGGGAAATACTGTTCCCTTCCTCATCAAATGTTTCTGTCCTTGAATAAAAACTGAAGTCCTGCAAAGGGGAGTAAGTCTTGCTTGCTTCGCTGCTCTCCTCAGATTCATACAGAGTGTTGTCATCATCATGGTGCCATTCTGGCCAAAATTTCCTCCTTATTCTTTCACAATACATGGCAAGGTTAATGAGTTCACCTGCAATACAACACAACAGACTTCAGTAAATATATCCAGGCAATAATGCTCTAACTCACCTGATGCTGCAAAAACACATCAGTTGTGTTAGGAAACAAACTGTGTAGGGCCTTTCCAAAGAAGTTTCAAAATTCCAAGATGCCATCAATCCCCTTAGCAGCTGTTTTTAATTTTAATGTAACCACATACAAGAAGGGTCACACAGGAATAAGAACAAATGCATGGTCACACAAATAGCAAAGTAAGTATCCCAAATTCAACCTCTACAAAAAGAAGTCAAGGCAAGACACTAAAACTGTAAGGTTTCTGTCGTAGAACTTTTTGCTTAATTGCAAACACATGGTTCCTAAAGACAGAATTTGATCTTCTGGATGGCAGAGCATGCTTATTAAATACAGTGAATGTGGGGTTTTCACCACCAGATGGCAGCGTTGTCTGCAACATAAATTCACATTTAATATGGCCACCGGCTCACTCCTACTGCTCCCAGCCCTAGTATCTTATGCCTGGTTTATAAATACATGTATGCTTACAGAATAAATCGTTAAAAAATTCGAAAAAGAAATAACAGCGTGTTAAAGGGGAGGTGAATGTAAAACCTGTATTCATGACAGCATAAGTAGGTTGATAGGTACAGAGAATCAACCACACTGATTGGGTATTTCAATCTATTATCCTCTATTTATTTTCATTAGAGACAAACTAACTCAACAAGCATAGTAATCCTTCGACACAGCCATGAACCCTTCAGAATTTTACCTGTGATGCCCCAGACATCAAGAGGAAGAACTGCATAGCCAATATTTATAGCCTTTCCTCATTATCTGAGGAACAGAGTAAGGCTGTGCCTCTTCACCACAGAGCTGTCTTGCACAGAGTAGCTTTACAGGTCAGATTCACTCCTTTTACACTATTTTACATCCTTTTCCTCCTTAGCTCTTCCCATTTTTCATGCTGTGCGGTTTTACTATGAAAATGGATGCAAAGATACTTTATCCCACAAAAAAGAACCAAACCAAAGAACAACCCTCTGTGGGGAGAAGGGGCTTGCTGGCTTCCAATTCATGCAAAAGCAAAGTGACTCCAAAGCCAAGCTGGATCTCTTCCTTGCCTGGCATCTTCAGGAGCAGCAAAGGCTGTAATTTCAGTGAGACAAGAGCACTTGCAGTTCTACTATCAAGAAAAGTTCTCAGCTCAGCAGAATTTGGTTAATGGCTGTTCTTCTGTTTTCTCATACATTACCCAGCATTCGCTCCTTAGAAGCTTTAAGGCTTTGCCATGTTAAACAGGGAAAAGATCAAGTAAAGAAATAAAAACAATTGCTGTGTAGAACACTAAAGAGAAAACAAAGAATTTTAACAGAAAACAATATTACAGGATACAAATGCTACATCAAAGGCAAGAACAGTCTGCTGAAGTACTGCAGTCTTCAAAATGTCCTTCCAAGGTACTCCAGGTTTAAACGTGAAAAATGCCACCAAGAGCTTTTAATCAGAGTTCACTTATGCCTTCTTACCTTTGATTAGTCTCTCTGGTCGAGTCCCTGGTAATGTCCACATTGCCTGTGCCAGATGTCCAAAGACAGTGGCATCAACAGTAGAAACAGTTGATCCCATAATGTACTTCTTGTCACCTGTAAATACAACAGCAAATATTTCTTTATTGGATGTCACTCTTCCCCAAATTAAAAAAAAAAAAAAAATCACAGTTCCACCTTTAGCATATTCATTTTACTGAAATAATTTCAATGAAAATGTTCACTTGCTCAAAGACAGGGATTCCAAAGCTGTTTCAAGGGTTCAGCAGGTGAAATCCATTACTGCAGCTGCCCCTGTGCTCAAGACTTCTATAACCAGGCCAATTACAGACCCACCACTGGCCAAGGAACCTCCTCTGCTCCTCACAGTTGGCAGTGCTCACACCCTGTACTCGTTCTGCTGCATTTAAAATCTGCTCTGTAGCTACAATATGCCTGAAAACACCATTTCTGCCTTTGCTGCAAACCCAAAACCACTCAACCATGATTCAAAATCATGAACTTGCTGAAAGAAGCTTGTCACCCTTTACCTCCCACCCATCCAGATCCAGGTTCAACTTTCTCATCTGATCAGCTGGAAAAAGAAAAGTCACACCCAAAGATCTCCTCCCTCCCTGTTTGTTCAGGATGAAATGCATGCACCAGTCAGACCTGCAGCAAGTGCTCAGAAACAACCTGCATCTCCAGGAGGAGGACAAAGCCATAGGCAGGAGTGGACAGGTCCTCTCACACACCCCCACTGCAGTGCCCTCACCCCCACTGACCCCTGGCAGGGAGAATTCAGGGGCATGTCAGGCACTAAGTGAAACAGCAGCCCTTGGGGACTGGCCTGGGGCAGTGGAGGGACAGGTCTGCTCCTCTCAGTTCTGCTTTACCTCTCTGGGCACCCCAATATCATGATAGCCCTAAACAGCCCCCACAGCACAAACAGACCAGCAACTAAGGGAAGAAAACACATCTTTTCAAAGCCACTGTTTGCTACAAAACATCCACTGTAGACTGGTTTTCCCATCACAGGCAGAAGACCTGGAACAAAGACCAGGCACAGAGCACACAGTGAGTGAAACATGAGGTATTGCAGAGGTCAGGTTAGCTGGCTGCACTGCTCCTGCCTCGGCCCAAAGTGCCATTAACTCTGTGAAATGTGGCACCTAATTGAGTTCTCAAAATCCACTTATCCCATCTCCCCAGGACATTCTTCCAAGCTGCCTGTAATTCAGCAGGTTATTCAATGTTCAGTTTATTGAGCAAGTTCCAGAGGAACTGTCCAGTGTAAAATGCATCAAATTCCAGAGTACAGTACAAGGAATGCTGCCAAGCCCCTGCACAAGAGCACAGCAAAACAGGAATACCCAGTAACAGTAACCTTCTCTGGCCTGTCAGATGTCATTTGAACATGCAGCTACCTCTCCCCAGCTCCTTCCACGGTTCCATCAATTCATTGTTTGAAAACTCTGTACAGGATAAATGTTGTGTCTTTTTGGTATTTATCTGACACCTAAGCACTCATCAATCTCAAGCACAGTTCAAAAATGGGTCCCTAAACCACAGTTACATGCCAGCAGCAGGAATTTAGCACCATACAACTGGGTCTTGAGATTCAATCCATAGTGGTGTTGTGCTGGGAAGAAGTAATGCCATTTCCATCTTGCTACAACTAAAGCAGGCTCTGAGTGAGGGCTAAACCATCCCACCATCTGGTTCCCCAGGCACAACACCCCACACCTGCAGGTGCATGGAAACAAAGAGCAAGAGGAGAAAATGAAACTGTGGAGTTATAAAACTCCAAATCTTTTAAGTCATGCTGCTCCACAAAGTATGGCACCTCTGTACATTTTCTTCCACCATTACCGATGTGTTCTCAAAACTTCCAGGGCAACTTCAGATTTTCTGATAGACCAGATATCTCTGTGTCTGTTTTTAGGCAGGATTACACAGTGTCTGTCACATCCAGGCTGCCATAGCACTGATCATCTCAAACACCCTCTGCATCCCCTGGCTAATCCAACAGAAATGAAATCACCTGGTCACAATGGACTTGGATCAATTTTGTACTGAATTCCCAGAATTTGAGAGTACCCAACTCCACTGTTTACAAATGCATGCACCAGAAGATTCAAAAGCAGCTACTCCAACAGTGGGTGAAGAAACCCCAGCAAGAAGCAGGTCTGTGGGACACAGGCCTGCACCCTTCCACAGAGGCAGCTACAGCACTTGCAGGCTGCTACAGGGCACTTAACTAACTTCAGAGGCTCAGATCCAGGTTAGTCTGACCTCTGAGTTTTCAGCTCTGAGCGCCCCTACCCTCCCCAAAGCATCAAATGCTTTCCAAAATCCACTTGAGGAAGCTGCTGGCCTGCAACTCCCTGCTCAAAATCCTCATTTACCAAGGAGCCTGAGAGGCAGAGAGCTGAGAGGGCACCAACAGATTTATGGCCACTCACTTGCCTCTTCTAAACAATTACCAAAATGTGTATTTTTATATATTGCTAATTCATGTGCTCATTCCCCACACTTTCTGACACTATTACCACACAGTAGGAAACTGCTACAACACAAGGAAATTATATTTGTGGTTTAAAGACTGCAGGACAGAGAGAAAGGTGATCCCAATGGGATAGGTTGATCCATCACACAGGGATTAGTTCCAATTTCAATGTTTATAAGGTCTGGAAGAGTCTGTCAGGGAAATGGGTATAAGGGAGATAGAAAAATTATTCTCAGAAATAAAAATAAAGAAAATAAAAAAGCACCAAAGATGTGATTGGAAATGTCAAGATTCATGTCATAAGAACTGACATCTGCTAAGTTATCATTCTCTGGAAGCAGCTTTTAGAATTAAAAGTTATTTTTGTTCCCATGTGAATGGTCCTTGTTAAAAAGGGGAGCATTAATCTGATATTCCTGATGGCTGACAGCTACAGTTTGGTATGTGCAGCTATTCTGCACCATAGGCATCATTTTTAAGCTCTTAAGATAACAGCCAAAATCTCAACTACTTTCTCTTCTGGGAAAACATCTGGGTACATATATATGGAGGGGAATCTCACAAAGACTGTGCAGGCAGTGAGCTGACTGACTGCCTTCTCCTTCCCCCTTTGAAACAGGGGACCCTCTAGTCAGGCTGGAAGTCTTCATCCCACCTCCTGTCCCCATTCCAAGATACCACCTCGAGGGCACAGTTACCTAGACCCTACCATAAACAGTTGGCTGAAGAAACAGGAGCACAGTGATGAAAATTAAGGCAATTACAGAAAAGTAGACAAACTCATCAATAATCAAAAGGGAAAATAAAATTATTCATGTTAACTGCACACTGACTAATCTGACATCCATTTCAGAGGGGAAGATGAAAAAAAATGTACAACATTCAGCTGGTATTGTAATAAAATAACAGGAATACAGCAAACAGCCATCAAGGCTTTTTGAAGTACACAGGTACATTCTCAACAACAACCTGGAATTAAGAAGAAAAACTCTGCTGGTAACATATGTATAATACAATTTAAAATTTGATATACTGAAGAAGTGGTTGAGGATTTTCAGTACATTTTCTATAAAAGCCAGAGACTGATGACAGCATTTACCTTCACAGGAAGATGACCCAAGCCACCCAGGAAGGGAGAAAGAAGTAGGAAAAGAATTTGTCATCAGGCTAGAGTCAAACTCTCATTTGAAACAAGTCCAATTTTGAACAGATTTAGAGAGTGACTAACATCTGTCAGCAAAACAAGGTGGCACCTCCACCTGCTGAAATCCCATAATTAAAACTGGATGGCTTTTAGAAAGCCACCTCCAAGCCAGCAAAAAGGCACAGCCTCAAGACAGCAGTCAAGCAGTCCAATCCACAGAGATCTGTCTAGATGATTAAATGATCCCTTTGAACTTGAAATCTTACAAATCTCAGTGTCAGTATACACTCCAGAGAAATAAGCAAATCAAGGTACTTTCACAAGTACTCAGATACATGTTTTAGTTTTCTCTTGAAGGTTCCATCTGCTCTTGGTAGCCAGGGATGACTTTAGCACAGACATATCCACTGCCACTCCTTTCAGCCTGACAGGCTTGTCTAGCCAGAATCAGGGGCTTTGCTGGGCTTCTAAGTCATAGACTGAACTTGGCCCAGCTCCTGTCCCAGCCCCTCTTCTCTTTGTGATGAACACGGAGCCACACAGTGCCAATCTCAAAACTGCAACATCAGCAGCCCCACAGAGGAGAGCACCTGGAGCTGGCCACAGCTCTGCAGCAGGTATGACCAGATCTCCTCTTCTAAAATGAATTGCTCCCTTCCTTCCTCCCTCACAAAGAAAAGAGACTTCTTCATCTCCAAACTACAGATTTTCTCGGAAGAGACACTAGAATAGATAATTGCTTCTGTTAACAAACAAAATGCAGCATAAGAAAGTGCTGTTAAAGGAGGAGCTGTCAAGTAATCTTCCCCTTGCCCATTGTGTCCATGTGCCCATTGTGTCCATGCACCTCATAAGTTTTTTCCACCCTGTTCCCAACCCAGCAACTCAACAGGTTTGTTTCAGAAAACAAAGTTACAGAAAACTCTACAGCTGGGTTACTGCAAATACCTTCCATTCCAAAACAGCTTGGAAGTCCAGAAGCATGCTTTTTCCTTCCCTTTCTCAGCAAGCACTCAGCTTCTGCCCTCTGCTGGGCTCTCCCCAGCTTGGTCCTTTCATCTACTCCACACTTGTCTCTTCAGAACGTGTACAGTGTGTCCCTCACTGCACATGTTCTAAAGCACAGGGCAGGGAGGCATCCTCCTGTCCCCCACTCAGCCACCTCTTTAAAGCAATTGTTGCAGGGAACAACACAGGTACTTCCTGTCCTCCATTCAGCCACCTCTTTAAAGCAATTGTTACAGGGAACAAACAACACAGGTACATCTCTCTTGGTTTCTCCCACGAGAGACATATGGAAAGTGACCACCTGCACCACAGCAATTCCTCAAAATGCAAGTCATACCCAGATGCACAGTAAGCTCAGCTCTCAGTGGAGCAGAAGGCAAGAAGCACAGTGCAGAACAGTTCCAGTGCACATTTCAACCTGAGCCACATGACAGAAATGAGGTTCATGTAATTCTAGCTAAGTGAACTCAACCTTAAGACTAATTGTATGGGATGCACCCAAGATAACCAAGAATCTTAAACACATGTATTTTGACAGCACAGAACCATCTCCTACTGGGAGCTTTGAATAAAGCTGCTGACACCAACCAAACACAACAAAGTTCAGCTCATCAAAATAACATCTGCAAAGGGTTTTCAAATGGCAGCCTCGGAGCAATCTGTCAAACAGCCACAAATAAAAAACAGGAAAGGAAATACAACCAGGAAATAAAAAATGAGACTCACACTCCCCAGCCCCCATAAAAGGTATAAAGAGGCTTCATTTGCAGAACTAAACACTGCATTTTCCTCATTTCCTATCGCTAAATGCTCTTCCAAAACAGCAGGCCATGTTTTGCTGCTCTACATACACATACTCTGTGCTCAGAGAAGGAAGCCTCTTATGCCTCTAGACACACAATTTGGCAGCAAACAGTGGGAAAAGAAAACAGTGCCTCTACCAGAGCAAGGAAGGCACTAAATGACAGCCTCTACCTTCTGCCAAAATGAGATTATTTGCGTGTGATCAAGCTGTCAGGGAGCCCTGGAGGTCAGTTCCAGCCTGTGGAGAGAGGGGCTGTGAACAGAGCATCATAACCCGCTGTACCTTACCCAGCAGCCCTGCCAGAGTCCTCATGTCCTTCTCCATCAGCGTGTACATCTCCTCCTCCGAGAAGCGCCCGATGCCGTGGCCGTACATCTCCCGCTTCACGATCCCTTTGGTCAGGTGGCAGAAGATCCACTTCAGCAAGTCGCTGAAGGGGCCGAAAAGCGAAACCATCTTCTGTGTCTCGTGAAGATTTTCCACCCACTGGCAATAAGCTAAAGTCCTGGAAGGATGCAGAAAGAAATTACAGCAGTGTAATCCCCAGAGAGCCCAACCCAGCAGAGGCTGGCACAGAGGTCAGGCAGGTGCTCGCTGCCCTGATGGAGAGGCAGCTTCCATAAACAGCAGCCTCTGAGGCAATCGGAGTGCCAGCAGAGCAAACTCACTTTACAGTACTTAGGCAGACTGCCCAGTGCTTATTCTCTCATTAAATCATGACTCACTTCAGGAGAAAACAAGATTCATGTTGAAATATAAAGTAAAAGCTGCAGAATTCTGCTAAACTCTTGTAACAAAATACATTTATTAGATAAAGACAACTCACTGCACAGACCTAGGGAAAACAACAACCAAACAGCCCCCCTAAAAAAATCAATCTTTCCCACCAACCCTTCTCCTTTCTATGCTGCTGACACTTAGGCAAGCAGTAACTTTGCTCCAACATAAATACTGAAGCAGTAATTTTTCAGAAGGTTTCTCTCCTGAAACTAAGAATAACATGAACTTTTAAAAATAAAATACAAAAAATTAAGAGGTGATGGTTATTGAGTTGGTTTTCTCCTATATAGTTTCCTCTATTCAAAATGCTGATTTTATGAGAGAGACATTTCTAAAGGACTCTGTTGTGTTCCATGCTTTAGTGAATGTCAAGTAATATCTTTTTAAAAGTCTTTTTATATAATTTGCCTCATCATCTTAAATTTTTGTTACCCACATGAGTTTTTGTTATTTATTAATATTACAGGCACACATATCTTGATTTGCTATAGAAACCTATGAAAAAAGAAACATTAGCTTGTTTAATATCCAGAAATTAGTATATTTTAATATCCGGAAACTTAGTATCTTCAGAAATTACAAATAAACCAAAAAGACCATATAGATGAACTTTTGTCATAAAGTTCAAGGGTTTTTGGAAAAATAGCTAAAGGCACCTCAAAGTAGACAAGATAAACATAGGAAGCCTGTGGGGGTCTCAGAAACACTGGGAATTGATACACATATTCCAATCCAAGCCATTCCAAGGCTTCATTGTTTTAGTTTGGAATATGACATATTTCCAACACCACATAATTTCCTTAGTGCTGATATGATTCACGTAATTCAGGAAAGGAAAGTAAAAATAAAAACCCAGTATCTGCTGGAGAACTCCTGTGACTTCTTTTGATAACATACATTTTATCAAACTCACATTGTCCACTGCAGTTCAATGCCTTCTGCTCTAGCTGGTTTCACTGAAGTCAGGAACAGTGAGGTGTGAACAGGCTTTGCTGCAAATGCATAAACAGGGAACAACAAAAATGTACCTGCTCTGCTACTGACGGCTTTGACCCTCAACAGATTATGCCACAGCCTCCAGCACTGTGTAATTATAACAAAAGCATCCTGCTGATATTTCACATGTTTCAACACCACTTTCAGAATAGGGTGTTCTGCACAGTCCTGGTTTTTCAAACTTGATGGATGAACTCAAGTCATTGAGCAGGTTTCAGCAACGCAAAGTTTGAATCAGAGACAGATTTAGCAGAGGCACCAGCAGTGCAGGAGGAATGTGAAGCCAACAAATGCAGCAGTAAAGAGCTACTGGAAGTCCTAAAGCACTGACTTTGTCTGGAAGATGTGGTGTGAGACTGCCCTGTTCCAGGAACAAAGGTAAAGCAGGACTTAAGGCAAATGGAAAGAAGGCTGGCCTGAAGGCATAAGAGCAGGGATATTATAACCCATTAGATCAGGCCGCTAAGGGTCCCATCCAGCCTGGCCTTGGGCACTTCCAGGGACAGGGCATCCACATTTTACTGGGCAACCTGTGCCTCACCACCCTTTGAGTAAAGAACTTCTTTCTAACATCGAATTTACATCTCTCCTCTTGTGGCTTAAAACTGTTCTCCCTTGTCCTATCACTATCTACCCATGTAAAAAGTCACTCTCCCTCTTTCTTATAAGCCCTGTTTAAGTACTGGAAGGCCACAACAAGCTCTCCCTGGAGCCTTCTGCTCTTGATGCTGAATAACCTCAGCTCTCCCAGCCTGTCTTCAGAGGAGAGGTGCTCCAGTCCCCTCATCATCTTTGTGGCTTCCTCTGGACCTGCTCTAACAGGTCCAGATCTTTCTTACACTGAGAAGAGGTGAGGTCTCACAAACACAGAGTAGAAGGGGAGAATCACCTCCCTTGACTTGTCTTGATGCAGCCCAGGATGCCATCTCATGTCCAGTTTTTTCATCCACCAGAGCCCCCAAGTCCTCCACAGTGCTGCTCTGAATGAGTTCCTCTCCTAATCTCTAAATTAGTATTTTTACTTGAATAAACTAAGAAGAACTTGCTCTCTGAAAGCACTGCTCTGCCTTGCTGCAAAGACCCTCCTTCCCTAGGATGGACCTGACCTGCTTCATCTCTGCAATACAATTTAGTTACTGTGGACAACAGGCCTGGCCTGGAGAAGGGCAACAAGAAAAAGAAGTCAAAACAAAACAGAAAAAGAACTCAGGAATTCCATTGCAGTGCTTTTTAAGTCACCCCAGTTGCACAAGATTAAACCTGCTCACTCCAACCACACCAGTGAGCTGGCATCACACCAAGAGTGAACAACCATGTCCAAAATTGTTTTAATTTCATAAAACAGAATGAACAAGGTTTCCCACAAAGCTAACTGGCCCATACTTTCATGCAAAAATACACTTTCCCAGAGCTCACTTGCTTGCCCTGGGAGTGAAGGTCTTTGTGTCTGGAAGAGGCAGAAATTAGACCAGGTGTTTAATGACTAGGACAGCAATAAAGAACTACACAGAATTCAAGTAATCCTGCATAGGCTAAACTGTCAAGCACAAATCTTCAGACATCTGCTTGTTCCTTTGAATGAGCAGAATTGTTTCGTGTCCCAAGTGTCAAATTTACATGGGCAATGAAGGCAGCTAAATAGACAATCACAGAATTTACTTCCAAAACGTAATGGTTCCGAGTAGACAAAACAAGGAAAAAAGTAGGCTCCAATTTAGGGAGAGTTAAAAGAATTCTATTCAAGGGTTCATTAATTTTCTGCCAAAATATGCTTCTCAGCATTTAATTCCACCCATCACTCCTATATTCAAACTACATTAGTGGAGTATGATCAATGTCACAAAAGGTTAGGAAATGCCAAAAATTGGGTAGTCTACATAATAATCCACTTCAGTACATCATAACTATACATTTTACACTGGAGTAAGCATTTATGGGATGACATAATTATTTAAATATTGGCCTGAACTGAGCATTTTGGGAAACATTACCATTCGTATTTGTGCCAGCACATCTGTACAAATCTTAAGAGTAGAAATAAAACAATAATGCATTAAGGAGCAATGCTGTGGGGGTGAAGTAAATCCTAAGTCTAAATGTAACAGCAGCTTTGGCCTCAATACATACATCAGGCAAGGAGATGAAGAAAGTGACTCATCAACAGCAGCTTGCCTGATTATCCCAAAACTCTCTGAACTTCAAGACAAGGGGAAGGCATTCACAAGGATGTGAACAGGGGGTTATTTCTCCTATCTGAATGTGCACAGACCAGAATTTCTTGACATACAAAAGGATTATAACAAATTCATTCCACAATCAGCTGAAGAAACCCCACCTGCTGTGCAACTTCTCAGAGCAACTGGTTTTAAGACACCAGCAGCATTCAAGGCTCATCACTGTTTGCAGTAGGATAGACGCTACTCTTAAAATTGGCTTGATGTATTTAAAAATATTTACATTATAAAAATATTTTATGTTTAACACTTGGCAGGTCTGAATGCTAACCAAACTCAGATTCATCTGTATTCTTATATTATGCTCTTCCTGTACTTCAAGCATTCATCACATGTGATGCTTGCTTCTTAAAAGACAAAGCAAGAAACAAGTCAAATATATCTGCAAGTGTATATATACATACACACATATTTATAAATCACACACACATCTATAAATCACACACGCATTTATAAATCACTACAGCTGTGTTTGACAATACAGCTCAACCAATCTAATGGGTTCATCTGCTTAAGCCGAATATTCAAGGCTTTATGTTCTCACTAAGCACATTAGTGTCACCAAACTAAGATCTGCCTCCTGAGATCGAAGTGACAGAAAGCATCTCACAGCAACTGCTAGCCCTACAGGCACCCAGGAGGTGCCTGGCCTCAATCCCAGCAGTATTGTCAAGCCCAGCATGCCAGCTCCAGAAGGAAGTGAGAATCAGACCTCCCTTAATCAGAGGTCTGATCCCACAAATGTGCTGCAGTTACACCAAAAACCCAACGCACTCCCCAGAGGTGGCTGTGGGTGCCCCACTGGTTTCTGGGGGTCCGTGGGTCACTGCAGGCAGTGGAGGTAACTCAGAGCAGGCCTACAGCAGATGGCAGAGGTCTGCATTGGATCCAGGCCTGGAGTGAGACTCACAAAATTATTTCATTTCCATCTCTTCACTGCTGGCTTGCCTCAACACCCATTCAGATTAGAGGACTTTTTTTTTCTTTTGCCAACTAAACATAGCAGAAGCTTAATGGCTTACTGCCTTCTCCAGGGACTGGAGCTCCAGCACCAGCTCCAAATGAGTCTTGTGCATCTCAGAGAAAGGGTGTAACCCCAGCATAGAAACAGGCAGGCTCACTTGTTGTCTTCCTGCCTGAGCCCTGCTGGGTGTCCTAGCCTGGGGCAGAGAGAAGGTGCTCAGAGGCTGAGGCTCTCCACAACCCCACATTGCTCCCAGCTCCAGCCACAGCAGTCACTTCCACATGTAAGAGGCACTAACTGCTGAGGACCAGCCACTGCTTGGCAAAACTAAACTTTTCTGGAGGAAATGCTGAGCATCCATCAGGGTTAGCTCCACCCAGAGACAGCACACCACAGGATGTACTTTTCATCTTTGTCCCATAGATGTACTACAGTATTACTAATTTATGATGAAGCTACTTTGCATGCTGCTGGCACAAAACAGCAGGAATCACATTCTGCATCATGGCTTTGGAGGCTTGGTTTTATATACCTCGTTCTGCAGAAAGGCAATCACTGTTTCACATTCCTCACCATGGGACATGAGGACACCAAGAAAAAACCCTAAGCTTCTAGTGGGAATGCTCAGGGACAGATGTGAAGGGATCCCACAACCACAGATACAATGCTGTCAAGGAGAAATATGTCCTACACAGTGAAAGCCTGATTTTACTTTGGTGTAAGTACAGATGGGCAAAGTTTTTCTCCAGGAATTACAGCAGTACAACTGCAACACTTCATGGCTCTGGCTTTGCCTGCTACAGGAATCTGCAAGGTTTAACCTCACCAACATATCAAGCCTCTGGTACAGCTGGAGGGACATACAGTAAGACTCACAGTTGGACTTTTTACTGCACTGCAGCAAAAATATATGGCTTGGAGGAACTCAGCTGTGTGTGACTACACAGGAAAGGCAACAGGGATACACAGCCAGGCATGCCCATCTCTGTTCCTGATGTAACTTTGTCCACCTGTTAAAACAGATGCCCCTTCTCTGGACCAGTGCCTGAGTTTGCAATACCTGTCTTCCACATCTGCCTATGTCATGTCCAGCAGTGCCCAGCCAGCTCCAGGGCAGCCTGGATGGATGGGCCACAGCTTCACAGAGGAAAGCACTGTGTAACTGAGACACAACAGCAGTATAAGCCCGCCATCAGTAATGATACATTTAACACAGTTAAATCTATGAACCACGAAACAACTGTCACTAAGGCAAGGAGATGAAGCATTAGGGGACTAAAAGGCTTCATCCTCCTTATGGCAGCCACAATAACTGAGGATGGAAAAATGAACAAAAAAAAGAGTTAACTTTACAGGCTGCCTGTATCATGTTTGGGAGGCTATGACACTGCAGATGGGTGTAACTGGTGAAGGCCACACTTCTTGGAAGGCAAAGATTTAATTTCTAAACCAAATCACTTCAAATACACTAATTACTGAGTGCTAAAATTGTTCTATCAGGAGACACTAAAAATTATTTGAAGAACTATATGTAAACATACTGCTGCTGATCTTAGATCAAAATGTGAAAGAAAAAGCAGATAAATGCATTCAATTTATAAGTCACACACTGTTTTGAAGAAAAAATGTGCAACATAAATGCAAAACTTAGCGCAGCAAGCACTTAAATACATACTAGAAAGTAAACTATTGGGAGAAAGCCTTGTGCCTGCTAAGGGAGCAAATGCAGTATCCAAGGTGCATGTCCAGCTGATGCCTCTATGCCCAAACTGGAAAGGGCACTCAAGAAGGACAGAAATGTAAAGCACAGAGGAAATCACAAGAATTATTTCCAAAGGTGTCAGTAAAATGCATAAAGTCCCAGAAAGGTTCTATTTCTATTTTCCATTCATATAAGTATTTCAGCTTCTCAGGATACTGTGACTAACACTGGACATTATCAATGGGCAGTGCTGTTAACAATCCATATAAACAGGAGAATCCTGTGTTACAGGAAAGGCAATGAGCCTTACTGCAATCACTCACACATAATTAAAATCAGTAAAAGTAAGAAAACAATATTCTGGATTCACCACAGACACTGGATTCATTCCTCTACACCCCTCAAACCACGAACTCAGCCACCTTGATCTTTTGGTCTTTACTAACAAGGCTGCTCCTGTACAGAAGTCACATTAAACAGAGGAGCATCCCACTGCTGCTTCCTTCTACAAAGCTGCAGTCAAAGGCCTGACTTTACATTGCTTGCACAGCACAGCTTTTCAAGGGAATTATCCCTGGCTCATACCACTGCACACATAAAGGAGCAGCAGTTTCCTAGGATGAAGAGAGTTGTGAAGTTAATAATTTGGTACCCAAGATTTCTGCAAGAGAAAAGAAGCATTTGAGCCAAGCTCAGGGACACATCTGACAGCACAGAACACAGCCAGCTTTGCCATGCAAGCTTACCAGTACAGGTGCTCCTCCACCATCTTGGTCACAGCTCTGGAAACAGCTCTTTCATGTGGACCAAGGTGTTTATTTAAATTCACTCCAAGTTTCTCTTCCAAAAAGTCAATAATGAACTCGGTGCCAGATACTTTCTTGTGATTGTATTCAATCCAAGGCATTTTCCCTTGAGGGGAAAGTTTTCCATCAAAATAGTTCTAAGGGGGAAAAAAATCAAGTAAACAAACAAATATACAGACAAGAAAAGCCCTTCGAGTTCTGTTTTAATGAGATAAATATTTTTAAATCATTTTCTGTGCTCTTAATAAAACAAATTCACAAATCTTTTTTTTTTTAATAATACTCTAGAGTAACAATGGCTATTCAATCAGAGCAGCAGCTTTACCCTACATAAAATTCAGACAGAATTATTTCCAGGCCCTGCATGGTGTTCCATGCTTCTACGCTGAATGTCATGTGATATAATATTATTTAAATAATATTATTTATTATTTAAATACCTGGGTTATTTAAAGGTTGGAGATGCTCAGATCTCCCAGAAGATAGTGCCTGTTATCTTAAAGAAGTTTTAAATCAGAGGACTCACAACTAAATTCAGTTCCTGCATGCATCTGCACTTTCCATGTTTAAAGTACCTTAAAAAAATAAATTCACTACCCAACTCAGGTGGCTGCATTACCTCCAAGGACAAAACACACAGAGTCACAAGCATACATGAAAGGTATATCATTCCAGAAGGCATATCATTCCATGAGCAGAAGGGAAATCTGCTTTCTGCAACCTCAAAACTTAGAAATCTCAGACATTTACAGACATACTCGTTACAACTGTGTCTCCCAAGAGCCCAGCACAGCAGAGCACAGCATCACTGAATACTGCTATACCTGCTCGGCACAGCACTCACACAGAAGCAGCAATGTGTTTTCCTATGACAAGGCGAAACAGAGATTAGAGAATTTCTGTCTCATGTAACAAGCATGAGAAGAAATGCTGGCTGTCAAAACATGATCAGATATTTGTCTCCAATTCTCTTACTCCTGAAGGCAAAGACACAAGGCACAACCTTTTTCCTTTCTTGTGATTCCCATCCTTGCATCCTGTTATTTAGTGAATGAAAACTCCTAGCACAGAAAGCTGAGCAGTAAAGGCTCTGCACTCTATCTCTGGAAATCACCCCAAGAATTTCAGGACCTAGCCCCTAATTGCTGGAGGTTTAGGCTTGCAGTTCTGGATTGATGTTTGGGTGTAGAGTATTTACCTTTCCTGAGTCCATTTAAGACAGATTAAGGTGCTCTGGCAGCAAGGAGCATACACCAGAACACACCTCCAGCTCAGTCTGAGAGCGCCAGCATCCTGGCTGCCCCCCCAAATGCAGATGTGCAATGCACTGGGATCGTGCAGCCGTTCCCAAAGGCTCTTCCTTCCGGATGAAAATGAACAGGAACACCTCTGGGAAGCAATGCCTGCCAGCTGCAGCCTTTCCAGGGCTTGCCCAACAAACAGCATGGCAGGGACACTGGATGATAACATGTCTCACACACCTCACCCCTGTGTGAGTGACCAAAGCAGCTGAATCCCTCCCACCCACACCTGTGGGTGACACAGGGGCCAATCCCATGGCACAAGCTCTAAATCTGCTGAACATCTGAAACTAAAAGGAGAGCACTCCCCTGTCCTTCCACCTTCCAAGACCTCTCCTTCATCAAAAATGGCCTTTCAGCACTGAAACTGACACATTTCCATAATTTTTCTTCATGACTTTACAAGAGAAGCACAAGGTTTTCCTGGAACTACACAGCATATTTAGAAGATCCTGAGCATTGCTGGCTTAATCTTCATTAAGCCCTTCCATTAAGACATTTCCCTTCTTGTGCACAAACACTGGTGGCTTGCAGAAGCTACTGGACTTGAAGATGTGTTTATTACATCTTCCAATTACTGCAGTCCATACCATTTGCAACCCAGAAAAAAGCAAGTTATTACTCAGCTGCACATTTCTTCAAGCACATGTATCTAATACATATAAATACGTTCCCTAAAAAGATTTTTGTGTTTCACTACATACGGTTTATCAAACAAAATAGGAAATATCTTTCACTGACCTGAGAAAAATCTTAGTCTCTTGAGAAATCTGTTGTACTGTTTTTGTATCCACTGTTCTCAAACAGACATTTTTAGGCTTGAAACCTCTGCATCCTTACGGCTGATACTAATTGCTATCAAATATTTATCAATTTTCCACTTGAAAATTGTTCCAGCTGCTAAGCAGGAAAAAGCTACAGTATTATTAAAAACCAAAAACAAACCAAAAGAATATCCCTTTTCATTCACAGTACATTAAGTGCCTGCAGAGCAACAATAACAATAGCACTACAAAACCTCATTCATAAGGAATTTACAAAAATAATGACACAAGGTATTTCTAGGGTAATTTTACAGTACTATGCAGAAGAAATTAGATTTCACATTTTCTATTACTCCCGTTTATGATTTTATGTTCACTCATGTCTTTTCCTGAGGAGGCTGCCATTTCCACAGACCTGGCATGAAAACAGCATATTCCTGCTGTGCTAATAATTTATCAGATTACATAAAGGCTCAGCTCTTCATATTCTTGAGGAAATCAAGGAATACCCAAAAGATTTTGATGAGCACACAGACAGGGCTCTTTCAAAGCAAGCTTTACCAAGAAAACCATCAAATGTTTTGAAAACACAGCTAGGGATTATGACAGCCCAGCTGGGGTGGGGCTGCCCAAACCATTTTTCATGGAAACTCACACATAGAGAGGCAGATTCCAGAAAACATAAGCACATGACAATAGTGCATGTTTTGGGAGAAATTCGGGTGATAGTAAGGTAGGAATATGTCACTCTACTCCAACCGTCACACGCCATTAAAGCACATTGCATAACACAAAGCACAATACTCAACAGTCTGATGCACCAAGGAATCAAAAGTGTAAAAGCTGTTTGAGCACCTCACTGTCTTCTGTTCACCCCGTTTCAGAACCCTCCCTTCAAAGCAGTCCCTCCCCAGCAAGGTGATGACCACAGCAGGTCTCCTGGGACAAGCACCAGCTGCCACCTGCAGCACCTCTCCACCATGGCCCCTGACAGTGTGCAGGGAATCAAGGTGTTTCCTTCAGGATCCTGCTGATCCCCCTTCACACCCACCCTGCTGCCTGCCAGGCAGCCATTGGATCACCTACAGCATCCTAAGGGTAGCACAGTCATGAGGGAACAAGATCAAAGTCTACAGGAAGAGTGTAAGAGACTCCAGCCAAGAACAGTGCCCTCTTCAGCGCCCCTTCCACTCAATCCCACAGCAGCAGCCATACTTTCCTCCACTCAACAGAGCCCGATGCAGCACCACACTGCTAACACAAGGACAGAAACAATATCTGCTTCTTCCAGAAAAAAAGAGCTGTGTCCTCAGTTCCACCAAACTTACCTCTAAAACCTTTCAGAGGGTCAGTGACCCCACAAACACCTTAAACCCATGTAAGCCAGCACAGCTAAAAGCACCATCCTGGTGTTCCCAGCACCCACAGGACCCATTCCTGCTCCTGAAAAATGGCCCACAGAGCATGTGGGGAACCAAGCTGAGTTAAAACCAAATAAACTAAATATCACACTCTAGCTAGGCCAGCCCTGATCAGCCTGAGCTGCCACAGAACAGCATGTGCAGGAAGGGACAAGGGCTGACGGTAGGCACCTTGCTTTTGATGGTCTCGTCAGTTTCGTGTACGCACAGCTAGTGAGAGACACGCAACGCCAAAAAGTAATGCTGACCTTCAGTACAAAAACTGAAGAGGGGAGGACAACCCTCTGCAAATTCCTCTCTGCAAAAAGCTGTGTGATTTCTGAGCAGCATGAGTTCTCCAAACAACTCCATCCTGAATCACACAAATGCTGTGTTATCTTTCAGAAGTGACCATCTACAGTCACAACCATCTTTTATAATGCAGTTTTATTTACCTACTCTCCACCAGAGCAAACCTGACCATCACAAACCTTTGAACTGCATCAGCCATTAGAAAGAAAACAGATCTCACCAAGAGAGTCATCCCCTCAAATGTGCAATTTCTATCCAAATTACTTTGAGAAAAGCAATGTGCACAAAGCCCTCCTGCTTCAATGACACGTTCAACCTTCAGAATCTTGCAAGTTCTGTAAACCTAAATGAGGAAAATACATCCCACAGGATGGAAATCTTCCCCTTTAGTACTCCCAAGCATCTGATTCAAATCACACTGAATTGTAAGAAAACATTAAACTCAGACTTTTAAAGAATTGAGCAAAATGTACTGATTAGACTTTCTTTCTCTTCCAATTAAAGGAGTTTAGCCGCATATGAAGCTAAATACAAATGGCAAATGTGTTTAAAAAAGGTGCAATAGGGTTGGCTTCCCACTGTACAACATTTGACTTATACAAAACATTCTTCCTAACACCTTGGTATGGAATAAAAGGCCAAATTTATATTACTGAGGAAAAAACAGAGAGAGAAGAAAAAAGGAAAAAAGTCCAGACACTTCTTCTACCTAAGATCTTATTATCTTGTTATATATATCACCATTATTTTATCATCTTAAAGGCATTCGGTGCTTAACACACACAGAAAAAGAAAACCATCCCAGGTCTCAAAAAGCCTGGGTGCTGCACAGCTTGCCAACACCACAAGATGAGTGCCACACTTGCAGTGTCCCAGCTCAACCTCGATGCTAACGGGCAAGACCGTGAGATTCAAGTGTCCACTCTCACAGCTTTCTTTCACTGGAGTAGCTCAGGGCTCATTCTCTGCAGGAAGATGGCATGGGATGCACCCAACCACAATTAAGGAGCAGTACTCATGACCTCTAAAAGCAATCCTATCTCACTTCACTGGGGAGGAAGCATTAGCCATGGGAGAGGAAGCAAAAGCTAAGCACTTCTTCCCAGACAGCTTTAGAGATAAGGCCTCCAGAAAAACAAGAACCTGCAGCTGTCTAATTGTGGTGTCTTTAGCATGGTGAAATTCAAGGATCAAACAGTCTTCTGCTTTAGTTTTGGGGTGCTATTTAGTGTTATATAAATTCCAGACTATTCTCCCACTTCAGCATTTTAACACTGATTTAGCTTCGCCAGTTAACTCTACAGCTGTTCCAGATAATCTTATTCAAGTCTTATCTTTAAAGGTTATACACTAAATTTAATTGGAGACATAAAAACGTTGGCAAACCCACCTAGCTGTAGGTGTATGTTTACATCTCCCTGGGTGAGACAGACTGGGGGAAGGAGAGGCAGGACGCCTATGTGCCATTTCACGCAATTACACAGAGCTGCAAGGCAAAGGCAAACTGCATGATGTACCTGGTAGGGTAAATCAGCCATCCTCAAGTACGTTTCCATCTTCAGGCAGAACGGGGATAAACTCGGAACGCCATTCCTAGGCCTTGAAAACTGATGCAGTATGATAGCATCCTTCGAATCGAGCTCTTCCTCTTTCCTGTCAAAAAAAAAAAAATTAAAAATATAAAAACCACCAACAAACAAACAAGAAAACCAAGCCAAACCGGACAGGCGCACGATACATCAGTACATTGAACAGACAAAGGAGAAACCGCGGCTCTCGTCAGCCCTCGAGGGGTTTCGCTGCAGGTTTTGGTTGCCGGGTCCGGAGGCAGCGAGGGCCCAGCCCTGGCCACCTGTGGGGGCGAGCGCAGGGCTCGCTGCGGAGCCGCCTCCTGCGCTGCTGCAAAGGGCGAGTGGGGGGGAAAGAAAGGCAAATGGCAGAAGCACGGTGAAGGAGAGACCCCGACCCGCGGGCCCTCGCCATCCTGACCCCGCAGGTGTAAGCGCTCCGAGCGCCGCCCCGGCCCCGCGGGCAGCGCCGCAGCCCCGCAGCCTCACCGTATGGCCAGCAGCTCGTGGAGCAGGTACGCGGCGGCGGCCAGCAGGGCTCCGCCCGTCAGGTACAGCGTCTTCTTCCACCAGGAGTCGGAGCCCAGCGCCGCCATGGTGCCGCCGCCGCCCGACAGCGGGAAGGCGACGATCTCGCCCCCATAGAAGGCGGGCGGCGGCTCCTCGGGCCCCGCGCACCAGCCCAGCGACAGGCTGCGGTTGCGGCTCAGGTCCGCCACGCAGGAGCGCGGCGCCGCCAGGCCCACCCCCCACAGCATCCTGCGCCCGGCACCCGCATCCCCCGCCCGGAGCCGCCGAGCCCCCCGCCCTGCCCTGCCCGGCCCCCGGGCCCAGCCCGGCCCCGCGGCGGGGAAGGGCCGCGCCGCGCTGGGCGGCTCCGGCGGCTCCCGCGGCCGGCGCTGCGCGGCTGCGCGACCGCGCTGGGAAGGGAGGGGTTGGGATGGGGAGGAGAAGGAGAAGGAGAAGGAGAAGGAGAAGGAGAAGGAGGGGATGGGTGGACCCGGCCGGGTGTGTCCTGTCCTGCCCTGCCCTTGCGGAGTCCCCGGGCCCGGCAGCCGGTGTGCAGAACTGAGGGCGAGGTGGCTCGGGAGGCTGCCCTGTTTGACTGGCCGCGGTCCGAGCATCGCCCTGCTGCTCCTGGAGGAGCAGAAGCCTCGCATTCACCCGGTATTTGGGACAAAAAGAGCCACCCCCGTACGCCTCCGCCCCCGCCGCAGCTGAGCATTGCCGCTCTGTGTCTGCAAACACCGCCGCGATTTTCTTCTTATTATTCTGGTGGCTGGGGAAAACATCCCTGTGAGCAGAAAGGGAAGCAAAATGGCTTCAGAGCAAATCCCTTGTCCCACAAGGTCATGAGATGTTACTGGCACTGAGGGGCCCAGCGTTCCCTGGCCTCCCTGCTGCAGTAGGATCTTTGGGAGTCCCTTGATGGCATGAGCAGGACTTCACCTGCATTCTGCCAAATATCCTCAGCTCTGCATATCACACCAGCCCCAAAACAGCACCCTTGGTATTTTGGGTAATACCACTGCCTAAACAGCCCCTTGTCAAATTCTGTGGTGTGTATAACTCCATAGCCGCTCCAAAATGCTCCCACAAGTTGGATATTTTATTATGGCATCGCACAGGAGAAATGACCTTATCCTTAACATAAATGGACACCGTTTACAGTGTCCAGGGGAATGGACCTCAAAGTCTGTGACCAAGACTTTGTAGATGCTTTACCTCAGGATATGGGACAGGTGGGACAAAGGAGGCGAATGAGGAAGAGGAGGTCCCTGAGCAAACTCATGAAGTTCAGATCCATATAGTGACTTCTCCTTCTGCCCCCAGTAGCCAGTTTTGCGTTTAATTTTTCTGTGCAACATCAATGAGAGCAACTTGAAGCTGTCAGGAGAGGTTTAGGTTGGATGGTAGGGAAAGGTTATTCACCCAGAGGGTGTTCAGACTCTGGAACAGGGAAGTCACAGCACCAAGCCTGGCAGAGACCAAGAAGGTCGCAAGTGTGATTCTTGAAGTTGTCCTGTGCAGGGCCAGGAGCTGAACTTCTGTGACTCTTGTGGTCCTTTCCATCTCAGGACAGTGTGTGATTCTGTGATTCTATGAACTGTCCCTGCCTCCTACCTGCACTCACCAGGGAAGGCTGCTGTGCCCTGCAACTTTCCTGCAGCACCTCCTTGGCAGCATTTTGTTTTGCTCCTCACTTTGAGCTTGTTTTTTACACATACTCAGTAGCCACAGGCTGCCAAGCAAGTATGTGTTCAATACTGTACTGATACTCTGTCTCAGGAGTCAATCGGATCAGAGAGGTCCTCACAGTAAATCTCATTCCACATACAGGTTGTGCCCTCCACTCATCCTTAGCAAGGTGCTGGCTGAGCAGCTTCTGCACAGCTTTTGAGCTATCCCACATGACAGGTGATGCACAGGTAATGAAACAGGAGTGGAAAGTGAGAGCAGCAGCCTTTTCCTGCCACAGCTGATCATTTGCAACATCCAGTTTTGTTAAATTCTTATGACAGGGCAATGAAGAGACAGAGAAGAAAAGTGCCTTTTCTCTGCTACAGCACCTGCAAATCTCAGGCTGAAGATTTGTTTCAAGCGGCAGACAG
This sequence comes from Melospiza georgiana, assembly GCF_028018845.1. NCBI lineage: Eukaryota > Metazoa > Chordata > Aves > Passeriformes > Passerellidae > Melospiza > Melospiza georgiana. The sequence continues at coordinate 9,686,006 of NC_080432.1, read as the reverse complement.
CCTAATAAATCTGGACTGCCACAGCCTGGTAGCTGGTCTCAGCTTTTGTTCCTGCATGGGAATTGCTTGCTGTGTTACTGATAAGAAGGATCCAGTTACAGCTGTGATCTAAGTTTCTGTGAGGGCAGGGAGAGGTCCTGGGCATCCACATCCCAGCTGCTGCCACTGCTTGACTTTCAGAGACAAATGAGTTATCCTGAAATCTGTGTTTTTATCAATGGCCAGCAGTAGTGAGACCTGTGGGGGAGAGCAGAGAGGGAAGGTCCTGGTGCAGACCCAGAAAAGTTAGGCAAACCTGGATGCACTGCTGCAGTTTATGCTCTGAAGATCAATGCTGTGTTTTGGTAGTCCAGCTTATGCCTTATGCCAGGATTCCTAGAGCAGCACTTCAGCCAGGTGTTTGGCACTTGCTCAGTAAGGGCACTGCTACCCTTCTTTCAGAGGAGTGTCTTATGCTGTGTTAACCCCATTCTGGCTGCAGTGTTGCTTGGAAGCTGCAAGAGCCCAGAGCTCAACAATGCCTCCTAGAACAGTGTGGAAGCCTCAGCAGCAGCACATGCACCTCATGGTTTGTCAGATACAGATCTGCATGGAAACCCAGCAGCCCTGATGTCCTGCTCGTAAACAGGATTTTTAGAGGTTGATTATGACCTGCATGGTGGTGACCAGACCTGGCCATTTAAAATGTGCAGGTCCCAATGTCACATCTTGTTTGCCAGTTTAACAGCAAATAAAGAGCATGGGTAGAACACAAGTACCCTCATACCTGTCCCACACTAGGTTGTCCTGCTAGTGGTGCTCTGCCAGCCTTTCTTCCTTCAGGTTTCAAAGATTTCTGCCAGCTGGTATTGAATCCATTTGGTCTGGCAGTCTGGTGGTCAAGCTTATCACCAGGAAAAACAGCAAAAAGTGTGTCCTTAGCCTGCTTTTTCCCTGGCTGTGGAAGAATGCAATATCCCTTCCTTCAGGCACTGTTGCCTGTGGCAAATGACTTAGGGAGGATTATTAGCTGGTAGCAATGCCCACAAACCCAAATATTGTTTTCTGCTCCTGTGCATTGCAGGTGCCACAGTCTGGGTGGTTCCTGAGACATGGTCTGATTTTCCCAAATTTGCCTCAGAGAGGCTCACAGGAGGTGCCCACTGCACTGGCAGCTGCCTCGCTGTCTCACTTAGGGAGGGTGGAAATCCAGCTAATTAAGCATGTTTGCTTAATTATCACTGTTCACTTTTTTGAGTGGGGAAAATGAAAACTAAGAGTGATGTACTCAAAATCTGTCTGGTTGCAAACACACACTGAGTGCAGCACAGACTGCAACAGTCATCCCTCAAATACATCACACAGAGCAAAAGACCCAATACATTCAAGTACACTTCTATCTGTAATCTGTTCTAGTCCAGCTGCCTAAAGGAAGAGAGAGTAACAGAAACAGAATAAAATAAGTAGATTTTTCTAGTTAACATAAATCTGACTTTGTTATATAGCAAGTCAGATTTTTCTTCTGAAGCCTGCAATTTGATTTGGGGGCAGGAAGGCACTTAGAATGTTACTACATTCTCTGCATTGGCATAAAAACTCTTGATTTTCATTACCTTTTTTTTTTTCCTGTAACGTCCTTGAGTTCATTGCACAATTTTTAAAAAGCCTGAGGTTACCATGGCAGGCTGCCCACAAAGGTGGCATCGTGTGGAAACCACAGTCTGAACCCAGTGGTTTGTGATGGGACTTTGTGGAGTGCCAGTGCACAAGCTGTCCCAGCTGTGTTTTAGCTCAGAACTAAGTCAGCTTTTTAAAAATCAGAGCTCATGCTCTGAGCTCATGCTTACCACAGGTTTCACTTCCATGTACTGCTGGGTTTGAAGAGCAGAGTTTCACTCACTAGATGCCCCCTGGGGTTTTAAGAAGTAGGGCCACCCATTTTTCACTTACTTCCCACACTGGTGTCATCCGTGGCTCCTACTCACTGCCTCTCTCATTTCCAAGTGCTCAAAGGCAGGGCAGCACAGAGCTTTGAACAGCTCCATGAATCAGGGTGGGTTGGTTGTACAGGTTGTTCTGCCTGAAGTGAAAGCACCTTGCTGTGCCCTTGCACAGGGACTGGCTGTCCCCAGCTCAGGCTGGGCTCTCAAGTCAGCCCATGGTATGGGAGTGCTTTCCTTCTCTTTGAAGCAGCCCAGACTTACTGAGCCCTTCACTCCCACTGACATTATTTAATGGGTTTTGTGGTGAGGTCTGAGTTTATGAGAGGGTGAAAAAAAGGTTTTTCATCACCAGCAGGCATGCAGGATCCTTCTGAAACAATCCCTGACTGCTGCCAGGATTGGTTTTGTTATAATATTAATGATCTCTCAGGGCAGCTTGAGTTTCATAAACACGTCTTTTTAATTATTCATATAAGAATAGCCAAGGTATAGATGCAAAACAGTAATGCTTTGTTTCAGTTTGGATTTAGAAAAGGAATTAATGATATGATACTTTAATGACATATAAAGGCCCAAATGCATAGAAAATGCAGAACATCAAGAATCTAAACTACTTCAGTGCTATATGGAAGTGTCTGTATGTAAGTCCACATTAAGTGCAATTCCAGCAGTTCTCCACAGTATACTTTGTACTTGCTGGGAAACAAAGCCACTTTCTAAGGCCACACATACCCTGAGTCTACCCTGAATAATGTAACTCAAGTTCCGTGCTTTCACAGGGGAAAAAAAAAAAAAACCATGAAACCTCCTGCTTTCTGCAGGTGGATGTGCTCAGGCTGGTAACTGAGTATAGCTGACTGCTACTCAGCTGACAGACCCACAGTCTCACAATTCTTTAGTTGTTTTTAATTTTATTACTCTGTTTTACAAGCTTTTTGGACAGCTGGCAACCCTCCCAATGTCATGGGGGCAGTTACATGATTTATAGTCAAGCCTTTCATATAAAACTTTCTCAATAGAAGAATAATGTTGGGAACCTGCTACAGATTGCTTGCCATAGCCTGGTGCAGTGGTTCCCAGTCTTTGCTCATTTATAGGTGCTCTCTGATTCACAGCATCCTCAGAAGCAAGTAAGATTTCAGTACATACTGCCATGGCCTGGTTGGCATCTCAGTTGATATTTTACTAATAGTAGAGATGTATGAAATTTTTACAGATTTTCTTACACAGATTTCCTTTCTTTACCCTATTAACTTTTTTCAAGAGGTCTATATTGTCTTCAGATTTTCAGGGAAAATGAGTTGGTTCAATTCATCTGCCTTAGATTTGCTTGTAAGCCCTAAGGTGGTAATAGAGGTAAAAGCACTGGCTGCTGCAGACACTGCAAAATGGAGCAGTGTACCATTAGAGAAAACAAACCCTGCCAATCCAGAGCAATTGGGCCACAAAATGGGAAGAGGAGATCGTTCCAGCATGACACATTTGTCTGCAAATAAACTGTCAGCTGAAAGCAGTGGGAGGGGAATGAGAAGGGATGGGAGCAGGGAGGAGGAGAGATCTTTCCAGAAGCCATATTCCTGAGGCCAAGGCTGTGCTTTCATCTCCCAAGAGCTCTGGGAATAAAGACAGGTGGGAGAGACAGTGGCAGAGCCAAAGGCCTGCAGTCTGCATCCTCCAAGCAGGTGAACTGTTGTGCACTGTAGAACATAGGAGGATTTTGGCTTATTATAAATTTGGTTCTGGAAAAAAAATGCTTGTTAAGTAATCCTGTAGACAAAAGCGTTTTCCTTATCCACAGGTGAGATTCAATAAGGGAGAGGTGCTGCACAACCCACATGGGAATGCTGCCCCGCCCTCACAGGCCAGGTAAAGGTTCTTTCATTACCTGCCATGAAGTTTTTCAGCCTGTGTAGCTTCTTCCCTTAGTTATCCTTTCAAGGGACACCATCTCATCTGACAACACCTTTAAAAACTTCAATGTCTTCATCTGAGTCCTCATGCTTCTCCTGGAGAAGGCAAGAATAATGTTTCTGCAGAGCACTTCATCTTCAGCCATAGCAGTGTGACCCAAACCCCACCCTACACGCACGTATTTCTTCTTAGCAGACACCTTTGCTTGGCAGCTTTGGCAGGACTTTTCTTACTATGGTGCACTGAGAAATGCTGTTCTGGTGATTCTAAATTCAAGGAATTGTTTTTCCTGGCTGCAGAACAGAGGCCTCTGGACGAGTCTATGGTCAGAGAATCACCTCAGTATTCCAAAGCTTTGTGCTCTTGAGAGGTTAGATGGTCTTGCTGTTGGGATTGGGAGGGCTGAGAGGAGGATAATGAGCACATACCTCTCTTTCACATCAAAAGGCAATGTGGTAGTGCTTTGTTTAGAAAGAACAGCATAGGGGTTTACTGGTTTTTAACATCCCTGAGTGTGGGAGAGACACAGTGCTCAGTGTTCCTGCAGCAGCAGCGAGCACTGGGTGGCTGTGGATGTGCCCATCCAGGTCAGAACCTCCCCAGTTACAGCTGGGACCAAGGCAGGGAGCACCCCAAAGGGTCCCCCAGGGATAGCCAGGTCCTGTCAGTTCTGTAGAGCATAGCTTGGAGGTGGAGCAAGGAGGGCAAGGTGCTGAGCTGCCACCTCTGCCGCAGCTGGAAGGCAAAGCCCCGTGTGTCAGTGCTGGGGCTATGCTCCATCACAGGGCATTTGAGGCACATCTGCTGATTTACATGTGAGTTGGATACATCCTTCTGAGCTATCCTTTATTGTATGTTTCATTTACTTTAATTATTTTATGTGTGCAGGTTGTGTGTGCATATTCTAACTCAGGAAAATAAACACCATATCATTTTCTCTATCTTCTACTATTGTAAGTTTTTATAATACAGCTACCATACAAGGCAATGTTAGCAATTCAATCTCCCAGTTATTAATCTCCCAGTTATTTTGTGATTGTTTCTGGTGTGGGGGGTTTTTTTTTGTTTGTTTGGGTTTTTTTAGGGGGGGGTGTTGCTTTGCTGGGGGTTTTTTAGTTTTTGTTTTGTTTTGTTTTGTTTTGTTTTGTTTTTGTTTGTTTGGTTGGTTGGTTGGGTTTTTTTTGTTTGGGTTTGTTTTGGGTTTTTTTTGGGGTGGGAGGTTTAACATACCTCATGAGAATGCAACAGATTTTTCAGATTTATTAATGGAACACTAATGGTCTTCACAATCCTTTTAGGAAGAAAAAAATATTATATCTTTTTAGAACAAGTAAGTGAATATTGATCATATCACTGGAGTGACTCCATGGGGGAGTACAAGCACAATAAAATGGAGATCAAAGTATGTATCCTGAATTCCTAATGCACTGAGAGGTGGCTGTGCAATTAATGCTTGTTTGAGCCCAGACAGGTCAGGTGATTTTACAGTCTAGGTGAAATCCCAACCCTTCTAGCCCTATATTCTGATATAACTTGACATTTTATATTGCTTCATTGAAACACGTGTCAATAAAAATAAAGTTTACCATCAGCACAAACTTTAAGTGATTAGAATTTTTTCCTATGACCTGGAGAATATTGTGGATGAGAAATCTGTCTGCAACTCATGGTTAGTAAGTCACCACCTTTCCTTCCAGGAGCTCAGCAAGGGTGTAGGCATTTGGAATGAGCACTGGAGGTTAATGTGCAAGAGCAAGTGGGAGGCTGTGAACTCCGGAACTTTTATGCTTCAGCCTGACACAGAGCCCCTCTCCATCATCAGCAGTTCCATCAGTAGTTCCCCTTCAAAGGCACACCAGAACCAGACTGCCCTCTCTACACCTCTGCTTCAATTTCTCCTCTCCATCAGAATCATACTTATCTTCCAGACATTGCTCATACTCCTTCCATTTCTGACTTTTCAATGCTCTCTCCCATTCCAGGCACCACTCCTGGGCACCTCTCAAACCCCTGCAAATGCAGAATCAGCACCCACGTACTAATTCATGTTCTGTCTCACTTTTCCTCCAGTCAGCTTCATCAGGCTAATTACAGACACTGATTCTTCTGACTGCTGAACTTCTGGACTGCATGGCATTATTCCTTTCAAGCATTTATAAAAAGTGTATGGAAAATAAGTTTATTTTTTTGTTGCCTTTCTTTTTAATTAAAGCTGAGATTTCAACAGAGTGAAAAACTTCAGAAGCCATTTTCAGAAAAACTTCCTACAAGATATTCATTATTTTTATTTCAGCTCACAGCCATTGCACAATTCCTTTCCCACTCCTTTCTCTCTCTTTTTTTCCATCCCCAAGGAACCTGACACAGGGTGTTAGTGGAAATGTAGAGGAAAGAAATTGTCAAGTCCTGCAAAAATGGTCATGAAATGTCACTGGACCACAAAGGAACAATAGGCAATAAGATGGCATAATGGGAACCATGGAAACTTCAAGCTGTATTTTATTTTAAAAGGGGATTAAATGCAGATCTCCTCTGAGGCTCTCATACTACTCCAGTTGGGCTTGAGCACAATTAATGTGTCAATTATTATCTGAATGTGCTGTTCCACACACAGGCTGAGCCAACCTAAAAGCTTACTGCCCCTCAAGGGGCTCTTCTGTCCCATCTTCTCCCTCCATTAACTCCCAGTGCTGACCTCCCAAATGGCACTAGTCCTCCACAGTGGGAAAATTCAGCTCCCTGAACAGCCCAACCACCAGCAGCATCCAGGGAAACACAATAAAATAGGAAAGAAAGCAGAAAAAAATTACACCTCAGAGAAGAATCAGTCTGAGCAAAGAGCTGGGACTGTGACCATGTGGAGCAATGTGGGAGAGATGAAACACAACAAGCCAAACCACAGCTGAATAGCCAAGACCACCCAGAACACCATTGTTTGCTCTGCTGGATTTTTTTTTTCCAGGACCAGCTTCTTACTCTGATTTGTTTTGTTGCAGGAATAAATGGCTGGTAATAGAAGAGTCAAGGGTATACAACCAGAAATAAACACAGAGGCTGAAAAAGACCAAGTTCCAAATATTGTTTTTTCCCTATCCCAAGGCAAGAATCACCTCTTGCCTCACCCCTAGTCCTGGTGAACCTGGGTGCATGCCTGCTGCAATGACATTGCTTCTTTCACCTCCTACCACCACTATTCCTGTAAGCATTGAAGCTATAGCTCCATAAACATGGATAGGCTGCAAAATAAAAGACAAAACATTTGCAAATTCATTTTATTTAAATTCTGTCCATTTCAATAGCATCTACGAAATTTCTGCAGCAGCTGGGCTAAGAGAAGTGTGAAAATGTCATTGGTTTTCTAGGCACAGATTTTAAGAAAAAAGTTTCTGGAGCACAAGTGCATAGTACATATTCACAGCACAATACTGATTTAGATTACTCTGTGCCAGTTGGACATTTATGAAAAAGGTAGGGATGTAAAACACCAAAACCAGTTCACAAGTGTAGGATATTTTTGTACTGTTTGTTATCTCATTAAAATGATTTCTACTGCATTCTATCATTACTGCATTTAAACAAGGTTGTTTTAAACAGTGGGATGAAATATAGCCAGAGTAGTTAGGATAATCCCCAGGAGAAGAAAACTGAGGGGTAAGGACTGGGGATGGAGCATATCAGGACATCTGGAAACATACTAAAGGTACAAGGAGTTGTTCAAGCAGTCCCAACTCATTTGTCCACACTGCTCTCAAAACTCTCCCAGTCTGACAGGGCTCCAACACACATGTAGGAGCAGAAGATTAGATGCTTGTGGTAAGGTTTTTGTCAAAACCAGAGGTATCCATGGATAACCAGGTCCATGTGCTTGTGGTTTAAATGCCAGCCATTGTTCATTAGGTACAGGATCCCTCTTGTCAGCTTGGACAGAGAACCCAGGCAGCATCAAAGGAGTTTTTTTTCCTATGTGCAATAGAAATAACAGTGAAAAAAGCAAAACAAAACACCCCTTCCCTAGATGGTTCACAGTTAAATGAAAAACTAAAGAAAGTAACAAGTAATTCACTTTAGAATTGGACTTAATCCATGTGTGTCCCTCTCAAGTCAGAATATTCTGTGAATCTATGAAGTGAGGAAAAACAGAAGGAATGAGAAAGCCAGGATAACAGCTAATCACACAAGTATCTGGACTTAGAGCTCCTAAATAAAACAAAATCAGCTCTTTCTGTGACAGTTTTATAACATTATTTTTATTTCACCTGACAAGTCTCAAAACAAATCAGTGGAGGAGGGACCACGTCGTGGGGGATGTTTTTTATCGGCTACATCAGGAACCTGTCCAGGTCTCAGTGCTTTTCAGAGCTGCTGGCAAAATTTGAAACAAGAGTCATACATTGTAGTAACTTACATTGATGTTGTTAATTTGGTTAGGGGAACTCACTGGAGCACAAGGTTTAACACACCTGAACACAGTTAGGAGCAAAGACTACTGGTTATTTCTTTTGACTCATTTTCTCCCAGCATCACTCCTCTCCTGAATGCCATGCACCACGCTGCATGCATGACCAATGGAGCAGAGACTCCCTTGCAGGACAAAGGCAGACAGGGAATGATGTGCTCCTCCTGTGGACAGCATCAGTGAAACCAATAATGAATTGTTGCTGCCAGTTCCACCACCATGCTCCAGAAACAATGTTTGCCACAAAACTCCATGTGAACTCAGAAATTCACATGTAGTGGTAAGAGCTGTACAGATACTCTCAGACCACTTATCTAAGAGAAAATTAAGGGGTGACAATTCAATATTGCAGCTTATAGAGGTACTTAAGTGTAAAATGAGAATGTTAGGACATCACTGGTGAGGTTCCAAGGTTAAACCACTTCAACTGATGAACCTTTGCAACAATTTCTTTACTGGTGTAGTGGCTTCTCCATCACTAAACTCTTAAAATCAGTCTTCTTCTCAAAGCCAAGCTATAGCCCACAGAAATATTATGAAGCAGAACTTATTGTCATGGAAGCAATCACAAGAGACACTTCTTCTTTATCTTTATTAGCTATGAATAACTGTTATTTTCATTATAAATTAACTATATTCTACTGGGCACCATCAAATCCATCAGGAAACTTGGATCTGAAGGCAACATGCAGATACAGCAAAGCAGGAAGAATGCAAATGTGTAAAAATTAATGTAGCCCATCACACCTCTACAGCAGGAAAAACGCACAAGCAAATAAAACAGGGAGAAAAAAAAGAGGGGGAAAAAAGTTTCATTTTCATCCCTACAAACAAAAACAAGACACCTTTCCAGCAGTGTACAAACAGGAAGGAAGGAAGTGGCAGAAGGAAGTGGCGGAAGGAAGGAAGTGGCGGAAGGAAGTGGCGGAAGGAAGGAAGTGGCGGAAGGAAGTGGCGGAAGGAAGGAAGTGAAGGAAGGAAGTGGCGGAAGGAAGTGGCAGAAGGAAGTGGCGGAAGGAAGTGGCGGAAGGAAGGAAGGAAGTGGCGGAAGGAAGTGGCGGAAGGAAGGAAGTGGCGGAAGGAAGGAAGTGGCGGAAGGAAGGAAGTGGCGGAAGGAAGGAAGGAAGGAAGGAAGGAAGGAAGGAAGGAAGGAAGGAAGGAAGGAAGGAAGGAAGGAAGGAAGGAAGGAAGGAAGGAAGTAAGTGGCGGAAGGAAGTGGCGGAAGTGGCGGAAGTGGCGGAAGTGGCGGAAGTGGCGGAAGTGGCGGAAGTGGCGGAAGGAAGGAAGGAAGGAAGGAAGGAAGGAAGGAAGGAAGGAAGTGTCGGAAGGAAGTGTCGGAAGGAAGTGTCGGAAGGAAGGAAGGAAGTGTCGGAAGGAAGGAAGTGTCGGAAGGAAGGAAGTGTCGGAAGGAAGGAAGTGTCGGAAGGAAGTGTCGGAAGGAAGTGTCGGAAGGAAGTGTCGGAAGGAAGTGTCGGAAGGAAGGAAGGAAGTGTCGGAAGGAAGGAAGTGTCGGAAGGAAGGAAGGAAGTGTCGGAAGGAAGGAAGTGTCGGAAGGAAGGAAGGAAGGAAGTGTCGGAAGGAAGGAAGGAAGTGTCGGAAGGAAGGAAGGAAGTGTCGGAAGGAAGGAAGGAAGTGTCGGAAGGAAGGAAGTGTCGGAAGGAAGTGTCGGAAGGAAGTGTCGGAAGGAAGTGTCGGAAGGAAGTGTCGGAAGGAAGTGTCGGAAGGAAGGAAGGAAGTGTCGGAAGGAAGTGTCGGAAGGAAGTGTCGGAAGGAAGGAAGGAAGTGTCGGAAGGAAGGAAGTGTCGGAAGGAAGTGTCGGAAGGAAGGAAGTGTCGGAAGGAAGTGTCGGAAGGAAGTGTCGGAAGGAAGTGTCGGAAGGAAGGAAGGAAGGAAGGAAGGAAGGAAGGAAGGAAGGAAGGAAGGAAGGAAGGAAGGAAGGAAGGAAGGAAGGAAGGAAGGAAGGAAGGAAGGAAGGAAGGAAGGAAGGAAGGAAGGAAGGAAGGAAGGAAGGAAGGAAGGAAGGAAGGAAGGAAGGAAGGAAGGAAGGAAGGAAGGAAGGAAGGAAGGAAGGAAGGAAGGAAGGAAGGAAGGAGCAATCATAGACAACACATGAAACTTTCTAAATAAAGTTTCTAAATAAAGTTCTGTTTCATTGTAAATTACTTTTCCTTACCTGGGCTCTAAAACATTAAGGACAGGTATGGCACCTGTTATAGGACAGACTGCTAATGTGTCATCATTCTAGCATGGAGCTCTGGTTGCTTAGGAAAATTTTCCCTGCAGATTCTCTTTATTTGGGCAGAGGGAGAAGTTGAAAAATAGGCACAGATACAAGTATCTTTATGGTGAAGGGGCTTTCACAGCTTAGGAGCTCTGGTCTCAGAGACTCTTCTTCCATTTCACAGTTACAGAAAGAGCAGAAACAGCAGGACTCAACAGTAAAGGTTTGCTATGTTGTTTCCCCTGCTCAGGGAGAAAGGTGTATTACAGAAAAAAGTCTTTGTAGATCTTGAGTGTTTCATATATTTTTACAGAATTAAGGATCTTAAATACTTAAGGCATTTTATTTATTGTACAGCATTGTGGTTTTTAACTCACTCTACATCTATGCCATTATTCTGTGGAGAACTGAGTCCCAGCAGGACTGAAAACACCACCATATAATAAAGCTCCCTCCAAGCTACCAACAGAATAATTTGCATTTCCCTGTCCAACAATTTGAAACTAGTTTCTCATGAAAATACTTATTCTTTAAAAGCTTTGCTCATTTCAATCTTAAAACATTCCTGAGATAGTGGGCACTTGATTTTTCTGAGACCACCCTGAGTATTTGGCCAAAAATAGCACGTGTATTATTGATGCAAACAGGACACTTGTTGTTGGCAAAGGTTTTATTGTGTCCATCTGACTAAAAGCTCACTTTCTGTTCTGGTGACAGTCCATCAGCACACAGTCAGACAGCGCTGTCTGGGACAGTGCCAGCTGTGCCAGCTGTGCCTGAGCTCTGCTGAACATCTGTCTGAGGCAGGGTGTCTGTGGTGTGTGGCTGTGGGGCAGCCCCGGCCCTGACGGCGTGCAGCGCGTAGTTGAGGCTCGTGCTCTGCACCCAGCTCCAGGAGCCCGAGAGCGGATTGTACAGCATCCCCTGCACGCTCCTCACGGAAAAGCCAGCTGGGAAAGAAAGAAACCACATAAAGCAACGGATGTTCTTAAATATTGTAGGTCACTGCAAGATCAAAGCTCTTTAGAACAGCAAGTCTGAAACATGCTTCTGGGCTGGGGGGGACACTGGCCTTTGTCAGACACCCCCACATGCAGTGCCACTGGCATCGCTGCTGACAGCAGGTCCTGCTCCTGGCACTGGCTCTGCGCCAGGCCCTGCCCCAGCAGCAGCTACAGGGCTCTGCTGAAACCCCAGCCTCACACCTCCCCATCTGGCTGCCTGGTAACGTTTTCTGGAGGTGGAGACATGCTTCAGGTTGACATCACACACCTCAAAATCAAAATCTGAGCACATCTTTGCAAGGATTCTTCAGATTCTCTTTAGGAATGGAAAAATGTAAGAAAAGGGCAGGTGAATGCCATCAAGGGCTCGGTGCAAAGAAAGAGTTATTTATCACTCCCAGCTGAGCAGCACTCAGTTCACTGCATGGATCTGCTGTGTCCCACCAGGATACAGGATGGAAGGCAGAAAACAAACACCCTATCAAAACAAATCACTCCACTGCACCTGCTTCTCCTTTCAAAGAAGAACTGAAAAAATCACCAGTATGTGAACTAGTATTAGTCATATTTCTTATGGCATCACTGCAAAGTGCCAGGAAAAGGCCTTGCCAAGAAAATAGCTCCACTCATACTTCAGCTTCTTTGCAGTGAACTAGAGCAAAGTGAAATATTTGGTGAGAGGGTTTTAAAACATCTGTGGTGAAGGAGGGCAGAAGTCTTCCCAGCTCAGTGCTTTGTCTATTTTAAAAGCAATCAGACCAGGCTAACTTAATTAGAAATAATTAAAATCAGTATCACAGAGTTTCTCAAGAACTGACTTATGAATTTGTGGTAGGTTTCATCTTCACATTTTGGAAGAAATCTTTTAGTAACATAGTATGAATAGAGAACACAGAGCAGCAAACCAAAAATAAAAATGCCTCCCTCCCAAAGGAAAGGCAACAAACAATGCGGTGGCAGCAGTGCAGCCCCAGAGTGCCAACACAGTTAATTCCTCAAACCTGACCTAGAGCTTATGAACCACTTCAGAGCACACATTCTGTCACCAGAACACAATGGAAAACATTGGAGTTTTTTATTTAGGCTATTAAACAGAGGGCAGAGAACAGTGATTTTGTTCAAGTAATCACTGCATTCTTAGAATTCAATTTAATTTATTTTATGCAAAATCCAGTAAGCAGCAGTGTCTTTAAACCAGGAACCACACTCTTAATATATGACTGTTAACTGAAGCAGGAAAAGCTGTGTATTGTTGCCAGCACCCACCCCACCTAACTTATCCCTTTGCCATTTCTACAGGAACCTTTTGGAATTCTCTCTCCATTCCCACCATGGCCTGAAACTTACTTGATTCCAGGAGACGCTCCAGCTCTTCAGGGGGAACAAATTTCTCCCATTCATGTGTTCCTTCTGGTACAATCCCCATTATTTTTTCTGCAACCACAATTCCCAGGACATAGGACAATTGTGTTTTATTGATTGTCGTAATGAATAAAGAACCTTCAGGCTAATTAAAATATTAAAATGTTCAATTAGAAGAATTTTTTTTGGTTTTTTTAATGGTAAATTTAATCACATTAAGACAAATAATTTGTCTATGTCAAAGTCTACACAATGCAAGACTAAGAAGTAATTTCATCCCAGGATAGATATTTCTAACATTTTAATACAAGAAAGAATATAACTTTTCCTAACAGTATGTCTCAGGAATCTTCAAAGAATCAACATAATCAGGTCTTGGGTGGCCAAAAAACTATTCCCTATCCCAAAGAACACCTAGAAAAGTCACTTATAATATTTTCTGCTCATGAAATGGATAAATAAAAGGTATTAAAGCATAAACAATATCTATTGTTTAAAAAAAAATCCAACTAAGCAAAAAACCAAAAAAAACCCCACAAACCGCTTTTTTAATTGAAACCAAAGTAAAATGTGAAATACTTCCTTAATTTCTGAGACTGCTGAATGCCATGCCATGCTTGTTTTAATAATTATATGGGCAAAGAAACAAAGCCAGAAACAAATTCTTAGTCCTTAAAGGACTGTTTGTTAGAAATAAGGAATAATTTCTTTGTCCCTAGCATAGCAGGCTGAAAGTTAGTAGTGCATTCAACTGAAATAATTAGTATTTCTTCTGATGACCAGAAAGACAAAGAGATCAAAGAAAAGCTCCCACTTGTGTGCTGAGCTTGCTATCCTCCTTTTGCAAATGACCTAGTATCAAGATGAACAACAACCTGACTATCTCCAAAGCCTAACCAGGAACCTTTAAAAGCAATCCAGGATCTCTCTCATGTGATGTGATGCTAGTGCTGGAATAAAATCTTGTGTCAGAAACATCATTACAGAGCTCCCATGCAGTCTGAGCCACAGCTGTCCATCAACAGCAGCACTGCCACATTTTCTCTCACCTGTGTGAAATCAGATGCACCCAGATTCCTTAGGGTCCTGATGCAATGCAAACCTGCAATGCTAGGTAATGCCTTAACACTCTTCTGAGGCTAAATTGGAGAAATAAATTTCCCCTAACTGTGGTTACTGAATTTGGGAAGATATATTTGCATCATGGAGAAGAATGGAAGGCACTTGTAGAACATTCTTCTGACTTAGTGGAGAAATGTGTGCAGATGTGTTTTCACACTCTTTTTAAAAAGCCACAACAATAAAAGAAAATAAATATTCCCAATAATGAAAGCAAAAGCTCTCTTACCTTTAACACCTGAGAGCAACACTTGATAAACATTTCAAGGTCAGCCACATGCTCCACTACTTCAGAAGCTACAATTACATCAAAGGTTTCCATAGACTCTTCCACAATCTCCTCCAGTGAACTGGACTTGTACTGTATTCTCTCGGCCAGGACTGGATCAAATGACTTGTGCTGATCTGCTGTTCTAATGTTGTCCTCCACAGGATCAATTCCAGTAACTGAAGCTCCCAGTCTACCTAAAGGCTAATAAAAAAGAGTGTAATTTATTCTCTGCATGAAAACAATTTACTTAAAGGTTTCTGAAACTTTGCAATGTACATACAAGATGCAGAATGCATCAACACAAGACAAACAACAGTAAATTATGAGCTCTGATCCAGCAGTTTTATTTTAAATGTTTATTAAAGCAAAAACACCTTTAGATTTGGGAAAGGTAGTGTTAATTTTCTTACAAAATTATATAGTGGACTATACACACATCTAAACTGTCTTTTAGAATAATTTGTTCTCAATTCATTTTGTTACAGCAAATAAAGATTTCTTCCACTACTACTCTCTGATACAGGAAAAACAAAGAGGGAAAATCAACACAGTAATTAAAGGGGAGAAAACAATGCCCTATTTAATTACTGTCATTACTTTCTTCAACATCCACCTGTAATGGTAAATCCTCATATCTTTTTAATGGTCACTTAATATGTGATTATCTCTGGGATTTTCTCACTGCTGAGAACTAAACACTGATGTTTACTAGGATAGCATCAGCCTTGGCTGTCACTCAGGTTTCTCCAGTGTCTTCTTACTCCAAGGTTAGCACCTCAGTCATCACCTCTTCTGAAACTGACACAGGCTGTAGAACATGACCACATGTATGATATTCCAACCTGAAATTCACCAGTTGCTCAGCCTGAGAAGGTGATGCAGCACACCAGTTTTGTCAGCATTGCTGGAGGGACCCCTCTCACAAGACTACAAGATTTTGCTCAAAAGAGGAGAAAAAAAACAAAGAAAGAAAACATGGGAGAAATTCAGGTCCCTTTGTAACACCTCACTTCAGATGCTGATGAAGTTCCCAGAGTAAGGCAGCCAGATGTGTAACCCTAAATTCACAAATCATCCCTAGTTCATTGATGGGGCACAGCACTGTTCAGAGCCTGTGGGGACAGTGTTCCACCACAAACAGCAACTTCTCAGTCCCAGGTCTGTGCAGACTTCTCTGGAAGCCACTGTAACATCAGCCCCTTTACCACAGCAATCTCTACTGACACAGGAGAGGTATGATTTGGGTGCTTGATGTTATTCCATGCATTTCCCATGAGACCAAATTAAAGGTGAGAATCCCCACCCCCATGTAAAACACTGAAGATAAGCAGTTCAAATAAATGAATGTGTAAGAACAAGTTTATGATAAAAATTGTTTCTTTGGTAATGAGGATGTCATGATTCCAAGTATTCCTGCCTAGACTTATAAGGTAAAAAAGAAAAACAAAAGAAGAAATATTCAAGGACTTTTTCATCGTTCTTCCCCTCTCCTTTACTTTACAGTGCTTGAAATCTTATTTTCCTGATTTAGAATCTCAGAATTTTCGAATTTCTCACTACCAACTCCCTCATTCTCTGTAAACTACCACCACTATGCTAACCAAATACTCTATGGGCTTTTTTTTGTATGAGTGCACTGCACTCTACACAGTAACTAACACATCATAGAAGAGAAAAAGTCCTCCTCGGAGGACTAGAAATTAAGCAGTGTAATTAGTACAACAATTCAAATACCTTGCACGCCTTTTCAGAAGAAAACTCAGAGCTCACTGTTTCTTACCTCACTCAGCAGTCCTCCTCCACAGCCCACGTCAAGAATCTTCATTCCTGAAAGTGGACTTCCCAGATGATAATTACCACTCATGCTCAACAGAGTATCTCTGAAAGAAAAGGGATGTGATTAAGGTCGAACCCACAAGGTGCTTCAATAGATGCTGTGGCTATCTTAAGCACTGGTAATTGGCTTTTTTACAGTATTTTCTGAGGTCATACAGAAATAGTACATATAAAAAAAAATCTGTCTTCAAAACCATACCTAATAAATGGCACTCTAATATCATTCATAGAATGAAGGGCTGCATATTCTCCTTCTTCATCCCACCACTTATGTGCAAGGAGCTGGAATTTTTTCATTTCCTTTGAATCCACTGATGAGTGTGAAGTGCTGAAAGGTCTCTTCACAGTGAAACTAAATAATGAAAGCTGAATGTCATTAAACCAATACTAATATTTCCTGTCAGCTGAAATATGGGAAAAACAAATACTGCATCAGAAAATGCAAAAAGGTAAAACTCATGTTTCTTTAGAGATTCGAGTTCCACTTGTTTACCAGCATACAGATATTATACATGTATGGGTAACATATCTTCCCAAACAGATGGCTGCATGCTTGTCATTTTTAAGTTGGCAATTAGTAAAACAAGAAGAGGCCACATCAAACATTCAAATGTGTGAGATATAAAAACGACTCCACATGACACTGGCACGAAGTCACGAAGTCAAATTAAATTGTTACAGAAAAGAGTAGCCCTCATCACACAGGGTTATTTTAGCTACAATACTTACATGTTGCTTTTCATTTCAGTCAGAGAGACAGGCAAGCTACTACCAAATTTCAGTTGTCTTTTCCTGTTGGAGTCCTGAAGGATATCTCTCAGACCTGTCTGAAAAGACAGATCAGCATGGTCATCTGCATAAATAAAAGACATCCAAATGGAAAGCATCAGTTTTACAAGAAGTCAGAGACAAAACACCTAGCTGTAAGAGTGCTGCTCTAGCAGAACACTAACCATGCAAATCTTTGCACATTTGCTCACTATTGTACTTAGGGAATTGGGGATTAAATAAAAGAATGTATGCTAGTTCACCACCCCCATAGTCCTCAAACAATGTACAATAATTTGTACATAATTTCCACATTAGGAGACTGAATGGAAAGAGCTTTTTTGCAACTGAAATGTTTCAGTTAGCGTAAATTTCCTCAAAATGTTTACCCTGACCGTGAGCTGTGCACACACACACACTCAGCAGTGCTGGGTTTATTATGTGTTGGAAAGAGACGTACACAGCTGCACAGTCATTTTGCATTGTACGAACCGGTAAGGAAACCTATGCACAAAACCCCCACGGACGGAGCACAGACAGGCCAGGAACAATACGCTGCAATTGCTGTCCGCTCCTGCTCAGCCCACACTGGCTTGGCGAACACTCGCTCACACCCAGCTGCTGCCTGGTCACCAACAGCCCCGAATCACAGCGATGCCTCGCTGTACCCAGAGTAAACCACCCCTGAAAACGGTTTTAGACCGCAGTGAGCGATGGAGCGATCTAGACACCTCCGGACTGCAAAGGAAACAACACCGGACTGCAGGGGAACAACACCTTCCCGGCCGGCCGGCGCCGGGCTGGGAGTGCCGTGGGACGCGGCCGGCAGCTGCCAGACACGCCCGGGGCCGCAGCCGGCCGGAGGCTTGCGGGGCCCGGCTGTGAGGGAGCCGGCGAAGCGAAGCGCCGTTTCACCGCCCCTGCCCCCGGCCGCGCCGGGGCCTCCCTCCATCCATCCCTCCCGCTCTGCCGCGCCCGCCCAGCGCCCGCTCACCGCCCGCAGCCCCCGGCAGCACGGCCGCCGCCCGCCGGCGCCGCAGGGCGCGGGTGAGCGCTCGGGCCGCCCCGCCGCCCCATACGGCCATGGCCACCGCCGCCGCCGCCGCTCTCGCCCCGCCCCGGTCCGCGGCCGGCGGTGCCGGCTGCCTCGCCGGGCGGGCGCCGGGAAGGTTCCGCCCGGTGCTGGGGCCGGCGCGAATGGCCGCCCCTACCGTGGCACTTGTCTGGAGCAACTCTGCTTAAATGTGTGCCCCGTCATTGCCTTGTCTTGGAACACGAAAAAATCCGCAAGCAGAGGCTCGTTCGGATGACACAGCGACGAGCCCATAGCTTTCCGCCCCATCCATTACCAAGAAACACACCGGGCTTTCAGGGCACGGCTCAAAGTACAAGGGTCCTCGCTTCGGGGCAGGCTCAGAGGGAAGCGATCCCAGCAGCCGGGAGCAGAACCACTGGGCCCCAGCGTGTCTGGGCCTGGAGCAGCCCCCTAATGGAACCCATCCGAGCTGGCCTGGGCAGCTCCCTCAGGGGACCCATCCGAGCTGGCCTGGGGCAGCTCCTTCACGGGACCCATCCGAGCTGGCCTGGGGCAGCCCCCTCACGGGAACCAGCCAAGCTAGCATGCCGCTGCCTCTGTGAGAGGCTGCCGTGTCACGGTTTGCAGATGAAGTCCAGGCTGTGGCCCAGGAAGGAGAAGGGTTTCTGCTTTCCCTGCTCCCTCGCAGGTACTGCTGCACAGGGACCCGAACTGAGGTGAGTGGCCCTGGCAGTTCAGGGCTGATACACACAAATGGAAAAGAATTAAGCGAGTTTTTTTAAAGATTCATTTTCTGACGCTTTATTGAGCTGTAGGTCCAACAACAACGCCCAGTGAAAACCAGAGGTGTCTGGAAGGCAGCAGTGCAGAGCAACGCAAAGGTAAGCTGTGAAGCAGCGCTCCGTGCCTGCCATGCGGATGATCCCAGCCGTGTTCCTGCCTGGCTGTGCAGATGCTGGCATCCACAGGCAGGAGGCACGGCCTGCACAGCGCCAAGGGCAGGAGCATCCTCCGGGCTGCAGGAAATTTGGAGTGCAACCAGTCCTGGCTTGACTTCCCTCTAGTGCCAGCCTGCTTTATGAACTGACCTTGCTTGGTAATACAACCCTCACTGCTTGAAATCTGCCTGTTTACAGGTCTCCTGTAAATACAGTATAATTCATGTAGTAGTTAAAGTCTGGATTATTTTCTTTTTAAAGCTAAATAAGGCCTGCTGAAAGGGCTCAAAAAAGCTTGACAGCAATTAAACATATGGCAAACCTGCTTAGTATGTACCTGCCTCACTTTTCTACTCACCTGCCTTCTATCCAACAAAGCTCACAGTGCACTGGAGTTACAAGTCATTAATAACACCTCAGAGCTACTGAAAGTAACAGAGCTCCAACAAATCCCTTATGGATAGTCTCCTTAAGACACAAAACTAAGCCTTCCTTCAGGGCATGCATCCACATATTTTCAACTTCATTGCTTGTCATTCATTTAGCAAAGCAAACACAAAATCTGAGCAAGAGAGCCAAATCTTACATTGCCATTGCTTTTATATTTTTGATTTTAGAATTGCTTACAAGCAAGTAAATACATGCACACTGGGCATGTATTCTACTTAACAGGACAAGCTTGTTCGAAAGTAGAAGTGGCTATTCTATGAGACAGAGCCTCAAACACAAAACAGAGTTTTTGTTATTGTGCCATATTTCAAAACACATGTAGTTGCTCAATCTTCAAAGTCAGAATATTTACCCTACTACTCTTTTTTAGCCTATCCATGGCCACAGCTAATTCTTGTTCTTACATGGTGTAGCAGGCTCCTTGGGGTACATACAGACATTGGCTTGGTTGTATTCACCTTCAGAACAATTTGCATGGAAATCATTATTTCATTTGATTCCACACCATCCCTCATTTGTTAAAAAAAGTTTTCAAGGGAAATGCCTCCAAATGTCATGTTGCTACACAACATTCAAAATCCTATGTATTGCTTCCCTGTAGTGCACTGAAATGTTTTTGCAGCATTCATTTTAAAACAATACATTCCCATTTTTGTATGTATTTGCACATTTTAGGATAACTTCAGGTGTATGGAATTAAAAGAGCAGTTGTTATTTTAGCTTCTTCTGGTGAAAGACATTTCTAAGGGGAGTTTCCAAAGCCCAAAGGAATTTAATGTATGTGATGCTGACAAGAGTACCAAGGTGTATGTAATTACTGAGTGATGAGTAAGATTTCTGAAACAGTTACATACAGAGATCGTATGCTCTTTTTATTGGCATACAGTCACTACCCATAGAAGTGCATTTGTGTCAAAAAAATAATTTTCATATTTACAGGAAGTGACAGAATTCCAGTTGTTGGCAGAGTATATAAAGCTTTTCATACACAATCTTGTTTATTATTAGACAGAATATAAAATCTGAACTGAAAATCAAATTCAATGCATCCTGGAAACTGTATTCCTCAACAGCTTTTCTTAAGCTTATTTCTAGTTTCTTTCTGTCTCTCACAAGATGTCCTTCTAGGACATCTGAACTGTTATGCTACCTACTTGCCAAAATTCCTCACTCTTACCCAGAGCCAAGAGTGTAGTGAGATTGGATCAGTACATCATTATTTATATTCCTACCAATGCAAGTAAAAGTTGTGTGTTGTAAATTAAGCCTTATTTTGCTAATAAATATGACTGCTTATTCTATATGAATGATATAATTGAGGGGGGTGTTATAATTTATAACTGATTATTTATCTCTAACAGTGTTTTGATAAACATGCATGTATTCACTAGCAATTAGCTTGCTTATTAAACACATAGTTAAAATGCATTTCTTTGCCCTGAAGCAGTTCATTTCTGCATCTTATTTATGAAAAAAATTACAGTGGAAAAAAGCTGCATAGCTGAATTTTGATGTAGTTAAATGGATTTATCTATTCATGAAGACATGCTTTCCAAGCTGCCTGTACCAGTACCATTTTTTCTTGAAAGATTGAGCCAATCAAAGAGAACTTACTTCAATGTTGAGCCTTTTACCTTTTCCACAACTGGTGTCATACCAGACCTTTCAGGCACAGATCTCTCCCTGAATTTATGTTCTTCTGTAACAGTCACTGGCCTAGAGTTGGGTATTGTCGGTTTGTTTTTTAACTTCTATTATTTCACACTCTTGTTTCTAATAGCAATAGTCAATTTCCTTAAGCAGGTAATCAGTGACCTCTTTCATTTTATGGTAATATTAAAATCAAAAATTTAGTGGCATTGCTAATACATCAGTGTATCAGCTTTACACGAGTCATAATTCTTGTGAACTAAGAACCACCTTCAATATTCACTATGCATTTAATGCATGTGCCAAAATGTAAAGTTAACCTATTGTCAGTTTCCCATGTGCACTGAGTGATGTTTATAAACATGCTCCATAAAAACATCTACAATTGTGAGATGTGTGTAATATGCCTGAACATCCAAAGATCTCTCTGAAAACTGGGTGAGGAATAGAGTTCCAGAGCTCAGCACTGCCACATGAGATCAGTTAATTGCACATATTCCTAATGGGGTTCAGTCTGTTTAAGTATAGTTTGTATTACAGTGACCCATATTTTACACAAACAGCATATAGTACCAGCTAGACCAAAAAAAAAAAGGGTTATTAAAAAATCTATTATACATAACTAAAGAAAAATAAGATGTCTTTTCTCTGTTCTTCCACACCCCCAATAAAGTAATCTTATAATGTCCATTGATTACAAGTGTTTCACGTTAAATCTTTTTCAAGTACTTTAAAAATCTGTTATACCAAAAAAGCTGCCTTTTTCTTTTTTTAAAGTACTTTCTACCATATACCACAAAATTCAGGTGCAAGAATTTTAAACAAAAAAATGAACTAAAGAGCTTTATTGACATCACAGTACATTCAATAGTAATTTTAAGAACATTACAGCTGAAAGAGAATGGCCTGTTTTATAGTCTTAATAAGCACTACCGTTCTTGAAAAAATGTAATACAAAGAAATCCTATTATTCTGAGCAGCATTTGGAAAAAATACACCTATTTACAAATAAAAAAAAGGATTCTGGTTTCACCTACATAGCCACAATGTGCCTCTATAATGAGACAAGCCTTTTATAACTCATGGAATTTTTAAACATCATAGCACTGGTGCCATAAATTCCTCAGCGTTTACGACGAAGAGGAGTTGTTGATCTGAAAAATAAAGGAAAAGGGGGAAAAAGTTAATTGGAAAAAATAAAAGACCCCCAAACCCACACACACTTTAGCCTTAGTAATTAATAGTTTTAAAAGATTTTCCAAAGTTACTTTTGCCTAAGACAAAGTTTAATAAATACCATACTTTATTAAAAAGGTTCATATGCCGTACACATGAAGACGAATATAAAAAAACTTTTTAAAAGTCAGACAAAGTACTTAAAAAGTATACTACCTTGATCGTGACTTAGACTTGTGTTTGCGGCTTGCCTTCTTACCAGACCTTTGAGATTTCTCCATGGAGCATGACCGAATATGCTTCGATTTCTTAGACTTCTTTTCTTTACTGCTTCCTGGTGATTCAGAACTACTCCTTGCACTAGATTCAGAGCCTGATCGTTTTTTGCTATCTTTGGTAGTAACTTTTTTGCTTTCTTGTCTGGAATCCTGTCTTATTATTTTCACACATATTGAATCACTGCGAGAGAAAGTTCTTTCGCTGTCTCTTTTTCTCTTTAATCTACTGTCATCATGATTGCCAGCCTTACTTTCTTTTTCCTCTTTTTTGGGCTTATCTTTTCTTTTTTCCTGATCTCTCTCCCTTTCTCTGTTCTTTTTTTTGTCTTTATCTACACCTCCACCCTGCTCCTTCTTCCTTTCTTGATCTTTACCCTCACTTTTATGTTTGTGCCTATTTCCAGTAGGGCTCCTACGCTGCTCCTCGGCTTTACGCCGGTCCCTGCTCCTGCTGCGGCTCGCGCGGTTGGCTCGCCGGTCTCGGGAGCGGCTGCCGCTCCTCCGCCTATCCCAGCTTCTCTCTCTCGAAGGACTGCGATTTCTCCGCCGCTCCCCCCTTTCAGCGCTGCGATTTCTACTAGATCTTCTCCTTTCCCTTATTTTCTCCCTGCTCCTACTCCTCTCCCTCCTGTTCCTGTGGGAGTAACTCCTGCTCCTACTGCGCCTAACTTTATGGGACGGCGTCCTACTGCGGCTGTGTCTCTTCTTCCTCTTGGGAGAGGAAGAACGTGAAGTGCTGCGACTGCTACCTGAGCTAGTGCTGTACGAAGAACTGGACACTGTGCTGCTACTGCTGCTGCTCCTGCTATTGCTGCTGCTGCTGCCACTGCTAGAGCTCCTCGACCCACTCCTTCCTGTCCTCTCTTTACCCTCTTTCTTGAGTTCTACATCAGGAGCGACTGCATTTGGAGATCTCTTCTTTTCATGAACCATATCTGCTTCAATTTCTTTTGCCTCCTGTGATGCTAAGTTACTATTCTGTTCTTTGTTGGTAAATTCATTCATCTCTTTTGAAACTTTTTCATTTTGTAGCTTTTCTTCTAAAAAAAGAAGTACACAGGAAATAAAATGCAATTAATTTCGAGCAGTATGTCAGTAATTTCCACACTATTACATTGACAAAATCAAGTTTCCAAGCACCTCTCATAATACTTAAAATTAAAACACTGCCACTATACCAACTACTTAACAAACCACTCTCTTTTCTTATAATTCTAGAAAAGTTGTCCTCTTGGTTTAGTAGAGCCCAGTCATTTTAGTTATTATATTAGTCATTAATGTTATTCCATGTTTTAATGGCTTAAGATGAAGTTCTCAAACAAACATCCTGGAACACCAGAAGTCCCAAAATTATCTACACAAAAGACTTTTTCCTTTTGCAACCTTTCTGCACACCTGGTTCTCCCTTTCTGCTTCCTACAAGACTCCTCATCAATACAGCAGAAAGTACTGATGCTTCTTGCCTTTCTTAGAGCCCCATTCATCTGGGTTTGAGGATTACTGTCTGGTCTGAAGAAGCTGTATTTCTCACATAGTGAGACCCTCAGAGCATTTTTCAGAGGTTTCCAAAATAAAAATTATTTTTATTTAATCTAGGATTCTTTGCATCACTGCCAACCTAATCTCCCCATTTTAAATTAAATCCAGAAAAAATAACTGACATACATTTTTTGCCTTAAAATGGGCTTTTGATGTGGGCCATAATTTCTTGAATTAATTTAGGGAATAAAACTGCATCCAGAAATCCAGAGTGGTCCAAATGGCAGCTAATGGTCAAATTTAACCCAGAAAACAATTCCAGCTGGTCCCTAAGTTATTAGGCAATACAGGCTAGTGTATATTAGATAATGCTGTATTGTCCATTAGAAATCTTCCACCTTTCCAAAACACTGCTACAAATGAGACTCTGCACTAGCATTCTTCAGTATTATGGACATACAGAATCAGCTGCTTTACACCCTGGTTTTGCATTTCTGCAAATAGTCTCACGGAGATGTCTCCACACTGACATCTGGCTTCCTGCACTAGGAGACAGAGGTCACAGGCACCACTCAGACACTCTCCATATGGCTGTGCTTTTATGCATACATCTTCCAACACTCAAAGAGAGACAGGACTATTAAGAAAACCAAAAGTTTGGCCAGTCCAGCCTTTCATTAAGGGCTCCGTATGTCTTATTTTCAGGCTTTTAAATAAAAAGTTAAAGGAGGAAACCATCAATTTGAAGTTCTATCATAACAGCACTTTCTCCTCCAGCCTGTGAACTTGGTTCATGACTTCTTAACACTGCATCCATCTTGAGACAGCTCTTCAGCACTGGGATCAAATGTGCTACCATTTTGGCCTACATTACTTGTACAAAAGGACAACCTTACCTTGTATGGAGAAGCAGAAGAAAATCACAAGGTTTTTGGTTTTTTAATTTGAATTAAAAATCCATTATTTAAAAATTTAGTTTCAGATTTTTTTTTGCTTAAAACATGTTTCTTTGCCATCAATTTACATACACTAAGTAGTAAACTCCCTATACAGTGGCACAGTAAGAAGACATCCTATGGTTTACCTTCTAGCTGTTTTTCTAGTAGTAGTTGCTGTTCTCTCTCTTTTCTCCAAAACGCTTCCTGTTTTTGCCTTATTCTGTGCCGTAATTCCTCATCATCAGTATCAGATGATTCAGAGCCTCTGTCACTCCTCTCATCTTCACTGTCTCCTGATCCATAACCACCCAGTCCACCTGCGTGCATAAAGTCCAGTCTATCACGAGGAAAGATTAAGCTTTGTTCTTAATACTTCTGTGAGGCAAAGAGGAGAGTAACACTGCCCTTCCTTCACTTCCTTGTCTCTGAAGAAGTCACTTTATTCTGGTAAGTGCCAGTGCTGTTTGCCAGTGTGTTCAAGGGCCCCGTATCTGCTTTGATGGTCACTGTCTGCTTCTACTCCTTCTGGAACAGCTTGTTTATTTTCAGCAAGCAACCACTGTGACCATGGTACTTTTTCCATTGTATGGAAAGGCAAAAAAGCTGCCTGTGGAGAGTGTAACAGTGCCTGCCTCTGTATCAGCAACAGGACAGAAAATGCCTGGGATCTTTCCCAGAAGACATCTCAGCTGCCTCCAAAGTCCAAGGCTACAGAAATTCTGAATGCCATATCAATTTTTTCCATATGATTTAGAAAACATTGCACTTTGACAGGTATGGAGATGGAATAGAAACAGACTTTCTTCTCCCCCAGAGATATTTAACTACTGGACTGATAAGGATAAAGTCAGTTTAAACATGACATGGATTTCTTTCAGTCTGAGGTCCTTAGGATCTTTACTGAGTTAGTTTTGAAACATGAATACTTGTGATGATAACATTTAATCTAATTCATCAATATTCCATGTAATGAACACATAACTGATCACTGACACTGCTGTAGTACATTTTAGATGATAAAAGTCATGTTGGAAATCTCTTGCAGTTGTGTCTCAAGCTGGAATTTCAATCTCTCTTTCCTGTGTTGTTTCTGGCAGTATATGATTTGGGAGCCTTTGTGTTTATGTAGCTTCTCAATAAAATAATAATTACAAAGATTATAATATTTTTATTTATAGACTTTCACATTACTCTTCTATCAACTTTCCCCTCTGGTTCATATGGATCAAAACAGAAGAAAAGTATGAAATAGTATTCCTTTCTTTGAAGGCTGCAGTGTGCTTCTGAAACTATCATATTTTGACAAGTAAATTTATCTAAAATTTTTACATATTTTCAAAATTAGGGCAAGATTCTCATAAACTAAATCATACTGCCTAGTCCTTTACTCCAGCAACTATCCCACTTATATATCAGTAGGACCACCTGTGGAACAAACAAAGGTGCTGATAATGATAAAGTTATCAGAAAGTGACCCATACTCCCAGGCAATTAAAATCTAGTTTCAAAATGCAATTTCTAGAAATGCAAGGCAAAAGTGAAACTCCCCCTTTAAGCCCTCTCAAAAATAAGGAACATACTTACCGAGTCCAGTGAGGGAAGCCAGTGCACTGGACTGTGCCAGCTGTTTTGCAGGAGCTTTGTATCACATCAACAACAGGAACAACATGTTAACACAAATAGCCACGATTTCATAGTCATGAGTCTATGGTATTGTTAAATCTACTACTATTGCTGTTCTTTGGAGGGAGAGAAGAAACATTAAAAACGCATCATCCATTTAAAACCACTTCTAGATTTTCTGACCATGAAGATTTAGAATTTAACTGCAAATTAACAATGAACAGAAAAAACCCAAATATATACTCATAATTCACTTTCAGCATCTGCACATAATTTTCAACTTCAGTAGTTACATACTTAGATTAACTCTGTTATGTTAAAATAATCTGTTCTGTAAGTACAATACATGTTAAGAGCAAAAGCAAATTAATTACTAATTGAGGACTCAAAGTTCATCTCTTTTCACTTCTGAACAGCTTTGAGATAAAGATGATAGTAGTAAGGAACAGCTACAACTCAAGAGTCATTGACACACAGGTACCATTTTAACTGAAATGAATTGTATGAAAAAAATGGAATAACTCAAGTAACTCACAATACACTGCACAGGACAACAGTACATGATTACTGGATTTGAACTCTACCAAGTTGGATGCATTATACTGGAATTGTTCTTGAGGGAGAACTATGGAGGTTAAATGTTCTAAAGACATGCAAATACAGAATTTTTGCAGAAGAAACTAAAAAGAAAAAACCTCCCAAACCCTGCATACCTTTAGTTGCTTTACGGTGGACATCTTTGGCCACATAATAGATTTCTTCATTTGTGACATCTAAGAGAATCTCTGTCAGCAGCATTTTTGTCAGCATCATCTGAAGAAAATTGCACATACAATTAAAGGCCAAAATATCTTGAATAAATTCTGCATTCAAATTATATCCATACAGCTTCACTTCTTTTGATGACTATGAAAGTCATCTCCTGCACATTTTATTTAATAACTTCTTTCAAAGGACATGACTAAAAAACCAAGAAAAGATTGAAGCTGTTTAAATGTGACCTGATTTCACAACTCTGAAGTTTCTATTTTGACTGTGAACTGTGTCTGCATGTATTGCAAATAGCTATCCAGGCACTGATCTTAATGTCTAAAATTATTATAACAATGAATATCTAAATCAGCAATGTACTTAGACTGATTCCAATTATTCTTTCACAAAATAAAGAGCACTTTTCTGACTGGTATGCTGCCTGTAAAGACCATCAGCGGTTCCTTATGCAGCATTTTATGATTACATATTTTCTACAAATATTGAAAAAAAATTTGAGGTGGTAGCTAGTTCTCCAAGTCGTTTATGTCTGGCCACATGCTCTACAAAAATATATTCATCAAACTTAGTAGAATTCAGGGCCTTAATTAATAAGAATTCACAAGAGTGAAGGTTGTGCAGACAGAGTGAAACTATTGGTGATCTAGGATTTAGGGTTGTAGCACTTCCTTGCAAGAATACATTTCTTAAATACCCTTTTATAGGAACAGAGGCTGAAACACAGATTTGAAATGGGTGCACTTAATCACTAAAAGTCTTCAGAAATTTGTGAAGAACCTACAATTAGTAAAGATCAATGTAAAGATTTTAGTCATTACATTCTTTCACTATTGTGCTAAATATGAATTACATAACTGATATCCTTGTTTCTATAGGAAAGACAGCATTATGAACAGATGCAAATATAACCCTATATGAACCCTGCAAATATAACAGATGCAAATATAACAATGCATACTGCACCTCTGTTGACAGCATTGGGCATAGAACAAGTGATTTACTTTGATATGCCTGAAAAGTATGAGCAGTTAAACAGAAATACTTAGTGAGAACTACATTATTAATACCATTTGATACTCCTTTTCTTCTTCTGTCATTTCTGGTTCACTTTGCTCCTCTTGAGGAGCTGGGGATGGACTCCTGCTGATTTTCCCAACACTTACAGCTTCTGTGTTTTCAGCATCTTCATCTTCCTCATCACTGTCCTACAAGTACAGTATCATACACTTCAGGAAAAATTTAAATATCAAGCTCCTTAGTTTCTATTTTTAATAGTCAGCTTCATTTACTTTGTACTGAAATCTGTATTACAAGTTATCATAAAACTATTTATTTTCTCCTTTCCTAAAAGACATGCAGGTACATGTACCTACACAAGCTAAGAAAATACTTAGTTGTCAGTTCCCTGCCAGACATATACTTTGGACTACAGAAAATATAACTGCTAAAATGAAGGCAATGCAAGGTTGCCTAAATTGGCTCAGTTTAGCAAATACAGGTATCTGAATATTTTCAGCTGCTGACTTGCATTTCTGACTTTCAAAGGCTCTGTACATTCCAAAAGGGAAAAAAAAGTCCAATTTCATCCTTGTTTCTTTGCTATTACAGAACAAATTATATACTTCTACCTCTTAGCCATTAAAATCTTCAAAACATCAAGTAATTATCAACAGAGCAGCAGCTTAACCTTACTTTAAAAAACAAAACCAACGTGGTAACCAGGAACACAGAGTCTCTCCTTCTAAGAGACTAAAAAGTTGATACCTTTCAGGAAATACAAATCTGAGCAAAAAAAAACCCCTTATACTTACAAATTTACTTCTCTGAGGTAACCGTGGGCCATCCCCTTCTTCAGCCTCCTCACTTTCCTTTTTCTCTTTTTTAGACATCTGTGAACGTTGCTGCTCCATTCTCTCTTTTTCCAATTTTTTCTGTTTTTCTCTTTCCATCTTTTCCAGGCCCTCACGAATCCAGGCAGGCAGAGTTCTACGCTTCACAGCATCTACATAAAGCAAGGTTTACAGTTTTGCAAGATGAGAAAACTTCCCCCCACAAAAAGGAATAAAAATATGCCCCAAAATAAAGAAGCAAACCCCCTATCCCCATCAAAACAAGTCCCATATCTGATTGTGGGGAAAAACATTTATAACTGCTTTTTCTTTCCCTGCTCTTTTACTTGCTATTAAAAAGAAAAAGGTCTTCAAATTTTGCAATTCCTTATAAAATACAGCTTTTAATTTTTCATTAAGGAGTGGTTAACATGTACCAATCTGGGGAGGCTCCTGCTTCACAGGCATGGTGATAGGTGACCGCTGTCGATCTCTGAATGAGGGTCTTTCCCTTCGGTTCTGAGTAGGTGCAGGAGGTGCTGGAGGACCTGGTGGCCCTGGTGGTCCTGGCTGCCAATAAGGTGGGTGAAATCCACCTTGAGGTGGACCAAAAGCAGCCCCATGCTGAAAGAGTAATGCAGTTTATTTTTCTTCACATGGTAACACTAAATGCAGCATGTGAGCAAGTCGGTCTACAAAAATCCATGCAAGTAGGAATCCATGATTTCTATGCTACTCTTTTACTGTGGTTCCCAAGAAACAAGTTTCTTTTAAATATTTAATGACTAAACTTAGACTTAAGCAAGGATACTTAACAAACCTGAAAGGGCTTCAACCAATCTCCTTTCACATTGTGCTAAACATTAAGCTCTATAATCACCATCTATCTCCATCAGTTCCATGCCAGCTTAGCATCAGAGCATGCAGTTAAATAAAGAGTGTACAAAACTAAGATTTAAAAGTCTAGCTATGTTAGCAGTCTTTTAACTACAGCATGAGAACAAAAAAAGACCAGCCTTTTATTACATAAGAATTTTGCACTATGTACTTTCCAGTAATCCTTCACAGGTCTTATTAATATGATTAAAATATTAAATGCATAATATGCAATTTTAGTACAGATTATGGGTTCTGGGCAACCTCTATACAACCCAAAAATCACAAGTCTTGAGGCATATATGAGGAGTTTTTTATTTTAATATTTACTGCCCAGAAATGCTAAATGAAACTATTTAAGAAGAGAGTGTACAGGAAATAGAGTACAGTATCAAATATTCCACTGAGTATTTAAGTGACTAGCACTAAGGCACTACAATTTCAGGCTAAGCATCCCTCTTTCATTCAATGCCAAACAGGTTTTCTGTAGTATTTAGAGAAGCTAATTGTAAGAGTTTGTCCCATGACAATAAACAAAAATTATAATAAACTCACATATTGGAAAATTATTAGTTCCCTATTTAACAGCGCTGTTCAACAAGAGAATTGTAAGAGGAAAAATAATCTAGAAGATAAAAAATAGCCTAGAAGATAACAAAAAATTTCTGCCCATCTTCCCATGTATTTGTTTATGAATAGGAGGTAGGTTTTTAGACAGCTAGTTTGTCATTTACATCAGGAGTTCTGAAGAAAAATACTGAAAATAGAGGGAAGATACAAAACTTCTTTGTGTTTAAAGGTCTGTCTAATGTACCCTGCTATTATTAGCAACAAAACCACCTACATGTTTATTATACTATACAACTTATATGCCAGAATGAAGAAAAAAGTGGATATGGATTTTTTTTTTTTTAGAAATACCATTGTTTATTCAAAGAATCTCAGTAGATAGATATGGAAAAGATCAATGGATCATCCAGTCTATCTCCCTGCAAATACAGGACTGTTTCCTGTGGTACATTATCTAGCATATTTAAGCATATATTTCTAAATTTATTTTTTTTTCTTCTCATCTTTTTTGTTTTTTTTTAAACACAAAGCTACATAATGTTAATTTATATACTGGAACACAGTGATTCATTTTAATACTGCAGACAACAGCCATTTCTTATTAATACTGTAGAAAAATAAAACCCTTTGGCCTCTGAAGAGAACTGAGAACTTTAAAGTATCTTCT
Organism: Melospiza georgiana; assembly: GCF_028018845.1. Taxonomy (NCBI): domain Eukaryota; kingdom Metazoa; phylum Chordata; class Aves; order Passeriformes; family Passerellidae; genus Melospiza; species Melospiza georgiana. The sequence continues at coordinate 9,654,855 of NC_080432.1, read as the reverse complement.
GTCAAGTGTTTGGTTAAAATGTATCTTAGCAGATAACAGATTCTGTAGATGTTGGCAGAACTGTAGAGTGAAAGCCGCCGCTAGATGATATTAGAGGAACACATCCATGGGAGGGACTCTGCGCGCCTACACTACTAAAGCAACAAGTGTTTCACCTGATAGTCAAACTGGTTCACTGGCCCCATTGCAAAGTTATCGGGAGGTGCCCCAAAGTTGTGATTGTTCTGGTTAAACATGTGCCTGTTGTCAGGAGTAAATTCCCCACTGTCCTGGCTGTTGCTGTCTTCCGACGGAGGAACAATTTCCATTTGACCTGGGGGGGTTGGAGCCATCCACTGCTGATCTGGAGGTGGGTGAGGGGGCTGGTGAGGCATTCCCCATTCTGTTCAGGAGTCAGAATACAATTCGATACCAAGTTAGTATCATTTATGTGAGTCACCAATCACTCAGTGTTCTTGCATTTATCACAAGGTTCCTCAAAGCATCACAGATGATAAAGCAAGGAAGAATCATCCATCTGAAGACTATATTATACTGTCTCAATAATTTCTTCAGCTAAACAAAGGAAATACAAATAGCTATAGCTGAACTTAAACATGCAGTTGGGGGACAGAATTGGACAGGTACAGACATCCTCTAAATTTGTTTTTATAAATTTCTAGTAATACTGAGTTCACCACAAGACTTATAAATTGCTTGAACTTAAAAAACTCCTCCTTCTCTACATCAATTTTGAAACCAAGGAGCAATTTTACTATTTTGCATAATAGACTTGAAATACCTACTATGGAAGGAAAATGGTGTTGGTAAGCAGCACAACCACTGAAACCAGTGAAACCTGTGCCTTAAAGTCTTGAGTCCTGATAACGGATGATTTCTTGGATTGCCCAATATCTAGCACAGGTTCCAGAATAAGCTACAGTCATAAGCCCTGAAACATAGGTTACAATTGGCTAACAGAGTGAAAAGGAATGAATTAATAGCTCGTGTGGCCATAATTTTTGACTGACTCCTTAAAAAGATAAAAATTATGTGCACTATATAGATACTTATAGACCATAACAGAGCTGCCTTATAATTCTCACCAGTAACAGAATTAGGATCTAGCCTCTCATGTTAATTCCTACCTTCCTTCCAGTCCTTCAGAACATTTTTCTAATTTTTACTGTCCTTCCCATCTGTATCATAATTGCATCTATTACTGTAGCAACTAAAAAGTGCTATTATAGCTTTTCTATTTCTGTGAAAATTTCTCCTTACTGTACAAAAATACAGCTAGAATACACTCTGCCATGTAGAAAAGTTAAAAATTCTCACATGTGCCTACAGTAACTTGTAGCCTAGTGCAGGTAGGTGAAACCTGATGGCTACCTCCCTTTTATTACACACATATAAGATCTACCAATAACATATTAAGCCTACTTATATTAAATGTTGCATTTCAATACATTTGGACACTGAAAACTGGGAGTGTTATTCTGTCAACCACTAACAAAATCAAGTACGAAGTGCAGTTTTCCCCAAAACAACCTAGGACATGCACATAGGCCCACTATGCTGCTCATACACTTCAAGTTGCATTACAGTATAGTGGCATAACCCAGCTTTCAGAAAACCATTTCAGAAAAATTCTTAGCGGAAAATAACCCATTTCTATCCCATTCTTATTACCAGTGGTGTCTTGTGAAATTTTAAAAAGAAAATTAATTTTTGGGAAAAAATAAAGTTTGGAGGAAGTAAAAAATACAGAAAATAATCAATACCAACAGAAGAGCACAATCACCTTTAACTTACAATGACTGAAAAATGCTGACAATCAGATACCTAAGATAAAAGGATAAATCCTAAGTATATGAAACACAATAAACCCATATTTTTCACACGGACTTTTGCTGATCTTCCTTTTTAAAGATTTTTTGACATGTAAAGCCAGCATCAGTTATACTGTGACCTCATTCTACACTTCAAGATCATGCCAGAAGCAGGTATTACACTACAGGAGAGGCAACAGTAGCTCTCTGAGTAGGAGCTGTGATTTATTAATCAACTGGTAGTTTCGCATTTTGAAGCCTGAGGGACAGGGCATGTTCGCACCAAAAAAATCTGACAAGAATAAAATGAAAAAACATGAAAAAAAGGAATGAACAGCAAGGGAAACAAACCTGGCTGCCACATTCTGTTGAAATTGGGATCCCCCTGAAAATTATTATGGTTGTTTGGACCAGACTCTATTCCTGAAATGTCCTGTCCGTTTGGCATCATTCCTTGTTGTTCCACCACGTTCTGTTGCCCTGAGGCTTCTCGCTGAGCAATCCATGCTTGAGCTAATGCAGCCCAGTCAATCTGGCCTAAAATAAACAGAGGAAGTTAAAGAGGTTAGAACTCACATGTCTGAAGTTCAACACTGTTTCTCAATTACATGTCTTATTGCTCAAGATAAATGGGCAATATTTACCTTCAGCAAGCACTGTGAGCACCATTTAAACTTATTCACAGTGTACAGTAAAAAAAACAAAGCAAATGTCAGTGTACACACTTGCTGAAGTACAGTTTCTCTGCATATGTTCAAAGGCAGATCATTTTACATTAGCACTGAATGAGTGGTAGTAATGCACTTTTTTATATGTGAGCTAATTTTGACATCAGAAATTAATATACATATCCTTATACTATAAATTCATGAAGATTTGAGAGTAAAAAAGATATAGTTGGAAAATTATTCTTCAATGTAATAACCCTTGCCAGATATTATGTTACAGTTCTCTCTCCCATTCTTTTTCTTTACTGCCATTCCTATCAGTAAACAAATAAATTGCACTCTCAGATAAGAACACTAGTATGTCTTCTGCTTATTATCAAATTAGGAAAACCTTCCAGTAAATTTAACAGAAATTAAAGTGACAGTAAAAACTGTGTGCCTGATCACTTTGCATTAGTATTAAATACACACCTGCACTTTCATCCATTTCTCTATTTCTCTTGATATTATGAATTGTTGCCATCACATTCTCAATTTAAGGTATATTATGTTCTACTCTTTAAAGCACTTGGTGGTTTTGGTGGGGGAAAAAAATTCAAACAAGAGATGATGATTATCACCGCTGTAGCCTAAATCAAGAATTGCATTGGTCTTCCAGTGAGATTTCTTTCTGTATATACAATCTGCATTAATACTTCTGCCACACAGGTACTGAATAAAAAAGCATATTCTCTCAAACAAAGGATTTAGCTTGGCTAAAGAACTGACAGGGATACATGTCTAGTAACAGAGGTCTAAATGTTGATCTGTATGATAAAATGGTGGTAAGATAAAATGGTGGTAAATTGTGTAGGATAACTCAGGTTTCTTGCTTGTATTTGCGTATTATATATTAACTGTGTGAAAACATTTGTATGAACCTTTGTATGTTTTCTAGTTCAGAAAAGCATCATAAATGTATTCTCTTGAGAGCAGCTACAAAGGCAACTATGAGTCATACTCTGTCACGAAGATTCAAAAATTTCAATGACAACACATGAAAAGAATGAATCCACAAAGCTTTCTATATACTTACTTGGATCTTGCTGGTGCTGAAATGACTGCATCCACTGCTGTTGGTTCAAAGGCCATTGCTGCCAAGGTTGTCCACCTTGATCCCACATCTTTTAAGTCTTTATATAGTCTATATTTCAACTAAAAATAATAGTTGTATGTTTAAATAGATGCCCATGAAATATCACATAACTGAAACTTACATAACTGCAGATATAGTTAAGCCTTGCAAAGCAAGCTGAAGCAATGCTGGCTTAATATTTTAAGCTGGAGGAAATGGTTCATCCTTTTGGAGTAATATCTGAAATATTACTATAAGATTTCAAGAGTCTAGTATGATTTCTCTGTATTTTCACAAAGAAATTAACTACCAAATGATGTTCAAGGAGAGATATGACAAGTTTGTACGACAAGATCTCAACTGGCAATAAATGCAATTTAAAGCAAGTCAAAATATAAAAGGCATGATTGGTATCTTTGCCTGCTTCTTAGGGAAAAGATGTGTATTTCTTCAAACAAGTGTCATGCAAGGCTGTTAAGCAAGACAAAAGTCACCAAATGGTAAAACACATTGTTAATGATTGCACAGGAGAACTGCACAGGTACAAGACAGTGCCCGCATGCATGTTATGCATTGTACAGACTCTTTTTAACTTCTAAATATAACCTTCAAATCTGAGAAAGATAAATAAATATGACCACACAATTACCACATTGCCCCTTAAAATCCTGAGAAACAATTTTTGCTGTGCTGTATATATCCTCACTGAGCAGGCAGCAGCAGAGCTCCACAGCCTGCTTGCAGTGCAGCTGCAGGGCCAGCTCTGGGTGAACGTGCTGAGGCACAGCAGTGCAGGCAGGCGTGCCCCAATGGCACACAGCTCCTCACAGTCATCTGTACCTCCAGCACACACCTAACCTGCCACACATGAGAGCAGCCACCTGCACTGCTCCAAACAGCTTCTCCAAAAACAAAGACTAGACACAGTTCTGGGAACACTTCACTCCAGAAGCTGTTCCCAAAAACCAGTATGGTAAGAATGCACTGAGTGTGACCCCCTCTGCCCTACCCAATCTTTTAAGAACTTCTCAACAGGCTTTTCACTCAATGAATATATCCTCATGGAATTTAACATACAACCCCTGAGTTCACACTGTTCAAACATCAAGCCTGTAGGTAGTTTCAAACACTCCAAACTTAAAAGAAAGAGAAAGATTCATTCCCTGAGGTCACAGGAGCAGCGTACAGGACCCAGCCGTGGCTCACAGCCAAGTGCAATACAGAAGAGATGAATAGAGCCTCTCTGCTTTAGAGCAAACCAGCTCAAAGCAGCCAGTGCCGCTTGGGTGGCCAGCCAGGAGCAGCCCCAGTGGCCCTGAGGGAGCAGGACACACACCCCACAGAGAGAGCCTGCTCTCTGGAGTGGCACCTGCTCACAAAGGCATCCTGAGCTCGCCAGCTCACACAGGGACTGCATGACGGCACGGGCAGAGAGCCTCACTCCACAAAAGTGCACCACCAAGAGCTGCACTCAACATCAGAGGCACTGGGCCAAGTAGAGATGAACACAAACTTGTATTTTGCATACTTCTGTCAAATGAAATCCTTTATCTGAAAAACTGTGGATCACCTTTGTTTTGAAATCATTTACTGTCAACACTGTACAAACATTACACCTGTGGCTCTGAAACCTTCAGCTGCATTTTGGGGGCAGGGGCTTCAAACAAGACCATATCAACTTTGGCAACAGGGGGAGTATTGGGCAAAACCTATCTAATACTTTATTATTTTCACTACCTTTTCTTGCCAAACTAAGTATGGAGGCTTTTTCCCATTTCATGAATACTTTTATGCTATCCAAACCTTTAATAATTGAAGACACCGCCCTTTCTCTTGTCTCTTTCTTTTCACAATTTTATCTGTACCTAGGAAATTAACTTTTTTATACCAGCTGAGTGTATGGGGTGGCTACTAATGCAGTTATTGCAACATTTTAACTGATCCCTTAAATTAGCTCTCCAGGTATTCCTAGACACATATATCATACACTAGATATGAGGAACTAACTGCAAATACTATTTTCACCCTAAAGAAAACTGTAAGTAAATGTTTTTTCCTTCCCTCAGTTCATCTTTTCATCCAGAATAAAGATTCTTTCAAATGTCAAAATAAATTTGTTTACATATTAAAAGTTCCAAGAATTGGGGTTTCAGACTGCCACTGCAGTGCACAGCCTCATGGTACCGCTCCCTTTGTTTGCAGCTGTTAAATCCCACTAGCACTAATCAACATGGATTTCACTAACTCTGGTAGCATTTTTTTACCTCAATACATAGTATGTTGCAACAAGTGTGTGGAATTACACTAAAACTCAGCAAAAGGTTGGTTTTTTTCACTAATAAGACTGCTTTGCATATAATTGAACGCAAAAAATTACACATTTAAATACCAATTTCTCTCATCAAAATGTAACAATATTAAGACCACTTCTACAAATGCAACTAAATTGGAACCTCCTACACAGTTTTTACGTGGTAGGATTAGATGAGATTTATTTTTACTGGACTTGTTCTATCTCTGTCCTAAAATCTTCAGCATTACAGATTTTTTTAAACATGTTCCAGCTAACACAATTATATATTTATTTCTCAATTGAAATGGACACTTAGTATTCTGCCTTTTTTTTTTCTTTACTCTCAGGCCTTGATCCTCACTATGGACAAACTGAAGCACTTGTTTTGATCATTAATAAGGTCTAAGACAACAAATGCCTCCACATCTCAGTAAAACCTGCCCTCAAGACAATAACTGCCTTATTATTTTACAGGGTATTCAAATAAATCTTGTAGGAAAGATACATTACCTTGCAGCCCTGTACCAAGGGGCACCTGAAATGGTGACCAAGGGACAGAGCAGTGCCCTCAGAGAGCAGCAGCAATCATTCACTGATGGCTGCCCCATCAGCAGGTTGCTGTGCCCTAGGACAGCGAGGCCAAGCCCACACTCCTGCAGGAAGGGGTGCTGCAGGACCCCCCATGTCCCACTGCAGACCAGCACTGGCCCAGGCCACCCCACACTCCCCGGGTGCTTCCAGGCATGCCCCAGGTGCTGCATGGAGCTGGGACCCCAAGGCAGTCCCAGCTGTCCAGCCCAGTTTGGAAGGTCACAGGCTCTCCCTCAGTGCCAGCTGGCTGCAGGGCAGAATAAAAAGCACTGTTGGGTTTTAGCTGTTAGCACTGATCTGCTGATCCACTGCTCTGCAACGTAATATGGCCCACTCTTCAACTTGCCCGAGAGAGGTTATTTCATCTTATTACTTCTATTCTGGGGAGAGAAATCAGGTGGGGAAGTGCACAGCAATAGGTCAAGGCATGGAGCTGGGTTCTATTTTGATGCACAACATTATGACAAGACAGCAACAACAGTGCCAAACCCTGAAGAACTTCAACATTTGATTAATTCAATTTATGCCACTCAGAACAAACTAATTTAAAATCACTGCTATTTGAAGCAGCTAATTTTCGTTTGTGAACTGTATTTGAAAGCTTGGTTTCAACCAGAAAGTCATGGTTTGTAACATCTTAATTCTGTACTGCATTTATACTTCTACGGTTTTCCTGAAGAAATGTCAATTTTCATAGGTTGGTAACTATAAAATATGCTGGCTTTCAAGCACACAGCTTTATTACCAAATTCAGTGTAAAAAACATTCATTACTAATCAGAACTACGTACTACAGAAACACTTAAGCAGTGACATCACCTTTTTTATGCAACCATACATGTAGAAGCCTTTTTCCAAATATAATGTGAAAACTGTCCAAAACGATTTTTTATTTATTTCAACACATCTTCCTTATTGAGCAATGTTTGCTTTACAGAAACACAAACTGGATATGGAAGGAATAAAATTTGCACCTTAAAATGTTTATAGAAGTAATATTAACATATACAGGCTAAAAGAGAAGGTCATATTCAAAATTTTTAATATTGAAGACTAAATGTATGGCTCAGAGCCATTGAACAGAAGAGGTTACTTGTAGCACCTCTCTTTTTATGGTCACCTGGAACAGCAGGACATTGTCATTTTCTGGGAAACAGACTCCCCTGTTTTTTAGTTCTCCATTTATTTTCCTGCATTTTCTCCCAGTTTTCACTAACTGGTACAAGGTAAACATGAAAAAGACACTTGATAAAATTTTTTTATCTACTACAGGGAGGCTACAGGCATTTAAAAATGGTTCATTGTCTTAAAAAATTATTTTGCTAAGCACTTCAGTGTCTAATAATTCCATCTGCTTTCAAGTTTCAGAGGCCAACCCCAACCTGGTTTTAGCTCCTCATTTGCAGCTGTCATGTTCTAAGAGGTAACTAAAACAAGCACGTTTGCTATTTGATGCTACTCTTTTTTACATAAAGGCATTGAAACTTTGTATTCTGCTTGTGAAACTTTACTGAGTATGAAAGGACTCTTCAACAGAATCTCAAGATTGTCCTGCCAGACATCGCTGACGGTTTCCTTCTTAGTGATATTTTAAAGGTGTCAAAAATCAAACCAGATCAAGTCAAGTCATACAGTAATGAACAAACGAGATGTGAGTTACCAAAACAACACTTTTGAACCTGAGTCCATAAACAGAAAAGGGCACAAACTACTTCACGAAGAACTCACAAAACACAGTGGAGAAAATGTAGCCTGTTAGCAGTAATTTTAAAAGTACTGCAAGGCATTCAACTTCTATACCAAGGCAGGGGAGGAGGAAACAAACCCAAAATCAACAAACAATGCCTCTCACCCACTAAACCAGAAACTTACAGGCTTGAAACAACTGGAACCTCTTGTACTAATGTATATGACAAAAAACAACCTGAGACACAAGTAGTAATTAATAATGGAGAAAAGAGACTCAAAATCCTGTGCTACTAACTAAAATCTGCACTGACAAAATTAACTTTGGATGCTGCCACACAAATACTAAACAAGTTTTTATTTCTTACAAGTTCCCAAATCAGCATCATCTGAAAGAAAGGCTTCACCTAATACAATGAACAGCTCAATTTCCCACCAGGGATCTAAGGCCAAACACAGCAGAGCATCCAAATGACAGTGAAACAAACTTTATTTCCTACTGAAGTTGGAGGGGAGGGAGATGAATATTGGCTAAAACTAACTCAGTTCAAAGGTTAGCAAGACAGTAACAGAGGGGTGCTTCAACTGAGCAGTCTCATTAAGACATACTGGTTCTGACATTACTAGTACAGGTGACGATACAACAGGTTTGAAAAGCAACAGGCTTAAAGAATGGATCCATTTTGTAGGCACCTACTTACAAAGGAAAATGCAGATACTATGCCTCCTTCACAATGATGGGTTAAGGTTCTCTTACTTAGCTGTTCTACCCTCCAATTCAATTGGACATAGCCTTTTTTTCTCTCCTCTCTCTCTAGCATACACACACAAATAAACAAAAGAACATTTATTGGTGCCTCAAGAGCTGTTCCCTGATGTCAGATCACAGAACAGGAACCTGAATCTATTAAAAATCTGTTTACCAAGGAAGAAACAGAAGCCAATTCAGGATTGCTTTTGTTTTATACAGAAGCACAATCACATGAGCCGAGCACCCCATCAGCTCACATTTAATCTCAGTTACACATATTTAACAGATTATGGAAAGTTCACAAGATATCTGAAAATGCTGCAGGAGTTCTTAAGAGCAAACATGTTCTGAATTATGTTCTTTCACATGTTGGGTTTTTTCTTTTTAAATTTCTATTCAAAGGCTGGACTAGAATCTGCTGAAGTCTTATTAAAGCAAACTACTGGTAGGAAAATGTGCAACCCTTGACAGGACTGCTGGTGAGGGCTCCACTGCTGATGATGAAAGCTGAGACAGCAATATAGACAGGACTTACCTCGACCACCATCAACCTCTGAGAGCCAACAGCACTCAGAAACATTTAAATGTGGTGTCAAACTCTCTACCACTGTATTTAAACTAACTTTTCTTTGTGTAAAGACAAAGAGCATATTTTTAAAGGCACCTTTCCACTCCCATGCTTGATTGTAACATGCAAATTACTACAACTACAAATTACACCTCAATGTTAACCTGTTCTTTCAGGGAAAAAAGGCATCTCCTTCACCCTATTTGTTAGCATAATAAGGTATTTTCCAACATAGTTGTATGATGTGTCTAGACACCCCACACACTGAAATTACACATTTAGAAGGTACTTACCAGTAAACAGTCCCGAGTGTTAATTCACAAGCTCTACTCTGGGAGACTCCCCCAAGCACTTCCCACAAAACACAGTATCCTGAAGCAAATTACTATTTCCACACCAACAGGGAGCAGAGCACGGTTTCCTGAGAACTTGCCAATGGCACAGTGCTGAGTGAAGGCCCTTGATGTCAAAGGTGGGGCCATCTTTTAGACAAGGCCACCAACAGAACTTGAGCAGTAACAGGCTCACTCAGGTTCCTTGGACAACCCTACCTAGGCAGTTTCATAATGTAAACTCCTAAAATCCACTCCCAGTTCAACAGCACTTGTGCAGAGCTAACTGTGCTCTGACCTCTCAACACTGGAGGAATCTTATGGAGCAAGGCTCAGTCTTGGAAATGTCAAAAGACAAAGCCTGCTCGTCACCCTGGAGCCTTATGACATTGGCTGCAGCAGAACTGAAAAATACCAAGAAACTTCCCCTGGAAAGATAAGCAGGATCTGTCCCCATACAAACTTTAATACAGCTAATGGATAAACTGAATTGCTCCAATTCATGCAGCCAGTCCAAGATGAGAAGCACAGAGAGCTAGGAAGTTAGCTCAGCTCCAGAAAGGCATCAGGAAGATAACTAACCACACCAAGCTGTCCTGATGAGTGCATCTTGTACACACTTTCTTGGTCTTTCTAAGTAACTCCCATCACTCTGCCAATCTGCTTCTTCCTAATACCAATGTTACACACCATCCTAACCATGCAGAACACCTTAGAGCTCAACAGCTTCTGCATCAGATACTGAATGGCTTGCCAGGAAATCCATGAAAGTGAAATGTCTTACAAATGAGGAAAGAAGTCATCTTGGGAATAAAATCAAGGATTTGTTAGAAGCTAGACTATCTCAACTCCAAGAAATCAGGAGACAACCTAGGAGTCAAGCTGTCACTAGAAGGAGAGTGGCACACACCTTCTGCTGTGTCCTGAGCTGAAGAGTTTAAGGTTAGGAATTCCTACATGAGACATCAATTTCATTGGACCTGATCTTCAGGGCACACCCTGGTGGTTTATTCAACCCTGTAGACAGGCAGACTAAGGATTCTGGAACCTACAGAGCCCACAGCCAGAAATCAAGAGCCTTCTGATGCTGAGGGGAGGCTGTTGCATCACTTTTCTGATCATGCTACTCATCTTTCCTGAAGAGCAGGCCAATATATGACACAAGATGGCCTGACAAGTTTTATTTGCAAATTAAACTCTTAACACACAGCTGCAGAGTTTTTCTGGTGACTAAAGATTTGGCCTGCAGGCATTCCAAACAGGCATGGCATTTAGCAAAGAAATATCCATCATCTAATTGAACAAGGAAGCTGAAAGAACAGGCCATCGTGCATACTTGGAGAATCCCTACACAGCTGCTCTTTGTACCTCAGGGTTCAGAGATGTTCCACATCCTCTGAGGTAACCTGACAGTGCAGCCATGACTTTTTGACTATATTTAGGTCTATACATTTGAAGGGAAAACCCCAAGAGGTAGGAGTCCTGGTTTGAAACAAACTGCAATTACTGGTTTTGAAACACACAAAGGCACATTAGTCTCTGATGTTCCCTGTAGAACCTAGGCTACAGAAGTCATTCACAACACATCTTGAGAAGGATCTCAAAAGCATCACATACTCTGTGGGCAGAGTTTCTTTATCTCATATAGATTTAGGCTCTGAAGGTGAACCTAAAGGAAACTGGAGATGTTTCAGGAGCAGAGCTCCTTGAAATCCAGTCTGATTTCTTGATCTTTCATGTGGATGCCTTATTTTAATGTAAGGCTTTTACCTTTCATTCAAGGGAGCTAACACTGACTCTGTGAAGTTTTAGCACAGTGACTGAAAGCTCATGATGAGTATCCATGATGAATTCTGTGGAACTGCTCAGTTGCAAGCAGGATAAACCTAATCCTACATTCACCACACCAGGCTCAGGGCAGTTAGTAGAGACAGGAACAAGGCCAATTCCTCCAAGAGTTCAAACTGAGCAAGTGTTGCTGCAGAGCTGTTTCTCCCCTCACTTTCCTCCCACTGTGCTATTGCTTCAACAGGGCCATGGCAGCAAAGACATCACTGATGAGGTTGGAAGGACTAGTGGATAAATCCTCTGGGGGTACAGTACCAACAGCTCACATAGCCCTCCCAAGGAATTAGAAAGAGCAGCTCATCCATGGTATCATCAATATCCAACCACACGGGAATCCAAAGTCAGTAATGGACACACATGGTACAAACTTCAGAGATGTCTGTTTCAAAGTGCTCCCAACTGGAAGGAAATGTAAACCGAGCACTTCTTCCATGACTGTGCCACTGCAATAAAAGATACTTTTCTGTGAGAATTTGTACAAAAGAGGTGCAACTGAAAAGAATTGCAAATGAAAAATAGCTTTGCATACCCAAAGGAGCTCCCCCACCAAGAGGAAAAATTTAATGCAGAAAGGGTGTGACAAGAATTATCATTAGGTGGGGGTCTTAGCACAGGAGACCCAGGTAAGACAGAACCCTTCTGCAGTTAAAAGGATGTGGGAGTCTGGAAAAGGGCTGTATCCTGTGCACCCACACAGGAACAAACCCTGCAAGTTACTACAGAGGGGCTGCAGACACATTCACTCAGAGTCAGAACAAATGCATTCCATCACTCAGACAAAAACATACCAGCTTTCATTTTACTTGGGAGAATTAATATTTACTACTGTATTATACTCAGCTGTTGTTTAGAAAATCAAGTATTTATGGTGTGTTTTAAGTCTGCAATAAATCAGAAAAGTTACAGTAACTGTCTTGCCTACTACTCTGTTTCACTCACTGCACTTTCACTTGGCCAAGCACTTCTATCCATCAGGTAGGGCACCACCCTAAGCTGCTCCCAGCATTTCATGCCCAGACACCACGCATCTTTCCTCCTCTTGAGAGCCAGAAGCTATCTATACCTTTGTGCCTGCTGGGATCTGTTAGCATGATAAGTCAAAAAACATGTAAAATCTTCCAGCTCACTTATAGCTGTGTATCACTAAAATTTGCTCCACTGCATTTTTTAACATCAGACCTGTTCTTTCTCAGGCTGAAGAACAGAGGCTTTTCAAATGTGTAACCAAGATCCAAAATACAGAATCAGAAAAAGAACTGATGAAAACAGCTTGCTCAGGATCCATGAAGTTTTCCCAGAACCTGGTTCACACATCAGTATGTCTGACTAATATTTACAATGCTAACAAGATGAAGCAGCATGAACAAAGGTCGAATTTAAAAAAAAACTAAAAGGAAAATAAAAAAAAGTACTGTGAAATCTTCTTCAGGGAGTCACTCCAGCAGTACAGCTTCCAAGGTCTGTCAATCCAAACTTACATCCACATATCCACTGAGCTGAACACAACTCTTTTTTAAAAGAGCAAAAGGACCAGATATTGGCATCCAGGTACCATTTACTTATTTTTTCTACTTCTAAGACATGAAGATAAATACATTATTTGATTATCATATAGTACCAAAACAAAATCACCGCTAGAACATTTACTACCACAGAAATATTATCATAACTTAGGCAGTTTAAGTCAAAACTGTGCTGAGTTTGGGGGGAAAAAATGTCCAATCTGATTATTTTTTTTTAATGTATCATTCCACTGAAAATCCTGATGCAGGATTTTCAATCAGCCCTGTAACACAGCATTATTTTTTTTTCTGAAGTGAATGGTCCATCTACAGCTTCCTCTGCAATGAACATGCTCTGCTCAAAAATTAACAATGCAAATAACTAAATAAACAACTACTCCTCACTACTCATGAACAGACATTAACCTCAATGATAAATACAATTATCACTTAATAAGGAATCAGCTAGTGATGAAAGCAAGAAGACTTTAATAAAACCTACCCAAAATATTATTTGTCACCAAAAACAGACTCAGAACCACCACATACCTCAGTCACAAAAAGAAGCGAGACTGGACGCTCCTGTTCCCATTGAATCTTTACATAATCCTGCACTTAACTAAAAATCAAACATGGTTATAACTCCACTCTACCACTACACCTTATAAGGTGAGCTAACCACTAAAAAATTGTGGAACTGTGCTAAATTTGTGGACTCTTAAGCCCTACAAGACCCCTGAGCCCAAAGTGCAGAAAGCATTCTTATCAGAGCAGGAGTTTGCATGTGATATGGGACAAAGGAAGCCTTGTCATGGCCCAACAGCAGAGATGACACAAGGTTTGCTGCTGCACCAAACAAATTAAAAACCAGGAGCTTGTCAGTCAGCAATCCTAGCAGTTTGTGCCTGGACAAAGCAGAGACTTTCAGTTCCCCTCTGTTCTACAGTCAGGGGAGCTGCAGCTGCATCTGTCACCCCCATCAGAGCCATCTTTAGTGCAGCTGCATCCCAGAAAGGGGTTTCCTACTCCTGCCAACAGTACAGGTGTTGGCTGGACTGCACTGGTACTTGTAACCCTGTCTTTGGAAAATGATGTTGGAATACTGTGTGCTGGTGGACAAGCTTTATGCTTGAAGACCACCATTCCCCCTCTCTGAAAGGTGGCTGACTGTGCCTCAAAACAAAGGGCAACCCTTTAGGGCAACTCTTGTTTCCTGTACCCCACACCTTCCAACAGATTGTTTGCTTGAAAACATTCACAGGTGTCAACTACAAGAGAAGAAATGAACAACAACCAAGGTGGCTGAACAATCTCCATTATCATTTGTTACAGAAACTTGGGAAATTTCTGCTGGGGTAGCATATCACAGAATTATCCAACGGTTTGGGTTGGAAGGGACGTTTGAAGACCATCTAGTTCAACATTCTGCATGAAATGATGTTGCTGAAGGTTCTGTCCAACCTAATCTTGGACACTTCCAATCATGCAGCTTCACTACGAAATGTATTTCACAGCTTCTCCATCCTTATCATTAAAAAATTCTTCCTGATGTTCAGTCTAAATCTATATTTCAGTTTAATACTGTTGTCCCTCACCCAGAGCCCTGGTAACAAACCTTTTACCATCTTTTTCATGCACAAAAGTACCTTTGATTCCCTTTAGGTACTGAAAGCCCACAACAAGGTCTCCCTGGAGCCTTCTCTTTTCCAGGCTGAACAATCCCAGCTCTCTTTGCCTGTCTTCACAGAAGAGTGGTTCCAGCCCTTGGACCACTTTTGTGTCTCCATCCTTAACCATAAAGCCTAGCACACCCATTAAAATTCACTTCAACAACTTTGTGGGCTTACCTAATGAAGTACAGAGAAACTGCAGCGATAAGTGCTGAAAGCAAAAAGACTTTCAAACCCATGATCTGCTTGAGAATCCATTTAAAAACACCCTGCGTTTGCCAAGCTACTGGTGCAGGTATCTCGCAAATGCCGCTGTGTGAATTTCAGTTCTCTGGAGCCCTCCAGTGGAACGAACTCATAGGAGCGGCCCCGAAAGCCGTGAAACAGCACAAATACCCCAGGAATACATTTCATTGCGGGAGCCAGGCTGCTGACACAGCCAAGCACGGAATCCCAGCGCACACGTCGCTTCCCTAACTGGGTTACGGGCCAGCCCGGGCACACGCCGCGCCCCGCGGAACCAGGGCTCCGGCCCGGCCGCAGCATCCCGGCCCCGCCGGCTCGCGCCCGGCACCGGCCTCTCCCGGGGCATGCGCACTGCCGGCACCGGGCCCGTCCCCACCGGGGACCCCCGCGGGGGGGCGGGCGGGACGGAGGGGGGGTCCCGGGGGTCCCCAACGCCCCCCCCAACGCCCCCACCGCGCATGCGCGGCGCGCCGCCCCCCCCCCGGACGGGCAGCGGGGGAGGGCGAGCGGCTCTCGGCTCGTCCCTTCTCGTCCTGGCCGCCGGTTTCCGCTGTCGGCGCCGCCGGTTCCTCACGCCCGGCGAGCAGCTGCTGCCGCCACCACCGCGGCGCGCGGCGCCCTCCCGGTTCGACTCGGAGCGCAGGGGAAGAGCGGGTCAGCGACACCCGCCGGCCCCCCGGGAGCGCTGGCGAGCGCAGCCCGCCCCGCTACTTACGCGCTCCCCCGCCTCCCGCCGCCGGTGCCGCCGCTCCGCGGCCGCGCTGCCCCCGCTATCACTCCTCGTCTTCACGGACAAGACAATATGGCGCCCGCTAGCGCTCACCCGGAAGTGAAAGGCGTCACGGTGCTGACCCTCGCCTGGCACATTCGGGCGCTGCCTCCACCATCTTTGCTGAGGGCGGCGCTTCCCGCTCCCCTCGGCGCTTCCGCAGCGCCAGCGCCCCCCCCCGCCGCCGCCATCTTTGCTGCGGGCAGCCCCCGCGGCGGGACGGGGAGGCGGGGACGGCTCCGGGCCGGGAACGAGCGGGGAGAACCGAGCGGGATTCCCATTCCCGCCTGCGATAGTGTCAGGAGGCCCGTGGGAGGCGCATTAGCTCCGCAGCTCCACGGGTAACTTGTAGTCGGAGTGTGATCCGTGCTTCCAGTACGGAGTCGGCATGAAGAAGTTCATAGAGCTGCATGAAGTTTATAAAGCCGCATTAAGAAGTTTATAATGCTGGTTGCTACGCCTGTAAGTGGTGTAAGTATGTAAGTGGACAGGCTCTGGGCAGTGGCCCTACACTGAAATACACAATAACTTCTGTGCTGCACAGCTACAGAGTGTGAGCGTTCAAAGCCAGGCCAGGGTATGGCTGTAAGGACAATTCTCCAAGTAGCTTCTTCTGAATATCCAAATTAACTTCTGTGACTTCTACCTGGAAATTTTCCTTTTATTTTAAGGCATGAAGAAAAAAAAAAATCACCTGCAGTAACCAGCTCTTCTTGTATCGACCCTGGGATGATTCCGCAGGCAGGGACTGGGTAATTGCATTCCTTTGTGTGGAGCAGAGGTTTCCATTAGCTGGCACATTGCTTACGGCTGGGATCGCTGCTTCCCTTCCCTCAGCGTCACGGATGTAAATGCCTAAAACACCCACAGTCTCTGATCATTGCATAAAGTGATATTAATATTCACACGGAGTAACAGAATTGACTCGTATAAATCTAGAGAAAATTCAAGAAACTTTTGTTATGATTGTCAGTGCCAGTTAGGCTACATTTTAGTGTTGGCTGAAGCATTCTAGATTTTCCCGTTTTTGTCACAGGATTGAGCATGCTTTCCACGGACAGAAATGCTGTAGAAGTTTCAAGTCTCTCCAGTGTTGACTCACATCTGGAACTCTGGAGTGATGCTTATGGATGGACAAACTTGCAGCTGCCACTGAAACGGTGTGTGAGGGAGTCCCCCTCTTGGTCCTGGTTTTATCACAGAATTACAGAACTCAGTTCTCATAAAGGGAACAAACTTTATCCGTGCCCTTTGCCACAGAGGGTAAGACAGGGGAAACAAGAGGTGCACCTTAAGTGTTCAAGGAAATGGATTCATCTCTGGGGAGCTCTTCCACAGGCAGTGGTGATATGAGACAAGACACAGGCAAAAATACATTAACTCAGGTGTAAAACGTACAGCTTTGTTTAAATAACACAGCTTTCCAAATGGTTGGATGTTTTATTTACATATTTTTCTAACGATATATAACAGATGAAAAGACAAAATGAATAGATGACAAATGCAGCTATTCTCTCAGAAATTGTTACAGCACCTTGGGTAGACTGGAAAACTGATCAGACTTGTGTTTGTTTTGTAAATACAGTCTGCTTACTTAGTAATATTTTGAATTAGAAATCTACAAATGAAATGTACCATGTATCAGCACTGTAGTCAAATTCTAAAGATACTGTTTGTTATTTAAATACCTGCAGAGTAGAGTCAGACTATTAGTTCAGACAGATGAAAAAAGGAAATGAATGAAAACTAGATGAAAGTTTTAACATGCTTGATTTATTGCTCACAAGTATTTTGAACTTAGCAACAAGATTTTTGATTATTGGATTGCCTTTTGTGTAAGTGCAAGCACACATGAACATACCAGGAATTATCTCCATGTATAAATGTCATAGAATCAGAACTCAGCTTTGTGGAATGGCTAAATAGGGAATGGTGACCATTGGCAGGATGGCTTCACTACAGAATACATTAAAACAATTCCTATGTTACACAGCTCAAAAGCAAAAAAAACTAAACTAGCAAAGCAGTGAGGTAATTTAATTGCTAAGAGGTCACAAACTCACTCAAAATAAACGCTCTTGTTTTCTTTTAAAAGCAATTCTGCACCTTTACATTTTGTGCTAGAAAAATGCTGGAAGCTGCAATAGATGTAAGAAACATTCTTGACCCTTAAAAGTTAGTATTTTCTGCTGCTATAAATGATGATGGAAGTATTTATAACTTTATATAAGTGAAATGTACACACAAAGTAGTTTTGAAGTGGCTGCAGTGCATTGCAATGGTTTTATTATAACATAAAAATTAACTTAGATTTCTTATGTAATGTTGTACATAGAAAGTGTTTTGACTTGCACAAACAGACATCCATCTGAAAATATATTTTATAATCCATTTACAAAAAAATAGATTATGAATAATTTTGAATAATCACTTTTCCACCATTTCTGCAATTTGTTTATACACCAACAGGAGAGGTACAACAGCTAGAACAGCTGGCAAAATAACAGCCTAAGACATGGTAAAAAGACACAGAAGCAACAATAATCTGTTCTAAAATAATTAGACTGAAATGTTCTACCAAAGAATAGTGGCATTTCTTTCCAATAGATATACAAATCTTTGTACAAATGTATAAATGTGTACAGGGTACAGCAAAATAGAGTCCAGATATTGAAAACTAAGGAGTATCAAATCTTTGTTTAATCAGGGTTGTTGTAACAACTCCCATCTAAACATTATCTTCCTTTCTTGCTTAGTGTAGACTTAGGTTATGATGTTGTTAGCTGGAATACAGATAGCTAAAGCTGAGGTGTGCTTTTTCATGAAAATTGAATTTGTTAATTATTGTTAACAGAAGAGTTGTATTTAAATGCTTTCTTTGTTCCCATCTAATTCGATTCCTTTTTAATACATCTTAGATTTTCTGCTAAAGAAATTACTCCTTTCTTAGTTTGTTACCAATATGTTCAAATAAGATTTTTATAATGGGTTGAGAATACAGAGGCATTAATTTCATGTCCCTTTATGATTCAGTTTGTGTTAGTATAAAAAAGAAGGGTCCAGAGAAGCAAATGGTGAAGTTAAGACATTTCAGCCTTTTAATGGATTTATAAACCACTCTCACCTGCTACCACTTGAAATGCACAGGCAAGAGCACTTCACTGATGCACACAGAGGGTGCAGATGGGCAAGGGAGGAAGGTTTGGCAGACTGCATGGATTTAATTTTCTAAACAAAGGCGATTACAGTGTGTACATTTTGGGCAGCAAAGTTCAGGGTTTGTTTTTCCTTCCCCTCCATTTGTAGCCATCTCTTAGGAGAACAGACTAATGCAAATACGTTGTCTGTACACATACTGTAGACAGGTTAGTATAGTAAATCTCCACATCCTTTTTTGCCACGTTTGGTGTAAATGATATATAAATCCAAAGATAACAAAGGTCTTTCTTATAATCTGTACTAACTCCTTAGCTGATGGAGCAGTCTTTGTTGAGGCCTCTATTCTGGGGAAACTTGTAGGGGGTTCCAGTTGTCCATATATGTCAATCAGGTACTTCCCATAGGTGAGGTTTACTTACAGATGAGTGAGGAACTATTTAATTTGAATCCTTTGTAATTGTTTTACAGGCACTGTCTTGTGACTGCTCAGCAGAGCTGCTCAGGAGTCACAGCTTTGCTCAGGGGTCAGTGCTGCAGCCTGTAGGCAGAGCCAGTGGGTGGTGGGGACAGACCAGCCTGCAGCTGCAGCAGCTCTTCCTGCAAGAGCCTTGCAAGCTCACAGAATAAGGGATGAGATTGGGAACCACTACATCATGCCTAAGGATCAGTGAAAGCAAAGGCATTGACACAGAGGCTTATGGAGACCCCAAAAACATAAAGAACAAATGAAGCTGATGAAGAAAGCTGTGGTGCTCTTGTGAGAAGGGTGGGATGAGGGGAAAGCCATTTTGAAGCTCTGCCACATGAAGACCCAGGCTACTGCACTTTCTCAGGGTGGGGGACCACAAAAGTGTGGTGAAGCTCTGTAAAGAGTACATGCTGTCAGCCTGAAGAGATTTTTGGTTGGTAACATAAGACATTTTAAGGAGAGTCTTAAACTTTCAAGCCCTTCACTAAAATTCTGAAAACATAACAGCTTTTCAGTAGCATTCACACATCTGGTAGTTGCAGGAAACTGCCAGTTCCTTGACTCTAGAATCATATTTAACATTCAGGATATACATATAGGATGTATATCTCTTATAGAGACATGTATAGATATAGATCTCTTGTTTTCCCAGAATGCTCTGAGCTTCTTTTCCAATTCCTGATAAAGAATTATAAGAAGTCTTCAGTATACACATTTATGTAGTTTCTTTAGAGCCAAACTTTACACAAAATAACTTAGGTCTGTGTAAAGGATGCTGTGACTTGCATCTAAAATTGTGTGTGAAATCTTGCACTGGTCATCAATTTGTTCATTTTGAAAGCATAACTTCACCTATTTCCTTCATTTTTAGAGAATGCTTCCTTCTATCATATTTTCATACCTGTTCCTGACTCAAGGCTTACAGAGTTCCTGCCAACATAGCTTTTTATTTCAGCTCAGAACACCTCCTCCAGGAGCAACAGTGATGGCTATCCTGAATAAAGGCACTGGCTCTTTTTCATGGCACTTTCTCTCCATGTTCTATAAAATACCTGTAAATAAAAGTAAATGTTTCCTGGCTGTTAATGAGAAAATAATCCTGCCAACATCTTTTATGACATTCTAGGAAGTTATGTCCACTTGGGAAAATTTCAGCAAACAGCTTGTAAACTCCAGTTAAAAAGGAGTTTAAAGATTGAACTAGTTAAACAGTTAATAAGATCACTCAGGAATTTCCTGAAAATAGCATTAAAAGTAGGAAGTAACAGGTAAAGAACCTCGTTCTGTTTCTCTCCTAGCTGTGCAGTCTAGGCTAAAAAGTAGAGTCATGCAGGTACCTAAACTCAGTAGTTTTCCAAAGTCAGCAAGGAGAACAAGGTCAGGTGCCAGGCACGGTGTGCCTCACGGTGAGGATTCACTCCCTGTGCCTTCCTAGCAAGGTTGTGTCACACAAGTGATACTTAGTTGCCATTTGCTACCACTGTTGCCTGGAACTAATTCTGAGTTTTGATCAGTTACACACAAAGAGGATAAAGTGTGTGTAGGCGGATGAATGGTATGGGAAGATAAGGAGCTGGAAGAAAATTATGGTATTTTAACCAACTCTCATCTAAACATTATCTTGCTTTCTTACTTAGTGTAGACTTGGGTTAAGATGTTGTTAGCTGGAATACAGATAGCTAAAGCTGGCTGCTTGGTTTCTGATTTTTACTACTTTTGGATAGACTGAGACAATTTTAATTTGTACAAGGAAAAAACATGGTTTTGCCCAAAACACATAGCCTAATTTTTATCTAAACAGAGGAGTTTTCCTTTTGAAAATAAAATGCTGTGCAACCAGAGGTTCTCTCCATTATGCCTATCAGTTTTATGGCCTAACAATCCCTAGTGCCTGCACAAGAATGTGCAAGTCATGTGGCTGTAAGATACACCTCAGCAGTTTGAGCAAATGCAATTCTAGCAGGTTGTGCCATTTTCCTATGCAAAAGAGGGAATGCAAGTGGATGAAGCTCTGAAACAGAAGTAGAGAACAGGGGAGTCAGGCAGGCAGGTGTGACAACATGTGGTACAGACAGTAATAGGGACAGCATGTCTTTTCATTTAAAAAACATTACCATAAATGACAACCGTAAGCATATA
This sequence comes from Melospiza georgiana, assembly GCF_028018845.1. Lineage (NCBI taxonomy): Eukaryota > Metazoa > Chordata > Aves > Passeriformes > Passerellidae > Melospiza > Melospiza georgiana. Next base: position 9,633,240 of record NC_080432.1, on the reverse strand, counting down.
TTAACATTTTTTCTCTACCAAAGAGCAAGTCATACAGGATGGAACTGTTACAGAAGTAATTTGTATTTAAGTAACTGCTTATTAAATAATTTAATTACCACATAACTTCAAGCAGTCATCAGGTCTTGACCTTAGAATGTATCGGTTACTCTCTGGGATGGAAATGAGAAATTACCAAAGGAAGTAACACCTCAAAACAGGGCAGTCACCCAGTCTACAGAAACCAGTTCTGCCACTAGCACTCCTGCTGTCCCCCACTGCTGACAAAAGAAGTCCAGACATGTATCAGTGGGTAAAAGTCATCATTTACTGTCCAACTCACACACACAGTGCAAAAATAATTTATAGTTTATTACTCCTGTGAGAAAAGTATTCAGGAACAGATAAACAAGTTCATGTTTGGAACCAAAAGTAACAGAATTTACTGAATTACGCTTTAAACTCTGTACATACACAAGCTTATATGCTGTACATTGTCATAATTGTGAAGTTGAAAAATTACTAAATACAGAAATTATTTGCAATTCTCTTCCCTAGAAGGTAAAATGACAATATCTATTGATGGATTTATGGTGTGTGCATATATCTCAGAGGATACAGTTATGCACACCAAGTACATATTTCTATTGAAACAGGAGTACATTGCTATACCAGTGCCAGTTGGAGACAACTGGAAGGGTACTGGGTATCTGAGGATCACTGCCACTATTCAGAAGCCATGTTCTCCCAATCTATTCCCAGCTCTTATCAGAAAGTGCACTGCAGCACTGCCCAGAGACAGCTGCTGTCACTCCCTTCTGGAGGACTCTGCCTTCCAATTACTACACATGGAAGTGACACAATTTGACAGGCTCTTGTTTGCAGAAATCTTAACAGCTGACACCCAGCCCAGTGATGGAAGGGTCTGGACTGGATCAGGAGAATTTGAACACTTTGTATTGTTACTGTACACCAGCAAATCCAGGCACTTAGCTCTATCAGTATTTCTATTCTCAACTGTTCTAGAACTATGGGCGAAAGCTTATCTTTATTATAATCAAAACCAAACTCTCCCTAGACCTCAGTAGGATAGGACATCATCTTACATTCTAATGGTACAGCATTTTAATGAACCCAGGAATTTTACATGTTTGGCAAAGTGCATACTTTAAGAGAATCATTCAGATATTTATAATAGTTTAACTGAACTTCAGAGTCAAAATATGATAAATTCTCTACAAGATAAAGGCACAATATTTACAGGTACTCTTACCACTGCAGCTTTAAATAAGATAAACTAAATAACACTATCTTCTTTGAAATTAAACTGTTAAGAATTATAGTAATAATCTTTCATAAAAAAGTAGATATGCTTGTGCATTTAGTACTCTTGATTCTGGAACCATCTGAACATGGGCATCACTAACATACACCCACTGTCCTCCTGATGCTCCCATGGCTTCTTTCAAACCTGAAATGCAGAAGCAAAAGAAATGTTTTTATTGTCTTTCACAACATCATCAAGCAAATACAGTGGCTATTTCAAAAAGCAAGAGAAGCTTCTCATGTACCAGAGTAATTAATTACTTAGATACAGTCTGCTACTCAGTTTGAAACTTACATATCAAAGAGCACTGTAAGAGAAATTGGTGGAAGACAATGCCTAGGAATGAATGCTGCCATGGTTTCATATTTTTTTAGAAAGCCTAAGATATTTCCAGTACAGTTTGCTGAGTTCCAACAGGAAGTTATACTAGAACACAACCAGTTCTGACATAGAAAAAAGGTCTTACTTTAAAAGCTGACCGGTGTGAAATTACGAACATGAAAAGATCTAATCTGTTCTAATAATCATTGCAAGATAAACATAAGACTGAAGGAAACTTTGATTTCATGAATAATGTAAAAGATTGTCATTCTGAGAAATAAGCTTCAAATGCAAAGTGATACTACACAGCATAGAAAGGATAATGCTTGGTTCTCACCTTCCCCCAAGAAGGGAAACAGTAAATATATTTACCTAACTTTGACAGCCTAACATATTACTGCTGCTGCAAATTTTTCACTAACAGATTCTGTCCTGGAAACTTATTTCATTCTTGTCCTAGGGTGACTTTATGATGCTTGTATCCCCAATCATCTGTTCTGCATATCCATCAAGTATTAATAAAAAAGAACTAGTGTGCTGTTCTCAAAATGCCAACAGAAACCCTACACCAAATCTTGTATCTTCCATGAAAAAGATTATTGCTGTTCACATTAAACCAGAGTATTCCAGATTTTTAAGTATTAAAAAATTCCCATCCTAAAATATCTAAGATACACAAAATGCTCAAATATTCAGAAAATGTAATTTAATTTAATATAATGGATTTGATTGGTGTACTGAAGCATTTTCAGATACCAAATATGCCAAATAATTAAATTTTACCAGGCACAACTATTCATCAGGGTGTATTATTTTGAGTAGGAAAGAGAGGAAAGTTTTCCCTCAATTATCTGTTTAATAGCTGAATCAAAATTCCATTATTCACTCAGTTCTATATAGCACTAATAGCAGAAGTAGGATATGCAACAACAAAAAAGAATAATTAATAGAATCATAGGTTGGTTTGGGTTGAAAGAAACTTCAAAGACCATCTAGTTCTAACAGCTGTGCCATGGGCAGGGACACCTCCCTTAGCCCAGGCTGCTCAGAGCTCCATCCAGCCTGGCCTGGAGCACATCCTGGGATGGGGTTCTACAACTTGTCTAAAAACCACAATTATTCTCAACTAAAAAATTATTTGCTACAAATCCTTGTAGACAGTTACTTTTGGCTTACAGTAAAGGAAAGGAAGCTCTGTTTGTACGTACCCAGAACAGATTTAGTGGCAGAAATGTGCTCCAGCAGTTTCTTGGAGGATGTCCTGACTTTCACATATGCAGCATAATGACCCCCTCTCATTGAGCCACTGTGCTCCACTATTCCATACAGACTGTACAGCACTCTTGCACCATCCATAACGTTCTGCATTCCCAGAAACACAAAACAAAGGTGAATTATTTCACAGTAAATTTTACAGGCATGTTAAGTAGCTAGCAGCAGTATGATTCCAAAAGAGGCAAACAGCCAGCCACAGCATTTCCAACAGCAAAATACCTCTATTACAAGTACTCAGTAGTCTTACTAATTTAGTTACCATAGAGACAGTAATACTTGTCCTTAATGCTGTTATATACACCAACACCACCAGGGCACCACAGCTTAACTAACATCAGCTAACATCTATGATATTCTTGATATGAATGGGATTGTACACAGTTACAGTTCTGATATCAAGACACTATCTGAAAAATTCACTCTACAATTTAATTAAAAATCATCATTATCATCATCACCATCAATCCAATTTAACTTTGGTCAGGACACCAACTGCTGAAATACAACAAAAATAAAGACTTGAAATTGTACCTTGCAAGATGCAGCACAAAATGGTGCTAAGTCTAAAATCAATGGGAAATCCACGTGCCTGTTTACTTTCCGTAGACTCAAACCAGCCTTCAAAAGAAAAAAAAAAAAAAAGAAAAAAAGAAAAACTGTAAAATGAATATTTTTACGAGGTAGCTTTTTTAAGCTAAGGTGTATCATTATACTGTTAAAATTAACCAAATCCAAGAGTAAGATTTTAACTGATTTAAACCTTCTTTGTTATGTTTCCAATGCAGTGCTACAGTAACATGATGGACACACAAGGGGTTTCCCTGGATACATCAGGATGGCTAAATGTAGTCTGAAGGTGTTAGAATAACCACAACAAACACAGCATGTTTCAAACAGTGCTTCTACCAGGTCTCCATCTAAAAAGGCAGTATTGGGACCTACAATGACACTTGAAGAACCACCAGTTATCCACCAGTGAGGCAGAGGAATATACAAGAGGGATTTGGCCTCTTACCTGGTGGAATCTTTTCAGGTGGAGAATAAGAATAGCAGGAACTGAAGAAATCAGCAGCTGTTTCCGAGCATTTGTGTAGACACCTTCCATCTTCTTTTCTGTATTTATGAATATCAAAATAATATGTAAAGTGAAGGCAGTCATATGGAATTTTTTAAGTACTTTCTAAACATCTGACAGAACAGATCTATGCTGTGATGGTTTTGTACTTGTTAAATAAAACACAAGGGAAATTTTGTGGAGTAACAAAAATATTTTCCCATTTTTCTAGTTATTAATAAACATAATCTGCAAAATCTGAGCATTATTTTAGCCATTCTTGTGCAAATCAGATCAGAAGCTGGAAGCCTGTCCACTATCTAGGTCAGCTTGCACACTGAGATAACTACATCTTCTGTTACTATAGCAGCCAACTTTCCTGTTAAAACCTAAAATAAATGGATGATCCCTGCATAAAAACTGGAAGGCACAAGTCTCTTTATCTGTTTTAATGTCCTAATCACTAAGAATTGAGTTTTCCTTTCTTCAGTTCTTTCTGCATGACTACACACTTTACACTTATTTAAGAGAAAGGTCTGAGGAGGGCTGTCTACTTCAGGAAGCTTCAGAACCTGCTGGCTTCAGCACTCAGGACTGGGATATGTGGCCTCCAAACCCCCTGTGGTGCAGAAGGCACAGAACACAGGGTGCTTACCAAAAGTAGCACAGTGAAAACTCCACAGAAAAGCTCCACAGTAAAAGAGAACATACCACTAGAATTTGGTTTTGCTGAAAAAATTAATATACTGCTTTTACATATGTTCAAAAGAAAATAGTTCATTTGAGGTATAATGGAGCACTTAATGGTTGATTGGGTGACCTCTTATGTCTTTCGTTTTAGAAGGAAAAAATAAATAATGAGTAGTTGTGAATTGATTTTGCTTTTCTATGGTGCCCATGGAACCAAAGTGTTATTTATATGGCACTTATAGTCCAATGATGATTAAAGGTATGACTATAAAATACAAATAATTTTTCTGAATTTACTCATGCTTAAATTTTATCTCCCCAGGTATCTATAAGTGCACAGCAAACAGGCAATTTTTTGTTATTATATGAACTCCCTTTATTGTATTGACAAATTATCAGAAGAGCTTAATTTTTTTATTCTTCTGAAATTCTATATATAAAGAAAGCCCCAATCCTCCAGTCCTTCTAAAGTGTTAAGTTTTCATTAAATTTAAGTTGTTTTCTTATTCAGTGAACTCTAATGGTCTGCTTGGGCTTTACAAGCATTGAGGAAAACACTGTCATAAGAAGGTGCTTCTGTCTCATCTCCATTCTTACAAATTTTTGGAATTTTATTTCTCTCTTCATTGCAACTCTTTTTTTGCCTCTTTTTCAAACATAATTACATTACTTTCCTGAGTATGTAAGCTACAGGAGCGGAATCTTGCAGCATATATGTCAAAGCTTTGAGGATTGTAAGGAACAGAAACAGCAGCAAACATTAGTATTGAGCAATGCACATACTTGGTTTACAGTCATCTTTAAATTCTTTATCTTGGACAGAATAAAGATGCAAAATGAATTCTATGTTACATCTACCATTATGTTCTAATATAAAAATTAGTCCTGTTGCCATTGCCTGGTGAAGTTTTAAATTGTTACAATTTTTGTTTGGAGAGACATTTTCTATTTTCTATTTAACAGCAGGGAGGCCCATGCTGGAGCAATGGAAGAGCAGCCAGCACACAGGCTTTGGGAGGCAATGCTGGAAATCGTCCAGAGGTACAAGCACTTTACCTGTGGAGTTGGTTTTCTTCTGATACTTCTGCTTCCTTTCTGTGCAGCTCTCACATAAAAGCTTGTTGTTCCCCATCAAGAGCTCTACAGAGGTGAACTGGTAAAGGCAGGACTGAACAGAACATTCCTTTGAGCTGGTTATGTAGCTTTGGGAAAGTGTCTGGAAAGCATTTTGAGGGTTTTGGGAAAGTGAGGATTTGCCTACTGAGAACATGGAATTATTTGATAAACCCAATGCTGGATCTCCACAACTTGATTTTTTGTCTTCATTTACAGGCTCACAGAAGCTAAGCTTGGATATGGAACTGGAAATCATCTCTTCGGTGCTGTCGCTCGGCTTGTGCGGCGTTTTAGGGTTCAAGGGGTTCCCATGCCCACCAGGCACGCTGCTGGGGGGGCCCAGAGCTGTTTGCTTGGAAGCACTTTCGCTTTCTGAGGCCTCACTGTCGGCATCAAAGCTGCTCTCGGAGCGGCTGGCTTCCTTCTCACTGCCCTCCGTCTGGCTGCCATTGACAGCCGCCTCTGCACAGGGCTCCTTGGAGAACAGGACACCAGAGCCACCCTCCAGCTCCAGCTTTTTGGCTTTTTCCTGCAGGATAACAGGGCTTCTTTCTTCTTCCTTTGAGGAAGCTTTTCTGGCAAGCCGTCTCTCATGGTTCAATTGGTTCTGTAAATGATGGCATTATTATTTCAGTAATAGAGGGGAGAAACAGGAAGCAGATTTGTAAGCGAACCAATCTTTCACAACATGACAAATGCAAAGCAAATTTTTGGGGGTTTATATTGTTCTGTATTCTCCATCTCTCATGTTTAAGATAGCTGATTTCCTTAAGAAGTTTTTAAACTAACTTAGGATTAGAAACCTACATCCCAGTCAGCTAAGTCAGCTTATACTTACTGTGAGATCAATACTTCTCACAACGAATTAATTTCACTTTGTGACAGCTGTACATGGCACATTTGAAGTGGTATTCACTTAATCCAATTTAAGCTTCTAAAAGGTCCTCAAGTTTAAGTTACTTCCCTGACCTCCCATGAGAGGCCTTAGTTGATGAGCAGCTCCAGAAAAAACTCAACCTGCCTTATGGGCATTTGTCATAGAATTAACTAAGGCATCCCTAGGAGGATGTTTGCTGATTTCAATATCATCTGAAGTTGACTTTGTTTTCAATCAAGATTGCAAGAAGAAGTAAAAGATTGCTTCCACAGAAAACTACTCCTATAGATTTAGAAAACCGAACCCACAAAGCTGCTATAATTTTAGGTGATTTGCAAATGTGCATGACTCTTTTCTTGCCTTCTTTTGTTTGGCTACTTCCCAAAGGAAACTAACAACTTTCCTTCCCCTTTTTTTTTCCTTTATTTGAATTGGATCAAAATTCCAGTGGTACCAATGGAAATCCTTCCATTAATCTCAATGGTTTGAGTTTGAGGCCTTTTCTTCTATAACAATCAGTCTCTTCTCTACTTCTTTCCATCCTTTCTTTTGTTTCTTCCTCATGGCTCTTTTCTACTTCTGTCTCATTCTCTTCTCCTATCATTCTTTTATATTTTGTGTTTTATATGTTGTATTTTATACATTGTATTTTTTCCTCACATGTGTTTAATGTGTTAGGACTTGATGAAGGAGGGTTTATATGGTACTCAACAGAGCACAGATCCTTGCAACAGTCCCAAAAGCAACATGAACTGAAACTAGCCTGCAGATTCTTTTTCCTTATAAATGAAACCCTGTAACTGAAAGCTAAATGGTTACCAATGACTGGGATTTCTCATGCTTCTAATGATGACCTAAATATTTTAAAACAAGTCTATGTCAGCTATATGTATACTAGAAAATCCAACTGACGTATATGAAAATTCCTTAGAAGTTCTCAGTCACCCTAGAAACCTGAGTTAACTCAGGATGACTGGTAAGTGTGAGTAGTTAAGTTCTTACCTTATCTTTTGTTAAAGTGTGTTTCTTGACAATTTTGGGTTGATTATTCAGAGAACTGATAGAAGAACAATTATACTGACCAAGATCTGCCTCCTGTACACTTTTACTTTTACCTGTTCTTCCCAAGGGCACAGGTTTTGCAACCTAAGAAATTAGACAGGAAATTAGGAAAGGCAACATGTCCATTTTGTATTCCTTTGCAACCTACAGAAAAAATGAATGCACGTGGATTTTTTCCTTTATTTTGGAAAACAGTGACCTACATAAAACCAATTAAATGGCCCCCTGAATTGTGATATAAGGCTAATTTCTAATTTTTTTTAATCATGAACTCACTGTCAGTGTCTCTGAAGGTTCAACTGAAAGCCACAAGAAATAGGAATGATACAGAATTTCTGTATGTAATACAACACAAAATAATCTATTCTACTATTGTGTAAGCACATCCATAGCTGTACAAGATGTGACTTTATCAAAAGGGACACAGGTCCCCCTCAGTCAGTCCCTGGCGCAGCCTGTGACAACAGAGCTGCCACACCCCCCCATCACGTTACTGGCAGCAGCACAGTCACCTGTGAAGGAAAGTGCTGGCTGTAAAGTAATGCCCATCCTCAAGCAAGTGCAGTCACTGCAGAACAGCCACAGAAATTACCCTCAAACAGAACCCACGAACCTCCCTTGTTACACACAGGAGCCAGGAAGCACAAGGGCCCAGATACTCAAAATGCTCTTAAAGCCTAAACTCCCACAGGCATCTGTGCTCAGTGCACCAACAAAGATGAAGAATTGGTTATGAAAGAAACTGGAGTTTGGAGAAAAATACATTTTGTACAGAAATAAATATTACATTAATTACTCTCCCTTAAATGTAGATGAATATACGCAGGATGGAGGAAGAACCATTCCCAACCCACACCCACTACTCTCAAATGAAAAGCCCAAATCCTGAAAAAATAGCTTATGCCTTCAAAGGAACACAGTTCCTCTGCAGCTAATGGAGGTGATCCATAAAATGCTGAGAACTCCAGAATAAATAAACTCGAATATCCATTTTTAAAGTGTCTCATCCTGTAGGTAAACATCAGCCCAAGGGACTCAGGTTCTCTAGATACAAACCAATAGGTTAGAATCTGACTCTCTGGACCTCCAAAAAGAAAAAAAAAGGCTTATAATCATTGTAGTTAGGTAAGTACATACTATTAAATTAAGCTAATCTTAGGTCTATATATTCTGTGGGTTACTATAGGCATTTGATGCAAGTTTGGACTGATTTAAAGATATATGAACTTATGACATTGTATGCATATATATATAAAAAGAAAATCATATAATGAATAGATGGATAACAGTACATGTCTTTATGGACAAGGTTACATTTTTAGGCTTAAATCAAAACTATGCATATATGGATAAGTATCTTCATAAGGTTATTAAAAACAATCCACTGGAAGCAATAGGTACTTATTACATATTCTGTTTCTTACCCTCTCCTCTATTATAGGAAGTGAAAGATCAATGAAAGGTTCTTTTACTGTTGAAATCTTGAAGAAAAAGAGAAAATGCACTTCAACACAAAGAAGAGTATATGGGTTTAGTACATAGCTCCCTTTATTTAATCAATTTGTTATCAAAAACTATACAACAAGCTAATTACTTACAAGATGCATGAAACTACAATGAAGAACTTTCCACTAACTTTAAAAAAAATTATTAAGTTAAGTCTAATTTTCTTTCTAACACCACACAAAACTTCAGCATGTAAGGTAAAGGGCAAGGCCATCAGTCTGGCCATGAACTGACTTGAAGCAGTGTGGTGCTCACTTTCTCTGAGCTCCAGATGGAGTTTCAAGTGGGCCCCTGTGGTACCCTTTTGCAGAAAGCTACCTTTTAGTGTCTCCTGATTCTGGACACTTCTGCACAGGTCTTTGAGCTGTTATGCAGCAAGGACTGGTTAATGACAGTTAAGTGACAGGTTCTAACCTCATGCTCTCAGTTAAGATTAAGTCAGCCTTATTGGTTACAGTCAAAAGCTTTGTTAGATTTTTTGACATCATGTACTAATTGGTAAAATAAATCCAATTACAGAGGAAAAGGGACTTGAAAAAAAACCAACCTCTTTTTTTGTGCTGAGGTTTCATTTTGCCATATATGAGCTGGAAACATCTTACAAAGCATACCTAAAGACAATCTCTTCCAGCACTTTCCATCTGCCTTTATCACTAAGTTCCTCAGGCTCTCTCCCTTGCTGTTCTCGAATTCCTTCCAAAACTGACTTATCTTACCTCTGAAAAGACTGTGAAAAACAAAACCTTAAAAAAGGAAGTAAAAATCATGTTTTACATTTAAGTCACAGCCATGCCATCAATTACTGTCACCATGTCCCTTCTCTTGTATTTGTGACCCCATCTTCCACCTGTGACACTTGGTATGGACTGCAAGCTTAATTTACCTGTTGTGCCAGGGACTGAGGAATGTTTAGGTTCCAGTAAAGCAATAAATGGGATCAAAAGCAGGCAGCTCTGGTGACTGCCTGCCTGCCTGGTGAGTGATGTCCAAACAGGGGCTCCTCTAAAGTGTCGCTTTGCATGAACAAACACGTATCAAAAATACCTTGCCAGTGCAGGCAAAGGAAAATGAATGCTAAACTCTTCCTCAAAGGGCTACAGCTAGCATATTCTCAAGTCCTGTGCAGGCAGAATATAAGAAGCCAGCAAAAATAGATGATACATGCAAAATACATACAACCTCTATTTTTTACATGGTCAAAGTTCTTCATTGGTACTAGTAGCACATTGAAGAGTAATCTGCACATCACACACAGGGAAGTTTACCTGGCACTGCAGGACTGTGATTAATTTTTCAGATTGATTAATTTACTTAATCTCTATAATATGAAATAGAATGTTTTAAACCAAACACAAATGTAACATCCAATTTAAAAAGTCATGCAATTAAGATTTTTCTCTGTCAAACTTAAAAGAAAATTATAAGGATCGTGGAAAGCATTTATGATGGAATGTCAGTAATATTAATTATGAAAGGAATATAATGTTCATTAGGGTTATTATGTTAATTATAAAAATATTTCAAAGAAAAAGAAGTAATTTTAGCATTTTCCCACTCATTCTAATTCAAAGTAAGTAATTTCCAATTTTCAGGTGTATCCCAGCAGAGCAGGCGGGAGGATTTATGTTAAAATAGGTGTTTCAAAAATATCAAATAACACTGGCATGTAACACATATGATTATAGAATTTGGAACCTCCAGCCTTAAGTCAGATGTAAAATCAAGCTCAGTACTTGAATCCTTTTTGAATTCAAAGGATCCCTCTTCTTAGGTCAGGGAGGATAATGCTTTAAAGAAGGAATAAATAATTTCAAATGAGAAACTTTCAATAAAATCTTGTTTTTACAAACAAACAAACAAGTATAAAATTGGCAGCACAATTTTATACTTTCAAGACAATGTAATCAAACCAGTATGTGATCTATTCCACATCAAACCAAATTCCAGAATACCTACATTTTCACATTCCTCACACATGACAGTGCTAGTCAATTCACCAACAAAGATCCTATCTATGAAGTTCATCTTCACACCCTCTCTTCCATATGCTGAAAAAACATTGCTTTTTTTAAATGTGAAAAATAACACATCCAATGCCACACTATAAGTACAACAAAATTCTTCCCAATATACATTATGAAAGCACAATTTTAAACATATTCAAAATGTTTTGAACACAATACAGTAACCAATACATCATATACTGTGTTATCTCAACATTTAAAAATATTTTAGTGAGAAGGTTCCCTTTTATCCTTCCCTTCCCCATCTTCTGTAACAGGGTAATAATATATCTCAGTTTTCTTTTGAGTAAATAATATTGCATTGCTTTGATATAGACACTTGGATAAGCAGAGAGATTCTCACCCTTTCAAAATGGTTTTTGCAACTATAAAGCTCTAAAACATAACAAAATCCTTTTCTAATACATCTTTATTAAGCCTTAACTTTTGCAGATTTGAAAAGGATAACTTACAAAAGATCTTAATCATTAGGACTTTAATTAAAACAAAATCCCCCAAATTAGAACTACTGAATAAACAAACATGGAAAAAAAACCACAAAAACCTCTTCTTTTGAAAAAAAAAAAGCCTTCTTTAGAAACAGCTGCCTATCTTGACTTTGTAATTGTATTTAGAGTGCTCACAGTACCAGTCAACTGAGAGGAATCAGTTTAATTTATGGAAAGTGGCCTCTCTGAGTATAAAGTAATTATGTAACAAATATAGAGCAGGCTATTTTAGAAAACAAAATTAAATTCTACTTATTATTAAGAGTTGGATTAACTCTGGGGAGCCTTTCTCCTGGATAAATAGATGCAAGCCAGCACACACTAAGCTCTCTGCACTTTAGGTACGCACTAGGCGGCACTAGAGTAACACAGAATAAAGCCTGGCCATTATGGCACTGCAGATCTCCTGCTCCCAACAGGCAGCTCAGAAAAAAATGGTATTTAAAGACTAGTGCAGTTTCAGAAGTTTTCAATAAAGAGTTGCATACCTTTGACTTTTCTTCTAGTTTCTTCATCTGCTGTCTTAGTTGTTGGGTTATTGAATGCCTTTAAGATACCAGTTTGTATACGCTAGAAGTAAAAATAAAACAAGGTATTTTAAGTGTAAACATTCTAAAAACTAGTCATATTTTATTAGACTATATCTTGTCTTATTTCCATAAAATAAATGTAATTTAATATTGTAAAGCTATTGTTGTTATTCACTAACAATGTCAAAACTCCGTGAGCTTAACTTTTGTAGATAATCACCCAAAAATTTCCTTCCCTTAAAAGGGAACCATCATAGGGCACTTCACAGGTTACCAAGAAACTATGACATTTTCAGTGAACTAATGCTATCAATCTCTCCCACTGCAAATGGACTTACATTGATTGACTAGGATACAAAATACTTGGAAGGCAGCTAAGAGCCTTTCATTAGCCAAACTTCAGTGACTGTGTTTGGGCAGTATTTTTATCACTTCTGTTTATTTTCTAACACTGCCAATTCCAGAGGTATGTAAGAAAACCTTAGAAGAGAAAGAAAACTTCTTATGAACTCATGTAAATGTTACCAACTTTTATTAAAAAAAAAAAAAAAACTCCTAAAAACTACAGTTTTGAAAGAAGGATGAGAAAGAAGCAAATTCATTAATGAGTTGTAGCTGCCCCTCCAGACAGGGGGTGCTTCTCCCTGTTATTTCTCAACTGCCTGGAAGTGAAGAGCCATTGTATTCCTGGCAGCAGAACTGCATGGGCGGGTAGAAAAGCCCAACCTCTGACATGCTGCAGAGAGGGAAGCAGGAGGATGAATCAGGTCCCCTGACTCTAGCTACTATGCTTTCCCTTTTCCTGGCACATGTCCTGTCTCTGATCCACAGACTCTAGCAACATGTATGAGTCTCCCTTGTTGGTGTGCAAATGACATTTATAATTAAATACTGAAGTCACACTTAGAGCAAAGTACCATTCTAAGAGACAAACACCAAACCTTCTGCAAGCAACTCAAACCCTCTCTCCTAACAGGAAAAGATTAATAGATGGCTCTAGTTTCCAGGCAGCAAAGCACACTTCCAAGCCACATATCACTGCAGTGTGAGGATGACAGACAGTGTCAGAGGTTTGGTTTCCAGTTCAGGCACCCATCAGACCAAGTCATACTGCGACCTTATGAGTATGTGACCTGGCTTGTGAATTAACTCCCGCTGCCCCGAGCTCAGCTTTGTTCATCTTAAAGCCAACAATATACTAAAAGGATTAATCAATAGGTAATTCATGAAGTTGAGCACCATAAATGGGTTTAGGGCCATAAGCAACCCTTTTGTTGGGATTAGCGCGTTGAACCATTTATTTAGGTCAAAGAAAGACATAGTCTTTGAATGGGCAGGGTGCTGTGGACAATGGCAGCAGACATTAATCAATTAGCAGCAGGGTTCAGCCACTTCAGGCCCCGGTGTGAAACCATCTCCAGCCCACATTGCTGGGGACACAGACACTATGTCATCTTTATTGTTATATGGCCAAGCTTTTAGCTGAAAATCCACTTGTGTACACTTCCAAACTTTTTCCCTCAGGAATACGAAAAAGTTCAGCATTGGTGTCAGACACAAACACAAAACCACACACAAGAGGCAAAAGTATAACAGGATTTGTGGTTAGCTCCTATAACTAGTGTTATGTTATGTATTGTGTGTATTTCTCATCAAAGCTAAAGGTTTAAAAACAACTAATCCTGGCAGGGATAGGGGAGCAGGGATGGCCAGGCTGCTGCCTGTGCCCAGCTGGTTGTCTGCCATCTACAGACCTGAAACATGGGATAATTAAAAAAAAACAGAGAGAGGGAGGGGAGAGAGCTTTTCCCAGTACTGTCGGTGGCAGAGCACCCTGAGGTGATAAAGATGTGTTTGCAGTCATGCACCATTAGGGCAGCAGTGGGATGTAATTGCAGGGCAGGGTGGCACCCATGGCTCTCTGCCTGTTGATGGAGTGGCAGAAATACTACCCAAAAATCAGTATAAACTCTTACCATCTTCCATCACTCTTTTGAGGTAGGTACTGTAGCTGTCACTGCTCTCTAATAGTAAATGACTCAAAAGGCAAATGCTAATGCAGGTTATTGCAATGATGCACATCCACTGGTGAAGCTGACAGGGGACTGACTTGAGGGGAAAGCACAAGCACCTCCTGGAGAAGCAGCTTAGTTGTTGCAATAATCCTGCTTTCTGTGATTCCTCCTTTGTCAAGAAAACATAGTTTTCACCTTTTATTACATGAAATAAAAAGATAAAATAATAAAGTTGCTCTCTGCTGCAAAAATGTAACAACTGTTTTCCAACTGAAGTCAGCTGCTTCTGCTGTGTGCCGTGTTCAAGACACGATTTTCTAAGCATGAGTGTCAAGGTTTGACTGTTTCTTCTTGCACTTCAGTTCTGTTTATAGTCAAGAATGCTGACAAGACCAGTAAATATTCCTATTCTGGCAGGATGAGGATTTGTTCAGCTCTACTGTAGAGCCAGGAACCAGGCTCAGACACAGCTTTACATCTTATCTGTGACATAATTCAGCTCAGGATCACAACATTCATTGGGTTACTAAACGAAAGGGAAGAGGAAGTACTCTGGTCAGTACAAGATTTAAGGCCTTCCTTTAGAGGAGACCTTGAAAAGGCTATTTACCACAAAGCATCATCTGAAAAGAAGACCAAGATAGATTACATCTGATATGGTCAAAATAGCAACCGAACACTCCCTTTCTTGTATGAACAATTCATGAAGCACAAATAATTAAGGAAAATAAATAAACAAACAAAAAACCTATACAGGGACATTTTCAACATAACAAATTGCTTCCATACTTCACATATTTGGATGTAGATTTTAAGAAATGAAAGGCAGCACCTTATTGATAAAGCAAGGAGTTCTTCACACTTTCAAGAGACACAAGAAACTTTGCAAGATTTTCCTCTCTCCCCCCACAATTTTCAGTGAAGATTTTTGGTTAAAATTATGGGCAGGCCCTTAGCTAAAAACTGCTAATTTCTGATACAAAGCTTTAAAAATTCACTTTGTCAGCTAATGCAGAGGTCCCACCTTTACTTTCTTCATGTCTCATATGTCCTTTTTTTCATTTTTTAAAAGGCAAACAACTTGGATTCCTAAAATTGTCATGTTCAACTTATCATGTTCCTCCTACTAACTGAAACTTTGATTCCAATCAACTATTTTAACAAATCAACATGAACATAAATAAATATCTTTCCAAAAAAAAGTTTTTTTCTCAAGATAATGAAAATAGACACTCCTGCTTCAGGAAGTACATCTTTAAAACTCTGGGAACATGAAGAACATTGAAGCAATCACTAGTAGTTCACTTTTAAAAGGCACACAAAGACATTACTTTTGTCTCCTCAATCCTGATTGCATCCAACAGATAGTGAAGAAGCTCCTGGCTGTCCTGCTGCTGGAACCCCTTAAATCGAGGAGCCCTGTGAAAGAAACAGTGAAGAATTTTTAATTATCTTGGGAGATTCTTAACAAGACAAGGTCAACATCAGACACTTTGCTGGAATACAAATAGGTACAATCCCTGCAGAACCTCATGGGACTTTAGGAAGCTCCTGGTGCAGTAGGCAATTGCTCAGCAAGGTTGCACTTTGACCTGGGTTGCAGTTTGATTGCAGTCTCATCCATGCTAGCAGCCCTTTCCTGACAGACTACACCAGTACTTCTGTACCACTACTCATTCATGACATTCCCAATGACATGGAAGAGAGAGAAAAAAGATTTTCCAAGTGCTTAACCTCCTTTGTTATCTCATCCTTTTCTCAAGGAGAAATCTCAAATGTGCATGAACAGTCCTTTTAGACCACCAGCAGCATCCACATCACCCCCACAAGCCAGAAGAGGAAAAACATCAGTTTCTGACTACGCTCCCATTTACACTGGTGATCTTCTTGGTAACTGTACAGGAGTAATATTGCATCATTTCTGAGACAGCCACTCAGTAATATCAATCACTACTATTCAAGCACCGTTGAATTCTTTTTTACTATTCACAGCAGCTAAATGTACTGTAAATATCACATTTTTTAGGCGTAGATTACATAGAAATAAGAAAAAATAAACTTATGAGTACATGGACATTACAAAAATAAACTGATGAGTACATCATCCTTCAGGTGAGCCTTAAAGATAGATTCTTCTTACCACAGCCAGAAGGCTCCTAATTAACAGTTTGAATCTTCAGGAGTTTGCAACCCCAAATGAATGAATAGTATTCACAATTAACACATCTCTGTTCACACTGTGTAACTGACTGGCCAAACTACACCTGGCCTTCCAGGCAGGTTACCCTTCAGATTTTTAATTACAGTCTTAACTACTTAATCTAAAATGAGATTCCACAGAACCACAAGGGGTTGGAAGAGACCATTGGAGGTCACCTAACCCAACCTCCCTGCCCAAGCAGGGTCCTCTAGAGCAAGTTACTTAGGATTGCAATGGGTAGGCTCCTGAATTTCCAGTAATGCCACCAAATGGCAGCTGTGACTCTTGCTGCAGTCTGAGGTGAGCACACACAGGTGTAACCTTGTGCACCCCTTCCCAAACCTAGCACAGGGGACAAGGGGATTAGCACAGCTCAAACAGGAATTTTATCCAACTGGCAGAGCAGGCACAAAAACCAACCACTCACTCAGCTCCTCAATTTCATTAAACACACACTGAGCCAGTTTTCACTCTGAGCTGGGGACTGCATGCTATGGCCAGCCAGTACACAGAGCTGCAAGTACATATTGCTATTTCCTCTGGCACAATGATCTCCCTTGCCCAGCAGAGCTCTTCAGCTGCTCAGGGTTTTGAGGGTTGGTTAGTGAGGCTTCCATCCCACTCATACACTAAAGCTGCTCAGATCTGCCTTAGAAGTTTGTGCTTGTGGACAGGAGAAATTACAGAAAACACCCCAGCTGTGCAATGTGCCCACAACAGCAAAATGTAAAGCTGGGCAAGGTGTTGGGGCACACCTTGTTAGGGCACAGCAGACATGGGCACAGGCAGGAGGTGATACAGGGTCTCAGCTCTGAACTGCTACCTGCAGGCACTGTGGGGTGTAACTGGAGAAGGACTGAAGGTGACAACTCAGATAGCTAAGGTCAATGCCTAAAATTAGGTGGAACAAATCTGGAGCTCCATATGCAAAACAACACGTTCACATTTACAAATAAGATACTTTTAAATTTGCACTTTATATCTAGTTTTTGAAACAAAGTTGACAATACCCCCAGTTAAAAATGATTTCATGATGCTACTGTACTGTGAGGCTTACTATAAAATCTGGATTCAGTAGAGTGGGTGACTTTTTTAAGCATTCTTTTGAAATTGCATTTTTTTCATGAGCAAGTCAACATCAAAAATTAATTTCAAATTTTAAAAACTGAAATAATCTTTAAAATTAAATAATTTGCTTAATATCCCTAAAATACCATCTTTTCTTCTATTAAAATCACATGTTTGATTTCTAACAAATTTGATTATAAATTGCAAATACATTCTGAAAAGCACTGAAACTTTATTTTGGTTCCAATAAAACACTCAATATACATTAAAAAAATAAATGACATTTGTAGCTGTGTGCACATTTGCATGCATGCACAGTTTACAGTTTCACTTTTCAATTTGCCAAAACAGTTTTCTCTCATTGAATGTCCAGGAATCTAAAAAAACCCAGATGCCAAAATCAGTTCAATTCTGAGAAATCCAGTTAGTTAGGCACAGTATTATCATAAATTTATGAGAAATTTCATGTTTTCCTGAGGCAGTAAGAACCAATGGGTATATTCAGCCCATCTCCTCCAGGACAGGCACATTAATAGCTCCAGTATAGCAAGAAAACCTTCCACATATACATCTTCTGGATCCTGGTACTAATAGGGATTTTGTTATTTTTTGGCAACAAAAGCAGGACGTCTTTCAAGAGACACTATAATAAAATGGAAGAAAAATTAATTATTACTTGACAAAGGAGCAAGCAAAAATTCCATCACTGTTACAGGAGGGGTATTTTTCCACTGCAGAGACACCTCACAGAACTAAATCTTCAATGCAAATCAGGATAAAGCCCCACACACACTGCAGTGGGAGGTTACTCCAGTGTAACCTCCCACTGATGAGTATACAAAAATCATTTCAGGTGCAAATTAATTTACTAATTTGTATTTCAAAGTAAAATAATTTGCCTGCATGTTCCACACAGTTTTATTAGCTTAAATTAGAAAGGAGAAAATTAACTCAGCCATGGAAGTTTTTAATTTTGTTTGGTTTGAGTTTTTTTCATTTTCTTAGAACACAGTGCATTTACAAGTACAAGATTATTTAGGCTTCTCAGGGCCTGTACTAAATTTATATGCCTGATTTTAATGGATGATAGGAATGTAACAACTACCTCTTTAAAGGTGAATTGGCAGGGAAAGTGACTTGTAAAGATTCCCTGTAAGGCTGAGTCATTTACTTGGACTGACAAATTATGCCATTTTTAACACTGCTTAAAATATATTTAATCTGTCACTCATGTACAAAGCTTGCTATGTAATGTTGCATGTAATTCTAAATATCTCATGTTTTGGGTAAAAATATTTGAAATTAGTGCATTTGTTTGGGGGGGGGCGGGAACCACAAGAGGAAACCAAAAAATGACAATAAAAAGAAAGGAGGGAATTTTACACTTCATAATGCATTTACTGAAAACTCCCTACACTTATAAACCAGTATGAGAGAAGAAAAAGGAATTAAACCATGCTGATACATAGAAATCTGACAACTAAAAGATGTGTGCTCTCGTCTCCTTGAAAATGTGCTTCAAGCAATATCCTTGGCGAAAGTGGGGACTTGGAGATGGTTGGTTGAGTTGACCGCTCACAGATGTGCTGACATATGGAAGCCAGTGCCAATGCAGTACAACCTGTTGTACAGTGTCAGCAGGATAATGACAGAACAGGTTGAACTCCTGCTAATGGCCAGAAGTGGTGAAGGACAACTGTGACATCTCATCCACTAGCCTCTCGTTGCTCATCTGGAGACCAGTTAGAATTGCTTGACTGTCAGTTAAAGAAATGCTTTTCATGATGATCTACTTCCTAGAATGCCCTAATAACAGAAACTACATAGTAACATAGTATTTTAAAGAAAAAAGCTAATAGTTATGATTCCTATATTATATTCATTTGAGGGAAAATAAGCTATGCTTAAAAAGCAGAACTGGGATACAATTAAAGTCGTTCAATCATACTGCACAGAGCTGACATACTTTGACTGTTTTTAATAAAAATTTTCTCCAAACTCATCCTTTCAAGAATTACTTTGTGCAGCAGATAGCCTAATACCTTGGATAAATTTAGAAACAACAGTAAGCACTTGGAAGCAGAAAACAGCAGATACTATTTGATTTTTTTCTGCACAGGAATCCTGTAATGCAGTACACACACTACAGAGTTCTGCTGGGTAGGAGGTGCCTGGGAGGAGCCCAGTCAAACAAGGGCTTGCCTCCACATGTAAGTAACAGATAACACCAGGCACAACTGTGCTATCTCAAGGGCATGGAGAGACAGCACTTTGCCCTCCTATGGATGCACTGGCCAATTCATTTCATCTTTTTTGTCTCACCTTCCCCCAAAAGGGAAAATGAGATACCTCTACTTGCACCAGATCTATTCTTTCTTCCTTTAAGTCCTGCTAAGATTTCCAACAGCATTCTGCTCTGACAGCAAGTTCCATAGGTTAGCCTCATAAAATGCTTAAAAACTCTTTTTTTTCCCCTGGCTCTAAATCTGTTGCCTTTCAGTTTCATAGACAGCTCCCTGAACTCTTATGCAGGCAATTAAAGAAGCACAGCTAATTTATCATTCATTGTCTTCTCTTGCTGTCATGTCTTCTTTTCATGCTCTCTCCTGCCAGAACTCCCAATGTTCCCAATGTCCCTGTTGACATAAAGGCTTCCTGTTTTGGTTACCCCTCCCTAAATTCTAAATTTGTTAACCCAAATGGAGAATACACTGCCAATGTATCTAATAAAATTACTGGTTTTCTTCTTCATTTTGTCTATAAACTCTGCTTACAGAGTTCACCAATACCACACACTGAAAATACTTGTGTTCTCCAAAATGCTGCACAGGTCTTCCTTCTGAGCATAAGTGAACATAAAGCTCAGGAACATGTACAGATGATTGCTGCCAACATACACTTTTACATGCCATTTGTCTACTTTGCACTCATAAATTATGAAAACTCTGACAAAGTTTACTGACAAAAAAGACAAGCAATCTCTCAACTGCTGCTGCCCGGAGAAGCTGTAATCTCCTCTGTCAGAGCTCCTCAACATGACACAGCACCACCAGCAAGGCACATGGAGGCATGACAAGGACACAAAATAATCCCCAACTACTGGTAAAGGAAACAAAATGTGTGTTCTGCTGCTACTATATTACATGGTAAAAGTCAAATGGGAAAAATAAACAAGCAAAAAAATCTTTTCTAAGAAGATTATTTTTCGGTATCTTAGTTATACAGTATTATTTAAAAAGAAAAGGCTCAAAAAGACTCCTTAATGAGAAAAAACCCTGTTTTATTTATCTCTTATATCTTGTATAACATTACCTTAGTTTTCCTTAGCATTTCCTCTCAGAAGTGATAAATGTGGAATTGTTTAGGTTTCCCCTCTGAAACTATTGTTCTGTTAATATCAACAGTCCTAACCACACATGACCTCCATTCTGCCAGTCCCACCTCTGCCTTCAGTTCTACTTTCTGCACATGAGAAGGAAGAATGAATAAAGGTCTTTGGAGAACAAAGACCTATGTAGATTTTGTGAACACCAATAAAATCTTTGTTAGAGAAGTATTTTTTCCTGCATGGTAATGTAGCAATAAAATACTACTATTAATAATTATTTAATGGAGGTTTGAAGCACCTAAATTCTTGAACTCCTTTCTGGACTTATGACTTACATGCTTCAGCATTTACTTGCTACACAAACCTAAGAGTTCTTCCACCAATAAAACTACTCAATCATAAAAAATAAAGGAAATAAAATTTATGTCCTCTTAATACATCAGTGTTGTGTTAGTCACTAAGTCTCCAGATAAGTCAGAAGTCTGCAGCCCTGATATTCAGCACAGTGGAAAACCAACAGAAGGGCCCTGTAGCTATGCTCACAATCTGTCCTTGCAAAACATCTGACAGCTGCAACACTAACAAAATTAACAGTGGATGAATTAGTACCAGACGCTAAACAGTTGCTATAGAAAGACTCATCCACTTCTTTCTTCTTCTCCCCTTCTTCAACCTGGCTACTCCACCACTTGATAAAATTAACACTTGGTATCATTTTTTTCTTTTATTATTTAATAAAAAAAAAAGAGCCCCCCAAATGCCCTTTCATAGATAAGATTATGAACATCAAACCATGATCTCTTCAGACACTTAAAGAAGCAGTTTGCAGCTGAAAATGACCTTGTTCCAGTTCTCTTACTGCTCTTGAGCAGTGAATACGTATCCATCCACTTGCAGATTTTGGGATCCCACTCAGGGACAAGCCAGAGCTGCAGCTGAACAAGGCAGTGTCTGCACCCTTTTCTGTCCTATACTATCTGTACAATCTCCTTCATAAATTCTTTACTGAAGAAAGGTATGGTGATATACTGTGTACTTGCACTGAGACAGCAAGATCTGTGATGGGGAAAGAATGAATTAAAAAAAAATAAAAAGAGGTTGCAACTGGAGTCAGCAAACCTTTATGTAATATATATAAACCCAAAATATTACTATCAGAATAACAATGCCCTTCCCCATGTTCCTCTCCCTGGTAGCTGTGTCAGTGCAGTTCTTTTTACACATTCATCCTGTCATCTCTTTAGGAAACTTGTTGTTTCAACTTTGTTTCTTGAATAAAAAGAGTTTGTGTTAATGCAATATGAAGACCATGGGTAGTGCCTGCCTCTAGGATTACTTCATTAACACAACCTCTTGGCAGCAGTCAAGAAGCAGTTTTACAGAGAAAGCTGCAGTAACACAGACTTCTTCCTAGCTGAAACTCCTGCAGTCTTGCCCTGCTCTCTCTTGCATTTCAACTTTGATGAAAAATAGAAAGCCAACTTTAAAACAAAAGAAAGAAAAAGGCTTTGTAAAAATGACATGACAGAACACTGCATTCATACTGTTAAAGCTAATAAATAGTAAATGTATTCAGTTTGCACAGATAAAGATTTCCCATTCTCCTACTTTCACCACTGCACACTGCTGAATATTCTGAAACCCTCCCTTTCTTACTTGTGTCACAAACAATAAGAAAACAATCTGAAGACCAAAACCTTCTGTCATACCTGTCCAGCCCCTTACTGCCCTTGAACATGTAACTTCTCACTAACAGGATGTGGCTGACACTTTTGCTGTTGATAGTAGAGCTGTGCTAGAGCTAGTAAAGGATTTGTATCTAAGAAGTGTTCTGCAGAGATAAAAGTAAGAAGTAGGGATGAAGGAGAGCGATGGTAGGAGCTAGCAGATATTTGTCTAAATAGCAAAAGTGTGCTGACCACATAAAAATGCTTCAATTTCAGCTGCTAGTTAAAGTGTATGCACATCTTAATGATCAAAAGACAACAACAGAACAACCAGATAGATGAGATTTAATACTGTCATTGCTCATGAGATTTAATACTGTCATTGCTCAATGACTACAGACACACAGAGCAGACACAAAATGCCTGTCACTTCTAAAAATAGCATCCCATCTGAACTGCACTGCATTGTGATTATTTCACAATCAATTTGCTAAGGTGGGCTTCAAAACATGTTTTACATCATTTTTTCCCTTCAATCCTTAATACTAACTGGGAAAAAACTACTAGTGTTATTTAATAATTTTCCTCCCATTTCTCAGCCAAATTTAATTCTTGCACTCACATTTTTTGAGAGAGCCTTGAAACACAAGGAGGAGTGAGAAAACAATATAGTTTTCTTCCCTATATATTTTTCTTCCAGGTAGATAATGCTAAACAAAGAACACCGCTGTTTGACTCAAAAATGCTGTAAGGTAACTTTACACATATTTCCTTTTACAGCTCAAAGAATCAAAAGGAAGACAAGTAAAATAGAAAAAATATAATATTAAATTTCTGAAGCTGAATTTTAAGGATAAATAAAAAGCAATGACTTGTTTCTTTACAGAATTAAATTGTCCCTGCTCTATTCTAAATGCCTTTGTTTCTTTTTACCATATTTTAAATCCATTCCTGCTCACTAAGGTTGTCCTGGAATTCCATGGTAGGAAGCTGCAACTTTCCTCCTAACTCTCATGCTGCAGAATGCTTTAAGTTCAACACAGCAATAATGTAGCAAATAAATTATAACACAACATTGCTCTTTTTTAAATATGAGATTCATATTTACCATCTTCCAGCTACTCTGCTTCTACAGATTCTGTTACTAGTAAGTCAACATTTAAATACTTGTATTGACTTTAAGTAGGTCTTCTACAGGTGTTTTTAAAAGCAAGGTTGTTTGCATCATAATTGAAAGTACCTACAAAGCACCACTGTAAACATTTTCCACACCAAGAAACAGGAGTTTCTTTAGGGCTTGTAAGCTCTTTGCAATCTGGAGCCATATGCCATTTCAGTAATGCTTCAAGTCCTTACTTGTTAGACCCTTTTTAATTTTGAATTAATGCCAAGGTTAGACATCATAGCAGAAGTTCCCCATTTAAAATCTTATTCTTTTTTACAAAATACCCACATACACTTTGTAGTGTTAGCACAGCTTTATGCTAACAAACAACAAAACCAGGAAGGTAGTCCATTTTCTTCAGTTTTACCATGCCCTCTTCTGCCCCCTCACACTCAGTCTGGAGCCCATTGATGCCCATGGTTATGAACTGGGCCACACATTACACAAAGAGCAGGTACAACCCTGGTGTGCAACAAGGAGTCCTTCAACTTTAAAACATGAAGGAGCTGCTTTCTGGACTGCCTGGTTAAAATCTAACAGTTTCTCTAGAAAGGACAAAAGACATTGCACGCTTAGGAACACATCACTGAAAACTAAAATTAAAAAAATAAGTGAAAGATGAGCTTGAGGACACAATACATACTTTTGACAAAGCTGGCTGAACAGCACTTTGGGAGACAGAGGACCTTTTCCAGCCTCCCTCATGCTGTGAAGGAACAAGAACATTGCTGAAGTCAAAGGTCCGGGGCTGGACAGGTTTACCACCAAAGGATCCTTCAAAAACAAAGGCAAATTACACATCAGATTTCAAAAGTAATGACACAGACTTCTTTCAAGTTACTTGATACATGATAAAGAGCAATGTAACTTTCAGTCTTAAGAGTGTTTCAGGGTGGTTTTTTTTAAATGTTGATGTCAACCATTTGACTGAAATAATTTAAGAGCAGGCTTATTATTTAAGGAGTAACAGTTGCAAAACCAAACAATTATTGGTGGTAACCAATAACTTTGGTAACAAGCATGTCAATGAGCTGGTCTGGTTCTCACAAAAACAAGCAACCTTTGTATTACCTGCTTTACTCCTACCTCCATATACACTGAAATTCATCTGCAGAGACAACCCAGGTGACCACCTCCATGGGCCAGTGTAAGATTGTGCTCAGTGGCTCTCTGCTACCCAAGCTTAGGAATGGGGCATCCAGCTTCTCTGATCTGTGAGCCACACACTGCCATTTCCACACATCAGGCAGCCACAGAAACACAACCTGCTCCTCCACAAACCAGGTGCTGTGAAAGTACCAGCAGGGCTTCACAGCAAGAGCTGATGGCAGACCCCACAGCGCCCTGTGGCACTGGGAGCCAGGCACAGGCTGCATCCTGCACAGCCCCTCTTGGAATGATGTTCAGCCCAGCCAGCAGGTTCTGGGTATGGAAGAATCAAGCCAATCAAGCCAATTTTAAAGCAGAATTTTAAAATCCTACACTGCTTATACACCACTTGTTAAAATGACCACAGACCCCAGCTCTCCCTAACATGCTCCAAGGTTCCATGTGCCCCCAGTGCTCCCTACTAGCTGGCCTGACTCTCAGAAAAACAGATTACAAGTGCCAGATGAACACTTGGAAAGGGCACCTTGTCCAGAAAGCAGATCCACACAAAACATAAGCAATATGGATACACACAAATATAAAGTATTTGCTTTATATGCACTATCAAAAGGTGGGAAAAGGCCCCTTACCAAGCAAGAAGCAGGAGGCTTCTGCATTACTATTAATTAGACTACTGCAGCCCTCTTATTCAATGCCAAGTTCTGCACTGGCATACAAAGACCAGAAAACACAGTCTTTGCTCCAAAGACCTTATTTACATTGTAAGCATTGAAATTAAAAATAAATCCTTCAACCTTATGGCTGTGCAAGTTACACATCAAGCATAAGCCAACACCCCACTGGCTCACTAAGCCTTTGGGCAAAAACAAGCTCCAGACCTCTGCTGTGGCTCAGGATAACTTTGTGAAACATGTTGCTGCTCTGAACTGCCACTGGAGGAAATAAAGACAGCAATGCAGTGAATTGCACACTGTTCTTGCCTGGAGCAGCTATGAACATCACCTACAGCAACACAGTGAAATCATCATCATTTCAGAGGTATCTGAAACAGAATACCACTCCTCTACCCTCACTGCCACCAGAAAGCTCACAGCAAGCAGCAGGAAAAAAAGAAAAAAACTAAGAAAAAATCCTCTGTAAACTGTTTGCTTCAGCTAGCAGAGGGAAAGGGGTATTATCTTTATTGCCAACAACATATAATGAAACCCCAAGTCTCTAAGATATGACCAGAACAGCAGAATATTCTTTGGATAATAGTCACAGGAGACACTTTCCCATATGCCTGCAATGAGTTTGAGGACAAATTTGTTCCTCACTGAAATTTCTCTTCTCTCATTTTAATCCCCTGGCCTGTGAAGCATGTAATAAACTTTACAGACCTTATCAATGAAGGGCAGGGATGGACTGGAATAAAACATTTCACAGACACTTTCTAGAGCCAAACAAACTATTTCCTGTATCATACATTCATACTGAAGAAATTAAATGGCAAGTAAAAATAAGCCAGCTGCTCTTTCTTAAGGTAAAGCATTATTTGATACTTCAATATCAAAAAATGTGAAAGGAAGTAATTACTCCTCCTTCTCTAGGGCTGAGTAATGATTTCTGTAAAAGAAACCAGTCCACAGGTAACACAAACCCACTAAGCAATTAAAATGCAAAAGAAATGGGAGAGTAACAGTGTGCTTTTAATGGAGATGTGATTTCCTGTCCTCCAGCTTCTTCCCACATTTTCCCAAATTTGTATTTCTCAGTGCATACTTACCAATTGAGAATCTGAAGTATGACAGATTTTTAACTTTGTTCCTTTCTCCTTTATCTCATACATCAGTTCATTTAGTACATGAGTCTGTGCCAAGTTCTTAAAGAAAGAAAAACACAAAAAATGTGAGAAACATGCTGATCATTCAATTACAGAGTTTCTTTAGTTATATACTCTAGATTCAGGGGTAGACCAAACCAGATACACTTCGTAACATGTAGCCGAGGTTTAGATACAACCACTAGAAAGAGCACTAAAAAAAATTCACTAACTTGACTGTTTCTAAAATTTTATTTATTTTCTTTTCTGTAATTTCAAAACAGTTCACTAGTAATAACTTTTTAATTTATATTGAATAACAAGTTGTTTTTATTTGGTTTTTTTTTTGGATGAGGACATTATTGTCAGAAACCATTTGCCTCTTTTAAACACTGCGGTCCCTGTCATCATGCCCCATGAAGCACAATGAAAAGTATTATCCTTCAGAATTTAGGAGAGAAATCAACTCAACATATCTCATCTTTGTTTCTTTATTTTTGGTCAACTCTGACAGCAGATCACTTAGGCTTCTGTGATGCCCTAAGTATGGACAGATAACAATTTGCAGTTTTACTATCTCTCTGATTAATTTTGCAATCAACATCATAAACACAAGGTGAGGTGTGCCAGTGCAGAACACCTTTGTAGCAGTTTTCCTTCACTTGCTCACTCCTGCCTGCAGACATAGAGATGTCTCTGCTCAGCTGACAAGCAACAGGATGGTGCAATATAAAACCCACTAAGACTACTGCTTTTTTTGAGGATGTTGGATTGGTTGTGCACTAAACATCAATAGATGTGTATTAGTATAGCTCATTCCTCTTACTGTAGTCAGAAAAAAACCATAATCGATAAAAATCATTTTATAACTGCATCCATAGCAGGGGTTTAAAATCATGCCAATGAATAGTGCAGACATTTACATTATGCACACAGTGCCGCTATTCACATCACCAGTATGGTAGATACCCTGCATTAGTCATGACTAATAATGCTGAAGTTCAAATAAAACCATATGCTACAGTACAACCCACACACATATGCAGTGTGTAAAACACTTGACATTTTCACTTGTTTCATTACTGTGCAAAATGCCAGTGATCCAAGAATTCTTTTTTACTATAACAGGAAACACTCCTTGGATAGCAAGGAGTAAAAAGAATTTGAAAAGGACTTTCAGAAAGCAGAATGAAGACCTGTAATACTCAAAACCTTTTCAGAAGCCCATAGATCATACAGACTTAGTATTTCTGAAATCTATTAAGAGAAAGTGGCATGATCTTTCCATCTTACCTGCATGACAGCATTAAAAAAGCAGGTGTTTCCTAAATTATTTATTCCTTTAACTGGAACTGATGCACCATTACCGGAACTTTTTCCTTTCAGAATTTCACTTGTTTCACTGCTTTCTTCACGAAGACGTATGATTTTTGATGAACCTATAATTAAATTATAGATTAATATGACCACAAAATTGCACAGTTTAATCATTTAAGTCCTTTCATTATTATGTTAATGAAGTTTATATGTTAATTAATTTTAACATATGTGGAAGATACCTTGATAATACTCTAAGCTGCTGTACGCAGTCTTAAAAACACCAAAAACCCAAAAAACTAGACATAACAGATAAAGGCCTGGGGAGTAAAAAATGCCCTCAACAACTACATATATCCAACAAAACCTTTCATAATAATCGTACTGTCCTCTAAGACTGTAACTTCCACAATTAGACAAGAAATAAGTAAAATGAGTTATTTATTAGCAATAGGCAGCTGAGATAAACGTTCATTAGACACATCAGAAACACGACACAAAGGTTGCTTTTTGGTGCATTTGAAAGGAGGTAGCCCAAAGTTACCACTGAATGCTGCAAGTCTTTATCAACTCTAGTGTTCTGTTCCAACTGCCTTGTCAACAGCCCAAGGCACATTATCCCTACATGTGCTCCTCAACTCACCTCAGTTTGTCACAGCCTGAGGAATTACTAATGCAATCCATGTACATACAATGCTAGTGTTTTAATTTCAAGTAACAAAAAATTGATAAAACTATGCTATAACATCCACATAATTCCTTGTTTCCCTTATTATTTAAATAGATGAGGGACAGCAAAGTTAGACAGTCATTAACTTGTAGCCTAGAGGTAATGGAAAGACTTGAGATAACAATATTTAGCCTTGAATTCTACTAGCAACTTTCATACTGTCATGGTTGCAGGACTAAATGTGAACATTACTGACATCTGCAGTGTCTTAAATATTGATTAACAATGCATGTCAATGTAAACGAGTTATGGACTTAATAGATGCCAAGAACTGTGATGCTACAATCTCTGTCTTGACATATGAATTCATGTATTTGTTCTAATGAGTTTCACATTGAAGTCTCATTAAAGTGTTCTTGAGAAATAACTAACAGACCTATTTACGTTAATGAAATTCTCATGCCAAAAGGTTCTTTTATGTACACTCCTAAATACTTTCTTGCTTAGAAAAATGAAAAAAAAAATTAAATTAAAAAGAAGTCATTAAAATATCTATTGTATCTGGCAACAACGTTCTGACGCAGTCTGCCTGCACCCTACAGTGCCATTGAGGCACAACTATTCTTCCAAATTGTATCAGAGTTTTTCAAAACAGAGTTAGAGGTGCTTTGCTGTTTAAAAACACTTTTAAATGTTCTTGTTAACAGTGCTTACACAGCTTTAAATTACTCTCCTTTCCATTCAGGTGGAAAATTAAGATGGTACAAGGGCAAAGTAAAGGACGGAATTCTCCTTGAAAAAGCAGACAAAGTGGTTTTGAATATAATAAACAACAAGCAAGTTGCTCACACCCTAAAGAGTCACTGTTTTATGGGCTACATGAAGCAACACCTTTTAGCTGGCATGATTAGAAGGGGAATGCTACAGTGTCAGCAGCTCATCCACCCACAGAGCTTCAGAACAGCCACAGCATGGGAATGGGAGCTCCAAGTTATCTGCAATTCAAACGCACTGCTCTCTCTCAGAAGTTTAATATTATCACTGGAGATGTTTTCCCCTCAGAGAAGTGGGCCATCCAGAGTAGTGCTGGGGAAAAGAGATGGTTAAAAAGAGAAAAAAAAAAAAGATGGAAAAAAAAGCCAAAATTGTGGAAATAATTTGTGTATTAGTATACCACAGTTGTTGCATTTATCCATCGGCATTCAAAAACATCTGGGACAGCATCTTAAAGTAAACAATGTTCACAGGGCCATCTGGACAAAACTGCAGGCAAAAATTAAAGCATAAGCATATGGAAAAGCAGATTTTTCTCTTCCCTTTAGCAGTACAGGATGACAAATGTCAAACCTAGATCTGTCCACGCTTCACTGTGCTATGCTTTGCAGCACCACCTGGCTCTCCTTGCACAGCCACCAAATATGGACAGCACTGCCACAGCGGACCATATCTGCAGGGCAAACTCGATAAAAGCATTTCACTTCATGGTTAAATGGCAGCTTCACACAAGTAGCAAGGTTCCATTTGCTGAACCTTACATACAAATTATTTAAGGGAGGGAAAACAAAGCCAAGGCATCCAGCTTTGTGATGAGAGCTGGGTGAATACGCAATTACAAAACACAAGAAATGAGAACCAGACATCTGATTGCCATGAAGCTGGATAATTAGGAGGATATATACAGGGATAAGGATATATGTATAGGGATAAGGAGAAGTAGTAGCAAATTGGAAAAATGCCTGGATATTGGTATCAAAGTTAGGAACCTCATTTCATTCAGAAGGTTTTAATTACTGCCTTTTGATTTGTTAATAATTTTAAAAACACAATCTACATGACGTTTTACTATGTTGTTTGTACCTGTGAAAAAGTCCTGAGAGAAATGTGCTGCTTTGCCATTACAAACATTACCTGCTGCCTTGCTTATAACACACAGATATTTTTAAGTACATATACAGACCCAGAGGAAGGACAGCAGTTTTTAATTTAGCTCTGCTCAATGTCCCTAACTCAGTGATAAATGACAGGCGGGCCTGAAGCTGAATGTTTACTTGACATGTGAAGAGTTGGTCAGTCTTAATAGAACATGCTGGTAATGACTGTGATAGCTAATACTTCTACAGATTGGGGCTGGAGGGTCCTTCTGCAAGATTAACCCAAGGCTACAAGCATGTTATTAATCAAAAAGCTAATATGTAATTTTTTAAAGTGAATTTGCACTGAACAACTGTTTCATGGACACTTGGTGACTCAATCTTGCAATCCTGTAATTCAACGGGCGTGCTTTTGGGTATGAAAAGTGACTTTTAAGCCAGTATATACACAAGGATCCCAGCTGAAGGATTCCATCAAAATGGCTGTCATCTGCAGCTGCCCACAAGGACCTTCAGCTCCTGGCCTAACAGAATAAAAGAAGTAGTCTGAGTTATTTGTCTACATGCAGTAATATTTGTTATAAAGGACCTTGTTCATATTAATGAGAGCAGGTTGGGTGAAAAGCACAGAAGTAATTAAATTCAGACAGATTTCTGTCATTAGTTAACTCATCTTTTAGAGAATTGACATGGTAACCCTTAAGCTCTCTGCCTTTCCCAGGTAGTGTGGACATCGGCCCTAGGCAGGCTGTCCTTCCCCAGCAGGGACAGAGAACCCACTGTGCCTGGGGCTCACATTCAGGACCTGCCCCTCTGTCAGACTCTCCTGCTGTTCTGCGGCAGAGGTGACCTTTCTGATGCAGCCATACATGGAAAACTCTCACCTAAGCTGTGCCTTGATCACCGGAACCTTCTCTTCCTTTGACAAAGTGCATCTGGCTGCACGGACACTCTGCCCAAGGACTCTGCCAAAACTCTTTGCCCAGCTCTTCACCCAAATCATTAAACCCTACTGACCACCTCTCCACAGGCACCAGGTCAGTGCCCACCTCTGGTCCCACCATGATATTCACCTCCAACCCTCAGACAGCTGCTTCTGTACACAGACACAGCCTCATGCTTCTGTACATAGACACAGCCTCAAGCCTGGCAAAGCATCCCAACACCACCCTGTTCTCCCCCATGCCAGAAAGCCCCCCTCCCACCAGAGCCCTGGGAAGAAGGGCAGCAGAAGCTGCTCCTCTGCTACAGCTCCTGCCTGCAAAGCACCCCTTTCTTGCTGCTCTTCAGCTTTTCTTGTGCCTGCTCCACTCACCTGTGGTCCTGTCCCAAAAGCTCTCTGGAGGCAGGGAACACTGCTCTGTCCCACAGCTGCTCAGCACCAGCCTCTGAGCAGTGACTGAGACTCCTAAGCCAAACATTAGCATGGACAATGACTCATTCCACAAAGCAGAGCCACTTACTGCACCAGGTGTACAAAAACACACGGTGCTGACACATCCACTTGCAAAGGGAAACTTATTGTGGCTTCCCTATCA
Source organism: Melospiza georgiana (assembly GCF_028018845.1). NCBI lineage: Eukaryota > Metazoa > Chordata > Aves > Passeriformes > Passerellidae > Melospiza > Melospiza georgiana. The sequence continues at coordinate 9,601,241 of NC_080432.1, read as the reverse complement.
ATTTGTTTTGCCAGCATTTCCAACATTTGCAGCACACATGGACTTCTGCACAGTCTCTGCTGAAACTGAGCTCTGCCTGGGGGTGCAGATGGCAGGAAAGCAAGAAGATAAATGACATCAAGGTTTTTTTTCAGCCAGGGGAGTAAGCATTATTGCTCATCTTTTCAATGCAACTTTTTTTTTTTAATTAAAAATAAGGGTTCCAGGAATACACACTTTCATTCCAAGGTCAAGCCTTTTCTATTGAATACAACTCTGGTACTTCAGCTGAAGGTCTTCACAGTAAAAGCAAGGTTAACAGACTGTCTTTCTTTTACCAAGTTCTCATCACGCTGTATTATGAAATGCTACTAAACTGTCTGGCACTCTTTTTTTATCTAAAAAATTTAGATTTTTTTTAACACTGTACCACAATTAGAATCCAACCTTTAGAAAAACAGCCTGGTTTTCTTCTGAAATGGTCACTAGCTTTACCTTTTAAAGGCTGAACTTCGCTAGTGGTGTTACAACCCTACAAATCAAAGATTATAAACTGCAGTTTTATTTCTCTGAGTCTTGCCACAATGTTATAAACTAGAAAAGACATCTGCACAGTGTGGAAGAGCAACCTATTCAAGGAGTGCTTTTGATCCTCTATGCTCAGATGACTTGTGTTACACCTCACAAGCAAATAAGTACATGGGCAGGAAAGGTGAGAATCTGTGGTTAAAAATGACAGAATGCCTAAAAAATTTTTTGTCAATGCTTCGATTTTCATTCCTTTGCAAGGAGCTTACTAGCAAGCAAGCAGATTTGAAAGAAAATTTCTGACCAATAACAAAAATGTCTTTTTGCCAAAGTGTATTTTCAGATTCAGAGAATCAATACAATGTTTTATTTTTGCTACTTAATTTTAAGTAGATAGAATGGTCTTCTATGACTCCAAACTACATGTAAAAGTCACTTAAGAAAAGAACACCATTTTTTTCAACATGATCATTTGTCAATTGCTAATATCCACAACAGAATGCAAATCTGCAAAGTTATTCATCCCACTACCAGTTTTTCCATACAAGTCTACAACTCTGGTATGGACTGTAAATTTGTATCTATTTTTATACATTAGTTACAGCCATCAAAACAAAAATCAAGCTGCTAACTTTCACTTACTGGCAAATCCAGGCAGCTGAACTTACTAAAAAACCCCCTTCCTCTGCTTGCCCCTCCCAACAATAAATTTAACTACAACATTTGAGAATATATATTCTTCCTTTCCCTTCTATTGCCACACAAACCAATTTAATTAACTGCTCTATAAAAAGTATGTGATCTTATGTTTCCACCAACATATAATTTCGCTTTTGTAAAGGAAAATACGCATAAGATTCACTTTTAAGACAGCAAAACAATTTGTTTTCTCCAGTAAATGAGCAGACACACAGATTGCAATGTCTCAGCATGGTTCCTGTGTACTACATGTGCATTATGTCCATGTGAAGCTCACAAGTGTGCCACACAGACAATACTGCACCTGCCTTTCTGTGGCAATCATCACGGCCTGCTAACCTTCTCCACAAAACAAATTTCTGGGTGGTACACCCTAGAAAGCAATCTTGCTTTTTTCTTCCAGCTTGTGCCCAACATGACCTCTTAACCAAACAGACTCCTCTAAAAAAAAGGGGGGGAAAAAAAAAGAAAAGAGCAGGCATTGCTGGGTACAACAAACCATAGGATCAGATGTGAAAATCACACAGCTGCAAGCATTCTTTTGGGAACCCAGCACTGGGATTTATCTCAATCGCTTAATGTAATTACAAAAGTCAGTCATGTAGTAGTAATGTAATTTGCACATTTTTACAGCTGAAGTGAAGTTGAATCTTTATGAGAGGCCGAGTGAAAAGCAGGGATCCTGCTGCCACACTATTCCACCACATTAGTACCAAATGACAGGCATTTTGCTTTTGTTTATTTTCCAAGATGCATTAATTAGGAAATCTATATAACCCTCTCTCACATGTTTCAACTGATCATTTTATCTTTAAATGAATCCTGCACTTTTGAGAACTGAAAAAAAAAAATATCCCAGCAGCCTTGTGCATATTAGCAATTGACAATTCATGTTCATACTGCATTTCTACAGAAATTTCTACACAATGCTATTTGAATTTTAATGATGCACCATGCCAACCAGTTGTTACAACAGAAAGAAATGCAGACGTAAGATGAATTCTTGTTACAGTGCCACATTCCGCTATGAGAACTGTCTTCACTTTGACTGCTTTTTTAGAAAGAAATGGAAAAGCAATGGGGAAAAAAGCACAAGATTGATTTTTAAGCGAAAAATATTAATTGTCAGTTTTACACTACTTTTTTTTTACAAGTTATTTATCATTTTTTAAAATTAGCTTATGTTTTAAGGTGTGAATACACAAAATGAATTTTAAAAATCTACACCTACTAATAACTTAAAGAATGATAACTACACTGAAAATATCAAGGGAACATGAAATAAAATGTTACACTAAAAAAAATTTAACCAAAACAAAGGTAGAGTTAATTTTCACAGTAATATATCACGTCCTTTTGTATTCTGGACAACAGCATGAACTACATTTCAATTTCAGATTTTATTTTTCCAGAATACCTGAAGGTAGTCTAATTTAAAGAAAAGAAAAAACCTTAGATTTCTGTAGGGGAAGTACCAAGTCTGTCATTTATCAAAATGAACCAAGACTGTCAGTTCTGGTTGGGAGTTCCCTGTCATGCACACCAGTCATTTAAAAACACACGGATGTTTTCCAGCCTCTCCCAGCAAAGAGCCTGGCCTAAAGCAACAGTCCTGGGCAAAGAGATTTTCTGTCCTTTCCTTGCCACTCAGGAAAACCCAACAGAACATCATTGGGCCAACATTCCCAGAGCTTTCAGGAATGCAATCCAAACTGCTCAACACAGACAGAGTGGAGAGGGTCACAGACTTCCACCTTTAAAACATCACTGGAAGTACACAACACACTTAATGCATTGATCCAAGCCTGCACTGGAGCCTCAACCCTTTCCCAAAATGGAGCAGTAGACGTGGCTGCCCTGCAGGAGCGACCCTGGCACTCTCAGACCTCTTGCTGCCAAGGCAGCTACCCTGCAAGGCTGTGTCTAAGACCTGAACGGATTTTAAAAATACAATTTTGGTTCCAGTTACAGCAACGTTTCCAGTTATACCAGCAAACATTTACATGAAATGTAAGCATCTTCGAAACAGAGCACCAAAATTAAACACAAATGCATATACAGCAGAAACATATGCTGCTCTGCTCTGCTATAAATATGCTTAGCTTTCCTGAGTTAGTTTGGAATTTTAGTTGCTTAATTTAAGACATTTCACAGAAAAGCTTTCTTAATCTGAAAGCTTTAGATGCTTTGAAGTTTCACAAATTTAGAATCTAAACCATGAGGCACAGAGTTGTATCACTCAGAAAGCCTTATCCAGCAGTACAATAATGGAATAAAATTGCTTTCATTACATTAACTGAAAAAAAACCCACCACAGCATTTTCATCTGCAGGAAAGCTGCAACACATATTAATCACACATAAATTTGAAACTAAAGCTGTGAAAAAAAGTGAAACCACATGCTGTATATTCACTGCTCCAAGAAAAAAAGATGCAAAAGGCAGCAATGTATCAATTCATTAAAATTGAATAATTCAATATACAACCCGTGACTAGATCAAAATATTGTATTTTTAAACAGACCTTCATTTTTTCCCTCAAAAAATATGTAACATCTATTAAAACTGGTAGATGCACATTTAGCTAGAAGAATACTTAGTGTAATTCTGTATGGCAACCATTATCCTTTCTCACTTCTAACTGGTTGATTATCTCTGTTAAAGGATGCAACCAATTGTTTCAAAAGTTTACTTAAGGTGGGTTTTGAGAATCAAATGTGGAATTCAATGCACTCTCCAAGTCACAAGCCAGAAATGCTGCCAAGTGTGTTACAGCAGGGATGAATAACACCAACATTATCAAGAGTAGAGGGCCACACATATGAAGTTCTATCCACTGTCACATATATTGAGAAGGTGTAGAATGCTCCTAATATAAGAAAAGAATTTAATACTATCTTATATTAATAGGAATGACAATTCTATCAATTAAAACCAAACAGTAAAAATGGACATTGCATCCAACAGCAGAGTACAACAGAAAATCCACTTAAATCTAGGAAACTGTGGAGAACAAGTTTAAATCAGAAAATTTTAAGCTGTTATACATCCATACATCCATACCAAGAAAATTAAATTCATTTATAGTGAATTTAAAATGTACACTTTGATATATTAATATGTGTTAATTTGTGATTAATTTATTAATTTATATGGCCTTATCATATTTAAGAAAACAACTCCTCTATGGTAAACTTTCTTTGCTAAATACAAAATTCAGAAAAACTACCCTATAGCATCCAAAATATTTTTAAAATGTAATCATACTGTAGAAAAAAAGGTGACATTATGTCTTGATAGGCATTACTTCCCCAAGAAGTTCTGCAGTTATAAATTACATCCATGTACATCCATGTACAACCATGTACATTGTGAACATGGTCACATTGTACACAATTTTTCAGCTGTATTTTTAACATGATTCAAAATCTAAAGTGCTTATTATTATCTCCAGATAAAACTAATTGTGCAAACTTACTTGGTTCAGCCCTGGCACCATGTTTTTGAAGGAAGTCAACTATCTGAGCCAGAACCTTTTTGTTGCAATGCGTTGACAGCTCTTCATCACACTCATAACACCTAAACAAAAGAAGAAACAAACTGGAATTCAGGGCTATCTGCATGCATGCACATCCCAGCTCTAGCAAACCTCCCAAACAACCTTACACAAATTACTTAAAGCTCTCAGTTTCAATTTTTCACACTAAAAAAATGGAATAGAATTGAATTTTCTCATCTCATATATGCTCTTCTATAGATCAGTCCCAATTCACTGTGGTCCTTATAGATTTAAATAATTTCAGAGAATACAAAGGACAAACACATATTGCCTCCAGAAAGCCTACCTTTCTTCTATAGAAAGCATTCATTTTATCTGTCAGAATCATTCTTTGTCATGAGAAGACACTGCTTTCAGTTATGTGAAGTCCTAGGAACAGGCACACACAAACACCTGCACACTGATTCTTACCATATGATCCAAGTGCTGAGGTTGATAACGATGCAATGAGGCTCTGTGCGTGCAGTTTGGAAGTGCTTCAGAGAATGCTGGCCTTCTGAATTCTTACTACATCCCTAAAAATGGACACATCAACCCAGTAAGGGGCAGGAAAGGGAAAAAGAAAAGATGTATTATTAGTAAATACACTACAAAAACTCCACTTTTCAAAACTAGACATGAAGCTATTCTGCCCTACTTATATATCATTTGTAAAGACTGAGAGGATTTAACATTCTCATCTTTTCTACTCGGAAAATCACTTAAAAATATAGAGAACTACTAAGTTTGCTCTAACTAATAGAAATAATTCCTAGCTTTTGGATAAGTATTGATTAAATATCAACGTACAAAAACTATAACATTCACAAAAGAAAGAATGCTCTAGTAATTGTGAATGAAACAACTATGTAGCATATTTGGTCCAGAATAGCAAGGAAGACAACAGCATAGGTAACCCTCACTGCTCAAGAATGTCAAATGCATTCCAGACAGCAAATGAAAAAGGTACATAAAGTGCTTTGTACTACAAAGCTGCTCAGAACACACTATTTATGTACAGCAATTTCAGGAGAAAGCATTTGCAATGGTTCAAGTATGAAGAGAGTGGGACTTAGATTCAGCACTGGTCTCTGAATAGGCATTAAGTTTTAGAAGCTGTTAACAGCATGAACATGAAGAAGCACATAGAATTAACTCCTTTTAAAGGCCACCTTAACAGAAGTTTTTCAAGCAAGATATATGAGTCTTCCTCATATAGATCTAGTTAACTATCTTCTGAACCCTGTGAATAGCATGTTTCATTGCAAAATCAAATCTGTTCATATTATACTGGTAGGAGCTGGTTTCTATAGTAAAATCTATTGAAAGTAGTTTTCTATAGTGAAACCTACTGAAATTCCAAGAAAATCATGACATGCTTTGTTCAGGCAACTATTGGCTGACCTAAGCCTGATACTGCCCATAAACTGAATTTTGCTGTATCGAGCAAATTTTTTTCTTTACTTCAAACCCAGGGCAGAAATCTGTGAAAGCCCTTGGGGTCAGGACCTGCCACTTTGAACTCTGAGGCCATGATCTGACATTATAACTGATCCATTCTAATGGCTAGTAGCCACAAGAGCAGCATTCTCACTCCAGCACAGTCCTTTCTCCCTGGCTTCAGTCAAATCTAGCAACTGAGTGTCCACAGCACAAGTTCATTCAGCAATATACATGTTTGGTTTCTCATTCATTCCTATTTATGGGAACTCCTGCCAGAGCAGCCAGCTGAACAGATGCATTTTGCAGCCACACAGCTCCCAGAGCCAATTCTCTGTAAGTGGCAAGAGGATGCATATAAGAACAGAGAAAAGGCAGGGCCATAATAATTGTGATGCCACACTGCACTGTTGTGGGAACCCAGAACATCCCTCTGGCTGTCCAGAATGGCCAGGACCCCTGCCAGGGGCCTCAGAAGCCCTGGCACAGAGCCCCAAACACCTGTGGTTTTGATTATGACCCGTGGAGCAAACTACCAACCTTATGTGAAGATCAGCAAGCCATAACAGTTTAAGTAGAATATTAGTGAAGTTATCACAGGGTGGAAAATTAGATTTTAGGTTTTTGGTATGGGGGTTCAGGAGGCAAGATGGAGGGAACTGGGCGTGTCCTTCTCCTTCTCCTTCTTGGCCTCCATCTTCTGCTGTGATGTTGGTACTTACAGTCTACTCACTGTCTTAACACAGGTGATAGGTACTGGAAAGTAATTGTAAACATTGTATATGTAGTTTTTAGTATAAGGACATAACACTGCCCCAGGGGCAGGCAGTGTGCCTGGAACTGTCCTGCTGGACAGACCCCAGCAAGGCAGGAGAAAATTTTTTATAGATAAGAAGCAATAAACAACCTTGAGACCGAGAAATGAAGAACTCCAACTCATTCGTCAAGCGCTCGGGATGGGAAAAGAGATTTTTAACAACTTGGGGTCACAGTGACCCAGAAAGGCCTCGTGTGACACATAAAGCTAACCCTAAACAGTGCCAAAAATTAACAGGAACATGAGGCCACACCCCACTTCCCGAGGAAGCTGAAGCAGGGACTCTCACAACCAAGCATTTGCATCACCCTGTTCCTCTGTAATGAGATGCCAAACAGACAAGGATCCCCAACACATCCTTCAGAAACTGCACCTGTGCACACTGAGCACACAGGCTCACCTGGAAGCCACATTTGAGACACAGCCAGATGTCTGAAGGCGCCCCGGGCTCGGCGTCGCTCAGCCTCCTCTCCCGGAGGCACTCGGCGCACACGGACCACACGCTCTGAGCCACCGCTCTCTTCACGTGGGGCACGTCCACGGCCTGGCTCACGTGCTGGCAGGTGAGCCCTGCAGGAACAACACACGCTCGCTTTTAGACATCCGAAATAACAGCTAGGGAAGAGAGCATGTGGACACTGAAAGACCGTGATCTTCAATTAATTCAGCACCAGGAAAAAAAAACAGCAAAGAATTAAAGTAGGAAAGATCAGCCAGCTGCGCCCCACATACTGAATTTTATGAAGGAATCTCTTTTAGTCTTTCCGTAATGGAAATTCTTTTCAAGTCAATAAATGCCACCTCTTAAAACCAGATAAACTAGTTCGTACAAAAGTACAAGGATTACTTTTGTACAAAACTAATTTCCCTGGTTTTTGACAATAAAATAATAGATAAATCTATTTTTGCATATAACAACACAGGCCATTGACCTTTTTCCACCCCATAAAGAAAGATTTTTCAAACACCCATGCATCCGTACTACAATTGCTCATTCTGAATGTGAATATCAACCATTCTTCTCTGTCATTATTTTTTGCAAAAATTTCACTATATTACAGAATAAGCTAAGTTTGAAGTAACCTCTGAAGGCCATCTTGTCCAAGCCTTCACTTAAAGCACTGCCAAATATTAATTTAGATCTGTTTGCTCATGGTTTTGTTCAGCTGAATGTTGAATATCATCAAGGACTGAGGCTTCACCAACTCACAAGAAAATCAGGTTTCTGTCTGACCACCCTCAGAGTGAATATAAAATAAATTTCCTCACACCTAGTCAAATTTTGCATGCTCTAAATTTGATCTGCTGCCTTTAGTCCTCTCATTGTGGACTTCCTGCAAGAATCTGGTTCTGCCTTCTCTGTAACTACCATCAGGCAATCAATGAAAGAAATTATACTTTCACTCCTTTGGCTAAACAAAGACATTCCCTTCAGCCCCTCTTCCCACATCATGTTCTCAATCTCCTCAAAAATCTGGAGGGGGTGAACCACTGGCCTCACTGACAAGCCAACCTTTCTTGTAAGAGAGCCCACAACTGGGCACAGCTCTCCCAAGGAAGTCCCACAAGCGCTGAAAAGATGGAAAGAATCACCCGCCTGCCCTGCACTCTCATTAATACAATCCTGCCTACAGCAGGCACAAACAGCACAGCTTGGTTTTATTCAGTGTGTGCACTAGGACCTTGAGGACCTTTTCTGCAAAACTGCCTTAATCCCCACCCTGTAATGGCACGTGGTTATGCCCAGATGCCAAACTCTCCATCTGCCACTGCTGAACACTGAGAAGTTTCTGCCTGCCCATTTCTCCAGCCAGTCTAAGTCACTCCGAATTGCAGACCTATCCTCCTGCTTATCAGCTGGCTGCTCAATTTGCTGCCATGAAGAGACGGCACAGCACAGCTTCACAATGACATCAACCAGTTTTCTCAGCAGTTCAGATGCAATCCATCTGACCCCACGGACTTGTGTGTATCCAGTTCATTTAACAGTTCTCAATCTTCTACACTGGACAATGTTTACATCCCAGAGTCTGCCACTAAGGTCAGGTGCCAGGGAAGATCAGGTGCAGAGCTTACATGTGAAGAGAGAAGCAAAGGAAGAATTGAGTTCCTCAGCCTTTTCCCACATCCTGTGTCCCTAGACCCCCTGCCCCCTCACGCAGCAGGTTTGCACTCACCCTAGTCTTCATTTTACTGCCACTGTATCCATAAAGGCTCATCTTACTCTTTACACCCCTCACCAGACCCAATTCTAACTGAAGTTGCTTTACCTAAGCCCTAATCCTGCACACTCCAGACCTCTGCAAAGGCAGCCCAAACCTGCCTCCACCCTCTCTGCCATTCCTTCTTCCCTGTGAGCTCAGCTGGAAGCTCCCTGTTCAGCCACACAGCCTCCTGCCACACGTGCCTGACCTCACATGGAGAGGTTGTCATTGAAGATCAACCAACTCTCCAGCCCTTCAGGGAAGTCATGTAGTGTAACAACTGGTCATGTCATAAACACTTGACTGGGGATATTTTTGCTATAAATTCAAGCAAGAAAAATATTTCATGGTACCAATGATTTGTGGCTTTCATCAGTCAACATGGAAGCTATTAGCCCTCAACCTCAGGACAAACATCCCCCCTAGGTACTCACCTGAAATATCATCTGAAGAGTCCTCATCCTGGGGCCTGTTGGGCCTTTTGCTTCTCTTTGGCTTCTCAGGGTTGGTTCTTGATGGATCTTTCACCCGCATCTGTTGCTTACTAGGAAAGACAAACAGAGGCAATGTTATTGTTTATTGAGATGTTTCAAGTTTGAACTCCAAAAGCACAAGATCCAATCACACATTCAAACACCACAAACACAGTTTTAGGCTTGGTCTAATGTCAGCTATTGTGTAACAAGGAGTGTTAAGAATGTGTCAGGAATGAAGTCTTAGAAATGTCACAATACCAGTTAGACTACAGGACACACTGAACTGTAGCTGTAGGAAAAGGGGACACTCACTTCTAGGCAGAGGTGTTAAATATTTGAGATACTGAGATTTTCTTTATTTTTGTTATTGCAAAGTAAGTTATTACAACTACAACATACCAGGAAAACTTCATCAAAATAAATGTTTCTCCTCCTTAACATATATCCCTCATGAAAGGTTTCAGTCATTATTTACACTTGCACATTCCCTAAAGGTTTTTGAGCAATTTCAAACAGTGTAAGAAAATAAAAGTCTTCTAAATCTGATTAAAGTGCTCTATCCTGCAATGGATGACTGACTAGAGAGCAAACTGATCCCTCTGTTAAACACTGGAGAATCCATAAAGATGAAGTCTCCCATAGGAAATTTGTGTCATTAATCAAGGAGTCCTATGAGGAACAGAATTAAAGCAAAGATGTTTGCCAGTAAAAGTTAAAAAAAATCATTAGAGATTTCAGCACACCAGTCATTTAATCAAAATCCAAATGTGAATCCATGGAAGGACTGTAGCTGTGCACCACAGAGACAGCTGCTGGGGCTTAGTTTACAGTTCGTCTTTTAATGGTGGGGTTCATAAAAACAGATTTTTGTTTTCACATACAAAGCATAGGAATGTAAAATAGTCAAATACTCATACATTGCAAACATGTGAGCCATTCTGTTCAGAAATAAAATGACATCTTGTTGTGTACCAGAAACAGGCCAGTAATGTCACCTGAGCCACCAGGACCAAAGATTTTCAACTGTGCTACTGCATTTAGGTATAGGAAGCATCTAAAATGCCCTACATTTGGGAATTGCAAAAGGTGTATTCTTACTACAGATCAATTAGTTAAGTTTGCCAAAGTTTAACAAGTTTGTCTACTTAAAATTTTTTAATCCTTTCTGTAAATGTATTTAGACTTTTGTATTACTGAAGCTCTGAGAAACACAGGAAACAACCAGTATACTGAATTCAATATTCCCTGTCCTTACTTATCCAATCACCAGAACAGCCATCAATATTGATATTAGAGCACCACCACCACTGACACCTGAACAGCCTTCCCTGAAGGAAAGCAGGCAATCTGCACCAGCAAGCTCCTGTTTCAAGTTCTACACATTTGGATAGACATCCCTGCATCTGCCCTACATCCCTACATACTGCTAGTGCTAGGGGTTTTCTGCATGAACCTACCAGTGAGAGATTTGCTTTGGACAAGTCACATTTTTGTATAGTATAAAAGAAATCTTTACTCACTGCTTCCTTGCATCAACAGCTTCATGTCTCCTCAATCCTTCAAAACACAGCCCAATTTTTTTTTACAAAATGCTACATTTACACAGAAATTAGCTTATATTATATTAAATACCATGATGGTCTTAAATTACAGATTTCAAATTTTCCTATACTTATAGTTATAAAGCCTAGACATGCAAGTGAAAGGCACCACTGAATTCAGCTTTGCTGATTTCATGGGTTCACAATATTTAGACCTTTCTTACTGTTTATACAGTAAGAAATGTCTAAATATTCCAGCTCCTGACTATGTATGTTCAACAGATGTTAGCACACCTAATGTCCATTAACAGCCATGCAACCTGGCATCCCTAGAACATGAGGAGGCTCAAACAACTTCAGCTGTGTCCTTCTGCCTTGGCAGCTTCCCATATATACCCAAGTTTCATGTGAAACTACCCATCACCTCTTGTCACACTGCCACTTAACTGAGCACAAGATTCATCAAGACATTCATCAAACAGTAGGGCCAAGAGAGCTGCTGTGAGAAAACACAAGACCTTACACTAAATTATGCAAAGAGTCAATAGCAAAGACAGCAAAAATGTCATCCCTAAAGGAACATAGCTGTGTTTAGGTGATTCAACATTGACATAAACAATCTATGAGTTCATTTCAGCATAACAGTTTTGATCTCTTTGGGCAGATTATGTAAGACTGTCCAAAGCACAGACTTCATCCCAATGAAAGTCATCTTTGTATCAGCACACTTAGAGAGCTCCCATAAATAATTGTGGGCCCAACCAGCTAAAATACAAACAAGTCTTTCCCTTGTGTGAAATCCTGAGGCTCACAGCACAGGTGTCATGAATTGGATCAGGGCAAGCACAGCCCACTGCTGGACCCATCTCCTGGGGACCCTCTGGACATGGGGAACAAACAGTGCCAGCTGATAGCCACAGAGACTGAAAGCATGGCACTTCAAGCCCAGCCTAATCAACATGGCATTAGAATGAACACTGGCATAAGGAGCTGCACTCCCACTGCACAGCCCAGACACTTTCCAGTCTCCTTTCACTAAGAGCAGGCAGAGGAAAAGACAACACGGACCATTAGATTAATTACTCTCCATGGACATACCCACAGACAGACACCCATCAGACAATGGTTACTGACCTGTGAGCTCTTGGAAAAACCAGAGCACATCAAGGACTCAGACAGCCAGGGTTTGTGCCTGATTTTGAAAAGCACAGAAGTGTGATGGAAAGGTAAAAGCAATGAGCTACTCCACATGAGCTACAATGCGAGTTTATGTGGAGTACAGCCCTTTTCCAGCACATTCAGAGACTGAAAACATTACAAATTAAAGACCCCATTTAATAAAAACATGATGAACATCAATCAATTTCAAAATCAGAACGCTTATGACAGGAATTTGATTATTGTATTTAATTGAGTTAAACAAGGAAGAAACTTAGGATGCTTCAGAAATATTTCAGTTTGTGGGAAATAAAAGATTTGAGTTTTTGTTGGAATGGAAAACCTGAACAAACATACTCAAGAAAGCATAAAATATAGCTAAGAAAAAACCAAAAGGGATGATCTACAGCTTATTGTTTGCCATAGGCACAAGCCATTCAGGACAATCAGGCAAAAGAGAAAAGAACAATTTAGACAAAATTAACTTGACACACTGAAGATTAAACACCATGGTAGTATTCCCATGATTTGCCTCTTTCCAACCCATTCTTGTATTTGTTTTAATATGTCCAATGAGAATTTTCTGTCTACAGCCACCAACTATCCCAAAGGGGAAAGACTCTCCTCCTTTTCCTATGCAGAAAGAGGTCACCACGAATCTTCCCTTGAAGTTTTCTTTTGTGATGGAAAAGCAAATACATTTAAGCTTTTCATTTTGTACACATAAAATCAAGTCATGGTGCACACGATATTTCACCAATGAATCTGACAAATAAAAAGAAACTCATTTTTGTGATAGAAAAACCTGAGTTGAGGGTATGTTAGCTCTACTCTCATCTCTACTTGGCACACAGTAAAAATCTTAAATAGAAATTATGCAGTTTCCTTGAGGAAAAAAAAAAAATAGAAAAAGTTAGATTAAAAAACCCTAAACTTGTTCCTTTTAAAAAATTATTTTGTACAAAACTAAGAACTAATCCTTTCCAAACATGTTCAGATTCTTTGAGCTCAGCATACAAGTCTGGAGCACAATCATCACCATCACTAGCTATTCTCAGTTGACTTCTTGCTTCTTAAAAGACTCCTAATGTCAATCTTGCTACAAAAAGCTGATTAAGATCAAAACCTCCTCACTCAACTGCTCATTTGCACCATTCTAGAAAGAACAAACCACTTCAAAAGCAGCAGAATGATCTGCCCATCTAATTTTAAAAGCTTCAGATTTGACAGAGTGCCAAAAATCAATCTGCTGAATCTGTTAAGTTAAATCTATGGTGTGCCTAGACTATTTTAAATTTAAGTTATGCTTGCTATAGTCTATATTTAACAGCATTAATATTCCTATATTTAGAAATTTACCCTCTTCATAAAGTATATATTTAGATACTTACAAGAGCTGAATGTTGTTCCTAAAATAAGAAACTGCTATTTTTAAAAAAAAATTACATTTTACAGTAATTCAGTAGAACTAAGACCAATAAAAGTTACAAGGCTAGCATGAACTAAAAATCACTTTTCCTTGGGAAACCAAACCAACCCAACCAACCAACCAACCAGGTTATTCCTCTTCACAACATTTTTATGCATGAGAGTTGGAGAAGCAAACTGCCTTCACTGTCTGCACTTCCCAAAACCTTTTCCCATCTTGCACTTCTGACTTGGAAGATGAGTCCCTCCTCCTAGAATGTCTGCAGTTCACTTACTAAATGTTGAAATGTGTCACCTTAGTGAGTCTTTCCATGCTGCACCTTCACCATGATGCTTATAAGAAACACAGACCAGACCACCAGTATGTTAGAGAAATAACCTGCTGCACTGATTAATATCATATCACTGCTTCCATCTGCCTAGATCCACTTTTCCCCTCCTCTTATAATTAGGGTGCAAGCTCTTTCAGACAAGTGCCACATTTTCTTCTTATCTGTGCAATACCTATTACAGTATTTTTCTGATTCTTGATTAACTAGGAGGATTACAGTTGCATTACTAGAATGCAAACAAGATAAAAATTACGCAAAACCCACCAGCCTATCTAAGCATACTGACCCTATGAAATGTAGCCAAGTGAGTCTACAGAGAATCTCCAGGTACTATTTTGGATATGGGCAATACTCTCCCAGTAGAACTGCCCATTAGCTGTGAAACCAGTATTGTTAATTATTTCATCAGTGAGCTGGAATTCAAAGAAGCTGGGGCAAATACACTTACCTCAATCCCTTGATTCATCTGAGGTAGCCTAAATTCCAGCAGTATCACTACTTGTTGTCAAACTTTCAAGTTAAAATGGTATCATTTTACGTTGCTAAAGCAAAGAAAAATTTGGGTCACACTGAAAGGGCAGAGCACACACTGAATACTGGGGAAAATTAGCATTTCCATATGTGTCCTAGGGTGACGTTATGATGCTTGTATCCCCAGTCATCTGTTCTGTTTCTGCTGGATATTATGTTCTGTGCCTTCAAGACTGGCTCTGAAGAGTGAATGTTTTGTTTTGGTTTTGCTATCAGCTGCTCCCCCATTGCTGGTGGGACACACAGACAGGGCAGTACATAGTGCAGCTTTTGCTTTTTGCTTTGGCTTTTTGCTTTGCTCTTGCTCCTGCTTTTTGTTTCTGCTCATTAGTTAGTTTAGCTAATCAGTACAAATTTTTCCCTGGACTTTTTCCTTTCCCTTTTTTGGAACCACTCGAACCTGCTCCAGACTGGGACCTGGCAACACCGAGAGCTTGCACCTTGTGGCTGCAGCAGCTGACCCAGCACTGGGGGAACTGATAACAGAGCAACCCCCCCAAGAGAGACTTTGTGAATTTGTCATGTTTTTCAGAGTGGTGAAAGAGTGGTGTCACCTGCTATTGTTCATTTTGTGTGCTGGGGGGTGATGTGCCTGGTAAATAAACGGGTTCCTTCCACTTCTCTCTGAGGAATCCGTCCCAAACTGGTTGTGGGGAGGGGCCGTGTGGGTTTGCTTTCTGGAGGGGCTCCCTTTGGAGGTTTTCTCCCAAATTTGCCCTAAACCAGGACAATATGACTTAACAGAACTGCCCAGCTGTAAACAGCAGCCTTGCACCAAAGGGGAGAAGGAACAGCACAGATGTGCAGATTAAGTCCAAAGATGCTTCGAAACACATCTATGGAAGGTCCCTGCATGGATCAGTAATGCCAGATCCTCCGCAGAACTGCTACATGTTTTGATGTACACTGCAAATTGATACATTTCAGACATCTGTCTGAGCATTACCTGTGGCATTTTGCCTTGCTGGCCACTAGACCAAGTGTCAGGCAATCAAAAGAGGCACCACATCCATCACGGTGAGCAGCTGGGCAGTGTCACCCATCAGCAGGCCAGGAGGCTCAGCGCTCTGACAGGCACCAAAACCTCTGCAGAAAACAGGCCCCCGCTGCCTGCAAGAGCAGTGAAAGGACCAGAACTGCTGACTGGTAGTGGCAGCAAAGCTTCTTCCCCTGGAAAATGTCATCTGAAATTCTGAAAGCATCATCTCCAAGATGTCCTAGCCCAAAGGCACATAACACATCCTACTCTATCACTGGAGCTCCAACACCAATCCTGACATATTACAGTCCTAAAAAGGGTGAGACACTGATGTACTTTTGGAGCAAGGAGTGAAATGGAGGCTTTGGACTGCTAGACACAACTTTCCAAGTGACAGTAAAAATCTCTTTTAATAATCCACTTCAGCCAGCTGCTCATGCTAAGCATGTTCTATCAACTTTCATGTTCATATCATCTACAATCCCCCTCGATTTCCTTCTAAAATCACCTGCCACAGAAAAATTATCTCTAAGGATGAACAGAAGCCAGATATGTCCAGAAGCAAAACTGAAAAGACTCTGTAACTGGGTTTATGACTAGAGTATTTTAAAGCTCTAAGTGGGTAAAAAGAGTAGCACTTTGATGACATATTTTTTGCTAGTATCTTACAACAAAGTTTTATGGAAAATTTCAGATATACCTGGCAATATCCAGCCCCATAAAGCAAACTCCAACTTTTGTTTAGGTTCTTTATCCCACATTAAATGTTTGGGGTTTTTTTATAACATTCCAAAAAGGAAAATCATCTGGAAAAACGCATGCATGGTCCAACATAGGTCCTTCTAGAAAATTCATCCTTTATAAAAAAACCCCACCTAAGCACCATTAAAAGAGCCATAGCTTATAACTAATGATATTGGCTTGCAAGGTAAAACTTTGTATGCAAAAAGGCAGTCAGATGACAGACTGTGCACTCCCATAATATAAACAACAACATTACTGTACCATCACCACAGAAAATCTGAGGGCATAAGAACTGAAACAGCTGGAAAGTAACCAGGGAACTCTCAGTACCTTGCTAGGATAACCATGTGGGCAAAAGCTAGGGAAAAAGCACTCCAGAAAATAAAGGGCAATATGAGCAAAGGATGAACTTTGGAGAAATGCTCATTCTGTGAATTCAAAGAAATAAAAAAGGAACTGTGGTTGAAGCATGTGAGACAGAAGGCTGAAACCCACACAAATACAATACTTTAAGCTAAGACTGCTGCTGTACATCCACCTAAAGGGCTGAGTTGGAGAAAATAAAGGAAGTCAATGGCTGCCCATAACTTCCCATCTATTCTGGAAGGGTGTCATGGGAGTTGGTTGATCAGTGAGGGCAGAACAGATAAAACAGTAAGTTACTACTAGTTTGAGCTCTTTGAAAGTCCAAGTCTTGCCATCAAGAACTAAAAATTTAATTCCCTTTTCTTCCTCCACACAGACTGCCCCAGTTTGCTTTGATGGCATGTCTGAAGCAGAACAACTTGTCCTCGATCTACAACTGATGCTCAAAACAGAACCCCTGAGACACTAGCTGCAGTTCTGTGAATCTCACAGAAATAAAGCTACAGAACACCAGTTCTTCAATATTTCATGAAGAAATCTGACAAAATATTTAAAAATGTAGTAAACACAAGAACAATTTCACAAAGGCATAGTCTGCTTCAAGCTTGCACATGCTCGTGTCATTACTGTTTGTTTTAAAAGCCAGAAAACGAGAGCAGAAAGAATCCTTTAAATACAAGTCTGTTCTTTATGCTTGTATGAGAGGATTATTTCATGGAATTGGGAAATACTTGTAGTTAAAGATGACATGCAACTAGAATACAGTGCTACACCTGCAGCTATTGCCATATGCTTCTAAGTTCTTGCTGTCATCATTCTACTGCACGTACGTTTAATATGCTGTTGTGCATATCCTGTTTAATAGCGCAAGTAGCAACACAGGTACAGCAAGGGCAGGACAAAGTCCTAAAGTAAAGGACAAATGACAGCAAAAGAAAGAAAGAAAGAAAACCAAACCAGGAGTCAAAACAGAGAATCCCAATAATAAATAAAACGTGGAGAGTCGCAGCTATGGGTATAGAACGCCACGTCTCAGGCTAAGCGCGAGGACCGGCAGCGGGCTGTCCTTTACTCCCCGGGCACGGCGCTTGAGGCCGCGGCGGCTGCAGGCCGGCACACGCAGCGCGGAGCCGGGCGGGCACGGCAGCCCCGCGCCCAGGGACCGGGCCGTGTGCTCAGCCCGGCCGCAGGCGCAGCCACCGCCCGCGCTCCGTCCGACACACCGAGGGACGCGCTGCGGCGCACGGAGGCGGCCCGGCGCTGCCGCTCTCGCGTCTCGGCATGGTTAACCCGCTCCACACCGACAGCGGGCGGTCGCCACCAGCAGCTCCTCGCCGGTGACCCAACACGAGCCGCACGCACTTGGCCACCAGCCCGGCGGGAGAAGCGCCGGGCAGCGCTGCCGGCAGCGGGGAGGGGCGGGCCGCCCGGCCCGGGGCCACGGCGGGGCAGAGCCCCCTCCCACCGTCCCCAGTCCGCGCCCCGCGCCCGCCCGGCCCCCCGGGACGCGGCTCCGCAGGCCGCGGGCCCGGCCGCCGCCATGGCGCGGCCGATCGACCCGGCCCGACCCTCGGACCGCGGCGGAGGCCCCGCGACCCCCCCGGCTGCGCAGGACGGGCCCGACGCGGCCCTGGCGCCCCCCGCCCGTGCCGCCCGCCCCCTCCCCGCGCCCCGCACTCACGGAGCGGCGGGCGGCGGCGGCGGGCGCGGCGGCGGCAGGAAGCGGCGGAGGAAGCTCCGCTCCGCTCCGCCCCCGGCCTTGCCGCGCCGCTCCCCGCCCCAGCCGCGGCCCGGGCGGCTCCGCACGAGCGGCAAGGGGCTGGGGCTGGGGCTGGTTCCGGGCACAACGCGTGTCCCGGGTGGGAAGGACAGGGGGAAGCGGGGCCGCCCGGGAGCGCACCGGGCCCGCTGAGAGGCAACAGGTAGCGACAGGTCTGGCTGCGAGGCACTCTGGAAACTCAGAGCAAAGGCTGGGGTGACCTCCATTTCTGAGTTTTGCTGAAAGAGCTGGAGATGCTGCGCTGGGTTTGTGCCCCTGGGCAGTGCGCTAAGAGGAGCTTTGGCAGCGCGCAGAGCTGTGGAAAGTCGTGCTCAGAGGTTATACAGCAGGGTCTGGGCCCTGGATTTTCGAGGCAGCCACCATGGGAGGGTCTGGAAGGAGAACAGCATCAAATGTGCATGTCCCCACCGAGGGCACGCAGAGTAAAGGATGTCCAGCACTCGAGGGAGGGGCTACTGGAAACTGGGTTGAGTGCCGCTGGGTTTCAGTGTGGGAGGTTGTACAGAACTCGAAAGTCAAGTGAAGAAGAGGTGAAATGGAGGGAGAGTCCCAAGAGGTGAAATGAAGGAAGCTGCTGAGGAGTTGGCTGAATGCAGCCATAGAGACAAAAGGAGAATTGGATGTGCTGCTTCCCTCCTTTTCACCCAGCTGCGAGAACTTACTAAGCTTCATCTGTCTTTATCTGTTCTGACCTCAAATTCTCTGAGTTTTTCACAAGCTGGCTAGTGAATGCTTCCTATTTCAGCAAACAAAGTGTGTTCTCTTTGTGTACATAGTATGATCCAGGGTCAAAACAAAACCATGAAAATGCTTCTTCTTGTGAATAAGTATTTCATATGACAAGTGTTCTGGTGCTTCACATTGAACGCTTATGGTCCTTATGGTGATACATGCAATAAGTGGAGATTAATGACCTGTGGTCATTATTTTACTACAGATAAAGTATACAGCAAATTATACTTCAGAAGATAATTTCTAGACATAGTGTATTATATCCTTACCTTGTGGGAAATGGAATATGCATTAAACCTCAATTCATATATAGATATACTGCTTCAGACAGACAATTTGCAAATGCCTGTCAAGGAGGCCATATGGAGAGGCTGGCAGAAGGGCAGCTAGTGAACCAGTTATATGTGCCAAGTTCAATTTGTCACACTATACAGTACCAAGAAATATTTTGTTCTCCTTTTGAAAAGGAAAACTCTAATTAGTAAAGATTCAACAACCTACTCCTCAAAGTGCTTCTTTTATGAGAAGATCCAGCATGCCTGATTTTAAAGACAAGAATTGCTGGTATGTAACATATCTACAAAGGTATGCAGTAAATACAGAATACTGGTTTAAAATATGTGGAACAGAAGGACCCTCATTTCTCCACTCACATACATCTTGGCCATTAGTCCTTGTGGCTGGAAGACTGACAGCTTCAAAGCTAAAACTAGGGTTTCAGTTCAAAACTGAAACATTCAAAACTGAAACCAGGGATCATCGACTCATAGAATATCCTGAGCTGGAGAGGACATACAAAGTTTGAGTCTAGCAAACTTTGTGTACAGTACAGGAAAATTACACACCATGTGCCTCAGAGTATTGTCCAAACACTGCTTGAACTCTGATGGGCCATGACCACTTCCTTGAGGAGGCTGTTCCAGTGCCTGACCATCCCCTAGGTGAAGGTTTTCCTAATATCTAACCTAAACCTTCTGTGATGCAGCTTCATGCCCTTCCCTCGTATCCACTCATTTGTCACCAGAAACGAGATAGTTGCCTGGACCACATCTCCTGTGGCTGTAAGGGGACAGTGACAGTGGTGAAAGTGGTGCAGGCCAGTGCTAAAATCACCTTTTCTCCTCGACGTTACACTCAGAGGCTGGCATTTTTAAAATTTTATTTGGCATCAAAATTCCTCATCTCTGTTTCATCGCCCAGCCTTTGCTACTTTCAGGCGTCTCTACAGTTTGGGTGGGCCGGTAGAATTTACCCTGCCCAGGCAATGCAGGGTAGATGCCGGACGTACCGCGGCCGGAGGCGGTGTCTGTGTGACCGGGCAGGTGCCACGCGTGCCCACCGCGGCGGCGCTCCCCTCAGGCGACCGAGGCTGCGGGCCGCGCCCCTGCGGAGAAGGCGGTGCCTCCTCACCGCCAGCGGGGCTGGGCCGGGCCGAGCTGGGCCGCGCCGGGCTGGGCTGGGTCGGGACTGCTGGACTGGGCCGGGCCGGGCCTGGCCGGGCTGGGCAGCCGCCATCGCCAGGGAGCCGGCATGGGCCCCGGGGGCTGGTGGCGGGCGGCGCGGGCCCTGCGGGCGGCGGGCGGCGGCTGGAGCCGGGCGGCAGCGCCCGGTGAGCGGGGGCGGGCGGGGATGGGTCCGTGCTGGGCTGGGCCGGCGCCCGGGGACGGCCCCGTGCGGCTCCGTTCGGCCGGGCTGACCGGCTGTGCCTCCGCCAGGCCCCACCTGCCGCCGCCTCTGCGCCGCCGCGGCGCCGGACCTCTCCTACCAGGAGCTCAAAGACCTGAAGAAGGCCAACGTGCTTCACATTGACGTGCGGGAGAGGTGGGAGATCGACAGGTTTGGAAAAATCCCGCAGTCCATCAACATACCGCGTAAGTTGTGAGCGCCGCTGTGTGCAGGCGCCGGGTGTTCCGTGTTCCTCCTGGCTGGAATGCTCAAGGTGTGGTGACTGAGCAAAGAGGAACGCTGCTAAAAAGCTGCTGGCATGTAATGAGGCTCAACTTTTCCTCCAGAGGAGTTAGAAGTCTTGCAAACTTGTAAACCATGTAAACCTGTCTTTGGATGGAGAATAAACAATAGCTTGTTTTCTGTATTTCCCAGTGGGTGAATTAATGGAAGCTCTACAAATGGACCCAACGGATTTCAAGGAGCAGTATAATCAAAAAATGCCATCCAAGTCAGACCCTGTGGTTTTCTCCTGTTTGGCAGGAACAAGAAGTAAACAAGCACTTGGTTTTGCCATGTCCTTGGGTTTCAGCAGGTATGACTTTGTGTGTAAGTATGGGATTAATGCTGCTTCCCCCATGAAGCAGAACACGTACTCACCTTGTGTGCAAGGGTAAAAAATGGAATATGAACAAAACAATTGGTATTTGAGTTAGACACCTCCTTTTGTCTCCACTGAACCTGGAGATGCCATTGGGTGTTGCAGCAAAGTGAGGTGTACCACCCTCTGAAACAACCCTTCAGTAGCTCTGCACATGTGCCACTGGTGACACAAACTGCTGCAAGACCACGCTGCCACTGAAGGGTCCTTCTGCCTCTCAGGGCTCCCTTGCTGAGATGTTTCTTCCTTAAAGAGCTCCATAAGCACTAATCCTGAGATGCAGGGAGGTTGTACAGGCGGAGAACTGCTTGCTATGGTAGTAGTACAGTCTTAAATAATAGTTTGAGAAACCACACCCTTTGTTGAATTGCAGTTCCACCTTTACAGGTCACTGTTGAAAAAGGATACCTTCACTTCCTGTAAAGCTTTGGATTATTTGCCAGGAGTAAAGCAGTGAAGGCAATAGCTGACAAAACGATGAGATAAAGTGAAATGCAGCATTTGGTTTGCAGAATTGTTAAACCTATCTTTGGAAGGTGTCTCTCTGTCTTGAAGACTGCAGATAAAATTTAAGACATTGGCTATTTGCTCATGTTTTCACTGAACTGCAATTCAGGAACTAGAACACTTACATTAATTCTAGTCAAAAGTATGGAAGCATGTTCTTGTTTCAAAGTGAAAAATACCTTCCATTACCTGTTTTTCATGATGCCCAATTGAAGGAGTCAATATTGTTTTGCATAGTGGATTTTTGTTTTACAGAGTTTAGTTTTGCACAGGTTGATGTCAGACCTATAGAGCATGTAGGTTTGCAAGGAAGTAAAGATCAGTGTGCAGGGTTTATTTGGTGACAAGTGAAGAATTAGACGTAATAAATAGATGTGTACATCTCCCACTGCTGTGAGTCTCTTCTCACTCTTTTAAAAAAGAACTGGAAACTGTTTCATTGATCCAGCTACTATTTCTTTCTTGATATTTGAAATCCAACATTGTAGTATGGAAGAAAAGTTACAGAACTCACTGCATGGAAGCAGGCAGTCTTAGAGTAAAAGGAATGTCATTCTGGCTCATTGAAGCTAGGTACAAATGTATATGGTTGCAGAGAATTCTTGTGTCTTCTCTTTATTTTCATCTGGGTTTTGTAGGGGTTTGTTTGTTTGTGGGGTTTTGAGTGTTTAGTTTTTACTTTTGGTTTGGGGTTTTTTTTGGTTTTTTTTGCTATATTCCTCTTTAAGAGACAATATTAAGGACTCTCCTTGAGAAAGGTATCTTCTGCATGTTTTCAGAGCTCAGCATTATGGTGGTGGCTTTGATGACTGGGTAAAACATGAACCTCCAGAAAAGAAATGAAGATGACAGCCCCACCCCTTACCGAATCAAGGCTTCAGGATGGTTTGGAGGTTTTAGCAAACCACATGCATTCTGCTTCCATAATAAAGCTCACTACTGGCTCCTTGTGTAAATGGACATTCACCTTCAAACAGCCATGCATAGCAACTGCTTGGTTTGAATTATACCCAAAGACTATGACACAAACAGAGGACATTAAATTGCTCAACCTTTCAGCCTTTA
Source organism: Melospiza georgiana (assembly GCF_028018845.1). Lineage (NCBI taxonomy): Eukaryota > Metazoa > Chordata > Aves > Passeriformes > Passerellidae > Melospiza > Melospiza georgiana. Next base: position 9,578,072 of record NC_080432.1, on the reverse strand, counting down.
CTTCAGGTTATGGTTTTGGTGAATGCATGTGAAGAGAACCTAAGTGCAAATTGTGTTTACTTTTTTGTATAATGTAGTTTATGACTGTTTAAACTAAGGATGATAAGGCAAATAAAATTATTATTTCTCAAACACCTGTGTTGGGTAGTTGGTTTAGAATAGTCAAACTGCAGATATTCTAGTATCAAGGGGTCAGGGGCACAACAGAAACCTGCTGCTGGCTCTGTTGTGCCAGGCCTCACCAGGACTAACAATGCCTTTTGAAGATCATTAGGGTCAGAGTGCATAGAGGATTTCCTGATTTAGTTAAATGTACAATTCATCATGCTTAGCTGTATTGATAAGCCACCAGACTTCAGCATACAAATGAATAAAGCAAGGCACTAATCCACTTAGTCAGTACTTAGTCATGAGCAGCCAATGCTTCCTTTTGTAGCTAAATTAATGTTTCTTGGGAACACCTAAAACTACATAACCACAAAAAATAAACAAGTTATTCTCTGTTACACCAAAGATCTATCTAGCCCATTATTTTCTGTTTGGCAGCAACTGGTAATAAACATCTGAGGAAAAGTATAAAGATAGGATTAGTATGTAGTGGTAGAATCTCCAGGTTACTCCCATTTACAACTCAGAGTGCTCCAGGCTTTGCATATCTTTGGGTATTTGTAAATTTTCAACAGAAACTCCCATTAGAGACAGCAGTGGTGAGAAATCTTTGCTTTTGTTGTTTCCCAACTTGTCATGTATTCATCAGCTGCTCTGGCTCCTTCTGTCTGAAGTGAGCAGTTGTCACCTATCAGTCTTCTCACCACCTGTGATTTTTCTAGACCTATTGTCTATTCTGAATTGAGTAGCTGTGGGTTGGTTTTTTTTAATAATTGGAAAATTACTGTATCCCTCTTTTTTATTTTCCCTTTTTATTAATCATGGTAGTCTTTATGCAAGATGTTTCTCAAACTATCTGCAGCTTTTGAAATTAGATGATCCTTTCTAATTTGCTTTCCAAATGATTGGGTTTGAATTAAATACCTTGTCTGATCCAGTTTGTTTCCTTTGGGATTTTTCTTTAAGTCTTTTTGGCATAGATGGCTTGTGTGTGCTTTGACACTTCAGTCACCTGTTGCCATATAATCTGTGAAGAGTTTCAGCTACCTGTCTTTCCACATTTTTATGCACCTCTCCTTTGAAGTGAAGCACGAGAAAGGTGATTTTTTTTTCTGCATGCTTAGTAGCAAGACTGTTGAATTCACATTATGTTCCATTTCCTGTTGTTCAAAACTACATCTTTTTAAAACTGTCTTCACTGAATCCAGCTCTTTTGACTGCACTTTGTTGCCTTTCACTGTTTTTACTGGAATCAAAGCCTCATCCCAGTAGAGAATTGCTTTAAGAAAACTTCTAGGTACCATCAAGAAGTGCCTGACATTTTAGCTCTAAGATTTAGGTCCCATTGTGCTTTAGGTGTGAAGTAAAGTCTGCAAAGACTCTTCAGCAGCAAGAAAATATTTAATCACTCTAGCCAGAATTCTTAATTAATTCACCAATTCCAAAACATGAACTTTCCTGGCAGATTCCGTGGTATATGTGAGAAGACTGATGCTTACCTAAAGAACAGTTCCTGTTTAATTACTCCACACAACAAAGGTCAAGTTGCTTTATTTCTATTCCCCAAGTCCACATTACAAATCCCACAATTTAGACTTCAAGAAATGAAAGCAAAATAGCCAAAATCCACTTCATCAATCAAGTGTCTATAAAAAGTATGGATTAAATGGAAACCAAGTAGCAAAGACCAAAATGTATATTTTTTCCACCTCACCAAAGTGTCTCGGGCTGGTTCACATAATGGTTTATGGAAATAACCTGAACAGAAATAAATGTTAGTAGCCTAATGGGCTACATAGAAAAACACTTCAGTTATATTCCACTGGATGACCAGTCAATTACAAAGACAGGTATTTGCAAAAACAGCTGAGGATTTTTTTAAGGGGCCAGTCTTTTGAACCAAGACACATCACAGAGCACACATTTTTAATCTCCCTCCAGGATTTCAGAGCAGTGAAATGTGTTGTTCCAGGAAAACAAAAAACAAAAACAAAAAAAAACCAAACAAACAAAACAAAACAAAACAAACAAAACAAAACAAAAAAAAAAAAAAAAAAAAAAAAAAAAAAAAAAAGAAGAGAATAATTTACTGAACTTTATCATTCAACTTTTATACTTGGGCAAGTTGGCATCATCATTCAACATAAAGTTGTACAGAACTTAGTTAGAAACAAAGTTATCCAAAATATCAAGTAATCAATTAAGGCCCATTCCTGTCTTCAGTGGGATATCTTCCTGAGTGAGGAATGCAGGATATGGCCTTCTGTTTGAAGAAATCTCATTTTCTCCAGCACAAAGGTAACCAAGGAATCCCATTTCAGTTATTCTAGAGTTGCTCCTAACATCCCAATTAAAATTAGCCAGTATGAAGCTCACCAAACACTTGATCCTCTTAAATAAACTCTCTAATGTACCACACAAATTCACACTAACAGTGAAGGCAGACTAACAGTGTATATCTTTTCTACAAAAAAAATCCACCATAAAAAATAGCAATAATATCCAGATTTGTAGTTGATTGTGAAATATTCTGATTGTACCATACAGTACATTTATTTGAAAAAAAAATCCTAGTATGTTGGGTTGTCTTAATTTCTAACACTTGAAATGTTTCAGAAAACTGCAGAATCACTATACATATTGCACTTCTCTGGCAAGCTGGGCTACTGTATCATGGCAAAAACAACCAAGTATATCTACTGAGGAATACAGCTTTTTTAAACCCAAAAATAGCAACTGACTTTCTTTCCTGCAGTTTTCATTAGAACTGTAACAATATTCTTTACAGGCTTTTCTAGGCATTTGTTTCTGAAGGACTGTGTTACTTGTTGCAGAATCTGTATTTATTTTTTTTTTAATCAACAAAACTGAAGGTAATGGATAGATTCAACATAGAGGGCACTATCTTCCTTCAGTCACAAACAAAATGAAGACAGCACAAGTCATTAATACAGTTACACTTAGGCCTCGGGTTACTGTCACTCTAAAACAGTTCACTTCAACACAAATAAAACCAAGAATGAACTATTTGTTTTGAGTGAAAAACATTAATCTTTTGCAGCTTGGTTTAAAGTTTGATTCCTTACACTGAAAAAATCTTAGCACATTTGTTCCAGCGTCAGAGAAAACGATGTAGTTTTAGAGAAAAAGCTTTCAAAATGCTTGACACAAACAAGCTATTTATTCTTCGAGTTCTTTGTCAAAGATGTTACTAAAACCTTCTGTCCATTTCATGAACACAGGAAATATCCCAGGATGTCTTGAGTCAAAGTGGTCCATAAAGAAATTCTTTGGAATGCCTTAAGATTGGCTATAACTAGAGTTCTGACTACCATTTGGACCCTGTTCTCCTTCACTGTTGAAAAAAACAAAAACATGTATCTTCAGTAAGAAGCACCACATTACACTTTTATCTTTTTTTAAATTAAAAAATACAGTATTCTGAAAGTAATAAAAATCTTTAGAAAGAAAATACTTCAACATATACATAAACAGGTCAAAATATTCTGCTCAGTTTCATAAAAAAATGCAAAGGTTATTCTCAGCATGCATAAATCACTTCACCATATTTATGCGAATAATAAATTCAATATATGCCCATGAAGCTGCCTGCTGAATCTACTTCTGAAGTCAACACTGCAAAGTTCACATTCCATGAGCATGTGCACAGGAATTTGCATGTGCAGATTCCCAGCAGTGATATTTAATCACAGTAATTAGATAGGACATCAAGCAGGCCCAGCTCCATTGAACCTGGCCCAGCCATGCAGCCTCTCACTGGGGTTCCTTACATCTGCTGAGCTGTATTGATCACATTCTAATCACATTAACACTCTCTCTAAGATAATGAATGTTATGCTTCCCACTGGCTCCTGAAGAAGCAGGCTGGTTTTGTATCAGAAACATCTGGGCTGTAAAAACAGACACTACACCTTGAATTAAACATTTGCACATTCTTAAGATCACAGTGTAGTTTTTCCATGGCAAAGGTGCAATAAGGAAGTACCATACCTGTTTGGAGGTGGTTTTGGTTTAGGCATTTTACTAAGAATAGTAGCCATCTCTTTTCTCTCATCAAAGTTCTTCCACTGCTCATACAGCTTCAGAATAACCCTGATTATTTCTAAAATCTGAATTAGAAAGAGAAGAGAGTCTAAGGTCAGACACAACAGTGATTTCACCTTTGTCATAGCCTGTTTAATTGTGCAATTAACTAAACAGGCCCCAAGCTAAAACTAAGCAACACAATTTTCATATTATAAACAGAGCTGTCTCACACTTTATCTGGTCCCAAAAAGCATTTAATTAGCCTTTTGATTAGTGTGATAAGGAGTATGACTACTACTTCAATTTGCTTGCTGGAGCTAAATAAAGGTTAAAGAAGCCAACCTGAAAAGTAAAAGAAACTAGTGAGGATGAAGAGCACTGCTAGTATAGGGACAGCTGCACCCCGAAATAACCTAATAAACCTAATAAATTAATGAAGGGGATTATTTGACACAGAATTTGCATTAGCAGGGAACTCAATTGAATGATCTTGGTGTCTCCCTGCTTAGCACTGATTGAAGTCACAGTGCTGGGCACCCTCAAAGTGTCAAAAATGTTCTACACTATGCTATACTCTGCACAGGTACATGGAGGAAATGAGAATGGTGTGCTGGCGTGATGCTGAAAAGTGAATCAGAAAATCACATGCATATGAACTTAAAAGTCAAACTCATACTGACAATCTTGTGTGACAGAAAAACGCTGGGAATCCTTTTTCTGGCAAACAATGTAAAAGATATTGGGTTTATATTTTGGTCTGGAAAATGGCAGTACCAGCAATGCTCTTCTGTTATGCAGTGGTTTTGTCTTGACTTTCAGAGCAGGGTGATAACCAAATAACGTGACATTGTCTCCCTTCCAAAGAGATTTGCCTAAGTGCAACAGCATCTAACAAGAGCACTGAATTTTAAGTTCAAATCAGTACTGCAGATATGTAAGACAACCATGACTACCATTTCTGGTCAGTCCATAACAAGTGGTGGGAATAAAAAACAGAGTACCTTTTCCATATCAACAGACAGCTCAGCAAACCATTGCCTTGCATCCTTCTGCTGGACAACACAGGCCACATGTAGGCAAGCTGCAAAGATCAGGTGACATGGACACTGAATAAAATGCACTCCCAATACAGTTAGAAACATTCCATTTTTTATCAACCCTATACAGTTCAACAAAGAAAACTCGGGATTAATTATCTGACTTTTCTTTAAGGCTTTTAAAGTTGCAAGGCTACAGTGTCAGTGCTGAATGAGACACAACCTGAAGCACCTTATGAGGGCACTCTGAGGAATGCTTGTGATGGGGCAGTGCACAGAATACATCCAGGTAAACATGACCAGGAGACATTACTTGTTACTCACCTAGAGCTATCATGAAAGGAGGGTACAGCAGACAAAGATCAGTTCTGTATGTGTCATTCACTATCCTCCTGTGCAAGAAAGAACTTGTAAGTATCTTCCTATTCACCATGAGACTATATTGCTTCAAATACTGCTGTTGGTTTACAAATATTTTGTCAGTTTTCCAGATGGTCGAAGCAATGAGGCTGCAGGGCACAATATCAAGGAAAGATCTTTTCCCTTGTAAAAATCTCTTAGCCTTTCTTTTTTTCCCTTATAGTCACAGCAGAAGTTTATTTGGAAACATTCTTTTAGTACATAAATGTCTTTCTGCAGTGGATGTGTATGTATACCATCAAATAATTATCTGTTTCACAAATAAGTAACGGCTAGCATAAAAGCAGTAGTTCTACTGTCTTTCTGTATTTGAAACAGTTGAAGAATGACTTCTGCTAACACAGCTAAAAAACCCTATATATTTGCTTCTACCTCTATTGTAAAGCGGGGCAACCCCCAACATCTGGGAGAAATGATGCATCTGACTCCATGGATATCAGAAGGCTAATTAATTACTTTATTATACTATATGATTCTATACTGTATTACATTACATCTAAACTGAATCTGCACAAGCACTCCCTCAACTCAACTGCCCAGAATCTTGTGACTGTCAGCCAACAGTCCCAACACACACGTGGATTCAATTGGTCAATGAATGAAAACACACCAGAATCCAATTACCAATTCCCTTCAGGTAAACAATCTTCCACAATGCACTCCACTTGTGAACAACAAGAGGAGCAGCAATTGAGATAAGAATTGTCTTTTCTTTCTCTGAGGTTGACAGAATATGAATCCCAGAAATATCTCTGGGAAATTGTGCCTTGCTTTTCTCTGGGAAGAGAAATGCAGCTACAAACCTCCTATGACAATCTTGACAGAAAGAAACTTCCTCTACTCATAGTCACCATTCAGTAATGTTGAAACTGTGCCATTAGAGCTAATCTAACAAAATAAAAATTAGACCACTGCCAAGTAAAATCATTACAGGGCTAAAGAGAGAATAAGCAAATTCAGGGACATATACCTGCACAGGTTAACTAGGGCACCCTTTCTATTCAAATATGGCTAAGCCTGCTTGGTTCAGCAAAAGTATAACTGCTAAACACTTGCTTTCTTGATGAAAGGAGGAACTATTCCCATTGTCTTCATTACCATGCAAGAGGTAGCAGCATGTCTTCTTGGCCCATATCTTGCACATATTGGAGCAAAGGTCTATAAGGATGATATACTATCAAACAGCAGTCCTAGGAAAAATGTCACCAGGACAGAAGTTAGATTTCAATACAGAGCATGTTGTCAGTTCATATTAAAACATTTGGTTTACAAGTCAATTACTGATTTTTTTTTTTAAGTTGCATTCTAACACCTAGCCCTGCTCTAATGAGGGCAGTGCTCTCTCTAGAATACCATTACACAGCACAGTTGCCAGTCTGTCAATGTCCTTCCCCAAAGAGACACAGAGAGTCACATCTGCAGCACACTGAAACCTCATTTGCTTACAAACCCGTAATTCCCACTTGGAATCACAAAATGCTGCCAGGAAACAGTCTGCTACTAAATACCATACATGGAGAGCATGCCAAAATCATTGATGCTGGTTTGGAAAGAAAGGAAAGAAAAATTCCACTGCTCACAAATTCCCTCATTTCAGGTCCAGGTAAACAACAAGGAATAATCCTCTTGCTAAAAGCAGCCAAATGTGTGGATACTACAGGGAAAAGCCACATTAAGTTACATGTGCTGAACACTTACATGAAACACCATTACTGCACACACTATATACTGCATAGTGTACTGGAAAAATAAGTGAATCCCCAAAACATAACTTCTTGTAAATGCAATTACTTGTGCTAAAACTCCTGTATACAAAACTCAAGAGTTACTGCCATGTATAGCAGAGGTATCAAGGGCTAAATCTAAACAGGAATCTAAAAACTGTATTAAAATTACTTGTAGGTACAAACAAAAACTTTGATCTGATTTCCTCTGTGTTCAATTCCCAAAACATTCTCTCATCTGCTGCTTAACTCACTAAGCTGCTCCCTGGTTTCTCACTCCTTTTCTCTGCACTTGAGCAGAACTACTCTAGTACAGCAGTACTAGAGTTCAGTGCTTAACCCATCCAAGTCCAAGCCATATGCAGAAATTAGGCACCTCTTTATCCAAGCCCTGTAAGAAGCCTGGGTTGCCTCCTTTCAGCTACCAAACACAGCAATGGCATAGCTACTCTCACAAAAATCAGGTATGGCTCCTTTATTTGAAAGGGTCTGGAAGAAAATGTCCCACTGTGCTCCTTTCATCCAACAGCCTGATAGTTACAGCATCACCTCAGAAAATGGGAGGCATGAATTCAGTTTCTTCCTCACAGGATTTAAGCCACATCTCACTTCCTAGAAGAATACTCTAATTATTAGGTTGCTATAGACTAGCCTGAATGGGATAGTACCCACACCTTCTGCTAGAACACATATATGCAGCCTCAGATTCTTTCTGGCAAAAAGAAGAGGGCATAGTAAGAATACAACTCTTCATGGTCAAAACTGGCCATTCCATCTAGGGAAAAAGAGACACTGACATCCCAGTCCCTGCATCAGGACTCAGATCCAGTTACCTCTCTCACAAAAACAAAAGCGGATCCACCAAAAAACCCAACCTACCATTAATTCTAAGAGATAGAATTCACATTCTAGTATCTGTAAAGAAGCAAAATCACAGTTAATAAGCAGTATGTTTCAGGCAGCAGAAAGAATTAACTGACACAGAGTTTAACATCAAAAATGCACAAGAATTCTCAACAACTATTTCCAACAGTCCTAAATCCATTTTATCTGAAACTACAAAACCAAACAAAAATAAAATTATTATTGGCTATTGCCTTATCACTATTATAACTCAACTCCAGTCATAACAACAAACAAGTTGAATATTTTGCATCAAGTTTGCTATGAAAGACTGCTTCATTGGCAGCACTTGCCTGATTTCCTTCAACACCTGGTAGCAGCAAATTGTTCTCAGTGCATAAGAACTTCACAGCAATAGAGAAGTTGTTTTGTAGAATTAGAGCATCTTCATCGGCTCACTAACTTGTCAAACAGCCTTTCAAAACATTTTCAGATTTAATTTCATATGAAATATTCTGTGCAATTGTAACAATTAAATCAGCTCTCACTCTCAATACAGAAGGTGATGCATTGATGACATAAAGGAAAAGACTGGACTACTTTTGCTATACGAAAGCAGTACTCCAAAATGTATTTCCATTTGCCTTTATCTATAAAATAGCAATGCAGTTTTATCATAAGATCTTCGGTATTTTATATTCTGATGCATCATTTGGCTTTCTAGATTGGGTGAAAAGCAAACCAACAAAAAAGTAGTATTTGTTACAGCCAATCTAAAACTATTTAGATGTTTAGCTTTCCAAATTCTACAGCACAAGTCAAAATTAGTTTTAAGAAAAACTACAAAACTTCTCAGTATTGTGACTGAGAATACCTTGAAAACCACTGGTAAATTTAAAGTACTCATTAAAAACTATTTTTCAAGAGCCATTAAATTTTACAGGCATAAATAAAACTGCTTTCTGTAAGCCAACTGCTCATGTGTGCAGGCTTGGAAGCATTCCAGGTGCAAAGGCCATTTACTTTCCCTGGAGCAATGTATTTGTAATCAAGAATATTCAAAAAAACCTAAATCTCTTTTCTCATCATGCTATAGAAAAACTACCATTTCAGTCACCCTACCACATCACTTGTCTTTCCTATCAACAATTTAAGGAAAGGAGGTTATGTAAGACTTTTATTATTTTTAAAAAGTAACTTTCCCAATATTCTATACAAAACTAATCATGAACAAACCTGACATATGAGTATGAAAATATTTCTTAGTATTTAAAAGAAAGAATTTCCTGCTAATAATTATTTATTTGATCAAGTTATATTTCAAATAGCATACTTACATGGTTCATCCTATAAGGAAACTCCTTTGGAAAGGCATATGAAAATCTAGTTTTCACTACAGTAAACAGAAAAAAGTATGTTAAAAATAATGTAATTAATACTTTTACATCTTTCCCTTTCTATTTATTCATCTTGTATATAGCCCTTCAAATCTACCTGGCAGCACAACTTTCACTTTGTGGCTTTCTATACAAAAGGCTTGTATTTCAATGAGAAGAGGTAAGTTACAAGATTTAAGATCCTGAAAAGGAAAGAGAAATACACCTGAAATCCAGATTTGCACACTTAGCTAGACATTTGACTGCTGCTCTGGACACTATCAAGTCTTCTGGTTAACCACCAAGTAGCTCAGGGACAGCTAACTTCCCACAAGTTATCATTCACAGAGCTCTCCAGCTACTGATGTTCAGGATCTCAGTACGAACACAAAATCCAAATGGAATTTTCATGTGGGATTTTTTACACAGGTTTGACCCTTCAACAGGCAAGATTTTAAAGGAACTAATGAAGTCTTAGAAAAGCAAGCCCAAGGGCAGGGTAAGGGAGCTCAGCCAGACTTCTTGCAGGCCCAGAATGTAATGATTATCTCTAATTGAGATATTTAAGTAATCTTTGTATATTTTACAAGGAGAATGAGTACAGTTAGTGCACTGGTAAGAAACATGCTAATATGCAAAACCAGAGTGATTTCATGTAAGAAATGCTGAACAAGAAAAACAAGAACACTTGAAGATGTGGATTAGACTTTTGTACACATAAAACATTTAAAAAGCTATTTTAAGTCCTTGCCGTCCAAGGAGAACAAGTAACATTTGACATCCTGGAAGTGGACAATGTTCCTTATAATAATGACAGACAGTATATTATTAAATGATACTATTGCTATTACTTCCAGAAAATCAGTATGACATTCAGTTCAAAGACAGCATCAGTCCTCTGGACCAAAGAATTCACCATTTAGACCTAGGGTGAATTACGTTAGAAAATTTGTTGTAGGACACAAGACTGGGCTACTGATTGGAAATTTTAATTACTTCAAGAAAGAGAAGAATTAATAAGAGAGTTTCTCAAAATGTATGCAAACTGAAGATGTTCATGGTAAAAAAAATACCAATTCGAGAAAGAAGCTAGGGAGAAAAAGCATTTTTCCCACAAAGCAAGCTGCAGACACAACTACTACACAGAGCTGTTGTTTTAGTGAGAGGTGTTAATAGAAGAAAAGTCTCTTGAAGAGGTTGTTGAAAACCAGGCTAAGATCATCTCCCTTACAAAGGAAGCAAGTGTTATTAACTTCATGTTGTTACTGAGCTAAAAGCAAACAAACCTCTTAAACCAGCCACTATTACATTAGTCAACCCTTTTGTTAGCTTGTTTTTGGTTTTACTTGTCTCATCTTTTCTTGCCTTTGGTATTTAAGGCCTCCCAAAAACTGCTGTGTGCTACTGAAGCAACTCTGGTAAAGGAAGACCAGGTGGAATAAAAGAATAAATGCTTGGAGAAAGCCTGTTGCCTGCCCCCACTTCCATGAAATGCACAGTACTCATCAGGGCTGACAGGACTTCTAGGTGTGACGAAGAGCTGTGAGGAAAATCTTCTATAGGGTCCTGAGACTGGAATTCTGAGAAACAGCACAGCTAAGAACCAGATGTCTCAGTAAAATCAGCTGCCACATTTATACCAAAATCCATCTAACCATGTCACTTATGCATCAAAACTTCCAGACAATAGTGCTTCTGATGTAAAAATAGCAACTCTCAGTGCTAAACCCAGCACTGGTCTTGGTCATGCTGGCACCAAAGATGTGTTTCAGCTCCTGGTGGCAGAACTGTCACAGGGCCAGCCCCATGGACTGATACACTGTGTGCATCTGGAGGCTGCAGATGCAGCCAGTCACCTGTCCCCTCAACGGCTGACCTACATTTGGCAGAGCACAGCCAGGAATTGCCCATTGAGAGCAGCTGGACCTTCTGGGTCAGATAACAGCATTCAGCTAAGAAAGACATCACTTCAAGAGTTTGATGGATGACATGTAGGTTACATGAACTGGGAAATACAAAGGCAAGTGGGAAAGATAGAGGATTAAGTAATTACAGTGCAATTTTATTGAATTTATTGTGAACAATTGGTCATAAAATGTATTTTTAGAAATAAATACCATGTGCAAAGACTAATTTTATGATGTGGAAAAAAGGATTTTAAAAAATCTGAAGGTATACAGCCTACCAAAAATTCTTAAAATGGGTTCTTTCACAGAGCCATACCTTTTACTAAACAGGCAAAGTTGTAAATTTCCAATTCTATCTTTGAGTAGTTCAGCATTCAATTTACTACTCGAGGTTGTTCATAAATTTCAATAGTTTTATTTTATGACTTTGTTTTCACTTATGCTTGGCATAAGTTCCAACCATAATCAACCAAAACTAACACAGAACGGACTCTTCTGCCTCTGTATTTGGAAACAGAAGCTATTTATTCTAAATGGTTTTAACTGGCTCTTTAAGTCCTCCATGATTTGACAAAAAGCTACCTTTTAAAAAAAAGCAAAGAAACCAACTGATCTCCCTACAGAGATACTTAGAGTGTAATGAAAATTACTGACACTTACATACAGAAGTAGCAGCAGAAATCAATCTTGTATTTGAAACAACACCAAATTCCTGAAGAAAAAGAATGGTAAATGAGGTGAACCACCTGAAACACCATACACTGACATTGTTATCAAATTAAAATAATGGCTTCTTACTAAGTTGGGCTTCCTTTTGCAATATTGTAGTATTTGGCTTTTTCCCCCACCCCTTTTTTTTTTTCTTTCCTCAAGGTAAACAGGGCTAAACTCTACCTAAGAGTTATTTCATTGATTAGTTTTTTGGTTGTTTGTGAGGAACAGTAAAGATTTATGAAAGGTACAAAAGCATCAAAAGCTCAGCTGGCTAACATTCTTTCTATAAAACAGAGAAGACAGCTTCAAGGAGGTTATTTTTTTCCTTATCCCATTTGGAGAGAAAACTGTCTTTAGAAGCCTGCCATTAACTACCCTTTTTAGTTATGTTTTTGTGAAGTCTTAGCTCCTGTGCGGAGCCAGTCAGCAATCTGAAATTTTTTTTGTATAGAGTGTTCTTTCAGAGAAGTCCATAGCTGAATCAAGAGTGCTGCCCTCTAAAGCTGCAGAAGCTTTAGGAAGGCTACACAGGAAGGAAGGTTGCACAGACTTCTAATTTAAGGTATATTTACCTATATACACTCTATGTCTGTGCCTGCTTAAATGCTCATTTAACAGGTTGATAAAAAAGCAGTCTCTCCAACACTCTCTCTTTTCCTTGACGTCTTCCAAACACTGAAGAGTGTCACAGTACTTGTACAGACAACAGTATCACATGTCACCACTAGTTTAGTAGGACTGTTTCTACCATCCATAAAGTATTTGAGCTCCTTCTGTAAAACTCCTTAGTGCTGACATACATAAAGTGGCCAATTTGACTTTTTTTCCATTACAGAGACACTTCTCAACCAGCTGTAAACTTGCTGCATTACAGAGGACTCACACTAACTCCTGGCCACATTCAAAGGGGAGCACTGATGGTGAAGGCATGGAGCCCTCTCACCACCACTCCCAATGGGTCAGTTCCTTATAATTTCTCAAGGACAGAGCACGAGCTGCAACATACTTTTAATCCAAGTAATGAAAGTGTGGTAAACTCTGAGGATCCCTTGCTATATGAAATAGAACAAGATAATTAGGGGAAAAAAAATCCCATTATGTTTTAAAGTTTGAGTGAACATAAATAAGGAGAAACACACCAGAAAGGAGACACTGATTAAGATATACACAATTTAAGATACAGTGTATGTAAATATTTCAACATTGTGTGACAGTGAAACAGCCATTTAAAATATTTTATCAGTTTTCAGAGGCACTTCAAAGTCAGTAATTTAGACAAATTTTGAAGGCCTTCTCTGTCTCCTTTTCTCAAATGCTACAGAAATCTATGCAAAAAAGAGAAGGTTTAACCCCCAAAGCATGAAGAAAGACAAAAAATTTGAAAGTCCTAAACGTTTTCTTTCTCTCATACATCACATAATGTTACATTAAAAAATTGTAATACTTCATACCTCTACTTTGGATGCCAAAAACACACACGTAGGAGCCATTAATACTGGATCTATACTTTTTAGGGAATATCTGAAATGTTACAACAAAATTATAATATGTTGTTTCATACATGTAGAACGATTAATCTATTAAGAGCACCACACTTCCTTTTGAAAAAGCAAAGCTTAAGTTAACTTTATTAAAGCATAAAAGCTTTACACCATCCAGAAAACAAAAGTGGCACTGTTTTTAATACAGAACTGCATTTTTAAAGGGCTACCAAAATGTGCCTAGCAAATGTTTTATTCTTGTACCATCATAGTAAACAGTCCTACCTGGCATAGAATCTCTTGAAGTAGACTGTAGCAGTGGCAATAACTTGTTGTCTTAATTTAAGATGTTCACCTAAAGCCTGGATAACTTAAAAAAAAATGAACAAAAGCTTGAGTTGAGTTTTTTTAAACAATTTGACACCAAATAGCAAAGGGTCTCAAAACACAGCTAGTGCTGGGGATTCTAAGGAGCAGCACCACAGTCTTCTCCCTCTGTTGCTCTAGAGAGACAACACGCTGCTGCAAACCTACGGACCTGCAGGTGAAGAACCGCTGCCTCCTGAAGCTTGAGGACACCTTCAAAAAGGAAAAGGAACTTTGATTCATTGTGTACAAAGTGAGTGTGACCTTTAAGAAGATGACAACACAAACCTCTGAAGGGTAAAGCTCAGGTATTCCATATTAGAGCAAAACAAATTCAGACACAGGAAGTATAAATCCTCGGCTCTTCAGTGCCACACAAAATGGATGGTATTTTTTCAAATATGTAAAACTGCCAACACAAACACGGTCATTACATTTGGCAGAGGCAGCAGGTGTTAAAAAAATGACATATTTAGTCTAGGGAGAAGGGGTGGGAGACCAGAGGATGCAGTCAGCTGCTCCATCACGGTGGTTCTCTGCCAGTTGGCCAAGAAACAACCCTGGTGTCATCTGTGCAGGTAGCTCTTGTTTGGCCTCCCAGGCAAAGGAAAGGTGCCAAGCAAATTAGATGCATCAAGCTGGGATTAAGAGCAGGGGTTGATGTAAAGCATGGCACAGTGAAACATAAGGTTGTTACTTGTTATTTTTCCCATACTTCTGCGCCGCCATTATTCTGAGAACGGCTCGGCTCTGTGAAGACTCCCTCTTCTTTTTTTCCTCCCTCATGAGAAATGTCAAAAACAATATTTTAAAATACACTTAAGTAGATACTTAAGATATGTACAGCAAGACCATGACAGTGACCACTGGTGGGAAAAGCAAACAATTCTGTTGTCAATCACCACTAAATTCTTAGTCTCTACTTAAACACTCAAATTGAAAGTTTTTGCCCATGCTGTTAATCATGTATCCCCTGTGAACAGCCAGGGTACACATTTGTCACCCATTGGCAAGGCCCAAAGCAACACTAAATCCCTGCCTGTGTCACATCATTCTTTTTCTAGAGAAGAATACCAAATTGGGACTAGTTTGACAGTGACAGTAGGACAAGCAATACTTCCAAAAAGGGTGTTAAACCCAATCTGCAATGTCTGTACAAATATTAAACATTTGATCAGCATATCTTGGGAGCTTGGAAAGAATTTTTGCCTTTGATTTGACCATGGGGCTAAAAAGCTGTCCTACTACTAGGGCATCAGAAAAATTCAAGTATTAGGCTAAACAGAATTCTCCAAATATGTCTCATACTCCCATGGGATTTTCAGGAATGGTTAGGCCATCTGTTGTCAGAGAAAAATCAAGTGTGGTTTAGAAGAAAAAAATGGACAAGAGCCTAGAGAGACTTAATGAAATGGAAGCTTGTACATGCTGGGAAAAAGTCCAATGCTTGTAATTATTTTAATATTTGAAAATATTAAATTTTGAAAAGAAACTATAAAATCATTTATTCCTGCATGTTTAGAAAGTAAGCAGTTTTGGTAGTTTGGGATTTTTTAATACAGGTTGTTTTAAATCTGAGTATTTTGAGTAGCCTCTAACACAAACATTACTGCTTCCGCCCAAAACCAAAAAGGGAAAACAGCTAATACTTCTCAACCAAAACCAGTTAAGGCTTGGTGATCCAAACAGAGAAATCAACATCAGTTTATTTTTTCAAACTACTTCAGAAGATGATCTTTTTCCTTCTCTTCATAGCTGCAGGGAGCCATACAATCAGTTAGTGATCTACTGCACTTGTTTTCCAATGAGAAAGCAGCAGGAAATTGCCCCTCTCCATGCAGATTTTAATTGCTTTAGGGAACAACCATCTCCTGGGCTGACACACACTGAATATGACATGCTGGGGCCAGGCCTCAGCTGCTCTCAGGTAGTGCAGATGGGAGACAAGGGGGGACCCAAAGCAGGGTCTCTGTTCAGA
The DNA here is from genome assembly GCF_028018845.1 of Melospiza georgiana. Lineage (NCBI taxonomy): Eukaryota > Metazoa > Chordata > Aves > Passeriformes > Passerellidae > Melospiza > Melospiza georgiana. The sequence goes on along the minus strand of NC_080432.1, from coordinate 9,562,071 downwards.
GGCAGTGAGGACACAACACATGGAGGGTTTGAACACAGGGAGCTCTGCCTGAGCACAGAGCAGCCCTGCCCTCTGTCCTGCCCTCTCTGCTAGAGAGGGGAGAAAGCCCAGCACCACTCACTCCTGCAGAGTAGGCTGTGTTCGTCCAGGCACAGGGGAGATCCTGGCAGAGCTGCTCTCCAGCTGCCCCCAGTCACTCACCTACCTTCAGGGGAGGCAAGCAGGGCCAAGGAAAAGGACCCTGGGAACCACAAACCATAACTAACAAACTAACTTGTTTGCTTTGTAAAGCTTTGTTTACCCAAGAAAAACAAGTGAAGTGAAACATTTAAAAGGCTTATTTCACAGTTCAAATTAATACTAGTGAAAATTAGCCAAGAAATACAGTTTTAGAAATATCCATAACCCTCCTTCTGTCTCTTTTTGTATTAAGAAGTCAGACACTTGGTTTTAACCTCAAGAAATTTCAGGAATGGATCAAATGGGTAAATCATTGCTAGCTTGATTTCCTGATGCCCTACAAGCAATAACACAGAGGTATCCATAGTGATGGTGTTTATAGCATATGCAATTGTTACAAAAATAGCTGAGCTAAGAGAGAAGCAATGGTGTCTTTCACAGATACCATTCCAGCACTGACATAAGATCTTCCAGTGGCTCTGGGAAAGTCACTTCACTTCTCTGTCACAAGTCTGGCCAGACAGCTGAAAAAAAATAAGCATTCTGTACTTTAAAGGACTGCTGCAATAAATATATAAAGAGCTGCTTGCAAACAAGTTACTAGTCAGCAATATCCTTTGTGTAAGGAGATTTTTTAAACTACTGAACAATTGCACAGAGAAAATTTTAAGTGCCTTTGTAATCTGATATACTCAGGTGTGGCCATTCATATGGATACCCAATGCTTTGCAAGATCAAGTGAATCTTAGACAACTTCACACACAAGTCCCAAATTCTTTGGGAGAACAGGCTGCTTGCCAACAGCTCTCAGAAACTTGTTGACAATTTGAGAGCCACCTGGTACTGGGAAATCAGTCAGAAGACAAAACATGGGCTGTGTTGCAGGTTTCAGAGAATCTAAGTGAACACAAATAACAAGTTTCCAAACTCTGCTGTTTAACAGGATGGCACAGATCACCTAAAATATTTACCCCACCCTAAGAACCCTCCAAAAGCTCAGACTGAGTACTAATGCTTAATATTGAGCCTTTAATACACTAGCTTAGAAGTTTCTGCTTGCTTCTCCTCCTTTTATGTTTTGATAAGAACTTCTTGAAAATACAAAAATTTACTGTTTCATCCTATCACAGGTTAAAATGTCATATATGCAGCTAATTAGCCTGCGAGGTCTCCTAGAATTGTGTTAGTACAACTAACAAATTGTTTATATCCCACAGCTTTGTTAAAATAGGCTGTGAAAGTATATGTAATACAACAATGAAAACATTTCATTCTCTAAGCAATTCAAACCTCCATTGAGACATGGCACACATTGCACAGATTTTATGGCAGAAATAAAAAAAAAGCTTTACCATTAGTAAAAAATATCTGTAGCTTCCAATATTCTTCTTCAGTCAGAAATTTCAAGTCTTTCTGGCGTTCTTTCAATAGATCTTGTTTATCCAAAATCCATTGTAAGCTAGAGGAATGGAAAATAATTTCAGCAACTCTTTTATCAACATTATACTGTATCTCCTGTACAAACAGACTGAATTAAGGCTTGGGGATAAAGAGCTTGTGGCCTTAACGCCACAAACAATCTTCTCAAGCAACTGTTCTTCGGGATTTTTGAAAGTTAGACGACTGAAAACAAAGCAACAAAAAACCAGAAACCAAACAACAAAACATGAGCTACCAGGGGCTGAGATCAGCCTCTCCCAGTAAGATGGCTGTACGGATCTCAGACCCCGGGAATCGCTAACAAGGTTTATGCTGCAGCCATTTCATCACGGCACCATTCAAACCTTGACCATGCGCTCAGCATGAAGTGTTCCAGGGCAGAATCACAGAACCAATCAGGTTGGAAAAGACCTCTGAGATCCAGTCCAACCCATCCATGACCGAACATGACCCCGTCAACTACACCGAGTGCCACGTCCAATCTTTCCTTAAACACCTCCGGGGACGGTGACTCCACCGCCCCCCTGGGCAGCCCGTCCCAGCATCAATCCAATATCGACTTTCTGACGTCCGCCCAAGCCGCCGAGGCCCGGCTGCCCCACGGCGGGGGACCGGCGTGTCAGGGACCCGAGCTCCCGCACTCCGGAGCCCGGGGAGCCGCGGGCACCCACACCGGGACACGATCCCTGTCCCGGAGCGCCCAAACGCCTCCCGAGCGGCGGCTGAGCGGGGCCGGCCCGGGCTGTTCCCGCACCCAGCCCGGCTCCCGCCAGGGTCCCGCGGCGAGCAGGCCCCGTCGCCCGCCCGGCGCTCCCGGGCCTCCCTCCAGCGCCGTGCCCGCCGCCCGGCCCGGCAATGAATGGCCAGAGCGCGGCGCCGGCCCGCAGCACCCGTGCCCCGCGCCCCGCGGCCGCGGCACCCACTAGTGAGAGCTCTGCCAGAAGTTCCCGGCCATGGGAAGGAGCGGAGCGGAGCGGGGAGGAGGCGCCCGGGCCCGCGATGCCCCGGCCCCGCCGCCACAGCGCCGCCGCCCCCGCGCCGGCAGCAGGAAGGAGGAGGCGGTCGCCGCCGCCGCCGGCCGGCAACACGCGGCACTGGGAACCGTTCCCCCGCGCGCGGGTTCCGCCCGCCCCGCCGGCCCCCGCAGCCCCCCTGGCCCCGCTGGCTGCCACAGGGACACGGACCGCGATGGGCCCGGAGGGAGGCACCTTCCCAACCACCCGGTCCGGCCCCCGCCGTGTCCACGGACACCTTCCCCTAGGCCAGGTTGCTTCGCGCACCGTCCAACACGGCCTTGGGCACTGCCAGGGATGGGGCAGCCACAGCTGCTCTGGGCAGCCTGTTCAGTGCCTCACCACCTTCACATGGAAAGAATTTCATCCATATTTCCAGCCCAAACCTGCCCTCTGTCAGTACAAAACTGGCTGCTTCTCCCAATAAGGTCCCTACTGTGAGCAGCCAGGAAGATCCAGAGCTTACTTGTCTTGTGCTGCCTCCACCTCACCTAAATCTCCCTTTAACTTCCCTGTTCCCAAGTTTTCATGGCTCACCTTGCTCCGTGCTGGAATTTTCCTCATCCGAGGGAGTCTCTAGAGACATTTACTTAATAATTCTAGATTTAAACCACAAACAGGACGTTCATGGGCCTGCTTTCTTTCCATGCTCCTTCCTGTGGTGCCTCTCAGCTTCTTAGTGGGATCTGAGATGTATCAACACGTGTATTGAGATGTATCAATACCTTGCACTTGAAAATTTGGGAATTGGGAAGTTTAAGGGAAATTTAGATTCTATTTAGAAATGATGAAGCAGAGAGGGAAGATGCACAGAGGGTAAAGTGATGTCGTGGTTTAGAAATTATATTTTCAAGTGTTGTGTTCACAGTGAAACTACTCCAGACCTCACATGACTCACACACTTCCCTATCCCCTTGTCCCCTCATCTTCCCCCCAGCCAACTTCCCCAGGGTTGGCTGGAGCAGAACTGGAGGCACAAAAGGACCATGGACTAAGAGGAGAACAATTTACTGGAAACAGCAATGAGATAAGAAACAAACACTAACAGCAACAACATTAATGACAGAGTGTAGGAGAAAACAAAAGTTGTCGCTCACCCTGTGGAAACCCCAATCAATGTCCAACCACTCCCTCTGCAGTGCTATCCCAGCCTCCAATCCAGCCTTTTTCCTGCCCTGTCCCTGGAAAATGGCAGGAGGTGGCATAGAATAACCTCTAGGACCTGGCCCTGGCCCTCATGGCTACAGCAGAAATTAAGCCTGTCCTGGCTGGAACCAGGACAGATGGAGCCAGTGGTGTTTCTAAATGCCTTTGCTGGCAGAATGAGACACTGTTCTGGCATGCCAGAGAGACTCTAGGTCTGAGACCCTGTTTATACATAAGAATGTGGAGGAGGGAGGTAGAGAAAAATATTTTGCAAACCCTTTACCTTTCTTTTCTCAGTGCAAGGAGACACAATGAAAACCACAGGCTGGGTTTGTGGGGAGTCTGTGGGGACTCTCTGCCCTGATACCTTTCTCCAGAAAATATCCAGACTTTGCAGGGTTTGGGAAAAGGAACTTACTCTGCTGTGTCAGTGTCACAAAGAGGTGAACCAAATTGCCAGCAAATGCCCTGGATCACAGCGACCCACAACCACAAACACATCACATACAGCATAGCACAGCACCAAGGAGTCAGCAGAGGCTGCTGTGTAACAGAGAAGCTTGTCATTGCCTCACTGAACATGCCACAGCAACCAAAATAGCAGCAAAGCTCATACTTCTGGTTATCACATCAAGTGATGTTCTTTTCACCATCTTTCTCTACCTGACCTCTGCCTTTCTCTTGCTCTGATTTAGTACCTGTGTTTTGTTCCCTCATGGTGGTGATTTGTGCTTCTGCACAGTCAACAGCTGGATAAATATGAGACATCTGTGTGCCCAGGTGGACAAGAGGGCTGATGGCATCCTGGCCTATATCAGAAATAGTGTGGCCAGCAGGACTAGGGCAGTGATGATACCCTTGTACTCAGCACTGGAGAGGGTGCACCTCAAGTGCTGGTCAAGTTCTGGGACACTGAGGGGCTGCAACTTATCCAAAGAAGAGTAATGGAGCTGGTGAAGGGTCTAGAGCACAAGTCTTATGAGGAACAGCTGAGGGAGCTGGAATTGTTTTGCCAGGACAAAAGGAGGCTCAGGGAAGACCTTATCACTCTACAGCTTCCCCAAAAGGAGGTTGTAGCAAGGTGGTGCCTGTTTCTTCTCCCAACAAACAAAAGATAGAACAAGAGGAAATGGCCTCAAGTTGCAGCCGGGAATTTTTAGATAAGCTTTCTTTACCAAAAATGTTGTCAAGTGTTGGAACAGGCTTCCCAGGGAAGTGGTGGACTTACTATCCCTGAGGGAATTAAAAGAGATGGGGATGTGGCACTTGGAGACATGGTTTGGTGGTGGACTTGTCAGTGCTGGGTTAACTTGATGATCTCCAAGATCTTTTCCAACTTCAACAATTCTATGATTTTACACTGCAGGATGGCAGGAAATAATTAGTAGGGACTGGGCAGGATATTTACCATAGCTATGATAAGTGCTGCACTGGGCATAGGAAACAGCTCTGCTGGCCCTGTATCTGGCACCATAGGGACTGTCTAATCCTGCTGGAATGGGAGCACTTGGCACCACAGATTCTTGCCAGCTCCCCTCCCAGACTGTCTCTTTCCCAGCAGGACAGACCTCATATTGCATGACCCATTTCTGGCAGCAGATCACACCAGTACCAGAGCTATGGAGAGGGAAACTCTCCCTGCTCCACAGACCCAAAACCAGAGAGAAACAAAGACCCCTTGGGGTACATATTGCCCTGCAGTGGGACACCCTGCCATGCTGGAGATCCTCCCTGCAGAATGGCACCCAGGGGGCTCCCAGTGCTTTAGGGGGGTCATTCTCAGCCCTGCATCATCTCTTGAGCAAAAAGACTCTAGACTGAGCCATGCTGAGGATGCCCATTGCGAGGCTAGCAGGCCAGCAGCTGGTGTGGACCCACAGTGCAGGGGGGCTGATGGCCATGTGGGGATGCCACTGTGGCTCCATCTCCCTGGAGGCGCTGCTGGGAGGTGCTTTCTTGGGCAGGGGCATGGCAGGGGGCAGACAGGACAGAGCTTTTTCCCCTTGACATTGCTTTTGAACCTTTCTTTTCCAGGAGCTGTGTGGAGGATCCCTTTATTTACCATGTCCTCTGCGTGTGTGTGTCAAAACAAGCAGACAAAGATTTCATGAAACAGATGTTCAGTGCTGCTGTGCGTGCTGATGTCTCCTGCTCAGCCTCAGACCTGGCTGCTGCTCTGAGGGACATCCAGATATAGGATGAAAAAATCGCAGCCAAGAACCTGCAGGTAAAATTATACTTTGTCATATTTGTGAGATGAAATTATCTGTCAGCTCTTGCTGATCTCTTCCCCCTCTGCCCCCCTAATAAAAACCATCACAAACATACTGAATATACTTCGTAGTCCACTGCTAGATATAAATATACACAGGATAGTTAGATAAATTTTTCCCCCCCAAAATATGTTTCTTCCAATCCACATCTTATAAATAGCATAATGAATAGGATGATACATGGTCAGTTTTTTGTTCATGGGTCCTCCCCCACAATTGGAAATACAATATTTTCTTTATCTCTTTTCCTTGGATGCACACAAAAACAGACTTTGCTGATACTCTCAGGTTTTTCACATGTTTACATATTCATCTAATAACTGAAAACAGTGCATATCTTTTCACAGATCTGACAATAAGCATTCTTTGCCCTCTGCTGTTTAATTTCCCCTCAGGAAATGAATGAGTGGTACGAAATCAGATTTACTGACTTTAATCAAGCTTCCACAAAACATGCTGAGAATGTGAGACATTTCAGGGAAGGAACAGGGAAAAGAAGTGTAAGTGGAATTGAAAACCCCTTCCAGCTTATGTTATGTCACTTCCAATGGAAGCCTTTGTTATGATTTCACTAAGTTAGGTAATGTGACAGTTGTCCGATATTTTTCCCAATAATGGTGGTCTTTTAGGCTATATTCTGCAACAAGCGAGGTGGATTGGAGGAGTGGTGACCCTGGATGTGACTCCATGTGTCAAACCAGCAGCAAGTAGCCACAAATAATATTTATACATACGAAATGAAAGTTCAGCTGCTCAGTAATGCATGTATCTGAACGTAAGGATCCTGTTGTTTTGAATGACAATGTCAGGGGAAAGGGATTTATATGGGAGAAATTTTATTTGAAGCACCATCACAGACACTTCCACTTCCACACAAAAAGCAGACTCTTGCAGAAGCAACCATTTAATATTTTATGTCGAAGACATTCAGGATAATTTCATTAGATGGGGGAAAGACCTTAGAATAATGAGTGTTTGGTTTACAGCATGAGGATAAATAACAAGGGACAGAAGTGTTATTAAAACCATCACGTTGTGAAAACCTCTTGATGAGGATAGATGGTTCAGCTACCTCCTACTGACCTTTGCTTAAAACAAGTTTTAAAAATCAGCATTCCCACATAGTAGCCTGTGATTTCAAAGGGTTTTCCTTTCTGGATCACAGATACTGGCATTTAGCCCCACCTCCTCTCAGTAAAACATGCAGCAGGAGCATATGCAGGATGGAGTATCATATCAATGTTGTGTTGTTTGGATTTTTTTTTCCTCCTCTGGCCAGCTTGAAATGCATTCTCTACTCCGATGGCTCAGGCTTTCCATGCAGGGAGTAGCCTGTGGGTCTGTATCCTGATCAGCTCACCCTGCCCAGGCTGAGGTGGTTACTCAGGCTGTCCTTCAAACCCTGGAGGTCACACAGATCAGCCTGCAGGCCAGCCACCCACTCACATGGGACATGTGTTCCATCAGGGAGGGCTTTGCCTCTGGGGTCTTTCCCAGAGTTGCCAGGGTCACTCCATTGGGAATCTGTGCTGGCACCATAGGGACTGAATAATGGACTGAGGGTCTCTTAGGTAGCCTGCGCCTCACAGGGAGAGTTTGCCTCTCTCACCTCTTCCCAAGCATTCAGTTAAACAAGCATTAAGCTTGGATAATGAAAGGATAATGAAAGACTTCCTTAGAAGTCAGGAGGCTGACCACAGCTGCATTCCAGCCAGGACAGGAGACTTCTCTATCCTACCTGCATCCCTGGGTGCCTCTCTGCACCCTAAACAACTTTTCATAGAGTCATTAAGATTGGAAAAGACCTCCAAGATCATTGAGTCCAAGCTTTGACCAAATACCACCATGTCAACAAAACCATAGCACAAACTGCCACAACCAGTTGTTTTTTGAACAGTTCCAGAGAAGGTTGCTCCACCACTTCCTTGGGCAGTCTGTTCCAATGCTTAACCACCCTTTCAATGAAAAAACTCTTTTGATGTCCAACCTCAACCTCTCCTAGAGCAGCTTGAGGCCATTTCCCTTTATCATGTCATTAGCTGCCTGGGAGAAGAGACCAACCCCCACCTGACTTCTACCACCTTTCAGGCAGTTGTAAAGAGTGATAAGGTCTCTCCTAAACCTCCTTTTTTCCCAGGCTGAACATCAACCTCTCCTCATTATTTACTCTCTAGATCCTTCACCAGCTCTGTTGCCTTCTCGGGACATACCCCAACACCTCAATGTCCTTCTTGTAATGAAGGGCCCAGAACTGATCAAGGACTTGAGGTGTGCCGAGTACAGGGGGACAATCACTTCCCTGCTCCTGCTGGCCACACTATTGCTGATACAGGCCAGGATGCCTTTGGCCATCTTGGCCACCTGGGCACAGCTGGATCATGTTCATCCAGCTGTTGAGTAGCACCCACAGTTCCTTTTCCACTGGGCAGCTTTCCAGTCACTCTGCCCCCAGGCTGTGGTGCTGCTTGGGGTTTTTGTGACCCAAGTACAGGGCCCAGCACTTTGCCTTATTGCACTCCATAGAGTTGGCCTTGACCCATCAACCCAGTGTATCCAGAGTCTTCCTACACTCCAGCAGATCAACACTCTCACCCAATTTAGGGTCATCCACAAACTTACTGAAGATACACTTGATCCCCTTGTAAAAGTAATTGATAAAAATATTAAATGGGACTGGCCCCAAAACTGAGCCTTGGGGAAACCCCACTACTGACTGGCCACCAACTGGATGCAACACCATTCACCACCACTCTCTGTGCCCAACCAGTTCTTAACCCATCAAAGCACCTGTCTAAACCATTGGCTGCCAGATCATTCAGGAGAATGCTGTGGGAGACAGTATTGAAATCTTCACTGAAGTCCAGGTAGACAACATCCACAGCCTTTCCCTCATCCAGTAGATGGGTCACCTGGTCATAGAAGAAGATCAGGTTGGTGAAGCAGGGCCTGCCTTTCCTAAACCTGTGCTGACTGGGTCTGATGTCCTGGTTGTCCTGTAAGTGCTAAGTGATGGCGCTCAAGACAATCTGTTTCATAACCTTCCCTGGAACAAGGCCAGGCTAACAGACCTGTAGTTCCCTGGATCCTCCTTATGACCCTTGTTGTAGATGAGCAACCCTCAGGTGTCTGGGACCTCTCCAGTTAGACAGGACTGATAATAAATGATGGAGAATGCCTTGTTGAGAAGAGAAGGAGAAAGCGAGTCTGTCTCTAGGGTGTAGAGTTTTTTTTGCACTGAGCTCTTGGCCCTTCCAGAGGATATGATACTGCTGTGAAATGGAAGTGGATCGCAGCCCATCCACCCAAAACAGCAGGGATGCTCCCTTTGCTGCTCCAGGCTTGCACAGGGGCTTTCCCCACTTCCTCTCCTTCTTTTCCCACTACTCCTCCAGGTTTTCACTCAAAAACCTGCATTTTCCCCTGGAGAGCAGCTCCTCCACCTTCAACCCGAGCCTCCCGCTATTGCAGCAGTTGTGTCGCTTTTATTAACTCGAATAAAATGAGGAACACTAATTTTCTTGCTTGACTCGGTCCTGTGGGACCTCGGGAGCCGGATTTTCTGCGCGACTGCGCGAAGGTATCGGGTAACCTTGAAGCAACCCGGCAGGCAGGCGGGAGGGGGTTGCAGCTCCTGGTGAGCACGGCAGAGCCTGGCCCGAGGAGAAACCCACCCCCTTCCCCAAGAAGCCTCTGACATTACAGGAGAGAAATGAGCGGAAAACAGAGAAGCGAGTTAATTAGCTGCATCTTCCCCACATCACGCTTGAGAGATGCTTTCACAAGGGCAGGCTTCGCTCTCTATGTGGTAATGAACGGTTTCTCTCCAAGCCAGAAACTCAGAGGGGATTTCTGGATCTATATAAGTAAAGAAAAACTGTACAACCGAAGAGAGAAAATGTATCCCTGTCCCGTAATATAATTCTGTCTCTCTATTCCCCTGGACAGTTTTCATATATCAGAAAAGCATATATATATATATATACATATATAATGCATATCTTTTCCACCCGGTTTTGCGGGCTCCCAAAGGGAATTTGAGAGATTTGGGATACTGCTGTCTTCTCGCCCCAGGTTCAAATGGCCTCCAACACAAGAACACAAGCTGCCTGTGGGGCGGGCCCGGCGGGCCGCAGGACAGGGATGCCGCAGCCTGCCCCCCGCAGCATCCATCCCGCAGCCTCTCGCACAACATGCGCGGCTCCGGGCCGGCTTCTCCTCCCACGGACAGACCGCGGGGGCAGCGCCGATAAGGCTGATATTGATAGGAGTTGAGAGACACGGAGAGCAGGGCTCGCTTTGACCACTGGCACAACGGGGCGGGGTGACAGCTTCAGGTGGGCTGTGATGAAAATCCAGATATTTCCTCTCCTGGTAGCTCATCCCTGGTGATACGCGTATTTTTGATTTCCCCAAATTCGAAAAAAAATACTTTTTTTCTTTGCAAGGTTAAGTACTGGAAAATCTCAACGCACCGGCTACGGGGCGCCCAGACTGTCGAAAGGGCTGTCCTTTCTCAAGTAAAACTTGTCGGGAGTTGCAGGGGTTTGTACAGGTCGGGCAGGGCAGGGACCGCAAGCCGCAGTGCCAGCGGGTGCGGACAGCTCGGTGTGGCCGTGGCAGCTCCGTGCCCGGGGTGCGGCCGCCTCGGGGCTGCCTGGAAGGCTCAAAGGGATGAGTGGAAGTCAAGTGTTCCTTTGTGGGGGCAGGCGTTTGCAGAAGGTCCAATCCCGCGCTCATCCGAAAGCTGTTCCTGTACCTGGGGGTGAGCCCTAAAGCCCGGGGGCTGCTCTGGCTGACACGGACTGCTGAAAACCATTGCTCAGCGGCAACCCGGTGTGCGCAGTCGATTTTTTGTTTGTTTTGTTTTTGTTTTTTTGTTTTTCAAATACCTCGGGCACGAGTTTAGAAACAATAGTGGCAAGTCCTTTCTCAGGCAGAATACCTATACGGTGGGCATCCTAATTCAGCTTTAAAAACGATGACACAAAAGAAGGGATTAGTTCGACTCTGATATTTTGAGCCCAGCAAAGCTTGATTCAAATCCGGTTTTAAGTGGTCATTTCACAAATAATTTAAGGAGGTCATCTTATTAAAAGAACCCCACGCCAAATACCAAGCTGTGATGGAAATATTCAAAGATAAATAGGATTTTTCCCTCCCAGCTGTGGAATAGCTAACCCTTCTGTATGCCTGTGCCCGAAGTGTGCCCTTGTGCCCTTGTTTTACCGTGTGAGAGATGCAGAGTGAGACAGAAACTTTGAGGTTAATCTGTCTTCTTCTTCTAAATGCATATTTGAATATTTAGACTGAAAGATGATGACACTGGGGGAGCTGAAGGCAACGGTCTACAGGCAAAAAATACTGAATAAATTTTATTTAGATTTTATTTAGATTTTAATAGCACAAACAATGAACAGAAAGAACAACATTACATCTGCAGGCTGTTATGAAAAATTGTTTTTGACAGGTGACACCTACAAGTTTCTTTGGTCTTATAACTCCAAATCTGTCAAAAATGATGCATATTTCAGCGTCGGAATGTACAATGGCAAAATAAAGAGAAGACAAAGAGCTGTTCTTCGTGATGTACTTGATAAACCCTAGATAATCTGGGTTTAACCTGCTGTATTCAGCTTATGTAAATCAAATCTAGTATCTTTATTTGGGTTAAAAAAAAAAGATAAAAATAAAAAGAAAAATAAAGAAAAAAAGAAAAAGGAAAAAAAGTAAAAAAGAAAAAAAAGAAAGTCAAGTCACAGGGACCAGAGAAAGACCTTTCAGTTTGTCAAATTCATTAATTAGAGCTGCACATACTAGAAGATGCGTTTTCCTGCTCTGCTTCCCGCCCCCACCAACAATTTTACCATGAGGGAATGTTTACCAGAGTGTAACGAACAGTTTCCGATGGCTGCATTTTTGCTAAAGTTCTATTTTTTTTCTTCTTGCTGATAGTCGTGTCTTGAAAAGTCGTATCTTCAGCACAAAACGCTGAAGCCCTTAACAACATTACATGCGCTCATTAGGAAGTCAGCTCTCCTATAGCCCCTTCTCCTACTCGCTGGCAAAACCGATCTCTTTCTCCGTTTACACTGTTACCAGCCAGCCAGCAAGCTCTGCCCTGCTCCCTGGTGCCGCTGCACTGAGACATCTTCCTTCCAGCAGCTACCGTTTTTGCATCCCTTTCTTTCTTCCGTGCCAGTGATTTATTTCCCCTGCCTGTCCTCAGATCAAGCGCTGGGTTCGGCGGGAGCCCGACAGGCGAAAGCGCCGCCGTTTGCGCCTCCCGACTGCCGAACCGAGGGCATGGATGCCGTGGGAGAGGGCAGGGCGCCTTTCCCCGCTCCTGTCCCGGCACTGATGGCACTTGCTTCTCCCGAGGTCTTTGGCATCCGCCTAGGAAACCAGCTCCAGCCATGTCCCTGCTGTTACCGTGCTATAACTGTGCCCCTCGAGGAGAATATTTACAGAAATTAAGTGCCTTGTTTTACAGCTGCAATTCTTCTGTAAACACAGAGGTGATTTTAAAAGAGATTAACCCCCCTCAGCCCCCATAAGCTCTTCAGGAAAATGCAACAAATTCACATAATTTTTTTTTTTTTTTTTTTTTTGCCGTGAGCTGAGCTGAGCACAGCAGAGAAGTCCTCCGAGGATGAGGAGGGGAGCTCTGCGGGATGGGCTCTCTGCCTGCGTGCCTTGGCTTCTCCTGTCGCTGCACAATTTCATCCCTGGAAGAGATTCAGGGTCTGGCTGGAATCTATCAAGCTGTCAGAACGGATAGAGACAGTCTGTGGAAATGCTCAGAGAAGGGTACTCCCACTGAATATTTAAAAACCCCAAACAATTAAAGCCTAGGCTGAAATAAAAAGTCAATACTAGGTTGCCTGCCTACAGGTGGAGGGAACCTGATTTAAGTGTTACAACCTCTGTCTTTACAAAGCCTGACTCAGAGAGAGCTCAGATCAGAATACAGCTCCATGAATTGGATTCCAGGGGATATTTGATGCTGGAGGACGGGGAGGGAGGGAAGCATCCCCTGTTTCCTCACCCTGCTGCTCCCCGGAGTGCAGGAACAGCTCGGCGCCACGCAGATTTTTGCGGATGTTCCCTAAGACATCGATCCTGTATACGTTCGGTAACCTTTGACTTTTCCACGTGTTTTTCACTAAATAACAGCCCTGTCTCTCAGGGACGGTCAGGAAGGAGATGAAAGGCCTTCATCCCTGTGCTCTTATCACGAAAACCATGGGGAAAAAAGGATCACAGTGACTCGAGCATATCAATTTATTAATAAATCCCTGGGTGTGTTTACACATGAACATCCTCGGGTGCATGTGTACGGACACACAAGCAAACCCGCATCCTTGCTGCCTCTCAGGTGCCTGTGACACGGCTACTGTAGCTGTACACAGTGGCGCACAGCTCTCCCTGTAACCGGAGGAGCAGCCTCCAGGCAGCGGCGCCTCCTGGACATCCCTTCCGCGGCACCTCGGGGGTACCGGGCAGCCGGGGCAGAGCCCCTGTTCCCGGGCCCTGGCCCTGGGCCGCCTTTCTCTCCTCAGGGAGGGGTCAAGATTTGGCTCGGCAGGGGTAAACACGGGTTTGCCAGTGCTGGCAAACCTGCCCGCTCCCCCGCTCCGAAAGCTGGGGCAGCGCTGCCGGCTGGCGCGGGGATGCCCTTTCCTTTTTTATTTAAATATCGTGGCTCTCTCTGGGCGGAGGCACGTCAAGGCTGGGCTTTTCCCTTTTCCTCCGGCCCGTAGCCGACCGTAGTTGCTGCGAAATTATGTCAGGGGCTTTTACCGGCCTCAGCGGCGGCCACTCGGTACCGCTGCAGTGCCCGTGCCCCGCACAGCGCCGCGCACCACCGTGCCCGCCGCTCTTTGTCCTGCGAATACGAACGTCGGGCAGCCGGCGCTGCGGGAGGAGACTGGGAACAGAGGGCTCTGTCAATGTCCTCTAAACCTGATCTCCCACTTTCCAGGAGCGGTATGCAGGGGCAAACCCGCCCTAGAGAACCGACTTCAGTTCTGACCTGAGACTTCAGCAATATCTGGTGTTAAGATTCACAGCGCTGCTTTCCAGGCCAGCCGAGCCTCGCATGTCGCACACCGAGCCCTGTTCAAAGCTGGAAATGGGGCGCCATGGCCAGCAGCCTTCGGGGACACTCCCCATTTCCCCTCCCCACCCGGGCAGCCCCACGGCGTGTGGAAGGTGCCCGTATAAGTGACGAGCGCGATCAGGTGGCGGGAGCAGGACCTTTCCCACCGCCACGAAGAAGCCTGCAGGTATCGCCAGGGCATTTCCCGCCGGGGAACGGAGGGGACACCCAGCTCAGCATCACTGTACAGATACAGCCGTGTCCGTACCGCCCCGGGGTTGCCGAGCTCTGCTGGGCCCCTCTGCGGGCACACGGGCTATGCCTCCGGCCGGGTACTTTGGCAAACCCGCTCCGTCGGGCCCAAGGCTGCTTTGCAAGGGAGAGTGGAGAGGGTGAGAGCAGCAGGCGGTCACCAACCAGCTCTCCATCATCATTGGCACAGAGCAGCCTCTGCAAACAAAGGTCGGTAGCGGTACAGGCTCTTTTCTGTCTGTCTGTGATGGGATTAAACATCGTCTTTCTGATAACTGACCGCAGAGTTTAGAAATCGCTCACCTGATTGTTCATTTTCTCACCACGTTTTGGGGTACTGCCCCCCGACGGCCTCACACACGGGACAGTCACAGTGTGGAGGCCAGGCCGGAGCTTTGAGGTTGCCTCTCGCTGTGGCCCCACAGGCACAGAGTCCGCGGCAGCGGCAGGATGCTCTGCGGTGCACGGCTGACATACAGACGGACAGACAGACGAACAGGCAGGGCAATAGGTGGTTATGGACGTGAAGCAGCTTTGGTTAAAAACACGGACTGACAGCGTGGTTTGGGTTGGAAGGAGCCTTTGAAGAGCATCCAGTCTGGGCCGTGGGATATTCTACTAGATCAGACAGGCCCAAGCAGGAGGTACAGCCCTCGGCCGTCCTTGTTGCAGCAGGACGGCATCCCAAACAAACCTCATTTCCCAGATGTCATCCTGGCCTGTGCAGGCAGTGGTGTCTGCCTGAGACTTGCATTTCCTCTCTCTGCCTCCCTTTCCCTCCGGGAGCCCGTTCATTCGGCTAGAATCACCCAAGGAAGATTTTTCATGGGGTTTTTCACTCCCGTGTAACCCGCAGTGTTTCCAAACCCGAAAGCAAGCTGGGCACGAGAAACCTGAGGCTTGCTGCCCTTCCCTCCGAAGGGAAAGCCGGGCCAGGGCTCTCGCTACTGCCCACCACTGCCAGTCCTTGTCCCCGGCAGTTGCCACGCTGGCAGCCCCACAGTGACACATTAGACTGGTCATTTTCTGAGTCTCCTTTATTTCCTCAGTTTCTCCCTGAAATCTTTATAAATCCCCCTTTTCCAGGGGGAGTGTCCAGGCGGGTGGAAGTCTGAGCACAATGAAACCTGAGAATTTCTGTCACTCTCTGCATATGGTCCGAAGTGCTTTAATCCCAATTAGGGGCGGCTGACACACGGTCCTATTCATCCCAATCAGCTCTTGAATACATTTGCCTAGAAATGAACTTCACAAATAGACTTTCTCCTAAATGTGCCCAACAGCAAGGAAAATCGAATTGAGGCAGGGGCTCATTCTGAGGCGATCGAGGGAGAAAAGGTATGAATTTATAAGGTACACCGAAACATTGCAATTCAGCAACAAGTTTACTGACTTTTATTTGCACCATGTCAACCGAAAGAACCAAGAGATACGGTGGGGGTTGCGGGAGAAGGGGAGTACGGTTAAAAGGCAACTTTAGACAGACTTTGAATACTTTATGCGGCAAGCTTCGCCTCCAATTGAAGTTGGGCTAAAGAGAAAAAAAATCTCGGCCCCTACACTGGAATTTTTAACGAGCACAAAACGTGTTTGGATCCGATCTGGGCTGACGCTCGCGATTAACAATACGAATACCAAATCGAGCTCCTGTCATCTGCCCGGATTCCCATAGAACCTGAATTACTATTCAAAAGCTGCTTTAATATCCCACCCGCATCTCGTCTGCACCGCACAGCTGGTTGGGGGCCGCTCGGCCCCGCCGGTCGGCACCGCCCGCCCGCAGCACCGGGCACCAAGCACCGGGCACAGGGCACCGGGCACAGGGCACCGAGCACTGAGCACCGGGCACAGGGCACCGGGCGCAGGGCACCGAGCACTGAGCACCGGGCACAGGGCACCGAGCACCGGGTATCGAGCATCGGATGCCGAGCACCGGGCACCGAGCACTGAGCACTGAGCACTGGGCACCGGCAGCGCCCGGCGGGGCGGCAGCGGCTGCTGCGGGGGAGGAATGGAAGCGAGGGAAAGGGAGAGAGGAAAGGAAAGGGTGGTAGAGAGAAGGGGGTTTGAGAAAGAGCGGCTGAAGCTAGAGAAGGTGAGCGAGATCGAGGAAAAGATACTCGGAAATTGCAGAAGAGAAAGGAAGGGAAGGGAAGGGAAGGGAAGGGAAGGGAAGGGAAGGGAAGGGAAGGGAAGGGAAGGGAAGGGAAGGGAAGGGAAGGGAAGGGAAGGGAAGGGAAGGGAAGGGAAGGGAAGGGAAGGGAAGGGAAGGGAAGGGAAGGGAAGGGAAGGGAAGGGAAGGGAAGGGAAGGGAAGGGAAGGGAAGGGAAGGGAAGGGAAGGGAAGGGAAGGGAAGGGAAGGGAAGGGAAGGGAAGGGAAGGGAAGGGAAGGGAAGGGAAGGGAAGGGAAGGGAAGGGAAGGGAAGGGAAGGGAAGGGAAGGGAAGGGAAGGGAAGGGAAGGGAAGGGAAGGGAAGGGAAGGGAAGGGAAGGGAAGGGCAAAGACGAGGAAGAAGACAAAAGGGGAAGAAGAAGAGAAAAGGGGAGAAAGAGAAAAGGGGAGAAGAAGAGAAAAGGGGAAGAAGAAGAGAAAAGGGGAGTAAGAGAAAAGGGGAAGAAGAAGAGAAAAGGGGAGAAAGAGAACTGGAGAAAAGGGGGGAAAGAGAAACAGAGAAAAGTGTCAAAATTTTATTTAAAAATAAAAGAAAGAAAAAGAGAAGGGGGAAAAAAGCGAAAAGAAAGAGACGTTCAGAGCATATTGGTGTCTTCGGTTTAAAGTGGATTTCCGTGTTTCAGGGTCTCAGCAAGCCTCCTCCCTGCCCTCTGCCCCGTGCCTTGCATCCCTATCCACCTGCCGCGGAGCTCGGGCCTGCTCGGGCAGGGCCGGGAGCCTCGGACGGTCCCGTCCCGCGGCCCAGGAAGGGCAGCCCTGCCGGGGCAAAGCCATTTGGGAAAAAGGTCACCCCGGGAGCCGCCGGCTGGGCCGCCCCGCCGGAGTATGGCCTGCTAAATGAACTTGCAGCATTTTGTTCCAGCCTCCGCTGCGATGCTCTGCGGCATAATGAGCCGGGCCCTGTATACAGGCATTCATGCTGGTCTGAATGTGGTGTTGAACCTTCTCTGTGCCGGAGCGGTTTGATGGTTTGAATGGAGCTCCCTGGTGGGACATTGCTCTCTGCAACTGTGCCTCTTTGGATGACTGTTGTTCCTTAACATTCATGCCTCATTATGGGGCAACCTGTTAAATCAGGGAGAACAGTGTGCCAAAGTGTTACTCAGGGGCACCGGCAGTTCAGCGGTGGGCATAAATAAGGGCCGTCGAGGAAAATAACTTTCATCGCATCTCTGGGCAAAAGTGATCTCTCTTTAATGGTGCCTCTAGTAGCCCGGTTTAAGTATATAAAGAGCGATAGTGGAATGTTTTGATTGAGTCTAAACATTGTCTTTGAATAAAGCTGAAACCATGTAATTAATGTGTCTTTTTAATAAGGGACAATACGGTCGTTCAAGCTATTTAATTTCATTTAATTTTCCATCCCATTTGCTCCAAAGGCTGCTTTTACTTTTAACACCCGGCCTTTCATGCTGCATCTTGCTCCAGTGGGCACATTAGATCGGTTTCACCCTTCCTTTTTAGGGAAGGAAAAATAAAAGAAAATGTGGTTCCTTTCCTCTTTTGTGGACAATTTATTTCACTTGGGGAACTTCAACTTTGAGCCACAGGACAGAATAAAAATTGGAGAACTGGTGTGAATGCTTCCAGAGCAAGGGCTTTTCTTTTCTGAGTGGATGGGAACCAGCCACAATCGGCTATATTAATAAATAACTTTCCTCACAGTCGGCCTTTACATGGTCCTATTGATAAAATTGTTCGCGTGTCGTTCACGCTTTTTGACTCATTAAGGCTGGGAGGGAGCGGCTCCCGAGGCGGAGCAGTAGGGTACCTTGGTCGCCTTAACGGCCCTCTCTCCACCTCTGCGGCTCGCGGAATTTCAAGCCGGTCTCATCCTCGAGTGGCCAGGCCAGAGGTTACAGGGACATGTTCATGGCTTAAATTTATTGCTCTCAACTTCTTGTTTATCCTTTTTCCCCCATTCATGCCGCTGATCAAAGGGGTCATCTTCAGTTCCCCACATCCTCTCCCCCCTCCTCTTCCCAGCGCTGCCGGAGTGAGAACGAGCCCATCCCTGCAGCCGGGACAGTCCCTGGCGTTGCACCCCGGAGAGAGGCGATCGATGCTCGCTGATGCTGCAGGGGGAAGGCGCGGGGTGGGGCACATTTATCTCCCGCGCTCACCAATGCGGACCAGCACTGAAAATCCACTCACAGCCTGCGCGGACTCGGTGCCGGCCGGCAGCCCCCGGAGCGGGCGGTGGCAGCGCCCGTCCCGTCCTTGTCCCCGTCCCTTCCCGGTGCCGCCCGTCCCGGGGAGCTCCGCGGGCAGCGCCCAGGGCGGGACGGGCCGCACCGAGCATCCCAGAGCTCCGCGGCTCTGCAGCGGCGCTGGCGCTCCAGGGCTCGCCCCGGCCCCCGGTGCCCCGGGAAGGCGGCGGCGGCACCGGGCGGGCTGGCAGCGAGCGGGGCCAGCCAGGGCAAATATCGCAGCAGCCGCGGTGACTTGCCGGGCTGAGCTCTCAGTGCTCTCCGGCGCAGGGTGAAGGGTAGGGAGAGAGGAAAGAAGAATTTTGCGGCCGCCAGCTGGTGAGGGGCGCCGGTTCAAATCGCTCCCGCTCCCCGTGCGCATCCCCGTGGCCTTTGCTCTCACGGTGCCACTCGTGACGGCGGCGAACAAACCCAGAGTAAAGCTCCCACACAACCACATCGAAAGCGACGTGCCAAGGCTTATCTTGCAGAAAGCGGGTTACTTGAGAAGAGCCCGCTCAGTTACCTGGCATCTGTTGGCAGATGTACCTCTAAGCGTAGCTTTTTGGCTTTCCTCTTGAAATTTATTAGGGCTGACTATTACAAAAACGCCACGGGGAAAAAATAAAAGGAAAAAAAAAAGAAAAAAGAAGAAAAAAAAGGGGGGGCTCCATCTCTGCCATTGTTTCCGAAAGCAGTGGATAAAATCTCATGTGCAACTTTGTAACTTCTCCAAAGGAGAAAGGTTTAGAAATCTTTTTAGAGTGTTATGAGGCATGGAGCAGAGAAAACCCACCAGCGAGAATTAGAAGGGAGTATAAAAGTGAAAGATTGAATTTGTTAGTGTCCCTCTTGGTCTGACAGGCGTATCTGAACTGTTGTATGCACTTAAGGAAAAAAGTCGCACACTTTTCCTTGTCAGCTCCCGGAAAAATTCCTGGGACATTTATCCAGCCTGAATTATAAGATGGCTTAATCCTAGAACTTCGTTGTATCTTAATTAAAATATTTATGCGAAGAGGAGGGCCATAGGCGCACAGTCGGTTCAAATATCTTCGTTCTGACTTTATTTACAGTTGTTTTTTGCAGGTACCACCTCCTAAAGTGGTTCCGGTGCAAGAGATTTAGCGTGTGGCAAGGAACTTGTGCATATATTAAAGGAGGAATCCAGCTGCACATTGTTTGCTAGATATCTGTGTTATCTGCTGTCCGTGCCTGCCTGTTTCCTGGTGGCTGTATGTCTCTATTTCCTCCTGTCTCTATTTCTTAATCGCACGAACTACAGACACAGCTTCCCCAGCGCTCGCAGGTGCAGCGGTTTGTGTTTTACAGCGGCTACGGCGGCTCATATTTTGTTCTATTCATCCTCCTTAAGGATCAAAGCTCTTCTGAAACAGATTACTGGCCTGAAACCAAACCACTGAAATGGTAATATGGTCGTTCTTAAAAAAAAAGTGTAGGTATTTTCTGGTGTTTTCCCATCAAGTACCTGCCCAATTTCTGTATGGCACACGCCGGGAATCAATAGAAGTTAACAAGTCCTCAAAACATTCCCCATCTCTTTGTTTAATCTCCTTTACAATAAAGCCAAGGGAAGAGAATTAAAAATCTTTGAAGTATATTAAACCTCAAAAGGCTCAGCCAAGTAGACTTAAAATAGTCACTTATTTTCCAAAACTGGTTTGTCGAGGAACAATAAAAGGAAGTAAAATTTATGGAGAAATTATACAGTGGATTTGTCACTTAAAATATCGTAACTGTCTCGGGGACAATACCCCATGCTGAGGATTAATGGTCCCTCCAGACCTTTGATTCACCAGCGCCTTTTCTTTGCCCTTGACAAATTGGATTTTTAGGAATGGGAAGGTCGCCTGGCCCATTGTCTGCCAGCCATTCACTCCGCCTGATTATGCAGGAGGGTTAGGGAAAGGCTCCATGTGACCCTCTTGGATGGGACTCCGCAGCTGCTCGAGGAGCCAAACTCTCTCACCAAACTCTGCGCCCCAGAGCATCCCCCTGCCAAGGGGTACCCCTCCTGCTCCCGTTGAAAAGCCGGCGTCCTCGCAGCGCCGCGTCACTCTGCGGGCGGAGATACGCCTGTGCTCATCCTCCCGCCGCCTGCCGCTGTCACTCCGGCCCCCTTAAGTACTTGGGGTTCCCGAGCGCTCGCAGCCAGCGGCAGCGATGCAAAGCAGCAGGGCTCCGGCCATCAGCGTCAGCGCGGAGAGCTGCATCCCGGCCGGGCTGCGCCTGGGTCCTGTGCCCGGCACCTTCAAACTGGGCAAGTACCTGTCAGACCGCAAGGAGCCCGGACCCAAAAAAAAGGTATTTTCCTACGGTCGCTCCTGCACCGCTGGACTTTGATTATTCGTTGACTCGGGGAAAGCTGGCTTTGGGAGAAGAGGCTGCTCTTCCCCCGTCTCTCTTCGATCCTTCCTTCTTAGAGAGAGCCAGGAAAGCAAAGGGAAGCATTTCCAGAACGTCCTGAGATGTCTCCCCGTGGTTTTGCCAGGAGAGCGTGCCCGTTCGTGCCCTCTCCGCCTCCTCCCCAGCTCCGGGGCCCCAGCCCGGCCGACTCCGGGGCGAGGCCAGAGGACACGGGGGCTCTCCCGGAGGAGTGGGCGCTCCCCCGCCCTGGACACAGACGTGCTGGAAGCGTCGCCTGAGCTCCGTGCCCGATGTCGGAGGGCCATGGTCCCGCACTCAGCCCCCGCCCCCCGGGGCTCCGCTCGCTGGGGCTTTGCCCCTTTCCCTGGCCGAGCCGGGACGTGCCACGGCCGGCTCCCCGCTCCCGGAGCCCCGGCGAGGCGAGGGCACGAGGCTGTCACAGCCCCCGGTTTGGCCCGGGAAGGAGCAGGGCAGGGCAAATGCACCGATTTATTTCTGCCTTTGGCTCGGGTTCGTGCCCCCCAGTCCCTCTTCCCGGCCGCGGGTCCTTTGGCTTGGGCCTGAAGGGAGCGTGGGGCGAGAGGACGGACCGGGGCTGCCCCGGAGACGGCGCCGGGTGCGGGTCGCAGGTGTCGGGGCAGCCCAGGGCAGCTCGACCTTCCCGCAGAGCCTCGGGGGTTCTCCTGCCCCGGAGCCGCAATCGGCCGGGGATGGCACAGCCGGAGCGGCGGGGATGGCACAGCCGGGCACACGGCTCCGGGCTCAGCCCGTGCCCGAGCGAAGGAGCGAGCAGGAGGCGGCCAAGGGCTCTCGCCCCGTCCATCAGGCTCTTCAGGGGCTGCGGATGAGACCCCTCCTTTCGCCCCCCGGGCAGCCGCGGCTCACGCGTTCCGCTCTGATTTTTAATGCACTTTAATTGTTTTTAAACGCTCTGCCAGCCCACTCAAATTTATTTCTCATCTGGCTCCCTTGGTTTCTCGCTTTAGACTGCTTTGTTCCGATGACTTTTATTGCACGGTCATTCAGGGAATGGGCACTTCATTTTCTCTTTGTATGGGCAAGCAGATTATGAAGTATGGGGCTACAGGGAGTTTGTAGCCAAGAAGAACCTTCCCCCCTTTCCCCCTCCCCATCTCCCGACAAGTCCTGCATGTCGCAATGCTTTTGCACGGACTTAGATACAAAAAGAAAAAGAAAATTAAAATCGTACCTGGGTATTTAATATAGCTTTAAGCGAAATGTAACAGCTGCAACTGGACAAGGTGCGTTTGGATCAATGCTACCCAAGGGGAAAATCCCGCTTCCCATCTCCGGGCACGGGTTCTTCCATCCTTACGCTGCAGAGCTGCAGCCCCCGCTAGGGCAGCCGCATCTCTCCCAAGGCACCTGCGAGCCGGGGAATGTCCTACCCAAAGGTGGGCGAGGATGGAAGCGTTAAACAGGCGGCAAAAGGAGATGCTCACGCCGCTGCTTTCAGCTGCGATGCTCAGCCCCCTGCCTGGTGTGGGGAAGCAGCTCGACGGGCCAGGCAGAGCGGGCAGGCAGGCAGGGGGACGGGTAAGCTTTTTGCTCTTTTTGTGTTTCGTTTCACGTGAAAATGACAGCAGTGCCGCCTGTTTTCCAGGTGCGGATGGTCAGAGGGGAATTAGTGGATGAAGCCGGGAGCTCGGCTCTGGAATGGATAGGGTTAATCCGAGCTGCCCGAAACTCCCAAGAGCAGACACTGGAGGCTGTTGCGGATCTGCCAGGAGGACAGGTACCCCACTCGCGGCTCCGGGCTGGCGGGGCACCTCTCTCCGTCACCTGCCTCCCCTCTCAAGCCTCCTGAAGAAGTTTCCTTTCTTCCCTCTCCAGATTTTCTACCGGGCGCTGCGAGATGTCCAGCCGGGAGAGGAGCTCACCGTCTGGTACTCCAACCCTCTGGCGCAGTGGTTTGACATCCCCGTCACGGCCACGCCGACGCACGACGAGAAAGGTACAGATGCGGGCACTCATTTCAGAGCAACCAAATTAAATGAAACAAAACAAACCCCTTTTAGCTGACACCTTTGACGGGATCTCAGACTGCGGTAGGCAAACGTGGGTCCTCGGAAAAATAAATGCCAGTACAGCTGCCGTGAATTTAACCCACCACCCTTTAAACTAAGGCTCCATCTGCTTACATTTAGAGGGTGATCTATTAACTCGGTAGCGTATGGAAAGGCCCCCGTGCGTCGAGTTGTTCCGTCATCGGGCCGATTTAATGATTCTTTGATAGGCAAATGGGGTTTCTGTGAAACATCGCTATAGCTGGTATGCGAGGCAGCAAATTGGCTCAGCTCAGCTCACCCGATGCTCTTTCTAAAACATCGGGTTTACCTTCTGTTCTCAGAGTTTCAGAGACTCTTTGCAGGTTCTCTTGCGGTAGATTCACATAGTAAAGCCAAACCTGGGCAGTACTGGGCAGTCCCTGTAAATTAGAATACATTAGGAAAAAGGTTAAGTCGGCCTTAAATCACCCTGAGATCAGGATATGCAATGATGTTGGGAAGGGGAAGGCACCGGTCTGGGACGGCTTGCTTCAATCCGCAAGCCTATTCTTAGCTGGAGTTACACCGGTGTTAACAAAATGATAAGGTGGCATCACATTCACAAAAAGACCAGGGAAAGAAAGACGGAACACTTCAGCGTTCTCTTGTCGGGCTTCTTTGTCGGCGGCCACCCCCTTCCGCTGCTCCCGGGCCCGGGCGCTCCCTGGGCCGTCGGTGGCGGCCGCTGCCCGTGGGCGCTGCCCTCGGGCTGAGCCCGCTCCGCGGGGGATGGGGGAACCCCAGCCGCTCCTGCTTGAAGATCCTTCAGCTGGGCAGTGTCCCCGGGAAGGGAGCGAGCGCACGGTCCGGGCAGGAGCTGCCCCCTCCCTGCCACTGCTGGCCGCTCCGCAAGGTGACCAGGGTCCGGCCCCAAGGGACGGCTGCGGGAGGGCCAGGCTCTGGCTATCGTATCACATCGCGCAAGAGCCCAAATCCCTCCTTGTACGAAAACTACACCCGGAAAAGAAACTCTTGGTCACATTTCTGTCCCCGCCACGTCGAAGGGCAGTGAGGCCATGGATCTGCTGAGGGTTGCTCCCTGGAAAAGCCTGGCCAAGTTTCGGTAGCAAGGAGGACACGCGGCTGTGTTGCGCCCCACTCCTCTCCAGCAGCCCTTGCTGCGGATGGGTACCAGTGCTACTCGGGGGAAAAATGAAGAGAAATCAGGTCTGCAAAGGGCTGCCAGCGTGCAGCGTCTTCCTCGCCCCGTCGAAGCAAGGCTGATTTGCAAAGTGACCTTACGAATCTGCTGTGTCTTCCCACAGTTTCCAGACTGATTAATACAGACTCAGAAAAGCGTGCTGAAGTACTCTTCTTTTAATGATCATATGCTGAAAAAAAAGCCGAAAAATCAAACTAAACTCCCAAATCCCCACCAACCGAAAAATGACAACGGAAGAAGCTCGGAGATTTTTTTTTTAAAGCACAAAACGAAAAAAACCTAACCAAATCAAAAATTTTGAATTCTTCTGTGTTTGACTCCTTTAATTTGGGTCACCGTGGTGAGAAAGAAGTGGTTTTTGGTGGGGAGGTGTGGTAGGTGGTGTTTTTTTTTTTTTTTTTTTTTTTTTTTTTTTTTTTTTTTTAAATCTTTCCCCTGGAGCCCTTCTTGTTGAACTGGAGCTGAGCCAGGGAAGCGCCGAGCCGGGCTCGGTGGCGGTCGGGAGCCTGTCCCCACCATCTTTCTCCGAGGACACCAGGGCCGACCCGCACCGCTGAAGAGACCCGCGTAGGCAAACGAAGATAGGGGAAGGGAGCCCGTGGGGTCCGTGGCCGTATTCCTCTCCATCCGTGCCGCTCCTTTACCCCTTTTCCCGTGCACGGCAGTGGGATTGCCACCGTGGTTCCTCCTCCCGGGGCCGCTGCCTCTCTGGGGCCCCTGCAGACACAGTCCTGTCTCTTCCCCTCCTCGACGGGGCGAAAAACAGCGCCCAACGCCTTCACAATGCTGCAGATCCCGGGGCTGCCTCTCCACGGCTACCGAGGACAAGCTGCCCACGGCTAGCGAGGACAGGCTGCCCACGGCTAGCGAGGACAAGCTGCCCACGGCTAGCAAGGACAGGCTGCCCACGGCGGCGAGCACACACACGGCGAGATACACGCAACAGCATGTGATGCTTCCACGCGAGTTGGCACACGGGTTTCCCGCAGAGAGCGAAGATTCCGTTTTCCACCCGCAGCGGACATCGACTGATCCCTGTCAGAAGCCGGTGTCGGGGAGGCTGGTCACGGCCATCGCAGCCACCCCGGCGACCCGCCCTCCCCAGGTGCCCCGACAGACGAGGGGCGCGACGCAAGGTCTCACCCGTGTCCTCCCCCACGGGATTCCCTGAAACGTGAGGAGCAGCCCCCAGGCCTGGAGCGGGCTCTCATCTCGGTGCGGTGCTTGGCTTCACCTTAGGCGTATGAAACTGAGGGGTGAGGGTCAGCTGGGGACCGTCAGGGTGGGCGAGAGTTGAAAGGGAAATTCAGGGGCTTATCAGCATAGTATGGTGACTGGGAGAAACGAGAGAGAAGAGAAAGATGGTTACAAAGAGACAGAAAGAGAAGAAAAGGGGAGAGAATGAGGCGGGAAAGGGGAAGGGAAAGGGGGAAGGAAGGAAGGAAGGAAGGAAGGAAGGAAGGAAGGAAGGAAGGAAGGAAGGAAGGAAGGAAGGAAGGAAGGAAGGAAGGAAGGAAGGAAGGAAGGAAGGAAGGAAGGAAGGAAGGAAGGAAGGAAGGAAGGAAGGAAGGAAGGAAGGAAGGAAGGAAGGAAGGAAGGAAGGAAGGAAGGAAGGAAGGAAGGAAGGAAGGAAGGAAGGAAGGAAGGAAGGAAGGAAGGAAGGAAGGAAGGAAGGATGGATGGATTACTGGACAGACAGGTGGCTACAGAGGCGGCGTTTCACCGTCGGGGCTGGGGAGATGCTCCTCTTTGGGAGTGCCCTCCTGGCAAGCCAGGCCAGGAGGGGAAAGCAGAGTCTGAGCCTCCGCGGTGTCGGGCAGCCACCACAGCCGCGGCCACCGAGGTCTGTTCCGCTTGAGAGAAGTCGAAATGGGACGGGGTACAAAGGGCATTGTCCTCTGAAAGGGAACGATTACATATGGCCCATACATATCGGATATTGTCTCGCCGCGTAATGAGGGGCTCACGATCATTAGATTGGCCTTTGTTCGGTGCAGCCGACTCCCTGACATACGCTACCTCCTCTGCAAACGCCAACAGATGGGCCCTCCGACAGACGACTCGCGGCAGCAGCTGCTCCCCCCGGCCCTTCGGCGCCCCGCTCGCGGGAGCTCAGCCCGGACCGCGCAGCGCCCGCTCCGCTCCGCGGCGCAGCATGGCGGGGGCGGGACGAGGCGGAGGGAGCGCGGGGATGCGCGGGGAGGCACGGGGATGCGCGGCCGCCCTTGACGGGTCCCTCCGCTTGTCTCCGCAGGGGAGGAGAGGTACATCTGCTGGTACTGCTGGAGGACCTTCAAATACCCCAACAGCCTCAAGGCCCACGTCCACTTCCACTGCGCTCTGAGCCACGGCCGGCCCTTCCTCCATCACGACCACGGCCGGCCAGCTGCCACCGCCTTCGGGCTGCCCCCCAAGGAGCTGCCGGCCGCCTCGCTGCGCGGCCACCCGCCGCCCGGCTGCGGCCCTCGGGAGCCCGTCAAGCGGGAGGCCGTCGTCGCCTCCCCGCCGCTCGCCAAGGCGGCGCTGCCCAAGCGGGCGGCGGGCAAGGAGGAGCAGGAGCGGGCCCTGGACATGAGCGTGGGGGCCGCCCGCGGGCCGGGGCCGCTGCTGGGGCCGGCGGGCGGCAACGGGCTGGCGCTGTGCCCCGGGGCGCGCTCGGCCTTCCGCCCCGCCGGGTCGCTGCGGGAAGAGGCGCGGGGCGCCGCCGCCCTCGGCTTCTCCAAACTGCTGGGGGGACTGAAGGCGGGACGCGCCGCCGCCGAGGCGCCGCCGAAGTGCGGAGCGCTGCCGGGCGAGGCCGCCCCGCAGGCGGCGGCGGCGGGGCTGGCTTGCGGCGGCGGGCTGCGCGCCTTCCCGCTGCTGTCGCCGCTGGAGGAGGCCTCGGCCTTCCGGCAGGTGGAGCGGGGACTGCCCGCGGCCGCGCTGCCGCCCGCCCGCTACCCACCGCTGCCCGGCGGGGCCCTGGAGCGCTTCGCGCTGCCGCCCTTCGAGGGGCTGAAGGCGTACGCGGGGGAGTGCGGGCTGCCGGTGATGCCGCTCACCGTCTACAACGGGGAGCTGCTCTACGGGGCCGCGCCCTACTACCCGCTGAAGCTGCACCTCGGCGGCCTCCTGAAATACCCCGAGTCGGTGTCGTACTTCGCGGGGCCGGCGGCGGGTCTGCACGCCGCAGAGCTGGGCTCGCTGGCCAGCATCGACCGGGAGATCGCCATGCACACGCAGCAGCTCTCCGAGCTGGCGGCCGAGAAAGGCCGGGGGAGGCTGGAGACGCTGCCAGCGGGCGCGGCCGGGGCGGCCGGAGGGAAGCCCAAGACCGGGCACCTGTGCCTGTACTGCGGGAAGCTGTACTCCCGCAAGTACGGGCTGAAGATCCACATGCGGACTCACACCGGCTACAAGCCGCTCAAGTGCAAGGTCTGCCTGCGGCCCTTCGGGGACCCCAGCAACCTCAACAAACACATCCGTCTGCACGCCGAGGGCAACACGCCCTACCGCTGCGAGTACTGCGGCAAGGTGCTGGTGCGACGCCGCGACCTGGAGCGGCACGTCAAATCCCGGCACCCGGGGCAGAGCCTCGGCAAGGCGGCCGAGGACAAGAGTGACTCTGGCTATGCGCAGCCCGAGCAGGAGCAAAAGACTGATAACGAGAGCGATGTGGATGTCTGCTTCACCGACGACCAGAGCGACGCGGAGAGCGGCAGCCGGCACCGCGAGCAGTGATGCGGGAGGCGGCCGGGGCGGGGCGGGGTGAGGGCAGCGCTGCTGCCCCCCTCGCGCTACTCCGGGCTCCCGGGGCGGTCCCACGCGGGGCCGTGCCGCGGAGGAGCGCGGGCTGGCGGGCAGAGCCGCCGCCGGGGCGGGCAGGGGTGCGCGGGCGTTCCCGGGGTCCCTCCGCGGCGTCGCCCCCGGCGCTGCAGCTGCGGTGCCGCGACAGGGGCGGGGGGGAGAAACCCTGGCGGGCCCGGGATCCCGCTGGGCAGGCACCGCATCCCCATAGGAGCCCGCATTTCAGTGGCCATATATTTTTATTTTATTTCATATTTTCTCTTTGTGTCGAGAAAATTGTGCCTTTTGGAAACGATTTTTTTTCTATGCGCTCTCCCATCACTTGCTCCAGCGGTCTGAGCCGTGGGGCTCAGCAGCAGACCCGGGTCTGCAAGCGCCTCTGGCACCTGTACACTTTATTTGACACCTCACCTGTGCTTGCTCGGTCCTAATAAAGCAATACCAACAGCTTTTTGGAAGACAGAAAAAAATCCCAGGCAACAAAACGCTACTGTTGCAGCATGGAAGAGGTTCGCATAACAGGTGCACCATTTGATCAAGTTGCAATTATTTATAGCAGATAATATTTGAGTAACAAATGTAAAATAAATATTGAAAAGCATGACTCTAAAAGCACGCACTATATAATTTTAAAGGAAATACACTCTCTGTTTGGTAGAATACAAATGTGGTGTATGTTTGTTTTCTAATGAACGATGTACAGTGGATACAGTATTTTGGTCTTGGTTCCAGTTTGTCATGCGATTTTTTAAAAAAAGAAATAAAGTTACTGACAAACTACTGTTTTCCTAGTTGTTCGTTGAGGTGCTGTCAGCAGGATCTCGTGTTTCTTCGCAGTGCTTCTGATGATTGGAAGCTCAGACCCATCTATATACAGCGTCTTTGGCTCAAGCTCTAAACACTTTGCCTCTGAATATGTCGCCTGAGCATTTTCCTTCTCTCACTTAGCAAAACCAAAGGGCAAAAGTCCCATATCCAATCTGTTCTTCTCTATGCCTAGGATTTTCGAATTGTTTTTTTTTTTTTTTTTCCTATTTCGTTTTGCACAGGGCGAAGGCAGAGCTGTTAGAGGTTGGACATTATTAGGCTGTTTTTATCCGTTTGCACTCGGTCAAACGTGCCACTTTTTACAAACACAATTCTTTAGAATCGTTACTTTTATTTGAGGGAAAAACCTTCTTATTCTTTGGTATGAAAAACCTGAAACGAGTTCAACTTAAAAAAAAAAAAAAAAAAGACTGTCAGAAAATTCTGTTTCCCCTGGCAGCTCCTCCAACTCACCAGGCAAAAGGATGCAGCGCTGCCGACAGTGACCCGCCAGCTGTGACCCGCCAGCTGTGACCCGCCAGCTGTGCGGGTCTGCCCGCTCAGGTCCGAGCTGCGGCTCTCCGTGTGCCCGCGGGCAGGCAGAGTCAGGAGGGAGCCCCGCGTTTTGGTTCGGCGTAGCAGAGGGTAAATCTCTTTGATTGCTCGATACACTTAGAAGACTGTGAGGATCGAGCCCTGTTTCAGTCCGGGGTGTAGGTGACGCAATGTAAAATACAAACGAATTACTTTCAGTATCTGCGAGAATTTCAGACACAAAACTGATCCTTCGTTTGCTCACTTAAGGCTGTACCGTGCCTGACAGCAATAGGAAGCGGGAATTCAAATGCCAATCTTGAATTTCCTTCAAAGGTTTGATGCTGTAGCGTTGTTTGTCGGGTTTTTTTTCCTTTTTTTTTTTTTTTCTTTTTGTTCCACTCCCCCCGCTCCGCCCCCCTTATTTGGGCTTGTGCACCCACTTATTCGATTCATTTTACCCCAAGACAGAAATTGTCTTTCTGACATGAAAATAAATGGAAACCCCTTTCCTGCAAATAGGGGGATCTTTTTAATCTCTTGGCGGAGTTGGAAATCCTGTTGTCATTCATAGCACCGTCAGCAGGACCTGCCTGTTCTTTATTTCAATACATTTGTCTGCTGCTTTCCCAAAGGAAGGAAAAGCTCCCATCGTGGAGCTGCTGTCGGGGAGGGATGCACCATGTGTGCTGTGAAGTCGTGGAAAGGGTATAATAATTCAACTGTGATACGGGAAATATTTTGAGTTTGTAGAGTTTGTGAGTTTTAATAGAAAGATTCCATCAAATCGTAATACTTGGGCCACCGTCACAAAAAAAAAAAAAAAAAAAAAAAAAAAAAAAAGAAAAAAAAGAAAAGAAAAAAAGGGTACTCCGGAGAGTCAATTTATGGGAATTAATGGTCTGTATATATATTAATGTCTGTTTATATAATAATCAGTCTTAGAGTTAAGAAAAACCCCCAAAACTGAACTAAATCTAACCAACCTCAAATAACCAAAGCTGAGGAAACAAAAAAGAAGAAAGAGTATATGGTTTATCTTTTTTTTTTTTTTTTTTTTTTTTTTTTTTTTTTTTTTTTTTTTTAAATTGCTATGCAGCGGTTAAATCGAAATACTAAGTACCGGCCGAGACACACGGAGAAATTCTGCCCCATTCACTTTTAGGACCCATGTTCCTGCCGCACCCTCCGGCACGGGTCCGCGGGCGAGCCCCGGTGCCCGGCCCGGTGTGCAGGGCCCGGGGCGCAGGCTCGGAGTGCAGGGCCCGGGGTGCAGGCTCGGTGTGCAGGGGCTCGGGGTGCCCGGCCCGGTGTGCAGGGGCCGGGGTGCAGGGGCTCGGTGTGCAGGGCCCGGGGCGCAGGCTCGGAGTGCAGGGCCCGAGGTGCAGGGCTCGGAGTGCCCGGCCCGGGGTGCAGGGCTCGGGGTGCAGGGGCTCGGGGTGCAGGGCTCGGTGTGCAGGGCTCGGTGTGCGGGGGGTCGGGGTGCCCGGCCCAGTGTCCAGGGGCCGGGGTGCAGGGGCCGGGGTGCGGGGGCCGGGGTGCGGGGGCCGGGGTGCGGGGGCCGGGGTGCAGGACTCGGGGCGCAGGACTCAGTGTCCAGGGGCCGGGGTGCAGGGGCTCGGGGTGCAGGGGCTCGGGGTGCAGGGCTCGGGGTGCAGGGCCCGGGGTGCAGGGCTCGGGGTGCAGGGGCTCGGGGTGCAGGGGCTCGGGGTGCCCGGCCCGGGGTGCAGGGCTCGGGGTGCAGGGCTCGGGGTGCAGGGCCAGCCGGAGCTCCAGACGCCCCGAGCGGCCTCCGACCGAGGAGCGCTGCCTGCTTGGAGTGATTGTTAATTTTCCCCCGCGTTAAAATTTATTTTATTAAATTCTACCACGTTTTGGGTAATTTTATTCAATTTGGATTTATTTTGTTTCACTGTCCCTGTCAGGCCAGGGATGAGGCGGCAACGTTCTCCCGAAACCTCAGTGACCTGGAAGCCGGAGGTGCAAGCAGCGCCAGGGAAAGCAGCGTTTCAGGCGGGTCAGCAGCTGCAGCCCTGGGATTCCTGTGGGCCCCTCGCTCCTCGGGATGGAGCTCGTGGATCGGCGGGTCAGATCTCCGGCTCCCGCTGCTCTCCCGCTCCTCTGGGGCGGGCTGAGGGTCCCGGCCGCCACCGCCGCTTCCTTCGCCGCCGCTCCCTCCCGCAGCCCCGACCCGCGCTGCCAACGCGGGCGCTGACTGGCTGAGCTCCGCGGCGGCCCGCGCTCCTATTGGCCAGCCTGCGCGGCGCGGCCCCGCCCCCCGCGGCGGTGGGGTTGAGGCGGGTGGGGGCGCCGCGTCGGGAGCGGCTGCGGGAAGGGTCGGGAGCGGCTGCCGGAGGGGTCGGGAGCGGCTGCCGGAGGGGTTGGGATCGCCCCGTGGCTGCGGGAAGGGTCGGGAGCGGCTGCCGGAGGGGTTGGGATCGCCCCGTGGCTGCGGGAAGCGCCCCCCTTGGGCTCGTGGGCCTGCGGCCGGGCCGGTTGCAGCTCCTGGGCCCATTGAGCCATATGCCGGTCATGGCGGTTCCCGCGTCCTTTGGTTTCCCTGCGGACAAATTTGGGTCTGGAGGGTCGTGAGAAAAGTTCAGGTCGCAGGGTCGGTGCGGAGCTGGTGCCAGCCAGCCTGGGCACGATACCCGCTGGATTTTGTGTTCTTAGCATCTCTAGGTCCACCTACAATTGCTTCTGGCTGGCTGCCGTTTGAAGCTAGGAAAAAAACCCAAACCCTCAGTTTTTACCTTCTGAATTTGTAATTATTGATAGCTGGAGTAAAGCTGGTATGCCCTCAATTTTTATAATAAAGGAGAAAATAATTAACCACATTTGCATGAAAAAATGTGGAAAGTGTAGGCAGAAAGAATGGTGCTAAGACTGAAGAAGGATTAACTCCTTTAAAATATTACTCATTGAGATGCTTGTCAAGGGCCATAGACATTAAATGACAAGATTTCTCTTTTTTATTTTCTATGGGAGGACTCAGGTTTTTTGAATCAAGTTGAACAGGGAATAATGAAGGGTGCATTTTGTGAGTGAAGAATGGAACATTATTTGCTGGTTGGAAGTCAAGAGCCAAGAAGAATAAATAAATTGAGATGGCTTTTGGACATTATTAGAAACTAGTCTAGGCATTTTGCAAACTGGTCTTTCAGTTTCCAAAAATTCACACTCGACCTCAGCTATTATTGCAAAAGCAATTCATTCAGTATCATCCTATTTTTAAAATTTGGAAAGCAGTTTCGATGATTATTGTATTGCCCTGTATTAGCTTCTTAGAATCGCCAACAAGAAATCTGGATGTGTCTGGAAGGGTGTGCATAGAATTGCCAAGAAGTAGGTTGTAAGGATCTTGAAAACAATTTTGGTTTTCAAGCAAACTTGGTTTTGGCACAAAGCTCTGTCATGTATCTTACTAGTTAATGCTGTAATTACTGTTGTATCCGTTTTCTGAGGATGCACATGGGAGATGAATGGTGCCCTCAATGACCAAGCTGTAGGGCAGGGTCTCACAGACCAGGGGTCTAGGTCTTACTCTTCTAAACTTGCTAAATGGGTTTGAACACAGCCTTGAGTTTACAGCTTTAAACAACCCCTAAAATTATCTGATTTTGCAAAGGTTTTGAACACCTGCTCTCCCAGTGAAGTTAGTGGGACTGATTTAAAATCTGCCAGGCTCTTTGACATGTAAGTGAGATAGATGTAGTCTGCAGTAATGCAAGTGAGTTTAGATTTTGAACTGGTTGATAGTAAAAAACTTAGGGAGTTCTTGATCATTTTAAACAAGGAAATGGCTCTATACATTTAGAGGAATGTAGTTTCAAACATTTTTGTTTTGAACTCATATTTTAAATCCATATACATGATTTAATCAGAAAGCTCAGCTTAGGTATGAAAACATGTGTGTTCTTAAGGGTCCCTTTCTACAGCTTCATCTCTGGTGTTGCAAATAAAGGATTTATTGATCCAGAAAAGCCTATGAGTTTGTTTGGGTACATTCATGCTGAAGATATTTCTAGGGAATATTTTTTTTTTTCACTAGAAGTTATGTGCTTGGAAGTACATTTTGAAATGGCCGCTGTGTTTTTAAGCTGTACTTTCAGTATAGAAAAGAATCCCCACACCTGCATCTGAGGAAGTGAGCAGCAAGGCTTGGATTTATATTTCCTATGTGCCAGGGAGACATGAGGATGGGAGAAAAGCTAACTGCACTTGGCTTCAGGTCAGGGGATGGTGCAGATCAAGAATTCTGTCTGAAAAGAGCAATTCTGCACTTGACTGTGAGCAGTTACTTTCTGAATTTTCACCTGAAGGTAAAGTTCAGCATGTCAAGGTCATGTTCAAGCTCACTGCAGTTCATTGGACCATAACAGATAAAATCTACAAGCAACAAAAAAGCTTTCAGGTATATTCAAAGTCAATCCAATGAGAAAAGATTCCCTACAGCATATGTAACACTATAAACTTGTATTTTACAAGAATCAGGAGAAAGTTTCTTAACAACTGAAAAAATCTGCAGCTGAGGAAACAGGTCGCTAGATCTGAGGTCTATATTAATCTATGTTCAGAGCTCAAATTCTGAAATGTTATGGAAAGCTATGAGCAAAATTAATAAAATTCTACATTTTTATGTAGAAAATTCTACATTTTTTATGTAGATTTGCATATGTGTGTGGCTTTTTGATGTTTAAGTTTTGATTTTTTAATCTGTTCTGTTTGGAATGCATTATCCCGTTTCAAGGGTAATGAAAGGGCTTATATTTATATTCTTTTTTAGAGATTGTAGACTGCTTGCTTCCAATGAGAGTGATTTAGTAGCAGGTCATTTGAAGTCCTGATCTGAAATGGAGTAAGCGTGATTTAAAAAGACAACATCAGTAGAGTGAGGTTCAGAGTGCTAAGGAAACATTCGTCACTGTTCTGCTGCTTGCATCAGTTCAGTTTCATTGCTGATGGCTAAGCAGCTGCAATGAGAAAACCTTAGGAAGAATGGGAAGAGGTGAAGTCTTTGTACTCCTTTGTAGTTTTTAAAACCTGCTGGTGAGTCAGAGCAGCAGAGGCTTGTATTTTAGCTTTGGAGCATATAACTGGTTCTTACAGCATGAACAATTTTTATTTGCTCTATTCAGAAAAAGACTTGCACTTCCCTGTTTTTCAGTAGTCTAAGCTATGCAGTAGCTCACCAAAAGAAATAACCAAAAAAGCAGACAGTGTACTTTTTTAGTATACTTCTTGAAAAATCAAAGAGGGTGAACACTCTGGGGTTTTCAGAGGTGCTCCACCAAAGATCCTGCTAGCTGCAGCATGGGCTAGAGAGTCCTGTTGGGAATGCACGTTTGCAGCTAAGCAACAACGCAGAATTGTGTCAGAGTAGCTGCATGGCTGATGGTTGGCCTCCAGTTTGCGCTTGTTATTTCTCCAGAGAGCCCCTCCCTCCTTGTAGAAACAAGCAAAACTGACATTTTTGATGGAAACAAAGAGCTATGGGGACCTTCAGCCTCTGGTGTGAGTTGAGGCAGGATTCTGGTTGCAGCTCACAGTGCCTGTGGCTCACAGTGACAGTTGTCTTTGTCAGTGCCCATAAGGAAAGCTGCTTCAGCTTTGCCCGGGCCAGAATTCACTGCAACAACACACTGAAATTTTGTGGATTTTTTTTTTTTTTTCCCTTTCTGTTTATAAAGCAGAAACTTAATTTATCATCACTTTGTTTTGTGTTGCTGACAGGCAGCTAGCTAAGAATGATGCCTTTTGGACAAAGCAGAGGGAGGAAGCAAATAATTTTTTCCCTGCTTTAGTCTAAGAGATCTGAATTGTAAACAAGTTTGTTATATTAAATTACTTCATTGGTTCTGTAACATTGTATGCTAATATCAAAAAAGGCAGCTTAATTATTGAAGAAATGAATGACAGTTAAATTCCTGAATCAGTTAATTTTAGTTTCATGTGGGGCAACAAAGTTGCTTAACCTTAATTTCCTGAGGTAGCCTTTATAGGTCTCTATGCTTTGCCATGATCTTCCAAAACATTTAAAAATAGGTAGAGAACCTTAGAATTTCAGAAGGATACATATTTTTTTTTAATAAAGGAATAAATAGGAAAGAGTTATATGAATGCATAACTTTTGTTCCTGGATGAAATTTATTGTGAATAATATCTCATGCTTTTGTTATAGCTAATGAAAAAACCCCAAACCTGTTTTAAGGGGATATATAAAACAGTTGAAAAATATAATTATCAAAATAAAACCCTTCACAATGATGCAGACAATTATTTGTCTCAAATATTACATTCAATATTTATCTTAAATGAGAAGAATTTACATTAAAACCATAACCCTTATCTCTGATTATATCTGATTATATCTCTTCCATAAAGGTCTGATTCACCACACTTCAGATGAGACCTTCCTGCTTCTTGCTCTCAGCTTAACGTTTTGGAAATAAAGGAATTTTAATGTGGTGCAGAAACTAATAGCAAATGAGAATCCATAGTTAGAAGGATTTCCTCAAATTATTCTTGTAAAATGCTTGTCATATTTAAGGTCAAGTTGCACATTTATAAAACAAGGAATACATTTCACTGATTGAGATGTATCATGTAAGAAAACAAACAGATCCTTTGCTTTTAAAATGCCTTCTTCCTTTCCGCAGCAGATGGTGCTAGATTGTGAATATATGTCAATTTGATTTATTTATAGTCTGCAGAATGTACGGTGAAAGACATGGCATGTACAATGTTCAGATAGACTACACAGCAAACTGATCTTTGTAAACTCATTTGTTTTGGCACAGTCTTCTGTGGTGTGCATGCTTTTCCTGATGTCTCCTCTGCACCCTTCCAAGACTTTCAGAATTGCTATCGTGCTTATGAAAGATGTCAAACCTAACGAGCCACTGAGTGACAGAACTACAGTCAGCTCTAAAAGGTACCTTCTAGCTAAAGAATAGGTAGGGTAGAGGTAATAGTCGTTTAGACCAACTTCATTTATCTTTTGTACTAGAGCTTGTAGTGTCAGCAGCATCCCAAAAGCCTGGCGATGTTCCCAGTCCAGGTCTGTGTGTTAGCACTCCTGGACGCAATCGTACCAGGTACAGCTATGCTGCTGAAAAGACAAACATCTACAGAAGAGTGCATGTTTACACCTGCACTTAGACTACCCCCCAACAGGTCCTTGGGCTCACCTAGAGTGCCTGTCTGCAGCCTGGCACCTAAAGCTGCCAGAGGTGAGAGGGCTGCGGGATGTCAGTGCACAACTCAAAGCACAGAATGCCACATGGCTTCTGATGTGATTCTGCCCTGTGCTCTCCTGCCCCCATCTAGCATGAGCCACTGTCAGAGCACAGTCAGCTCCAGTCATATCACCTGTACCTCAGCGTAATTGGATTTGTTGGCTGAAGCATTACTCAAGGAGCTTGGTGTCTCACTTTTGAGGGATTACAATGGACATTTGGTGTCTAAGTTTTCAGGGCTCTTTGGAATATTCCAGATGCAACAGTATGCAAAATATGTGGTTTTGTCCCTTGGTAGTGGGAACCTTTGTTAGAGTGTTAGCTTAGATCCTGACTTCTCTTTTAGGAAGTGATAGATCAAGAAATATGCAAAGTTAGAGCTTATTTGCCTCATCCAAGACCTTGAGGATGAAAGAGACAATGTCATTGCAGCCTCTCCAGAGGCCTTTCCTGGACTGGAGAAATACCCTTTTGAGATCCTTCAGGTGCTGATTAGAAATTCAACAGAGAATAAAAGCTTGCTCAAACACAGAGAAAATCTAGTACATATTCACTAAGACATTCTCAAATGTCACCCCAGAAGTCAGGTCCTGAGGTCAGTACATTGGTAAGTATGAAGAATTATTATTACTAAATTAATGCATTAGTAATGCAGTTTCCAAAAGAGTGAGAGAATGTTTAATCCTATCTATCCTTCACTAGAAGTGGTTACTAAAGCAACTGCAGGAAGTTTCATTACTAAACCAGAGCTAGTGTCAGTATAACCAGATGTTGTTGTAATTCCTAATAAGTGAGGCTTCAACACAACAATGGCATAATTATTTAGTGACTCCACAGATGGGGAAAACAATATGGAAAATAGTCCAGAGTGTTGGATTGCCTGAGTAATTTTCTCAGAAAGACAATTAAAGTGTTGCTCAAATTCACATCTTATTAAGGCTTTTAAATATCATTGGCTCAGTTTGAATGTTTATGGAAAAAATTCCTTGTACTATAGCTTCCCACATACAGTTCAGACTCCTTGTTTCAAGGTCTTGCACAAATTACCTCCAATCTGTCTTTTCCCCCTATCTTCTGGCCCATTTCTTGCCTGCCTTGTCTGGCTCAAACCTACCCCTTTTCCTACTTCCCACCTCTGATTTCTGTCCTGGTAATAAAAAATATATATTTTTTTAATTTTGCAAGTTGCTTTATGGGTCCACAGGCATCTTGTTTTCCCTTTTGAAGAAGATTAAAGTGTAAAAAAAAATAATAAAAGAATATGTGTGTTCTGTATGAAACTTGCCTGAATATTGAGAATGGACCATATGTAAGTAACAACTCTACTTGGTAGATAAAAAGTGCTTAACTGTGCAACATACTCATGCTGGACCATATTATATTATTAACAATGGAAATCATCTTACACCCTGACCGAGTTCTTGTCAGGGGATTGGTTGGCCTTTGAGAACAGGGAAGGTATCACAGAACCTGACTAAAGGAGAAGAAAACAAACTTAGGAGAAAAACAACCAGTAATGGTGCAGAGCTAAAGCTGGCTGGTGCAGATATTGTTGAGGAGTTACAGCACCATATGATTACACCCTGGATGTCATACATGAAAGATTTCTGAAATCTTAAATAGAAATTACTGACAGCTTTCTTCAGGCCCCTCTCAGCAGAATTAGTGCTTTTGCACTCTCAACTTGAGTTAGAATTTAACTCAAGTTTTAGCTCTTCAGTAAAAGTTTGAGTTAGCTATTCAGTGGAGTTAGCTCTTTTGAAGAAGTCAAACTGCTTTGTAGTCTTCATTTGAGTTACTGGGTAACTCAAACTTTTAAGTCCTGACAGGCAGGATTTATTAATTTGGGTCCTTTGCTTGGCTAATACATAGACAGACTTACCTAAAGTCAACTTGCACTTTCCCCCTTCCATCTATTCCCAAATAATTTTTAAAGCCTTTTTCTTTCATGCCAGGTGATCTCATTCTACATTTTCTATTGTGAAATACTTCAGAATGTCCAGTGGCATCAGTGTCAAGTGTTTTGCTCCGTTCTAGGGTAGGCTCTTCTGGTTTCTAAACACTGTTTAAGCAATCTTAACTTTGTTTCTACAAAATTGTTATATACCCAGAAGAATTTAATTGCAAACATGAAATAACTTGCCATAACTTTTTTGGCTATAATTCTGTTTTTTTCAGATGCCTTCAAAATTAGCCCATTCAGGAAGATGTCTTAAGTGTGCACAATAATGGAGCACAATATGCTTGAATGAATAATTTCCAGTTCTGCCCTTCTGTAGCTCCAAGCTTTGCTTTGTGCCCATTCCTGTTTGTACCCATAAGAGACGTTCTTTCTCCTTTGTGGATTCTTGTAGAAAAATTTGCAAAGTTCCTGGGAAAAGTTGGAGGACAATTATTTTTTTCAGTGTTCATTTTGTGTGGGGTAGCTTGACTGAGATCGCTTCAACAGCTTTTTTTCCCTGTCTGCCTTGCCAATTAGTCCTCAGGTTTTAACAGCTGAGAAGAAGAGATCCTGCTTTTGTGGGATTTGTTTCATTTGAAACGAATCTCCAGCTCTTGCTGTGTTTCCCTGCATCTCCTGTCCTCAGCTCAGTGGACTAAGCCCAACTCTGTCTGTAAGTGACCAACCTCAGGGTGTTTGACACTGAGAGGCAGATCACTCTCCATGAAATAAATTAGATCATCATGGGTATTAAGGAGATATTAAGAGGGTCTGCTCTCTGCCCATGATCTCTTTGAGTAAGAATTTTGCTATCAGACTGCAGTAGGGGTTTCTGGCAAAAATAAAATATGTTGTATGTGTTGACATGTGTCTTGTCCCTTGAATCAGTGCCCTGGGGAAGGACCTTAGCTTCAGGATTCAACCAAACATGCACTAATCAGAGAAGGCCCCTGATTCCCCACCAGCCTTGGCCATGTCCCTGGGTAACAGTGAGCACTGCTGATGTGGAGCCAGGCTCACGGGCTTCCTCTGAGGAGAGGGAGCTCAGGCTTGGGGACACATGCTGGAGAGATGACAAATGAACACCATGAAATGTGACAGTGTGCCTCATCCCTGCAGGAGCCTCCTCTGTTGGGATGAGCCGGTCCTGTAGAGCAATCTTTGATGCTCTGTAGATCTTTTCAATAATTCAACATGTGGGGAGAGCGCTGAAAAGGCTGCTGATCTGCTGATCTATACTGTTTCCAGTGGTCTTGTTCCCTAGCCCCTGGTTTATAACAAAAAGTAATCTGTAATAAAGTCTGCTATAGAGGCTGTGAAGATGCACATGGTGTGGCAATGGCTACTGAGCCCCCAGGACAGGGACACTTGCCCAGTGTGCAGTAAGACCTCACAGGACAGGTGAGATGTGTTTGAGACAGTACAGATGTGACTGAGAGCCTCCAAAAGTGCCATGCAGTGTGGGTAGAGGAGGATGGTGTAGTCATGGAGGCATTTCCAGGGACAACTCAAATGAGCAACCTGCCAGCAATATTAAAGTGATTCTTCCGGTTGCAGAGAGGGGGCAGAGCTTAGTGCCATTTGGGTGTGGCTAAGTTGTTACCCTGTACCATGCACATCATCTGGGGGCATGGTTTTGGGAAGAAGAGCTAAGAACAGTTCTGGAGGTGTGTCATTTTTTGCCTTGCTCTCTCCAGTGGGAAAGCTGTCAGCATCAGCCCTGCAGACTCCATCCTTTTCTGCCTCCATCCATCCTCTCCCGTTTTTCTGAGACACAGCTACAGATGTGGTGCTGAAAGGAAAGCATCACCCATGTGGAACTAAGTTGAGATGGTGAACACCTTTCTATGGGGTACGACACCTCTTTTGAATGCTTTTGTTATTAATATTGCTGCTGTTACTGTGTGTTTATTTAATTGCTTTTTGCTTTCACTAAATTGTTATCTCAACCCATAGTCTCTGCTTTTGTACCTCTTACCAGAAGGGAGTGGCTTACTTGGAGTTTAATTTCTGGTTGGTGTTAAAGCACTGCAGTGACCAACAGGACTTAATATCTGTTATATTTTCAGTCTGCAACGAAGTGGCTAAGTGCCCCATTTCCCAAAACTATCAAAAATGTTGTTTTTTTGAGATCTTATCTTACTTTACCACAGTAAGGAGGGATTTCTTGACTTCCTCCTTTATTAAATTCTCATTTTTATCTGTTTGTGTTCAACTTGATTTAGTCATATTTGCACAGACATTCATCTTTATATCAGGTGCTGCCTTAA
Organism: Melospiza georgiana; assembly: GCF_028018845.1. Classification (NCBI taxonomy): domain Eukaryota; kingdom Metazoa; phylum Chordata; class Aves; order Passeriformes; family Passerellidae; genus Melospiza; species Melospiza georgiana. The sequence goes on along the minus strand of NC_080432.1, from coordinate 9,521,112 downwards.
TTCGTTCACCAGCTATCTGCTTTTGCAATTTATGGATTTATCACGGTAACATTTTCTCTGATTTTGCTTTTCAATTCCCTGTGCCATTATTTATAATCCCTTTAAAACTTCTGCTCTGGTTCTGCAACCTTTAGAAATCTAGATGAGGATCCTCTAAGAGCTACTTTTTCAATTTTGTGTTTCTTATTATAAGTGGATTCTGAGTGAATGTTGCCATAGGCACTACAATACTGCATGTCTGACTCAACAATCTCAGCTTTGTTAAATGATAACAAGAAACCACCAGCCTGAGACTTTTTAGGAAGAAAAAACATCTAGTCTTTTTTGAAGATTTTTTTAGGTTCTCATGCTTGTTCTTTGGGTTTCTTTGGCACCATCTAATAACTGCATTCCCTCCCCAGTGTATACTTTGGTTATTCAGAGCCTAGTGTCTTTGAGCAAATAATTGACAAGTATTAAAAAACCTCCAACTCTTGCAAACTATTAAGTCTGCACCATTAGCAGTTCTTTTCTTATTTGCCTCTTTTTGCCTTTTCTCTTCTAGATTTATTCTCTGGCTGTCCTTTCATTCTGGCCACCAGGAACTGTTCTTTAGCAGTTGGGAAGGAGTGCTGTCAGTCAGCTCACAGTTATCTGGGGCTCACCCAGAGCATCTGGCTGGTGAGGCTGTTGTGAGGGGCTTCCACCCTTGGTGTAGAGGCTGCTGAGCTGGGCTGGTGCAGTATCTCAGTGATGAATGTAGAAATGACCCTCCCAGCAGCATTCACTGCCCTCCTCTCTCCTGTCCTCCTTTTGTCCAACAGGAGAAGCAAGCTTGTTCCTTCATGGTGGTTCCCTGCTCCTCTCTGCAGCAGGAAGAGCCTAGCCCTGGGTTCTCTTCTTGGTGGGGAACAATTCAGATGTTTCTGCTGTAACCAAACATGTCATCATTCAGGAGGCCATCCAGTCCAGCATCCTGCACACAACAGCATCAGTGCAGGGTCATTCAGGCCAGGTTGCTCAAGGCTTGGGAGACTTGGTACATGCAGTGGAGCTATGTCTGATCATAGAAGGATGGGAACAGAATTTCTTGCATAGCTGTTTATCTTGAGATCAGCAAGGCATCTTATACCATCTCTTACAATGTATTTATTGATGAACTGATGAAGAATGAACTAGATAAATGGAAAACCATTTAAACTGCTTGTCTTGAAAGGTTATGATCAACAACTTAAAGTCCAGCTGGAGGCCGGTTACTACAGGTGTGCCTGAGGAGGCCAATAATGTTAATCAATAGCATTTTAATTAATCACCTGAACCACAGAATCACAGAATAACCTGAGTTGGAAGGGATTCTCAAGGATCACTGAGTTCAGCACAGCCCTGCACAGCATCATCCCCAAAAGTCTCACCATGTGCCTGAGAGCATTTTCCAGACACTTCTTGAACTCTGTCAGGCTGGTACTGTGACCACTTCCCTGGGGAGCCTGTTCCAGTGCCCAACCACCCTCTGGGGAAAGAATCCTTTCCTGATGTCCAACCTAAACCTGCCCTGACACAGCTTCAGGCCATTCCCTGGGGTCCTGTCACTGGTCACCAGAGAGAAGTGATCAGTGCCTGCCCCTCCTCTTCCTCTCACAAGGAATTTGTAGACTGCAATGAGGTCTCCCCTCAGACTTCAGGCTGAACAGACCAAGTGACCCCAAATGGTTGTGGTGCAGTTCAAAAGGACCTTGGCAGGCTCAAGAAACAGTCTCAAAGGAGTCCCATTAAGTTAAAAAAATGAAATGCCATGTCCTGCCACTGTGAAGGAACAACTTCATGCATCACTACATGCTGGGGACAAACTGCCTGGAAACCAGTTTAGCAGGAAATAACTTGGGGCTCCTGGTGGACAGGGAACATGATCCAGCGTTGTGCCCTCACAGTGAAATGGCCAAGAGCCTTCTGACCTCCATCAGGCACAGCCTCAGCAGCATGGAGGTGATCCTTCCTCTTTAATCTGCCTTGGTGAAGGCCCAGTGCAAGAGAGACAGGGCCTTGCTGGAATGCAGCAAGTGAAAGATTATGAAGGTGATCAAGAAAGAGGAACGTCTTGCATAGTGAAGGCTAAAAGAGCTGTGATTGTTCAGCCTGAAGAAGAAAAGGCTCAGGAGGATCTGATCAATGCATCCATATGCCTAAGAGGAGCAGCTAAGGAAGGAAAAGCCAGGTGTAGGACAAGAGGCAATAGGCACAAACTGAAGCAGGAAATGGAATGATCATGCAAAGATTCCTTCTGAACACTCATCTTGAAACTGCAGCCTGTCAGTTGGGCTCAAAAGCAAAAATTAGCAATTTGTAATGGCCTATCTTAACCCCATTCTTCATATTCAGATACACATTATTTTGTTTGATTTGCCACCTTTCATGTTTTTTTTTTTTGTTTTTTTTTTTTTTTTTTTTTTTTTTTTTAATTATGACTTTGTTATTATATACAGCCTTCACTTTCATAAAACTTCAGTCTCTGCCTCTCTCTCAGCTCTACTCACAGGTAGACAAATGTCTTTTGTCAAACTGTAAATACCAAGTATTGCTTATTCCAGCTAAAGAAGACTGGTTGATATTTCTGTGCAAAGCCAGACATGTAAATAAGGTGCATTTTGTGACCAAACAAAGAAAAAGACATTTATTTGTAAATTCGTGTTGTGTTTGGTGTGTACCCAGTGAAAAGGGCTTATTGAAGAATTGGAGAGGTCTGTGAATACTTTTTCAGGTACTCACATACTTGTAATATCTAGCATGTGTATCACAGAACTTGATCTATAAGTTGTGATTTTTTTCTGATTAACACATGTAAATCTGTAAGACCAACCTCTGTGCCCTACAGCAAATACTGAGGACGTAGTCACAGACAAATGTAAACTGCTACTTTGAGTTTTAAAATACAAGGTAAAAACTATTCTGATAAATCACTAAAATGTACACAGTTTTACTCCAAGCTTTATGATGCCATTACAAATAAGTGATAGTTTCGCAGAAAGTATTTAACACCATGTGTAATAACAAGAGTAAAAGCAAGGCAACAAAATTATGCTAAATTAGGATGTTTAACTATTAGCCAGGAAGAAGCCACTTTAGTAATCTGAGTCAGCTAAGGATAGAGACTCTTCCCACCATCAGTGGAGCAAGTGGCAGATTTTCAAGAAGTCAAGTGAATGTGTTAAAAAAAGTTTATTTGCTATAATAACAAAAGCCTCCCCATCCCCTGCATTCTTTATAAAAAAGTAAAATGACCTTGCCTTAAAAATTAGGTATCTTTCCCACCCCCTCATCCCAGTATTGATGCCTTTGTTTCCCATTGTTAGCTCAGATCTAACCTGTAGCTTCCTGCTGGGAGAAAAAGAGCTTCTGCCCTTGGGAGTGAAGTGAGATGCATCTGGTGTGACAGCATGGACCGGAGAAAGGAGTCACAAGTTTGATGGACTGCCATTGGAACTGGAAAGGGTCTCTGTCTGCTCTTCCACGTTTTGAGTTATGTTACTTTTTTTGTTTGGAGCCTTCTGCTGCCATTGTGGCCCGGGGTAGCTCAGGACAGCAGGAATCCCCTGGACATCAGAGCCTCAGGGCTCTTGAGGAGATGTGTGCTGTTTTACATTCTGCCATCACAAAATATCTTGGGGGACTGGATATTTACCTCTGCATTTCTTGTGCTTTCTGGCTGTTTTTATCCATTTATGGAAGCATTACCAGTAATAGAAAATAATTTGCCTTAAAATAAATAAAGTTTCTGGTGGACTTGGTTATGACACGATGATATTTACGCACCTGATTCCAATTCCTCTCCCTTGAAATACAAGTCTTTCTCTCTTCTTTGTTCTCTGTATCACTCCTGCATCACTCCTCTACATTAATAATATTTAGTACTGATTTTCAGCCTCCAAGATATCTAGAACTGTGCACTGTGGTGAAGTATATTTGTGCATCTCCTAAGAGATGTTTATTCTTTATTTTTATATTCTTTCACTAATATGTTCCTACTGTTGCTTATACTCAAACATTTGAGATTGTACACGGGAATGAGTGCTTGACTAAGTGTCACAAATAACATTTATTTCATGAGTAATGACAGCATTGTTCTTTTCAGAATTTTGGTGATCTCTCTATGTCTTATTTTAGGCTTGTTGCTGGAGGTCAGTAGTTCACAGACATTTTCTAAACAAATGAGAGACTGAGAAAAGTTGAGAGCTTGAAATAATGCGTCAGAGATGATAGGCATAATTTATTTCTTCATAGTAGAAAGATAGAAATTAATAATTTCTCAACACTGAAAAAGTTCAGTTTGCAGTTTTCAATAAGAGATCTTTTTCTTGCCACTTGCTTCATGCTGGACTACCAGTTCTAATAAGGAACTTTCAGTATTTGCATCTTTGTGATTCTTTCCGAAACACTAGCTCATTTGTTCTTAATAACATTACTGAAAAATACCAGTAATTATATAATGGCTGTAGAAATCACATTTTAAATAAATGAAGAGAGAAATGATTTTTTTTTATTATAACTCTCCAATTTATATGTAATTACCAGCTATAAAAGAACCTTCCTGGTATGCATAATGACAACCTTTTGTCCTTGCATGAAAAGTCGAGGTGATTTCATTCAAGGTTTTGTTCTCTTCAGCTTATTCCTGGCTGGTTGGGGAGACAGAGGCAGCTGTTTTTATGACAAGTCACACAGCCCTTCCCCAGACTATTGAAAGTGTTGGTTTGAAAACCAGCTGGGTGTATTCTCAGTCTGTCAAGCCCAGGCCATAGAAACAAGAATCCTGGGCAAACTAGTTGAAATGTGCCATTTTTAAAAGGGAGCTGTTCTTGATGTTGTTTTCTAATGTTAATAGAAACTAGAAATTGCTAATTACCTGTAACTGCTATGATTTAAGAGTAATACAATAGGAAACACACAGACAACATAAAGCGACACGTTGTTTTTCCAGTTACTTTGGGCTCCACTAGAGATTTTATTCTCTGCCATCTTTTGTATAAGTACATATAAAATTCTACAAGAAAAAGATTCAGGGCTAGTCTTGCTGTATCAGTTATTATTTATTATCTGCAAGATGCAGTAGAATCCATAATCAGAATGAAAAATACCTTTGTTTTTTTGAACAGAAGGAGAAAGGTTAGTGTTTGTGTAGCACCACAGGGACCTTTATGACAGAAATTTGCCAGATAACTGACAGGGGATGATGATACTTTTGGCCTTCATCTTATTTGGACTGGAAGGATGTTGCTCAAGATGGAAAATGTAGAAAAAGATGGGGTCTGCAGATGATACAGTCATGGACTGCAGAAAATTGTAGTCACTGGGACAAAAGGAAAGTGCTGGACATAATTCTTGTGGAGAGATGAGACCTGGTGCTGACAGCAGCCTGGATACATAATCTCAAGGTGAAAGTGCCTCAGGTGACTGAACTTGAAGGTGGGAGGGTTCCTGTGCAGCAGTCTCTGTAGCCTACAGCAGGTTTTGTACTTGACCCACATGTGAGAGTGCTCAGAAACAGCGGTCCCTTTGTCACTCCTTTTGTGATGGCATGGTATTACAGGTACAGCCAATGATGGGCACAAAAAGGACACCTGCATCTGTCAGCTTGTCATGAACTTAACAGCGACTGAGATGAGTGCCTGCTGAATTTAGTATACATATTTGTGGAACAAAATTTGCTACCAACAATGCCCCATATTCTCCTTCAAAAAATAGGGAAATGGCCAGATGTTTTTCCTGCTTCAGTGTCTATCACAGGTTTTATTCCATTCTGGCAGAAATATTCCCAAGAAGGTGGACAAGAAGAAAAAGGTGTCTTGCTGCAGTGCTATTTTTTCCAAATTTTAATAGTTCTTGGTTTTAATTTGGAATATGGGTATTCAGAAGAATACGGAAGCTTCACTTGGTTCTTCTGGTGTTTTCATCAAAATTTCCCCAGGCTTGGGATCTGAAAATTACTCTTTAAATCACATAAACTTTGTTTTGTACAGTGTGCTTTTTGAACAGTAAGCAATTTGGTCAATGATAGGTCTGCTTTGTCAGGGTAGACTTCTTATGTTGTGGCTGCCAGACAAGTGATATGAGTGGATACAGAAAGGGAAATTTCAGTTGAACAAGTAGCAATAAAATCTAGATGTAGAAACATCCAGTATCTAACTTTTGGTCCTTAACTGTCTTTCTACAAGTATGGGTCTTATAGATTTTGAAATTTTGTTTCAAGGCATTTTCTTAAAAGACTAAATCTAGTCCCAGATCTGAAACATAGAAAGGTGGAATAAAATGTTTAGTTTTAGTCACCACAATGGTTGAGAGTCTGGTTTTCTGTGGATTTGGATGCTTTTCTATTCTTTAATCACCCCCATACTCTCTATTTCTCTGCAATAATTTAACTTTCACTTTTATTCTCTACACTTCTTTATGGTGCCTTCTACATGTCGCCCATAGCCCATTCCACCTCTTACACTGTAGCTTTTCTTTCAGCAGAGGCAAGCTGCCCACACAGAGGTGTCTGTCCCAAGGGAGCTGAGCTGCATTCTGCTCCTCCTGAGTGTCATCCCTAAGCCTTGGCTGAGAGAGCCGGGGCTGAGTGCTGAGGCATCATAAGTGCTAAGCTTGGAGCTGATTCTTTCCAGCAGCTGAAATCAGCTGATGTTAGAGGGGAAGTTAAACCTGACTGGGAATGGAATGGTGCTTTCCCATAACTATAGGTCTAAATTGCCAGGTTGGATGAGGCTCTGAGCAGCCTGGCCTAATGGAAGGTGTCCCTGACTATAATCTTAAAGGTTTCATCCAACCCAAACCATTGTAATCATTCTATGATTTGCATTTTGCTGCAAAAGCAACTCTTGCTTCAGTCAGCTCCTTTTAGCTCTGAAGGAAACACAAATCAGTCAGGAAACACAAATTACTGCAGGGGTCTGACATTTACTTGGCAAAGGCATTTTATCTGGAGTCAAATTTGAAAGGTATGGAAGTACATCAGCTGATGGTTGCTGATTCTGCTGCTAATGAAAGTGCTGTTGTTGAGGTTAGAACTAAAAACCCATTTATCAAAATATATGGGCAAATGAATTTGTCATAGATGTTATAATAAAATCACTAAATATTTAACAGTCCTACTTAATGTTAAATTACAAATCTCTTGTTTTCACCAATTCACTTGTTTTGTTTCAGTTATTGGTTAACCAAATGGACTATGTCATGATCAGGGGATTTACAATATGTAATTGACTCCTGGTGACAATGTATATCTATCTAGCAAGTAGCTGAATTTTCTCCATCCAAATGCATTACAGTTATTATTTTGATGGATGTGTAAAGATAATTAATTGAGGCAACAATGCAGTGCAAAAATTTCGCTCAGCTTATATTGGAAAAAAAAAAGCCTCTTCACATTTCCATATGTTTGGTTCCAAATTTCAGGGTAAACCCATTTTGTCTCTATCCATTGGGAAGATTTTATAACTTGAAAATGTGCAATGGTGAGTCTGGGAGGTGATGACTGAGTGGATCACAGCCTTGAGGAGTCCAAAACAAGTGTGGTAGTATGTTCTTCACACTATGATTTTGGGTGGTCCAGACAGCACAGGCTCTCCATAGTACTTCTCTGTCAGCTGCATCTTGCTATATATTTATATTTCCTGCTTCTCAATTACTTGCAAAGTATTGAGAAGTTGTGGGATTAACAGACATAGTTGAAGTGATAAGATGTAGATGTAGGTGTTGTCTGCCTACTGCGACAGGCTGCTGTCGCACCATCTCCCTCAAAGGCTTCCTAGCAATGATGCTGCTTTTGAGAGCCCTGTCCTGAAGGAATCTGCAGGAATCTGCAACCACAGCTTGTAATGACCTTCTGTGCTGGAAGAGAGTGGGGAACATGATAGCTTCTTTATCCCACCTTCTAATCTCTGAACATGGGACAGAAATAATTGCTTATCACCAAACAGCAAAAGCATAGGAACATAACCCATCTAAATAGTCCTAAAGCAGTATTTTCTTTTTCATGCCACAGAGAAACTTGTCATCTTGACCATCAACAGCAAGTGAATGGTAAATTTAATACACAGTAGTGCATGCTAAAGCCTGCAGGTAAATTACTGTCATATTTGTAATAATTTACTTTCTATTTAACATACTGGAGTGGTTCCAAGGACATCTTTTCATAGAAGAAGCAGATGTTGATGAAGATTTGCAAAATTTAGGCTGTATTTTTTTTTCCTGAAACATTCAATTAGCAGGCATTAACACAGCCAGACACTTGAAATGGCACTAAAACAATTGTTAGATATTAAACAGCACACATATTCAACTTGTGAATGGAGTAATACTGAAAAGCTTGAAAATATAAATAAATTGCAGTGTGTTTAAAAAAGAAGTTTTAATTTTCTTCCAAGGTTTCTTCCTGTAGAATTTGAAAGGTGGGAGAAAAAAGTTCCAATGAACACCAAAAACTAAAAGAAAATGAAAGAAAGAGAAGATTGTTTCTCTGAATGCCAAGAGCTTATTAATGTGTCTTTCACAGATCAGAAAAAGATTTGTGACCTATGTTCTATAAGATGTATTGAACTGCTGTTATTGTTATTGGAGGGAGAGTGGGACTCTGAATCATCTTGTTAAAAATTTGAATGTGGAAAAAGAACCTAAAAAGTATTTAAAGAAGTTGGTAACAAGGACAAAAAACTCAGCTGTACAGTAATTTTTGCAAGTTGTTGAGTGTTTAGGGCAGTTCCAACAGGTGATTGCAAAAACTTGCTTTTCTGAACTTTTCTGAACTTTTTTTTCTGCGCTGAGAGCACCTGAATGACTGAGACAGGAGCATGTCCCAAAGGGTCTTGATGCTTTGGGATATAGCTCAACGTGTCCCTTGAAGATGCTTGTTAGTAGCAGCCTCAGGTGTAGCATTCTGGATGGATCATGCATAACTCAGAAGGAAACCTAGATTGCATCACCTAAAAACATTGACTTCACACTTTTCTACCATCAGTTAGTCATCATTTCATTAGTTTTTGTCTGGAACACTCTTATATTTACATACCCTTTATAGACATCATTAATTATCAAAAAAAAAAAAAAAAAAAAAGAGAACATACAGATACATAAAAGATATCATAAACCTACTTCCACAGAATCAAAGATTTTCCAAAACATGCTGAAAAGTTTTTTATTTGTGCTACCTCTGGATGAATAAGTTTGGTTTATAACTGTTTACAAGACAAAAAGCAACCTTCCCCTAAGTGATATATTCCTAGTAATCATAGACAGTAATCATAATAATCATAGTACCTTGCCCTATTTAATCATAGTACCATCATAGACAGGATTTCTATAGAAAGTCTTTTATACAGTTACAGATCTGTACTATGAGAAGACTAAATCCTGAAATATATTTCCCCAACATGTCCTCTGTCATTTTTGGCTCATCTCCTAACTTGACCTAACTTGCAATGAAGAACAAACTTCTTGGAAATAAATCAACAAATACTGAATGAATCGGTCCATGGCAGAACCCCATCATCCACAACAAGAAGTATATGTGCACAGATTTCAATGAGTACCGTGGTAAATGTATTTCACAAGGGAATCACAAGAATCCAGGAGTGTATTGCTCATATAATGCTCCCACACAATAAGCCAAATACGTTAACAGAATTCAATCCCAACAAACTAGGATTAATTAATACAGAGAGCTGAGAAACAACTAGTTACCAAGCCAACACTTTGGTGAAACAGCCAGTGCATCTTTTACATTTTAGTCCTGATTTACAAGAAGGATGTATGTAATTCTTTCAAAGCACAATTCAGGGAAAAAAGTGTATGTTTTGATGGATTCTGGACATAGTGGATATGATAAAAACAAGAATTACAGGGTAAGTTAGTATTGCAATTTATTCAGTTGGGAAGAATGAAAAAGCTGGAATGACAGTTGTTGCTGTGCATGTAATTCTAGAAACACAGCAAGCAGTCTGCTGGAGAACAATTTGTTTGGCGTTGCCATAATTCTTTTAATCAGTTAGGCAAGTAGACAGGTAGTGGGAGTTGTTACCCCTGGATAAGGATGGGGATGTTATCAAGAGGACAGGAAATGGATGGGCTCTCTATGACAGGCTCATGAGGAGTAAATAGTTATTTGCCACTTGTAAAAGATTAGCCCTGAATCACCGTAGGGAGAAGAGCACAGCAGAGCCTGTGTGAAACCACACAGCGTGGGATTTTCAAAACAAAGCACTCATGTGGCAAAATAAGAGAATAGTTCATGCACATATTATTGTGAGAAATTAGCATATGTAGTACCATTTTCACACTCAACCCATGGGGTTTAGAAAGAATCAATTATTGCCAGCACCTGCTTTGGATAGCAGTTTTTTTTCAGTTGGCCAAAAGATCATGCAAATGAGTCGGGAAACTTATGATTCCCTTTATGAGCATGGTGAGATGGTGGTTGCCTGCTGGCTAAGGTGAGTTTTGGAAAGGTCACTGGGGATCCTTGGGCATGCATTTTGTAGGGGAAGGAGAAGGGTACATTTGATGTGCTGAGCTCAGAGGAGACAGCTCTGGCCACAATCAGGGCCATATGTTCACTTGTAGGTGGAAAGAGCAATGCCCCACTTAATTGTCAGATGAGGATTCTTCTTCTGCACCTCTTATTTTCTAATTTGGAATAGAGCTGTACCAGGGAGTTACACAGCTTATTGCTGGACAATGTCAGAGCACTGCTACATCAGCCTGACCTTTGCTTTTACCTGCCTTGATGCCATTTCAGTTGCTGGCACTCAAGTAGTTAATTTCTTACTGCACAGCAGGTTGGTACTGTGTAGTAGCTGTCCCTTACATAGCTCCTCCTGATGAATTCACCAGGAGTGGGGCTGCTTATGAAGTGACCTTCTCTCCTGGCCTTATTTTCACTTCAGCAGTGTCTGAACTCTGAATAAATCTCAGTCATATTTGCTTCAAGTAAGAACATTTCAGCACAGAAAATTCAGCTAGTGTCACTCGACATATGTCTTTTGCTCTCAGTCATGATTTTCTTGTTGCAGGATTTGAGATTTGCAAATGTTTCCAGCAGCAAAGAAACCCAGGTAATTGGCTTAGACCTTCTGCCCCTCCAGAGAAAGACTGCAAATGGGCAATGAGGGAATAACAACATCCTGAGTGCTGGAGAAATGTCTTTTGAAATGATAAAGTGGAAAAGATTGGCTGTGTCTGCACCAGTAAACCAAACAGGACCAGGGTACATGGCCAGCTGCTCTGTTGCAGCCATCTGCACTGTATTTTCAGTGTGGCCTGTGGCAGGGCTACTCCTGCTCCAGACACCCGGGGAGGGGCACAGCAGTGTCACACTGAGAGGCGGCTGTGACTCGCCCAAGCAGCCTCGGCTGCTCCGAGCACATCCCAACAGCTGCGGCCACACCAGGCTGCTCTGGAGACCCGGGAGGATTGGGAACCATCAAACAGGGCAAAGCTCTTCAGTCTGTAAGAGAGAAGCAGGCAATACACACAAGGCGTGCCTGAAGGCTGGCATGCCCATATGAAGTCACAACATACATTTTGATAGTTTTCAAATACACACCAGATTACAAGTTGCCTTGAATATTTTCTGTACGTTGTAAGCAAGTTTTGAACAGGTGCTGCCATTTTAAAGTTGCCATACTGGTTAGCCCCCTTTTCTACCTTTTTTGCTCGGTTCTACCTGAGGCAAATAACTCCATATTGCATAGGAAAAGATTTGTCAAATAACTTAATCATCTCTTCATATAATGACAAAACAAAATTGGCAAAGGAAGCTTGTTATCAATCTGGGGTACTGGTAAGCAGTTATTATGTATAATGAGGCTTTTGTCTTGCAGCATTCTGAAGATCATCTTGAACCTTTCCTTGCGCTTCAGCAAAGGGACCATCATGTCAAATTTTCCTTTAACGTTTTTTCTGCACTCCCTGAAAAGAAATTATAGGTTGTTATATGGAAGCTCATTTGAAGCCTCAATTTTCTTGAGTGTCCTGCTCTTGTTGGGAGTACCAGGTGTGCTCACAGACTGTGGCCTTCAGGTTCAAACTCAACTGGCATTCTACAAGTCTTTGATTTTTTTTCCCCTTCTGCTGAAGAGGCAGTGGTTGTCTTGACAGCAAGAACAAAGCTTCATCCTTGTACTTTGATGTGTAGCAAGGTTAAAATAAATCCAAAACAGCTTTCAAGAAACTGAGTATTTTTTTTAAGACAAAGGTTGTAGTAAAGGTTTACATTAAGATATATAAAAAATTGTTGATTTTATTCAAGGTATTTTATTACACTGCTCACTGTAGCACATGAAGATGCCACCCACAATAATGTATGCTCTGCAAGGTGATTTTTGAGGTGTAACACATTCTGGACTTAAAATGATGTTATGCTCTCAGAATCATATCCCAAAGGAAGATAGAAGAGCATTCAAAAATTAGGTTTGCTTAAGAGGTACAAATATTGGAAAATAACATGATTATACTAAAACCAATAAGAGGAATCCTGGAGTGCTGGAGAGATAAAACAAGCTATTGAAAGAGAAAAGAAGCATTTTGCCTTTCACCATTTCATAGAAATTCCTTCATTGGAAGGCCTGGTTTGCAGAAACTCATGTTCAGCTATTCTGTATGGGTAAGAAGGTCAACATAACATTGTAGGAAGTATTAAAAAACCTGTTTATGACACTGGAATTTTAAGCTTAAAAAACCCCCAAACAATTGTTGAATGACCCACTGTTTGCTCATTTTGAAACATATTGGACTCTACAATGAAGCTGTATTTGTAGATAAAAACTTTTGGTGAAGGAAGAAGTTACATATTAGTCAAGTTCATTTGGTACTATGAATTCACACATATCTGAGTAATTATTTTTGCAAATATATCTTTTTTGTTCTTTCTCTGCTGTGGCCCCCCTTCCTCCCCCCAGCTATTGTAGGTACTTCAAGAAAATAAAAATAAAATAAATGAACTAATAGCGAAAAGAACTAACCAAAATTTCATCCACCTCTCAGGTGAACTGCTGTGAGAATAAAATAATCATATGTCTTGTTAAACTAATTTCTCTATCATGTAACTGAAAAGGAAATACAAGAGGTAGAAGTCCATATTGACATTCAGATCTGCATCTGTTAGAACTCAATGAGTAATTTCTTTATTATTTATTTATTGCTATGATATGTTGAGGGACTGTACCACATAATATCTTAGAATAGGCACTTGATCATCTTTATATCACACCAGTTTCAATTGTTATAATGTGTATGGGATCTGCATTGGTGCAGCCCTACCTTGAATATTGTGTGCAGCTTTGGCCTTTGCAATATAAGAAAGATATAAAAATACCAGAGAGCCTCTAAGGTGGGGCTGTGAGGATGGGAAGGGAAGCCTTGGGGGAAAGCCCTGTGAGGAGCAGCCAAGGTCACTTGGTCTGTTCAGCCTGGGGAAGAGAAGACTGAGGGGAGACCTCACTGCAGTTACAATTTCCTTGTGAGAGGAAGAGGAGGGGCAGGCACTGATCTCTGTGGGACAGGAGCCCAGGGAATGGCCTGAAGCTGTGTCAGGGCAGGTTTAGGTTGGACATCAGGAAAAATATTTCCCCAGAGGGTGGTTGGGCACTGGAACAGGCTCCCCAGGGAAGTGGTCACAGCATCACACCTGACAGAGTTCAAGAAGTGTTTGGACAATGCTCTCAGGCACATGGTGTGACTTTTGGGGGTGGTTCTGTGCAGGGCTGTGGGCTGGACTCAGTAATCCTTGTTTGTCTCTTCCAACTCAGCTTATTCTGTGATTCTATGATTCCCCCAAAAGTTGGTTGCTTTACAAGAAAGAACATTAATTTATAGTGCAACAGACTTACATTTAATATTAGTTCCTCTAAAAGTAGCAAAAATGATGTAATAAACTCACAAACACTGACTATTGTTGGAATATTGGCCGAAGTTAGGGACTGCTTAGAGAAAACTTGAGTACTGAATGATGTTACCCTGAATGCTGTGCAGATGCATAAGTCAAAATATATCTTTGGATTGCTCTTCTTGCAGTGAGGAGAACTGCTATTGATAAGCAAAGATGAATGTGTTTCATGGCTGTGCCAGGGACCTGCAAGTTTAAGACTATGATTCCAAACAAATTGTCTTCTTCATAGTATCAGTTGTCAAGATGTAGGTCCAGGATGGTACATCTAAATGTGACAACACCAAAAACCAAAGTAAAAGATTGTATTTTACCTCCCTGCTGGAATATTATGCTAGCAGAATAATTGTGACAAAATGTGAGAAAATGTTTCCTCAAAATGTAGGTTTATTAACCTAAGAGGGCCTGAAAATCACAATGAAACCAAGAAGAATAATGATTTTTAATGACTATTGTAGAATTGTAGACTGTTGTTAGAAAGAGGTTATGAATGATGACCTCTTTAAGTTATAACCTCTATAAAAGGCTTCATATGCAAAGGACCTTCCAGAGTAGGTAATATTTTATAACAAAGCAAAATGAAATAAGATGAAATGTCAGATGCTCGGATAAGAACACAAATTCTTTAAGTTCACAGATGTTACTTCTGGTTCACTTGTTTCATAAAGAGATTTAACTAATTCCTAGTGTGGTTTCAGTGGTCACAGTATATTACCAAAAGCAGAAGGGTCTGATCCTCATATTAAACATTACCCTCTTTCCAGTCATGCAAATAAAACTTGTGAGTGGTGTTGCTTGTAGCACAGAGCTCTCTCTTGGTGCTTGGAAATTCAGTGACTGGATACTGCAAATTTACGTTCTTGCTGTGTAAGAAGAGATTTGGAACACATTTTACTGTGAAATGTAGCTATACACAGGCCTGTGTGCAGCTGTGTTTGTATAGTTTGCTGTCACTGGTGGTTTTCTGCTAATTTGTGAATTGCTCAAAGAAGCTGGTGCTTGTCTTTATGGGAAGGATGATGATTTGAACATTATTCATTGTTTCAGTTGCACTTTCTATACATACTGAAAAGCTTGTCTCATGCTTACAAATGAATTTCAATAGCACGTTTAGAAGAAAAATGAAAATGAAAATCCAATAAGAGTATCTTGAGCCTCTATAAAGCAGAATTTTCCCATGCATACCTCTGTACCAATGTGTCTCTGTTCCACCTTGCATGTTAGAAAACTTGCCAGTCAAGTTCAGGGTCTTTCTTCATTTATTTGCCACATAAGCAGAAGTAAAAGGACACATAGGAAGGGTGATTCTTTAGATCCCTTGGTGACCTTCTATTAAGTCAAAAAGAGCATGCAGGCAAATACAAACATTAATCTGTATTTAGAAGTTAGCATACTGGATGTGGAATATCTTAGAAAGAAGATTATACCTTAGAATCAATTTCATTTATCACCTGCTGAAACAAGTATAGTTGCTCGGTAGAAGCTAGATTATTTTCTAATAAATGATACTTCAGTTAATAACTGCAGCTTAATCAGATCAACATATAATTTATTTTCATTAGGTTCTATCAGTCTCTTGGAAGACAAAGGTTTAAGGAAATCCAGCAGTTGTAGGATCAACTGGCAATTTTTTTCCTTGATCTGAATTTTTAGAGTTTTCATTTGTATTACTTCAAACAGTTTCTCTTGATGTCCACTCTCTGTAAGTGCATGCAATCATATTGAAGAATATTAAGAGGAAATATCAGAAATCAGAACATACCATGAGTCTCTTGCATGACCATAAAGAACTGGGTCACAAGACTAAAGCTTTTTCTTGTAGATGGTCTTGCAATTTTTCTTTCAATTCTTTGAAAGCCCATAGCAATAATTTGAAGTATTGATAACTAAAAGCCAATTTGTTTTACACTAATGTAGAATTAATATCCAAAGATCAAGACCAGATAAACTGTGTAGATGTGTAAGTTACAAGAAAAAAAATTAATAAACATAAGATTATGACTGTGGATATTCTTCAAGCAGTAATGAAATAAGCTAAGGTTGTACATTTGGATGTAATGCCAAAGCAGCCAGAATCTGGAATTATTGCCATATAACAAAGTAATAAAATGGTGCTGGTATTTGTAAGAAATTAATGACTTAGATTTTTGTTTCCTCTGAAGAATTCATGATGGCACAAAAAAACCCCTACCACCTACTTCCACAAAAGATGTTGTTTTGTTTCTTGCTATCTTTGGAAGATGCCAGCCATGGGACACTGCTCTGTGGGAGACTTTCCAGCTTTGATGCTCACACAAATGGTTATCTTGGTGGGAGGACAATGGGCAGAGCTCAGGGAGTGCAGAGTGTGAGACTCCCATTTGGCAGGGTGGCATCATTGCCAGCCAGCTGTGCTGTGTGTGCCTGGGCTGGAAGGCCAGCTGTGCCCATGCTACCAGCTGTGCCTGTGCTGCCAGCTGTGCCTGTGCTCCAGGGCAATGGATGGCTGAAAGCACAACTGTCCTTCTGTTAGCCTCATGGATGGCCTGTCCTTGGATGTTGGGATGAAGGCTGTTTTCAATCAATTTTTTTTGAGTTTTTCTCATTTGCCTGTAGAGTCAGACTCTTGAAGTTGTTATTTTCACTTCTTTCACCTGCATTTTTTTGGGGGGGGTGTCGCAGACATCTTTTCATTAAAATCCTTTCTTAGGATTTTTCCTGCTGAAAAGCTGAGAAGCTTTAGCGACAGAATGTAAGCAATGGTTATCTGCTGCTGTGGAATGCAACAGGTGCATCTGTGATTGGCCCATCTTGGATGTTTGCAATTAATGGCCAACCACAGACCAGTTAGCTTGGACTCTCTGTCTGAGACACAAACCTTTATTATTCATTCCTTTCTATTCTTAGCTTAGCTAGCCTTCTGAGATGAAACTTTTCTTCTATTCTTTCTAGTATAGTTACAATGTAATATATATATCATAAAATAATAAATCAAGCCTTCTGAACATGGGGTCAAATCCTCGTCTCTTCCCTCATCCTAAGACCCCTATGACCACTGTCACAGGGGGGCTTTGCCTGCTATTAAATGTTATCTTACTCTCCTCCTTCTTTAACTTACTTGAGGTTAACTCCTGTGGTGGTGAGTTGTTTGGCCTTGGCTGACTTACAGAGGGACTTTCTGAAGCTCTTGCCAGCAGCTGGACACCAGGCTGAACGAGGCTGCTGCCCCAATGCTGGCTAACAGCGCCCCAGAGCCTCAGCCCGTCTCTCCATCTGCTTGCTGGACCTTTCCCCTGGCAGAAGCGTGCCAAGGACTGCCCTTTCTGTGGCTCAGCAGTAGATGGCTCAGCCAGTGCTGTTACTTCCACCACTTGGCAGGGAGTTACAGCACAACTGCAGCACTCCCATGGCAGGTCTGCTGTAATTGCTTCCAGTGCAGTACAATAAGCATGGAGGGGAATAAGTGAACAGTTGTTACAGTGTGGCATCAAACTGTAACTTTTGTTTCATCTGTATTCTCTTGCTAGACACCAGGCAAGGCAGACAAACATCTCTGCTCCTCTCTGACTGCCACTGGAGACTGGCTAGTCTGTGAATGAGAATTATTTTTACTAAGACTGTGAGAATGGGCCAAATTCTCTTTCCCACTCATATGCAGTGATAGTAACTTCACTGGGAACAAAATAGTTAATCTGGCTGCAGGTGGACACAAGAGGAGGGACACTGAGGCTCTTCACCTGTGTGTGTGGAAGCACTGATGCATGTTTGATTTCTCCAAATAAACAAGGAAAGAAAAAATGAGGGCAAATCCTTTAACTTGATTGCTGATTTAGATGTGTGTTAGGGATACAGAATGCAACACAGGATTTTCTTAGGAGTGAATGCCTTCCATCCACACCTGGGGCCTTGTGGAGCACACCTGGGAGAATGAAGCAGTGTGTAGGATGCTAGCCTGAAGGCAGGGTATGTCTGGGAGAAAGTGAATTAATACTCTAATTTCCAACATAGTCTAAGTATGTGCTTTTAATATATGTGTGAAGTGTCATACCAGGCAGTCTGAGGAAGTCCACGGTGGCTTGGCATACTCAGTTTTAAACAGCTGAAGAAAAGGTTCCTGTTAGACAGTGCCATGGAGGACTCCTGCTTGTCACCAGCAGAGAGACAGGCTATCCCAGGTTCTTCTGCAAGCAAGGAAGGGGGAGATACTTCTGTGCACAACCAACAGGCTGGTTAACATTCACAGGGAATGGGTGAAGACTTTTGCCAGAGCTCATCCTGCCTTGTGGCAGTATGTGGAGGTCACCTGCCAGGTGACACAGGTACATTTGTCAAATATAGGCACCTATGCCTGATGTAGTTGTAATAGGCTTCCTTTGTAACTGATGGGTGGATGACTCTGTTTGGATGATTGATTGGGATGTGGATGTTTAGAGTGTAGATGTTTCAGGTTAGAGGACATAAAACCATGCTAAAGTGTCTAATTGCATTCTGCAATTTAAAGTCACTCTATTACTTTAATTAACTTTGAGGCTCCCTGTAAATTCTAGCTCTATACTGTAGGAGACTTGCCTCCTCTATGTAATCAGTGTTTTTGGGGGACACTGGTTACGTTCCAGCTTCTTGGAACCTATTTCTCAGCTGACACCTCTCAGCCCATTGAAATGTTAGAGTATCACACAGGGAGCAAACCAGCAAACCCATCCACCCTGCCCAACTTACAGTATGAAAACTCTGCTCCCTCCCACCCATACCTCCCCCCCACCAGAAAAGGCTGCTAGCATGCAATGCCTTTGGGAGATTTTAACTCCAAGGGTTTCTTATCAAACTCAGCAAATGAAACTGTGCTGAAACTGGCACAAGGGAAAATCCCAGCTGGTATGAATTATATATACAATTATATACCATTCCCTGTATCTGGAGGGGCTTTACCTGAGCTGCAACTGAGCAGCCACAGGTACAGACAGAGTCTCTTCCTGCTGTTTAGCTCTCTTCCCACCACTCTTTAAGGTCACAAGGGGAAAAAAAAGGAAGGAGAAGGGGGCTCTTTGCTGCAGAAGGACCTCCCCCTGTTCAGCATATGATGCCTTGGGTTGTGAGCGTGACAAGCCTAATTTTCCTTTGTGCTCTAAAGATCACCCATTGCTCAAAAATTGTGGGCTGTAAAAATGCCCGTGTGTGTTGTGAACTACACTGGACACATATTCTGTAATTATTCTGTCTCCCATATCTGTGTGAAAACTGCTCACACAAAAAAGGCTCTGCAATTATGTGGCTACTTTCTCTGTGAGTGTTCTTGTGTTCTCGAACAACTTTGCTAATTTCTCAGTGGTATATTCATAAGCAAGATAATAGAACAGAGGACTTTTAACTGGGGTCTATTATGTGTTTTTTCCATCTGTTTGTGATGAACCAGAAAGAGCTACGTGTTAGGTCTTGCCTTATGGCAAATCCTGATCTGCAGTTGCTGTTTTCCCACACTTACTTAAGCTTCCCTGCACATCCCCGCGCACAGAGCAGATGCCGGTGCCGCAGCGGGCCCGAGAGGCTCCTCTGTGTGCAAGGGGCCCTCACACAGCCACGTCCTCGGGTCTGGCCTCCAGCAAAGCCAACCAACCAAACAAAAAAGGCTGCTTTCTCTTGACATCAGATGATCTGAAACTGGTTTATCGATTGAAAAGGCAAAAGAAGCACATGAGATCATCAGGTCTGCTGCAGGCCTTGCAGTCTCTGTGGCCTCCTCGGTGAAAGGTTTTGGAAAAGAAAAATAACCCCAGAAAGGGCACAATGTTTTTCCTACTTTTCAAGGCTAGCAAAAAAGAGCAGTGCTGAGGAGATCCCGCAAGGAACAGATAACAATTTTCCCTTTTAAACAAGGATAAGGGGTAAAACAAGTAGTAAATTCTCTTTCCTTGCATTGATGGTGATTGCTCCCTCTCCCCAGGGTTGAAATCCTGCCATATTAAAATAATTGGGAGTATGCCATTAATGTCAATAAGGCCAGGTTTCTACATTTTTATTCAGACCTGGACTCTCTTTTTGGTAATTGGCCTCATCTCAAACTTTCCTACAGGGAGCCATTCTCTTTGCATTATTTTCTTATCCCCATCCAGTGCTACAAGCTGTCTGTCAGAACTGCAGACTATTGACAAAAAAACAATGAAGATAAATGCATTATTAAAAGACCAAAATAATCTTGGACTTCTCTTTCTTTTTTTTTTTTTTTTTTTCCCTTAGAATATTTCAGGATTTTTTTGTAGCCTTTTGGTGGGTTTTGAGTGTGAGGTAGCTGAAATTACTTTCATATGCAGCATCATGAAAATAAAACTCAGTTCATTTGTGGAGTTACACTTGCCTATAGAAAAATTGCATGACAATTTTTCATAAAAAGTGCATATTTATAACCATGATATAATCGACCCTATAATTTTAAACACTCTATGGTAACAACAGGTGTGATACGTGTTTTCTTACATCCTGTAATTTTATTTAAATTACAAAACTTTATATTCATACTGACAGAATATTCAGAAACTTGTATTAATTTAAAAATCTGCTCATTTTGCTTCTCATTTTTCCCATGCAGGTTTTTTGAGCCAAATTCTGCTTACATTGTCTCAACAATTAAACTAAAACTAACTTCTGTTTTTGTATCTGTCTTGTGTAAAAAAAAAAATCTATATTACAATAAATTTCTTGGCATTTTATATCCCAGGCAACCAAAACAATAATTGTTAATAAGGGTTTTAACAAACCAATATTTTTATCCCTAACTTTTTAAATCTTAAAATTTTTTATCCCATTTAATCTACATAATGCACTTTTTAAAGACTTAAATCTCACCACTATGTAATCTGCAGCAAAATCTGTATTTATTTATTTCATGCTGCAGGATCATGCATAGATATTTACATATATCCTGTCTACTGAAGGGGTTTCATGGGTCAGCTTTTAATTTCAAATTGGTCTACCAATATTTGTGAGTGGATATTAATGTAACCTGTCAAGTTAATGTTTTCTTTGCCCTTTTAGAGGCCTAGTCTTGGGGTTTGAAATTCACTAAGTAAAAATACATGGCCCAAATGATAATTTTTTTTTATATCTATAGATTCTTGAATATTTGTTTTTCAAATTTATCCATTGCTTGGCACTTGTTGTTAAAGACAGTATAAAATCTT
Source organism: Melospiza georgiana (assembly GCF_028018845.1). Lineage (NCBI taxonomy): Eukaryota > Metazoa > Chordata > Aves > Passeriformes > Passerellidae > Melospiza > Melospiza georgiana. Next base: position 9,500,052 of record NC_080432.1, on the reverse strand, counting down.
TCCAGTCTCTGCTTTAAAAAATAGCTCTAAGGAGGAAAACATGACAAACATCTTGCTTTTGTGACAACATTATTACAAGTCTAGCAGGGGTCTGGTTCTACAGTCCTGAGAATTTATTTTGTACCAAAGCTCTTTGAATACATAATGAATGCTCACAAATGAGAACCTATTCAGACGGTGTGCTATTGAGTCAAGTTCATCAAAGTTAAAGCAGCATGTATTTTCTGAAAGCTGTAGATGATTACACACTGGTCTAACTTCAATGAGTTCTGATAATCATAATTTCCTGCAATAGAGTTAATTAAATTATCTTCTGCCTTGGGGTTCCTTTTCTTACACCAGTATGATTGCAAAATACTCTATTATGTTACATTTCTGCCCAGCAGATTCTACTTAAGAGAAACCAACCCAACAACCGCGTTTGTGGCATAGATGTAAAATATTTCTGTTTGGTGTACACTTACTCCTTTACTGTGTTCATCTTAAATGGCACCTGCCAAAAGCACTGGAGAGCAGGCACCCCCTGAGTGAAAAGGGGCAGGACAGAACAGAGAGCTGCCGGCCTTATCTCTTGGGGAGCTTCTGGGGATGCCCTCCTGGCCCCTGAGCCTGCTGCAAACCAAGGGCACGGGGCAACAAGGGGTGAGGGCAGAGAGGCTCTGCTGCTCCTGTGCTGCTGCCACCCCCAGTGACACTGCAGTGCCCAGGGCTGAAACTGCCAGCTCAGGATGAGTGCAGGGACCGAGGTTATTCACTGCTTTGGGTGGCGGCTTCTAAACTTGGCAGCTTCTAAACTGTCCTTGTATCTGCAGCAGAGCTAGGGGACTGATACTTTGAGAATTCAATACCTCATTTATGAATAGTGCTGCACTCTGCAGCTTCATCATTTGAGGGAAGAAGAATGTTAGAAAAATATTCTATTTACCATTATCCCCAGGTAAATAAAAACAATGGTAAATGTAACTCACGTGGCTGGGAGAAGATGGTATAATAACTATGGAGAATTTAATGAGAAATTGATTTCCTGAGGTTCCTATATTATACTTAATGGATGACTTGCCAGTTGCTGGATTTCCTTCTCCAAACCTGATGAAATATCATGCATTTCAGCTTTTAATTACTAGGAATAATGCAATAAAATATCGGAGTCCATGTTTGATGTTATTTTCAATCTCACAGCCCAAGGAAAAAACGAAATTTTAGGTCAAAACTTGCTGTAGTTTTTTATTGCGGAGTAATTTTATTAATAGTTATTAATTTTAAGAAATATTGAAGACTTGGTTTTGCATCTTTGTGATTCTAACATAAAATCCCAACCAAATTTCCTCGAGTATATTTGTTTGTATTAACTGGAGTTTCATTGAAAATTATTTTAAATTACTTGCCTATAATTGTATTATTCTTCTATTATAATGATGGGAAACACATACTGTTTTTATTTGCATTAGAATTTGATTCTAGCTCCTGTTTACACAGTTTTAAGAAAATAATGAACAAATTTCTTTAGTATTTGCTGTGATAACAGAAAGTATTAGTAATCTTCTGGTGGGGGCTCAGTTCCATGGGCTTTTGTGGGAGCAATAGCAACTTGTCCCTTGTCAGCCATGTACTACTACTTCCACAAAATTGTCTATCTATGGAATTACACTAATACTATATAGAAAACAATGGGTAAGGTCAGATGCACAAAAATATGAGTAAATTTCATCTTCTGACCTTGTTTAAATAGTTGATCTCTGAACTTGTGGTTTATGATATCCTTTGTCAAAATCCTATAATTGATATATAGTTTATCTTTCTCCATCTGTTACACTTCAAGAATTCTTAGACTCAAGTGACAGTGTAATGTACACAGTAAAATACTATTCGCAGTAAAATATTTTTTTATTTATTAACTCTATTCCTAGCTCACCTGAGATTATTTTAAGCAGAAAATGCAAACACATAGATGTATATATGTAGTCCAGTTGCTGCAATAGAGAGAGCAAAGCTGGTTTAATTTCTGGGGCGGCTCAATTTAGCAAGAAGTCGATGTATGACTTATTTCTAAAATGCACAGCTCTCAGAAACTCCACCACGTCCCTCTTCAGTGAAAACCCATATATTGTAATATTTGTTTTGGAAATTTGTATATTGGCTGACCATATGAACATGTTCTCATTGCCTGCTCAGGCCTTTGAGCAATTTGCAGCCTTTTGTTATCAAATAAAGGCTCTCTGAGCCTCCTACTTGAGCACCGAGTTTACCAGCTGCTATCCACTCCTGGAGCTCATTAGGGGCCTGCTGTTCTGCTGAGAACCGCAGCACATGCTCTGCCCCGCGGATTAGCCTGTTGCTGCTCCTTAAATTACCTGCCACAAAAGGTTGCTCTGCTCCTCCATAGAGAACTACCACTCTCATCCTCTTTGAAGAGGCTCTATATCATGATCTCTCTGACTAATTAAGGTCTGCAGACAAGCCACAGGTTGTTATAGAGGGTTCGTCCCCATGGTTGATATCAGTGAGATATTTTTGAGTTTTGTTTGTGAAGGATTAAAGGTGCTGTTTTTCAGAATCGTGGCCTAGAAAAGCCAACAAAAACCATACATATTTATGTAACCATTTTAAAAAATGCTTCTTGATATCGTAATATCTTAATTCTTCTCATCAAGCAGATTTAATGCTATGTTACTTCTACTTTCAAACATTATTTGGGAGAAATTTTATAAACATTAAAAGTTATTTTAAATATGAGGAATACAGTGAATTAGCTTCCGTGCATCTAGAAATAATTCCTTACTAATCACAGCCAGAGATGTTTTCATGGAATTCTGTTTGGAAAGAATAGGGCATTTAAAAACCAAAATGTTGACCAGGACAGGTCAATTGGGAAATACTTTTTTTTGTTTATCTGAGCTTCAGTTCTGATGGACTTATGCACACATATGCATAATTTAGAGTGCCATGTGGGAGAAAGTGCAGAGCAGACCTCCCTGCTGTGTACAGAGTTCACAGTTCCCAGTGAGTTACTGGTACTCACATACTGGACTATGTTTAAGGCATTCAGAGGGATTTTTCTCAGTTGCTTTTTGTTGTTGCTGTTTATTATGTGACAGATTATGTCATGTCTGTTACATAATGACATTAGATATTCTCTGTTTTCATTCCTAGACATATGATGCCTATGAATAAACAGGAATTAGTTGCGTCTCTAGTCAGGTAGCCTGTGTTCCACAGATACGACATATTGATCTGGGACCTTGTCTGGCAACTGAAGAACTCAACACTAAGTCCAGTATTTTGTTCAAGCATCATTATATGCTGGTGCTAGTAAGGAGTTACTACTTGTCCATCATAATGGATTTATTTAAATGTAGAAAACATCAATATTTGTAATATGTATTTCTACAGTGTGTTCTTCAGAGAGCCTCAAGTAATGAATAGGGAAAGAAGAAATGAATATATCAGTAAGGAAGTAAGTTAAGGACCCTTTTTATAGGAGATTACTGATTATACAGCTTGTTTTCCCTGCTATTCAGTATGCAGATGTGAACCAATACTGTCTGGACCTGATCTATCTTGGCGCATAGTAGAATAGTCTTCTATTAATTTAGAATGGGACAAAACCAGCGTTGGAATCTTTTGGGGAAGTCCATTTATATTATCCAGTAGCAGTCAATGGCTCTATTATGTGTTCTGCCATCTGTTCAAAACACAACCAAACCCAGCCATCCCTTCCTCCAGGATCTCACAGCAGTACCATGAGATGTACCAGCAACTCTGTAGTACACATGAATATAAATGTGTGTTGAACATTAAAATGGTTGAGAAATTCTAACATATAGATGGTTGAGAAATTTCATTTGCAAGGAAATGACTTCATTCTACATGTTTAGTAGTGTACATGGTTAGCGTTCCTGGTGATCCCAAATATCTATTAATGACAGTGTAGTCTGGCTCCTCATGTACAACATTCAAAGATGCACATACAGTCATCTGTAGTTCAGACTATAGCACTTGCTTGAGCAATGTTGTATTTTTGAGGAAGAAAATCACCCTGAGATCTGCAGGAGGGATGACGCAGCAGGACACAATAACACAGCATTTGTGATAACTTCCAGACACTGATGATCAAGGAGCCAGTGAAGGGAGATGCTCTGCTGGGCCTCATCTTTTGCCATAATGGAAGCTTGCATGGATGAACAAGGAGCTGCTGAGCTTACAAGGTAAATGTAAGGAAGAGTTGAAAGAAAGGACAGGTGATTTGGAAGGAATATACAAACGTGGTCTGAACATGCAAAGGTGAGGTTTGAAAAAGCCAAGTCCCTGTGGAGCTGGATCTGGCAAGGGACAGGAGCAAAATGGGCTTCTGCAGGTAGATTGCAGTAAAAAGAAGACTGGGGAAATTTGGGTTCACTGCTGAAGGGATCAGGGGACCTGGTGACAAAAAGACATTGAGAACACTCAAGTCACTCAGTAGCTGCTTTGTTTTGGCCTTTATACTGGTAAGATTAGTCTTGAACTGAGATAATACAGTACTGTGTGGGAAAAGCAAAAAAGCATGCACAAATAATTGCTTTATTGAACATTATTAATCTCAAAAGAGTTTTAAAATGCAACAGTCAGTCCCATCAAGGGATGGATGTTCCAGGGAAGTAGGCACAAGTTTTATTTGCAATCACAATTTCCACAATAATATGCATAAAATGGGACATTTTAAGCAGAAATATCTGTAAACAACCATTTGTGCATACATTTGTGATGTTTCCACATGGCAGTGTATTCCTGCTTTGTGTAGATGTCATGACTTGGAACCAAGAGTGCTGGTGAAGCAACTTCTTGAATGACAGCTCTATGAAAAATAGCTCCTTGGTATGTGTGCTTAGTTAAAAGTCTCAAGAAAAGAAACAACTGGGCTGTGATTGCTGTGGGCATGGCTGCAGCAGAAATCTGCCAGCCCAAGTCACTCTGTAAATGCAGTTCTGAACCCTAACTTATTGTTACAGGTCCAGCCAACAATCCAGTAATTATATGGTTGCAGCTGGTAAAGCTGACTGACATTTATTTGACTACAGAACAGAAATGTGTGAAGCTGGTCTAACTCCACAGGCCCATGAGGATGTCTTTAAACAAAATTCACAAGGATAAATACTAAGTCAAATTTGAAGGAATGTATAAAGCCCATCTAAAACACTGTGGTTACTGGGATTTAATGGGATTTTTCCAAATTCTGAATGGGTGAAAATTGCAATACCTCTGCTTTGGAAGTTTTTCTGACTGAAATACATGCTTCAGACTTTTTTACTTTTCTTGCTTCCAAGTTCTCACTACCAAGATTTTTTTGTTTTGTATAACATTGCTTTCTTATTTGTCACTCATGCAGCTATCTCCTCCAGCTCCTGACGTTATTACTAAAAGAAGTTCTTGAATTAAACCCCAACAAACTGCTCTGCCTTATTTAGCATCTTGCTGCTGATGTAGCTCTGCCTGAGCTACATCATCAGATACCCTCAGGAGCAACATTTATTCTGATTTTTTTCCAGGTGGCTGTAAGTGGGCATGGCTCACACCCCAGAGGTGGAAAGGCTCCAGGGTGTGTCTGCCCCAGACTCCACAGCCTGCCCTGCTGCAGGGATGACAGCCACCAGCTGCTGGCCCAGCATAGAGTCATAATGGTGTCTTGATGACATAGCATTCTTTCTTTTTGTGCCCATGTGGGCACGCCTGTTTGTAATAAATACAGCCAGGTTGTTGGCTGTGCATTTACCTGTGGGTAGAGTATAGCATGCTCTCTTTTCTAATGGGAACACAGTCTGAAAAAATATGTATGAATTGTGATAAGGAAATACATGAGGCTTCAGCTCAGAAATCATCAATGGGTTCATGTGAGATGCCTCCCCTTCCTCACTTCTTGGTTAAACAGCATTAACTTCTCCACCTCCCCCCCCCAGCCCTCCTCTTCTTTCAATACTTCTAATATGAACAAATTGAACTGTTGAAAGTGAGTACCATGAAATAAATCAATTTTGAGTAGGGGTTAGAATGGGGCAATATCATTGATCAGGCCATTGTGCCACCAGTGGGCAGAATGAGGCACAGGGTGGGAAAGCAGCCACTGCCTTCAGACTGTCTTCACTGGCATCATTAAAGAAACAGGAGTGAAGCAGCAAGGCTGAGAGAAGAAAATTATCTTGGTCCCTGAAATCAATGAAAGTCAAAGAATGAAGTCTAAGAATGAAGCTTCATGTTGCAGGAGAAGTAGCAGCAGCAAATTAACATGTGGGAATGACAGTCAAAATGATAATCTCAGGAGTAATCTCACAGTTTTCCACAGATCTGAAAGCATCTAGTATAGTCAGGAGAAAGCTGTAAGGACCAGGCTATGAAATCATTAGAACCTGAATGAGATATAAACCCAAGTGCCATTTATCTGTGCATTGTCATGCTGTGGTCAAGAATTCAAGTCCAAGAATTCAGTTCCAGTTGTGTAACATTTAGGACAAAGATTAAATATTTCAGACACAATGCCATAACACCTGGCTAGGATCTTGTATTGGCTGGAAGAAATGCAGGGGTTGAGGGTGTACTTTCAGTTTAGATTAACTTGAGAAAGGCCATACAAAGTCAGCCCTAGCTAGCTATACTGGTTGTAACAATGGCCAAAAGAAGATGCCACTTGGGAAAAAAGAATTGCAACAGAGCAAGCATATGGTGATAATTTCCTGAAGAAAAGTGGAAAACAATGAAGAAAAAAATCAATAAAAGCTGGAGGGGAATCTCATGGATTGAGGGAGAAATAGAGGGATACAGCAGCTGAGATGCTCCAATGATTGCTACTCTGTGTAATGTGGGGAAGTAAGAGAAGGTGTGTTTGAAAGGTTGGGGGAAATCCAGTGCTGAGGAGATGAAGGTGTTGGTAAGTGCAGGAGGAAGTAGAGGAATCCACAGTAATGAACAGTACATGATAATGGGATTTGCTTTCACAAATAACTATTCACTGACAAATGAAGCCATGGGATGGCTAACATGTTCATGAATTTATAGTCTTTTCAGCAAAAGAAGCTTGGAAAGGTATTTAGAACATGAAAAACTGCTTGGAAATTCCTTGAACACTTTATGTTTGGACACTTGTCAGGAAGGACATCAGAAGCCAGTCTCAGGAAGCTGAAGTAGGAGGCTGATTTGGTTCTTTGTTTTCCTAGTTCAGAAGGCAAAATGATCCATCTAGTTTGAAAACATGATTGCATGTTAGAGGGAGTTGAGTTTAGAGAAAGAAAGAAAAATAGTGGCCCAATGCATGCAGCTTTGTGTGCAGGGGCTGTTCTGAGGAGGAATACAGGGGAAGCGCTAGTGTGGTAAATGTTTGTGGTTGACATTTTGGGAAACTGGAGAGTAATTGAGGATCAATACTAAGACAGATGAAGGAAGAAGGGCACAAGAATGCAAATGAGAACTGATATTGCTAGGGCAGCTGGAGGGGCTGGAAGCTGGAAGATCACAGAACCAGGTGCAGAGAGAGTGTTATGAGGGTAGCAAATGTCCTCTCCCACCTCTCAAGGTGGCGAGGGTTCTTTCTCACATAATGAGATATAAATTGAAGGAGAAGAGATGACCTATTTGTGTACAGCATCATAAAATCCCAGTGTTGAAAGAGTAAGGAGCATTGCAATGGAATCCACAGGTATGCTCTTTTTTGGAAGAGAAACTCAAAACAATACTTTTGCTGTTTGAGTGAACTCTGTGACTTCTATCCATCCCTCCCTTGGTTTTTTTTCTTAGTAAGCCACATGGCAAATCCAAGGCTGGATAAGGAGACTACCAGTTATCATCACTGTTCCTGACAAACAGCAGCTTTTCACTCTGTGAGGCAGATGTATGAACACATGACTCCTAAAAGATTCACCCAGAGGTGAATTTGGCCCTTGAGGCAATGCCATACTCTGATTTCACAGTTCTGGTGTTCTGGGATCAGGCTGGAGTAAGAAGAAAATTTGGTCCTTTTCAGTTTGTAACATCTATTTTGAGACTTCATCCAGCACAGCTGCACAATTAGTGTTCAACAAAGCAGTGCTAATTATTTACAGATGCATCCATCACAAAAGCTTCTGACATTCAAATTCAGAGTTTCTGGAGCAAGAGAAGGTGGTAGTGACACCAGTTAACCCCACACAATAGCATTCAAACAAGTAACTTAAATTTTATGTTAATGCCTGCAGAGTTGCCTCCTTAGGCGCTGAATCTCAGGACAGGGTACCCAAGCCCTTCTATGATTTTGGGGTGTCAGTGGTCCTGATGCTCTTTTCAGGCAGCAAAAAGACCAACAGTGGAGAATATACTCCAGACATATCAGTTTTATTTATTTTCTGTGCTCGGTCCTAAACTGGAAGGAAAAGGGAAACTTCTGAAATTCATCACCAAGATACTTGGTGATACAAGTAGACTGAATGGAGAATTGGATGATTTTGGAGCCTGACATCTTAAGGTCTGGTATGGAAAAATGTCTGAGTTTTCACAATGGTGGCTTAAAACTATGCACTGATATTTAGGATATCTTAATTCTATCCCTCTACTTGTCTTAGATAAGTAATTGGCTTCTGACAAGTATATAAGTTCTTTCTGCATGAGGTTGGCAGAATTGGTATAAGGCAGTGGACTAATTTCCCTACAAAAGTGCATTATTATTCTGCACTATAATGAAATCCTCAAACAATGAGTGAAAAGCAAATTTTTAAAAGTCCATTATCTTTATTTTTTAGTCATGATTTGCTGGAATATATGGAAAATAAGTGGGCCGTGGGGAATCGAACCCATTATCACTAAGTTCAGGATGGTATCTCAAGACACAGAAAAGCAAGGTTCCCACTAAACAAAGCCATGATGTCCTAGATTTTATTTTGAAAAATCCATCAGTTTTTGATGATTTTTATTTTGTTAATCCACACTGTTCTTGCTCTTTCTTTTGCTTTCCTTGTGGGCTAGACTGAGATGGCTGGAAATTCATACTCTCCTTTTGGCCTCTGGCTGGGGGCTGACTGTCATTGCAGGCATTCCCTGCCTGTCCCCCCTGCCTGGGGGATCAGCCCTGGGGTCAAGGGGGTGGAAGAGCCCTGGCAGGGCCAGCCTCAGCTTGCCGGCCGAGTTTGCTAGCCAGCCTGTCAGTAATGCCAATGGTGCTGATGTTTGCTGTGAAGCAGACACCTGCCTGCGAGGAACTGGGCTGAGACCACCAAATTGTTTTAGGTAGGTCAGCAAACAGCTGTCTGCTTGTGTAATTTGGTCCTCCTAATTTGGAAAGGGTTCTTATTCAGGGATGGAGCTGTTTGCCTGCTGACGAGCTCACACGTATTATGTTGTGCATAATGTGCGTGATTACCGCTTGTTTATTGGAGCAGTTGTGCTGCGGGGAGCAAGGGCTGCTTTTCTTGTGCGGCCGGGGGCAAGTGGCAGCAAGCTCTTCCCCCTTTGGGAGAGGCACTGTAGCATGATGTGGGAAACTTGGTGCATCTCGAGCGGCAGAGTTCCTCCAGCCACGTGGCAGAGCAAACATTTTGTTGGAATCAGCTCTCCGGGTTGCACACAGGTGGCTGATTCAGGTTTGCAGGTAGAGAAGAAGGGCAGCTTTTATTGCTTTGTTTTGCAGTCTTCTTCCTCATATATGGCACAGACTAACTGGCCACCTGTAAAACTTCTTGGGGTAAAAGTTCTGTAGCTACTTTCAAAATTTGCCTTTGAACCTCAGGGAGAGTCTATAATAGCATTTTCACCACTTTTATGAGCATTCTTCTTTGCCTTACACTAATTTTGCCTGTGGGTGACTATGCATACTAATGATGTGAGAATCACAGCTCTCCTGCCCTTTTATGACAAAGCTTTTGATACAAGGAAATGCTAATTGCAGTCCTGCAACTCACTATAAGTTTTAATCTAATATATCACATTTTCATGTGTTGTATTTGCTAAAAACCTGGAGGGTATTTTAGGTTGATTTCTGTTAATCAGTGTTTTACTGTAGTGCAGAACACAGTGCTCAGAATTTGCCACAAAATTAAAGAAGAAAAACAAATATTCTGATACAAAATTGCATTAAAATTTATTCTTATTTGATAAAGATTTGATTATCCAATTGTATTGTTTTCCTGTGTGAAAAATATTCAGATTCAGTTAGTAATGTCAACATCCACTCTTATATGGGCATATGTGTTTTCCTTTTTGTCTTTTCCTAGCTTCATAGGACTTAAAAAATTGGGGAGAATACTGGAAGAAGTTGTAAAAAAAGAACAAAAAAAGAGAACACATTTTATCTCCTATTTACCCATATGAGGCATCTAGCTACTCAAACCCAAAGCACACACGAAATGAAAATTCCCTTCTCTTTTCCTGCCAGAAAACAATGTACCATATGAACCATTACTCCATGAAAACACTTACCCTCCATTCACTTGCTGTTGCATTGTTTTCTTTAGCACTCCACTCTTAATTTAAATTGACCTACCCACTAATAGAATTTAACTTATTTCACATGGCCTGTAAGATACACCTGCCTCGCCTTTCCTCGGCAGGGCTGGAGAGCTTTCCACCTTTTTCCTGCCTCCCCCAGCTGTGCGTTCTCACCCTCCTCCATGGGAGGCTATGCCCCCCTTCAGCCCCGCTCCTCCCATTGTTTTCCCATCCCAGCTCTCAGCTGGAGCTGCCAAATGAGCTATTTAAACCCCTCCAACACTTAGGAGGAGGAAAATTTTGTTTTGCTTTGCTTGGAACCGGAACGTTTACCATACTTGGTTTAAAAGAAGTTGAATAGTTTGTGGGGCAGACAAGGTGACAATTGGGAAGGTGCTGGTGGTGGGAACTGGAGGGGAGTGGGTTTGGGAAGGAGGGAAAAAGAGCACCTTGGTGTGCTGGTGAAGGAGCAGAGCAGGAGGGGAGCCTTAGTCACAGGATTTCCTCCTGGTGCAAGCAATCTGGGAACAAGTTACAGAAAGGGGCTTTGGAGATCTGGGAATTGTTACCACAGAGGTCTCCTGGCTGGGTGGAAGAGTGAATAGGGAAAAATGCAGTTTGGATACAAGGGAAAAAATAAAAAATGAGGGGCTAGTAGCATGACTATTAGCAAGGGAAAAAATAAAAAATGAGGGCCTGGTAACATGACTATTAGCAGGGACATGATGATGATGGTAATGATGGGGGAGCAGTTTAGGAAAGCTCTTTAGAAACTTGATTCAAAGAAAAAATATTTGCTTTGAATTTTCCTGGCTGCTGATTAAAATGAAATAAAAAGCAAGTGGATTTTTTAGAAGAGTGGATTTTTTGGTAGCAAAAGGGATCCATGGTTGCTATCAGGAAAAAACATCTTCCAAATCTCTAAATCTGGAAAAATAAAACAAACCATGCTGAGAGCATCCCCAAATGTGCTTCTGACTACTCTCCCATGGGATCATCCCATGGGGGACAATTGGACCTTATGTTAGACCTGGTCACAGGCTTTTTTGTGGTCATGGGAAAGAAGGTTCAGTAACCATGCCCAGGTGTTGAAGACAAACATGCTGACAGCTCTGCTATGGCACCCTCTGAACAGGGCAACTCTCTATCTATCCCAGCCGAGCTGCTTGCTTTTGTAACTGGTTACCTGTTGGATGAAAGCCAGTAAGGTAGGGTGCTCTGTTCTTAATACCAGCAGTTAGAAGGGCTCATCTGACTTCTGGCAAGTTGAATTCTTCCCCCACTATTTATTCAATTTGTTATGTAGGTTGGGAAAAATCTGTTTATCTAAGTGCTGGTTCAGACTCAGGTAGATGTTGTGAATGTGGTATTTTCTTGTCTCTCAAGTGTGGTCCAGAACTCAGGACATGCTTCTAGGACAACCCTTCTGCATCCTATCTTGCTCTTCCTTTCTTACAGCAGGTGTGTGATCCAGATCTGGGTCCCACTGCAGGCCCCTGTACAGGCGATCTCCAGTTTGTGGGGTTCATTGGTTTATGGGCCTTGGCTGGCTGCAGCTGTGGGCAGTGACATGAGAACAGTTGCAACAAATGCTGGAAGTCACACAGGAATTGCTGCTCCCAAAGGACAGAGACACCACCCAGTTTGCATGAATGCTGCATGTTTTGTATGTATTTTCTGAAAGGAATGAACTGATTAAAATCAATGAATGTGAGTTCAGGACATACTGGTGGTTTGTCACACCACTCATATCACTTCATATTCTTCCAAATGCAGCTGAATGGTCTGCCTTCTGTGAGGATGGATACTGAAGCTCTGCTGCTCCTAAGCTGCACGTTTTCATTGACTATGGTGGTTGGGAAGGGCACACAAATCTTTCCATGGCACCACAGCCCTTCCAAGCTTACAGTGAGTTTCCTGAACCAGCTGCATTCAGCTAATGCTGCATTCAGCCTTTTAGCAGCTGTCCCACCACACCTGCATCAACTGGGCCTGGTGGGAAAAGAAACCTTTTTAAAAAGATGGAAGTAAAAAGCAGCTTAGCCCTTCCCCAAGCCATAAGAAGCATTCCCTGGGTGAATTTAGGACAATATTCTCACACATTTTTCAAGGTACAGCCTGCTGTATTCTCAGGCTTCCCAATGCACAGCTTGCATGTGTGCACACAGCTGCTGCTGCGTGGCTTGCTGCAGGTTCAAACCTGCAACTTTGCCTCTTTGCTTATGAGTTTACAGCCCAACTGCTCTCATGTGGTCTCCATCTTTTATGACCCCTGGTTTTTGTTTTTGTTTTTCTTTGCCAGCTGCCATGGGTCCCTCTGTATTAGGCAATCCTGCCTTAATTGTGTCTATTTTTCATTTGTTATATAGAACACTCACTCTTGCTGTTCTTTCATCCTCCCAGTCCTTCTTAATTCTAATGTCCAAGCTGTTAATCTTAAAATTATAGTCAGTCCCTTAATAACACCTCTGTTGCTGAATTTTACTGAAAGCTTTTGAAAAAATCCCTCCCCAGTTTTTCTTTTTAAAATTATTCAGTAGTTCTTTATTGTTTAATTTAATTTACCTGGTTCTCATAAATCCCAGGATGTTCTTTTAGCTCTAAAACTTACTGTAGCTTCTTCCCAAGTTCCTGTTTTAAGAAACAATCCCTAATATTCACAATGCATGACAGGAGAAATGGAGACAAGGGAGAGGTCTTTTCAGCCTCTGTCGCCAACTTAGTTTTATATTCTCATAACTTTGGTCATTAAGCAGCATTTGATAGAGACAAGAATATGAAAATTTAAGTGTGACCATCTGGCCTGTCACCTCAGCCTGTCAAAGGCTGAGTGAATCCCATACCACCTTCTAGATCAGCAATAGATATTTAAGGAAAAGTGTACCTGAAACACTAAAATTTTTATGGGCTGATCCCATCTTTTGTACATCCTCCAAACTTCCAGAAGATTCTAGGTTAAGGACTACCTCAGTCAGAATCTGGACCTTTCTACCTAATAGCCCTGGTGGACTTATGTCTTTGACTTTATGTGAAAAATCTTGGGAGCAGAGTGGGAACACTTCTGTGTCCAGCCCTTTGTTATAGCAAACAAGATCTTCAAAACATAGCTTGAAATTATGTAGCCTTCTTTTTTTGGGCCTTTGTGACCTAACTCTTGATTGCCTTTATTGAGAGAGAAGCATGGACCTTTTTCCATTCAGTGCCAAAATGAACAGTATGGTGGTAGGAGAGACAGCCTAAGGCCTCCAGCATCAACTGCTCTGAATTAAAGGCTTCCCTTGTCACTGATTACCCAGTGTTTGGCTATCTTGTGGTGGCTTCAAATTGCCAGTTTATTGTCAGATTAGTAGTTGTGAGACTCCATTGTTAGATCTAGGAAGGACAGAAGGTGTTAGAAAATAATACTGAAATTAGTGTTTGGGGACAGGGTGATTTAGATTGTGAAAAAAGATCACTGAACAGCTGCAGACTAACCTCTGTATGTATGTGGAGAAAATAAGTTTGCACCAGATCAGCTATCTGGTTAAAGATGGATAGGTTGGAATAAGTAGCCAGAGCATGGACAGGTCTGAGATGGGGACAGAAGAGCAATACAACATACTGCATGGATTCTTTGCATGTCTGGATGGGACTGGAAGAGTGGTCACAGAGTGTTCCCATCTTAACTTCATTCTTTAAAGTTGGACATTTGTGTTGATATTTCGCTTAAAAATACATGTGCTTCCAACAAGCAATGTCTGGTTTGTTTCACTTTTGCACCCATGCTTCAGGGCTAGTTCAGATCAATAGGTTTGTTTTTGGAGTTTCTGGCTGCAATAATGTTTTCCCCCAGCATTTGGCAACTGCAGATGGCATTTTAGGTAGCTTTTCTAACACAAGGATCTTGTGCCTTCACTGGTTCTTTGTACAGGACACTAGACATATAATTGCATGAATTCCTTTGTGTATTATTCATTATTATCAGTCACACAAACATATAATTTCCTCCATAAGCTACCATGTGACTCAAAATAAGAGTCAATTAATTGCTATTTTTACCATGGCTGAAGTTCAGTCTTTATTACTGAATGATCTGTAAACAAAATAATTTTTCAGCATGATTACAGGATGTTTCAAGTTGTTAGTTTATATAATATTAGTTAGACAATTTAAAAAATAGACTAGAAAAGGAGCTTAATGTTCTTAGTTCAAATTTAGTTTGAAATTGAATTTAAATTTAAAATAACCCATAAAAACATAGCTGCTATTGCATTGCTGTATACTCCCTGCAGTTTGGAATGTGAAGTTTCACCCAATTTTACATCAATGTATTCTCATTTAGATAAAACTGCATTGGATAGATGCTGTCTGATACTAAGAGTCCAAGAGATCTGAAAACTGGCTTTTCCCCCCCTTTTTTGCTTCTCATCCAAAAGCATCTCATGTTTGCTTAACAGGTTGTGGATAAGATTTATGCATGTGAAATGTCAAGTAGCTTTTGTAAAGTCTTTGCAAACCATGATTAAGGCAGAAATAAGAAGGATACAGACATTAGAATTGCATCCTGAGCAGAAAAATAATTTAAGTTATGGTATACCTGAGTGCTTTAATTTATAAAAAAAACAGTGAATACCTATGTCAGCTTCTAGAAGCTCTTCAGTGATGCTGGAGTCTTGTGCTCCTGAATATGCATGTCTAATACTGGGAGCCCTTAAACTCTTTTGGAGCTTATCAAATCACAGTTTTTTGTTTTGTTTTTTCCCCCCTGTACTGAACATCAGTATGTAGAGGCTTATGTTTTGGATCTCACTTTATTCCTAAGTCCTTTTGGGATCTGCAAACCATAGCCTAGTGCACAGACCAAATGCTAGAGCTCATGGAAGTTTCCCAGGGCAGAGGCAACGACACCCTCATACTGAGTCCCACATTAATCCAGCAGCAGCTGGTTTGAAGGAATATCACCAAGTTCAGCAAAATAGAAATTGTGGTTTTTCCTTTAGACAGAGGTGCTCAGTTTGCAGAGGTGCTCAGGCATATTGGAGAGAACCTATGTCCAATGGCTTCTTCTTTTATCTGCTGATGTAAGCACTTACATTTCTAATCAGTCCTGTCTCTTTCTGTTTTGCCTAATCCTTCTTAGCTCACTGACTGGATAAAAGGTTGAGGTGCTTCTTTACAAGTCTTCATAGCAGTGAGGTCCCCATGCTCTGGGAAGGCCCCTGGCTGTGAATTGAATGAGAAACATCAACCTGTTTGTGGATATAACACTTCATCTCCAGTGTTAGTCTCACTTAGTCTCAGCATAAACTGATATTTCCAGCTTGTCCTGGCAGTTTGCTACTCGTGGAGCAATCTGTTTGAACAACATGTATTGAGGTAGCAAAGACTATATGCAGAAATGTTTTCATTTTTATCAGGAGGGTGTTCTTGAGCTGAATCCCTTCCTCATCCCCATTGACAACAGTTGCTTTGTGTTGCAGAATGCTCTCACAGTGCTCAATTGGGTTTCTTATGCAAGAAATGAAATCAGGAGCTTGCTCCAGGAGGACACATGGTGTTCTCAGACCAGGCTGGGATGCTGTGATGTAAGCCCACAAAATGCACATCTTGCAGTGACTGGGTTACCAGCATCAACTCTTCCAGACTGCAGACTGGCTCCTCTTGGGTTGAAATACAGACATAGCTCATAAGACCTTGTAACTGTGTGGAATACTATAGACCTTGCACAGGAATGGGAGAAATTCAGGTGCCTTGAAGCTGCACCTTGCAGAATTTAGTGTCAAAAAACATCTCAATCCTTTTTAGCTGCAGACCTAAGTACATGTTCATTGGCACCTACCCATATAATTCTGCTATTCAGTTTACCAAATGGAAACGTTTGTGATAAGCACGTGAAAGAGAGATTTACAGTCTACATTAAAATCTTTCATCAGGAAGAACATGCTCATTAGTGCAATATTCACTTTAATCTCATGTTTTTCTTCTGCTGCTGCACACTGCTCTTGCATCAGCACTGATTAGCCGCTAGAAATGTGGCCTGCTTTTTTCTTACTTGAGCATCCTGTGGGTGGGGGATGGACCTGAACTGTTGGTCAGTGAGGCTCTCTCTGCATTATGCTAATGTTGTCACTCACAATGTTTTCATTACGAGCTTCATTGTTTAGAGTTAATTTCCTGGCTGTTACAAATTCTATCAGGATGAATTGTAGCAGAAAGGCTTGTAGATTTGATTTGATTTCCTTTGCCAGAGAGGGTGTAAAATTGTGCCCAGTTCTGTTTTTGTTTAAATGTAGGCTTTCAGATATTACTTCCCAGATCATTTATATCTCAACAGAATTCTGATCAAAACAAAAGAAAAAGAATTTTTTTCCCATTGGCTGCTTAGTCTTCCAAGTGTTTTGTTCCTAGAGTTCTTGGTGAAAATACATGGGAGATCTTGGAAAGCCACTTGCCAACCCTTTCTTAACAGAGCTACTGATTTTCTCTCTGTGTGTGCTTGTATGTCAAAAAGGAGATTATTTTTTTTTTAAACAGGAAGGCACTTAGTTCTTATAGGTGGTTAAGCTACAGAGCTCATCAGCTCTCAAACATTCTACTATCCTTCATGACAAAATAAATTTAGTGCTGTAAATCTAAACATCCAAGTTTAAAGCTGGAGATAGTGCAGATTCTCATCTTTTAGAGCTGATGTTCAGTGGGCACTTGTGAAAACTATCTGTTAAACCACAAGTTAGACACTTTCAGAGAGGTTACTCATCTGTGAACGTGAACATAGTAACAGACAATAAAATGGGATCTGAGAATGACTGCTGCATGTTTTTACAAAACAATGGGAATGTATAGACAAAAGCCCCAAGTTTCAAAGCCATCATGGAAGGGTATGATTCTTTCCTGACTAATTTTCAGTATAAGCTGAGATTTGCCCTCCAACTAAATTCTACTCCACTTATCTAGCAACTTAGAAACTATTGTAGAAAAGGCATTAAGGTTTTTAAATTATTTCAATCATTAGGTTATTTTGTCTTCCTTGGCCTCTTAATTTTTTAAGGAGATGTTTCTATGCTTACATGTGAACTCCTTTAGATCAAAATGCAGATATAAATAGTTGTGATTAATTTTCCTCATTAGCTGAATGCCATCTTTAGCAGCTGTTGATTTAGGACGCAATATTACATTAAATGAATTCCATCTGCCCTGGGACAAGCCACAGCAGTTACACAGAGATCTCTCAGTGTGAAGCACTCGGGTGCATGCAAAGCAAGATCTTCTCCCAATGCACCACTCTGGCTGTGTCCCCCAAAAGCTTTCTGTAAGTCACCAAGCTGCAGCGTATTTCTTTGCATGCAGAACCTTTTTTCTTACATGGCTTTCAAAAACTTAATGTAAAAATATATATAGAATCAACTGGCAGCTGACTGGCTGCTGCACATGCCACATTTGTGATTGTAGGCGAATGCAGCGCTCCAGGAAAGAAAACCCACTCATAATTTTGGCTACTGCCGGGCATGGCTCGGCCATCACTCAGACTTTGCTGTGCAGCTCTGTCAGGCACATCAGCCCTGGTTTGCAGCACTTCTGGTCTCCCATCCCCGGGGCAGTGTGGAGCCCATGCTATGGGTTGCAAATGGGTTGAGATAGGTGCATAGAAAGGAGGGGAATGTCACCAAGTTTCTGCTACTACTTCACTTCACTGCCTGAAACCTTAATTCCCCCCCCCCCCTTTCTTTCCTCCTTCTTTTTTTTTTTTTTCCCTACAAGGCAGAGGAGGAGACCTTTATATTAACAACAGCATTTTAATCAATTACAATCTGATCTATAGTGAATGTGCTTTGCAGAGTGTTCTGTCTTAAAAAAATTATTTCCATCTACTAGAGCCACTGGAATAAATGCTTCACATAAAAATGAGCTCAGTGCTGATTTCAATATTTTTACAACTTATAACACAAAATTTACCCACAGAAAATCTCATCTGAATAAATATCAAAGTCTTTGACACACAATACTGCAATTAAGAGCAATAAATTTTCAGAGGAATTACTATTTAATAGTTAGAGATCAAAAGTCTCACAAAAGGAGAAACAGATTTTACACAGGTTCTCTGTGTATTATTTAAGTAATTTAGGGCAAGTCCAGAGCTGGGCTTTACTTGATCATTGAAGTCTTAAGTTTGTTGCCCATCCAGGTGTTGACAGCCCTGTTTTGTGGGAGGTGATGAAGTAAAACCATTTGACTTAAAATTTCAATGCACCAATTCTAAAAATGCTATACATCTATTTAGGCATAAGTGCAATGAGACAATAGTGGGGAGTAATGTGTTTTGGTGTAATCACAGTAAATTGTCTCAGATCAGTGTCATATTGATACTTTAAAGTGTGAACTCCTTGGTCAGAGAAGTATATAATTTAAGAGTAGAAAATAAGGTAATTGTGATTGCTGCTTTTTCCTTCTAATTCTACAGAAAATCTTGCTAAAGTTTAATGCCATATAAAGGAAGAACTGTCATCAAAACAAAGAGAATGGTCATTCTGCTCTTAAAAACCAACTATTTTTTGTCAGGTTGTAATGGTTATAACCTTATCTTTGCTACAAAATTCAGTCCTCTCCCACATGTAAACATTTATTAATTCCATGAGAAAATTTCTCTGTTTCAATTCCAAGGAGAATTTTGTGAGCAGATAAGAGCATTTTTCCAGGATTCTTTGTACACCCAATCTTTTCGATATGTGATTTGTTATTTTCATAAGCCATCATCACCCAATTTTTGTAAATGATCAGCCAAATCAGCAAGGATAGCCTAATCTGAGTGTGTTCCCCTACTACAGCTCTACCTGTGCTATTGGTACTTTTCCTTCAGTTTTTTTCCCTGTGAATACTTTGCTCTATCTCAGGTGCTTGGTGGATTTAATTTCATTTATACCTGGTGGAGGGAGTTATGGGAAGGCAGTGGGCAAGTGATGCAAGCAATGATCCAGTGAGCTTGCTGGAGGCTTTTTTCAGTTTGGATAAGCTTGTGCCCAGGGTTTAAAGGTGTTGTTCATGTTATAAATGACATGTTTGAGGGCTTTGGCTGCACAAAGGACTTGGAAAGAGCTGCTGCAGGAATATGATGTAGATCTAGAGTGCAGACAATGTGTTAGGTACTGGTTGCAAAGTATGGCTTTTTCTAAATCTTGTTTGGACTGCATATCTCTTTGTAACCCCACAAAGAGCTCAGAACACACCAATAGTCAATGAAAAACTGCTAATACCTCTTGTTGACAAATATGTTCAGTTTTCATTCTTTAATACACAGGTAAGTGTTTTGTTTGCACCTTATTCTTGACTTTCTGGTTTAAAAAGTTGTGGTCTCATATGTTAGAAATTAATCTATCCACAGTCTGTGTGAGCTGACAGCAGATTTACCAGGGTTGTCAGATTTGGTGACAATTTTTTACTGGCTAGCAGTTTTTTATTGTATACCACTTGATGGTGCAAACCATTATTTTACAATTCATTATCCAAATATCTCCTTATGCACTGGAAAAAGTGAAGCTCAAATACACATGTTCAGGCTAGAACTTTGGATTTACTGGCTTCTTCTAACATACCACACTTAGTGTTTGTGGAAACAGTGGAGCCACCAAGGAGGAAATAATAGTGCTGCCCATCAACTTCCCTTTCTAATGAAGAACAGAGAGAAGGATGGCATTTATGGATACAAGCAGAGGGGCATGTGAAAGCCTCTCAATTAGTGTTTTGATAATGAGGCTTCCTCCCCTTCTTCAGTGACTTCCCTGAAAATGGAAGTGCAGCATGAGACAACAGTCTGAAAGCTGTAGTGCCGTACCATGTAAAAAAATAGCTTTTTTTTAAAAAAAGAAGGCAGGACATATTGCAATACTGTGCATGCTGTCCATCCAAGTGCATCCTTGCTGGAACCTGTGTCCTAGTGAAGCAGCCTGACTGACTTGTGAGCAGGCTCACAGCCAGTGTAACAGATGGGGGTCAGTGGAGCCAGCCAGGGGACCAGGCACTGACTGCCCATGGAGTGTGCTGGGTTCCCAGACACAAACACCCACAGGCAGGGTTCCCACACACAAACACCCACAGGCAGGGTTCCCAGACACAGACATCCACAGGTCTCCTGGTAACCCCATGGTCACCTACTGGGACAAGGCAAAGATCAAGAAAATGGCTTTAGCAAGAGAAGCAGAAACAGGAAGATATTAGGAATGCTTTCTGTGTGGATTACATCAGCAGGGTAGCTGTGGTGTGTGGAATTACATTTTAAAAAGTGAGCTGTGTTCTGAAACCACTGTGAGAACTAGGCAGGCAGGGGAAGGACTAGCTGTCTTCAGAGGAGATGCATCCAAGGTCATAGGGTCTGTCTGTAACATATTAATGAAAAGAGCCTGATTTCCTGACTATCTTTTGCCCAGGATACGAGACCAGTAAAAGAAGACCAATCTTTTGGCACTCCCACTCTTAATAAGCTGATCTTTACTTAATGCTGTTGGTAATGGGGACAGACTTGTGTTTGTAACAATCATTTTAAACACATGTGATAACCAAACAGCAGTAGAAACCAGCTGAACTATCATGCAAGGAACTGAAAATGAGGATCAAGATAAACTGCCACCATAAAGGGAGAATAAAAATGCAATCTGTATAAAGGTCAGCTAGTTGCTTGCCAGACTCACTTGGTGCATCCTGCAATAGCAGGATCTTGTCATTTGCAGAGCAGTGTAATAAAAAGCAGTGTTATTTTGCATTTGGGATGCTACACAAATACAATAAAAAACAGTCAGCATTTCTTCTTTGACTGGCTTTTGAAGGGCTTAGAATTGAGCCATACACATTCTCCCTGATGCAAAAAGGCTTTCAGGGAAGCAGAGTCCAGCTATTGCATTTTTAGAAATTCTTGTATTGTGAATTGCAAGAGTCAAAAGAAAAGAGCAGATTGAGTTGTGTTTGACAGACAGCACAGTCAGGACTATGAAGCTTCAGAGTCACTGTAGCTTCCCCTGCATCATGCACTGGAGAATGGGCAGAAAACTGACTAAACAGTACCAGTGCTTCACCAGGCAGATGGTCAGGCAAAGGCCAAAGCCCTCTGTCCCTCACTCCCCTGCCTCTTCCAGTTCCTAGATGAAAGTTGAACTGGCACAGGGGTTGTGTAATTTGCTGCTGGTATAGACCAGCAACAAATTACTCCCCTGAGGAACAAGCAGGAATAGGGAAGAGCATCTCTGAGGCATAAGACCTCCAGCATGATTCCTTACGCACCACCCATCTCTCAGGGCTATGCCCAGAGGCCCAAACTACCCTGTGAGGATACTTCTGAAGCCACCAGAGAGAAGAGAACCTTTCTCCCACCTCCCGAATTTCCCTCTCCCCTTCTGAAGTGTAATCAGTGTAGATAGATGTCAACTTGATTACACTTGAGAAAAACTATATTGGTACGTGTCTTGGACCTCAGTGTAGGAGAGACACACTCCAAGCTTGCTGGCTTGGAACAATACCTTTAGCTAAGGAAACTTGCCTCTTTTTGCATTTTTACATTTCCCAGAACTTTGGAGGCAAAGGGCCACCTTCCAAAAATGCTTTCTGTGCAATAACTGGTAAAGCAAGGCATTACTTGGTGTGACTACCAGCGTCATGATTAAATCTCAGAGGTAATATATTCAAATAGGCAGCCAAAATAAAACCCTGATGGTAAGCTCTTTTACTATGAACTTGTATTTGCATCACAAATCATATAGCTTTAACTGTCTGGAAAAAACTTACATTTGTATTTGAACATAGCCATACTTAAGGACAGACCAGTGCTTTTTTTATTATGTTAAATAGATTTATATGCTACATCACCAAGGTCAGGGATTCCCACATCTCAGAATCATTGATGCATTTATGATCACTGTTTCCCTATTAGGATAGGATACACAGTAATTTCCCACTGAAAAAAAGACAATTGGCAGTGGGGCTCATCTGAGCAAATGTAGATGCTTGCAGTGTAGGTCCCCAAATCCCAGTAAAGCATCCTCTGCACTTAAGGGTCAGTGGATAAAGATAAGCTTTTCTAGGAGTGATTTATTTTGTTTTTAGATATTTGTAAAATATCAGACTTTTGTATAAAATAAGACTTTTTCTTAATGTGCTATTGGCTGCACAGAGTTCAGGGTGAGCATCTGAGATGTTTGCATTACAGTTAAATTGCCACCCTACTCAGGGAGATTAAAGATTGCAGAAGGATTTAGGTGTTTACATCTGAAATGCAGATACTCAGAATGCTTTTTTAGTTGCCATTTCTCCTTGGGGATACCAAGAGTTCCCGAGGACCAAATCTCTAAATTTGCTGAAGGCAAGCGTGCCTGTCTGTGAGGCACCTTGACTCTCAGTGACATTCACTGCCCTAGGCTTCCCCTGTTCAAATGAAGAAAAAAAGCAAAAAAACATCAGTCAGGACAGAGTTTAGCTCTGAAGTATTACACAGTATAGGCAAAGACAGACAAAATATTGTCTGAAAATCCAGAGACAGAGGTTTTTTTGATTTTTAAATAATTTAATTTTTTTGGATTGACTGGAAATTCCTCAAAAGTAGAATTTTGTGGTGATATTTTGGTTGTGGCTCTTTTTGTTGAAGTACATGCTTTCCCCATGTAAGGGGAAAAGATCAAATCTTTTATTTATAATGACACTGAATATTGTGTATTTTAGCTACAATGGCATTTGATGCGTGTCCACACATATCTGTGTATGTATATATACATGTAAAACCTGTAAATATTTCCAAATGCTAAGGACATTATAAATGATAAGAAGAGAAGGACAATATTGCATTGACTCCAGTAAATCCCTGGTGAATATAGAAGCCTGGGAAGGCAGGTTTAACAGGTCTTACCACTGTTGTTGGTAGCTTGTGGAGGGTAGCAAGTGTGGAACACATGTCACAATATGATGACCATGTGGCTATTCCTGTTTCCAGGCTCCATGATAATTTTTAAAGATCTCTAACTTCCTAATGCCTTTGCTGGCTTATTGTTAAAAATGGTATTGAGTAGATAGTAGGACTCAGACTCTAAGAAAGAATTTCATGCCTAATTCCTGATAGAATCTATTATCTCTCTTTGGCACACAGCAGAGCTGTCTGACCTGTTAGATTTTTTATTTATACTCCAGCAGCAACTGTTTCTCCTCTCCATCAGCCTACTTGAGAGGGCTAGAGAGTTCTTGCTGATGGCTGCATTCTTACTTTGGTCCAGACAGGTTTAGTGGGAAAGTGACCATAAATCTCCTTCTTTTACCCAGTGGCCTACTTTTCCTTTGGGGTTTCCAAAGTATTCTGAATTTACATGTAATTAGTCAGGACTTTTTGTTTGTTCCAATAAATCAAACTCTGATCAAGACACAGTGCTGCTGTGGTGACAGCTGGTCTCTGATTAGGGTAAACAAAAGAGTGAAATGACCACTTGGTTAATGGAAATGTTTGCAGGGAAAAGATGTTCTCAAAGCTGCTTTTTGTACAGTACATAATTTTAGACCCTGATATTTTTCCATGATTTTACAAGGACAAGGGAGAATGACTTCAAACTGAAAGACAGTAGGTTCAGGTACAAGGAGGAAGTTCTTTGATGTCAGACCTTTGCTGTAAGTTCTTTGCTGAGGCACTGGAACCGGTTGCCCAGAGAAGTTATGGATGCTCCACAGATGGAGGTCTTCAAGGCCAGGCTGGATGGAGCTCTGAGCAACCTGATTTAGTGAAATGTCTCTCTGCTTGTGGTAGGGAGCTTGGAACTACATGATCTTGGATGTTCCTTCCAACCCATTGTATGATTCCATGATTCTATTATTTTCCCATTTCATTGTGCCTTTGATAGATTTTTTTCTAAAGCAAGTAGAAAGAAATACTTCTGGCTTTTGATAAGACAGTAAAAAACAGAGGGTCTGAATTCTGCCACTCTCAGTTAACACAAACACCACCCACCATGCAAATAATTCTGTCTTTTTTGTAAAAGTACTTTTTTATTACCATTTAAAGCTAATTTTTAATTAGAGTGAAATGAAAATTGAAGAAGATAAACATCACTTTCCTTGAGGTTAAATACAGTAAGATTCTCCTCCTGCAACCTTTCCTCTATCTCCACTTTTATTTTTCATTTCACATAATTTCTGCTCTTGAAGTCGTCCTCTTCTTGTGCATTAACAGTTCTCTTGTAGATTGTGTATAGAGATTGTAGAAGTGGCTCCTCAGAAATGTCAGGGTGGAAGAGCAGTACTGGTTTCCTGGAATAGGGAACAGTCTGAAAAATAGCAAAGAATTGACTGAGGGAGAGGTGAATGAGGAAGACAGGGTATGACAGGGTATGGAGGGTCTTCAAGGCTAATGAGAGAGGACTTGAAGCTTTGCTGAAGAATGGCAACAGAGGGATGTTGTTGTTCCTTGAACAGGATTTTCTCTTTGTCACAGGAAGCACTTACCTACATGGGCTGGCACAAGCACCTTCCTAACTCACATCCCTCTGGACTGCAATACAGGCCCTCAGCCCAGTGAGGCAGACTTGGTCCTGATACAATCATTTTAAGGAGGTTGTGGTAATCTCCTGACTGAAAGGGTCTTCTCTTACACAGAAAACAAGATGAAGCTGAGTCTCTTTGCCTTTTCCTTCTCCAACTCAGAGGAGAAAAGGATCAGAAACAGAATCAAATCCACTGAGTTCCAAAACTTTTTGTTTATCTATGTGATAGTCCTTCTTCTTTTTCTCTTTTTCCCTGTGAGTCTGCTTTGCCACACCAAGTGCGTCTTTATTGAGACAGTTCAAGGACAACACTTGTGAGGGCTGGAGCTTCCTGACCTTCCTGACCTCCTCTCCTTCCATGGCATGGAGTGAGATCTTATTGCTTATTCCTAGATGGACTGTCTGGGGGAAACAGAAGTGTTTCTGAGACCGGAGGGGAGGGTGTTTTTGACTTCTTAACAACAGACAAGAAGCAGGATGAGAACCTATGGAAAAAGATGATTAATGTATCCTAAAGTAGACTGTAACAAGAAGGAGACAAGAATTGAACTGCTTTACATGGATGGCCAAAGGGTCATGCAGGAGTTTGGGAGCCAGAGAAGTCAGACACATTTGATGCCTGGCCACAGCCTGAAAGTGGGAAGAGTGTCATGAGACAAGAAGGATGAGTGGGAAGAGTTCAAGTGTTTGCTGCCAGCTGAGTTCCATCTCACCTGCTGGAACAGGGCAGACATCAGGCAGCCAAGGAGCTCTCAAAAAGAAATCCTTTTAGTTTTTCTTATGAAATATTTTCACTTTAAAGGCATGATAAAGTGAGAGATTGTTTGTGAAACCAGATGCAAAGTTTTTACTTTTTCTTGGTTTCTCTCTAAGAATGACATTTGCTACAGTTCTTGTTGAACACACAACTGGGCTAGAAGCAAAGATTTACTTATTTATGTATTTATTTAAAATTCCAAATTAAAGATGAAACTCTCATGAGAAGGCTGAAAAAAATTGTCATGATTTCCATTAAAAACCCAAACTGGTGGAAATCTCACTATCTAGGAGTTTTGTGAATAAAATCAGTAAAGTAGCTGCATCAAAAGAGTAAATAAAAGTCACTTTAATAGCTGCACTTCTAGACATTTAAATTACATGACATTATCCATGTGTGAGAAGCTGTATTTGTAAATGCTGGCACTACTGAAACCTTTATCTGTTAGAATCCAAGTGCTGCTGCTGTGCATAAAGTCCTCTCTGAGGTACACCCATGTGTTGCCAAAGCAGCAGGAACGTGTGCACTGATGTTGATCCAGAGGAAGCCTAGGGGTTCTTCCTCTCCCTCTTGTACGCTGATTATTTCTGCCAGGCCCAGGGAAATGTGTGCGAGCGCGCGGGGCCGTGGCTTGGTGACAGGATGTACATGCAAACAGATAGCTTCCATGATGCTCAGAAGTCCTTTTTTCCTGAAGGTGCCGTGCAGCAGCATCTTTGAGTTGTAGGAGAAGACAAGCATGGGGCAGACGGGAAGGAGCCGGCCCCATTGCTCTAGGGCTGGGGTGGGTTGGTGCACAGCGCCCCGCTGAAACGAGGCCCAGAAACACTCCTTCTCAAGCCCTGGATGTAAGGATGTCAAAAATAAACTGTGTAAATATGCCAGAAAGAATGATACTTTCATGTTTTTATGCTAAAAATGGGTAAGGGAATTGTCAGGACTCTTGTGAGCAAAAATGATAATGTATGACATTAAATATTGACTTAAAATATCTGTTTTGCCACCCCTTTCTATTATTTCAGTATGCAGTTGCTTGAAGGTAAAGTATGATTTTTCTGTCCCCTCTGTAATAATATATAATACATCAGAACAGAAGTACATTTTCTACATTTTCTAAGTCTTGTAAAAATCAATCCACTTTCTCTATTCAAACACGGATTAAATATATCCGATCTCGTAGCAATTGTATTTCTGATCTTTTCATTGTTCATTGTTTATGTCATGGAAGTTTTCTGGGAATGTTTTTCGGGCTGAAAACCTGATTGGAAAATTGTGAGATGTGTGGTGTTTATTTTGAGTGTTTAGTAGTATGCTAAGTAATGAAACTTCCATAGTCAAATCTTTAAATTACTAAAGAAGTGATGATGTTGTGGGGATAGTATTTACTGGTAGGATCAGTAATATGCTGTATGTGTTAATAAGAGATATCTTATTAAGAAGAGATATCTTCTGTCTTGCACTGCAAATTGCACAGTTAAGTCAGCAGTGAATGAGTTTTCATGGTAGATATCCTGTATAATGTGTTCAGCTGGGAAATGTGTGTCACAGCCCAGCCAGATATGGACAGAACTTACTTAGCGTATGGTAGATGCAGTTCCTTACCTGATATTTTGTTTACTGAACTGGGTGGTCATAGGAAGTGACTAGGACTTATTCAAAATAACACATTCGACATGCACATGCTCATTATTCTATTTAAAACACAGCACTGAATGCATTCTTGTGCATGATGATATCTTCTCATTCAAATGGTTTCTGCTACTCAGTTGGTTTTAAGGTAATAGTTATTTTTACATAGAGCTGCTTCTGTTGACAAAAATGCTCTACCTTGGCTGTGAGGATGTGTGCCAAGCAACCTTTAGGTTTTACCTGAAATAAGATATTAGGACTTGGAGCTGTGTGTGTGCTGTCTGTGAGCACATGCATACACATGGGCACTGGCATTGTGAAACAATGCAAACACCACAGGCGCAGGCACAGACAGAGAAAGAAAATTATTCTTCTCCTGCTTATTTTCTTGGCACTTGCAGCTTGGTTAGATGTGAGATAGATGAAACATTTGCATCTTCTATCTGCATAATGAGTTCTATACAAAATGATTGCAGCTAATGCAAAAGACAGGGTGGCATGTTTTCAGTTTTAATGGGGACACTCAGAAAACTTCCAATCTTTCTTGACATTTCTTATAGCAAAATAAATGTGGTCTAGGTTGGAGTGTCTATTATGAAAATAAGAGAAGAGCAAGTCAATTATATTTCAATGACTGAATAGCCAGGGGTCCTCATTAAAATGATCAGAAAGGCTGCAGTGTTGCTTTCTTGTATGTAGGCACTGATTAAGTTGTATAAGAATGACATGGCCTTTTTGGGAGAAAAGCAGAGGATGCCGTGGTCTCTGGCCAGCCAGCCAGAAACCGTTGACACTTACAAAAGTGAGATGCACACTCCATCAAGAAAGGGAAGTTACTACTTATGGGGTCATGGACTCCTGATGTATTTAAAAATAGTTGTGGCTGTTTTATTGGGCACAGTCAGAGAAAGCTCTGAATTTGCACTAGGCTGTATGAAAATGCCTGCGGTATGGTGGTGATATGGTATGTTTTCCTTTCCGCTGGCTTCGATGAAGTATACATAGCTTAACAGAATAGTACTATTATTGCAACCTCTCAGGATTTGAACCTTTAAGCAATATTTTAGTTATCTGTTCATTACTATTCATTTCTTAGAATTTAAATTCTTCTTATTTGCCAATTATTTTTTTGGTATAAAATGTTAGGAGAAAAAGGCTTGGTAATTTTTTCCCGGGAGAGACTCTATCCTGAAATGGTAAAAAAAATATTTGCTTAAACCTCCTGAGGGTTTGCAGTCTAAGGAAATACAGTATTGCCTAAGATCTGCTAATCCCAGATCAAGTGGCTGTAGAATTTAAAAAATGTATATTTTCCCTTTCATGTTACTTAACAGACCTTATATATTTATTTAAAAATAATGCTTCTGCAATTATATTTTATACAATTTCACCTCTTTTAATAAGGTGATTGCTATAAAGATATATACTTCTAGTAAGGATTTATATACCTTATGTTTTTTTTTTTTTTTAATTTGGAGAGTGCTGTAGAATGTTAACATTTTACATTTAAGAGTGACATGAAGCAAAACAAATCTTATGTGTTAATTACACTGTCATGGTTTAAGTTTCTTCCCCTTTAAATTGCATCACTGACAGTTTCCAAAGATGAATTGATTAATAAAAGGCAACATTTAATAGTGATCTTATATCTATTAGTACAGTGAAGTTTGAACCAATATTCATCTTCTGCCGAGCTGGAAATACACCTTAGCATTTTCCATTTTTACTATCTGATTCAAGTAAATACTAATGCAACAAATAAAACCAAATAAAATCTCTGCTATTTCTAACTGCAAGTACTAGCTAATCTAAGCTTGTATTCTAAGTCAAATCACATCATACAGTGCTCCATCATTAAAAATGATGTTTCATTATAAAAGAGGACAAATAGAGTTTTATATGTCTGCTCACATTTTGATTAAATCATTTTTAGTCTTAAGAAATCCAATAGCAGGATATACAGCAAGCTAAATACATTAACATATCAGGTACTTAAAACTAATTGGATTTACTAAAATTAGCTAATAATGCAGCTAAATAATGATGCTCTTCATTTTCAATTCAGGAGCTCAGTAATGGACAAGGGAAACTGCAAGTGCTTGCAGTCAGCAATAAAAGAATTGGTAATTTTGCCAATTATTATGTAGCACAAGATGGCTATTTAAAAAGTTTTCATTTTTATTTACATACATGGCATATAAAGAGGCAAAAAAGTGTCTCTGCCTTATTTACTTAAAATGCATGAGTGACTGATTCATTTCCATATAATTTCTGTGATATTTTCAGTCTTTAAATTGTTTTAAATGGAATTCACTCAGTCATTAATTTTTGTTTAGTAGATGAAGAATCTCATTGTATTAAAAAAGTCTGCTTATTTTTCTTTTTACCAGTTAGCAATATGTAATAAAACTATAAAATTCATATGCCCTATTTTTTTTCTTTTGCAGCAGACATAAAATTCATAAATAGCAACCAACTGATGAGTCTGTTTTTGTGTAAGGAGAGATACAATTATTGATGTAGTACCCTGGGTATTAACACATGATTATGGTGCTTAATACTTGAATTTGGTTTGAAACACTTAGATGTCTTTTCTCCCAATGCTTTAGTGGCTGGTTTAATATATCTTTTCAGCAATATGTAGTACTAGAATTCTGTAGTGACTGAAGAAGACAAGTAGACTTATTTTTTGAATAAAACTATGAAAAATTATGAGTCAAAATTTTGAGAGTAAAGATTGAGATTTCTTAGGGTGCTCCGGTTTTGCTCTTAGCATAGGTGAACAAATTGAAAATATTCTTCAGAGTGATTGGGGAGATATTTTTAAGAACTTTGCCATTCATCTCTAATTTACTTCCCTAAATTTATGATTTGTGTGTATTTTTTTTAATGAAAGCAAAGAACAAAAGTACTACAGGTCTTTGAATGTAATTAGTGCTATAGCCACTGCTCTCTGAAAGTGAATCAACAGCAGCAGACCACAGATGTCAGGTATGCAGGCTGCTCATCTGACTGATAAGCCCTTCCAGACTGCTTATAGTCATCTAAAAAATCACCTTGGGTTTGATGTTTCTGAAGGGAAACATATTCCATAAGGAGGATATGGTTGTACTCTGTATGTAGAATTTTCAAGAGCAATTTGCCTTCTTTCAGAAGCAGAATTTCCTACATGACCTACTCAGTTCTCTACAGACATGCTTGAAAGAAAAAGAGGTTTGCAGGAAACGTTTTGTGTCATTATCTGTTTCTTTATTTAAACCTTATTTTTTCTAGCAAGAAATGTAATTCAGTGCTTGCATCATGAGAAGTGTGGTCTGAGTGTTTAACAGGTTTAAGCAAGATTAAGAGATTGAAGTTGAGAACAAGTTACTGTATGTGAATTCAAATGCAAAATATCCTCATTAGAATAATTCACAGGAAATTCAGCCCCACTGCTGTGGAATCAGAACTGGCCAAACACGGCCTAATGTCAGCAATGAACTCTACTTTAACCAGCCTTCCAGCCTGGGTATCGTCAGAGTAATTGGTCTTTTAGTTGATTTGACTAACTGACAGCCAAGCCACTAATAATTACCTGTGGCAGCATTTATATATTTTTTTCTTTTACACTGCAGCACAACATCAATGAATGTATTTTAAATATTCATGGGAGTTGAATGTTTCGATTATAATTTAAATAATTATTTATGGAAATATAATTGCATGTCTGTGCCTACAATGGAGAGATTCTGTAATTTGATTAAAGAGAGAACAACAGCATATCTGCCCATCTAATTTTGTGGTTAAACTATTCATGACTTATAATAATATATTAATTTTGTCAATTTGTTAGGGTATCATTTCAACTTTTTGACAAGCTTTCATCTTTATTTAGCTGAATTCAGGCTCAAGACAGTGCTTACTTAATAACTTATGCTTTATGAAGCTCTTCAAGAGCATGATATTCTCACAACCATCCACAATTTCCTTACGTTGTGCCGTTGGGGCTCTTTAACATAGCATATTTCTGTGTGAATGATATACATAAATATAAAGCATATGCATGTTTGTATGGCCTCAGCAGAGTAGAAATGTGCTGCAAAGACTTCCAAGACTCACATATGCTGGAGAACTTATTTCTGAGGTAAGCTAGAGACAAGGACCCACTAAAACCTAAATTGATACTGGTCTAGGTTCCTGTGCAAAATAGTGGTTTGAGTACTGTGTTTTGCTCTTTACTAAGGAGATGTATTTGCTTATAGGCATTATTATGGAATATTTTAGTGATGAATGAATAGAAAATAATAGACTGGTTAAAAAACCACAATGTTTTAAAATTTAAACTATTTAAAATTACTTAAATTTCCAAATAGTATGTTTTGGTTATGGAACTAGAGATAGAATTTTAAATATAATGTTTTCATTTCTGAAATATTTCTAGTATGTCTATTTATCTCTTGAGCTACCTATAATTTGCCTTCTACTGGAAAAAGAGCATATATTTTTCCTGTACACCTTTGTGCTATCCTTCTATTCTATTGTCCCATTTTTAGAACTAGTGAAATGTAGTGATATTGGATCATTACTTGTTTGCCATGTCTGAATAAAATGTCAAACTACTTATTTCCTAATACTGGTTCACAAGTGGTAAAAGTGTTTATAATTCTAAGGTATAACTATACAAATTGCCAATATCTTAAATATTTTAGTGTTTAAAAATATTCTCTGAAGTTTCTTTTCAGTAGTATTTTGTTACTCCTAAGAGTATGTTGTTATATTTTAATTACAAATATTGATTAGTTGATTATATTAAGAAGTGAAATTTTGTTGAAAAGTTGAATGAGATATTTAGGATAAATGAGGAAAATTATTACCATATATTTTAGTGTTATGTGGAAATATATAAAAAAAATGGACTGGAAAACCATAGGTACTTTATCTTGGAGATATTTCAAAATCTAAGATGAAGACTGTTAAAACTGTTCCAGTTACTGAAAACAGCAACTGAAAATATATTTAATATGCACAAGTGTGCATAGATTGCTTCAGTGTTTAGTTTGATGTATAATAATTATTTTTATCTACTAATATTTATTTATTCAAAGTCAGAGAAATGCTGCTATTGAATAAGTATAATTCAGGCATAAAAGCTTTGTTTTTCTATCAATGCATTTCAAAAGAAGCCTGATTACATTGTCCTTATAATAAATATTTCACAAACTTTCTTGATCTATAAAACTTTAAATGGAAAAAAATAATTTCAATTATATGATAGCTTTAGTATAGGAGAGGTTGTGTGTGTTTTATTTGGTTAATCTATTTGATTGGCCCAGCCTGTCATTACAAGTTTCTGAGGGTAAGTTATAAGATATCTTCTAGCATGTATGAATATGAGAAGTCTGTGTTTTTCCCATTAATTTCAGAGTATTCTTTCAAAAATATTAATAAATAAATATTTTACACATTTTTATAGAAGAGAAAGTTATTTAATCTTTCAGTGTTTTCAAAGAACAATTCATTATAAACTTACATCTTATCCAAATGAACTTACACCAGAGTGAAATGGCAAAGTTATAGCTCAGTTACCTAGATAAGAAATGAAATAAAAGCATTATCTTTTCAGTATATTCACATTTCAGTGATAAATAATTTTAACTAGATGTATAAAGAGAGTACATCCAGACACATAATAACTACAATATCATAATCTAATTTTGATGTATTGTCTCATTGTCGCTAAAACATAAATTACACCTTAGATACTCAGAAGGTCAAAAATTAGAATTAGTCATGAAATATGTAGGTGTTTTCAAATAATTACTGCAAATGTGATTTTTAACTAAAAAACGACAGAAATGCCTTACTGCCAATGGTACTTGACTTTTTATTATCCACTCAGAAGAAAACCCCAAGATAGCTGTTGGCTGAACAGAGACCATTGTAGTAAAATTTAATTCAAGTGTATGATGTAAAAATGAGAGAATCTTTAAAATAAAATTCAGGTAACTCACCTGAGTTTGTTAAAAGTAAGCATATGTTTGCAGGTCTGTTGTTGACATTACTGAATAATTCTAGTAGTTTTCAATTAAAGTCAGAAATAGAGCTTGTACAAGCAGCCTGTTCAAAGCCATTTGCAAAGGTTATTTAGAGTGTTTTGTACTCTGAATGGTGGGTGGAAATGGGCTAAGAAATGCTTAGTGAAATATCAAATAGGTAAATTCTTCTTTCAGTTATTACTGTTGGGCTTTTTACACATAAGTAATTACTTACGTTCAACACAGAGCCCTGCTGTTTTCCTGGGATTCCTGCTAGCAAGAGCAAAATATGGATTATGATACTTAATGTGTATGTTAATTACTTCAGCTTTCAGCCTCCAAAACATTTATCACTTTATTTCTTCATTTCAGTTCCTGTAATTCAGGAATAGTCAATTCCTGTAATTCAGGCTGGTCAATCCACCAGCCACATATACATTTCAATCTATCTGCCATCCTTCAGCTGCTTAGCTAAAAACTTGGTATTCATGCAAATCAAAAAATATTCCAGTTTCCACATTTGCCAGGATTCTCAGAAAATTTACTTCACATGTAAATAATATTCTTTTCTACTTTCTCAGTACAGGGGACTTTATAAAGTCAGGGTCAATTTATGGATACTAAAATCTCCACCCCTGCCGTGGCTCTATTTCATTGTAATTCTTTGGAAAGCTTCCTCATATCACCTTCAAAGTAAAATATAGATTTTGAGAAATAGACCTTGAGTATGAATAGATTTGAGCTGTTGGATGAATGGACAAAACAAGAGTGAAGTGACTAAAGGAGTCGCTGGAAAACAAGAACAACTGTGAAAATTATCTCAAGACAGCATGCAGCTCATAATTGTTGATGTCCTAACTAAAGAAGGTGCAGCAGCAAAATGCAATGCCCATATTGTACATTACTTTCTTCAGTCTTACAAACCTTAATTTGGGAAAGGGAGGCTCAGTAGGAAAATAAGTTTCTAAGGAACCCTAAAATGTTTGGCTATAATTTGGACTAAGAAGGAGATAAGGATCTCTGCTTCAAAAAAAAAAAAAAAAAAAACAAACCAAAAAACAAAGCAGCCCTTTAACCAGTGTTTTGGCACTTATTTAAATTTAAAAATCTTTTCTGACAGGAGTACAAGGCTGGGAGAAAGAAAATGAACTTCAGAATAATATTTTTTTTGGAGATTTTCCTGTTACATGAAATTCTTTTGCTTTAATTAGTTAACTATTATGTTGCCTGAATTTTTCTTTCTTCAAGAACATATGTTGTGCACCTGGAAAACAACAGATATTTAAGAAAGCTGTCTTGGCAGATCAGCTACATTCGTGTCATATAGGACTTCCTAAACAGCTTGGATTGTAAAGGCCTTTGTAAGCAACTGAAGCTTTCAGAAATGAAGAATCAAAAGATGTTTGGTGATAGTTTCTGATTAATGTTATTTAAAAGTAAAGAAATTTATATTAAATGGCTGGTTATATATAAAATAAACCAGAGGAAATATCTGCAATGTCTCAGGCTACTGAATTGGCTTATTATGATGGTGAATTTGGGTGTGGTGGGAATGCCATTTCTGGTCCTCTGAACAATGTCCCTGTCCCTGTTCAAGGTCAGCTGGAAATCTCCTTGCCCATGTCTCAGCTCCCAGAGCTCTTGGTGAGAGCAATTTCTACCCTGCTAATGACCTGGTGAGAGCAGGTGGTCACACACCAGCTCTAGGACCCGTCTCTTCTCTCTGAACATCCCTACCCTCGGATTTCTGTAGGGATCTGTACTGCCCTGCCTCCACTACCTCAGGAAAAAGCAGGAGCCATGATGTAGTTCCCAGCTGTAGCAGGTGACTTGCACAATTCTTCCATCACCAGTGCACCTGCTGTCACTGGCATGAGGACATTGTGTCTGTAAGAAAGCAATTCTTGAACAGAAAACACCTGGGTCAGCTGGGCACAAAAGCAATGGAGATATGCTTCTCTTTATGGTTGATAAAGAAAGACATTCTGAAGAATAAACTACATAGCTATGCCACAGTCTCACTTTTTTTTTTTTTCCCTTTTTTTCATTCCTTTTAAAATATGCTGATTATCAGGCTTTTTTGAAGACTGCTTGATATTTTGCTAAATACAGCCTGATAAAAATGGGCAAATTCTGCAAAAGAACATGGGAGCATCTGTGTTTCTCTAGTTAGTGTCTTGTTTATGAGAGTAACAACAGAGGGTACTGTGGGACTGTGGGAGGAGTGTAAGTACAGGGTAGTCCTTCTCCCAAAATTTTATTTTCCCTCAAGAAGTAATTGAAAACCATCTTTTTTTTCTTTTTTTTTTTTTTTTTTAAATCCTATCTGCAGGCTTGGAAACATAATGTCTTCCTCTCCAATTTAGATGTAGCAATATCTGTCAGTGCAAGGCCAGATTGTTTTGGTTGACTGCATCAGCAGTTACACGTGAAGACAAGCCACACATTTCAGAGAGACCGGAAGTGTCTGCCTGTTGTAATCTTAGTTCAAAAGCTCCATACCTTCTCGGTGATTTCTCATGGGGATCTCCTCACAGCACTGACTCCTTCTTCACAGCACAGCCAACAAACGCCAACACTCTCCTCACCCAGCTAACCCACTCTTCTGTAGCAATCATCATTCTTGGACTCAGCTGTGGCCTATTAAGGGCAGGCCTGTTCCTAATCTTTGGTGATCAATACAGCTGCCACTCCTCAGGTGTGAGATTACCTTTGCACTATCTTTATTTTCTTACATTCTAGCCCTCCATATCTGCCTGCCTAAGACTGGGGGGAAACCTCTGCATGAGAGTGTCCCCTGCCTTCCATTTCTGATGTGGATGTTGAATACTTTGGTGCATGTGGCCAGTGAATGGAGCTGTGAACACCCAATAGTGTTGGATGGATCCAGGATGGCCAAGCAGGTGCTGTGAAAATTACTGAACTCTTGGCAGCTTCAAAACTCCCTTCAAAACTCCTGCCAAGGACTGTACAATTTACTGTTTGAGCTGTCAATCTGCAATGTGTGTCTTAGCCTGTCAGCCACTCAGAGCACAAAAATTCTCCACTGAGTCAGAGCAAAGACCCATTTACCATAGTTCTTTTCAGTTGTAATTTATCTGGATAAGAGGGTGAGGAAATTGGGTACAGTGTTATTGTCCCATGGAATTCTTCATTCTTCATTCTTCAGTGGTTTGTAGTTCAGAGAGTGCCAGAAACCCAGAAATAACATTTAAGAATAAATCATAAACTACTCCAAATGGATTTGATTGATGGATTTATTTTTCTAAATTGCTAAATTGCATCTTGCAGCAGGGATTTCCATAGCTTTAGAGTTAATTTTGTAAAGATCTTTTAGTTTTGAATTTTCTAGCTGTGATTTTATGTGATGTTTTTGAATTGAAAAAGGCAAACCCCTACTGTTCCCAATTGACTTAGATTGCTTATACTTTTTTACCCTTCAGTAATTTCTCTTTTAATTTTCTCTTTTGGAATCTGTAGAATCTTAGTTCAGTTTTTCCTCCCAGAGAAGCTGTTACATTTTGTTGTTTGTCCTCTTTTGATCCATCTATTTGTTTGATTTTCTCTCTGTAGCTTTACCAGTCCTTCTACACTCTTTTGCTACCTGGGATAACAGCACAGAATCCATTAATGATGTGAATAATTAATTTATAAATTGGCTGAATAATCACTCTGTTTTCTAATCCTTTCTTATTAATTCAATTTTTCAAATTAATTTAAAAATTTCTACTTAGTATTAAGCATTTTTTTGACAGAACTATTTGTTATAATCATTTTCTAAGAGGTACCAGCAAGATCAAATTTGTTAAAAACACAAAACATTTCCTAATGTAATTAGGAAGTTCAAGTTTATGGATGCAGAGGACACAGGACATTTCACTGTATTATTGTTTAAAACAATAATATGGGATAATTCCTTGGTGAGAATTCCACTGTGGTGAGTTATGACTTGATGAGCTGGTAATGAAAAACACTCGTTAAATAAAATACTTGTGAATCCTTGTTCACAGGATGAAACAATTCACTCATGGCAAGGCCACCAGAATATGAGGTGCAGATTTGGTAATAACTTTTGCAGCTGTTTGTCACAGTGTTTAAGAACCCTTAATACACCTGCAGAAACTGACCCTAAGCTGGAAGATTAAGCCAGTTTCTTAAAAACTTTTAAAGTTGCTTTTTTAACATAATAAAGGAAAGGTATGCCTACACAGTTGGAAGGGATGAAATTTGCCACCTGTGATAAAAGTTCTGTGTTGAGCCTTCAAGATTTGCATTTCTGGAATTTTACTAAGTTCAATTCTTTTGTATTTTCTGTGGCTATGTGAAACATTAAGAATCACAAGCAGTAGCAAAAGGAATATTTTAAGTGTTTATTAAAGTATGCATGACAGAGCAAAGGGATTTGTGTAGTGTATGGTCTAAAAAAATTATGGAACTCATCTACAGTGTAAGTGGCATAAATTCCTATTAAAAGGGGATACTGTAGATGAATAAAAAGTTGTTGATTTGACCTGTGTAGTACAGCCCTATGGAAGGAAGACAAATAAAGAAATTGCTGATGTGGAATTTACGTAATTTCTAAATTTCAGTTTACAGTTACGGAAACTTCTGGTTTTCAAAATGTGTTTCATGGTAGTCTAAAAGAGCTTTTTTCTTCAAACTATAAACAAGGATGAAATTATCTTCTGCCTGATTGCTTGAAGATCTTTGTTCGTCAGGTTTCCTCAGCTTGTTAGGTCTGCATGCCAATACCTTGATTGAAACCCTTGATATTTTTATTCCACAATGTTATTTAGATGGTATAAAAGAATGTCAATGATCTCTTACTTTTTACATTGCTCCTATAAGAATAAGAA
This sequence comes from Melospiza georgiana, assembly GCF_028018845.1. Lineage (NCBI taxonomy): Eukaryota > Metazoa > Chordata > Aves > Passeriformes > Passerellidae > Melospiza > Melospiza georgiana. The sequence continues at coordinate 9,461,906 of NC_080432.1, read as the reverse complement.
TTTACTTTTCAGTAATTTGCAAAGATGAGTACTTTGACTGAAATCAGTATTTATAAAAATATAGTATTGTTTGAATAACCTGAGCTCTAAATTTCTAAAACCAGTTCATTTTTTTGCTCATATCTGGACAATATTTTTTTATTAGTTTTGATGATGAAAAATATTTTGGAAGCTATTTATTTTCAGAAATATTTCCTCTTCCTCTTATTATTTTTTAAAATTCTTGAGTACTGTCTGATTACTCCTTATGCTCAGAAAGACATAACACACCAAAGAGATAAAAAAGCCTCCCTGGACCAGTAAACTTATTCCAGGGAAATTCAGGCTACAAAACCAAGTTATTTTCAATGCTCTCCACTTCTCTGAAACTTTCTTAAAGATCCAGGTAATGCTGACTTTGCATCAACTATTTAATTGATTTCTGTTATAGATGAGTATTATTTCCTTAATATTTAGCTTAAGTTCTTGCTCTTGCTTTAAGACAGCAATATGAAAGACACTGTTCCAGACCTTGCCTTCTCTTCAGAGATGAGGAAGCAAGGTGTTTGAAGGAGGAGGATATTAGGAAAAGAGAAAAGTGTACAAAACTTGAGGGCTCTTGGTAAGCTTTAGGAAAAACTGAAGTTCTCTGTCTGCAGCAATATTTTTCTTGACTTCTTGGAAACTTTATTCTCTCAAAGAATTAATAAGATATAGTTACATAGAAATTCTGTTCAGTATATCTTTAATGATTAACAAATTTGTGACTTTTTTTAAAAGTGCAAAGTGGTCAGTCTATTATACCAGGCTGCAGACGTGTCACTTTAATGATATCTTTAGACTTTGGAAACAAAATTACACAGCAGAAGGATGACACATACGGAGCTGAGCACAGAACAGTGGCTCAGTAAAGTCATGACCACATGATCTGCCAGAAGCTGACCTCATTTCTGAATGCTTTTAAATTATATGAATAGTTTTGAAAGGAATTTGGAAAAATAGCTATATGCATATTCAATTTCTCTTGCCTTTTATTTTCTACATGCTTTATATTTTTACTGATTCTATTTTTTTCTTAAATGAACTGCCATGCATTATATTTTAGAGAAATCAGTTGCAATTGTTGGTCTTTAGATGATGTGAGCTACTGTTAAATCACACATTTTTTGTGCCCATAATGTCATCATGTAAATGATAACATAACTCTTAGATCTATTAATATAGTGAGCAAGACATCTCCATTTAAAAATAAAATAAAATTTTCTGCTTGTATATTTATATTTTCTGGGGAAGAAGTAACAGCTATCTTCCCATTAGTTTATGACTTTCCTCTTTTCTACTGTGAAATCCAAACAGCCATAACACATAGCCATAATTGGAGAATATTCAGGGTCCAAGTGGAATCTATGTCCTGCTCCTTCTAAATTTAGATTAAAAAACACAGCTGCAGGAAGGGGTTTTTCCACCTTTGGGCTATTCAGCAAACCTTTGTTATCTCAGTAGCATTGATAGATGCAAGTTAAAGGGAATGTAACACGCTATAAAGAAAATATTCAAAATCCTAAATGAAGGAAATAGTTACTTAGAACAGCTTTCAGCTGACTTTTGTATGTCAGATTGCTTGGTTCTTGTCTTAGTGTTTTGAAGAATGTTTCTGGATGAAGCAGAGCCCAAGTCACTGACCTTGAATCAAAGCACAAGGGAGAGGAACTACACCTCTTCCCACTGCCCTGCCTTTTTCCTTGTGCCTGCAGCCCCAGCCCAGCACCCACTGTGCTCCCAGCAAAATCCAAAAAAATCCACACTTACACCAGTCTCTCCTCACTCTCTTTGGCATCTTTTGCTTGCCACTATAAAAGGAATAAAGGAGGGAAGGGCACACTCTCATGTGGGTGCTGCCTCTACCTGCTGACCTCAGGGAGAATTTCCTAATGCTGCCATGAGCCACTTTCCTATTGATCCATCTGCACTGCCAGGCAATGCTAAAAAGCTGATTAAATCTCCATGTCATACCTAGATTGGAAAAATTGACAAATTCCAACTCCCATATATGGGTAAGGCTGAGGCCTTTAGTAGGATTCCATCTCATTCAATACTTTGGAGAGGAAAGGTAGGAAATAAAATTCATTGGAGATCTTCAGGAATGTTAAAGTGCATTAGAAACAGAATTAAAGGTAATTATAATCTGTGCTTCTCATTTCACTCACCTATCTTAAAGTCCAGACTGTCATGTTGTACAACCTGCTGAAGGCAGATGGTAGTGTTGACCTGGAACACAAACAGCCCAACTTTTTTTATGGTTTAACAAATAAGGAAAAAACACTTGAGAAAAATTAAAAGCAGTCATGAAAATTCACATTTCTCTAGTCAACATAAATAGCTTTTTTCTTTTATCCTTTGTGATTGTGTCTTTGCAAGTACTTACACCTGCTTGCAGAGATTTTTTTGGTAATATATGGTGGAGACAGCTGGGACTAGCAAAAGCCTAGATTGAATGATTAAATTAAATCCTTTAAAAAGATAAAGAACTGTCTGGGGTTAATGGCATGTCTGGAAAAGGAGTCTTTCCATGTTGTGGCCTGCCATTCCAAGTTGCTGGTTTTTGCTTCTACCTTCTTGCAGCTTCAGTTCAGACAAACCTATTTCTGTGCCACCAAAACTGTTCGGTGAATTATTTCTGATTTCCCGTTTTACTGGTTTTGGCTGGGATAAAGTTAATTTTCCTTACAGCACTTCCAACAGGGCTGTGTTTGCACAGAGTTGGGTCTTTTCTGTTTCTGCAGCTGTCCTGACAATGAGTATGCTGGGAAGGGAACATTGTTGGGAGAGCTGGCCCCAGCTGACCAAAGGGACATTCCATCCAGCATGGTGTTATGCTCAGCATAAACAGCTGGGGGAAGAAGGAGAATGAGAGGGACTTTCACAGTGGTGGATTTTGTCTCTCCAAGTCTAGAAGGAAGCTAGGTGATCTTGAAGATCCCTTCCAACCCAAACCATTCTATGATTCTGTGATTACATGTGATGGAGACCCTGATTTCCTGGGGATGGATGAATGAATTCCTTGTTTTTCTTTGCTTGCATGTGCAGCTCTTGCTTTACCTGGTAAACTGTCTTTCTCTCAACCCATGAGTTTTCTCATCTTTACACTTTTGATGCTCTCCTCCATCCCACTGCAGGGAGTGAGCAGGCAGCTGTCTGAGGCAGAGTTTCCAGATGGGGTTAGACCACAATACCTTTTAAATGCATCATAAAAACCTCATGGAAAACAGGCAAAGAAACCAACAAAAACATGTGCAAGTTTCCTCCTTCCCAAACCAGGCTCAAAATGGTGTTCTTAAATGTGCTGAGCCAAAGGAATGAGTGAGGTGCTCAGGGAAAACAGTTCTTTGCAGGCAAGTCTGATTGATATTATTCATCCAAACCCATAAGTTAACCAGGCAAGCGACTCATTAGCTATCACAGAGGAAGCTTTTCTTCCTGCTCGTACAGAACAAGTGCCTGGGGTAGAAAATGCAAAGACAGCAGCTGGAGTCACCCTTGGGCTGTGTGGGCTGGTGCTGTGTGTTCTTCTCTCGTGGAGCCCTATGAATCTGCTTATCATTGCTTACTCGTAGTCTGTCAGGAGCATTAGAAAGCCACAGAAAGAAAAGTTCAGCTGGTGGGGGCAGTCCAAAGCGTGTGGGTTTGCTATGGGAATTCATGTTCATCCCAGCCAAGCAGGAATGATAACGAATTGCCTCATGCCCTCCATGGCTGTTAAAAGCAAAAGAAAATGACTCTTTTGATATAAGATGGTTGCAATGTATCAACCATGCTATAAAAACAATGTAGACCCTTCCCTGGAGGTCTCACTTATCTGTAACCTCCTTCTGTATGTTTGTATGACCCAAGAGGCTATATTTATATCTTATTGACACTCTCTATAAGGTGTTCCTTTCTATCAGAAGAAATATTATCTATATGGAAGCCTCTTCAGCCTCATCCTTTGTGCAATTTTGCAGAGGTTCTGAAGGGTATTTTGTGTAATTGTGACAACTTCAGAGCTTCCTTCTCATACCTGAGGGGATGCATTGCACTTTTAATGCTAGGAGCACGGTGTTTCTTCATCTGCATTCTCTGATTAAAAAAACCCCAACATGTTCTTAAATAGCATTCAAATGATTCCTTGCAAATTTAGATGTGAATTGCGGCATCTTTAAATTTAGTGTCAGCTTCCATTTAAAGGTTTTAAATAATCTTAAAAACTTCAGTAAAATTAACGGCACAGCATTTTTTTTTTCAGTTAGGCGTTACTCGTGTTCAGTTCCCCGGGTTGGGGGAGTGACAATGCTCTCCTGGAAATCTAAAAAGACCTCTACCTCCAAAATTGGTTGCAAAACCAACAAAGCACATCAGTGTTAGAAGCTGAGCGTACCTGGAACAGAAGAAACTTCCTCTGAAACTTCCTCTGATTCCATCCCCAAATGCAGCAGCATAAAGAACATTTTTGCTTCACTAAAATTCTGTTTCAGAGTTTCCATCTTAACTCACAGAAGATTCTCTTAAGTTGTCACAAAAGACAGATCTGGTCACGTTTGCATTATTTTACTGTATCCAGATGATCATCTAGGATTTAATATGCTCCAAAGGAATCCCATGCTTCTTCCCTTAAGCCACTCTGATACCCTCTCATCTTTATTAAATAAGCCACTCTTATTAAAGATGGCATTATATATATGGTTCAAAGGTGAATATTCAGAAATTACATTTTTCAATTGTTTCTGTGGTAAAAATTTGATACAGAAATAAAAAATATTCTGCTGACCTTTGACAGTAAATTTGAATGGATGACAAGGTGTGAAGTTTGGGTATTTTAAAGCAGACACACTCTCTTAATTATTTTCCAAACAGCAAACTAGCAGCTAGGTTTTGAGTAATTAGATTTTGTAAGGTTTTGTATAGACAGGTGTTCATAGTGTGGGGGCTACAGGGGTGGCCTCTTTAGAAGCTTCCAGGAGGATTGTGTATGGGAATAATTCAGTGAGGTGTTTTTGGCAACTCAGACAAGCCTCCTTCATCCTGAGGGAGTCTGTACTCCATTGGTCCAGTTCTGGGTTCCTCACTTAATTAAAAAGTGAATGGTTCTTTGAAAAAAATGTGAGATTTACACTTTGTATAGGTATGAGAATTTTTGACTCGCTTTTGACATGTAGTCCATTGAGGAGGACACATTTATTGTCAATGATCAAATAACCCTTTGTATTAGTTTATCTTATTGCTTTATAATGATTGAGCTCACCATGCCGTTTCTTTAGTGAATAAACTGATATCGTGCTGTTATCACCATTGCTTTGTCAGAAATGGTGATGTAGATCACAGGCAGAAGGATTCCCAGGTCTGCTTACTCTAACATAATCAGAATGGACAAGAGGAAATACCTGACTGAAGGAAACAGATTGTCAGAAGTCTTCAAGAGCCAAGAGTATTCATTGATTTGTGTTGCAAACCAAATGTAGGATTCTGCAGGTGGAAATCTTCTGAAAATCTGGCATTTTCTTGCATATTTCTCTTGCTTACAATGGAATTTGAGTTGTCTTCTTTTGCTTTTTCTCCCATCTTTCTTTCCAGCTGTTTATTTTCAAAGAGATTTTGACTTTGCTGTTAAACCATCTTGTTCCACTCTGGTGTAAGACTACATCAGCTGGAACACTGTTCCTTTTCGAACTTCTTAAGCACTCTGGTAATCCAAATATTATATAATAAAACCTTAAAGACCTTAATTGTTATTCCTGAGGCCTGACAGCATTCTCTACCCAATCCAATGGTTTAAATGAAGAAAGGTGAAAGTAACTCCCACAAAGCACTGGAAATGTTAGCTTTAGCTCAGACATCACATTACCACACACCATCTTACACTCTGAAAAAGGCAAGGAGAATTATACAGGCTACATACATCTTTTTACTCTAATTTCCAATTAAATTTGATTTGACCTTCCTGGCAGTTGTAAAAATAGTGACTTAGGCCACATAGTTCAATCAGGAAACAATGCTGTAATGAACTGTTAATTCTTTTAATGAATTTAACTACTTTAAGTCAAAATGAATATGGCAATATGATGTCCACATGCAAGCACATGCGTGGAAAGCTGATGAAGTCTATTCTCAGATTTGCCAGCTATTATCCTCAATTTGCATTTGGCTATAGTAATCCAGTTCCAACTATATCAATGTCTGTCAAGCCATCTTGCTTTACAGTTGATATAGCACTAGCTCCATGTTTAGTACGGAGTTAATATATCCTGGATAATAAGGATTTTGTTTGTGTCTGATTTACTATCCTGTCCCATCAATGTTTTTCATGGCTGTTTAGCTTGACTAATGACTTCCAAATGACCACAGAAGACAGAAGTCTCCCTGGGTGTCGCAAAGTGTGTGTGGGGTTAATTTCAAAAAGCCTGTCTGAATTGCATTAATGCAACTGTTTAACCTGTGTGCATGCTCAGGACAAAATGTGTTCAAGCAAAAGGTGGTAACAATAAATAGGATTTAAAATTGAAGTTTTATTGCTTTTTGGAAATGAAGTTAAGCTAATGGAATTTTTATTTTTTTCTCCAGGTCCAAAATTGGAAAACTGCTGGCAGTGTCATCCAGATTTGGTTTGGTACAACCTGCTATCCAGTCTTCTTGGGAGGAAATCCTTTATAATATTTTTATTTCTTTCGTACATATATCACAAACCCAAATGACTGCTCTGTGTTTTAATTTATTTTTTGTGATCCTATTTATTCTGATATTTTAATTATGATTTAATTAATTTTGCAGTGTTCTGCATTAATTTTGGTGTTTTTTTACTATTACTATAAGGTATATGCAGCCTGAGGAGAGGATTATTATTAGTGGACCTTGTTTGCACAGAAGAATCAACAAAATCTATAATTCTGGTGCATGGACACAGTGGTATTAGATTTATGTTGAGCATTGTCAGTAAATTCCCAAGGTATTCTGCAGTTTGGCTATAAAAATTTGTAGCCAGTCTAGGAATGAGAAAAGACATCATTGAGTTTTTGTATTTTTTTTTCTTTTTTTAGATAAAGTTTTAGATGAAGCAGGCATGCAGTTTAAACACTGACTCCTCAGTACTGGAATTTTTTATACCTTTGTTAAAACCTAGAAAATGCTGTGGTCATTAATTAGAAGACAGTTTTTTTTCCCACTGGTGAAAGTGAGCTTCAGGGTCTTTTTTTTTTAGTTAGTTTTCTATTTGTAGGACATTAGATCTAAAAGATATCAATATTTTAGCCCATATCTTTTGAGAATTAATAATTTTGATGCAGTATTACGCATTTGTCACCTAAATCTTGTTGCTTGCCAAGACTGCATTCTTAATGTCAAGGTTTCAATATTAAATATAGATTAATTTTGTCAATTGTGATGTTGACAAATTTAATTGACCGTAATTGTCAAAATTGCTGGTCATTAATTTATTCTCAGATTTTCTGTGTGAAAATATAAACCTGCAAAAGTGTCATTGTCAATTATGGTCCATTTGAAGTGACCTAATTAGCATTGTGTGATGAACCAACACATGGAAAAGCAAATGGGAGGACATGGTAGGGAGATAATTGAATGTGACATGAATACTAATACTGACTTTATACTATTTGAATCATTAAAACACTGTCCAATGAAAAGTACTTAATTTAATTTCATGTTTTTATTTTCTGGAACTGCACAGAAGGATAATGAGGAACACCTGAATTCTTTCCACTGGAACAAACATTTGGCAGGACAAATGGAATAACCGAAATAAAAATGGTACCCCAATTTTATTTTCAGCAATGAGAAAGCTGGCCAATATTCTTTAGGATTCTGACTTCCTGCCTTATTTTGCAGCATTTTCCAGACACAAGCCATTCCTGGAAAGGAAATAGTTGGTTACAGACTCATTTTGCACAGGTGAGTGGGCACCAAGAGAGGAGGAAATCTGGAAGTCATGCCATGCTGCCGTATCCTCTTATCACTAATGCCATGAACCTTAAATTATTGTACCAATAGTCAACTGCAAGAGCTCAGCATTTCTTTAAACCTTATTAAATAGCAGGTCACTGCCAGTGAAGCCCCTGAATTCACTGTTTGGTTTTGTCTCTTTGTGTGAGCTGTGTTCAAGGCTGGGTCTGTCTGGCATCAGTGTTCAAGAGCCAGACCCATATAGTCCTCCCTACTACTGAATTTGTAAAGAGAAAAGGGACAACCATTTTTGGAGGCTTTTATTCTTGTTGGAGTCATGGAACTCCAATAAATGTAATGATTGCTGCAAAGGCAATGTCTCCTGCTGGGTGAATACTGGCTGGACGCTGGGTGCTGGGTGTGCAAAGCCTTTAAGGAACCTTTCAGACTCTGACTTGAAACTGCATTTTCACTCTGTGCTGCAGGAAGGGGAAGTACCCTCTGGGATGAGGAGTGTGCAAAGTCAGGAGCACAGGGAGTGCAGAAGTTAAAAGACTGAAGGAGACTCAGAGGAGAAACAAGAAAAAATAAGACAGGACATGAACAGAAAGGTCTTACTGTATTGAACTTAAAGCCCTTCTACTAAAAAAGTGTGTTAAAAATGCTTATAGAGGAACAGAGGGAAATTCCTTAAACTGCTTTTGAATAGACATATTTAGAGCAAACATCACTGTTTTCCTTCTACTTCACTTGGAGAACTTGCCCCTGTAGATTTGATGCTTGTTACACATATTTGATGTTTAAAAAAATCTAAGTTGCATTTGCACATGGCTTTGAAAAATTCAGTGTTATGAGCCACACACTAACAGAACTAGAAATCCTATGCATCCACTTAAGGCCTCTGCTTATAAGGAGGAAAATATAGAAAACACTCTTTATATGCATAGCTTTTGTACAAATATTGAAATTAAACTTGGGTTTAACTGCAAGGTTTGATTACTAAATTGTTTATTCTGCCTAACACACATAGCTGTCATATCTCTGATACACCAAAGCCAGAACCATTTATTCTGCAAAAGGTTTTTCTGAGAACTAATTATAACATCAAGTGGGGTGGTGCTCAAAATAGAATGAATGAGAAATAATGAGAAAAACGAATCCAATAATTATTTAAAGTAGTGGGTGTTAGCTTCTCCTCTGATCCTGTGGTGGTGGTAGCTGGGAGTAGCTTCAAAGTAACAATACACATGCAGACATTGAGGACATTTGTATTCTCCTGTTCACAATTTACTGCATTACAAAAATCTGGTAGATTTAGTCTGTTTTTCAATTAGACTAGCCACTTACACACGTAGTGCAAAGCTCTCTGTACTGTTGTACTGGTCAACAAAAGACAATGATTAAATTCTGAAAAAGCACCAGATGAAACTGCTACTACAATAGGCATCAGTAATCAGAGGCATAATCACGTTCTGCTGGAAATCTGTAGCTGTAGAATGAACAGAAATACATGCTCAGCTTTGAAGTCCATTTTCATGCAAAGATCAAATAGCTGTCATATTTATTCCTCAGTTTTGAAGTGTAAATTTAAACCAATTCAGAGACAAGGAGTTATTTACTGTTCCTCTGTGGAGCTAGCATTGTCCAGAAAAAGTGACAAAAGTATTTCTCTGCAATTTTGGGGACAAGCACATTTGATGTGAGAAAAAGACACCAAGGTGATTGTTTTACAGGTGTTTTATGGCATGGTATATTCCTGGAGCACTGAGCTGGTGGTTTCAGGGTTTCTAGTGCCCGTGTAGTTCAGTGCACATATTTGATTGAATGGACTTATGATGGAACTCCCTGACCTGAAGCTCAAGCATATAATTGTGAGCATGCATTTAATAAGTCCAGGTCCAAAAAGCCTGCAAACCACTGCACCAAACACCCCTACAGCTCTCTTAGCTGCCAGCCTTCTCTGGTTGCATTCTCATTTCCTGCACAGCTGCATTCACGTTGCTCAGGTTCTGCAGTGCACAGAAGCATTTCTCAGCTACAAATATGGCATAAGGGCAGATGGATGAGGCAAATGGGGCTAGGTGAGAGGGAAGGAAGCTAGCATATCTGTGGGAAAGGAAAAGATGAATTTTAGTTTTTTAAATTTAAGATGATCCTACTGAAGCCTGGCCTTCCAACTCTCACAGAAAAACATACATGATAATAACAGAGCAGACTTTCTTAACACTTTGAAAGCAACCTCTGACAAAGTGCCTACACAAAATCCTATTTGGGAATGAGGTATCTCTACATACCCAAGTTATCTATTTCAGTAGTTGAACCTTTTTAGGAAAGAGAATTGACTGAGAAACTTCTTTGACTGCTTTGAGTGAGACTTACCTGAGCATAACAGGTTTTTAATCAATAAAGATAAGAATTTTCCCAAGCAAAATAGAGCATCCCTACTCAGAATTGCTATCAGAATTGTTCCCAAGCCAGCACTTGATCATTAGCTACCTAACTGTGTGTTTAAGCTGTCTGTCTGTCCATGCTGTAGCACCATCAGGGAGAGTGCTGGTTGGCATGGACCAAAACCAGGCCGGAGAAGATGCTGATGACTTCAGCAGCATGCACAACTGCAGGGCAGTGCTCAGGATCATGCCCTGTTCAGTTTCCTAGCATAGACATGGAGGGGCTGGACCTAATTACCCAGAGGAAAGCCAGCAGGACTGATGAAACAATGGTGAGAAATTGAATCAGCACCTCTGCTAACAGGCACCTTAATTCCAGAGGTGTTAGTAGCTTTGCCATGGGTAAAATGGGACACAAGGCAGAAGGAGACTAAATGGAAGTTTTCCTTAGAAACTTAGTCCTTTGAAATCAACATTAAAAAGTTCTGAAGTTCTGTTGGGACAATTTATGTAGTTTTTCTGAAATGAGAAATGTTTGTGTTCAGCATTTTCAAAGTATGTTTTACTGTAATTATTTGTCCTTTTAAGAAGAAAAATGTATTCAAAATGTTAAACCATAAAATGGTTGATAATAAATATGAAAATAAATCTGCTTTAATTGACCTTAGCCAATATTTCACTGATAATCTCTCAGGGGAAAAAAAAAGTTTTTCAATGTTGATCATTCAAAGAGAGATTGAGAGAGATTGTCAAAGAATATTCTCTTTGTTATAATAAAATCCCATCAGAATCAGAGGAGAATTTCCTACTCAACCCCACTAAAGAAAAATCAGCATCCCCTGATGTACTGATACGCACATAAGATTTTCTTGCAGGTGTCTTCCTCAGTGACCTGGTTCCTGTTGCATTATGTATCCCAGACTGTTTGGACCTGGAAATGTCTCTAAGTTCTTAGCAGACAAAAAGCACTGTAAACAAATTACAAGCAGGCACAGGTTCACAGATTTTTTTCCTTTTGTGATTTTATACATCCTGAATGGCAAGATATAGAATGATTACACTGAAAGTGTCACCTACTAAAGTGATGACTAAAATTCCACAAAGCTTGTGCAATAGACTTTTAGATAGAACTGTATTTTCAATAAATGATATCTCTACCAGTAGGAAAGCAAACTAAGGACTTGTGCCTCCTTGAATTTATGATTAAGCTGCAGTGTTGTGAGATTCTGGCAGTTTTAGGCAATTGAAGACTAGCTTCAACCAGGCAAAGATGTAGTCCTGAATTTACTCAAACCATTCTTGCCTAACAAAAATCAACATGAAAACTCTAAAAATAATGAGACTCAAAAGGATTCTGATGACTCACAATCCACAATTTCAGATGATAAAAACAAACTGCGATAGGAATTCTAGATTTTAATATAATATAAATAGAAAGATGGACTAGATAAAACCAGCTGAACACTAGTCTGTCCTCAAGACCTAACAGGGAAGTAATAACGTGCTTTTGAATATGTAGCAATGACTTTTGGCAGATATGCCGTATACAATTCCACACCATGGAAAACCATTGGACTTGATTGACTATTTAATCCATTTCTGGAAGACCATCACTAAAGGATGCTTATACTGTTAGTATATATAGTGCATAATATAGTTAGCCAGAACGACACAGGACTGTCAAAATGCTGGTTGCTGCAGCACTGATATCTAGTTAGCTTCCTATGTCCAGCTGTGGTAAGTATTTTAAAAGTTATGTAAAAATTTTGCTGATACTTGCTGCAGATTTTCTTCTGCCAAATATATATTTTGATTATATTAATATATTAGATAATTATTATACTAATTAGTCCTAAGCAAGAATACCTTAAAATACAATGGAACAGCATAACTGCAAAAAGACATCAGTTTTGCAAATATAACAAAAAAGCAAAAGGCATATGGAAACATGAAACATGTATTTTTTATTTGTTATCAATTCTTTAGATCTCATTAGACATATATAACTTCTTTCAACAGCTAACTCTATTTCGTGATTTTATGTGAGTTTGTTCCAGAAATACAATATTGAAAGTGTAACACTGGCTGGGTTGGTAATATTCTGACTAACAAATCATTTGGTAAAATCTCACAAGCTTTATGTCACATTCAAAAAGCTAAAACTCAGTTTATGTCAAGGCATTGAGCAGAAAATGGCAGATTTAAGGAAGTTCTGTAGATATAGTAGCAAAAAGATAGTACAAAAGAAACTATATGAAGCATTATAAAGAATATTGTTTATATAAAGAGTAATGGCTTTGTGTGGCTTGTATTAGAAACAAAATTTTAAATTCTTTACTATGCCTTGTTCTATGTACTTTTTTATTAAAAGAAAGACCATAAGGTCTTATTAAAAAATATTCTCACTTTTTCCCCTTCAGAATACCCCAAAGCATATGATACTATCAGCCTGAAGTTTCCCCTCTAGCCCTTCTGAATTCTCTGCTGCCTCAGTTAGACCACATAAACTAAACAATGTAAAGATGGTTTTAATATCTTCTGAGTCCACTTCCTGACATTAATTTTACTAATTAAAAGGCAGTCTTTCATAAACACAAAGTAGAAATGTAAGTAATACCATGCACATATGCAAATATTTTCACGTGGTCTGTGCCTCACCATGGCCTCTGTTTGCCTGAGGAGCCGTCCTTTTGGAAATCACATATAGCACAGAAGGACTTAAGAAGAGGTGTAGGTAAGACATAATGGCCACCTGACATTTCAGGTGCCCAAATTCATTACTCATATCCCCATGCTCCCAACCTAGTTGATACATTGTCCTGGAAATGCCTAAATGCACATACAGTTATTTCCATCATTTTGTGACTTATGTATCTAAATTTTGTCACTAGACCTATGCAGTCACATAACAATGTTCTCATTTTAGGACTATTTTCTGTCCCCTTTGTCTTCAAGGCCTGCAGAGAATCGTAAAATATGCCTGTATCTGAATCATAAAATATGCTGGTCTCATTTTGGAGGCTCAATCCAACAGACTTCTCACAGAAGGAGTTTTTAAAGTAAATAGCAGTTAAAAACCACTCAGACAGAATCTATAGAGGCTGGGGTTGAAGATTCTTCTGTAAAATGACCTGAACTAATGTCTCACAAAGATGCATGAAATGTGGAAAAAGTGCTCTCACAGCTTTGAATTGCTCCACTTTGCCTCTTTCCCCAGTAAACCCTCAGGAATGATCCTGGGGGTGAAGAGCCTGCTCACCTTTCAGGCACTTTATCAGAAGACTCTTCAATAACAAACAGCATGGTTCCCTGCTTAGACACTGGAGTGTGGTACATGCCTTTGAAAGACTCCAAATGGAAATCCCACCCATCTTTCCACCTTGCCAAACTGGGTGCCGACAGTCTCCTCTAAATTTGAGGATCTTCTAACTTCTAAGAGCTCTCTTTCTTTCTTAAAGTTACTTCAAGACCTGATACACATTCTTGGCATTTTTCACTGGATACCCTTATGCTGATTTTGTGGCTCCCATTTGCTGATGCCTAGTCCTAACAAAAAGTAATTGCAAGAGTACTTGAATCCAAACTAGAGATTGTAAATCCTGCTGATTAGGTGCCAAGAAGAGATTATTCAATGCTAAATTCTTGTGGAAATTGAGCCCTCATACAGTAAAGAGCAAGCACTAGAGACATTCCCTGTTGGAAACCAACAATGCTGTGACCAGGCTGTAAACACCATATTCAAACTGTGTCTGGGACCTCTACCTCAAGAATCAGGCTAAAGAGTCCAATAAAATGCATTTCTTTCAGTCAACAACCAAGACTGGGTTGTGTGGAAAAAATAACTTTCAAAATTTAATACTGGCTGTGTCCTTCATCAACAGATAAAATTAAGGGTATATGGAAAACTTTAATTCTGGATTGCATGATTTTGGGAGTGCTGGTTTTATGAGCTTTTCAAGTCTTTTCAAGGTAATCTTCTATGTGTGTACTAGCATGTATACAATATCAACAGCCCTTTCTGGCCTGTCATGTAAAATTGTTTCAGAACAGGGGCTTTAGTATTACAGCGGAAAAAAAATTGTTATTCATTTTGTATGATTTAAAAGTCATCTCTGATTTATTTATTCCATTGCTCTGGCATGTTGTTAGGCCTTTTTTAAGCTTCAGTGTTATGTCCAGCGACATTGTCAACTGTGTCATGACCTAAGACAAATTGTTCTTATTTCATCTGCTAGTACCCCTTCCTATGAGTTCAGCAGCATTATGTACCAGAGGGAACAAGCACTGACCAAAAAAGTTGCAAGACATATTTACGTGGATAAGTGAAGTTCCTTCCTCATACAACATCCATGTGTTCATTGAAATCTTAATTTACCCTCTGAAAGGTGACAGGGCCAAGAGGAGTAACAGACATGTGAGTCCTTCCGGGAACTTGTCTGATGGGTAGCAGTGTGATTCCCACTATCAACTGAGTTGCCACTGACCTGAAGCTTACTCTTTGGTTTCCAACAGACTTCCTTGCTGATGCCAGATACTCTAGTAGCCTCAGCAAAGCTTTACATTCTGTCAAATTAGCTGCCAGAGTCCATTTCTCTGGTTAGGCAACAAAAGGGCCATTTAAACAATAACAGTGCAGAACAAGTCTGCTTTCCTAGGCCTGATGTTCCATCTGGAACAGAGCCCTGAAGCAACTTTTTGGATGGCTACTACAAAGATATCACACCTGTCTGAGGTTACATCACATTTTTGTGGAATATGAAACCTACTTCCAGGGCTGGCCTTACATTCTAATTGGCTTTCAATGGCCTGAAATACAGAGAGGTTAGGGGTAAGGATCCAGTATAAGAACTGCAGTGCTCTCTTAGTGGATCATTTAGACTGGGACAAAACCAGTCTGCACAGAGGACAGACTTCTCAGGGCCCAGATTTAAGTGAGTCATGACATTCACTACAAATGTCACCATCATCTGCTCCTAATGAAGAAGCAACAAAGTGCTTTGTATTTGTTTTCTAAAATACATGAATTTGTCTGTCTGTGTATACCTGTATGATTGAAAAAGCCAGAGAAAACAACTGTGGCACTGCACACATTTCTGGTCTGAAGAAGAGAACAAGAAAGGGTTGGGAGGAACAGTACAGTGTAGAAAAATGGCAGATGGAGAAAAAAGGAGGAGGAGAAAGAAAGCTGGGAATATAAAAGAGAGACTGTAAAAAAAAAAAAAAGTTACAAATCTGCAATGATGAATCAATATACAAAAGTGGGAAAATGATCCAAGCCGGGAAAAGTTATGGTAGTAGGTCTGGTAGTGACATCTTTGCCTTCTATTCCTCTGTTTGTCTTGGATCTATCTAATGCCTGAGAAGATTTTTTTTTCTGTGAGGATGGTGATGCATGGGAACAGGTTGTCCAGAGAAGTTGTGGAAGGGGCTCTGAGCAACCTGGTTTAGTGAAATTTGCTCCTGTCCATGGCAGGGAGCTTGGAACTACATGATCTTGAAGATTCCTTCCAGCCCAAATCATTCTATGATTCTATCATAACAAATAAATACATTTGGAAGAGGAAATGTGGCTCTAATTTCTAGGGCCTTAACTGGCTAAGTAAAGCACTGCAAAAGAAGATGATGAGGATTTTGAAGGAAGATACATCTTAAGTGGTTACACTTGAGTGAGACTCTGAGCCAAATTCCAAGAAACTACTTTTATATTAAAAAAAGTGGCTGTTGTTGACAAGTGGAGCATGTGGTGGAAGGAGATTGTCAGTGTAAATGGTGGTTACTGGAGATGGGCTGTCACTGAGATAAAAACGAGGTGAAAAGGCTTCAGTTGGTGAAAAATGACATTGGCAAAATTGGTTTGTTTCAGCTGGGGGGGTGCAGTGGGAGTCCCTAGCTGTCAGGACGTGCTGTTCAGTAGAGTGGGTTATCAGACAAATATTTCATTTGTTGAATATTCTGTTAAGGACACAGATAATACCATTAAGCCTATCCATGGAGAGCCAATAGAAACATTAATAAGTCATCACTGAGAGACCCATTGTGCACTGTCCTTGTTCCACACATACAGCTCTCAGTGATGTCAGCTCTTCATAGATCCAGCATGGCTTGTGACCCTGAAGTTTCCACATTTCTAGTGCATTACTTATTGGACAGTGAAAACAGGCAAAAGCTTAGCTTCTTTGGAATTAGAAACCAGAGGCATTATTGGGAGACAATCAGAAAGCAGGGGCAAGGCACCTTAGAAAATGCTCAGATTTAGCCTGAATCAAGAGATGGCTTTCTTTGCCATTCTGTTCCACACAAATGTGTGTCTAAGACACTGGGCATGAGCAGAAATGCACACCTGCACCCCAGCTTGTTGGCATTCAGGGCCAGCTGCAGTGGAAGTTGCTGGTGGGGGCTGAACTGCTCCTCTTTCATCCCTTCAAGGAGCTTCACTGCAGTACTGCTACATCTTCTGTGGAAAAATGAGACTTCTGTGCTGAGGAAAATTTATCAAGCTTTTTTTTTTCCCACAAGCTTTAAGTTCATTTTGAGCAGGATTGTAAGCCCAGACATCAAGAGGTGTGTGTTATTCAGTACAGCCCACTTCTCTGCACAACCAGAGTGGGTGCAGTGATGGAGCTTGCCAGAGCACTTGATCATCCTGCCAAGACCCAGGACCTGGCTATGATGTGGATAACTTTAATGCCTCATCTTTTGTTGATATTTCAGTCTAGACTCCTTGACCGCTTATGTTACTTAAAGCATTGGGAGGAGAACCCTCTCCAAACTTTCTGACAGCAGAAGTCTTTTTCTGTTGTTTGCCACATTTGTGTCTCCTGTAGCATAACACTCTATACAGAGGTGAAGAAATGCAGGGGGTGGGAGGTGACACCCACTCCAATTTACCATCTCTCCCATCCAGCTGATACAGGGCTGCCATGCTGTGAGTTTGCTCTTGTGCTGGATTGTCCCTGTTCACCCTCTTTCCACCTTTCTCCAACCTCCTGGCAGTGGCAAGAGCCTGAAAATTTATGGATATGTGGATATAATAGCAGGCTAAAACTCCTGTTCTGTGAAGGCTGTATTTATTTACTGATTGATGCTTGTTGTTGCCCCTAGAAAGACTAAAAACTATGAGCAGAAAGCTGGTGAGACACTGACAAACATGGCTGCATGTTTTTTCATTCAGGATTCCAAAATGTGAGGCCATTCTTATGCTGGGATAGTGCCTGAACAGTTTTCATTGTTCAGGTGCCTTTGGAGCCTTGTTTCAAGGTGCTCACTTTCAGCCTTGGGAAATGAGCTGCTGCAGACCTTTGCTGCAGCATTCCCCAGATGCATTGTGTTCTGCTGTCCTTCCACACAAATGTGACATTTGCAGTGATAAAGGACAAGTAGAAAATTTGTAGGAGATAATTATTACCTTGTTAAGCTCCAGTTCCAGACCTAAGGAATTTCAAGGTCTGACAGAAGCAGTGATTTTAATGAAGAATAGAAGGTGGGGGACAAAAGCCTTTCTCATAGTAGCTTGTCAATAATTTCTGATGGTGAACTTTTTATTGCTGGTTTTAATTAGAAATACTCACTGATAATTTCAGGTGGTTTTCAGCAACCTTTTAGGATTAATGTGATCCATTAATGTGATCCATTAATGTGATCCATGTACAAATGATGATGAACATAATATTGTTTTCATATCCAGATGTCATTCACCAAGAGAGTGCAGAAGCTCTCACAACTGCAGTGATGATAGGAAACTGTGGAGGGATATAACTTCTCCCCACTATGCTACAAGATAAAGGGAGGGGCTCTGAACAGGGATCTTCATCTCACAAATGCCTTTGACATCAAGTAGAGCTCTTCCAAGAGCAGGAGTAAGATTCTTATTGTGCACTGTTTTTTACTGACAAGGATTCAATGCAAGATAATTTCCTTTGACATAAAGCAGGAAAAAAATCAATTAGACATCAGAGTTTGAAAGGAATGGTATTCCTCAGGGCCAAGGAGTTAAAAAAAAGACAAGTATAAGACAAAGGTAAACTTAGAATCTGGTGTGTATAATATCAACTTCTCTCCTTAAGAGAAGAGAAAAAAGTTACAGTCCTGTCCAAGTAATTCCTCTACTTGCACTATTTCAGGAAAGACAACCAGTCACTTGGAGGAGGCATTTGTGCTGAGGTAAAAATCACACTTAATGTTTCAGGTATATTCACAGCTTGCAGGAATCCCCAGGACTTGAAAGAAGCCATACATTAAAATGTTTCATGAGGTTTCTCCATGATCTGTGGTTTTGTGACTCTAGTTAATCACTTTCCAGGACTGTGTCTTCTCACTCTCAAAAGGGTGATGTTCTTCTTCCCTTCCCGAGTGTTTTCTAGGTCAGGCCAAGGTTCTTCTCATAATTGCAGATGGTGTGTGTTAAATGTCTGTAAGGTGGATGACACCTCTTGGAGTAAAAAATTTTAACTCTAGACCAGGTCATAACAGCTACTATCCATGAGGTATATAGAGGGGACAGAGGGGTAGGATGACAGAACCCTGCTCTGTGGTTGAGCACTGGGGAAACAGTCTCTAGTGATGGCAGAATGTGGGGAAACTTTGGGGATGTACTCAGAAATCATCCTTCCAAGCACAGAGAGCAGTTTCTCATGGTCTCATTGCTTGGGTGAGCCCTTAGTATAGGCAGACTCAGCAGAACTTTTCCTATAATTGAAACAAGTTGAATGAACATGGACCTACATGTTGACAGTGTTTTTTACTTTCATGGGTTTGGTCTTTCCCCCTCTTCCATTTTGTCAAAAAGAACAGTGATGCTGACTGTTCCTATTTTTTCCTACTAGAAGTGTTACCTACAAGCTTATTTGAGCATTTCCCGAAGTGCTGATAAATCTTGTTGCAAATGGGAGTGACCACCCTCGAGCAGGTAAGGCAATAAAAGTTCAGGCAGCTACAAGCAAGGCAGAGAAAAAACAACTGTGCATCAAGCAGGAGGATGAAAGCCATGCCAGATGTGAGTGGGGACTAAAGTGTATTACAGCATGCATTTCCACAGCAAGGTAAAAACTCCCTGTGTGAAGAAGCATGGAAATATTTCTAAAAAATTATACTTCCCTGTGGATGCCACTCTCAGTTTTCAAACACTCTACTCATGAGATATAGTATTACTTATGAATGTTAATTTAAAGGGATTTTTTGTTTTGTTTTTAGTGATGCTTTGATGTTCTGAAGACCTGCAGATGTGCTGCACATTAAAGTCACAAACTCAGCACTGCACAGAATTAATTGAGAAGGCTGTCTCAAAAGCAATTATACTGTTTAACTGTATTATTCACCCTCATGTAAGGATTTTGATGATGTCAGAAGACTTCAGCTATGGTTGTGGGAGCTCAGAGGCAACTGCACAAACTGCTGTCTGTCCTAGGATTAACCAAGAACCTGCTTGGTCCCTGGCATAAGACAAATCAGCCCAGATGCTCATAAGGGGGCAATGCATAGGAACAAGGCTCCTGGAGCTGGACATGCTGCTGCTTTTGTCTTCCTCTTGCTGCCCCTCACTGAAGGACCCAAGTTCTTTCTTGACATGTCTAATTTGTGTCTATGCCTATACAGAGGTTTTGAAAATAGATGCATCATCCTGTTGCAGGTACATAAACAGATTGGTTGGATAACCAGTGACAGTGTAAAAGTCAATCTTTGTAATCTAAATATTTACAGATATGTTTTAGGCTTGCTTTTACAGCACCTTCTGTGTAAACAGAGCAGTGTTCACGGAACTGTACAGCATATTGTGTGAAAACTGCAGGTAGTTTATAACCACAGGTTCTTGGACTAGGAAAAAAATTGGGGAATAAGTGCATTCAAATAATTTTCAGAGATTCTTACATTGACTCATCCCTGTCTATACTGAATTTTCCTCTGAAAACTGTTCTAATGTTGTTATACCTGTTCACTGTTTTAATGTATTTCACATATCCAGAACAATTTAGGATTGTAGGATTTACCATTGTATGTTTCTGCTCAAAGGTGTCAGATGTGAATCAAATACAGCCATAACTCAAAGCTTCTCAATGCTTCTGAAACCAGAGAAAATGGGAAACTTTATGTTGAGTTATTTTAATGTGATATTCAGCTATTGGTTGCTGTGTATGCTTCTTTTCATGGGGGCAAACTGTTGTGCAGAAACAAATACTCTACAGAGAGAAACACACTGAGCTGAAGAGCACAAGCATGGTGGTGGTGAAGAGAAAATGCATAATCCTGTTTCATGCCCATTTGCTGCTTGAATTTCCCTGTGCTGGCTCAAAACCTCACACAGCAGGCACTTTCAAAATTGACCATCCTTTCAGGGATTCTAGTGTAATAGTACTTAAGTAGGCTTTTCTGAGCTGAATTATCTGTTTTGATTTTATGTTTGGCTCCAGCATTCATATAACTGTCTCTCTAGGCTGAAAAGCTCAATTTCCCTACCAGTCATGCTCTCTTTGTACCCTTTACCCACTACAGAGCTTGGCAACCTTTGACAGCCTGCTCCTGGCAGCTGGATTTTCCTTCTCTGCCAGGTTCTACTCTTTGGAAATTCTTTAAACCAGATAATTGCCCGGGAGGTCAAAAGGGAGAGTCTGAAGTTTCTTTACAAATTTAAATGAAAATAGTTAAGCTAAGGGACCTCTCCTGTGTATTCTGTGAAACCTAAGTGACCAAGCTGGTTATTTGACTTCTGTCTCCTACCTGATCCCAGATGCAGTTGATACTTCCAGCAGTTCTACTTTGAGAGATTAAGACAGATTGACCACAGTCTATTTGCTCCTGAAGGAAAAAAGGAGCTTCCAGAAGCACTAGGCTTGCTCTCCCAGCACATTCTCCCAGGAATGCTACATGGTATGCTATGACTTTCACCATTGTGCCTTTGGAATTATTAATTTAATGAAAAGGAAGCAGTTTTGTTTTCCTCAGAGATCACAATCAGTCTTTACATAATAGGATGTATTTAGGTAATAGAACAAATGTGCTTTGCAAGGGTACTTTAACATGAGGTCTGCTAAAGTCCTTCTAAAAATTCAGTAAAGCCACATGACTCTCAGAGAAAGAGGGATTAATGCATTTTTTATTGCAGAAACCAGTCCACTGATATGAAATAGTAGCTTGCAAAAACTCTCTGCACATTTGGAGCAAACCCCTTACTTCCCCTTGTAAATATGGAAATTTTGGGTTCTAATCCTTGTCCTGAGTATGGCTTATGTATCTCTGAATAAAATTAAAGAGGAAAACTAAATACCATTGTAAGTAGAATCCTGGTGCCACTCCTCTCAGTCATTTCTGGAAAGCACCCTTAGTAGGGCATCACAGTCAGGCTACTTTGTACTTATTCCTTCTCTTATCCCATAACTCTTGGGTTTCTTTTCTTCATTCCTCCTGCCTGCAAACACCATGTCCCACCTTCCTCACTCCAAACCCCCTGTGCCAGACTATATCCCTGCAGCTGGGGAATGTGGCATTTCACTAGCAATTAAATCACTTGATACAAACAAATCAAATGATAAGACTTTGGAGAACCTGAAATTCAGGATTCCTGCTGGCTAAGATGGTAATAAAAGGATGCAGCCACCCGTTCTTTCAGCTGACTTGAACTGAACATGTGTCTGATTTCTTTAACTTTAAAGCAACTTGGAAACTATTTTGTCCAGATAAGAATGGCATTTCAAATCCTCTGCACTAAAAAAGCATCTAAACCAGTATTTTTAAATGCAAATCAACCCGGGTAAACCTTGGATGAAATCTTCAATGGAACCAATTACATAATATAGCTGATATGATATGATATGATAGAATAGAATATAGTTGCTTTTTACTAATTAATGACTAATTAACTTCTAATAAAAACGTGAATTTTATTAGAAGGGCATCTAATAAAATTTTTACAGGTGTGATTTCATTTACAGCCTGATCAGCTATAGAAAAAAATATTTTTATGGTTGTTGAACAAGAGCAGCAGTGGCTTTGTAAAAAATATATATGGCATGAAAGCCCAAAAGGAAATACAGATTTTTAGTGTGAAAAACACCATTCAATTTTCTTTTTCCTAAATCAACTAGTTTCTAAATTTTAATGGACCAATACAGCAATACATGCATTTAATTGGCAAACGGAAAGGTACCAAAAAAAGCACAAAAGGATGAAACGAAGCCTGGAAAAGGCAGCTCAAACACAAGCCGAGAGCTCCATCTGCTGCGGGGCTGCGGCGCGGCAGAGACTCTGCGGAGCCACAACGAGCTGGGATTGTAAAGATGTCCTTGTTAAATAGGAATTTAAATACTTTAAAAGAATACCTGTAGATAAAATAAAGCTTTTCCTATCTCCCAGTCCACTTATTTTAATTTTCCTCTTTTATTTGTTTGTTTTGTTTTTGACCTGGCACCTTGAGATCACTACCAGCACCTGCATGATATTCTTCTATCTTGAAATGTATGAGAAAAAATTTCCTACCTAGTCCTGCGACATAACCCCAAACCTCTCTTGGGCTTCACCCTCTCTTCAGTTTATTTCTTCATTTTCATGGGTAAAGGTCTTTTGTAAAAGCTGCAGTAGACAGATGTCCTGTCTACTATTCTGATGCTCTGTATTCACCAGCATCTCTCTCCTCTGCCTTTTGGTTTCCTCGTACCTTGCTTAGTAAGGACACATTGATGACAATGCAGCATTGCTGTGTGGCAGGTCCTGTACAAAACTGAGAATCCTCTCTCCCTGTGAAAGGATCCAGAGAATCGTCTCTACTAGTGACAAGCTCCTTGCATTCTGAAAAGTGAGCAGAAGGCTGACATGCTCTGACAGTCATCTTAGAAATGCATACAACTTGTAGCAAAATAAATTGTAGTTCATGCTCTACTATAACCCCAACTGAGTACATAGAGAAGAATAATCTGAATTTTGGAAATATGCATGAATCAGAAAGTGCTGATCTTGCCAAAAAGAACAGAAAGGATAAGTGGAATATTTTCATGAAGCATTTGCTCTAACAGCCGGACTTGTTAGCACTCACTTGAGGTGGATCTTGTGCATAAGTACAGATTTATTTACTAACCATGTTATTTGTTATTCTTACTGCAGTGCATCTTACATACCTAGGTCTGCATTGTGTCTCAGTGTGGCCCAATAGATTTTTATGGTGACTCAGTCAGTATTGAGGTTTCTAGATTCACACTACAAATACTTTCAGGGTGTTGGCCACAGACTGGCTCTACTCTGCTCCCATGGACTGGCTCCCTGTTAGCAGCTGAGTCACACCAGGTCACTGCTGGGAGGAAATTCCCTTATTTGTTTTCATCCCAAACTAAACCCACATCCCAAGCAGGATGTTCTCCTAGTCCTGTTGGGTTGGACTAGCAGTTTTTTAAAGGTCCCTTCCAAGCCATTCTTTGATTCTAAGGAGTGCTCTAGACAGCTTTGGCATGTCCACCACAGGGTGTTAAGTGGGGATGCCTGTGAGAGTCACCAAAAACCACATTTCTGTTGGGAACTAAAATGCTAATCCATGAACTAAATTGATGCACAAATAAACCTTCCACTGGAAAAAGTCAGCATTTAATTCCAGATATGGTATTTAAAAAACTTTGCTAAGCATAATGCATTGCATAGTGCATGTTAAAGAGTATTTTAATTCTATTTGTGTTCCTAAGGGCAAAAATGGATTTTCTTTCTCACTCTGCACTTTACATGCTCTTTCTATGTTATAACAGAAAACAAATAATAATCCTTGGAGAATTTTTGCATTAAATTTAAGCCATACTCCGCTTGAGAAGAAAGATGGAGCTATAATATTCAGCATAGCTGGATCACCTATCCCTGAAAACAAGATTTTGTTTCTTTGAGCTCAATCCTCCTTAGAGCAGAGTGCAAGCAATTGCACAGAGGCTCTTCTCCCCTTCTTCCATCTTAAAGTAAACAAGGGTTTGTGATAGCTCTATATAACTGTATACACCAAATTGTTACAGATCCTGGGGACAATAAAAATTAAAAGAGTAGGAATGACTTTCAATAAAATGGATGGAATAGTTATGAATACATATCCTTTGTAATTATTTTTATTATTATAAGAACTGAAAGTGCCTTGGTGCTATTATTAATTGCTTTCCCATCCATTATTTTAATTCCAGAATAAATATTAGAATATTACATATAAATCTAGACTTTTTTTTTCCTTTTCTCCTCCTCTATAGTTCTTGTCAACCTACATTTTATACCAATAAAAGAAACTTAATGATATACCATCTACTAAAATGGAAACACAAAGCTTTCCAGTGTCAGATACATTTATAAACTCAGAAATCAAGCTGTGATTTTATCCTGTAGATTTCATTAAACTTGATGACAGCTTTAGGAAAAAGAACATAAACTTTTCAATTTCTTATAATTTAAAGAGTTCTGGAGTTGCTGAATCAAGAATAAGGTTGAAGGAGAAGGGCCAATAAATAAGACATTTCTGGATATTTTGTGTGGTGTTCGAACAGATGTCTCTGCACAAAAGCAACCTTTAAAGTCCCCTCTGATAACAAAAATTATTCAGAAGATCCTGGTAATCAGCTAAACAGAAGTTTCTCTGTGCAACTCAGCAGAGGAAAAACATCTGCAGCTGTACAAGCAAGGTGGTGGCAATAAGAATTGGGGGTTCAGTTTACCTCACCACTGGACATTACACAAGAAAGAAAAATTACCTAGAACATAAAAATGAGGAGAAAAAAAATTTTAAAGACTTGAAGATTATTTCATACAGCCAAGAAGGTAAATCTATTTGCTTCATCCATAAGAAGAGCAAGCTTTTCCTCAGAAAGAAGGACTAATGAAGATTTTAGTAAAGATCTTTTCAATTCAGAAGAGAGAAAGGGTCATAAGAATTAATGACTGGAAGCTGAAAATGGGAAAATTTAATTTGGGAACATAGCAGAATGCAAGCAGTGAGAATCAATATCACTGAAACAAACTACTAAGAAAGAAGTGGATTTTCCATAATTTTAATTTTTATGAAGTAATGCCTTATGTATTGTTCTTCAGAAATGTAATTGGTTTTATGTGTATTAATTTTTCCTCCAATTGAATACTTTGATTTATTTTTCCTTTGAGACATATCCATATCCTCTATTATTTATTTCCCCCCCCCTTTTTTTTGTTACTCGTTTATAATGAAAGTTGACAAGAATTGTACTTTATAAAGATAGAAAATGAGAACATTGTGCTAAAGTAGTTGTTTTGGTTATGGTAGGAAGAAAATTTGTGAGAGATGCTGCATAAAAGGAGTTACATATACCTTAAATCTTCCCTCTGAGGAATGGGATGGCTGGAAGTTAAGTTGGAACAACCAGATGTTGAAACCTTCTTTGAGTCTGTGTTGAAATGAAATCTCATCACAATTTTTCTCCCTGCAAACAATTTCCCTTTACCTCTGTGAGAAAACTATTATTGCAGTCACCTAAATGGAGAAACCAGAGTGAATGGAATAGAGAAAATGTTCTTGAAATTTATTCAAGATGATTCTTCAAATGCAGGAGCTGATGTGACAAAGTCACAGTGGGCTTGTCCTTTGATAGAAAACCCTGCTAGATTTTGAAAGTATTTTTTTAAAAGGATTTATGATGATCTTTTCAAAGATCATACTCAAGCAGCAGCAAACTACAAGACCAGGAAATTGATCAACTTTTTTCTACCTATGTTTCTCTCTTTTTGAATGACACATTATATGGATATATTATGATACCTGAGATCTATATTTGATGACATTTTCAGTCTTTATCACAGCAACACATCTGTGCCAGAAGCTCATAGACCATCCCTAGCTGTTCTCAGCAGTGCCTTTAAACAGGAAACGTGAGACATTGTTAGCTGGTGCTGGAGACAATCACAGATATTCACCAAGTCATCTCTACCTCCTCCACTCCAGAGTGGATCAGTGTGTGTTCATCAAGATATGTGCTAGTCCAAGCCCCTGCTTGCACACAGTCTTCAATTTAAGGGGATGGAGATAATTCCCCATGTAGAAACAAGCTACAGCATATGTATTTTTCATTCTCTTCTGTGGATATTTCTCCTGCAGGGTGTGCAGAATAGCAAAGCAGGAGCAATTGGAGTCATTGTGCCTATTCACTGATATATTTGCTCTTTGGTCTACTATGTGTTTTCTGATTTTAATGCCCTGTGGCTGTGAAAACAGATACAGTTTTCTCAGCTGTGAAAGAACTCTGTGCTCTATTTAGGGAATAATAAGCCCTGCAGCATCCTGGGTCATTCCTGCCACAGTGAGGAAACTCTTAAACTGCAGCTCTCAAGAGCAGAATTCCTGGGAATTCTGTAACTCCTCCTATAAAGTCTGAAGACCCTCTCCAGTTCTTTAGCAGGACTAGATGCCTCCTCAGACCAAGCTGAGTCTTTCACATGATCCAGGAATTCAAGCCACTGCCAATTTTGCTGAGTCCATCAGCACATCCATGGAATTCATTTGGAGACAGAGATGTTCACCTGTGAGGAAGAAACTGATTATTTAACTTACACCATGGATCTGAATTCACTGGCCAGCTGACAGGGCAGGGCTGCAGTTCTGGCTGGCCCAGGGACATCATGGCATCTAAGCCTCAATCTGCTGGTATAACATCCCTCTAGTTTAAGTTGTGTAAAGTATAAGAAAGGTATCCTGCTCATGCACTACTTGTCTGGATTTAGGAAACTCTTTGCTGATTTGAAATTGTCATGCACGTTATTCAACAGTAATTCATTGTGTTCTCTCCTATATTTTTGAAATGTGTTTGAAATACTGTGTTTTTAAAGAAGGCAACACATTTCAAATGCTCAATGACAAAACCAAGGTCTATACTGATAAAATACTGATGGAGAAACAGCTGTGCTGAAGTCAGAGTGATGGCTGGAAGTGGGAAGGACACATTGCATCTAGGCAAGGATACTAGATAAGAGCAGAACCTTAGGAAAGAATCTGCAAGAACGGGCTAAATAGAAAGAGACACTTCCCTTTATGCTCACTCCAAGATGCCAGCTTTTTGAATGAAATGCTGCACCCCAGGTAGGCTCTACTTCCATGCCTTTGTCTCTTTGCTCTTAACATTCATTTAAACTTTTAGCATAAAAGTAGTCCTTATTTGGTAATGAGCTTCATGGCCAAACTGCAGATTAAAATTCTTATTAAAAAAAAAAAATATGTTGCTTCCTAATTCAATGTAGTAGTTCTTAATTCCAAAAAGAATCAGTAAGTATTCATCAAATTTTCAGTATTATAAACAGTGAATAAACATTCACTAGCCATTTTCTCTGCTGCTTTTCTACCTTTCTACACTATATAGTGTCTTTTATATCTATATCTGTATCATCTATATCTATATCTGTATTTATATCCCTTTTTCAAATCCAAAAGGTTATCTGACCTTCCCTTGTCTTCTGTCCTGAAACTGGGACAAGGTTATTAAGCACTGCCACTCTCATATTACCCCTAGAGCCATTCTTGCTCTAACCCCTTGCTTAAAATCATCACAGAAGTAAAATGGCTACACCATCATGAACAGAAAGAAACACACAGTCAACTCAGTAGACTGCTTGGTTTGCACAATGATGCAATTTAAATTCTTTGATATTTCAGGACAGTGAAACATGCACATGAAATTCCTAGCCACTCTTTACAAATATTTCATTCCTCTTAAATTCTTTTTTTTTGGTTAAAAAAAAAGATCCAAGGGAAGCAGGTTGCCTTGGAATTACAGAAAAAGGTGTGTTATTTTGTTGGCATCTTTTAGGAATTTTTGAGTTGCATGTTAAAGCAAAATTGTGCATCGGCAGAATTGATGCTGGAAATGTTACAGGTCCTTATGACAACCACAATGTTATCATGTCATGATAAAAATAAGTTGGAAAGATGGGTTTGGTAATTGGTCACAAGAACCAACATCCAGAGATAAAAAGGTCTCTTTATGTGCAGGGTACATTGCCCCAAGCTGGTGCTACTGTGTAATTTTTTCAGATTTAAATTCTTGCATTGACAGGTTTTTCTGAAGAACTGCGTTTTTGATGCTAAATGCTACAGAAGCTCCTGTAGAAGGCAGCTAAGGAAACATAGGGGCAGGCATGATAGAGAAAACTGAGGACAGCAGAGCCTAATGGAGCACAAAATGAATTTTGTCTGCCAGGGGCAGCATTTGGTGACAAGGAAAATTTGCAAGTATTTTGAGGCCACAGAATTTGGGACCTTTAGGGCTCTGTCTTATTAGCAACATGGTTGCTTAGTCCAATTACACAAAACATTTCAGCCAACTAATTAACACCGAATGACAATAGAAATCAGACAAAGGGCAGAAAATTAATGAAGAAAAATAAAAATAAACCTGGTTGGAACAGCCATATTTGCAAGAACACTCATATACAAGGAATCAAAAAATTTCTAGTAACTGTAGATGTTTCCTTCTTTTTTTATGCTCTTTTTTCAAACATGACTGAATAGATGCTCAGTCTACATGCAAGAACCTTTCCTTCTTCAGCTGTTGGGAAATAAGTAAAGACAAAAGTTATACTGAGGGCATTTAAAAAGCTAATAAAGTTTAGAAACTCTGAAGCTATAATGGGACACTCCAAATAACAGAATAGCTAGTAAACTGATAGTATTAAAAAAAAAAGAAAAGCAATAAGGATTAAGCATTACTTCAGATAAGAGAGGAGGGAAGAGGGACAAGTTATACAAGGGGGAAGGACTGAAGGGATGAAAGAAGGAGGAGGGACAGAAACTGAGGGAACGGATTTAGAGTATGGAGACTAATGGGACAAACAGATCTGGCAGCAGAAAAAAGGGGAAGAAACATGGAAGAAAAGGATCCTGAAAAGTAGCAAAGAACAGAAAATAGAGTAAACCAAGAATGAATACAACAGATATACATTCTAGTTTTCACTGAAAGAAACTCATTTCCATGCAGAAGTGTTACTATCATAAAATCAATACCACAGTGATGTAACAAACTAATATACATTGGCATTCCTTTTTTTCTGGTTGCAGATATAACCAGCCTCTTACTGACTTGATGTTTTACTTTGGATGGAAATTTGGACCTCAGAGCACTGGTCCAACCAGCTCCTGCATTTCATTTGAAAGTCATTTTAGAAGTACCTCATTTGCTCTGGTGATGTCATGCAGCAAATGATTTCTTCAGGAACTAAGTTCAAGTGTGGACTGACAGTCAGTTTTGAGTATCTGCGTTTTGTTATTGCCATAACAAGATTTATGGCAAGGTCAGAAATTACTTAAAGAAAATATTTACAAACAGTACTAATGTCAAATGGCTCTCCTCCTTACCTGAAGCTTAATGAAAACACTTAATATTGATTTTACCTTTCATGAATGTTCTCTAAATCATTATAATCCATTCAGACACTCTAAGCATGTATTTGTTACAGTAACATGGCATTGCCTGGCATAATTTTGAAGTATTTATGGCTATCTGTATGTCTTACTATGCATCTATCATCATAGCATATTTGAGTTTTTTGGAATATAACAGTATGTTTCAAAATCTTGACTATGAGGAAAATCAGAAATATCCTGTTAGATATATACATATATAAATATATATATTTTTTTCTTTTCAACTAGCCTCTCATCTTTAATTCCATTTCACAACTTTTACATAGATAATCAGAAAAGGATCAATAAGAAAATCGTAGATCTTTCATGATGACAAAGAAGTTTTATAACCACACTTGGTCTTGCCATTCATTTAGGGATATAAAAGAAGGAAAGGGCAGAATTAATAGGATAAAGCTGACTTAACAGAATGATGCCAGCTCTCCTTATTGATGAAAACAGAAAATAGGATCTTCCCAACTTTTTTTTTAGCACATGGAATGAAAACAGAGCTTGGGAGAAGAATGAGCAAACCTGGGACAGGCTCTAGTTTTCAGTGAACAATCCATTGTCTGTGTGAACAGAGCTCATGCAGACCCCCTCCAGTCCTGCTCCCACCTCTCACTAGTCCCTTTTCTGGCCATACTTGAAAGGAACTTTTGTCATCAACAACCTGGAGCACCCTTCATAAAGGAGTTATGGATGTGTCGGATGAGTCTTGCCTACTCCAAGCTGTTTAGAGAAGGATTTCTGGCAAAAGTAATGAAATGTTCCTGTCTCACTCTCATTTTTTTTTCTAGACAAGATGGTAAACTGGACCCTAAGTTTAATTTGTAGAACTGTTGTTTGCTAGTGCCAGGTGCCAGGGCACTGATGGGCAGAGAAGAGCCCTGAGGGGCAGGAGACTGGCACTGCTGAGGGATTGCTGTGGCTGCTGCAAGATTTTTGGTGCAGTAAGTCAAGTGTGAAACATGCCTTCCACCTCAGTAATGGGATCAGAAACTTAATTAAAAGTCTGGAACTTCTTATTATAATTTCATAGGTTAAATCTTATACTTTTATAGGAAGATATCAATTTTACATATGGTGTAAAAAAGCAGGGCTTGGGAATTTCAGGGCATGAAAAGCAGCTTGCTGTTCCAGATGGTTTATAAAGTCTGACAACACTGTTTCACCCTGTAGAGCAGTTTTTGGAAACTGTCCCCAGCTTACCAGCTGTACAAAAATGCAGTGACAGAAGGGAATACTTGACATATTTATAAGCAAAATTTAAATTATTTCCTATTCTTAGGGGAACAGACAAGATTCTCCAGTCTAATATGATGCTATTAAACGCCAGAAGCAATAAGATGCACGATGGATCTCTCAGTGCATTTACACTTTAAATATCTGACCGTGTCCTTGTTTCATTTGTCACTCAGTCTCCATCACTGCTGATTAGGCACCTGGCTGTCAGCAGCCCTCCTCCTTTCTGCCCCATCCCAAGGGCAGAGGCAGAAACAGGGGCTGGGATGGGAAGT
This sequence comes from Melospiza georgiana, assembly GCF_028018845.1. Lineage (NCBI taxonomy): Eukaryota > Metazoa > Chordata > Aves > Passeriformes > Passerellidae > Melospiza > Melospiza georgiana. The sequence continues at coordinate 9,430,734 of NC_080432.1, read as the reverse complement.
TTAATTCCTCAGCCTGAGTGACCACCGGGTGTCACTGTTTGACAGAAATAAACTCGGGAAGGCTGAAAACCTCCCGATGCCTTCTCGACGTGGATGCTACAAGACGCAATTTCATTCCAAAGTCCTCTTCCCCATCTGGTCTCTCATTGGGCGGAGTTTTAAATGATATTTCAGAGTGGGATGATTCTGTTTTAAATAGATTTTGGAAAATACTTTCATTTTTAATACCAAAGGCAGGGGGAAAATGAGAAAAGGTAACTTTGAGAATTTGAGATGCGCTGTGCTGCTAAAATTTGTCAATTACATTTATTCACTGGAATAATAATCAAAATTGCAGATAAAAATAGTGCTGAATTAATATGGAAAACCTGATCTTACAGATTTTCTACCTGAAGTATTAGATTTCTATTTTTTCTCAGGCCGACACTAAGCATACTGACACTTTTAGTCAGATGTCAGATTTGAAACTGGCCAAAAGTATAGAAAAGCTCTCCAAGAAAAACCTTCTTTCAAAAAGCTTAAGGATGCCCTTCTATTAAAACAAAAAACCCCAATTCCGGTACTCAAAAAAGGGAATTTACTGGTACAACTTCAGAGTCTTTTACCCAGATGATGAAAGTAGAAAAAAAAAAAATTTTCTCTCATAACAGATAATGTAACTGAATGCCATGCCCTTATAGTGAACAGTTGAGAAGTACAACCAATTAATTAAAAAAAGGGGTAGTAACCTAGAAAAGGAGGATAAATTAATCCCAGGAAAATGGGAAAATGAAGACAGTACCTCAATGAAATGTACATTCTGAGTGGAGTAAAATCATTGAGTGTGATAGAGATCAAAGGATTTATTGCCTCCTGTCTAATAGAAATGGAAGGATTTATTGCCCCCCAAACCTGCGGCTTCCAGAAGAATGTACTTACCCCAGTGTCTGCTAAATGTGGATAAATTCCTTCCCTCACAAGCTTTCTAAAATGTGGAAAGATTTACTTCCTTCTGAACAGTGCCTCAAATAAGCAGCTACAAATTATGCCACAGATGGTGCTTTTTCCTTCTCTTTAAGGAGAAAATTTCATGGAGGAAGCCTAAAAGCAAGTAAACATTTTTTATGGGTTTAAAAAAAGAAATACAACTTAGACAATAACATCAAATATTATGTATCTACAGAGGCTGGTTAGAAAGACTTTTGAGGTATTGTATTACTTGAAAACAAGGCCATGTAATGTGACAATTCAAAGGCAAGGTCATCAAGCATATGGCTATTTCAGTTTATAATGAATTTTATAATATTGTAAGATAGTTATGTAATGTAACCATGATGATCTAAGAGTATAACCAAATTAAGATTTGCAGGGACTTAATACCTTGTCTACTTGCACTGCTGGGAAACCAGGCAAGACTTCAGACATCCATGATCTGCTTCAGAAACAAAAGAAATGGCAAACATCAAGCCACAATTTTTCAGCTTCTGTTTCATATTCGGAAAAAGGTTTGGGTGCCCAAAAGCAAGTCTGCATTTTTCCAGCTACATCATCGGGCCAATAAAAGATATTCACTCTGCCCATAAATCTTTCCCTGCTATCATTAAAATGTTAGAATATGTTTAAAGCTTTCAGATGTTACTGGTTGTTATGTAATAAAGGAGATGATTATACATAAAACATTGCTTATGTGGAATAGCAGCCAGGTTCAAAGAATCAGTAACTTCAGAGACCATGAGGATAAATGAGAACTTGATCAAAAAATTGAAGCCGAAGCTGAGCATTTCTCCAGCTAAGCAATTTTATCTGCCGTCAGATTTTCCAAATCAATTCCCAGCTGCCAAGAGTTATTAAAAGCCAGAAAGGTGGAAGTGCACAGGAGAGGGACTTGGTCAGGATTTTATTTTTTAAAAAACTCAAATTTGTACAGGAATCCTGAAGTTGTGGTGATATGCCCCTGTGAAGCAGTTTCCCTGCTAGGATAGGTCTGTAATAGAACAGCACCAGGACGCCTGGTCTCTGACTCCCACATGACTCAGACTTGAGCCTGATACACCCAGATGGAAGCCCTGAGGGTGTAGCTACCAATCTAATTCCTTCTCCAGGAGCTGTAAAATAGCTTGTGTCAAAATGTTAAAGAAGAAGAAACCAGTGAGAAACGAAGAAAAATCCACTGTTTGAATATTGTGAGCGGGCAGAAAAATGTATCAGTGAAGCCAGGAAAGGACTAAGCATGTTTGAACTTCAGTGTAAACCAAGGGAAAAGGCTGACACAACTCAGCTGAGGAGCTGAAGATGGCAAAAGAGGAAAACTCTGGGCTTTCCACATCTCAGGTGAGTATTCCTGAGGTGGCTGTCATTTCTTTCTATGGCTATTTCTTCCACATTTAGAAAGGCATTGTGGTTTGAGAATGGTGTTTCCCAATTCAGTGTCCCCACCATGGACCTTCAAGCCACGAGCTGCTGTCTCCCTCCACCTTCTTTCCTCTCCCCCTCCCATGAGGGTGACTGGAGAGCAGAACTGGGGACACAGAAGGTGAAGATCATGGGTTAATATAAGAACAATTTACTGGAAACAGCAATGAGATAAGAAAAGGAATAGTAACAGCAGCAATACTAATGAAAGAGTGCAGAGGAAGGGAACTTTATTGCTCACACGGGAAACCCCTGACAACAGGCAGTACCCTTCACCTGCCTCTGCCATGCCACACCACCACTCCCCTCTGGAGCAGAACTGGGGCTGTGTTACCCTGACTAGGAGGAACCCCTTATCACTGGAAAGGACTCCCTGCCCATGACATGATTCCTTGGATAATGGGAGGTTATTGCCTATGGGCTACCGCACATACCAGCATGTGAGAGCAACAAAGATGGCAAAGCTGCCAAAGAGTGAAACGTGCAGTGGGATGGTTAGCAGAATGGAAAGGGACAAACAGGTCTCTTCTGCCATGGATTTTTGAAACAGAAATGTGCTTCCTCAGAAAAGTAGTTCTGGAGTTACTTATTAGAAAGTGCCCTGAGGCCTGGATCTTCTTGCCTTTTCCTTCTCATTTATGCTTTTGTGGGGCCTGACTTTCCTGTGAAAAGCACAGGTAGCATGAAGCCTTAAAACAAATTATGCAATAAAGATAGGGGAAAAGATGTTTTAATTTGCAAGTAAGTGTTGGCACACCAAAGAGCTCCATGTGGCTAATCTGTCCTGCTAGCCCTGTAGTCACACCTGAACTAGTTTGTGAAGAGCTAGCACAGATATCACAGAGCTACCTGGCAGTGTAAACCTATCCCTGGAGTGCTGGGATGATGCTGTTCCACTCCACTGCTCTCACTGGTACAGGGACATCTAAGAGAAGAAGAAAAACATCTGAAGAAAAACAAATAGGCACAATTCCCACCTCCTATTCATTTGCTGCCAGTCTGAACTGATAGTCTGCATAGGTATTGTGGCAAGCAGCTTCCAGACCATGCTGTGTTTGCCTTGACACTTCATTATAGGTCTCCACAGATGAATAGAAGAGAAGTGACACTGCTCTAAAGAAGCACTTAGAAAAGCAAAAGCTAATATTTGCTTGCTGACTTGCTTGTTTATGCTTGGAGCAGGAGTGGTGACACCTGAAATCCTATTGTTGTCTAGGGAGCAGTCAATCAAACTTCTGGAACCTCCACTCTGGTGTGTGGTGAATGGACCCTGGTTGGCAGCCAAACTCTCACACCCTGCCTTTCCCCAGCAGGGACAGGCACAGGGGATGGGAAGAAGGAGACTGAGAAACCTCATGGGCTTTTTAGACCTCTTGTTGTTCAAAGCCTCAAGAAAAACACATTTGGAGGTGGGAGGGAGTCATAAGAAAGCAGGACAGCAGCATACTTGGCCAGCTGTACAGAGGCAGAGCAATGGCCTCACTCCTGCATTCCTCACTGACCACAGCTTGTGTCAGTGAGATCACAGCCAGCAGGGACAGCACAGTGAGTGGCTTTGCTGTCTGACAGACTACAGGACAATGTCACAACCATTCTCATTTGTCTTTATGCTCTCCTTTGATCTCCTGTCAACCTTGGTTATCCATTTTCCATGGGACAGCTCTCCTGAAATCCATTAGAAGGACAGTAGTGATGAGCCACCTCCATTTCATACAGCTTCCCTGTCCCTCCTGCAGCTCATCTGAATCTGACCTCAGCAGCAGCTCCTGGAAGTGGATCTCTTCCCAAGGTGCTGTCCTTGGAGGGCCACCATCCTCAGCAACCTGGCAGACACATGTGCACGTGGCCTGGTGCAGGGCTGTGAAAGGCACAGGGTGTTCAGAGGGCAGGTGGGACCTCCAATGTGAAATGAAAATCTCTCTCCAGAGCCCCTGGCCCCTGAATCACCACCTTTTGTGGCACCAAGCATACAGCTTGATAAAAGCCTTGACCTCTAAATGCAAACAAGAACCAGATTTGAGAAAATAATGTTTCAAAACAAACACTTGGAGTTGTCTTCAAGATTCTATGTAATATTAAAATTGAGGAGAAATTGCATTATGGAAAACTACATTATATGGGTTTATGTACTGTCTATACAGATCTATTGTGTGGCTGTGCTTATGTTTATATATGTACTCACAGACACATAAACATTTCCAATCAGACCAAGGGAGAAACTGAATTTCAATACAGATTATTATTCAACTTAATAAGCAGTAGTGATTTTTTAAACTAATTTTTGAGTGATGGAATATTTGTAAAAATATATTTCTCTCAGCCTCTGTGAGCACACTAGAAAATTTTGATGACAACTGTAGTCCAAATGGCAAGGTCCTGTTACAAGGAATTCATCACAGATGTAGTCCTTAGGCCAAATTATGACCAAAAGAAGACTGAAAATAAAATGTTAAGAAACAGCTGATACATTTTAATTTATGAAATGCAAACTGGGCACGATCAGTAAGTTCTGACATATATTTACTTGCTAGCAGCACTGCGGGGCAATGCTGGAACCAACGGTGAAAACTTTCAGCTCCAATCCCCCTCCCCTTTGGCAGCTGTTGGACATAATTTCTCAATCAGGTCCACTTCTCCAACACGCCAGTGAGCTTCAAAACTTTTCTCCAGATGGCTACTGAAGCTGGGAGCAATGACTGCAAGCTGCATATTAAATGTCTAAGCTCCTTGCACAAAGCTTGAGTCTGCAAATCCATGCAACCTTGTTTGTCCTGGGAGGCATCAGTGGGTGGATGCAGCTGAGGCAGGGAGAAGGCAGGATGAGGTGTGTAGGAACAGGACAATGACAGCAATGGAATATCAAATCCCTGAAAGTAAAAGGATTAGCATTGATTTCTACAGGATTTGCAGCAGGTTCAACACCTTATGTGACTTCCTTATGTGACAGCCAGATAGGGGCTGGCCTTCCAGGCTGTGCAGAGCCTCTTGCCTCAAGAGCATCCCTTGGGACCCTCTGCTCCGTGGCACACATGGCCAGGCAATGCTGTCTCTGCCCAGAGTATCCCTGCTTTCTGGGGATATTGCAAACTTTTCAGATGCCTGCAGCAAAGATTGTGTATCTTTTTCTGCTCCTGTCACAGCACTTTTGACAGTAAGGGAGAGACAAGGAGCACACTTTGTATTTTCTCAGGAAAAATGGTGATTATTATTGCATTTGCACTGCTGTGAGGTCCTGGTTCTTGAAGGTATTATGTAAGCAGGGAGCAGCTTTTTATCACTATCAGCAAAGCCCACATTTTCCTAAACTCATTGTTTAGAATCTTATCTCAGTATAAGATTCCTAGTAGATGAAGTTCAACTGAACTTCTCCCTGCCAACTGTTAAATGCTGTTGATCATTTATCTGCAGATTGTGACGTGAGTTTAGGCACTTGAATCACACATGGATATCTAAATGTGGAAACATAACCTTAGGTGTTAAATTGAAATCACACTCACTGTTCCTCAGGAGATTTCTTGTGAGTGTTAAGCAGTTTTTTCATATCACACTTGTACTCTCTCTCCATTCCACCCTGTCCAAACAGCCAAAGTAGGCAAATAGCACCAATAATACTAACTTCCATCCAGTTGTGTGCTGTCTCAGTTACAACATACATGTTCCCAGTCACTCTGATTATAGAAGATTTCTGAATTCCTTCATCATAAAGTGAATCTATATTAGAAACACAGCTTGTCAAAGGTGTGGTGGGACATCTTCCCTCCAAGCGTGGATCCATGATTTGCAGTGCAGTGCGTCCAGATTTCCCTCTCTCTGAAGCATGTGGTGTTGGGTGAATCTTGGCCACCTGAAAATTTCACCTGAAGCTTAAAGATGCATATAGGACAGAAATCTCTATGGTAAAGTGAAGAATACAGCTGTACCACCATCTCACAAGGTGAGAATTAGTTCCATCCATGTGTTGTGTGGCTGTTTGACTTTAACAGTGTTGTGATCAAACCCAATTAACTTCAGAGAATGTTCAGTGTTGGGTTTGTGGTTTTCAGATTTTTACTCCAGGCTCTCCCTGGGGATGCTTACTGGATATGACAAAATTCTACTGAAACAGAGAAAAGATGTCCAAATCTGAAGGAAAGCTTGCATATCCAAATACTTCTCTGCCTTATTTTGTTCCCCATGCCCCCTAGCAGAATTAGTGGACCATTAGTTTTCCTACAAATCTTTGTTTTGTGAAAAATTTATGTCCTCACAGCAATCAGCTCACAACTGCGTCCCCTGCAGGACAGACACAACAGTATAGAGTGTACAGACATTTTGGTGCCTGATAACTTGCATGTTACTTATTTAGTTTCTATTAGTTACCACTATTTTATTTGCAGTGTTTGTTTTTTAGAAAATATTTTCTTCCAAGTAGGAATCTGATTCAAGCCAGAACTTTATGGAGAGACAAGAAGAATGTCTGCTGGTCACACTAACTTAGGAGAAGGATGCTCAAAAAAACCATGTAGTTTATACAAATATGAGATTAAGAGCACCTGTGACCTGAGAGCTTCACTTCAGCTCTTGTTCTCTAAATAATTTAGGAATCCAAGAAACAGCAAACACATCATGTCTGGTGGTCCTGGGCTGTTACAGATTTACTGAGTAGATCACAGTGATCCAGGAGTCCTTTAGTCAAATTATTACAATCTGTGTTTCTGCTAAGATATGGCCCATCTTTCCTTCAGGTTTGAACTACTGCTCTCCAAGAAAAGCTTTGAGTAATTTCAGACAAGTTGTTTCACTGTGATGAAATCACTATATTGTGATATCTTCTGGGTCTTATGTAGCTCCAGAACAATTTATTTGCCAGTATCAAGAATCAATACAGTAATTTTGATCTTGCTATTGAATTTAAAGCATAGGATGTAGAGGGAAATATTCCTTTTAGGATGTGTTGTTATTATATTTCCAGAGTCCCAGCTCTTGGCTGTCCTATCTTCTATCACATCAGGGTCACCACTTGTTGGATTCATGTTTCTAGAGTCCCATACTGTCACAATCATATTTCTAAAGTCTCATACCTTCTTGGTGATATTTCTTGGGGGCAGTTCTTCACAGCACAGACTTCTTCTGCTTGTTGCTACTTCTTAGTCAGGGCTCCTTCTAGGCTCTCCCTGACTGGCCAAGCCCACCCCCTTTTATCCCAGTTATCTTCACTAGCTACAGCTGCAGCTCAATTAAGGACATTGCACTTGCAGCCCATTTAGAACAACTGGGACCTACTGGGGCAAGGCCTATATACAGATATTCAAGTATTATATTTCCCCCTTTTCTTTTACTTCCAGATATTTAAGTACAATAAGGATGGACAAATAATGTACAAACATTTCCTGTGTTGCAAAGAAACATTTCTTAAATTCCCACCCTTTTCTGAAGCCTAGGAAGGCTAGAGCAGACTAGGAAGACAGACCAGCTGGCTGCCCACAGGAACTCTCTGGTGGTGATGAAGAAGCCTGCTGGTTATCCTGCTAAACCGTTTGGAAGTGACAGCTTGCAGACTCTTGGGATGTGCAGACACATGAGAGAGGAGTTCAAGCCTGTTGGAAGCTGGTAACGTCTGGATGAGGGGGAGAGGGGATAGAGTGCAATCTGTGGTGTGGCAGAAAAGGGAGAGTCCTAGATTTCCAGCCAGGTTGTTCTGTATTTCCTTCTTTCTTGATCTGATTTGCTGTGTATCAAACGAGACGAGTAGAACCCTTGATACCACAGACACCTAAAGGGTCTCTAAGGAGAATACCCATCACTGATCTCTCCAACAATGTTCCTTGTCAAAGCCACATCCAAAACTTGACTGGCTCCTCTATCCTCAGCATTCAGACTGATGTGTTTATGCTACACAGGTAGCTTTGAACCTCTCATGTCAATCCTGAGACAGGCCCAGCAAGAACCCTTTGGGCACTAGGTCACTTCTACTTGATCCATTCTTTCAAGTGACTGGAGAGCTGTACCAAACTCTGACTTGTAAGCAACTTGTTACTTGTAAGCAACTTCTGTCTTGAATATTATCTGACATCCTGTGCATATCTGATCCCTCTGAATTCTCAAAAGACAGAAAATTTATTAGAGATTTGTTTTGTGTGGAAAGGAAAATCAAAGAGAAAATAAAAAAAAAAAAACAACAAGGGAAATCACAGAATCATGGAATTGTAGAGAAGCTTGGGATGGAAGGGACCTTAGAGATCATTTATTCCAACCACTCCTCCCTGCTACCTCCCCTTGCTCTTCACCCTCCTTCTACCCCCTGCCCTTTTCCCCCACCCATAATAGACAGGGATGCCACCCCCACTAGAGCAAGTTACAGTTCCATGCAACCTGGCCTTGAACATCTCTAAGGATGGGGCATCCACAGCCTCTTTGGGCAACCTATCTCAGTTCCAGCTTCATTACCCTCTGAGTAAATTTCTTCTGAACATCCAATCTAAGGCTCTCTCCCTTTAGTTTAAAACTAGGCAACAAGCATAAGTAAACCACAGCAAGGACTTTCCAAACAGAAACTCCATTTTACCTAGACTCACAAAAAAATACAATTATTTTCAAAGTCACAGTCCTTTCTCATAAACTAGAAAAGTGAGCTTTCAGCAGTGTCAGCTACTTGCTCAGCACGTTTTAGGCACCGCCTCGTATTTAACAAACAAAAAACCTTAAAAATCTGGAATAACCAGCTGGTATTTGCCTGTTCTAGCCTTATTAAGTAGGTCATATTTCCCAAGCCTCAATATGACCACAAAACACAAAATGCATCTTTTATTTCCAGTATGAAATACTGTTGTTTTAACACAGTTTTAACTTCAATGGAAGCCACAATTTGCTTAAGTGTTTGGTAGGGCAGTTATATATTTATTTCGAGGGATAGTAGTTTGAGCTTTTTTTCACATGAGAAAAACAGTTTATATTGCAAAGATGAAAGAATCTCTTCTTCTATCTGGACCAAATGAATGTGTTTGCATGTTCACCAAAGCTAGTCCAGAGGGGAAAATGTAGCAGAACCTGCTGTGACAAAGGAAGAAGTTGCTAGTTCAGAAATTGTTAATATAGAAATAAGAATCTCAGAATAAACCAAGACAAGTGATCTACCTTGAAATATATGTCAGATCTAAATACAAAGAACTATGAAAAAAATAAAGAAAACCATTTTAGGGATGCAGCCTCCTGAACTTCTGCATAACTCTAGTGCTAATTGAATTTTGGGTTGTTTGTCCAGCACACCTGGCCTACCGGATGATGCAATGACATCTAGAGGGAAAATAATTGAGCATATTCAAATCACTGCACACTGACATAATGTTTGAAAAGGTGATGCTAAAATATCTCTGTCACACAGGCAGGTGATGCTCCCAAGTGCATTCTTTGCTAACTGCAAAGCATTGTAGGAACTGCCTACATAAGACAAGCAACCCTGTCTGTGCTCTTTTTCTTCTCGTTGTTTTTTGTTGTTTTCTTTTGCTTTGGCTGAACACCAGGTGTCTGAGCACTTGCTGGTTTTGTGCTTGCAAATGTGACTAATAAAGAGTGCTGGAGCCTGAGGGCTGTGTGAACACTTATCACCAAGTGCACTTATCACCTGGCTTGCCTGCCTGGGCACGCAGCAGATGGGGCACTTCACTCACATAATACACACCAGTGGCCAGCACCAACGCTGGGGCACAGGCAAACACTGATGATGTAAATTATTCTCAGTGCTACACTTTTGGCGCTGTAAGTCTCCTAATGGGCTTTGTTTTTATTTTTGTCACTGGACCCTGTATGCTCACAGTCTAATTGGGTGATACTATTTTAATGGTGTTGGCAAGACCAAATGCGCTCGTAAAACCTTGTGATGCTTTTGCACTTTACAGCAATATATTACTGTTATTGTCCAAGGAATGGTCTAAATCTGACCATTTTTCTCCTAAAAGAATGAAATGTTGAACACATTCAGAGCTTTAAAAGTTTACAAATTTTGTGGAACTAAATCACAGCCCAGTCTTTGGAAGTGGATCTCTTGTCAGTGTTCCAGAGCTGCTAAGACATTTTGCTGCTGAGCTGTAGTTAGTGCAGTTAGAAATAATACAGGCTTTAAAAATGGAAATTTAGAAGCCCGTTATACAGCTTTCTAAGAAAGAAAAAACCCCAAAACATATGCCAGCACTGTAAAAGGCAGTTGTTATACTGCTAGACAAATTAATGCAAATTAGAGGGGAGAGAAACGGAGCATGAGATGGAATATGACACAGATAAAATCTGAAATAAAAACATACAAGAAAAAATGAGTCAGAAAAATATTGAAAGAAACATTCATACTAATTTAGTGAAGGGAAAGAACAAAATTCCAAGTGACAAGACTGTGATTCCAAAATGCCTTTCCTCTCACATCTTTCAACCTGCCTAGTGGCCCACTGCTGTGAGTCACACTTGCTGCCTTCTTGCAATTCCCTGAAGTGCTATCAGCTATGGTTACTGCATGCATTCAAGTATTCTCTAATCTTGAGCCTTGTCCTATTAATTTTCACTGGTATATGAGACATGAAACTTGCTGAGATGTTCTCCTGGATTTAGGCACCTAAATTCAACTAATTTTTAGGACAAATAAAGCAGTTCAAACCCTGTCCCCTAGTTTTGAAGTGAGAATTTGGTGAACCAGAATCCAAAACTGGGGAAACAACAACAAACAAAAATCCCCATTTCCTTTTCAGCTGCTGATTAGCCTTAGACCTCTGACTGCCCCAGTTCAAATATCCAAATGTCTTGTTCAAATCCACAGCTAATCAAAATTCAGAAATTCTTCATCAAGTTATGAATTAATGCCAGACTCCCTTTACTTTGCGCCTGTGTTGGTCTTGTTTGCAGAACAAACTGCACACTTGCCTGCCACTAGGACAGGATACCCCTGCTCAATGTGAATGTAAGGGCATTTCTCTGGAAGGGTATCTGGAAAAAGAAATAGTGCCTTAGATTCATACAGGGGCCAGACCACTCTGGCCCAATGAATCATGATTTCTTTCTGTGAAGTGACACAGCTTCAATAAGAAGGGTGGAGAATCTTTAATGCAAAGAGCACAGCCTGGCTGTTAGGGCACCGTTTTAGCAGATGTCCTCTGCCTTCACAGATTGCAGGAAGAATTGATTTCAGGTCTAGGTTCCTGGACAAGTGTTTGAGTTCCAGACTGGGAAATAGAAACAATTGTGGAAAACCTTTTGGACTGGAGAAGTAGCACTGCTCCTTCTTTACCTTTCATGCCTGTTATGGCTGTAAAAGGCATCTCTGGCAATGATGACATACTTGGAGCGTAAATGTTGGTTCACACAGAAATTAAAGGGGAAAGAGATGAAATAAAAGCAATCAGCCAACAAACCTGTGTGTGTGTGTCCAAACCAGCCCGCTGTTTTAACTGCTCAAGAATCCCACTTGAAACCCAAAGTAAAATGCCACAGAAATTGTTAAGAATTCAAGAGAAAACAGAAATGGTTGTTTTGATTTAGATAAGGACTTACATAGTCCAGTGTTCTTCCACTGATCAACAGCAGTGGTTAAATACATACTGTAAAAAATTGAACTACTATACAAATATTTTACAGACCATACAGTTCTGGCTTTGGCTACAGGAATCAGAATTTCAGAAAGAGAAAACCAAAAAAGCCAACCAATGGCTTATAGGACCAAAAAGAAGGAAGAGAAAGATTTGAAGGATGAAGAAAATCCTATATAATAAAGGAATGGTAAGACTCAAAAGGCAGAAGTGACAATCACTATTTTTCTTTATTTAGAGAGATGAGTTTGATAAACTCAGAAAAGGTGATAAAGATCTTTCTAGCATTGTCCTCAAGAACAGTGAAGAACATCATAGCAAAGTTGATCACTATTTGAACAATCTACCAAGAGAAGCAATGTGGAGACCTTCTTAGAATTATAAAGATTTAGGTTGGAAAAGACATCTAAGGTCATCAAATTCAATGTTAACTTGCACTGTTGAGTCTAGCACTAAAACTGTCCATTTTGAAATCATAATTTTTGAATAATTTTTTATGTGTATATGTAAGTTTTGTGCTCTTGTTTTTGAGCAGAGCACTCTGTTATATCTATTCCTTCCAGTATTAGAATAAGGACTATCTGATATCTTATGCTTGGGTATAATATCTGTCACTTCCAGCTTCTTCTGTACCAAAGCCAGTACTTCTTGGAAGTAGATATTACCCTTTATCACACAATATTTAAATCCTTGTCTCTCTGCCTGCAGATGTTTCTGCCGTGTGGAAGTGGGGGACAGGAAGCATGTAAAGGCTTTTGATGATCCAGTCACTAGGCTGGCAATTGCAGCAGAAATAAGCCCTCTACAGGCAGCTTTACTGGCAGATAGTTCTGGGAGTGTGCTAAAGAGTCTCATAGCCTGGCTGTAACACAGGATGCTGGTGATGAGCGTGCCCTGCTAGACAGAGGTCTGTAAGTTGGTAACCAGCAAGGTACTGAGCACTGAGATTCCATAAAGAAAAACCTTTGGTTTTCTAATGGGAACTTTTTACAGAGAGTTGCAGCAAGTATTGTGTGTCAAAATATGACTGCAACAACTGTCCTTCCAGCCATGGTGAACACATAGTAAAATTCCATTAGATATTTGTAATACTTCAAGGGACATTTCCCCCTGAACTCACCTGACACGTTGATAGATTAAATGACATATAAGTAAAAAATAGGTCATACTCTTATAGTCAGCTGATATCTAAAACCTATAAAAAATCAGCATGCATATAATATAGGAGTTTGAAAAATTCATATCTTTAAAAGAAAAATATATCGGGGTAATATGCAATCCATATGCATGTCAAATCAGTAAGATATTTGAGCCTCTGTGAATGTTAACTCATATGCCATTCCTTTTCCTTTTGACCCTGGGATCCTGTAGTGAAGAGGGAAGTAGTCTCTAGTTGAGCATGTCAGCTAAAGAAACCCAATTATCCAGGTTCATTTCAGATGACAGTGCCTCAGAAATGCATGAAGTCCCTTGGTTTGGAGACATGTTAGGAGGAAGAGGACAGTGTTTTTTTGTTTGACTATGATGATGAGGAGAAAGGTCTCTCTTGCCTTCAGCTCTTCCAGGCTGGCTTTCTATTGTCACTCAAGTATGGGAATTTTCTGGACTGTCCCATGTTATTTATGTTTGGCTTCAGAAACCATGTCAAAAAAGGGGAGCTCCCCAAAATAAAGATGATCACATCTTCCCATCCCTACCAATATAACTCTAAGGAAAGAGGATTTTGGTTTAAGAGTAGAAATTGTAATCTCATAAATCTGCCCTGCACTTTACTCACTGTACCAAGTTGCTTGTTCTTGGCCACTTTAAGTGATAACTAAAGGCAGCTTACAAAAAGCAAACCACATGAAGACTATATTCACACTTTATTCAGCCAGAAAAATTCACTTCTTGGATATAATTTTGGGGACTGGGTGACAAGTTAGGTTATTTGTTCCTGTAGTGTCATTTACTCAATTATATTTTTTAGCTTCCTTGCTACCCATTATATCTCTCCCATCCTATTACTGATGTACATATGTAGAGGACATTTTACAAAGGCAGAGTACAATTCCAAGCACCAGACTGATCATATGCACACAGACTGCCTGTGATGCACAAGTATTAATGCTGCTTTTCAGTGTGAGTATAATTAATCCATTATGAGCGGGAAATGCAACATGTGCTGTATATGTACAGAATTGTTGTGTCATTCTTCTGCACTGATCTATTGTTTTTGGAAACCACTGGGTCCACAGAGCAGCCACAATGCATTTTTTCCTCAGATTGCACAATAAATATGGTGGCCTCAGGAAAAATCAGGCCTACCACACTAACAGTCTCATTTTCTGAAAGACAGTTACTGTTTGAGGTATATTTTTTGTTCTCAAAACCTATAAGGAAACAAATTTGAGAATGGCACCCAAAGCCTGCAGCTCAACCTGATGCTAGAGACAAAATTGTTAGACAGAAACAGTTCGCCAGGTAGGTCTTGCCAGAGAACAAGAGGAAAAACTTCTATTTTTGGTTTTGGATCTTAGTTCTGTCCTGTGGGACCATGGAATTCAGATAATCTCTTTAAACAGCTCTGTAAATCGCCAGGCCTTCTAGAGTTCTGACATCACTAGAAGCCATTCCTTCTCTTCAAGATGTTGTGGTTACATCATTCTGTAGTAGGCCTCCTGAAAGGGTTGTGAACCTACAAGAGTAGGGAAGCACTTGATATCTGCCACCATTTGTCTAATAATTTGTCCTCGATGTCCCCGTTGAATGTTCTCAGTAACACCTGTAAGACATTTAGATCTCCTTCTGAGGAAGCCACTGTGTGTGTTTGACTTGCATAAGAGGAAAAGAAAAGGAGAGGGGAGAAAGTGCAATACAGAACATTAAAATTGGGTGACTTCCCACATAACACACCGCAGCAGAAGTTGTACAAGATATTCTCTGCATAGGTTAGAAAGTTTGTTCAGTTTGCCCCAAATATTTTTTTCTCCTAGAAATACCAACAAAACCAGTGTTTGACATATTTTGGCAAACTAGCACTGACAGTGGACGCAGGTTTACTTGGTGAATTACATGTCTAAGTGTTTGAATAGCTCATGTAGACAGGGAGAACCAGACAATCCAGTGGGTCTCTAGTCAAGGGCATCTGGCTAAATTTTTATAGTCTGTGATATATAGGAATTTTTACTAGAGCACCCAATTGCTGGTTCTGGACTTGAATCTAGCTGTATGTAGGAATGGCCTGAGGCTGTGTCAGGGGGAGGTTTAGATTGGATATTAAAAAAAGGTTCGTCACCCAGAGAGTGGTTGGGCACTGGAACAGGATCTCCGGGGAAGTGGTCACAGCACCAAGCCTGACAGATTTCAAGAAGTGTTTGGACAATGTTCTCAGGCAGGGTGTGAATCTTGGGGATGGTGCTGTGCAGGGCCAGGAACTGGACTCAATGATCCTTGTGGTTTGCTTCCAACTCAGCATATTCTGTCATTCTGTAGTTGAGGTACGTAAAGCACAATCCTGAGGGATTTCTCTGGTGGCTATGTATTTGGACATTTCCTCTCGTTGAGCATCAGCCTCAAAGCTGGTAAGATCAGCTAAGGAATTCCTCTGGGATAAACGACAAAATTGCTTTGAGCACCTTGGCAAAAAGAGAAGTAGGACATAAATTGCTGAATATTTTAAACTTTCCAACAGACTACTGTTTAGCTTATCTCTGTTTTCATTCAATCTCTTCTTTCACAATGAAACCATAGACTTTTGTTTCTTCTATGACAAGCACTTTAAACCACCTGAAGCTCTCAGTGACATAGAGATTAACGTGACTCCTGGATTCAATTTTAACTAAAAACAGCAGCATTTTGGTCTCATGTGCTGTGCAATCTTTTCTCCATTTGTAGAAGAATCTACTGGATACAGATTCAACACAGTATCTTTTTCTGACAAAATAAGAAGTAATTGTCCTTTGTAATAGCAGAGCATTATTATTCATGCTTACAAAATTACTACCAGCCAAATGGTAGTTATGATTGTTTTGATTCCCCATGTAGCTCCCTGCAGAAGAAAATAGATATCTTCACTATTGTTCACATAATGATAAAAAAGTTATATGAAGCTGTGGTCAAGATGATTCACATGGAACTGCTGGGTAAAATTATAACCTTCAGCTGAACTCTAAGGACATCTGTTAGTAAAACTGCCTCTGGTCTATTCAGTTTATCTTGCCAGGCAGCAAACTCTGCAAGTTCAGGACTTGCTTCAAAAGAGGATCAGTATTTTAGGCAGCTGGAGGGAGATGCGCAACAAAAAGAAAAAAAACTTTCCAGTTATCCTTCACCTGGAATTGCATGGAAGACAAAAATAATTTGTTGTCTTTTTCAGTGTATGAATTTTACAGAAGTTTTAGATACTTCCTTTATGGAATTAGGCTATAAACAGTGATAATTTAATTGAAATGACAGATTTATATTGAAACATAGTAAATGGAGTAAGACATTTTATAAGGTTTCAGCAATCAATAGACACATGATGAGACTGAGAATCTACTTAAACAATAGTGTTAAGTGCACGGTGAGGGTTGTTTAGCTGAGATTAGTGGAATTAATTGTGTTTTCAAGCGAAGAACTGGTGAGGAGTCTGACAGAGAGCTTGTTAAAATTCAAGGTGAGCATTTAATTTGTTTTTGAATAAGTCTTTTAATGCTTTGCTTAACAGCAGGACTCCATACCTTTTACCTGGTTCACAACTCAGGAATACCTACTTGCTACTATTAAGTTCTTACCTTTATAAAGCTCCATCATTGATAACTCATTGGGCCAGCATTATTGACATTTCATAGCAATTTTTGCTGCATCTTGTTCATGCTATGCAAAATGTTCATCCAACTTTGGGTTTTTCTGTTGCATCTGCAGTCCAACACACTTTATTGAGAAGCAAGCCTTGCCAAAACTTGTCTGTACATGAAAAATTGCTTCCATAAAGTCTGAAATAATTACCAGCTGTGTCTTCTGAAATTCTAACAGGCTACTATTCATCATTATTGAAGCTGGACTTTGGATTCTTGTACCTGGTGGGTTTTTTTACTGAACACATCTATTTTTCCAAGTCTTTAAAACTTTTGCAATCATTGGATTCTGTGAATATGATGAAAATCAAATGGCCTTTTTGAAGTGAATTTAATTTATTTGAGTTTTCTGATCAAAAACTACTGGTCTGGATACATACTTGTGACATACAAATTCATTTAAACTTTTCATATCCTCAAGTTACAGAACACAGTAGGGAACATTCTCTGATTTTCAACAGAAAACTTCCAATATGACATTCTTATTTTTACATATGTATTTAAAGCTATGCAGATTGCCTGTGAAACGAAGCAACTAGCTTTCTTCATTTATGAATATCAGTGAGTAGTCAATGTTGAATACACACAACTCTTGTAAACCTTAGTAGATTACAAGGTAATCTTAAATGAGTTGGACAAAAATTTCTTGGTCATTCACGTTAGGGCAGCTCCTTGCCGTTTTTGAGTCATGAGATGCTCCCTTCCCAGATAACATGCACTTCCAGTCTTTTTAGAGCACATTTGCTCTGAGTCATTGTACCGTGATTTATAGCCACATATATATAAATATTTATTTATATATTTTATATATATATTTATACCTCTCCCAGATAATAAGAAGAAAAGAAATGTGGAAATAATCAAAAGCTTTAAGTTAGGAAATATGGAAAACTGATAAGGGAAGCCATAGAGCACAGGCTGGCAGGGTTTCCAAGAGTGAGAGGGTGGGGATGAGAGTGGAAACGGTCATAAAAATTGGAACAAAGTGAAGCAGTTTATTAGAGCAGATAAGAGACACTGATTACAGGAAGAAAAAACTCCTTGCTGTAGAGAATGCTTAAGAGCAGAGATTTCACTTGCTTAAGAGCAGAGATTTCACTTGCACTTTCATCTTTAATTTGTAGAAAACAGAAGTCTCTTCAGGTTTGCCACTGTCATTGTAATACAGTTTCTCATATTTGATATCAATTTTAAGATAAACAGTATTTAATTTGATCTAGCCCTCTGTCCACTGCTCCAGAGGGGATCACAGGATTCTGACACAACTCAGATGTGCAGATATGAAAGACAGCATTGATCCAAAAGTTTCATATAGGCTTGAAAGAAGTTTCCAAGGGAACTGAAAATAGTTGAGAAAATGCTACATGAAGAAAACATCTCATGTTAAGAGCTTAAACTATTAATTTTGGGAATTTTAATTTTATGCCTTCCATGAATTTACAGGGACAATGATAGGTGGATCACAAGCATCATCATGTAATAAAAATGGCAAGTATTCTAAAAGAGACAGATAGGTAACTCATCATTTTAAGGGGATGACACAAATTACATTGAATTTGCTTCTCTTCAGATATTTTTGTAAAGACAATAGGTAAGGAACTGTATTGGCCTCAAATGTTTTTTTGTAACCAAGCAATTATGAGTATATAAACTACATCTCAGCTACTAACAGTAACAGTATAAAGCCCAGAGGGATTACCTTATCTCATAAGTAATTTTGGAGTATTTTAAGACAAGAGCATGTTCATTTTTGTATTCTTTTCCTTATGCCACATTCCTTTACCTCATTTGTGTTAACATCTGCTTTTTCTTTTAAAATCTTGACTAGAAACCAGTTCCTGAAGGACATGGGAAGACTTCTCTACCCAAAAGCATCATTATAACTGTAGGTGCATTAAAAGTGGGGAAGACATTGCTGTGTGCTTGAAGTATGGATATGAGCTAAGATCTAAGATGAAAAGTTTGTAGCATAGATCTGAATGTCTGAGATAAGTTTGTCTAGTTAAAAATAACCAAAGACATAATTAAAGAGGGATGTTTGCAACAGATGTTTGCATTTTGGATACCACTTGGGATGATATGAAAATAGGTGGTCCAAGCTTTTTTAGTTTTAAGTGAAACACTGCTGCCTTTTCAGTCAACCTTTTCCATTTTTCCTCTGGTCTTTTTTTTTCCCCTGTACATTAAATCAGTTAGATATTTCTGTCTATTCTTTTGAAAACTGAAAATTCAGATGATTTTGTGGAAAAATTGTCCTCTCTTCATCCTGCAGAAAGTGGTAGTAACAAAAGTTTGGTTTGATTTGCCTAGAAAGTTACAAAGACTTCTCACAGACTTGGAATAAAATAATTTTACAAGGAAAGATGCCATAAAAGAAATGTTTTAACGATTTCTGTATTATAAGAATAAAAATAGAAATAATTTCCAGGTATAAGACTAAACCAAGGCAAGACCTAAAAGCATAGGTGTGTAGGGGACACAGATGGCTGTAAAATCTTATTCTTGTTTCCTGCTGCAAGAGAAATTCCTTTTGTCTTTGATTTTAGTCAGCAGCAGAACTGTAGGAAGGAATTACTACCATAAAATTGGCAAGCTTTTTCTCAGCTGTATAACAAAGAATACAAGGGATGTTCCACACCTGTAATTTTCAGTCATAGAGATTTTACTCTTATGATGTTTAATTGTTTTGTCTTCCAGAAAATAAGAGTTTTCAAATGTACTTAGTTAAGGCTGCTATGCAGGCTGGTATAGTAAATCCTTCAAAATTTCTGCACCGACCCAGGTCAGTGGTTTGCTCTTTGAAGCTGAGGTTGTCTTCAATGCAAGGGTTCAAAAGAATTGTTCATATAGAGATGTCTGCTTTAGAGAAGGCAGGATCCACTGTTACTAGATTTATGCCTTATTGCACCACAGATCTATCCAAAGGTATGTCACCAATTTTTGAGCACTATGGAGGAGAAGTTCTAGCAGATCTTGAAATTACTTCAAGGAAACTTATTACCCTCAACACTGACTTTGGTTTGGTATAGTTTTAATCTAGACCATAGTTTAAATGAGTTTAAACATTAAAAGGATGCTGCTGCATCTCTGTGTGATGCACTGTTTTAATTGGGTGAATAAGAAAACATTCAGAAAAAGACATGAAATTTGTGTCAGGAAAATTTAAGGAATTATGAACCTTGGTTTACTTCCCTTTGCTCTGGTGAGTAGAAGCAGGCATGTGCATGTGTATAATACTCCATGGGTCTCAGCCTGACAACAAGGTGAGGTTAAAGAACTCTGGGAAGTGTCAAAACAGACAAGTGATTACTGCTCTGTTTTTGCTGATTTTGAAGGGGTTGAGGGAAAAAAACCCTCTGGCAAAGGAGTAGTAGGTGCCACGATGGAGTATCTTATTCCGTGCCATTGTGTGGTATGTGAAATGTTTGAACAGCTTTAGCTGCAAAAGAAAATATCTGAAAATCACAGTCAATAAACCACCAGTTACAATAAGCAGCTGAGGACACTTGGCTCATGCAGCCCAAAGAAGAGGCTGAGGGGAGACACCACAGCAGCCTCAGCTTCCTCAGGAGGGGAAATGGAGGGACAGGCTCTCACTTCTCAGATTCCAGTGATAGAACCTGTGGGAATGGCCCGAGGCTCTGTCAGGGGAGGTTTAGGTTGCACATTAGGAAAAGGTTCTCCACCAGAGGGTGGTTGGTCACTGGAACAGGCTACCCAGGACAGTGGTCCCAGCTCCAAGCCTGACAGAGCTCAAGAAGCATTTGGAAATGTTCTCAGGCCCCTGGTGTGATTCTTGGGGGTGGTTCTGTGCAGGATCAGGAGTTAACTCTGTTGGCCTCAGGGGCAGGACTCAGGCCCTGAAAATACTACTCTAACTTTGCCAATGCAATCTGGAAGCAAACAAGTTAAGCATGTCAAAAATGCCAACCACTTGTTTTTAAAATTTTTAAAAGTTTACTAGTAATGAAATTGTTAAAAAAATAGTAACACAATTAGAATAATAACAATTTGGACAAATTGAATTAGGACAATATGAGACAACAAATACCAAGAGTTACGGACGTCTGGGTACCTTTTTCTGGGCAGCACAAGCCCAAAAAAGGAGCCCCGTTAACAAAGGAGTAACCCTTAAAAGCAATAGCCTGTTGCATATTCATACACTTCATACATGATGCATAAATTCCATTCAAACACAGGATTCTGTCTGGTCATCGGCAACTTCTTCCTCCAAATCCTATCAGCACCTTCAGGGTGGGAAGAAGTTCATTTCTTCTGATAAGAAGGCAAAAAATCCTTTTTCTCTGAAAGATTAAGGTGTCCTGTGGCTGCTATCTCACTGCAAGTCCTTTCTTTTAAACAAAACATCTTACATAGCATAGTTTCTCTTTTAACAATTTTTATAACCTAAAACTATATTTAACACAGTACTTAAGAGAGTTAATACAGCATTACTTTCTAACACATGTATAATATTCATTTTAATATTTGTGAAAAGCCAATCATAAACTACATGCATTTTTCACAAGCATATGCCACATAATAAATAAAGAGTTGCCTTTTTTGTTTTTTGCTTTTTGTTTCTTGTTTTTTGTTAAAGAAACAATTACAAGACTTTAAAAAATATTGGCAAATGCTATTCGGTCAGCTCTTCAGTGCAAAACTCACAATAGCTGAGACCTTGACATCAAAACACTTCATTTTAATACATCTACAATGCTTAAAACTTTATTTTCTTTCATTTTTCCTTTAGAAATGCCAGTGTGTTCTGCAGAATAATTTTTCAAAAAATGAGTTGTTCCAGGAGAACTGATAATGATGAGATAATGGTTGAGATCTACCACTTGTCACCAATTACTTGCAGCATTATTTGTTGAAGCTAAGAGGCATTGTGAATGTCATAAAACTGAGCCAGGCAATGCAGTGTCAAGATTTCTGCATCTTAATTAAACTTTATTTGATCACCATGGAAACTCCCCATCATACAGAAATAACCAGACAAGGTGAGATTTCATTATGAGCATTGTTAAAAAAAGTGGAAGTGCCAACTAAGGCCATTTCTACGCAAGAAGATTTTCTTAGAGAAGCTGTTTCTTTGCCAAAATATCTACTCCTGTGCCTCCCTACTCACGCTGACAGGAATTGAAGTTTATTTACTTGAGATTAGTCAAAATTCCCTCAAAGGGAATATCCTATCATCAGTTTACAGATATTAGTGGGATTGGGTGTGAGGAGCTAAAAATGAAGCTTCAGAGATGTGTAAAGTCAAAGGCAAAGAGAAAAGGAGCACAAACACCAAATCTGGGGGCTTTAGAACAGCTTAAGGCTGATGTATTTCAGAATCTATTTAATACAAAATATGCCAACAGTCCCAGAGACAGATGCTAGGATCTAAGGATAAAGACCAATTGCCAAAATCTGGAATCAGATACATCCAAATGATTGACTGGGTACACATATTTTTGTACTGAAGGTGACTGTTGATTGGATAGTCTAGAGAGACAATATATTTTTTGTCTCTTGATAACTGTGTATTAATGCTTTTTACCTTTTTGAAAAATACTTCAGCTGAGTACAGCTAACTTTTTGTCAAACAGAAGTTACAGTTGTAACGGGAAGTAATAAAAAAAAAAACAAACCCAGTCTAGCAGTTCATTCTTGTTCTAAATATTAGGAATCCAGCATCTTCCCTGTGTTCTCCCTACAGGAGTACAGTTTCTGTACTGAAAAACCACTAAACTCAAGCAATACAGATTAGTAACAATAGTATAAACTCATTGCAAAAGTCATATATAGTACCTTTGGACACTCATAAAATTGTTCTGAAGTAAATCTCTTTTAACTCTGACAGCATAATATTTTGTGAAGCAGTACGCTGTCCCTGGTGTAGCACTGATGTCTCATTTAGTGTGACTCCAGGAACCAGGAATTTGGATTTACCTTTGACGTGGCTCAGATCTCTGGGAAAATAAAAACATTTTTATCAGATTCATAGTGGTGTTTTGCATACTACTTATATATACAGATTGTAAAGTTGTGAAGATGACACTGCTGTGCAGATGTCAAATTCAGTTTTTCAGTGCTAAACAATGACAAATTTAAATTGAGCCATCACAGTTCAGTAGACTAAATTTAGTTAAAGAAGTGGCAGCTGCCATACACCTTTGGAAGCAGAATATCTTTTCTCATAAGACAGTCATGACTTGGATATCTAAATCCTGCAACCCTTACTCAGGTCATTGATGAAGGTGGTGTGGGCTATTAAGACAACATTGGCTACCAAGATATTGGCTGAGAAAACCACCTCTGGAAAACTGCCTCACATGTTCCATGGTCCACATGTGGCTGGTGGACCTGCCTTTCCCTTCTCCTCATCTGCTGCAATCTCAGCTCTAAACTCTGAGAGCCAATGCTTGGCCAGCTTCCATCCCTGCCTGCACTTCTGCCTCCCCTGCCTCGGAGCCCATTTTGCTTGCTTGAACAACCCAAGCCTTCTTTAAAGAAGATTGTCAGTTATCTTGAAAACTCCTTTTTATAAATCCACACACTCTTTCTCACCTTAATGATCTTGACATTTTTGGTTGTTGTGGACTAGAGATTAATTGCTTGAACAAATGAAGATCTGTCTTTCCTACATGAGCTGTGGGGTCAGTCTACACACCACCAATGTGTCCATTGCAAGTGGGGTCTTGATAGCAAAGATCCTTAATAGGCTTGTGGCTTGTACAGAAAGATTGACCCATTTTCCAGCACAGCTAAAAGTCACTCCAGACAGCATAAGTCAGGAAGGCAGAAAGATTTTTTTTACTGCTGCAAATCTTGTCCATTTGGGGTTTGTCAGCTTAGTGGTATCAGTAGGCCAGCTAGTCAAGCTGTGCAGTGCTGTCCTGGGCAGTCATGTACAATCCCTGTTGAGGGTGTCATAATTCTCTGCTCTTAAAAAGATGGAGTTAATCTGCCCTTGTGAACCTGGGCACATTACTAATGTTTTTACTGCCTTTTTAAATAGCCTCTCATGGAATTTTTCTGAAATAAAACATTTGTCCAGGCTGAATAGTCAGGACACAGGACCAGTTTTCCTGGGTTAAAATTTGACAAATTATTTTTGTTCCAGATTGGCTGTTGTACAGAGAGGGGATGCCCTGGCCATTTATCATCAAATGTCAAGATGAAATACTCACATTTACTGAGTTATGACAATCCTCTATTTGGCTATAAAT
The DNA here is from genome assembly GCF_028018845.1 of Melospiza georgiana. NCBI lineage: Eukaryota > Metazoa > Chordata > Aves > Passeriformes > Passerellidae > Melospiza > Melospiza georgiana. Next base: position 9,406,758 of record NC_080432.1, on the reverse strand, counting down.
TTCAGAGGACTCACCAAGCATGACAACAAATGGACAACACAAAAAATGGATATGGCAGAAAAGGGACACGGCAGAATGGGACAAAAAAGAACAAATTAAAAAGAGCAAGTGCTTAATGACATACTCTTCCAGCTGGTGGCCTTTCCCAGGGCATGTTGATAGCAGAAGGAAGTCCCAAACCTGACCAGGTGTTTAGTGATTAGTTGTTAAGTGGGATGAAATTTAGTGATGTCCAATCCATGTGTGGCTGCAAGACAGGTGTCTCTTGAATCTTAAGATGCGCAGGGCAGTATAAATCAGATTTTTGTATAAACTGCATATCCCACTGTCAATAAACTTTTTTAGTTTTAAAAATATTACAGGTTTGCCCCAAGAATCAGCTCAAATCTTAATGCTCATTTCAAACAATCATGGAAATAATTTTACAAGACTTTTCCAATATTTATTTTCCCATGCTATTTTTGGAACACTAAGTCTTATGATCATCCACAGTGCATATCAGCTCTTATTCTGACATTTGTTCCATCTGCACTGAACACAGTTTGCTTTTCATAAGGTCTGAATTAGAAGAAGGATTTCTTTTCACTTCACCATTTTACACTTTTCAACTGGTTGCATATATTAGCACAAATGTTGTTTTTGAAGTGTCTTTCTTTGGGCAACTTGCCTTATCTCACAGGTCTGGAATGCTGTGCCCCATGGTACAAACAGCTCAGCTCCCTTCACAGAAGTCTGGGTGTGGTGCCTGACCATCACCACCTGCTGAAGAGAGAACCCTGCAGCACCTGTGGGCTCTGAAGCAAGTTGAAACCACAGGTGCAGCAATAAATACATGCACTGCTGTGATGCTGCAATGGGGAGGAGGCAAAAAGAACAGGTGTCTTTTACAGGCTCAATGTGCCCAACGTGAGGCCTCCAGAAAATGTGAACTGATTCTCAGGTGAACTGTGGTTGAAATGTCTGCTTAGCATGTGGTTTAGTGTTTTCTCATCAAGCATGTATCCTTAGCCTATGCACAGAGAACTGTTATTTTGGGGTTAGGTCCTGAACCACAGCAGAGTGCCTTAGAGATCATTATAAATAACAATACATACCAGTGTAAAATATCAGCTCTTAAAAATTGAGTTTTTAAAAATTAGATAACCAATTAAAATGTAGCTGTGTATCTCTGGGTGTCCAGGTGAAAAAGACTGATATATGCCCTCTCTTCTGTCACCCTTACATGCACCTCGCTTCAGCCAAACTTGTAGTGACATACAAAAGATTTTAAATGTACTTTTTAAATTTGCATTAAAATTACATTAAAATAATTATTTTATGCTATTCAGTGCAGAGGTTTTGTATTGTGAAAATTCTTCAGAATTTTTGGTCTTTTTTATGTGCATGGAGAAATACATTTCACAAAGTGAGATGAGATATTATGAGATCCTATGAGATCTGCTTTCTCAGGCTATATTCCGACTCCAGCCTTCAAGAATCAAATAATTCAAACAGATAAGAAGTATTTTTTTTAATTTTATTTTTTCAGGACCCACAATTTGCTTCAGTTGGATCATCATAACCACTGTGATGACAACTGCTTAATTGGTATAAATCATCAACTGTATTCTGTTCTATTTTGATTTTAATGTCATCAAGGGAGCACCTAAATGCTAACAATGCAACAACTTAAATAATATTTAGTACATATGGGTAGTCGGGTAGTCTATATATGTTCTACTTATAAATTGACTTATTAAGTGTGATTCATCTAATGAAATATTGCATTGGTGATGGATGTGTCTAATCTGCATGGACCTCAGACTCTACTCAATGGAAACACAGTAAATGGGTATGATTCATCTCTTTTTATACAGATGTCTACAGTAAATCACATGACTTGTGCCAGACATTGATTTTGCCCTCCTTAGCTTTCACAGGTTAGCAGAAGGATGACATCTTCTTGCCATTTCACCACAAATGTAATACAGGATGTTAAATTACATGTTGATGAGGTGTGAAATAACAAATGGTAGTTTGATTCAAAATAGTGTGCAGCTTTCCTAGGAGCAAACAATTATTTCCCAATGTTGCTGACTTTGAGTAGTAGTTTGAATAGACCTTTAAAGGTAAATAGGATAATTCATGCAATATAGCATGAATTGACTTATGGCCAGGCATATCAGCTTACTCACAAAATATTGTTCAGCTGCAGTTGAGAATAAGATACATAATTGTTCTTATGTTTTACCAGAACTCATTATTGTTGGTTTACTCACCCTTTTTACTGGGGATGGCACCCTGGTTTAAGTCTTCTGTGTAATGGTGGTTGCAAGCTAAGGACAGCTTTCCCATACACCCAGGGGAATCTCAGGTATTGAAACAAAAATTCAGGCCTCCTTGGAAGAAATTAAGTGTTTAAATAGTATTCAAACATGAAATAGAAAAAGCAGATTCCCTTTCTCAATCACTTGAGCCCATTCCACAGATCTTGAAGACAGGAATTGTCTGAAAACAGAGGTTTTTCACTGACTTATGGGCTGCTTATCACCAGACTACTCATTATTGTTGGTTTCAGCTTGCATTCACAGTGAATTTCATTACAATTTGTTTCTTTTCCAAGAAACAGATGGTATTTTTCAACACAAAATAGTTACTTAAATTTTGGAACCTGTTCTGGTAAAACAGAGTGGTTCCCCAAGCTACAGGAGATTTTCACTTTTAGTAGTTTTGAGCTGACTCACTGAAAATGCTCAATATTTTGAAATGTTTTCATTTGTGTTAATTTTTTGGGAGAAAAAGGGTGGTAACTTAGAGGGAGGGTATGTGTATGTGCACTGCAAGTTTTGCCTATATGAAGAATCCTCCAATGCAAAATCTGAATGCTCAGAAACTTGTAATAGCAGTCTCCCTTATGATGCATTAACTGGGGGCTAAACTCATGACATCTGAATCTGTAAAGGACTTCTAAAAATATATTGTGCTGCTTTTCTCTTTATGTAGATGAGACTCTGAAAATGGCTAGTTCTCTTTTTAGGGGTGAATTAAATGTACTTCCACAGAAATTTATTAAAAAAACTTGTATTTCAGAATTCACTAATCAAACACTGGAATTTAGAAAAAGGATTGCTAGGACATCTATTTTTATGCTATATGCTGAAGGCAGTTGGGCAAATACACAAAGATATTCTGTGATGTAAAAATACAGTGAAAAGGAGGAGCTCCTGCTAGAATAGAAAAATCATATGAATTTTCCCCAATATGTTCTATCAGAGACCTTCTTAAAATGATCCAGAGGGCCAAAAGGCATAGCAAATGTCTGAAGAGTCAGTGCTGCTACAGCCTGGCACCCACCTTAGTCCACTTGTCTCTGCTCATGGTACTTGCCAAAGTAAAGGCAAGCTCTGGTGAATGTGGTGGTTGCAAGGAAATGCAAGCAAATTCCAAGCAGTGTGTACATAAAAAAAATATCTGATTACAACTCAGCAATCAATTTCTTTCTCTCCCTAAAAATTAATGGAAAAACTGCAAGACTAAGTGTTTCACTGATGTTGCTGACAATTTATTAGTGTTGAAGTTGAAAACTTTGCACATTTCTTGTACAAGATATCATTGAAAAGAAGTAAATTAATTTCACTTTCTGCTTGCACAGCTCTACTATGTCTCTATTTATGTAGTTAAGTTGCTATCTGAACTCCACACAAATTAGAAGGTACAGAGAACAGTGTTGACAAGAGCCAGACCTTTCTCTCCTCTCAATTTTCTGTCACAAATACTTATGGAATTTTTAGACTATATATATATAAACTTCAGAGAAAATGGCTTATGTCCTAAGGATGCAATTGTTAGTTCTTCCTCTAGCTAAAAGCAGGGATTTACTGGGATTTAATTTTTTTTGTATGATTTTATCCCAATTAATTTAAATAAAGCAGATTATGTGACTATTCAAGCTACTTTTGTTCTCTTTTGCTTCTGGCTTAATGGATGGCAGCAATCAAAAATACCACTAATAAAAAAAAAATGGAAAAAACCCCCGTCATCAATTTTAAATGAGCACATTTGTTATTAATTATTTTCTCTCCATATTTTCCCTTTTCCTTGAAAATGCTTTCAAAAACACCATGCTCTGATTCTTCTAATACTGAAGAAATACATCATCTACTTTGTCTTATGTGCTCCCTCTTATTACCAACAATATTTTGTGAGTAAGCTGATATACCTGGCCATAAGTCAATTCATGCCATATTGCATGACTATTCCTTTGCTATGATTTATGAATCATAGAAGTGGAGAGGAAGAAAAATTCTAGGACCTGAAGCTGAAAAGAAGATGGATAAACAAAATGAGAAGGCATTTCTTGCTTCTCTCTTCCCAGAGACCAGGGAAAGATGCCAGAATCCAGGTCCTTCCCAGCCAAGAGCTGGCACTGCTGCCCACTGCCATATTCCCAGGCCAAAACCACTTTATCACCCTCTGTGTCTGGAGGAAGTGCTGGGAAGGATTTTCTGCCTGGAACATCTAAAATTGCTGGTCTTGTGCTCCTTTCTCTACACCACATGTGCATCGCTTTTTATTCCCTGCCAATTTCAAAGTTATCTTTTTCTGAGGTGTTTGTACATGAAGGAATCAGGAAATCCAGGCTCACAGGCATAGCTTCTACTTTGATCCCATGTCTTTAGTCCCACAAATGGTTTGAAATCTTGTGAGGTGCATTTTTGCTCAAATTTCATCTTCATCCAACTCATTTGCTGAACTGATGGGTGCAAGTTTAAGTCTCCTGGTTGTTCTCTCTTAGCTGGGGCTGCAAAGCTCCTCCACATCTCAAACCATGCAAGAGACAAAGAAGGGCATCATATCACAAAGCCAAGATGAAGTTTCATTGTCTTCAAGGAGTGATTTGCAAAATAGGGAGAGAAATAGCTATGGTATTCTCTTTTTCTCTGCAAGAGACCGGAAGATAGTCCTGCCAAAATATTCAAACATATTCCTAAATCCAGACCAACTGGCAGAAGTTGAATAGGCAGAAGCAAGTTCATAGGTATCTTACAGAATCAGAGCTGCAAGTACAGTATATTTAAAATAGATAAAAAGGAAGAAATTAAAACTTTTCTCTTGAAGAACATATTAGAAATTCTTCTACTAAGGCTTTTATTATATTTTACTTTTCAATCCAAATGACCTAAACAAGCATATTAGCCTTTATATCCTCCTGTTACATAGAACACTGTACAAAATGGACATATTGATAAGTTTGAAGTTTAAGCTGAGACTGAACCTATTAGCTCTAATAGTTCACATGGTTCTCTTGTTACTTTCAGAGGCATTTCTTTCCAATTTTTATGGTAAGATGCTTAATTAAGGAATATGTTTTATTATCTCACATCAAACCAGTCAGAGAGAAAAAGTTATTATTTTTTTATTTAGCACCAGGAAAAGGCTTGGGTCATTGTTAGCAATGTGGTAAAGGTTTAGCAGTAAGAAGTCATTCTGCAAAAGGACAAAACTGGAACTTCTTTCAGTATCAGGGATTTCCTCTGGTGTACTTACAGGTCTTGGTGATTAATTCCAATAACTTACTGGTTAAATGATTAGTCATTGCTATTGAATCAACACTACATTGCACATTTTTAGCTGAATTACTGGGCAGCAAACACACTTCTAGGTTTACATAATATACTTAGCTGGGTGGAAAGTTCCCCCAAAATATCTGTGTGCAAACATGCTGCATACGCAAACATAGAGAAAATTGCCCCATTACTGAGATTCATGTTGATTTGGATGGTGCTATTCTCTTTTAAAGAGCCACTCAGGTAAGTGAATTTCTTTCAGTGCAAGAGCACAAGGAACAGGAGGCACCGCTGCTCTACAGCACCATGGCCCTGATAGGAGACCCTAGCCAAATACAAATATGGGTACAAACTCAACCCTTTGAAATCCAGCCTCAGGAAATATTTCTGAAGGCAACGATAGCCTTCCTATTGTATTTTTCAGCAAGATCACCTCTGGAGTGTTAATTATGCCTGCAACTATTTCCAGACACCTGCTACAAACTGTGCATAGATGTCTCCTCTCTCTTTTCTACCTTTGTAGGTGTCTTTAAGTCAACTGTACTGTGAATTTACCTCCCGATGGTGCTGGCATTTGGACAGAAGGTTTGGGCCCCAGTATGGCAAGTCACATAGCTGCACGCCTACACTGATTTCTGTGAAACTATCTACATGCTTAAAATGCAAGAAGTCTGTTAAGTGCTTTTTCTGCATAGAGAATGGGGCATATATCATACCATTACCAGCTCATAAGCTATCCAGTTTCACTCAGGCATCCAGTTTGCTCATGCATGCAGTGTTTTAGACTGGATGATGGGATTAAATAGCCATCACAATGTATGTAGCAGGTGATAAAATATTAAATGCCAAAGTTTTGACATTAAATTTTCTGGAAGAAATTTCTGGCTGACAGTGCCCTGGAGTACAGTCAGGGCTGGCTTCCTGCTGGTTTGGAAAGTTTCAGCTATAATACTCTGATTCAATGACTAAATATTTGCACCCTCAAACTATTGCTGTAAGTTCAAATATTATAAAAGCTTGAAATGCTGAACTGGATGGTAGTTCTCGTGCAATGTTAACAACCCTGATCAGAAATGCTGCATTTTAAACAAGTGTTTAGTGCAAAATCAATAATAAAAAAAAATTATCTTAAGGTATGGGCATATGCCTTATCTGTATGTAACTACTATGCACCAGAGTGCAAGTAGGCATCCTGAAAAAAACTTTTTGAAATTATAGTTTTTTGGCAGCTTATATATGATGAAATAGTGGCAAAAGAGCACAGAAAATACATATTATCATCAGAAAATGGACTTGGTGTTCCAGTGTGATTTCAACACTCTTTTGCCTTTTCATAGCCTTCTAGTTCTCCTTTAGACTCACTATGACATTCTTCCTTCAAATCCAGATTTTCTCCATCAATACAACTTCAACTGAGAGACATACTATTTTGCTTAGTTTTCAGCTTTTAGAGATATTTAAAATCCAACTGAATTGTAATATCTTCCTTCCTCCTTCCCTGTTTTTATTTTCCAATGAACTGCTTATTCTAGGTTTCTGTGAAACAACAAAATCCAGATAAGGTGCTCCAAAACATTAAAGAGGTATATCTAGCAAATTCCATTATGGACTTCCATTAACAAAGAAAATTTAGTAACTGGTAAATAAAAAGTTATAATACTTACCTAAATTTCCCTGAAATACATCCATTTTATTATCCAAGAAGGAGAATTAAAACAATATGGAGAAAAATGATGAACTATAATGAGAAATGATGAACAATAATGAGAAAAATGCTGAACTATAAATTATTTTATTAGTGTCCCACACAAGAGGAAATTCAATGTCCTGTTGGCCTTGCTGTTAAGATAATTTCATGAAGTTGTGCTTCTGTGGTTCCATTTCACTACTATGATCTCAGCAACAGAGAGACTTTAGAATGGTGGTATGACTGGCAAAAGAGAAAAACATCAAGACTGTTTTAAAAGACTATTTTATCATTGTTATAAGGGCTAAATATAATTTCATTAGTGATCTGCTCTGATTCAAAAGGCCAGGCAAGGGAAAAAAAAGAAAAGAGAAATCTGAAAATTACAATCTGCGGTTGTAATTCAGAAACAAATGTGGCACATCCCATACAGGAACAGTGAGCTGACAAACATGCACTTAGCACAGCCTTATTTTGGTAATACTTGATAACCTGCCTTGTGTGTAAACTGTTAAATTATTGTGAATGACAAGACTTATAGATAGAGGTCATACTTCTAATAGACAATTTATACAGCTGGGAAAAGTAGAAAAACTTTTCAGATCTGAACAAATGCTTACAGATTGAAATATTACCATTTTGCAGCTGTCTTCCAGAGCTTAATTAAGATATTTCTTTCACTCATAAAGTTTATCTCGGGTATTCCCCATGGCTCCTATGGTTACAATAACACCATGAAAATTGTTTTGTGATTTATTTTCTGTGCAAAACTTTGGCTTTGAACTATGAATAGTGATTTCAAACTCCTTGATCTCCTTTTTCCGTGTCAGACTCTCTAGGACTTGCAGATTTCATGTGGTAGCAGGATAAGACAGAGCAATGACTAATTTCTCAATTTGGGAATGTGTGGCACAGAGTTCTTCCAGTGAAGAACATTTTCCTCTTTCTTGTGTCATGAATCCTGCAGTGTTTTCCAGCACTTGTACAATTAGTGATGATTCTTGCAAGCATTTATGCAGGACATGGTCTGCTTAGTCCCCTGGTGTTTTTATAGTCTGACAGTAGATCAGTGATAATCACCTTCTCAGCACAGTTTTTTTAAACTGTTCTTTCACTGTGAGTTTAGTCTAATTGACAACGTCTTTCCTAGTTCGTTTGCTGGCATTTTGTATAATTCAAGTTATTTTGTTTCCATTTATTCTTTATCAAGTTACTTCTATCAAAGAAGGAAATTAGATTGATTTGTTATCATTTGTTCCTGAAAAATAGACACAGAGTTTCTCTTACCACCCTCAGAGTTTAGTAATTTGTTAAGCTTTCTGGCTACTGATGTTTGTTGTTTTTATTCTATCTACCAAAGTTTCTTTTTACTTGTCTTCAAACTTTTCTGTGTAAAAGCCTGTGGTGACTACTCATCCCATCTGAGAAAGTATGGACTAGACTGAATTCCCCAAATCCTTTACATCCTGGTTTTCTCCTAGTCCCTCTGTTTTCTTTCAAGCTACTAGGGGTCTTATGTGCTTCAAAAGTTCCTAAAAATAATGAATCATACTTCAGAGACTTAATATCTTAAGTCCTCAGCAAGGAACATCATCAAACTTTTCTGACATTAAAATATTTAACTTTTCTACTGTTGCACATTTTCTCTCATTTTCTTGTTCTCGGGAACTAGAATTAATTCTATCAAAAATCTTGATGCAATTCAATTGAATGGGAGAGGAAGAAAACAGGCTGTAATAAGAAAAAAACCTAAAATAAACTCCTTTAGATTTTGTCTACATTATCAAATGAGTACTACAAATGAGTAATGAAAATCTATACAGTGAACTACTTGGTGTTTAGGACATGACACAGTATACTCATCTTCAGGAATTTAAATTTCTCTAATTGGAGGCTGTGGATTGATGATTGAGTATATGACAGAGGTTGGGGTCCATTCATTGAACTCTTAGAGCACTTTTTCTAGTCTTTTTTCACCCAAAAAAGAATACTCTGAGACTGCTAAATAATGTGGAATCCAGTGTGCTACTAGAGACAATTGGGATACTCACCCCAAAAATGCTTTCTCTATTGTGCCTGACCAATCTGGTTGCCTTCTATGATTGAGTAATGACAACAGCTGACAGGGGGTCACCTTCCAGGGGCTTAAAAAAAAGGAGGGAGAGGGATTTTTTAATATGGCCAAATATTTTATTTCTTTAAATTTAAAACCATTGCCAGGACAAGAGGCAATGGTTTTAAATTGAAAGAGAGAAGATTTATATTAGATGCGAGGAAGAATTTTTTAATCAGAGGGCGGTGAGACACTGGAGCAGGTTGCCGAGAGAAGTTGTGTTTGCCCCACTCCTGGAAGTTTTTAAGGCCAGGTTGGTTGGGGGCCCCGAGCAATCTGATCTAGTGAATGGCATCCCTGCCCATTTCCAGGGATTTGGAGCTAGATAATATTTAAGGTCTCTTCTGATCAAAAACATTCTATGATTCTATGAGAGTCTGCCAGGTCAGAAAGATCGATGAGGTCCCAGTTGTGAACAAGTTACTAGATGCAGCAAGAGCAGCTAAGGAGAAATAGCTGTCTGTCATTATAACAATTGCTACATGGGAGCTGTCTTGCTGAACTTTACTGTTTGGGGGCTGCCTCAGTAATAGCAATAGAATTTGAGATGCAACGATTTGAATGGTACACAGCTCAGCTTCAGCCTTTAATTCTGTTTAATTCACTCAGCCATCCATCTGTCCGTCTGCCTGTAAGGACACATGTCAAAGACAAGAGAGATGGTATCCTCAACAGCAGCAAAGATACATCCCCTGAACTTTGAGAATTTAGCAGACAACATCACCTGGTGAGATTAGAGCAAAAGCACAGCTTTCCAAACCACCTTTGAACTTTACTGCTCTTTGAGTATACCCACACAGGGAACATCAGAATAAGTGATGCCATCTTAAGAATAAATTGATTTAAATTATCTTGGATTGTGTTCTCAGGTAGGTTACATGAAATGGCTGGATAAGAGCAAGGTGTCTTTAAAGGTAGCCAACAGCAACAAAACCCAACAAAATACTTAGGTTAATATTGTTTAAATTCAAAATTCTAAAAAAAGCCATTGCAAAGGAAATGAACTGCATTTTTCAAAAGTAGTCTAGTACATGTCAGAATGGCTTTTATTACAGGAATTCTCTTAACATTCAATAAGTGGTGGTATAACTAATTATGCTTTGGGTCACAACCTTATTTGACTAATTTGACAAGAGTTTTTAATAAATTTTAGTAGGTTAGCATGTGGGAGATAGAGTTTAGAAACTCAGGCATACAAGAAGAAAGCAGAGACATAACCTGAGATGAAGTTTATTTGGAAAATGACTGGTGATATTTTAATGCAATCAAGACTGCTAATTAAAAAAATGGAACATTGTGATATACCTGAGCTTTAGGAGTGTTCAAATTGTTTGTAGTTTTAATTAATTGTTTAGTTTCCACATAACTGATGAAAAAATCAGACTTTACTATCTTAAAAGTTAGCAATGACTTATGATAAAAAATTAATTCAACTTGTTTCATGACCTTTACATTTTGTAAAATATTAGAGTGAACATTAATCTATTAGATCAAAAACCTTCATTTCCAGTTAAGATCAGACTACCTATTAACATGATCACTAATCCACAGTTTAAAAACATGCTTTGGGAAGAATAGTGTTGAATCACAGAATAAATTAAAGAAACCCAACAATTAGTTAATTCCTTTTTCTGTTCGTCCTTCGCACACATAGCATTTGGCATGCCGGGCCCAGCCGTGGTGCTGGCTATGACAGAAGCTAAAAATGTCTGTTGTCCTGGGTCTTGGTATCTCTTTGTGGCTGTCATAGTCACTGAGCTCTGTAAAGTGGCTGAAAGGAGCTGCAGCACTGCCCTATTGGAATATGAATCCCAGTATTACCAGGTAGATTGTGCCTGGGCTCGTCTGACCCCTGCTCCTGGGCCAAAGGCGGCACACGTGGTGTTTCACCTCAGAGACACCTTTGGCTGGCTGGAGGTTGCAGCTGGGCACTGAAACAAACCCAGGCTTGTAGAAACTCAGTTTACCTCAGGTGGGAAGGCTTCAGGCGATGGTGGAGAGGAAAAGAGAGCGGATTCTGTCGGAGGGTTAATATCCAGAGTTTATTGCATGGTCACAGACATCTGAATCTTAGGTAACGGCTCCAACAGAATGGCGAGCACATGGTCCAAGCTCAATTTAGGCCCAGGGACAGGGGGAGGGGAAGGGACAGGTGAGCACCAACCAGGTGGGAGGGGCAGGGTCTCAGGGAACTGAGAGACACAGAGACAGGCCAATGATCCCCAGGCCTGAAGAGCATCCTTTGAACGTGACCAGCCACACGAGGCCTTGCTGGAATGTTGAGCCTGATTGACAGAACTCTCTCAGCAAGGGGGTGAGGGGGAAGGGAGAGGGGCATTGCCACACCTGGGAGGGGACTGGGAAGTAAAACAGGAAATTGCAACACACTGCAACACTGCCCTTTGATGGTGTTGAGGAGATAAAACCACAGGAGGCAAACAGAAGCCATCGCCATTGGTGCTGCAGAGGTGGCTGCTGCAGATACAGCTCTTGTCAGCAGGAAACCCTGGAAGAAGGGGGATTTTCATCACTCTGCTGCCAGCTTATGGATGTGATCACTTATGGGTTCCCTCCAATAGATGATGTGATTGATGTGACTACTGATCAAGTTCCAGCCCTGCTAGTGGCATCTGTATCAATTGCCACCAAGCCTATGGTTGTGCCTTGGCCTCACTCCCACCAACTCGCTCCCCATGAAAGGGACAAGTGGAAGAGTGAAGCAGCAGGAGCTGGTAGGTGTGTGAGGAATGGAAATGCTGAAGAGCAATGGGGCTGATGTAACTCAAGGAAAAAGCTCAGTTTTGGATGTGAACACTTTACACAAATAAAGAAGGGAGGGAGATCTGGGGCATTTTTAGGGGTAGAAAAAGCCTATTCTAAGGCTAGTTTCTAAAAAATATATTTCATTCTGCTCTCTTCAATTATATTAAACAGGTCCTTTTCCATGAAAAATTCTGGAAGATGTTTAGGCAGTAGCTGTGAAACACAGCTGTCTTGTGGGAGTTAGATTGATGCAGTTCCTTTCATAGGACTGAAAACATTGAGTCAGTCACAGAAGTATTTTGAAACTGTGACTTTCTGGAATTAACTGAAAATGAGTGATTTACTAGCTGCTATGAGAAATACAAATTACTATTAATTAAAACAATATTTAGAAATAATATTCTTGATGATTGACCATTAACAACTTCTCTACTGAATTCTATTCTTTAGGCTTTATTTTATGTAAGTATTAAGTGTACTTAAGACCCATTGAAGTTGAAAGGATAACACTAAGAAACATTTAAATACTGGTGAAATTATCACTGAACTTTCAAAATCTGTCACTCCTTTCCTTTGTTTCTGTGTTGGTACAAGCACATAGCCATACTTGTACATTTTATACACTGGTATTATCTGATATAAATCAGATGATCCTTGTCTGTAGGTATCAGCAACATGTTGCCTGCAAGACACTGGGATGTTGCTCAATGTCCTGTCCTTGCTTTTCTCAGATCAGGTTCAGCAGCCTGTCAGGACAGGGTGCCTGCAGAATCTCAGTTCCTCACTATCATTGTCCTTGGGCCAATGACAATCAGGAGTCATTGCCTAAGATGAAGAAAGATTGGTATTTCATGTGATAATAAATTATTTTCAGTCTTGGCTGAATATGAGTATGAACAGGCTTTTTTTTTCACTGTTCAAACTTTGCAACAATCAAGTTCTTTCACTAAATGAGGTCAAAGTAATAGCCATCAATTCTAGAATCAGCAGAAGGCTTCTCTGGCATATGATATCTTAAAAAGCTATGTCTGATTTCACGCAGTTATTCTCAGTCCTCATGGTGGTGATAGAAAGAATAGAAATCCTCTACATTTGTCATGGTAGAACTACTTTGTACCATTCTTGGTACAGCAAGCTCTCTTGTTTCACTGGCTGCCTCAGGGAAATAGCTTCTGACACTGATACTGCTTACAGGATCTGTGTAATTGAGAGTAATTTACAAGCTTCTCAGGTTCTTAAATTGTGATTGTTCCTCCTTTAAACAAAATTTGACCTCTTAGTCTCCATGTAAGCACAATATAAGCAAGCTTTGAGATAGATTTCATTTTTTTTAAAGTGATGCAAGCAACATCTCTCTGCAAAGAAAGGGGACAATAGTGCAACTGTTTTTAAAATTGTCAACAGAGCTGCTTCTAAAGAATGAATGCAGGAAAAAGTTACAATGGAGGTTTCAAAAATCCAAAACCAACAAACCAGTAAATAAACTGTGAATTAAAGGAAGTGTGTGAGATGGAAGAGGAGCAATGAAGGGTGTTCCAGGCAAGCATCATTCTCCATGACTCTGCTCCAGTGCAGTGGTTCATGGTTCTGCCTGTAATGGTTTTTCTACAGTATCAACACAGTTTTCATCAGGACTCTCTTCTTACCAGTTGCCCCTGCCTATGCGGCTGTTGGTGCTGCTGAAAGCAAGTCTTGCTGAGGCTGCACACTGACTGGCTATTAAATATGGGGCATGCATGTTTTTGGGTTAACTAATGTCAAGCAGAAGCTTTGACCAGAGGGTAGGAAGAGGGAGGGGAAGCAGGGGTGATTCTCACGCTGGGACACTCCCTTCCCATGGGAACCCCCTGTACCAGGGCTATGGGGTTTGCAGGTGCAGGGCAGGAGGATAACACTGCAAGGTCTGCAGCGTGGGAACCAGGAGAAAGGGCTGCCCCAGAGGCTCTGGGAAAGGCTGCCACAGCTTGGGTGAGCAGGCACAGAGCTGAACGCCAGCTATGCAGCTTCAGAGAGGGGGCTGTGAGCAGTGCAAAAGGCTGAGGCTCCTAAGGCACCGTGTGACGTGTGGCTTAGTGGATGGTGTTGCCTTTGCTCCAAGGAGCAGAGACCAGCACAGCTCAAAACCCAACAATACAAGTGTAGCAGCTCGTTTCAGTAGCAGCTGCAGAGGTTCTCAGGGTAATGCAGTTTGTAATGAAATTAAGTGTGTAAATAGGCACTGGACATCATAAAGGGAAGACACGGCACATGCATGGGAGCCCTCTAGTCTGGGATGCTACTGAATCCACATCTTCCAGCTCCAGAAATGCCCATCACTACCTCTCTGTAGGGTGATCCTGGCTTTTCCTATGTGGACACTATTTTCTTGGATATACAGCTGAGTTTTCAAAGGGTTCCTACAAAAGTGGGTCACCTTCATATACATGTATTTCCCTAGGTATTGTAAGATGACTTTTCACTCCTCCTGGATCAACCATTTTGTAGGACATGTTCATATGTGTCTATAAAGGATAATTTATCTGGGCTTTTAATTCTCACTTTTAATATTCATCTAACCAAAGGGAAAAAAAAGTGATTTAATGAACTTAAAGATGAAAAGGAAATAATTTGGCTGGGTGTAATGAAAACACCACCACAAATTCAATTCAATGTGAAAGTAAATGGTTATTTTTCTTGATAGAACTCAAACTTATTCCAGCTGGTGGTTCCAGCTTAGCTTTCTCAAGACAATAGGAAATTAATCTCACCCTAAACACTTATCAAGCAGCTTTTGTCTCCATTCTTTTGTAGCAGAGGGGTTTCTATTGGTTCCTTCAGTTTGGATGTAATTTTCCATCTTGTCTGATGATAAATTTGTGAAATGAAGCATGAGTGGTGCACTTGGAAAAACGTGCTGTTTTGAAAGTAAGGGCTAATTTCCTCTTCAAACAGAGAGTGGAACTTAAAGGTAGACGTGTCCTCGTCTCACAAAGTAATTAGCAGTAATAAAAGTCTTTTATTGGGAAAAGTCTGAATAATACTTACCTGAGACAAACAAAAAGGGGAATGTCTGAGATAGGTCTCTGACACAGAGAATGGGAGAAGGAGGTGGTGATGGAACTTGCTGAGCTCTCAAAAAATACAAGGCACGAGGTATGAGGTGCTTGTTAGCCATGCCTCTTGGTGCATTCCTTCTGGCCTTTTTGCCAAACCTGCTGGTCCAGTGCTGCCTGGAGGAGCACCTCTGAGACCAGCCACCACCAAAGCACAGGATGTGATGGTGAAAGCCAAGGTGACACTTGGATAGAGCAAATATTTAATGAGAGCACATGCTCCTAGTTAATGTAGCTAACTAGAAATCATCTTGTCTGATTTCTAGTGGAGGCATAAACATATGGTTATGTTTCTGTTATGAATATAGGAAAAGGTGAAGGGAAGTATGTTTTAGAGCTTGTTTGTCCCTCACATTTTTCTTCCTGCTGCTGGACATATCTTAACCTATCCTATGGCCAGTCCTACCCTATGTATTGTATATTGTCACAGTATTGTATACTGACCCTATTATTATTATTGTAATAATCACAAATTGCTGTAAATATTCTTATTAATTATAATTATTAATATATCATCTGAATTGGCTTAAAATGTACTGCTGCTAGGCTTGCCCAAGAGGCAGCAGGGTGTATTACATTCAAAGGCATACGGGGTACTCGAAGAATTGAACTTTTAAAAGGCTTTTACCTTTTCCTGTGGCAGGGGGATTTGTAACTGCATGTGAAGTGAAGCAAGGAGCAGCTGAAGAAGGAGTGTGAGGAATGGGTAAATGGATTAGTCCATGCCAAATCAAGTAGTTCTGGTTCTAAATGACTAAAAGCCCATGACTTTTTTAGAGTTGTGGCTCCATCCTACCAGTGATACTGCCTTGGTTAACATTTCTTAGGGCAACATTACAACAGTGGGCAAACCAGGAACACATTTCTCATGCTTGTCAGTCTCGGCTGCTCCAAATGCTTGGAACACCTGTCTGTTTCTTCTCAGCTGTCACAGAACCACTTACTCCAGATTTATCTTCTCAACCTTACTTCTCTCTTTATGTGCTGGCAGCTCTAAGGGTATAGGCTAAATACATGTTTATGTAGCCCTCAAAACTGACTGGTACCTACACAACTTTTAGACTTCAAGAACTTGCTCAGGAAACTTTTCCACTGCACAGAGATGTTTTGCAAACAGGATATTCACAAAAAGCAATAATTTATTTTCTAGTACAGTAGGCAACAGACAGCTAGGACTAGCAAGTTCCTAGCTTAAATGTTAGTACTCTTACCAGCCCTGTATGACACCACTCGGTCTTTGATGGACAGATTTCAGTGGGAATGAAGAGGCACCTTCGGAACCCCTGATATTCGTTGACGTTTTAAATTTCTTCATGACAGTGTTTCTCTTCTTGGATCCTGGAGGGTCTGTCTCTACCTCAACAACCTTGTCTTGGGTTTCAATCCATCTAACTTTTCTTAGCACACATGGTTCAGCTCTAGGTACTTTCACACAGCTTAGAGTTTAGCAATTTTCTCAGGATTTTGAGACAAGATTATGTAGCTGTGCCATACCAAAAGTACACCTTAAATCGTGGGCAATTAAACACCTATCAGGTAAATTACACATTTTCTTCTATTCAAAGTTCATAGAAAAATCAGTCAGAAACAGGTGAACTCTGTAAGAAGGGACCCAAATGGTGGAATTTTCTTGCAACATGCTCCAGTGGATTTATGTGCAGGGAATGAGATGTGGCTCACAGCCTCCCGTCACAGAAAGAAAGCCTGACATAAGCTTTACCTGCTGCGTCTTCTGTGCCATGAAAGAATGAGCATTCATCACTTTGAATGTGTCAGTCTTGGCTCTTTTTTTAAAATCTCATGGGCCAAAGCATTCCTTTGCCATTTTAATCACTAACATTGCTAATTGCAGTGTTCATCTTCAGTTACATTCAAGTGGCACACTGGGATGTTCCAACTGATGAGTAGCATGTCATAATGGTTTTTTCTTTTCACTCATCTCATCATTTCTCTTGTTTCACCAGAGACAAAAACATAAAAGCATATCAATATATGAGCTCAAGGAGATGCTGTCTGCAGCACACACAATTCTGATTTCACTTAGGCCAAATTTGCATAGTGGTATTTTTGTTGGACAGTCAGATTTACTCTTCCTGTACATGAGTAAACTTAGGATTGTTGTCTATGTGTAACTATGTTCATCCTTGTCCAAAGAACACATGCTGTGAGTTGCTTCTTACAAATTTTCTTTTAACCCATAGGCAGAAGTTGTGCTACCAGTTACATCCAGGTCTAATTTATGTCTGCCTGTGGCATAAATATAAATCTGTATTAAAAAAATGTGTCTGATGTCAATTTAGAAAATTTTCTCATAAATTTTAACATGCATACTTGACTTGCATAGTTTTACAGCTTTTCTTTATGCTTTTTATTTCATATTAAAGTGAGTCATGAAAACCAAATTTTTTACATTGTACCCATCATAAATTGACCCCTAAAGCTCCATACAAGAACAGCTGGTTTTACCACTTCTTAAGACCTTATAAAGATATTTTATTTGCAAAAAGAAATGCTGAAATACTAAAATCTCTGTTGGAAAATTGCATGACATAGTTCACTCCTATTATGAAGCAGAGGATTTATGGGAATAAAAGCATTATCCAGCTATATGACAGATATTAATTTGCATATGGTGCTCATTTACTCAGCTCAGGCTTCTTCTGGAAGTGCCTTCTCAGGCCTGACTGTTCCTGTCTTCTATTTTAAGGGCTTTAATTTTTGAGAAATGTAAAAGAGAATGGGAATATGTCAAATGCTCCATCAGCCATGTAATTTACTAAGATAAATCGTGTCAATTATGTTTCTTATTTATGTTGTGAATGTGGGGTGATTTTAAAGTCAGTCCGATAGACTGGTGTTTTTTTGTCAAACTGCTGGTTTAGTATTTTCACCTAATAAAAGCTCCTAAGTGGATTCAGAGGTGCTTTATTGAAAGTATCAATCACTAAAGTTTGGAAGATTGTTATCAGAAAAACCTTTGTTTCTTGGCTATAGTGTCATAATTGATGTTAACAGTGATAAAACTGAGAGAGAAGTAGTTTGTACAGCTTTCCCTAGGCAAGTATAGTTGAGATGGAAAAACTTGCCTCAAAATTAGAAAGAATGCACAAACTTTCTTTTTGGAAAAAAACATTATCTATTTGAAAACATGGTTTTACTTGGGATAAAAATTATATCTCACATAATATTTATGATATTCTGTCTCTCCTCATTGAGGATGTCATGTCTTATTCCTGCCTCAACCCTTTTGCATATGTTTTTTCTTTAAAGAATGAGAATAAAGATACTGCTATATGTAAATTATTTAGGAATATGGGAAAAGACTGTAATTCATCACGTCACTCAAATATAGGAATGAGCTTTCAAAACTGAATTTTGAAGGAACTGATAATTTCTTGACTCTTTTTAAACTGCATGTCAACCTAAATATATTTCTATTGTCATGCAATAGTGTCGTCTCTTCATAATAGGCATACTTTATTAATTTCAAAATTATTTATAACTTTTAATTTTCTAACTAAATTATTTATGAATTTCTTCTCTCTGTTTTCTGATAATTTTTCTCTCCCTCTCTTTAGCAACTCCATTCCCCTACCATGGAAGCATGCTGTCCTTTATGATACAACTTCAATATCAACTGTCCTTCCCAGTGAGCCTTTTTGTTTAACCCTGTGTCTTCTTAATGACTGACCAGGGCCTTGTGATATGCAGGAAAGTTTGTACTTTTGTTATCCTCCATGCTCACTCTGACACATAACAGGAGATTACTTTGTTCCAAAGCAGAACATTTGTGAAATGAAGCATGAGTGGTGCACTTGGAAAAATGTGCTGTTTTTTCCTGTGCTTTTCTTTCCTGAATTCAGTTACATTTTCCTTTAAGATCAATAATATACAGGAGCTGTTCTTGAACTCTTTATTTAATGATACAAAATAAAATCCTCTTGTGACATTTTAATAAAGGTTTCTGATACTAAAGGTTTCTGCATTCTGCCTGGAAGCCAATCTTTTATTTCAAACAATAATGGTTGTTTTGGTGACGTGAAGCCATTACTAGAAGCTGCATCTCTAAAGAGAAGGCCCAGAACAGAAACCCTTGATTAGGAACCCTTAAGGCCTCGTACAAAGTATGATTGAGACATATTGAGACTTAAAATATTTCTGCCACTTCCAGAAAAACCAGAAATAATTCCTACAGTTTTCAAAAAATCAGTAACCATGAGTGATGGCATCCTCTTTAAATATTTGATTGCATGCTAATTTTTTTTTCCTCCACAAGATCATTCCTCTTTCAGCAGTTGCTACTTTTACATTGAGAGTCATGAATCTCCTGTCTGCATTTTTAAGCAGAATTCAGCCCTGGATCAACAACATTTCAGGAGAGCTCCAATATCTTCTACTTATGCTAGGCTGATATTTCTAGACACCCACCAGACCTATGTTCATTTTGAACACCATAGTTTTCAAATGAGAATATGAATAATTTTGCTGATGTTAATAAATAAATAGCCCATTCAACCTCACTACAAAGCAAAATTGTGGAGAATGTATTTTTGTTGAGAATAAAATATTTACTTTGAAATACCTTTTGGCTGACAAACTTCTCTGACTCTAAAATAGCGTTTCTGACAGTACTTATTTATATGAAATATCTTTTAAAACACACCAATACCTATAACATATTTTTTAGTTACAGTACTTTATTAAAAATGTTCTTATCCACAGTCACCATATAGAAACCATCATACTTAAATTCACTTACAAATTAGGTGTCTAGTCTAAGCTCTTTGTCACCACTGCCTCCCAGTATCTCTGCTCAATTAATTTCCCTCAGTTTACTGCAAAGTACCAGTTTATTTGTAAATGTTATTGCAAGACACAGAAGAACCTGCAGCTGGGAGAACTCCACTTGGCCACCCATGAAGCACATCCAGAAGTCCAACTCTGTGACTGTCATTTCCCAAAAGAACCTGTGTGATAAGAGTTCTTAATTTCACACTTTCATGTTGCCTTCACTGCATGCTACAAGTTATGGAATAGCTATGTTTTCAAAGAAAAAAATTATGCTAGAGGGAATGAGCCAGACAAAAGGGTTATTATTAAAACATTTTAGCTAAAATACAAAGTATGATTCACTGTCATCTGGTTATGATACTGAAACCAAAGCCAGAATGCTGTGAAGTGTATCTGCTGGCACTAATGGTGGAGCTCATGGAGGGAATGACGCACATGTGACATTTTTCCTCCAGTGCCTTCAGCTTTGTGAATGTTGAAGGATGCAAAATCTATAGGAAAAGAAAAGCCTCAAACTGTGTTTCCTGCAAGACATCAAATGATCTTTATGCTCAAATACACAGGTTTCAAAACATCTGAAAACTCCCTGTCCCTGTCCTTTTAGGAGAAAGTTAAAACGTTTTTCTGCTTTATTTCTTTCATACTAGCAGGTTAAATCATGCTAAATTGAAAATTACTTTTGGACTCAGAATGAGAATCTCAAATTTTAAAGTTGCACACCTTATGCTTATCATGGTTTAACCCAGCTAGCAACTAAGCACCGCACAGCCACTGGCTCACTCCTCACCACAGTGAGGAGAGGAAGAGAATTGGAAGGATAAAAGTGAGAAAACTCATGAGTCAAGATAAACACAAATAGTCACTGCAATAAGATAATAATGTTTTAATGAAAATAATAGATAAATTAGTCCAAGAAAGACCAGTGATGCAAATGAAAACATTTGCTGATGTCCTGCCATTTCCCAAGCAGTGGCTTCCCACATGACATTCTTTCCAGCCATGTGTTATGGATTATCCCTTTGGTCAACTGGGCTCAGCCTTCCCAGCTGTGCCCCTCTCAACTCCTGGTGCACCCTCAGCCTCCTCACTGCTGGGGTGGGGTGAGAGACAGAAGAGGCCTTTACACTGCGCAAACACTGCACAGTAGTAATGAAAATATCCCTGTGTTATTGTAAGAAATTGAAGAGCCCATTTGCCCCTCTCAAACAGTGTCAAAGTCACAGAAGGACTTTGCCATGAGATAACACCATGCCATCCATGAGATACCACAATCCCATTGCTCCCTTCTGTGCTTAACTGGTGGAGCTGAGGTGTGCCCAACACATCCTGGGTAATGCACCCAGACAAAAATTCCCTCTGTGGAAAACCATGTGAAGAAGCAACTGCTTGTACACATATCGCCAGTCAAAAAAAAGATCACCCCAAGTTATGGTCCAAAAATATATAACCCTTTACCTAAGCCTTAGTGTCAAGCCAGGTAGCATCACTTAGAGGCATGAATCAGCTGCTGTGCCAAATGTCATCATGGGAAGTCCCACATTTCTAAAGTGAAATTATTTTGGATTTCTGAAACAGATCTGAAGCAGAATTTTAGAAATCAGGGAAAATTAACACCATGCTGTCTCACTGTAAAGACACTTACCTTTAATCTCCACAAGGAATAAAGAGCAAAACAGCTGAGATATGCTGTAGGGCACTGGGTACATTGTTTAATGTGTTGTGGTTTCTTTGCTAGATACAGGAAAGCCAGGATCTTCAGATTGAAAGAGGTAACCCTTGTCACAGCATCAACTTATCAGCAGTCACAGACAACAAAATCGGTAAAGACATCCTCATGACAAAGTAATTTCATCTCAGAAATAATGGTTTTAGTTCCACCACTCTTACCAAAGGCTGTCACTGGACATCACTGTTCTGAAAGGTAAAGTCACCTTTAGTCATATTTAATCACATTTAGTATCTCCTGTCTGTGTTCAACCAATTGCTCTTGTACTGGTTTTGGCTTTTAGTTCAAACAATCCTTTACCCATTCTGCTGTTCCTGATCCTGAAGTATAGAAAACAAGCACCTCTGAGAATTTTGTAAAAAAACCCCCAAATTTAGTTGAATTTGGATAGTTCTCCCTACTTCTGATTCTAATAATTTTTTGTTACTTTCCCCCCCTTTTCTTATTCTAGTCTCAATGTCTTATCTTTCCTGGAAACAGCTGGTGAGGGTTGTATTTCAGGCCTTGTTATGAGCCTGGAGAAGGGCATTAGCATTTCCCTCTTTCCCCTGGAAAGGCAAAGCCTTACATGTATTACAGCTGTGTGTGCTTCTCATGCAGCTTTAGCCCAATAACAGCCCTCAGTAATCCCAGGAGCTTTTCCTCCTGTTGTTTTCTAACTGAGACCAGTGCTTCCTATTTATAAAAGAATACTGGTCAGAAAAAAAATTCGATGAGTTTGTGTAATTCAGCTTTAACACATTTCTACTGCTCTTGTCCCTCCTCTGTTCTTTATCTGGTCCTTTCTGTTTGGCAGCCCTTTGCTGCTCCACATCAGCCACATCTCCCCAGTGGGTGCCCCTGGAAATGCTACTGACACAGTCCTACACTTTGCCACAGGTCTCTGAGGGAAAATATGATATCTGCCTAGCCCCATGATCAGTCCCTGAAAATTCCACATTAACTGATTTTCTCCTGAAAATCTTTCCAGGAAACTTGTTTTTTATCAATATTTCCTAGTACCCACCACATCTTAGCTATTTTTTACCATGTTGTAATTCTTCTACTTATTAAATTATTCTTTAGCAGATTTAATAACTTCCATCCTAATAACATATGAAATACTCTAACATAATATCTACCTCTCTGTAGAAGTTTCAAAAATTTTCTGCCAGCGACTCTACATTTAGTTGCAAATATACCTTCCCTAGCTGAAGAATGCAATATATGCTATAACCATTACCTGCCATCTATTATGAGACAAGTTTTTTACCACTGGCTACTAGTTACCTTATTAAAATCAAGTTAATTGGAAAAGAAACACCTACGGATAACTGAAATTGTATTTTATTCCCTTAATTTTTCAATAACTTGCTTCTTTTTAAATGTATGAATTCAGACTAAAGGGGTTGTCTGGATCATATTTTCCTCCTTCATACAAAGCTGTAGTTGTTATTCCAGAAGCTACTACATCCAACCCAGTGGGTTTGCATAAAATACTTGCCTCCAGAACTGTGGGTCCAAGGACCAGTTTTTGAGGTTGTTGGGATGAAAATGATTTGGTACTTCAGCCTGACATTGAACCCTTGGCATATTTTCTTCACCATTTTTCTTTTAAATAAAATAGTAATGTGTCTCAGTCTCCTTTATTATTCCCCAGGGAGGGATGAAAGTCATTCACACAAGGAGAGCCAGCCAAAATAATTGATTTAGAAATTTTTGAATTAAATCTCACTGCATAGGCATATATTATATGCAAGGTTCACTAGGACTTTCTTGTATTTTCCCTCATTATATTACAGCTAATATAGTTTAAATTTACACTTAAAAATGTCAGTCCCTAGCTGGCAGATTTTCAAATGAAATTTGGGAGCTAAAATTCCAAGGTCCTTTCTTTATAATTTTAACCATCAGTGAAGCATTTTCTACTGGAAATAACTTCTACTTTATTGGAGAGATAATTGAGCTTCTTTCTCTCTTAAAACAATTGTCTCTGTAAAGTTAAAAAATAACAGGTAGGCATGAGAAAATGTGTTGAATAAAGAGAGAAGACACAATTCAGAGGCACAGCCATTGAGTACAGTGAGATTGGTTAGTGGAAGGTGAGAATTTGACATGACTGTTTTTCAATATGTTGCTAAAATTTACATCTGAGTTTTGTGTCTGTCTATTGTAGTGTTGGTAAATATTACATTAACTTCTTAACACCATTTCCAAATTCTTTTCCTGGGTATAAATGTTCATGCCCATAAATTTGAATGCTTGTAATTTTCTCAAGCAAATATGGTTTAAATTATTCTCTTTTTATTTGAAGTCATTGTCTGTGTCCTTTCCCTCTGCCTCTCATATTTTTATTTAAGTTAAACAAAGATTTTCACCAGGGGAAAATAATAATCTTTGTTCCTTGTTAGTTTCCTTCTATTCTATTATTTTAGAGACACTATAACTAATTTCCCCCCTTCTCTATTCATACATTTAAAAAGTCATATTGTCATTATGTTCACTTCAGATGCACCATTTTCATATTTGTCCCCTTCTTCTTTCAAACTATGAGCTACAGAGTTCTTGAGTGTACCAGACACTGAATTTCCATTAGTTTCAAGGGAAGTTTACTAAAACTCAGGGGCTGACAGACACTTAGTCTTCAGTTGGCCTTTGGAAGTCTTTCCTATGAAAGAAGAGTATGTAAGGGTGGAGTCCATCCATTAATCCTGGCAGTGTGTGGTGATTATTTGCCTTATGCACCCAATATTTTAATGTAAAACTTGCACCAGAGATAAAAGCCACTTTTTCAAAATGCATGCTTATGGATTTAGAGTTTGTTGGACTTAGGCATCAGCTGGTTGAAAGTATTTTTTCTTTTTTCCCTACACTGGGAAAATTAAAAATATTAGATGGTATGTTCTGTTAAAATTAAGATATTAGAAGGTATTTTCTTGCATAAAGGCTGACTGAGTCAGATTTTATGACTCCTACAAAATTAGCAACTTCAGCAATTTTACTTTCTCAGCATACAACAAAAATATCTTGAGGTATTAATTCCTGCCATGTGAGAATTCTCAGCTGGCACTAAGGCCCTGTTTCCAAAAGTAAGATGATGCTGGAAAAACAGCAATGAGTTCTCTGAAGCTGCTGTAAATGGGCAAAAGTTAGATAAAGCTCTGTTATTAAAATAGTCTGGGGCAGAAATGCAATTTTCAAAGCAGGAAAAACTGTATTTCAACTGATCTTCAAAGAATTCTGTAAAACATTATTATCCCTTGCTATTACCACAACTAAAGTTTAAAGATTATTCTAGCTTTTATGTGTGCTAGAGGGAAGATTGCTCCCCATTCTACTGGAAACACAGGAAGAAGGCATGACTTTTGATTTCCTTGAATATATTCGAAGTCAGTCATGCACTTCTGCTTTCTTATAGCAGAGAAGGGTAAGCAGGCATAAACTACTGCTATGTATAGTCATGATTTAACTATTTTTTAAATGAGAATTAAACATCAATGACTAAAGGGAACAAGAAAAACTTGCTATCTTTGTTTTTGCTGGGAAATTCACTTCCTTAGTGCAGTCATCCTTTATTTTTTTCAGCAATAAAGCAATAAATCTTGTTGAAAAATGTATTTTACTTTATACTTCATTATTTTGAACAAAATGAGGATATTTCCAACTAAGACTGTTGAACAGATAATCCCAATCAGAGAAAGAAATCAGACCTGGTAATGGTGCCATCCCCTCCAAGATCTGTTAATCAAGCCTGGTGTACAATTCTGACAGAAAGGCTGAAATTCACTCATTCTTCACTGGTTTTAGGATTTGGTTCTGCAGTAGCAAGATAAATTAATTATTCATGGCTGATAATTTGAATATCAATACCTAAATCTCATATCTAAGTGTACACTACTGCTTAATGATTTTTAAAAAATTTTTCACTGAAAAACTTTGTACATCCAGGATTGTACTTGAAAGTGCAGAATGATGTTATTTTCAAAATTAAATCTGTGATGTAATAACTCCATTAGAGTTTAAACAAATTTGTAATCACCCAAGACATGCCTTTCAGTAACACAGTGTTTATTCCAATGAAGTGCACTGTCACCTTCTTCTTTTGGCTGGGGTGACTCAAATCAGTGCTCCAATCAAGCCCTCAAATCAAGCACCTCCTTCAGCTGAAGATAAACTCTTCCTTGTCCTATCACTTCATGTCCTTGTGAAAAGTCCCTCTCCAGCCCCCTTGAAGCCCCTTTAGGCAGCAGAAGGGTGCTATAAGGCCTCCCCAGAGCCTTCTCTTCTCCAGGCTGAAGAGCCCCAGCTCCCTCAGCCTGTCTCCATAGGAGAGATGCTGCAGCTCTGATCAGCTTGGTGGCTCTCTGGTCTGTTTTCAGCAGGTGAGTGTCTTTCCTGTGTCTGGAGCCCCAGAGCTGGACACAATACTTCAGGTGGGTGGGGGGTTTCACAAGAGCAGAGTAGAGCAGCAGAATCACCTCCCTCAACCTCTCTGGCCAATCTCCTTTTGATGGAGCCCAAGGTGCAATTGGCAAGTGCACAAATTGCTGGGTCCTGTTGAGCTCTTTGTCCACAAACACCCCCAAGTCCTTCTCCCCAGGGCAGCCCTCTGTCTCTGCTCTGGCCAGCCTGTACTCATGCTTGGGATCACCTGGACTTGGATGCAAGACCTTGCACTTGGCCTCATTGAACTTCATGAGCTTCGTCACTAAACTCTAATTTTAAACAGGCTAAGAATTATCTTTCCCTTTTTGTTGGTGTGGCAATAAAGGTGGAAAGGCTGGCTGTTAATCTAAGGTTATTGAAACAACTCAAAGATTTCACTGTTAAAACTCCTTAAAAAAATCTACTTACAAGTTTTTTAAATTAAATGTGCTCTGAGCACCGTCTAACCTAGTCATCTTCCACACAAACGAAACTGTTATCTTGTATCATAAATCATTTAAATGGGTGTGCTAGGACTCTGGTGATGCTGAGGTGCTTCTAGCAAAAGTGTCCTGACTGTTTTTCTGTGTTTCCCTTGGAGAATTTGCAAGGTTTGTTTGCTGTGAGCAGCATGCCATGTGTAACCCCTTGGGTTATTGTTTAAGCAGTGAAAATAAATAGCAGCTGTGGAACAGGTCAATTTAATTTGCTGACACAAGTGTGAGAGAAATAGTAATTTACCTTCGTATCAACTGTGCCATTCTTGCAAGTGATGGAACTTTTTTTTCTTATTTCTAGGAAGAAATTAAATGAAATTAATAAAATAAAATAAATAAAATGTATGAAATTGTTCATATACAGGGCTGGGTTGTATTAACAATTGTGTGTGGGCAACTGTGGTCAAATCAAGAGAAGAGGAGAAGTAAAGTAAGTAAGCAGAGATCTACCTACTTGGCCAAAGAACTGAAGAACAAATTTGGACTGTAGAATACCTGCCTTAGCTCTGCAAAGCATAACTAACACAAACCTTTCCACTATCAAGGAATGAGGCCATCCACACCGTGCTGACAAGATCAGTACTGGAAATTTAAGGTAAATGTAACTGCTTAGGTCTTCCTCTTACATCCACCAATGCTGAAGACCTTGAAGCAGCACATAAATGTCAACAGTTGAGGTGCATTTTAATAGGGGTGGATACAGGACACTTATTACTTGGACATAGAATTAAATTTTGGAATGGCCAAAGAACTGGACAACAAGTTAAATGAGAATGCAGAAACATTATTATTTGGCTTGCTTAGGGTCTGCCCTGGTATTTTAACCCACTGGGATTTTATCACACAACCTGGAGAATTGCTATTTATGCTTCTTGTATTGAGGTTACTGTGGCAAGGCTTTGGTAGCAGGGTGACTGCAGGGGTGAGAAGCTGCCAGAAGCTTCCCACATGTCCAACAGAGCCAATACCAGCTTGCTTCAAGAGGGAACCACCACTGGCCAAGTCCAAGCAATGGTGGTGGAACCTCTGGGACAGCAGATTTAAGAAGAGGGGGGAAAACTTACTGTGGAACGGTGATTGCAGCCAGAAAGAAGCAGGAGTGTGTGTGAGGAACAGCTCTGCAGACACCATTGTCAGCGGAGAAAGAGGAGGAGGAGGAGGTACAGGCACCAGAGGAAAGATTCCTCTGCCGACCATGGTGCAGATCATAGTGAGAAAAGTGTCCCCCTGCAGCCCATGTTGGCCTGTGGGAAGAACAGATTTCCACAACAGAGGAGTGGGATGAGCCCTCCTTTGAAGAGAAAGGAGCAGCAGAGACAACATGATGAACTGACTGAGAGTCCTATTCCCTGTCCCCCCTGAGGTGCTGCAGGGAGGAGGCTGAGACTCTAGAACAAAGCTGAGCCAGGAATGAGGAGGGGTGAAGAGAAGGTGTTTTTGAGATTTTTTTTGTTTTAATTTTCATTATCCCATTGATTTGATTAGCAATTAATTAAATTAATGTTCCCCAAGCTGAGTCTGTTTTCCCATTATGGTAACTGATGAGTGTC
The DNA here is from genome assembly GCF_028018845.1 of Melospiza georgiana. NCBI lineage: Eukaryota > Metazoa > Chordata > Aves > Passeriformes > Passerellidae > Melospiza > Melospiza georgiana. Next base: position 9,378,589 of record NC_080432.1, on the reverse strand, counting down.
CCTCCTGTCCTGTCTCTACCCACAAGCCTTTCATGGCCATATTCTCTTCCCTCTGTCCAGCTGTGCAGGGAGGTGATAGTGTGGCTTTGGTGGGCATTGGGAGCTCAGCCAGCATCAGCCCTCCAGATTTCTCTATTTTCCTTTTCCCTGCAATTACTGTAGCACAGCGTTTGTGCCCCCACAGAACAACCCGAGGGACAAAACCTCCAGACCAGGTATTAGGCAGGTGATATCACATTTCCTTCTAAAGCATAATCCTCATTGCTCTTTCTGTGTGATTATTAACAGATTATTTTTTTCCCCTTGACTTCCCATGTAGTCTGCTGCCTCCTGAGCCGTGTTGGAGACAGCTGCAGGTAATCTGGATTTACACTACACTCTGCTCCTCTTTCTCCACAGCTGCAGGTAATCTGGATTTATACTTTACACAATTTTCACTTTTACTCATCCAAGAGAACAACTGCAACTTTCCAAACAACTACTTAAATTTCTCTTTCTAATAAGACTTCCTATACAAAATAATAACCTTGAACTAACAAACCATGGTAGTACAGGCAAACATCTATATTTTTGATAGACTCCTTTCTTTGGGAAGGTGGGCTGGGGGTTGGGGTGGGGCTAGGGTAGAGATGGAATATAATGACAGATGCCTAGAAAACACTGAAAATTTTTCTCAATATATGACATTTTCATTAGATTACTGAATTTTAATGACATTGTTGCAGAAGATTTGCTTGGAGATTTCTATGTAAGACAAATGGAAATTCAATGAAAGAAATACCTTCACAGACTTTTTTTTTCTGTAAAAACTCTATCAACTCCTTAACTGGTACTATAAAGCAGATATTTATTTAATCTGAGTTAAACTATAAATTGAAGATACTTTTCTTCATATGCTGTGGCTTGATTTCACATGAGTCTGAGATTAAAGTGCAAGAAGATAAGGCAAATTTCAGAGGAAAGAATATTCAAACACAATAGCTGTACCTCATTTTTACCCCTTATGTTAATGTTTGATGATTATGCTGCACAACAGACTTTAGAAAATCACATCTATATTTAATTTTTTACTCACTTTCTGCCACAAAGCTGTGTCTTCTTCAGTAAGTGTGAGGCAATGAATGACCAGAAAAAAAAATAATCCCGTCTCTTTTCAATGAGTAGAAAACATAGAAAAATCACAATTTTTTCAAAAAGTTGAATTACTGACTTGAAACATAGCTTTCATATCACACAAATATTTATTTCCTTACTGCTTTTATTCGCTTCTTTCTATAGTCGCTATCCAAAGCACTTTGCCTTAAATAATGCCACAGCATCTTTCTCTCTAACACAGGCTTGGAGAAAGAGACTCCCATCGTTTCCCCAGGCAACTAAACTTTTTGAGCATTGACTGAGCTCACAGGCATACCTTGTCTCTAGAGGCAGTCATCGATGCAAAACCAGTCTGTTTTCTTGTCATCGTTAAAGCAAAACAAAACGAACAAAACAACATGTAAAACCAAACGAACAAAAACCAAAGGAAAAAAATAAATCTCTCACGGCTGATGGCGCACAGACCCCAAACCTTCCGAGCACCGCAGCATCCTCAGCCGGGGTCCCGCCGCGGATCCACCCGCCGGCCCCGCTTGTCCCCGGAGCTCCCGCGTCCCTCCGCCCTGCCCGGGGCTCCCGGCGGCGCTCACCGACCCAGAGCTGCCCCGGCTGCGGGAAGGGCTGCCCCGGGACCGCAGCGAGGGCTCACCTGCAGCGATGGCTCACCTGCACTGAGGGCTCACCTGCACGGAGGGCTCACCTGCAGAGAGAGCTCACCTGCACGGAGGGCTCACCTGCAGCCAGGGCTCACCTGCAGCCAGGGCTCACCTGCACTGAGGGCTCACCTGCAGCCAGGGCTCACCTGCACTGAGGGATCACCTGCAGCCAGGGCTCACCTGCACTGACGCCTCACCTGCAGCCAGGGCTCACCTGCACTGACGCCTCACCTGCAGCGAGAGCTCCGCTCCCTCCCCGCCGTTTCTCGTCCCGGAGCCGCCGCCTCGGCCGGCGAATTCGGGAGGAGCAGGAGGGAACAGCGGGGCACACCCAGCGCGAACCTGCTGCTTGCCCATCCCCGAACACAGCCCTGAGAATGTAACCCCCCAGAACAGTAGCGACCCAGGGGAGAAAACAAACAGACAGACAAAATCCCACTCCATATAAAAAGATTAAAAATCATAGAAAATGATGATACCTGTTTTATGCCTGCTCCGAGTTCCACAACACTTACGTCTTCACAGTTTGACACTCCCCTGACATTTCAGGGAATTCTTACAAAATTGGAAAGAACAGAGGGTAATGGTAATAATCTGCGTAACATCACAATAACTGTCAAAGAGCTCTGGCCGCTGCTGAACTGTATTGAAGCAGACATGAGTGGACACCACTGATTCAGGCTTTTCAAATTATGACATCTGTTTCTGGTTCTGATATGCAAAGGTTGTTGCTTAAATATTAATTTGAATTCATTCTCTCATGTAAATACAGGAATACGTGCTTTCTTTTACTGTAGGGTTAGTTCATTTTTTGGTAGCAAATTTTCATAAATAAATACCTGAATGGAAACTTTTAAAGCCAAGGAAAGAGTACTGTAGTGCTAACAGAGGATTATTGTAAGAACTGCCTTTCACACTGAATTTTTGGCAAGAATATTTCAAATTTGATGGAAATTTTATTTGAAACATTTCTGATTTCTCTCATTTCAAAGATACATCTCAACTGATTTAATTTGGAGTCATTACCTTTTCAGCTCCTGTAGGAAAAAGATATTATCCCAAAATTCTGAAATATCTCTAAAACCCAGACATTGTCCCTATACCCTCTCAGGGAATTGCAGCACACATAGGAATATGAGAAACATCATCAGTTTCAGCGGAGTGGACACATGAGAAAGGCTGCTAAGAAAAACATAATCAATTTGTGAAAGGCATTTTGTATCCAAAAAAGGGAAAAACCTTAGTGATATATTTCTCATTGATATACACCTTCCCAGCCCTGTGCTCTGGAATTTCTCGGTGGGCTGCCAGCTACCTTCCCTTGCCTGTGGTTGAACCAGCCCAGCTACCTTTACTGCCCCTGATATTCCTGCTAGAAATTCCTGTCTCCTCAGGTGCCAACATAACTGCAGGTTTCATTCCTCCCTTACATGCCTCTTGGAAAAGATCTGATTTAGGAAAATTTGGCAATAAAAGAATTTAAATGAATGCCTGTCACTGTCACTCTAGAATAGGCTGACATAAGTATTTAAATGCATAGCACTTGTAGATCTAACAGAAAAGTGAACTCTGGCAGGAGTGAGGTGATGGGCACTGAGAATGGTAACTGCTCCAGTGGAAATGATCATGGTACCTTCTCCTCCATGAGCACTGGAGAGAAAAAACTTAGAGTCCTCTGTGAAGAGAAGTACAAGTAAAGTGGGCAAACATCGTCAGTCAGCCAAAGACAAGGACTTTACTTCATATTTAGGGAGTGGAGGTGTCTTTCTTTCTAGTATTACTAGTATTACTACTACTACTACTACTACTACTACTACTATTATTATTATTATTATTATTATTATTATTATTATTATTATTATTATTATTATTATTATTATTATTTCTTCTTCTCTCCAATTATTAAACTGTTCTTACCTCAATCTACAAATTTTACTTTAGATTCTCCTCGGAGTGGGGTGTGAAAGGATGGGGTTCAGTGAGTGGCTGTCTTGTCAGCTGGGCTTGAATCATGACATGACAATGTAATTAAAGTGAAAATCAGAACAGTGAATTAGAGAAAAAACACAGTGGAAATAAGACATTGATTCATAGCTAAGAGCTGAGTGGTTAGTTGTCGTTGAAACTCACAAGATTGAAAGGCAGACCCTGCAACACTGAAATGATTCTTAGAGAAGTTCAGGTATTTTTTCTGCAATATATATTCTTGCTCAAATGGGTATTAATTGAAAATTGCATATTTTCAATATTTTTTTAGTATGCACTAGATTTCTAATCCATGAGAAAGCTAACGGAGTAGTTAGGAAGTGTGGTACTCATCCTTTTGGAGGAAGTTTGGATATGGATTTCCAGGTTTTGACTTTGCCAATAGTATCAGAATGGAAATCCTTTCCATTATTTGATAATTTGTGGTACCAAGTACCTTACAGCAAGAAAGGCAGCAAAATATTGAAGTACTTACTGAGAGGTGAATTGAGGCCAGGCTACCAGAAAGTTTCTGTGTCTTACTGAAACCTATCTCTGCCTTAATCTTCTCCAGACATGATATAACTAGAGCAATTCTAAAAGACGTTTTTCTTTCAAAAGGAAAAACTTAAATGTCAACCAAATTTGTCCAAGGTAAAGCTAATATCTGCCAATTAGTAAAGGTAGTAATCCCACAGTTCATCATTTAAAGCTCAAAATCTGGTAGTTATTTTTGGCTGTGAAAAGTTTTATTTGTTTGTCTTAATCATTATGTGCCAATCTGTTATTTAATTTCTTTCTATTTTTAACATTTGATAGAGAAATTTGCTGGATGTTATTGATCTGCAGCAGTTTTGACTCATAGTTGTTGGCGTTGTGTAAGTTACCAAACCCTTCACTGATCCAAGCGGCGCACAAAATGTGTGTGATGGCTGGTTTGGGACAAGCAGTGAAAGATAAGGAATGGTTTTCAGATGACTTGGGGGATGCTAACCTGGAACACTGCAGCAGGAGGTGTAAATGTTGTGAGTTGAGATTTAATTGGAACAGAGACTGGCACTCTCTGTTTACTGAGTGATTCTTTTGCTCTCCTTTTGGCACAATGAATTTTAGTTATTATGGGAGAATAATTCCATCATTCTCCTTCCAAGGAGGAGATAGAGCTCCCACATGGTTACAGCACATTTTTCACAAACACCTTTGGGCAGCACAAATTAATTTATTCCAAATATACTAGATCCAGAGGAGTTATCCAGCATCTCCATGATCACAGGAGTAATTTTGTGATCATCATCTTTGCCTTCTAAGACAGGCAATTAAGCCATAAATTATTGCAGAAGTGGGGTGGAGGGAGCGGAACAGACGGCACTAGAGATATGGTTCCTGGTTGGAGAGTGTTTCCTCCCTCCCATGGGTACTGGGATCCTCATTCCCTTGGAGAAGTAGAAGATAAACCCTTCTCTTTAGCATTTCTGGCTTCTGCATTTTCTGGAGTTTGGCACAGAGCTTTCGTCATGTGTTGCAAGTAAATTTTATACAATAGGGTTTGAGGGAGGTTGTGACTTTTTGAGAATGATTCATTTTTCTGAATACATTAACCTGAGAAATGACTAAGAAGAAAGTCAAAGGAAAAGAAAAGAAAAGAAAAGAAAAGAAAAGAAAAGAAAAGAAAAGAAAAGAAAAGAAAAGAAAAGAAAAGAAAAGAAAAGAAAAGAAAAGAAAAGAAAAGAAAAGAAAAGAAAAGAAAAGGGGGAAAGAATAAATCCTAGTTTCACTGAGAATTCTCCCAATGGGTGAAATTCAGCTTTATGTTTCTTTTTTCTCTAAGGCTGTCTATCAGTATAGCGCTTTAACAGCCTCATAGTAATTTGTGCCTCTTTTTATAATTTTTCTTTCCTCCTGGTAGTTTCTCTTAAAAGAAACTTTCTTTAAAGAAAAGTAGATTTAGAGTTTCTGCCCTGGCCTCTAATTCTCACTCACTGACATTTTAGAAATCAATAGCAAACATGATGTTTAATTCACAGGTGATAAGCTTGCTTTTTTTTCCTCCTAATGTGCTGCAAGAACTGTATTTTCCTTCTCTAAAAATAATGTACCCTTTTTGCCAGCATTTCTTTATTAGGTTGGAGAAGTGGACTGAAATATCTGTTTTTTCCTTCAGAATGATGTTTTACACCCTGCTCCCTCTGCAGCCACATTTCTATGCAGAAGGAAGCTCTGTTTTTTCATGAGACATCAGTACAACACTTTAAATGCCTGCAGTCTGCTTTCCCATTTCCCCAGGAAAATGGACTGCTAGGAGTAGTAATACATCACTACATTATTTCCAGCTGCTGCCCTGGCACAACTTTCTTCCCTCGGTCACGCAGGCAAGACGCTTCACCAAAATAGCAACAAGACTGCACCGAATAACTGCAAGAAGTCATTGCCACGAGGTGGTGCTGCTAAACACAATTTTCCACATCCTTTAATCCCTGTGGGAGTGAAGCAGACCTATCCAACTACTGTTTTGAACATGGTCAGTTTTAAAAATAAGCCATTCTTTAGCTTACCTAGTTTTAAAAACAAACCATTCTCTTTGGGAAGGAGAGAGCAGAGCACCCTCTCTGCCTGGGTACCTAAGAAGAATCAATGTCTGAGCCAAATTGCCTGGTATGGCAGCAATTTTGTATGCAAACATAACCACCATTATCACAAGCATAGCTCCTATGTTTCACAGCTACTTCTGTCAAGCCAGGGCAATGTGCAGGGTCCAGACATTTCCTGCTCTTGGTTAGAGAGACAGGGGTAGCAATGAGTGAGTCCTGAGTTTGGGAAAAAGGATAATAAATTGTTAATAGCTTCCCCTACACAGAGAGAAGCTAGATATGATTTAAAGGGAATAAATAAATGAAAGGCCAACTCCAGAAAAAGGACAGATTGCACTTTTTTTGAATCTGGATTCTTATGTGATTGCTTTAGAAAATTCTGCTTCTCCAATGTGCATGAGAGTTAAAAAAGCAATATAATCTCAGTACTACATAATAAATCTCAAGTTTACTCCCCAAGCTCTTTATCTCTTCCAGATATATAATGTAAGATGCTATCAGGTTTCCTCCCCAAGCTTTTTGAATCTTTCAAATATCTAGTTGCAAGGAGCTGTCATTAGTTCTGAAGTGTGTGCAACTATCACATGCAATGAGAAATATTTTTTGAAAACATGGTATCAAATGTTAATAGATTCCTCTGTGTCCCTACTTCGGATTTTTTGTTATTATTAATTAATTGGTACTTGAAAATGTATTGGCTCATTTGTACATTGAGTTAATGTTTTCACAGTGCGGCAATTGTCTGCTGCTTGAATCTGTATTTTCCACGCTACCATTGGCTATGAGCAAAGGCATATAATGTAAAAACAAAATCTGTTTCTAGTGATCTTTTCTCACAGAAAAGGTTTCAGAGACATTAAGAGGAACGCTTTTATGCCATGCTTAATATTTGACAAGAAATATAAAAGGTCGTTCAGATATTCATTATCCAGTTTGTTTGGTTTTCCTCCCTAAAGTTGATTTTTCTTATATGATTTATGATATTAGAGTCAAAAAACTTGCAAGAATGTGCATGGAAAGTCATGATTTGAGACTTGATGAGGCTATTTTGCTTGCTGACATGAAGTAATACTGTCGGGATTTATTTGCATATTTTCCTGCACAGCAACAGTCATATATAATTCAAATTCAGAGCCAAGCACTCTGGGCTCTGCCCAAGAAACCTCTCTCCTTTTCCACTTTTTGGGTTTTTTTTCAATTGTAAGTGTTTTCATTACATCTCTATCTGGCATCTTCATGAAAGTTCCTTCTCAAAAGTTCTTTATTTATTTATATATTTTTTTCCTTTACTGTTGATTTTTGTTTAAATTTGCAGCAAGCTACTCTGTTGGGCAAATCAGAACATACCTGGAGAATAAAAAGGTTTATGTAAAACAGATCTATAATGTTTAAGAGAACCCTCTAGAGTCATAACCCACTTGATTCAACCATCTGTCTGAGCACGTTCTTTATGACTAAATTTACAATCTGCCCTCTAATTTTAACCTTTTACAACATGAGGATACCTGTGGAGCAGGTTTTAGACCTTCAGCTCAGTCAACACTTGCCAACAGAAATAATTTTGACAACTGTTCTGTGAGCAAAGTCAAACAGAAAATAGTGACTGTTATAGTGACTGTTCTTTTTAATAAAAAAACAACAACAAGAGTATTTTCCTTCAAAACCCTTGGTTGCATCTTTGGTCACATTATAAAGGAAGAATATTTTGTTCTTCGCTGTCACACCAAGGTGCTGATAATGCTGCAGGCTAGTTCTTTTCCCGTGGCTGATGCAACAACCACTGACAGCAGAACTCGGAACAGGCTACAAATTAAAAAAGGGAAAACTTTCTGTTTGAGCCAATAGAGACACTAGAGAGCTCTGCCCATTCAATCTTTTTCAGCTGCTTTTGTATGACTGAAACAATGAATTCCAGTTTATGCCTAGGTCCTCCCCAGAATGTGCACCTGGGATAATTAGAGCTATCTCATTAAGCTTCAGGTCCTACTGTGCAAATGTATCCTTCTAATTATCCTGCACTTAGTTTTATAAATCTCTTTCTTCTGCTCCACATCTTTCTTAATTATTTTTTGAAATTTTCCACCTTGAAGAGGGTTCTACACGTTTCTACTTCTGTTGGCAGAGGCACCTGCATGACTGAGACCTATTACCTCTCTCCAGCTTGGGTTTGTGACAGTCAGCAAAGGAGGAGAGGCAGAATTGCCCAGGAATGCTAACAGAACAAGGGCAAAAGGCTAACTCAAAATGAGCTGATAATATGTCACTCAGAAGACTTGAGTCCTCCTGAAAGTGTGCTTTATTGCCTTACACTGCAGTTAGAAAATTAAAATTGTATACATAAAATGATGTATACACAGATATGTGTAGAGTTTGAATTGGCTAGGCACTTTGTGACATAATTTTTTCTGCACTGAAAATGTGTGGGGATATTGCTTCTCCTACATTTTTTTTCCTTCTAGACCATTGTTTTTTTCTGAAATACCAAGCAAACACTCGTGTATAAAATCAGTCTCTAATTGAAGAGAATTCTGTTTGCCTATAATGAATGGTAGCATGAAAGCACCCATATGACCTTACTTGTTAGATTTAGAAAAAGATAATAAAAAACATTAGGCTCCAGCAGTTGTTATTAAGCACTTAACAATGGGCTCTTCAATCCTAAGGAAAAATATTGAAAACATCTCCTGAATAACAAGAGCAAGAAAAATACTTCTTTGTTAGACAAGTTCTGTATTTGTAGTTGCTGGCAACAGCCATCAAAGATAAAAAGCAATCATAATCATAATTGTATTTTAAACTTCATCTAAATGTTGATTTGTAAGTCTTAGCAGTTAATAAGTTTTTAGATTTTTGTCTGCAGCAAACTGGAAGGTATTTATTTTAAATACAGTGGATTTCTTCAAAGCCAGGGTAAAAAAATATTTTAAGAACAGTGAAACAATGTCTAACAAGAAGTACATGCTTGGATGGCTCTGCAGTCATTTAACTTTGCTGATGGATATTAACTTCCTTGATAAGAAATTCAGATTATGTATAAATCTGGTAATGATAATTCATAGCACTTTTAGGAGAAAGCAATTTATTTCAGTTCAGGAGCAATTTTTTTTCTTTAGACTACTTAAAATATAAATCATTGGAAATCAGAAGTATTTTGAAGAAATTACATTGTAACTGAAAAATTCAGAATAAATAGACCTCACAGCTTTTCAGACTCCTAGAAAGTTTGAAGACATTTTAACATTCATGATTCTTTATACCTCAGATTAAGTATAACATTTAAAAATTATCTAATGTTAAAATATAAAGTAAAAATTACAGTAACTTAATTTTTTTTCAATTATACCTGTAGATCAGATGTAAATGGGTGCTTGGGTAAAATATTGATATTACTAATGATTAAGTTCTTCAGAAAAAGGGAATATATTCTGGTAATTTCTACTTTGTTACCCTACAATGGAATAGAATAAAATAGGAAGAGCAAATATGGTGAAAAAATATGGTCATGCAACTGCATTAGAAAAATACAGTAAATACAGAAGGATACATCTGATAAGTCTTAAAGGCACATAGAACATTTGTACATAGATTTAAAAACCTACTGAAAAGCAAAAAAATTACATCTATAACTTCTACTTCTTGCAGCTATGTGTTTTATTTTACATGGTAAAGCCAGCCTCCTGGGGAGACCAAATCTACTGAGAATCCTCCCATGTATCTGAAGGCCTGTATGAAGAACACTCCCTTTTGCTGGTCAAAAACCAGTTTGTGCCGTCCCCTCACTGGCACAGAGTGGAGCAGTGGAGCAGGGCTATTACCAAGAACAAGGAGAAAGAATCCACTGTGCAGAATACATTATTTGCAGCAAGTTTATGGAGACTGTATTTCTCCTCTAAAACAATCCATGATTTTACCAATTATACACATTTCACTTGCAAAATTATTAGAGCTGAACTAGAGTGCTTTGTTCTAAAATTAATGCTCCAGTGCTGGCAATTAAGTGAGGTGTAACTGTTCTGCTTTAACACAAAGACTTTTTAAAATTTCCATAGTGAATTATTATTCTTGTTATTCTTATTAGGACAAACTAAAGTACTTTTTAAATTGTGAAGCATGAAGTCTAGTAAATGACTGACCTCTTATTGTTGAGAAGGAATATAATAAACTAAAGACTGCTAGGCTACAAACAACCCCTGGCCATTTTCCTTGGGAAATTGACGCAAATCCCTTTGGGAACTGGTGCGAGTGTGACTGAGCAGGACACCAACACTACAGTGAGGGTTGCTTCATATTGGAAGGATTGTCCTATGACCAGTGCAACTTTGTCCAGTGGAAAAGTAGCATTACTGATCTAATTATTCTATCAGCCCAAATACATTCTACCCTCAGGAAAATCTAGTATGTGTTCCAGGGATTTTTTGGGATTTTTTTTTGCTGTTGAAAAGGACAGTCCCTAATATAACTATCCCTATAAACACAGGCAATTTAGAGTTAGACCTGCTCTTGTGCTCTCTTTCAAGTCCAGGGGAGTTTGTCTTCTCACATCATAATTCAGTTAATGGTGAAACTTTCCTCTGTTTCTCGCTCTTCTACCCCTACTTTGCCAAAGCAGTCAATAGCAAAATGGTTTGAATGCTCTCACAGACACAGAGCAATGAACTCTAGTTCCTGCAGAAATATCTTCTGCATTGTGTGATTTTCAAAGTGTGTGGCTTTAGTTCTGCTTCTGATTTAAAAGAAAATAAGAAGGTTATTGACATATTTTTGGGGGATCTTGTGTCTATCAGTGCAATAAACATCCATCTTCAATAAATAATTTCAAGATAAAATGTCTCCAGAAAAGTAGTCAAAGGATTATGTAGTTTTAGGAACTTGAACCATGCAACCATGAGCTTAACCATGCGTTCTTTGACATGTCTAAACTGTGTGGTTTCCAAGTATATTCAGAATTCCAAAGCCAGAGGGTTTAGAAGTTCAAAATTTCAAAAGCATTGATGAAGGAGAGTTTTCAAGACTGGTTTTATCTTTAGTAGTCTACACTTTAGTAATATTCTGAATTTCATTCATTGAACATGACCCTTACATGTATGTTTCAGTGTAAGTATTAGCTAATTTAATTTAGTGTCCAGACTTCATCAATGTCTCAGAGTAAGATATTTTGAAAGCTTTAGTACTTATCCTCTGTAAAAGTGTAATAATTTCTTCAGTGCTATGAATAAACCAGGTGGTCACTAAATGAGCTGAAGTATGACCTGATGTCTTTCATTATCTAGAGGTAATGAAGCACACCTGTTTTGTCCCTTAATTTTAGATCATCACAGGTCCAGCTTTTACTGCCTTGCTTAGTTCAAACTGCATGTAGTGGCCACTGCTGTGTTTTGTTTGAATGAAATATCATAGCCAAGACTTTTATAAAACAATATATTCTCTGTCAAGGAAGACCAAATCGATAAAGAAAAATGGTGACATGAATTGTTACATAACAGACATCAGCCTTAGAAAGCATTTTTCAGACCCACCATGTTCTCTTAGTGAATACAAAAATGTATTTATATGGAGAGTAATACAGCCTGGCTGTAATTCACCATAGTAAATTAATATATCCAGTGACAATACCTAATTAAACTGAACCTTGCGACCTTCTCATGATTAGGAGTTGCAATAGCTCCAGTGACTTATGAACCACCAAACACAGTTACAAAATAAGTAAGGTGATTCTATTAGAAACCTACCATCTGAAAAAATTTCAACTTGATGAAGATTTTAATTGACATATTCTAATTTATGTTGCAAATCTTAGCACAATTCTGGTACCAGAAACTGCAATCAGTTAATTGCAGCTAGGGCATTGTACGTGCTTCAGAAGATGCACTTAATATTTTAGAGCCAATAAAGCTAGACACGCAGAATAATAAAATAGTTACCAAAAATTGTGATTAAAAACCACTATCTTAAAAATATCCAAATAAAAAGGCCTGATTTTTGAACAACACCACATGTACTACACTATTAATTTAGAAAATGTGTGACAATGTGATGTTTTGTCCCACATTAATTTGATTTGTAGTGTAACTTAAAGTTTTGTGTCTTTACATGGTCCAAGAAATATTTGAATGTAAGAACAGATGTCTTTGACAGATATGACAAGAGTACAACATACTCACATAAACATTCTTATGTGGATGATGCAAAAGATCAATGTTTTGTCTTTTTTTTTAGTCTTCTGCAAAATGGAGAAGGAGGGGAGCAGGTTTAGTGGAAAAGACTGTGCACGCTGCTTTGATGGTAGGCAGGCTCTCCAGTCAGCACAGACCTGAGTCTCCCTTTCACAGGCCAGATGCAGACAGATTGCTTTTCACCAATTTTCCCTGATGCTTTACTGTGTAAGCACCTCAGTGCACAGTGATGGGATGTTTCACCCTTTGTATAATGGCATCAATAAACATTTGTCCTGGGCTCTGGGCATATCTCAAGGCTCACACCACCAGGAGATTGTGCAGGTGATCATTGTGCAGATATGTGGAGTGACTGGTAAGCTAGTGCTGCTGTTCAAGTTCAGTCCCTGTGTCACCAGGTAGAGGAGGAATGTGGAAAAGGGGACACTTAATCCCTGCCTTTCCTTTGAGGTTCTTGGACAAGGTAGGAGAGTTTTTTTCAAATTTTATCTTATTAGTATTTAGGAGAATGGACTTTCCAATAAAAGCTGTAAATATCGAGAAAATAAGGCTCTATAATTCTTTTACACCAAGTGCAGTGATCAGCTTCAAAAGATGGTGGCCAAAACAGTTGAGGATCTGAAACAGAACCATCTAGAGCACAGGGGTTGCTCCTAGCAGAATGCCACAGGTACTGGGATGTGGGGGACATTGGTTTTACCTCACTACTCACAGGTGAAGATCCTTCAACTGAGGTCTACACTTCTGGAGTAAGTCTTCTAAGTGCAAAGCTATTGAGAAAGTCATAAGGTGCACCACTACCTTCTATTACTAGAAGAATTAACCATGTTTTGAGTTAAACTATAGATGTTATTTTAGAATGTGTCTGTACCACTAGATACCCTGAGTCTCATGCAACTGCAGCCACTTTAGTCTTTCCTGTAGAATTCATATACTGCCAAAAATGTAGCTGGATACCTACATTAAGTGGCCTGGATCATATTTCACAGATTTTTGACTTTCCTGAATGCTTTGTCTTAGGAAATCCACCTTAGATTGCATCTTCTCTGATGAATGAAAGGTATAATCAAAACATCCCTCATGTCTCCAATGAATACATAAAAGCTAGTGAACTGTATCACTTCCTTTTACCCAAGGGTTTTGCATCTGAAATGGAGATTCATTCCCACTGAAGAATAAGTGCTGTGTGTGGTAAGCATTTTGAATAGCCTGATTTTCTACTGTTGGGTCAAAAAGAAAGAGACTGTAAAAAAGAATAGGATTTATAATGTAGTTATTTGACAGCTCAGTCCAAAGACTACTAAAACTCTTGAGAGTTTTTCCATCAACATATTTGGAATTAGGCCACTAATGACTAGGAGGAAGAGAATTTTGAACTTGAGCTTGTTTAGTCAAATTTTATTTGAATCTAAGTAATGTTAGATGCAGATTAGTACTCACTAATATGTCTGGCTGCTGCAATACGACTTTGTGCCAGGGGAATTTTTTCTATCAAGTGGCCAGAGTACTAAAGAATGGAGTACATAGAATATAGCTACCAGTATCTGGTGGGTTACAGAGAGAGAGAGAGAGATGTAACAAATGTGTCTGGGGAGAATATATGTTCAGAAAACCTTCTGAAATGTCTTTTTAGCTCTTCCATAATTTTGACCAAATTAAAAAAAAAAGAAATCTCATCTCCACATTTTATCTTCATTGGAAAATGTTCTATGCTGTTTAAAAGAAGCTAAACAGAGCTGTTAGCATAAGGGACTGTATGTTAAGGGACTCTGTATGCACTCCCTTTTTACTAACCATACAGGGTTCTTTAAAAAACTGTAATGGTGACTTATGTTTAAGAAATAAATTTTGACTGAACCTTTTAAAAAAGTATTTTCTAATTAACACAATTAAATCTCTGTTGTTCTCCAGAAGTAAGAGGGTGACAATTTTTAACAATGACTTAGAACATATCGCGTAACCATATAATTATTATAAAAATGTAAAACAATATCTGAACATTTTTAAGGCTCTTAAAAACAACAGACTCTGTGCACCAGATATTCCAACGGCATAAGTAAGGGAATTCTGAAAAAACAAAAATAAAGCATGATGATGTGATGCTCTTACATTATTTTATTTTTCTTTTATGCTTACTCTTTTTTCCTATCCAATTAAGATGTTGATTTGTTTGTTTTATTGTTTGCTTGCTTTTCAGGTAGTCATGACAGACTAAATGAACAGTTTGCTATCTTAGATTTTAATGGTATGGGGAATAGTGCCTTGATAGAATCTCTGGAAGAAGCATTAAATTGTGCAGACAAAGTTTCTGAGTGCAAAAGGTAGGGGAAAAAAAAGTGTCCTCATCAAAGATGTGCTCTAAGGCACATAGAAATTTCTCTATCTTCTCTGGGTTTTCAATTATCCTCCACAGAAAAAGAGAGTAGCAGCCTAGCCCAGGGACAAGCACATACTGTTGTTCCATCAGCTTTGTGCTCAAGATAAAGTATTTTTTGGCCTGAGGAGGAGGAAAGGTATGCAAACAGTCTGTGGCAATCTGGTCACCGGAGTGCACAGTAAGACAGTACACCCAGATTTACTGCCATTAGCACATAATTCATCATTATGCCCATCAGCTGATGAGCATCCTGCCTACATTGCAGTAAATTTGAATGGCTTATGGGAAACACCAGATGATTTTTAAAGGTAATGTTCTCTCTAGTCACCTGAAAAAAATAGATTCCAGATTTTCTACTTAATAATTTTACTGCTTGGCAGTAAATGCTAGTTTTGCGTGCAGGCTATTGCAGAAACACATAATTGATTCACAACCATCAGTGTGTTACATCATACTCAGCAATAAACAGCTTGATTCCAATCCAAACCAGCTTTTGTAGACAATATACCAGAAAAACTTCTGTGAAACCATCTGTGACTGTCAAATCTAATGGGTTAGAGGCATGCACTGCTAAAGTGAGCAAGAGTCATCAGAAATGAAGGCTGTGAAACTGCACAGTTAAATGCCAGAATGGATAAATTCTTTCAATTCCATTAGCCCAGCAGGTGACTTCATTCAACTGCTTCCTCATCCTCTGCACCTTTGCAGTGAACTTTGCCTACAGGGCAAGTTCACTGCCTACACTAATAATATAGACCAATATTGAGTCGTTAATATTACATAAAAATAATAGTAGATTTTTTCAGTTGCATCCATTATTGATCCTTGTGATTACAGTTTTTTTAAAAAAAAGCAAAACTAAACCAGAATTTGCAGCCCTGAAATTTGTGAATTATTGCTCATATTATCTGTGCTCAAATATGTAGTCACATTTTATAATGTCCTTCTGATAACACCAATATGGCTCCAGTTCAGAATAAAACTACTCCAATATAAAGACGTTTTTTGCCTAAGTCAACTAATACTACACATTTATTTTAGGGTTTTTTTGGTGACCAATTCTGAAATTGCCTTTGAAAATATTCCTTTAAAAGGATATGTACTATTACACATTAAACAACATTAAAAGTACCACATTAAGCAACTTCATTACTTTTGCATAGTCACATTTTCAAAGGTGGGAAGTGCCAGAACAAATTGTGCATATACACCATGATGAATGCTGCATGTGTAATGAGTAGCCCAATTATTAAATAAACAGTGCGAGTGCTTATTTAGTGAAAAATGTATTATGAATATGTATGCTGTATTTTTTTCAGATGCATGTTGTCAATAATATTTTCAGGACTTTCATACCTGACTCTAGGAAGAAAATTGAGAACAGAGAGGTCAGGAGATGTTCTCATAGGTGAGAAAACGAATGCAGTGAGACGATGTCACAAATAAAATTTTAGTTTCCTGTACATGTAGTAATATTGTGTTGACCTAGAGTATATCCTGCCTCATGGGAAAGGGGAAATACAACTTTGTGCTGGCTACTAATCTAGTGACTAATGCTTTAGGAGAAGAAAGTAGCAGCTTGAACATCAAAAACAAGAGGAGATTGATCCTCTGTCCTATTTTTTATGACTTCTCCCACTGTCCTGTTATTATTAATTATATCCATCAAATTTAAGTGACTTGAAAACAAGACAAGAAGTGTGAAAATTAGGCAAGAGTTGCTGGAATGCTTCATGCACAACCAAAACTACGACTGAAGTGGCATCACCCAAAGGCGGTGGGGTAACTCTGCTGACTGACAGTTTCCTAGAGAAAGTATAACTTGTTCAAAATGATGGGGGGAGAGAAGGAAACATGAAGGATTCAAACACTTCATCTGAGGTACACAATATTGATAGACCTACAGCTGTTGAAGAGCAGAGCTGGAAAGAAGTGCTTGAGAATCCAAAAGAAGAAGCACTTTGGACAACAGTGACAATGGATATCGTAAGAATTCGTGATTCACAAAAACCAGCAAAAGTAACTGCACTTCAAGAATAAAGAATTAAGTAAACTCATGAAATGAGTAAAACAAGATCTGCTGAAATTACAGTCACTCATAGCTTGATGTGTCCCAAGACTATTCCCAGAAAAGCAGCAGTGCACCAAGTGGAGCTTCTGTTCTGAGAGCAGGCTTATGGACTAATACTTTTCCTTAAGGTTGCTCCTCAATAAAAAAGGTTTTTTTTGAGGTGCACTGTCTTTATA
This sequence comes from Melospiza georgiana, assembly GCF_028018845.1. NCBI lineage: Eukaryota > Metazoa > Chordata > Aves > Passeriformes > Passerellidae > Melospiza > Melospiza georgiana. The sequence continues at coordinate 9,361,488 of NC_080432.1, read as the reverse complement.
AGCCCTACTACTAATGCATTTTGCAAGCTACCCTCTTTTTATATATCCCAGTGTGATCTTTGGATTAAATTTCTTTTTCTGTTTTTTTCTTTGCAGCATTGGTGGCATAACACTGCAAACATATGTCAGCTTGTGAACCACTAAAATCTGCATATTCTTTCCTAAGTAATGTCTTGGCAACTTCCTCCCTCTCCCCATATATATTTAGATGATTATTAATGCCCATATGTTATACATGATGGAGCACAGGACAAAAAAATATATACTGAAAAGGGAGGAAAACCAATTTCTTAGTAGAAAGTCCATGTAAAAATAGAACTCTTCTGCTTGCCTTTCTTCACACTGTTACTAAAAATGGTGGTGAACTCACCCAAGAACATGTACTGGGTAAGCTGAGTTGGTTGGCCAGTCAGAATGGCAGCCATCCTTATGGAGCTGTGTATGTACAAGCAGCCCATACATGGGATGAAGAAGCAGTTTCTGAATTTCTGAGGGAAAAATCTAGCCTTTTTTTTTCTGTGAGAATGGGATATCCTTTAGGAAAATACATGGCAGCAGTTGTATTGAGCAGAGCAGAATATGTGACAGTCAGAAGCTGAAAATGCTTTTGAGGACTTGCTGTGCTGGTCTTCCAAGGACAGGGGTGCACCGGGTCACCACGCAGCCGCAGGCTACCAAACCAGCCTAGACACAAGGCAGTGCTCCTGTCATAGGAAATGCTCAGTGTTGGCCAGTAATGAGGAACGAATTCCAGTGCATAACCTCTGACACTTTTGGCTGTTTTTCAGACAACCAGTTATCCAAGGGTGTCCTCAGTTCTCCTTCCTACCTTAGGGATCCCATTTTAATGAATGGAAATGGTGGTGATTAGTAGTAGTAAAAAGTGCACGGACAAAAAATGTAGGCAAGGTGAAGTGGATTGAGACAATGTAGATGCATGGCCTCAAAACCTTCTGGCTTGTCTTTGGTTTACTGATCCCCTGAAGATCCCCTGTGATCCATTCAGTGCCTACAGAATCCCATTATAAATGGCTGCAATGGTTGCAGGTCAAAGCAGATGAGATGGATTGAGACAGGTATTTGAGATGAATGGTCACTGGAGGCAGTGTGCTCTCTCATACCAGACTGTGCCTCCTTTGTGCAAAACCCAACAGATTATGGCCAGGCAGAATTAAGGTCACTCAGCCCTAAGGTAATACCTGCTTTCTTCCTGCACGGTTTTTCCCCAAATAAATGATGATGTTGAGGAGGGTTAAATCTCACAGTATGATTTATCTGTCTTTTTTTTCCTCTACCAGTAGAGGAAAATTGATCACGAATCTTTCCGTATTTTAGATGGAATTAATTTTCATTTTCAATTCAGAAGAGTGTTTAATGAAAAAGATTTCTATTTGCAATGTGTCATTTTTTGGCTAAAAGAGAAGTTTCAGTTGGGGTCACTGGACAGTCCTCAAATAATTAATCATTACTCTGGACTACAAGTAAGTAGGAATAGAGAATAAGTCTTCTTAGCTCACAGTAGAACGTGCCTGGAAATGATTTTCAAAACAGTCAGCAAAATAGTCAAGTTATCTTTGTTGAAAGGACAATTGCCCATATTCAAATTGAATTATATAATGTTTTCCTTTTATGTAGTATCTATTTTAACTAAGATATACAATCATTTGTCTACTAGAGAAGGGACTGAAATTCAAATCTTCCTTCTTTCCAGTGGAACACTGGTCATGGTTTAACCCTAGCTGGCACTTCAGCCACACAGAGCTATGAAGAACCAAAATTATCCTGGGTCACATCCCATTGAAGGTGATCCTACAGGTGCAGCATATATAGAATAATAGAAAAAGACAAAGTTATAATAATTTGAGTACTTCATATAATTCCCAAAAAGATTTAGATCAAGGATTTTTAGCAAATTATATTTTGCTCACATTTACTGTTATTAGACAAATTGATATAAATTAACTAATTCCTCTATTTCACAGTCATGGGGGAAAAAAAGGGTATTTTATAATGATGGACATCTTGGCAATTATTTAAATCTCTAAAGAATATTCACAGAGTGCTCTCTTAAAAATGTGAGCATTATTAAATGAATTCCCAGCTCCACCATTACTGAGATTAGCTCAGTGTTGTGTCACTACTGACAATTCTATTGTATCCTTTCGCTCCAAAGGTTTTATGAGCAAAGCTCCACTCTTGCCATGGTCTCACGCAGAGAGATTCCACTGTAGGACCACAGCTGCAGCTCTTAACTTCCACTTCTCCTGCTTAAGTCAGTTTAGATGTTTAAAGAAGTTTTGTTTATGTGAGAAATGCAGGAAACCAGAAATATATCAGCTGCCTCAAAAAGAGTTCTATTTTATTTTCTATCGTTCTACAGGGCTTGATTGATGATCAAAAATCTTGGAATTCCAGCTACCTGGGGAAAACCAGGCCTTGGTAGAGGATATATAATAAAGAGCAGCTAAAAAGTAAAGTGACAGCAATCACTGTAAAGCCTGATAACTGGATCTCTAGTGTCCAACATAAATACTGGGTTTAGGTGCTTTTTATTCATTTTACAGCAAGAGCCAGATGCTCGATATCTTGTACGTGAGTTTATATAAATTAGTTCCTTACTTGGCCAGCTTTATGACATCAGTTCATCTAGAATTTATACTTTGCTTTAAAAGGTCACAATTACAAAAGCTCCTGCAAACAAAATATTGAGACCTACCCTTCCTGTTCCTGGCAGTTTTAGATGTATACTCTGTAAAGAGTATGAGCTACATAACTTGCAGATTCTATGAAATGTTGTGATCTTACTACCGTGTATTAATGCAAACCTAGAGAACACCCCAATGTGACAATGAGTAGCTAAATATTTCCATCTGTGCATATAAGTGTGTCTGAGTTTGTTCTTTTTGTCTCTCCAAATAGTTCCTTAAAAATGTGCATAAATATAGGCACCTGTTTGCTTCATTCTGGTGACAATGCATTCTTCAAGCACTTACGATTTGTGACAGAACAAAATTCAAATCACATAAGACAGATAGGAGCTGAAGCAGCACTACAAGGATTTAGGCTTGTGTTTTGCTGAAGGGGAAGAGATAGTGCCCTTTGGCCAAGGTTACCACAATGTGCATTCAATTAGATGGTAAGAATGCAAAGATCAGCCAGGTGTGCCATGGATTAGCTGTGCTCCCTGTGCTGCTGACAACCTCTGTCTTTTCCTGCCTTTTATTTATACCTCCTGGGTATGGATATATGGGGGCTACCAGTAAAAAAAAAAAAAAAAAAAAAGATAAAAGACCTAGTGGGCAAGGTTTTTGAAGCCAGAAAAGGCAGTCTTTAATCCTAAAAATGGTGTGTGGTTTGGGACTGCATGAAGGACAATGCCTTACAGCATTTAGAGTAATAAGAGGTACCGCATTGACAAGGAAATGCATCAGTAAAATCCCTGCTGAAGTCAGTGGGAATTCTGTCACTGACTTTAGCAGGGCTGAAATGTCACTCCACAAATTGGATTCTTTCTGCCACTGAGTTCTAGGGCATGTCTATGAGGAGAGCAGTGTTTCAGTCATGTGAGAATTTACTGTTCTGCCCCTGCATATGGGTCATAATGCCCTAAGAGTGGAAAGATCAGGATTTATTTCTCCTGGTAAAATATCAGTTTAGAATTGCTGCAACCAATAAGTACACTGGCTGAATAGACACCACACTTAAAATTAATGGCCTTCTGTAATATATTATAAATGCCTTATTTTTGATGGTTGCTTGAAAAAGAAAGTGTTACTGAGATCTGGCATTGCTATGAAACTTTGGGAGTTGGTAATTGCCAGAGGCTATAAATTAGCTTGATGTGCTGTACTGACCCTGTCATGCACTTAATGTAATGGTATCAGTTTAAATTACAAAAAGAGGCTGAACATTAAAATACTCAAATTGCATTAGGGAAAGGGAGAGAAACAACAGAACTGTCATAGCTTATTAGTGTTCCATAAAGTTGAAACAAAATACAGCCTTCAATAACAATATAAAGTTTTGTACTTGCTGTTTGTTTGTCTATCCAACTTTGTCCAATACTAAAATTTTAAAAATAAGACACAATTGGAACTAATTTATAGTTGCAAGTATTTTCCATACAGAATATGTAATTACTATTGACATGACATTAACATTCATTAGCACACTGTAGAATCCTATCACAGCACATCACAGAAATGTTCAGAGGGGGCTACTATATCTCTGCCAATGGAATCAGCTTTCATTTCTCTCAGCTAGAAAATTTAATGATAATGAATTTGAGGACTTCTGGACAACTATTGAGGTTTCTGGCTTTGTGGTGGTTGTAGTGGTCTCTGCAAGTCTGTAATCACCAAGCCCAAGTGTGTTCCCTGCATTGGTGAGGTTTTTTAGCCAGCACAGAGGTGCAGTGAGGCAGATGCAGCACTTTTCAGCTGCACTACAGAGGAAACAGAAACTTCTCTTATTTAACCATGCATTCTTACAGACATTTCGATGCTGTGTAAAAGTCAGTAACCTTTTCCCTTTTATTCCCAAAGTGCTTTGCCCTAGCTTATGTATGTCCCTTGCAAATTTAAAACTGATTATTAATATCAATTATTAATACCTCACTGTAAGAGCAAGGACTTATTGACCACCTTCCAGGTTTCTGGTGTAAATGACATTTTAATGATTAATTATACCTTGCTAGCAGCTTAGAAGTTGCTTTTTTATACCTCCAAGAATCTTGGGTAAGTGTTATTTGGGTTTGCAGAAACAGCTGAGTTCTCAGCCTACTCAAATCACTTCAGACTTTGTTTATCTAGGTTAACTATTTATGAAAGTGTCACCAGGTGCTGTTCTCATTTCTAAAGTATTATTTTCCCTTTAAATAGAGCATCAGTACCAATCAGGTAACTGGAAAGCTGTGGAAATTTATTTCACCTGTGTCAGTATCAGATGGAATGGTGATGCAATTACATTTCTGACTGCAAGATGTAGATACACACCTTAAGAATTTAACTATTGCAAATAAAATAGCCGTGATGGATTACATACTTCAGCACCCCATAGCTAAAGTAAATTACACTGAAAGCTTGTTCAGGCAGACAGGCTGTCACCTTGTCTTATTCTCCACAGGTGAAAATTAGATATGTGGTTGAAGCTGGTTGTCCACATGAAATTTCTCTGCAAGTGTCTATCTTGGATACTGTTGCTGTTATTAAATGACTTACCTTATGACTTACCTCTCTTTTTTTCTCTAACAATAGGAAAATCTGGACCTACTTAAACAAGCTAACTGACTTTGCAATGGTTTGAGTCCTAATATTACCTTCTCTGCCATCTCCTTTTTGACAGGTATAGTGGCACAACCTAGATAATGGCCAATTTAATAATGGCTGGCATGCTAAGGTCACAGCTTCTAACTGCAGACTGGAGTCAGCAATCTCATACTCACCTTCCTTTGAGAAGAGGATGTTTCTTGTTTTTCCTTTATTGACTTGCCATAAAAAAGCAGCAGTTTTGTTGGTATTGACAAAGACAGATGCCATGTGGTTCCTTCAACATTCCTTCAGAATCTAAAAATAATGAACTTGCATTAAAAAGAACTTTTTTTTTCTTTTGGTTTTTTTTGCTTGGTTTTGATCAGCTACTGTTTCAGTTGGTATAAACCAATAACAACACCAACAAGAAGCAAACTGGGAATTCTTTTGTATAACTCTATAAACTCATATTTCATAATATGACATACATCCCACATATATTTCATAGGAATTGGTGGAAACTTATATGTTACTACAACACCACACAGAAAAAATAATATTATGCGTGTGGATTAAATTTCAGACTTATTGTTTAGTTTTGTAAACATTTCTTCTTTAAGCACAGCAAAATAATCTCTTTCGCTCTCTCTCCTCAATTTGGATAAGCAATTCTTTCATATTTTTAGCTGACTTCTCATGTTGTGTGAACTCCTCCTCATATTTCTACTTCATCCATCATGAGTATTTGGCATTTTTTTTGACAGATGACAGCACTTCATTTCACTGGGGGGAGGAATACAAAAGACAGAAGAACAAGTAAAAGCTGAAAAACACTTTGTCCTAGGGTAAATGAATAGACTTTTACCAACTATTCTCTCAAGCACACGCTCCAAATCTTTGGACTGACAACAAGCAATGGAAACTTCATCCAAATGGTATTTTTCATCTGATAGCATTAAGCTTCTGAAAATGGGGTTTTACAGCATAGCCTCTCAGTCATACCTCTTCCTTCTCAAAGGTTTTGAATCTAAGATGAAATTGTTTGATGGCTTTGCATTGTGTGTTGTCTGAATAAAACAGACTTGATTCCTTTTGCACACTCCATGTCCAGGTAAGCTGCACATTATCTATTTGGTCCCTTCAGAATTACTTTGGTTTTGCAGCTCAAAGTGAGTGACAGCAACACGTGAGCTAAGTGTTCCAGAAGAGCAGAGACTGCATTTATAAATTGCTGACTACTGCATCAGTAGGAAAAACCTCCTAGTGAAGCAATAATTACTCTGAAAGAGTATTCCAAGTCCTTGATATTGAAGACCAAAAATAGGCACTATGGAAAATGTTTCAGTAGAATGAATGCTTCCACACACATTTTCACATTAATCCTTGTGTGTTTATGGATGTGTCTTATAAACAGACCCTTTCCTACATTTGTTTTATTTAAAATAATATATTTTCTTTCATGTAATTCTGTATCAGGAAATACACTCAGAAAACAAAGAGTAGACAAAAGCAGCATGCTTAATTCTTGAGAAAGTGGTTAAATGATACCACTTGCAAAAAAATGGTTTCTTTTCTTGTTTTTTGCTTGAAGGATGCTAATCACCATTTCTGTGCTTAAATTAAGAAACTACCTTTTTGTATCAGAGCTTTAGAAATAATTTTTTATTCAGAAAGATAAATTTGTTTTAAATTATTAACTTGAGTCTGACCAAAATTCCATTATGTAGAATTTTTCCTTAGCAGTTCAGATTCATGCCTGTAAGGTATTCTGTAACTGATCACATTTTTGTATATTTTATTACAGGCAAGAGTTTTCTGAAAATTCATAGTTTTAGTATAAGGACACCATTTAAGTAGTAAGACAAATTAGATTCCATTAGAACAAAAATATTTCCATCAGAACCAAAAATTAAGATGGAAAACATTTCATCTGAATCTTCATTAATCTGAAGGAAAATTAGCAGATACTAAACTGAAAGCAGCAACATTCACATTTCCAGAGAGGAATGACTTCTCCTAAATATCATCAAAGTAAATGGAAAAAACCTTTTAATTGTCTTTTTCTCCTAAAAAAGCAGTTAAAGTGAAGACCATCCAAATAGAAATAAAGAATGTGAGTTGCACTTGTAGCTAATGGTCTCCTGGAAGAAGAGACTTGTCCTGTCAAGATGAAATACTACAACTCTAAAAACAGGCAGAACTTAGCTGAATGTAGGAATAGGCCCTAGAGTTTTCAAGATCATAATTAGGGCTAAGGAACTACTGTTTTACTTGGATCTTACTGTTTTCTTGGATCTTACTAGAGGATTTTTTTAAAATGGTCTTAACATTTCAGTACCTTTACATGTATGTGAGATATTAGCACATGGAATCAATGTATAGAACTTGAATTCTAAAGCAAATAAGTTTTCATCTATGGAATTGTAATTATTGCTCTGCCTGATTGAATGGGAAATTGTGGAGTAATCTTGAATTAATATATCTTAATCTCTTAAGAAGAAACAGACAAACCATAATTAATATTCATGCTTTTTTTTCTCCTGTAAGCTCATGTTATGATAAAGGATTTGTTGTCTTTTGTCATGACTTAAAAATCTCATGTGCTTATGATTCCTTTTCATTCATTAGCATACTTAAGTTTTCTTAGTTATTTTATTTTTCCTTTTACATCACAGTAGTATTAGCAGGCCAAAGTCAGATCACAGTTCTGACATAAGTGAGATGGTAAAACCACCCAAGAACTATATTCTTAAGCAGGAAATCCAAGAAGTAGAGGAAGAAAGCACAGGTTTCACAGACATGTGAATTAAATTGCTCAAATTCTGACTGAAATAGTACTAAAGATTATAATAGGTCCTTTGTCTCCCAGTTCACAGTTCATTGTCACTGGGATATCACTTCTCATATCTTGCTATGTTTTTTCATGTATTTCTGTCAATTCAATTCAATTCAATTCAATTCAATTCAATTCAATTCAATTCAATTCAATTCAATTCAATTCAATGTGTTTACAATATAACATGAAAATACTGCTTTTAACCCCTGCAGTTACCCATGAAATCATGATATAACAAAAACAAGCACATTAAGTTTTCTTTTACACCAGAGTAATATGCAGGTAAAATAGAGTGGGCTCTGGGAATTCTATCTAATTTAATTATTTGCCAATTACCAAAATGGTTAATTACTGATTTGGGTACTGACAAACAAAGAGTGTCTCCTGCTGTGTTCCCAACAATACCCATTTCCACATGTCTCCTCTCATATTTTCCTCTGTGTGTCCTCACATGACGTTCCCAATGTTTCCATTTGTCTCTACATCATGTGCCTAAGAAGCTATTCTTTGGAAGAAGAAAAAATGCATCTATGGCAATCATAGAGCATTTTAATAAAGAAGCTCTTAATGAGAAGTGAAATTTGTGTATTATCACGACTGTGGTAGGTTCTAAAATCACAGCTTCCTGTGGCACTGAAATACAAGCCATGCTCATTGATAATTATCACTTTACTCCAGATTTTTAGACTAAAAGTTCTGCTTCATGAATTTTTGGTGCTGGGCAATCGAACTGAGGTTTTTGGTGTTTTCAGGCTGCAGCAGAGGATTTCAGAGATGAGTCGTGTTGATCCAATACATTCACTGACTTCCTACTTTCTGCTCCTCCAGCATCATGCACCAATGATGCTTCAGGGATTGGCACGGCTCCTGCTCCCAACATGCAAGCCTGGTAGATGTCCTGACACGAAAATTCGGTTTTTTGCCCCTAAAAATACGGCAATAAGTCTTGTTAATATTTCGTTCTTTTTGGGTTATTTTTGCTGTGTGTATGGCTTTTTTTTTTTTTTTTTGTTTTGGTTTACATGTTTCTGATATTCTGGAACACTGCTTTTCGGGAGATTTTGTGTAGCATGAGGGCCTCAGAATTTGCAAGTTTTTTGTTTAGAGCACTCTGTCTTGCTTTAAGAAGAACATATTTCTTATATTTCTGTCTTGGAGCAAAGTACGTTATAGACAGACAGATAGGTACTTTGAAATAGAATTGATTTTATTTCTATGTTGTATTGATTATTCCCACGTATACCACCATTAGTCATAGCCAGGAATTTCCTTGCTAGGAAATGGCAGGACAGTTTGGTTTAGAGCTGCTCTGCAGCTGTTCTAAATTACACCAGGATAAGGCTGTGAACCCTTCCAGTTTTTAGATGTCTGAAACTAGCCTCAGTTCCCTGATGGAATGGTTACTCTTTTGTGGATGTAAGAATTAGTAACTTACAAGGAAAATTACCATAAAAAACAAATCCCTGAAAACAGTGAGATGAAACAAAGCAGTGTAAAGGCAATTAGGCTGGCATATTTCATATCAAATAGTGATATGAAATGTTATCAAAACAAAAGATTAACAGATGTTTTCAGCATGAAGTCTAACAGTGTTTTCTAGCCTTTATTTGTTTCAGTGACTTACTACCAAGAGGTGCAAGTTTCCATCTGGTGATAGAATTCCACAAATAATTTAAGATGAAAGGCATAATACGTATTTAATGATACCTTTACATTGCTGATCAAAGCATTTTTTCTGAACAATTTTTCGTCATGGTATTTCTTTTCTTCCCTTACCCATTTTTTCAAGTTTTCTATCTAACGTGTCACATAAATTCACCAACAATTTTTCTATACCATCACAAAGACAGTATTTGGCTGCTGAAGACAGTGATTCTTCAATGATTCTGTCTTTTAGGATGTTTTCATTTTTCCTGTCCTGTCACCTCCTTGTGCACCACATATTTTAGAACTGGAAAGAAGCTAGATGTTCCCTGTTTGGTGTACATGTTCAGTGTTTCTTGTTCTTATCCTAATTCTCTTCAAATTAGATGTTATTTTTATGGATGAACACACAAAGAGTGAGAATGGTCCTTACCTAAATAAGTATGTCACTTCTCAGCTTGACAGCATGGCACAGAAACAGCTGTGGCACAATGTCATCTGGGAACCCCTCTCCAGTCTGTGAGGGAAGCACAGACTGCAAAAAGATATTTGCTAGACAAGAAAAGAATTACAAAGTTTAGAAGACCTTGGTAAGACCCTTTACTCCTCCATGTCTCCATTTTCCCTCTCAACTACTGCTTTGTTTATCTAAAATTCCAAGCACAGTAATCTCACAGGGCTTTGAGCTCTGTTGTCATGCTAATATGCCAATTATTTAACAGCAGTACTAAGAAATTTAATAGAAAATTTCACAGAATTTTGGGAAATGTTTCATCATGGGCTCTGTACAAGGCACCATGTTATTCTCTGCCTGGCAACACATCAAATCTTATGATACTATGTCCATTGTAGAAAGTTAGAAACCCATTGAATTTGCTGAGACTTTTTTCAGGTGTATTAATCTGAGATGAGGCAGAGTGTGCCCACTGCCATATTTCCTGACTTCATATTCCAGGGCTGGCTTGCCTGTAAACACAGCAGGAGGGGAAAAGTGGCTCTGTGTCCTGCTATATGTGCACTCACTTTCTCAATTTTTCTCCTTTATTGGCCTCCAGTTCATAAGTGAATTTAGAATGGCTTAGCAATGCTATTGGCAAGTGCTTCAGCTCCAGTAGCTTTTACATTCAGTGTTGAAAACGTCAATATTTTGACATTTGTTGTACCAAAATGTGGTCTCTGGCACAAGCTAATATCCTGTGGTTGCACAGCTCACTACTCTGATATTGTGACTGCTTCTCCTATTTTTATCCATATTTGTGATTCAATGTGACAGAGGTTAAATTCCATTCTCTTGCATGCTGTTTGACATTATGTCCTTTCCCTCGTGTACGTGGGTTTTGTGTGAATTAGTACAGTTGCTAATTTCTCTGCAGAGATAGCTGCAGCAGAAGTAACTAAATCAGTAGTCTGTAGGAGCAGCCCCTCTGCCATACCTTGGAGACCCCACAGTGCTGTGACAGGATAATGGTCTCCTGTTGCTGGATAATGGTTTCCTGTTGCTATGCAAATACAAAGTCAAACCAAATGTGAATGATGACATTTTTAAAAGCAAACATAGAACTGAGCCTGTCTCTGGTAAATATTTCATCTAAAAGCATTTCTGTTTCCTAAACCAGGGAAATGAACACTTTCTAAGGCAACATCATATTGTGGATGAGAGCAGAAATACAGCTCATATATTTAACATGACTAGTGAGATGTTAGAGTTGTTACTCTTTTAGAGCTTATATGACAAATAACTTGTTTCACCCTTTGATTTCAAGACCAGCCACTCTCTAGTATGTAATGCTCCTTACAGCTTACCTGTTACCTCTTTTTTAGTCTTGCTTTTGATGCCTTGTCGTGTTCCTCTACAATTCTCCCTCATTAGGCAACAAACAGCTTTCTAGTTAGTGTTGGTTGTTTAGTGTGTTACCCTTCTTACCTATGTTTGAACTACATTTTGTCTTTTTGAAAAAATCCATTTACACTCTTGAACTAGAGACTATTCTTCATCTTTCTTACTCTGGGAATAAAAGGGTAGTAAAATAAAAAAAGATGACCTACAAAAAAAAAAAAAAAGAGGCTGTCAGGAAACTGGTTGTGGCATCTTGATCTTCTCTATTTCCAGCTTAAGGTCAGATCAGAGCAGCCAACATGCTTATTCACCTTGGCCTTTGTGGCAGTGGTTCTTCAGAAGCAAGATGGATACAATCAGTCTGAAGGTTGGCAGCCACACCAGAGCAGCTGACTTCACTGAGCTTCACTGTGCCCTTGCTGAATATTGATTGTCTTAACGCAAAGCAGCTGAAGGACATTTGTACCTCATCTCAACCCTTCTCATGCCAATCTCAGCTGTCAAAGAGGTGCTCCAACTTCAGACTGCATCTTGTTCCTTCAAACTGCTTTTGTTAAACTGATGACTGATGTAGGCAGGGAGAGGGGAGGTGGACAGTCTACGGATTTTAGACTGTACCATATGTACAGAATAAGCCTGATTTTAAATTAAGAGAGGTGCAATTAAAAAAATTTTTCTGCATAGGAGAAGATGCATCATTTAATGTGAAGCAATGCAATATGGCCCCCAATTAGAAAGAAATCAAAGAAAGGATTTAGATAGACTGCCCTTTCTAAACATTAATCACATTTGCTCTTTTATTTTGCTTAGTACTACAATCTTTTGAAGATCAAGGACAAAAGAGTAAAGATTTCAGGTTACTGAGCAAGTTAGGACTAACCAGAGGACTATGCTTGCAGTCTGACCAAGGTATCACAGCCCATGCTTCCCAAGATTTCTCTCTTTGGTAGAAGAAAATGAATCCAGCATGTTTGCTGCTTGCAGCTGGTTCAGGAATAACACAAGAGCAGGCTAGACTCTTGAGTACACAATTATTTAGAGCTTAAAAGGTCAAAACACTCAAGTGGCTACTGGTAGCCAATGGAGATCATATGGCAAAAGTGCCTTGAACTTCACAAAGGCACAGTACTTTCTCAGAAGAGCAGCCAGGTTTGAGGCAGCCAGATTTTGCACTAGCTTCATTTTCCAGATGGACTTAAATCATGCAGACATTGTGAGTAATCTAATCTTGTGAAGGCAAAGTCTACAGCCAGAGGGTGGGTACAATCACATGGGTGAATGAATTTTTAAATTATGTGGGTGATATTGAAATGAATCAGAACTATTTTCAGTGTATGATTGCAACCTGGATATCAAAAAAACTCTCCCCATTTAAACCATAACAGGAAAAGGCAAATAAACATCTGTTCCTTGAACTGAAAATTATTTGCTTACCTGATTCATTAATTTCCCTTCCCGCCATTTTTGCATCCTTCCCTTGTGAACTAAGGCACAGTCACAAGTTTCAATCTATGTATTGATCTTTTCCAATCACTTAACTTTTATTTTGTGAATGCAGAAAAGGAGCAAAAGAAGAAGGAAAAGTAGGTTAGGTACCTGACATAAAGACAGATAATCAAGAATTCGGGAAATTCAGATGACCTACAGGACTCTGTTCTCAAATTCTATAATCTCCATGTAAGGTCCAGCTGTGAAGATCAGTTTTACAGTATCTCTGCTTCTCCTGTTTCCTCTGTAGATTCACTAACAATACACATTACAAAAGACATATATATGGCACCTAGGGAGGGTTAAAGTAAAACACAGATAACCAGTGGTCAAAAGCAATGTTAGGGCAAGTGGAGAGATGTCTTGTTTGCCTGAAACACTCCTGATTACTCTGAGTTTCTCCCTTTGTAGAAATACTCAAATATTTCTTTGGCTACCACTACTGTGAGCATATTTTTCTGTTTCAGTAAACATTGGCCTCAGAGCCTATTTCGTGAGCATGAGAATTGCTGGAACCCACAACTGTTGTAGGTAAATATAATTTCATGGACAGGGTCAGTTGTCAAATTCAAGCACTCTTCTTTTTTTCAAAATCCCACTGCTATCCAGATATCAGGATATGTTTTCAGGGCCCTTTATAGTCTTTAAAAGTTTTTTTTTTTTGCTAAAGTTAAAGGAAAGATAACTTAAAATCCATATATATTTATTTTGTACCAAAACACATGCAGAAAGATAATAAAATTCTGTCAGCAGGCTATACCTATACCTGGTTGAGTCACTACCATGTATCTTCAGAATGGCACAAACTAAAATGAATTTATTTAAAATAAAAGAGAATTAATTGATAAAGAAAGTTGTAACTAAATTGTGTTTACTGTCTTGAAATGCTTAGCATGGGTATCGAACAACAGAAGCAAAACAGCTGCAAACTAAATGAGTTTTACAAAGACCATTAACTCTTAATTCCCATCAGTCCTTCAGATAACAATATAACCAAAAAGATGGTAAAATTCAAAATCTTTTTCTGTTGCTCTTTGTAATGCTGACCTGGAGTACATCCCAAGCATTAATAGGAATATAATCTTATTGAAACATTTATATTGCATCAATCTGTAAATCTGCCAGTGTACAATGAACTTTAATCTTTCTTGCTTATTAATTGGAACTTCATTAAAGAGCTTCTTTTTATAGCAAATAAGTCAGAGAAAAACACCCAAAGAAACAGTGTTGGAAAAATCCCTGTAGGGAATAACTCCCAATGCTCATGTTCAGCCGGCTCTTGTAGACTTCCAAAGTCAAAAGCAAAGACACATACTCCAAATTGTCCAGGGGGTCAGTTATCATCCTTCCATTAGAGTGTTTCCAATATACAGCCTGAGTTTTCTTATTTTAATTGAAGCCAAATGTTTCTGCCTCCTTTATCAATGTGTGACGTCGTTCACATTATTCTTTTCTTTTCCTTGTATTCTTCTCCAAGCCTGCTCTAGTATTTCCTCAATATTTATGTGACCAAGCCCACGGTGATTATCATTGCTGTATTGCAGACTGGCCCTCTTGGTACACATCCTTTTTGGGGATTACTGTCACAAAGTGGAGGTAGTACTTCAGCTAAGCAGAGTGGAAATATTACCTAACATTTCTCGGCATTATCTTTGATTTTGTCGCAGTACCTCCTCTTAATTTTTCCAAAATCAAGACTCACTTTCAACTCACAGTCCCTCAAAATATCTCAATCGTCTTCTGTGTAACTGGTGTCTTTTTCTCAGAGTAAATTTGTCCTACTGCTTTATTTTTTTAGTTTCTTTTTTTTTGGCACAATTTGTGCATCATCTCCAAATTAGGCATTTTGACACCACCTTCCAGACCAGAATATACAATGAAGCCTACCAGGCTCAGGACAGATCTTGAGTCCCTTGCAAATTGCAAAATTGCATTAAGTTTATTCTTCCACTTTGATAATGAATAGGCATTGCTTTCTTCAGCATGGTAATTCAACCAATTTTTCATTCATCCACTTAGTGGTTAAAAAACCCCTCTATACTAATTGTTGTAACTTATTAACTTACCTCCTTTAGATATGCTGACTCTCAGGTCTTCTTTGAGGGAAATAAAAAAAATGGGTAATATGAAGTAGAGATGCTCACAGAATCACAGAAATCACAGAAAGACCAGAGAAAACTTAAAATTAAAATCCTCAGCAGTTCTCCAGCAGGACAGGTGAAAGATCTTATGGTAAGAAATGGAGTAAAATTGGTAAATTTTAGCATAAAGTTAAGAAAATCCATAATTGTTATCAGTAAAGGGATTTAAATGCTAGGCCTCTCAGATGCAACAAAATTTCCTTTCACCTACTATGGGAAGAAAAATAATTTGCAACCACTTTCATCATACATATTTATAATATGTATTTATATAACTTTGTAATATTTATATAACACATATAAAATATTTAAATATTTAGAAGTAATAACTCTTCAATGGAAGCAGGCATCATGGTTAGAAACAAAAGATCCAATGTCTTAAATAGCTCCTTACATTTGTGCATAGTTCAGTCAATTGAACAAATTGACTGTACAGGGTTTCTGTTCCTCACCATGAAATGCCTGAGGAACACAGAGCAGGATGACAAACAAAAGCTCCTTTGCTACGAAGGAAGTGGACTGATCTTCATTACTCTGTAATACAGAAAAGAAGTTTACAGGCACTTTGGAAATATGCAAACTGTTAGATCAAATAGAACTCAAATTCTCTTAAGTAAACACAGTGTGATCCCAGAACACAAAATTATTTTTTGGTTTCATACAACTACTATTAAAATTTAATATTTATGGCCATAATTCTATTTAAATGGCCTTGAGATAAACTGCTTGTCATAAATTCTGCCGCAAATTCTCCTGCAAAGATGGTCAGTCTTGCGGGGTAATTAGTAGCTAACATTGCAGCTGCCAGATCCAGGATTTAAAAACACTGGAAACCAGAACCACATCTGTTGCTTAAAATAGTTTAAGTCTTATGTGTCATATGTCAGCATGGTCAGCACAGGAGCCCAGTTCTGAACCTGACAGCAACCTCCCTGAAATCAGCAGATACACACAGAGGTTACTGTTGAACATATGCTGAGGTGTTTTGTCATAGTGGTCACTAACCACTAAATATCACAGAACAATAGGAAAAATAGATGGAAATGAGGCTTAAATCTGAAAAATTAACTGTGAATGCTTAATTAAATGCCACTGTTTATGTTGCTTCTTTTATCACTACTGCTCCTGAGAGCCTGCTCCAAATTAGACTGAAGAAAGATATCTTAAGAGAGCTTTACCAGCCAGCAACCTATTCTTATCCAAGGTTTGTTTTGTCACTGATTTAATTTTTATCAAGGATTTATACTTTTTTTTTTCACATATCCATGCAGTATTATTGGTATCATGCAGTGCAGTGAGAGTGCACAAATAGATGCAGCCAAAAAAATTGTTAAAAATACAATGTGTCCAGAGTGCATAGAGCTGTGCACAATATTTGAGTGGGTTGTGGCAGCCATATAGCCATTAGTTAATTATGCTAAGGCATCATGTTGATGTGGTGACTGTGCTGCTTCCAGTTTTGGAAGTAGTTCAGAGGCCTCTACATCTGTGTCTGCATCTGTAAGATCGTGTAGCTTGTTGCTGATATAGCTTTGATTTGCTGAAAAAAAAACCAAAATAGGGAAACTTCTGGTCATTCATCTTCAAAATTAATTTTCAAGGCTCTTCATTTCGTCCTTGTGTTTGGAGTCCGTGAAGAAAGCAAGATGGCGTAAGATGAAGGAAAATATTCCTTGCATATTGTAATTCCTTTGGGAGGCAAGATGAACTCAAAATTTCTGCTTGGTTGTGTATCAACAAAATCTTACTCATCAAAAGATAGAAAAATTTGAGAAGATATAGGAGGAAGAACTAAAGCAGGCTTTCCACATGGATTCATTACACTTTTTCTGCCTTGAGAATATAATCAGTAGACAGGATATGCTCAAAGATTTTATCAATCTCTCTCATTTATCTAGCAATAGAGATGCAGTTAAAAATAAAAAGATTTTTTTTATTTACCATAGGTGATGAATGAGCTCAGTTTCTAGATCACCACGGACTTTGTAAAGCCTCAGAGAAACTCTCAAAAGCAGAGAGAAGGCTTCTCAAAACCTCTGCTAATGAAAAGAGTTCCTAGCTGGAAATTAAATTCACTGAAGATGCAATTATTTATATTTTTTTCTTTCTGAAATTCTGCTAAATTTTCTTCTTTGAAGGCTTTTAGCCTTATAATCTTTTCAGTAAACACTCTGTTTTAACGTTACAGTCTTCTCTAGGAGAAGTAGTGCTAGTAAACAGAACTGTTTTTTTTCCATGCTTTATTTAGGCACATATGAACCACACAAACCCCACAAACACTGGAAAAAATCTTCTAGAAATCCTTGAGAAACCATGATGTCAGAAAAAACCACCAAGAGGCAAGTAAATGAAGTATCTCATTCAGAAATCTCACATCACGGTAGTCTGTAATCCTATTCATCAATTAAAAATTAAAATAACATCCTGCTGGTAAGACTCCAGTTATTGGGTGACTAAATCAGTACTTTGCCAAAGCTCTAAAAGCCAGAAATACCTTTCTTTCTTTTAAATATTTGTGGATTTTCCTCATGAGTCGTAGAAGTCTTCAGGCCAGGCAGCTCTTTTCCAGCATGCACAGAAACATATAAAAAATTTTTCACTATAATTTTAAGTTCTCAAAACCATACATGCAAACCTCCTCATATCCTGCCATTATGTGGAGGAAGCAGCACATTTCACATGCTGTCTCTGAACTGATATTCTTCTTTTTAAAGGGAGGGCAGCAAGACAAGCCTTTTGTATTCACCATTTTCCTGATTTCCCTGACACCTAATGGGTACTGAATTGTTTTCAACCTGTAGTCTTTCCCAGGAAGAAAGCTGCATGCATTCAATTTCTTCTAGCAAGAAAACTGGAAACCTCCTCTACCCACCTGGCACAAGAAGGGCACTCCTGAATCGAGCAAACTTGCCAGCTATGCTATGTTTATAAATGCTTTCTCCTTCTCTCAGATGTTCATATCTTTATGAGACATAAAAGCACTTGTCAGGGAAGTTTAAGCTTTTCTGCAGCAGCAATTGCGTGGTTCTTTTCTCTCTCTCTTCCTCATCAGCTTAGCTGTGAATTAAGCTGTAAAGGACTACTTTCTATGGAGTTGCACTGGAAACTTGTGAGATTTGCTGATGTATGGCCTCATTTGACCAGCCTGGCTCTGCCTCTAGAGAGTGGAAAGTATGAGAGGAAAACCCGAGGAGCTGCGGACTTCCCCTCTCACAGAAAGGACATTTTTCAGGTAAGATAAATTTTCCTATATTGCCCAATAAATCATAAGAAATGTAACTCAGTGGTTTTATTCCTGGAACTATTTGTAAATCAGTTATTTTAATTA
Source organism: Melospiza georgiana (assembly GCF_028018845.1). Classification (NCBI taxonomy): domain Eukaryota; kingdom Metazoa; phylum Chordata; class Aves; order Passeriformes; family Passerellidae; genus Melospiza; species Melospiza georgiana. Next base: position 9,342,965 of record NC_080432.1, on the reverse strand, counting down.
TTCAACCAGCTCTGCTGACTATTTAGTTTCCTGATACTGCCATACCCATAGGAAATTACAGGATACTGACCCAGTTTACACAGATGAAGTTAATTAATTCAAATACAACTCAAACAGGATAGTTGTACATGTCTGCCAAATAAATCTTAACCAACTACCTTTCCAACCCCTCCCTCACTAACCCCTACTCCCCATCCCTCTTTACTTCAGCCTGGAAAATAAGTTTTCCTGTCCATTATTTATTTTCTGTGGCTCAGCAGGCCTACATTTGGTATCCCACCCCAAACAGAAATCCATTCAAACATTAACAATAGATCACACCAGTTCTCAGTCTGCAGCAAGGGCTGGACTGAAAGTAGAGAAGCTGGGGATTACAATGTCCCCTAGAGTTTAAAAGAAAAGAAAAAATAAGGAAAAGAAAATAGAAGAAAGTCATATTCCTCTTTGATTAAAATACACTGAAGCTGCTTTGGACCAGGCTCCAAAAAATACTGTCTTGTCTTTCCCACTTTTCTAGGGCACCCAAGATCCTCCCCCTGTGCAAGTAAACTCACTGAAGTTCTCAGCTTCAGAGCCCTTCTTGCTAAGGCAGAGCAATGGCTGTGGGACCTCTGTGGGAAATGGCTTTTTCTTGGTATTTCTGTTTTCCAAGGCTTTGTCCTCCCCTGTGTGATCAGGGACATCTTTTCCCTCCCTCTTTGAACCCAACTGGGCAGATCACTGGATCCATTCAAAAAACCACACCTGAAATACAGAATTGCTCTGTGCTCTATGAGTTGTTTTTTTTTTTGAGACCAGATTCAGATGCATTCCTCAGTTTATTACAAATGAGTTTCTGTTGCTCTTGGCTGGGGTGAAGTAATTTTTCTTCATAGTGATAACACACTCAAAGGATTAGGCTCTCTTGGCTGAAAACAGTAGTGTTTTGGGGTTGCTTTATACTGAAAATTTTAAGGAGCTGTCCTGTTGTAAAGTTCTAGTGCAAATGCTCAGATTTCACAGCTACCCAGCTAATCCAGATAACCTCAGAAGGGGAACAAGGCTAGCTTTAAATACTGTACCCTATCCACGGTCAGGTTTTATATTAAAAGAAATAAGACCAGTGAGCTGTTTTGAAATAAAGCCACACATTTATTTTTGTCACAAGTGAGACCAAAATTTTAGTTTTGGTATGGGAAGAATTGGGCTTCCTCATTAAAAAGGAAGATTTGATAAATTCCACAGCACCACACAGAGAAATCAAGAGAGATCTACTTTTTTTTTTTTTTTTAGCTAGGCTTTTGTATGCTAAAATATAACACTGTTTTATAAAGTAGAAGGCTGTAAACATATTCACCTTAAGGTCTGAGTTCTAGGAATATGTTTGAACAAGGTGAGGCTAATCAAGCTATTTGCAGTGAACTGTAACAATTTTCTCTTTGTTTTAGGGCAAGTAAAACCAAAAAATAACCTATGTGGATTTCACAGCAGAGATTTATGATTAAGGAGTTTGTTTTGAAGTGATTAATTTGTATTTGTAAATAAATATTTAAATTCAGAGATAATTTTATTTATCAACAAACCTGCTAAAATAAAGTTGCTTAAAGGGCACCTGAATGTACAAAGACTGGACAAAGGACTTTAAAAAGGTTTTAGATTTACTTTTTTATTATTTTTAACAGTTGGTATCACAAGCCAACTAAAAGTACCTTTTTTAAGAAAACAACTTGTTTTTAAAAATAAAAAGACTCCAAAGAATATAGACTGATGAATGCTTATGTATTCATTTATTCTCTGTGCCATAAAACCAGCTAACTTGATTATCTTGACACAGAAAACTGCTTAGGTGTGACAATCAATAATAAAATGGTAGTGGGAGCCAAAAGGCATGGTTTTGTGGGAATTTGGGAATCCTAAATTTTGCAAGTGCAAGGTCCTGCACCTGGGTCAGGGCAAGCCCCAGCATCAACACAATCAGATGGGAGGATGAAGAGATTGAGAGCAGCCCTGCTGAGAAGGACTGGGCTGTGCTACTGGTGACAAGCTGGGTGTGAGCCAGGAATGGGCACTTATAGCTCACAGTGCCAGCTGTATCCTGGGCTTCATCAAGGAGGGGTGGGCAGCAGATCCAAGGAAGTGACTCTGACCTCCTGAAAACCCACCTGGAGAGCTGCATCCAGCTCTGGGGTCCCCAGTGCAGGAAAGACATGGACCCATTGCAGTGAGTCCAGAGAGAGCTGTGGAGACTGTCAGAGGGTTGGGACACCTCTCCTGAAAAGGCTGAGAGAGCTGAGGCTGCTCAGCCTGGAGAAGAAAAGGCTTGGAGAAGACCTCATAGCAGCCTCCCAGCAGCTAAAGGGCCCTGCAAGAAAGATAGGAGCAATCTAGTCGGGCCTGTAGCAGTAGGACAATGAGTAATGGTTTTAACTAACAGAGGTAGACTCAGACTAGGTTTAAGTAAGAATTTTTTACAGTGAGAAGGATGAAACACAAGAATGGATTGCCCAGAGGGGCAGTGGATGCTGCATCCTGAATACATTCAAGGCCACGTTGGACAGGGCTCTGAGAAACCTGGTCTGGTGGAAGGTGTCCCTGCTCATGGCAGAGGGGTTGGACTAGATGGCCTTTAATGGTTCTTCCCAGCCCAAATTATTCCATGATTCTATGAAATTTTGTCTAGTGATGTATAGGACACTATAATCTGAGAAAAGTGATTAATATATGCACATTTTAATATATGTATTTCTGCTCCTAAATTATCTCTTACTTTTATTACAAAGGGATGTAAGTTCCAGATGTTGATTTCCCTGTTTTTCAAATGCCATCCCAAAACTGGCCATTAGGCTCACACAAGGTCAGCAGCATTAGGCAGGAGGATGCTCTGAGATCAGTCGTGTCTCACAGTGCCTCTGCCCTGCCATCTGTCTGGGTCCATCTGCTGCCTCTAAATTGCAAACTTGTTAGAATGGGAATGTGACTCTTTTTCTGTGGTTGCAAATTCCTCTTCCTGAGCCTTGCCTGGTCTGCAAGGACAAAAGTAATATTAATGACAATAATAAAAAGTGAAATGTTGCTGCTGTGTGTCTGAGAGCATTCACGGATTTTTGTATCTTCCTAAGGGGAGAGAGAGCACATATTTTAGCAAGTGAAGTCAACTAATCTTCTGTTTTCACAGAACAGTTATTCTTCTTTTGATGCACCTGGAAACTAGCCCAAGGCTCCCACTGATGAGGGGAGCCCCTTAGCTAATTCCCCAGTGAAATGGGTTCTTGGAGTGCTTCATGCTTTATCAAAACCACAAATTTTTACTTCAGTGACCCCTCCATAACAAACAATGGCTGTCTGCTGGGAGAGGTGCTGGCCCTCCTGTTCCAGTGGGCAGGGACAAGTCAGGGAGCAGAAGAGATGGAGGAGAAAGGAGGTGAGCTCCAATGTAAGTGATGGACATGGCAGAGGCTCTAAAAATGAGAGCTGTAAATTAATTTCACTCGAGGCCATAAAATGATTACTGTTGATATCCACAGGGATTTCTCTTTTTGGCTTCATTTTGGTCTCAAATAAAGGATAATGCAGAACAATGACAGAATTGTGATGTGTGTAACTAAGGAAGAATTTTCTTTCCCTGCAAGATCTATGCAGTGTCAGAGACTGTGCATCATTTTACAGTTATGCCCCTAATACCTCTAAACTTTAGTATAAATTTATTTGTATATGTTTTATACTGTACATACATAAGCATAATCATGTCTGCAAAAATGCAAAAATTATGATTTTGGTACACATGCTTTGATAATTAGAACAATTTTATTCTAATTTTGCCTTTGCTTTTCATAACTGATCAATGTGTGTAGCAAAGGCAGGTCACTAGAGGGGAAGATCACACTGCAAATCAACAAGCCTTGTCCTCCCTTCATTCTGTAGTTTTCCTCAGTAATGGTACTTTCAATCCCATCAAGCCATATACAATTCTTGGCAGGTCTGTGCCTGTTTCCCATGGAAATTTGCAGCCTAAATACAGCTGGGAGGAGACTGTACCATGAGACATGAGCACCATGTTAGGAAGAAATCAAGGGCTAAGTTTCTCTTTGATTTCCAAATGTATTTTATACCACGAGAAGCATCAGTTGCTCTCCAGTCTGAGAGAGAGGAGACTGCAAATGCATTTCCTTGCCTGAGAAATTATCATGCCAATCCATTTAGGGGAAAGAGTTATACATTCTATATCTCTTAAAATTAACTGCTATGATTTCAGTTTTTGACTGTGGATATGTTCAAGGTGTTTAGAAGGTTATGGAATGAATTTGTTGTTAAAAGCTAGTAAATAATTCCAACTAATGCTGGGTGAAAGAAGCTGTCAGGTACCACCAGCAGAAGAAAAGATTGAGATTAGTTAATTAATTTCTAGTGCAGATTATATGCCAGTCCAGGTACAGTTCTGAAAGTGTAAAACCATTCTGTTTGTAACTCTGCCAAATACAGATAGATACGTGAAAATGAAATATACTGTTTAAGCAGAAAATCTCACAGAGCATAAAGTACAGCCTTAGTCTTGGGAGAAGAGAAGCACCCCTATTCTTTCATGACTTGTATTATTTTTTTTTTTTTAAGAACAAGTCATTTTTTCATACTGATTTTACTGTTCTCAAATGTACTGACATGCACAACTTGAAGCTAAACTGAAGGAAAGGAGAATGACTATGTAACAAAAAATAGAAGGCCACCTATTAACTCATCCCTGCTGGGCTGCTAGATTGGGAATGAAATCTCCACAGCAAGAGCTGTCTCATTAAATCCAACTGGCCACAGGAGAGATTGCTGAATCCCTTTCCCTCCACATAAATCCATCTTTGCCTTAAATGTTGATGTTTAGCTGAAATCCATGCATTCCCTGTTGCAAGTCCAGGTTTGTCTGGCTCCCTGGGGAAGTGCCCAGATTGTTTCCAGCTCCTGAAGCAAAATGATTTACCTGCTGCAGAACGGGAGCTTGAGAGCCCTGAAGCTGAGACCAGGAGAGGGATTTGAGGTGCTGTGGGTTGTATGAGCCAGAGTGGGGATGGAGAATGCCATCAGCAGCTGGTGCTGCCCAGGGCTTCTGCCCCTCTGTGCTAATGAGCAGCACTGGGTCACCCCAGCGACTCCCGAGCTGCAGGTGTGGAAACCTGGAGTGGTTGGTTCTGCAAGCTGGCAGTGCAGGTACAAAGAGAAATGAGAAGAAAAACTGTCCACAGAAGAAAAAAAAGAGGGTGGTACTGATAGTGGAGCCCTGGAAAACGTTAAAGATAGAACTGAAAATGTTAAGGCTCTGTGTTTTCCCAGATCAACTGCACCTGCGTAAGCAGTATGATAAATGACATAATTGTTAGATGTGATGATTTTTTAGTAATTAAATATAATTATTATATAATCATAAGAAGAATCATGAGAAACTATGTTGGAAATTTAAGGGGGCTATGCTCGGCTGAAATCCATGTATACAATAGAACAGTATAAGTTTAATAATTAACATGAAAGTTATATAACGATAGAATATAAAAACATTATCATCTCGGATGTATGGTCAGAGTCAGATTTGAGTTGAATACTCCTGATTCCCAGAGCTCTTTATAAAAAGCACCGACATAATCATTCTCGTGATTGTGTGTTTCCGAATGCTAACAGTACTATTCCTAGAGAATTCTGGTTACTGATCTGCTAAAAAATTATTTGTTTAAATAAACTCCTATGTAATTTTAATTAACTATTTTTGAATCTTTACTAGCAGTGAAAATTAAATTGCATTAGTGAATGCACCTTCAGGCTGGGAGGCTTCCTCTCATTTGCAGCCTGGTTCACAGAACCTTGGAAAGGAATGTTGACTTCCTCATTCACGTTTTCCCCCCCATATTTATGGAAATAAGAATTTTATTTTTTTTAAGGAAGGGAGAAATAATGATAAGTGACATTCCTCATCCTTAACATATCTATCTTTAGGGCTGGTATGGTCCAAATCATTATAGAAAAGCTACCAGGTACTTTTGGTTTTTAAATACACAAAACCGGCATAGGAGACAGGAAAGAGAGTGTGCTACTAACAAGACCTTATAGATGTAAAGTAGTTTTAAAATGCATGTGTTAATTTTGTTCCAAGTTTAATTGGATTCAGAGTTCTAGAGCAAATTCATTGTACTTATTCCAATTTTACAAAAAATTTGTCTTATGAACATTCGTACATTCCAGAACAATATCTACTGTAAAATGTCTCAAGGTGACATGTTTAGGCTTTGCATCTCTACTCAGAAGGTATTAAAGTTCATATCTAATTTTACAATTTTATGAGGCACAAATCTATTTTCTACACTGGATGTGGTGTCAAACATTGAAGTAAAAATTTACAGCCACTGGATGTCATTGTTGTTCTTTTAAACTACAAAAAAAAAAAAAAAAAATTAAAACAAATTTTAAAAAACATCGAAGCTAAAAGTTTAAAGATTGGGGCTTGAGAATAAATATTTTCTGACCTTTTCCATATTAAAAATATATTCACCTAAAACAGTAAATTGTGTCAATATCAATGCATTTCATGAAGCCAAATGAACTACATGGGCACTCCATCATAGCAGCCTAACTTTGCTCTCTCTAGAAGTTCAGTCAGTCACTGCAAATTTCAATGTAGCTAGTTAACAGAAAGTGATGATCTGCACTATATAACGAACATGGAAAAGTAGGTGTAGTCTTAATTCTTCAATATTTTTTACATAACTCATATTAAATCTCACTTGTGAAAGTTTATGTACTGACTGCCAACAACCAAATGCAGATTTCAGAGAGCTCTTTTCCTACCATTGTCTGAAAATGAAGTACTAATAAAAGTCAATAACAGCTACCAGAAGACAAATCTATCCCCTTGCTGCTTCTGAGAGTCATTCTGCAAAGAAGTGTCAGAGCCTGACTCAGAGGAAGACATGCACTTGTAGTGGGTAGCTCTGTGCAGGAGAACAAAGGAGCAATGGAATGAGCACTGGATGGAGATGGGCGTGGAAGGGCTGAGCAGAATTCTCCCATCTCCCATTTTCTGCTGTGGGCTCCCAGGTAAGGCTCAGGTCTCAGTGAGGCTTCTCTGCAGGGGCTCTGCAGCTTCACGGTGGTCTGTGAGCAAAGATTTGGTCTCAGTGCTTCCCTACAATCCCTTCACCCCCTCCCTGTACATCTGCCCAGCACCTGGCCCGGAACTTGGAAGGGTTCTTAATTTCATCCTATGTGCACACTTATTACCCCCATAAGAAAGCAAGGCTGAGCTAGACTCTGTGTGCAGTGGGTGGGTTTGAGCACAGCTGTGCAGCAGACCGCTTGTTCTCTTTTTGCTTTGTGAGAACGACGCTGTTTAAAATATCCAGTCATCTCTCGGCATCAAGGGGTTTGGGAATGAAATGATATCAAACGAAAAAGGAGGGCAAACACATTTCTCTTTGCCTCTCCGGATGTCACCCCTTTTACCTGCAGCACCAGCATTGCTCTGAACTGCTGCCGAGGCCAGCGCCCTCTGCTGCGGCCGTGGACTGAGCACGACTTGTTAGCAGAAATCCAGAGACATGAAACAGTGATGTCACCGGAAAAGAAGCAGCAGGGATCGAGCTTATCAGCTGCAGTCAGGCTTGCTATTAATGGATGGGTTGCCTTCCTCAGCTCGGCGCTGGAGCGGCTGAAGTTGCAGGCTGAGACGTGGGGAGGACAGAGGAAATGCTGCTAATCTCTGTTAATACAGCTCCAGAGTAACATTTGGATTTGAATATCAAGGTGCCATAACTGGAAGCTTCATTGTGCAGCTCTGTTGCCAGAGGGTTTTGTTGTTGTGCTTGTTCTGTTTTCAAGCCTGCAGAGTTAGCTGAGGCGCTGTGTGTGCTCCTCTCTGTGCTGTGGATGCTTAGGTTGCACTAGAAGTTCAGAAGAAATGCATTGGTGTCACTCTTCTGAAATATTACTAGGAGTGCAGATATGGCAGCATGGACAGACTTGGACCAGCTCTTGTCACCCAGTACAGTTGTACAGCATAGATCACCCTTCTGAAGCTGCAAGAAGCTCTGAAATGATTGCTCAGGACAGGATGGTTCTCCATCATCCCCAGCACATGACTGATCTCTGATAGCACAAGCCCCCCAAGTCAGTCCAGTGCACACCTATGCTTCAGACACAGAGGGAGAAAGAGTCCATCTGGATTCTATTGCAGGTCCCATATGTCTGCCAGCTTGCAGTGGCAATACCCAAATTGCACTTTTCTTTTTGTCTGGTCTTCGTCTCTCAGTGGGAGTTAGGTGCATGGATGCCTTTGAGGATTTGGGGGGCAAGATCTTATCTCTGTGTATGTGCAGCCACTAGAACACTGTCCTCTGGTGTGGACAATGGGAGTAAAATTAAGTCTATTAGAACTGAAAAAGGGCAGTGATTTCCCAGAATTGAAAACCTCTCTGTTGAAAAAAGCAGAATACCACTAAAATTTGGTGGGCAAAAAAGATATCTGCAACAAAATAATTGACACTCCAGTAACTGATTGTGCTGCCAATCCAATGTGCAGTTGACATGACCTGAACATCCTCAGTCACCCCCGGGGAGGTTCAGGACCCAAGCTGGGATCAGAACAGGAGCCAAACCTTGGTGCTCCTTGTCCCAGGGAAGTGCCCTACCCAACCAGCCACTTGAATAAGGATGCTGTGGGCTTACCTCTTCACCCTGGTGGGCTTTATCTTTCTCCCTCTCTCATCTTCAATAGGTCTTGGGTTCATTCTGAGGCATAATGGGAGAAACGAGATCTCGAAAACTTTCGCGGGACAGGAAAACCACTTCCTACCCAGTTCTATTTCTGCTTCCAAAATTCTGTTTGGCAGTAGTTTCAGTGAACTCATTCTTCCTTTGAGTGCCATATGATCCACAGTTGTTTTCTAAATCACCAAAAGCCATTGACAGGCTGTGTGGTTTTGATTTAGGACAAAGATGTTCTTTTTAAAAAATCATTAACTGAAAATATTGGGGGGGGGGGGGGGGAAATCCATGTTTACCTTAGTCTTTGCTTACAAAAAATTTATGAGAGTGAAACTCAATTATATCTGCACTATTTATAGATGTAAAAGAAGACTAAATGGAATTGTGCTTATCTCAAATTAGAAAGCCAGCATGGAACTGAAATGAGATGCATATATATTAATGTAAAAGTAATATGCACATCTGAATTGTGGAAATATTTCAGCAGTGTTCATACATAAACAGGCCTGCAGGTATGTGTAGAAAACAAATAAAAACATGTACCATATAACTTTTTAATTAAAAAGTATTTCTTAGTTCAAATGTTCTGTGAAAAGAACATACAACTCCACTATTGTGTTTTGTAATAACTTTGAACTTTCCAAGATTTGGCTTCTCTTTCAATGTTTAACCAATTATTTTCCTCCAGATATTAGATCACTTTTTTTTCTCAAGGACTCAAGATACTACATTGCTGAAATACCTGCAACTTTACAGGGCAAAATAAGGAGGAGGATGACCTGCTGCAAGCACTTACTAAAAGAATAGTATTTCCCCCTGGTTCAAATGACATTACCCAAACATATAAGGCAGGAAAATACAGATCACATCTTCAAACTGATCTCTGCTTTCTTCTGGTAGGAAAAAAAAAAAAAAAAAAGAGGCAATTTTGCAGTTGTCTCAAGTGATGACTGGAATTTAGGCAACCTCAAGATGTTGTGTGTTCTCTGACTTGAAAGCTCATTCATAAATATCCCAGTGTGAATTCCTGCATACTGAAATGCCATAGTAGCTAACGGGGAATTCACCATTTGTCACTGTCTCTTTAGACAGTAACTTGGGGACAGATACAAAAGATTGCTGTCCACTTCATCAAGAAAGCAAAAAGGAAGTGAAAGCATGGCATCAGATGGCCTAAAAGAGCCTGCTGTGCTCTGGTCACCTGCTGGCAATTGTTCCTGTGGCATTAGTGGCAGTTCCTGACCATGGACACTTGGAGGAATTTTTGGTTGCTATAGTAGTAACCACTGTACCCAATTCCAGTTTGGACTCTCCTAGTCAAGAAAATTGAGATTGTTGCTGCATTTTCAAATAATGTAATAGGAAAATAGATTAGGGAAAGATACCATGTATCAAATGCAAAAACATTTATACATCCTGAGAGACATTTGTTCAAATTGTTCTTTGACGCTCCAGTGGAGTAAGTGCCTCAGCTCCCTCAGGGCTTTCTTCAGTGGTCATGTGGTTGATACAGGCACAGGGAACAGTTGATCTCTCTCCTCTTTGTACCTAGATTTTATGTTTCTACATATCTAGCTTAAGTATCTCAAGACTTTCAGTAAATTTCTCTGTTTTCTAAATTAAAGAACTCTGACTCCACCAGGAGCAGTTTCTCACAGGCTGCAGTTTTCATATCTCTGACTTTTCCCGTCCCTCGACATTTTCATCAACTGTTCCACACACACAGAGAAGACACTTTTGGTGAATGGGACCTTAGGTACAGATGGGACCCTTGCTGAGATAGAAGGAGCCAAAGAGGAGAAAGCAGCAATACCAGAAATTGTTGCAGCTTCTTGCAAATGGCACCCTGTACACATAAATATGATACTTATCTTTTTCTCAACATCACAAGTTTGGTGACTTGGGTCTGGCTGGTTATCTGCAGTAACCACAAGGTGCTTTTCAGCAGAGCTGTTTCATAGCCAGTCATTCCTCAGTTAGTTTATGGAGCTGATTATTCCTGCATGTGTGAAAAATCTTGCATTCAAGTTGAATCTGTTTTTTTCCAAATAATTTCCTCAGTTTGCTATATTTAAGTTTAAATCCTATCTTTTTTTTTTTTTTTAACTCACCTTGTATAAAACTGTAATAAGTTTGTTTTTATCATCCACAACATTGGCCAATATACCTCTCAAACATCCTTCCCGTCTGATAGTAAAACATTGATAAATGAACTTCTGATACCATTTTCCAACTTATTAAAGGAATCTGTAGTGCCTTCCATGTTTCCAAAGCGTTCTCACATGGAATCACTGAGGTGAATGAGTTGTCAGAAAAGTGAAAGTGTGGTGAGGATGTTGGTGGTGAGTACATTCATGTATTCCTATTTTAAATAGATCGAAGTGGTTCGATGATGATCTTGGGTTTTGAACCAGGAGATTTTATTAACATCTCTCATTTTGTTATAAAAGTGGGATATGTTCCTACTAAGCCCTTTTTGGATCAATACATCGGATTTTATTGGATCCTTCCCTTCCTCCCCTCATATCTTCTGGCAGAAGAAGGTTATATGAGAACTGTCAATCTTAAATTCAGTCAGTTTTCCGTGGAGGACTCTACTTTCTGTTAGGTGATAGCCCCTTCAAACCACTTAAAATATTACATTAATATATAAATAAATATAAATAAAGAAATAAATGTATATATATATATGTATGATTACCTGAATGCTCAAAGCACTGAATTAATTTTTTTTTCTTTACATTTAAGAATAAAAATAAGAAACTATCCTGTTGCTGTTTATGTAGAGCAACTGAAATTGAATTTTTCCAGGTTTGAAAGGTTTCAGATGGAGAGATCTTTGATTCTGCAAGATTTGTGTGACTTCATGAGAGATTTTTAGTTACTCATTCAATCCAGGAGTTCTTCCCATCCTTCAGCTCTGATCAAGTGACCATATAATATACAGGCAAGCAATCAGCTTAAAACAGAGTCAGCATAAAAAAAATATATGAAATATATCTGTGCACACAAAACCAGACTAGTGTTTTTCCCCATAGATACACTGATACAAAATGCTGCAATATAATTCTGCATTCCTCACCACATTATAGCCAGTTATTTTGAAGTGAGAAATGGATACAAATATAAACAATTTCCCTCCATACATGTGGAAAAGAATCCAGACTGTCCAGGAAGACATTATTTCCTGGTAAAATACTCGGTGTGGTTTGGTAACATATTGGAAAAAAACTTCAAAAAGCCAGATGGTTCTCCCTGCTATTTTAATGTTATTGTTTAATGAGTGGCCCAAGAAATGCATTTAAGTAAGTGAATAAAATCCAGTTGTTTCATCATTGTGTTATCTCAAGCAAAAACAAATAAATAAAAGCATGCCAGTAATGAAATGTTTTCCCTTAAGAACTTGGTAGAGTAGTAGTGCCAAATTCTGCTGTGATGTAAAATGGATGGATGCAAAGCAGATGTAACTTCATCTGCTGATTGCAATTGAAAGCTTTTAAAATTTGCTTGGAACATATTTATGCCTTGGGATGCATGAAGAAATGAAGTTCAACTGGAGTTTAAGAAGTATTATCATTTCCCTCCACAAAATCTTTTTGTGTGTCACTGAGCTCCTCAGACAAAGGTAGAGGTTTGGTGCCAGGTTTCTTTAGAGCTCTCTTCTCTTTTTGGACCCAAAGCCTATATGCAGTATAACCAGGTATTTAATACCTTTAACTATCAGTAAATCATTCAGAATACCTCACCGTACTCATAATCTGGAAGAGGAGCATTGATCTGCTCACCCCCTTATCAGCAACGTTCCATTCCTGATAAACATCCTGCAGATCTGTTGCTGTAGGTTAATGATGAACTCCTTTTTGAGCCAAGTTAAAAATAAATTTAAGCTAATTATGGTCTTTGTTAATGAAATGTCTATCTAGGGTGATGAACTTCACTATCCCGGAGAACAAGAAATATGAAATCAGTATACATGGTTGATCTTATTAAGGGGTTTAGACACCAAAGTGGAATTTGATGAGAATTTGAATGCTAAAGTTGAAGACTGATGCTCCAGATCCACCAAATCTCTTCAGCTTCAGGGAGACTGTAGATGCTAACTTTCCATCACTGAAATTTTCACATCTCTTGAAATGTTTTTCTGCAAGTGTTCCAATCTACTGCCCTTGAGATCAGAGCAGTTCCTGCCTACTGGTAGCTGAGACAGCAATCTCCAGGCATAAAGCTTCCCTTCACCTTTTTCGCTCTTCACCTTTTCCTCAATCTGACTTTATCATTGTTCTTAAACCATACCAGGCCTAAGCACTGAAATGATTGCAAAATATGGTAACTATTCAATTTCACTCATCACTGCAATAAGTGCTCTAACAAAAGAGCATTCCCTCTGAAGTAAAACATCTCATTTTTCTAATCAAGTTCAAATTTTTGTCTTTCAGTAATGTAATTAAACATAGGGAGGGAAGGACCACTCTTCATTTTTGCTGTTGAAATTAACAGGTAAGCTTCCTCATTTCATAATGCCAGAAAAAAAGAGGTGCAAGAGGAACCATTCTCTATCATTCACTCAGGGAAAAGTCCCAGTAGCAAGGTGCAAGATGGGTGGCAAGCAGGTAACACTTAATTGTTCCAAATCAAGATAAGGAGGGACTTAAGGTCTTACTTTCTGTTTCCTCGGTGGCTGTGGTTGACACTGGGCAACAATATGAAGAGGGTAGTGTCAGCACCATCTCCTTCTTTATTCAAAGGCCAGATCTATCTTCTGGTCTCTAAATGGCAGATGCAGATGCCAAACACAAGAAGTTCCAGACTGTGAATTCAGGTGTCTCAAAGTAGACTCAGCTCTCAAGAAGGACAGTATTCCTGATGCCTTACCTTTTTTTTGTTTATAATGACATGTATTTCTTTCTTTCATCAGTACTTTGTGTTATGGATTCCATTCCAAACTTTCTCTTTCCATGGGCACTTAACATCAACCTATGAATTTTTACTGCTGGACAAAGCAAAAAAAATTGGTTGTGGTGAAAATCAGCATTATAGTGACAAAGTTCTGGGAAAAAACACCCGAAACCCTGCAGTTGGATGTACCTTGATAAATCTCACACAAGTGTGGAGCTGCAGCAGTGACTAATGCTGTTTTCTGATTCAGGACTATAGTCTGGGGGATCCCCTTGCAGGATATAGTTCCCGTCTCAGCTGGGAAGAAACAAAAAATATCTTAGAATGAATATCCTAAATCATAGACATTTCATAATTAGAGTGAATTTACTTAAATCCCAGGTCATGTAAATGAGTTTAGTCTTGTAGCCATTCCAGGTTTCCTTTGAGCTCATAAGTCCATCTGTATTTCACATACAGATCTGTTGCTTCTATGTGCCAGTGGTACCTAGTATTGCATAGAAAAGCATTCCCACCTTGATTGCTGGATAAGGAGAAGTAAAGTTATTTTAAAATCTGTATGTAAAAAAGCTCATCTCTACATTTTCTAAGCTTAAGTTTATAGGTGTTTGTCACAGCATTATTATCTTTTCTGGGGAATTTTCTATGAAATAAATATTTTCAAGATGCCATTGTTACTTAGTATGTCTTATACATATACAAATGAGAGCACAAACTGTGCCACTGGTATGTGCAATTAATTTTCACGTCTGCTAAGGGAGATTCTTCAAGAAAATCCTCGAGGTGGCAGCACTGGCTCAGTGTTTAAGTTCACACACCAGGCTCAAACTACCGGAAAAACCTCCAAAAAACCCCAGCAACCTGAAAACAGCGCATTGCTGAGTGGACTTTATCTTAAAATACTTTTTACCCAGTGGTGTACACATGCCTTATTAATCAACTCACTGATCTTTCCTTTTTGCCTGAAAAATGTCAATTTTAAAGTGTAGGTGCATTCAGGCATCCTTAAAAAAACACAAAAAAATATGATGGTGTAACAAAACACAACTGATGCTTGCTCTTCTACATAGGCATGAGACAAATGGGATTTATAGAATTTTAGCTGGGAACGTGCACCTAAGCTAGTCTTCAAAACCCTTGGAAATATGCTTTTCTTAATCCTGCACTCTGTTATTCTCAGTTGCTGCTACTTCTCATATCTCAGGAAAATAGTCTGGTTAGCAAAGTGCAACAGAAAAACCATTGCACTAAACTGCACCACACTCCATGTTATTTTATAAATCCATTTTATGCAGTAGCTCTTCATTAATCTAAGTTTTCTGCTACAGTTAATATTGTTTAAATATAATCCTAGCTAATTCAGTTTCAGCCATAATGAATACAGGGACTGAAAGTGTGCAGTATCCTGTATAGAACTAATCCTACAAATTGCTTTGAGTGTTTCAAGAGAGTATTTTTTCATGAATGGTTTTTATTTTCACTAACAATACTTCATTTGTAAATAAGAAAAGCTTCCTACAGTACCTGCAGGTACCAACAATGATGCAAACATTTGGAATCTTTGTTTTACTTTTAACAATATAGCCTTTTATATTCAAAAAATCCAAAATTATAACTGAATAGTTCTAAATTTCATCTGGCTAACTATAAATGTGGAAGTGATGTGTATGCTAAAAATAATATTGTGATTTATATTCTTCTGGATGCTCTACTTTCACTAGAAACAACTAGGTTACACATTTGGCTACTTTTATGCTACTAGCAAAATTGTTATTACATTTAATTCTTTTAAACACCAAACAGGTATAATGTTTAGTAGATACTAGTTTTTCTAGGCCACATGTGAATAATCCATCTGAAAACTTGTCTGGCCCAACTGTTTTTGGGGAAAGCATGATCCATATTTCTCATCTCCATACACCTTAAAAAAAATGAAGATGGGAATTCATGCACTTTTAAACTAATCTTTTAATCAGAGGATTCAATTTCAAAAGGGCTTGAAAGTAGCAGATAACATTTAACACTAAAGGTTTCTGTTGGAAACCAATCAGTTTGGTATGGTAATAATAAAATTTTTATATTTTCCAGTCTTGGCATTCATAAGGGTTGTCTTGAGCAAAGTTGCCACAAATGCAAATTCAGAGCCAGCCTCGTTTGCTACCTTAGAGTTTGTATTTTAACAGAGTTTGTCTCTAGAAACTATCTTAAAGATGGGCAGCAGCTGGGAAGACACAGCTTGATTAAAGATGGGAAGCATAAAATCAGGCAAGGGATCTCATGTTTGAAGACATTACTAACATGGTAGATAAGGAGAAATCAGTAGATGTTAATGCACAGTTTGGTTTCTGAGACACATTTGGCAAGCTCAGACATGACTTTCCACTTGTTACTCTTAGAATAGTGTGGTAGTCTGTTGGGGAAGTTCCACGTATCAGCAAAATTTTACTGCCCAAATCCAATTTGTTAGCCCATTTATTTTGTGCAAACAAGTGGAAAGGTCCTGCAAACTCTCTGTTTTATGTACATCTACAATTATTTAGGCTAGAGAAAATTGTTATTTGCTGGTTCATTATGGGGCGTAATTTTGAAATTTCTCTTTTTTTCTCCCAGCTCACTAATGGGTGCTCTGAAAATCACAGTAAATGCTTTCTGTATTTCCTAATACCTGAGTCATACCTTTGCTTTTAAGAAAGGATGCATAATTTTTCAGGTTTATATGGGCTGGGACTATAAGGTCTCTCACCATAGGAAGAGAAAGAACATTTGTAAATGTAGAACACCAGATCTAGGAAAAGGGAAGGACCAAAGAGAAGCAGATGTAGCTTTGTGCCACCCTGGCCCTGAGCACCCAGAGAGGCCCAAAGCAGAGTTGCCTCACCTTTTATTGACTATTTTAGCTGCCAAGGATGATGATAACATGAATATAACTCAGAAATGTGTCTTTGCATGAAAATTCCCTTCATACAACACAGATTGCTTACCTTTCTTAGCATAGTCATGATTGATCAAAAAATGTTTGAGAAAGTATTTGTCTGTCTGGAAACACTAATTAATTCAAACTATAAAGCTCATGGACTAATTTCTGAGAAAAAGAATCACCCTGTAAGACAGGCTCAAAAATAGGTTTCTCATATCTCAGACAAATGACCTACCATTGAATCAGCTGATTTTCTTTTATAGTTTCATTTTGGTAAAGAAACAAATGAAATTCCAACACCTAGAACTCATGATATATTTTATTTTTGCATGGTAAATGACACCACTCTTTAGTTTCATGCCATTTGACTTAAAATTCCAATTTCTACTGCATAGTACATTAGAAAATCTTGTTTTTTCCATACATTACAAGTCTTGATCTTTTCCACAAGTGACTGAGGCTGTTTCTTTGTCTACTCTGCTCTTCTGTCCTGATGAGTCTTCCCAGGCATGGTTTCCATGCTTCTCCCCAAACATGCAAACACACCAGAAGAGACAAAATAATCTATGCATGGCAGCAATAGGGGATTTTCAGAATCATGCAAATAACTTTTAGTGTATCAATGTACAAACTTTTAAAAAATGTATATTTAATATCAAATAAAGTTAGCTTTTATTCACAAAATAAGGAACATATGCCCAGCTTCTTATGAAATGTCATCCTGCTTATTCCCCCAGCAGGATTTTCCTGTAACACTTCTTAAAATAGAAATAATTATGGATTTCATCTACTTGTTCTGCGGTGACATTTTTATTTTTCATTTCTCAGCTTTGCCTCCTGTGCAACAGGCGCTTCACCTTCAGCTCCAGAGGATTGCTTAAAGGCTTTTTCATTTAACTGCTGCTACATGCCAGTGCACAAATTACCTGGCAGGGATGATGTGCAGCGTTAAGGCCCACATCCTACAGCAAGAGATTTACCAGCTCCCTGGGTTCTTAGAGCACAGAGAGCCTAGCTCCACACTGGATGTGGATCCAGGTGTTGTTGTAGCATGATGTTCTGCTTCAGAGCAGTGGAATTAGTTTAAGATGTCAATAACAACAAATAAGTGATGACAAAAAGAAAAAAAAAAGGAAAGAAAGGAAAAAATAATCGAATTGCACTGTCTGCTGTTTGTGTTTCTATGATCTGGACCCTCCAAAATAATTTATAAAAATAAACCACTATTCTGATGTTGCAAAGTTTTATCCAGAAAGTTTTCAAACATCACTGTGGCATCCCAAACACAACACTGAAACAATTTGCATGAAATCAGAGAATGCAGCAACATAAAGCCCACCTGCAATCTTGATGATCAAAGATTTCTGTGGATGTAAAAGCTGTGTTACCATGAATGCCCAGAAAACATTTCAGTTGTCTTTCAGTTTGGAATGTTCACAAAGCAAACATCTCCACTGCTTGATACCTATGCTGAAGCTCTTGGTTCTGCTCAGGGCAGAGCCAGGTGCGCATTGTGTGGTTCTGCACTCGACCCAGCTTTGGCTACAGCACACTCTCAGTCTGCAGGCTTCAGGGGTAGGAGAAATCTGACTTCATACTTTGCCCCATAATTAAGAAAGCGATTTTTGGAAACACCGCCACAGTGTCTGAACTTGCATGGTTTCAGACTCACACACTGCTTATTTTATACTAATTTTTCCTGAACTAATAAAAGCTTGAGCATCTAATTGGTTTTTTTCCCCATTTCCCAGAATAGTATTTTTGCATTGCCACCAAGTCACTCTGCAACTTTCCTTTTAGCATTAATAATGGAGTCTGGTTTGCAGCCAGTAAAATATATCCTAATAACTCTTCTATGTAAGTTCTCCAATAGTCCTTAAAACCAGAATTCTATATCAGTTTTCAATAGCCTGCCAAACATGGTACTGTTACGTGACAATTTTAATCAAATTAATTTCTAGGTTTGCTTTTGTAAGAGATGAGCAGACAGGGAAGGGGTTCTGTGCTGGTGTCACCTCCAGGAAGTGTTCTTAAATACTCACCTGCAATATTCAGCTCCTTAGAAAGCAGAGGAAGCCTGGGTTCTGGCAGACAGGGCTCAAACTTACAATCCTACAACTGCTTAATTTAAAAATAAAAATTAAGAACAAAACAACAACAAAAACAAAGCAAAACAAAACAAAACCCCAAATAACAAAAAAAAAAAAACAAACAAAAAACCACAAAACAAACCAAAACAAAAAACCCCAAACCAAACAAAAAACCAAACCAACCAACCAACCAAAACCAAGAAAATACAAAACACAATAAAAAATAACAACAGCAGCATGTAAACCAGGGATCAGTTTATAGCAATACTTTTTTTACCTTATCCAACAAGCCTCTAGTCAATATGCCATGAAGTAAAGGCATAAATAATCCACTCATGTCCAACTCTGGCCTTCATTTTAGGGTGCCAATGTGGAGGAGAGTTTCTCCTGCACATTGTTGTGGCAACATCCTGTAACAGAGAGTTTCTCTGAGAGCCCATTAACCTAGAGGACGCTTGCCTAGACCAAGTCACATCCTTGATAGATTAGTGTCACTGTTGTATTTTTTAAAGACTCTGGAGGAATGAGCTCCTCTTCACTGTTTATCTTAAGACATTACTTTAATTTTGGAATGGATAGAATTGCCTAATAAATAATAAAAAACAGTTGTGGGAATTCAGGGGAAAAATGAGGGTTCAGGCATTCCTCCTGCCTTCAGGTATTTCCCATCAGCCTGATAGAAGCAGTTGTCTGCATACCATGCCAACTTCCCAAACTTTTGTTTAACAATTCTTCCCAGCTGATAGATTGGGAATCTTCGTCTTTGAGTCTATGTCTTCTCTTTGAGGCACTTTCCAATGGAAAGGTATCTTTTGCATACACTGAAATGACATTTCATGCCTTCTTGTATCTTATTCTTAGTTTATATGAGGTAATTTTCTTTTTTTGCCACAGTATAATGATTTCAAGATCACCGGTCCTTCAAGCAACCGCAGATATCTAGTAAATGAATCTGTGCTATCTATGTAATGAAATCCAGAGTAGAGTTACTTTAGATGTAGTTATCTGTCTTGTTACATTAGGAAAATACCAGCTCAAACTGACATCCCCCAGACAGATATTTCTAGGTGGTGCAGACAGGTGCTGAAGGAATAAATGGTCCTTTTCTCTGACTTGATTCCATGTCCTCCACCAAGCCCCATCTTGAATGACATTAGTTAATACATGAAGCCACAGGAGCACATGAAATGTGTGACAGCATTCTCGCAATAAAAGGCTAGCTCAGCACCTTTTTTTATGCATGCTAAACTTCCTGAACAGAATATGACCAGGAATTTTAACTATCCAGGTATTTGAATTGTCCAGTTAGCTTTCAGAAAATGGCAATTGCATCAAAATTCCTTTCATCTGTCAGACCATTTTTTCTTCTTTTCATTTCTCAGATGTCTATGGGTAATACCAGTCATTACAAAACTACTTCATTTTATGCTCTTTTCCAACTGGTGCTCAATTTGTTCACCACATGCGGAGCTGGACTCATGACTGTGTTAGCCTTGTTTTAATGGTTACTCTGATGCTCTCATGGCTGCTTCTGATAACATTCCAGTGTGATTAATTATCATTGTGATCAGATGCAATCCACACTCTTTGCCTCACCTACTCTTACTCTGGACTGTGGTTCTGTGGTCCTTTGCTGCCATCACAATTGATGCTCATAACTGTCTGTTTTTTTCCTGTCTTTGTACTCATGCAAATCATTGGTTTCTCGATTTCTTTCTCATAACTCCTCAAAAATTCCCACAGTCATCTTTTAACCTTGCAGTTCTTAGTGACAGTAAGATTCTTAGCCTTTGGTATCAGTGTGTACTGTCATCTGTAGTGGATGACAGCATAACTCCCTCCAGTCCTGTAGTTGCTGTCCATATTTCCATTCCAGTAAATAACATTATGTGGTTACCCTGATTTACACTGCTGATTTTGTGGCTCAGTCTTACTATCCTGATAACTAGAGCCAAAGCAAACAATTTTTAGAAGAAGTCAATGTGTTAAAATTTTTCATTTATTTCTTAGTTGTCTACAAATAAAAGTCAAATTTATTGAATAATTTAGTGAGAATGAAGAATATAAATTAAGTCAAAATATGAGTACCAAAGAAGAAGGAAGGGAGAGACTTCATTCATTGAACTGTGCCCCAGTTGTAAGCACTCTGAACATTTCCCTTCCCTTTTACCTGAAGAGATTAGAATTCACATCATGATGCCAAGCATCATCATGCTGTTTAGCATTTTGAATTAAGGCTCCAACAAGAGAGCAACCTCAGAATATCATGCAGCCTATAGTGGTTACAGGCCTCAGCTGGCTGAAGAAAACCAAACTCCAGATTTCCCTCAGAGGCATTTGAATGACAGTGTCTGACCTCCCACTCATGTGCTCTAACTGCACATTCTGCCTTATATGCTTGTGTGAGTTGCTTATTTGTTATTATAAAGCATTTTTCAACTCATGTTGGAGTTCTGAACTGCTTCAGTTAGCTACTTCCAGGTCTTCTCTACTAGTGCCTCTCCATTGTGTATATACCTTTTTGCTTAAAGTTGTCTCTTCCAAAGATAGAAATGATAATACCTTTTCCTTTAGGTTCAAAAATTTTACACAGAGGAAGCATGCACTTTACAGCATGGAACACATACTAGTTTCCTCTTTTCAGACTTGTGCTGGTTATGCCTTCATAATGGGTAGACAGTAAACTTGAACAGTGCTGTTTTACGTTACCTTGTCATCGGCAGTGAAGTTGTTTGAGTTTTTCTCTTTCCTTGAGCTTCTCCTTTCCTAATTTGAAATTATAAGAATCTTACTTGTTCCCTACAAGCATCTAAAATATTTTTACAGGACTTGGGATCTGTTTCTCAAGGTCTTTAGGCTGCTTTCTGAATACTGAGCCACTGGTTGTCACCATGAGCTTAATCAGGGCAATGTGGATTTTCTGCTGCAAGAATACAAGCTTCCACTGCTCAGTGCCCATTTTTTAGCAATACAGAGAGAGAACAGTGTTAGAGAAGGATGTCAGTGGCTTACTCACATAATAAGCCCCCTCACAAGATGCTGATTTACATATTTTAATTTCTTCACATTTCTTTCTACAGAACTTGGATGGTTTCATTCCAGCAGAGGAAAGTGCAGGAGAAGAAGGATTGCTTTACCCTGGCAAACACAAACTACTGACAGGTACACAGCAGCTGTTCAATCTTAGCATCAAGATTACAGACACACACACACACACGAGGCTCAAGCAGGCACATTTATTTCAATGCTGGTCACAATGCTCTGACAACAATATGTTATAAATCCTTTCACAGTCAGCCCAGATAAGGTGAAGGCACTTTTGCAGTTGGTTTCAATTTTCGCTCTGAAAAAAGAGTGGGAAATCAAGATTTCCAGGTTATTAACTCCTAGGTTTAGGTATTTATAAGCCAGCACCCCTCCATCATCATCATCAATTTTTTTCTGTCATTAGAATATTCAAAAACTCATGACTATTATAGCAATGTATGCAACCTTCACATATGACTTCCACATTCCAATGTATTAGGCAAACAATAATTTAGCAATATCATACTTTGACAAATAATATCGTGACCACCAGTGTTAGTGCCTGCTTTCCTGTGCCTTTCTGTCTTGTCACTGACTTCAGTATCTAAGCCAGGCAAACACCAAGTTAAACATTTCCCTGCCTGGGGTAATTGGAAGAACTTTCTCCCATGTGAGATGTCTTGGCCTCCAATATCACTGGACATGGAGTTCTGGAACTGAAATTCACCCACCAGCCCATTCCTCCATTCTCACTCCCATTCCAGTCCCCTTAATCTAAAAGCCATGTTTCCATAAGAATTTTTTTAATATTATTTAATCATATTTTGATTATATTTATCCTTGAACATGTGTAAAAACCAAAACTACACTTACCATTACCTTCTTGTGGTTAATATTTTGAGAGATCAGTTCTTTGGTTCAAGTCAGAATCAAAATGGTCATGGCAGTTGGGACCTACCAAAGATGTCATTAGCTCCTGTCAAGGCACTGGTTTTGAAAATACTTCTGGCCTATCTGTACAGCAAGTTCTGTGAACTCTTAACTCATCAATGCCCAGAGAGTCAGAGTGCAGCAGTGAGAGCTAAGAGAGCTATGGTGGAAGCTACTGAATGAGCAGGGGGTGAAATGGCAGATCAAATGCAGTGTCAGCTCCATGCAAAATAATGCAGTAATGGTAAACTAGCTGTAAGTAATGAGCCAGAGAGGAGACAATGGACTGTAAATCACTTGTGAAAGGGACCTCGTAGTCACAATAGTTTTCTGACTTTATCACCTCAGTATTCATCAGTGGCCAAAGAGAAAGCAGGGTGCTAAGATTTAAAGTTACGAAGACAGAATAGTCAACTAAGCAAAAAAAGTTCTTAATGCTTCTTGGAGTTGAAGCAGCACCATATCAAACAGGATACTGTAAAAACAGTACAGAGGAGGATGAAAGGGATGACAAGGAGATAAAAAGAAATTAAGTAGAGCAGAACAGATCAGTCTGGAAATGAGTCAACTGAACAGGCAATAGATACAAAAGAAGGATATAACATCCTGAATGCCAGAGAGAAGATGAACGGAAAACAATTATTCCATGTTTCACATAGCTCAGGATGTGGAAGACACCAAATGAATTATAAGATAGCATGTATAAAAAAAAACAAAAGAAGTTCTTGTTACTAAGTAAAAATCACAGGCAAAAAGTATAAGTGAGATCAAAAAGATAGTCAATATCAAAGAATAAAGCTCTGTTGAGGGCTATTAAATGACATGAGCCTGATACACTTATGGTTCCAGATATCTTCCAGGTTGGGAAATCGGAGAGACTATCAGGGAAAGGTTGTTTTCTACTTCTGCCATTCTCTGGTGTGTCCCTTGCTGATCTCTGTCACAAAGCTGCTTGGATTTCTGCTCTTACCCATCAAGTTCATTCCTATGTTCCTCTATACTCTAATAAATGCTTGACTTGAAACAAGAGAGTTTTGCAAGTAGAGAGACAGTGAAATATTTACAAGTCCAATACCTGACTCGATCTCCTGTGGTACAGGAAACCTTCTTCAGACTAGGCCCTATGTCAGGTAGAGAAGGAATTCAGGCAGGGATATCTCCTAGCCAAGGCATGCATATTTTGGGTATTACAGTGTTTTCTACAGATTGTTTTAAGAAGAAACAGGTTATAGTTTTGTTTTAAGAAGAAACAGGTTATAGTTTTGTCACCCATGTAATAAATGAAAATTTTAACAAGTTCTGTTACAGACTTTGCTGGAAACAATGCACTGCTTCTTAAAAACATAATATTTTGCATTTCAAACTTAATTGAAAAAAATGCAATATTTTTATCCCATTTTATTGCTTTTTAAAAGCAAATAAAAATGAGTAAAAACAGAAAACCACCTGATATTTTTACGCATTCAAAATTGAAAGATCAGTAACTTTTCTGTTATTTCTTTCTCTCAGTCCCCCATATAATCAAAGTTTTCAAGTTAAAATATGAGAGAAATCATAGAAATAAGAATCTCATTCACCTGACCATGTTCATTGAAAATAGGGCTGTACTTATAAACTCAAGAAAAAAAATTATTGGTAGTATGCTTCTGTTCTGAATTAATTGAGCTACTGTAATTTCTGAGCCAATGATGTGTGGTTATTTTCTGTCTCTTCATTGCTGGGCTAGAGTGTTGCAAATCATAAAGCTCATATTTTATCCCAATATATTGCTCAACAAAATGCTCATAAAAGAAATATATTGGAATATGTGTTACTTTTGAAGTCCCTCAATAAACAGATATTAATAGAAAAATGCAGTTAAAACTATACATCAGAAACAATTTTATGTATCTGAAGTGATCAGTCATATAAGACCTGAAAGGACTTTAGCACTATGGAAAACAAATTTGAAAAAATTTCCGAAATTATCAACCGAAATTATTTTGGCAAATACTAGAGGAAGTTTGTTTCCAGAGAGCATGGCTGGTATGGAAATTATTCGATAGCCAAATGTTGCTAAGCAAATAATTCAACCAGCTTTGTTTCACCAGTTAATGACACCCTTTGAATGTTTTGACAAAGAGTGTTCACAAAGTGTATATTGAATTAAAAGTCCAAAAGATACTTTCCCACAAGAATAAATATTAGTAATAAATTGATCATGCATCAAATTATTTTAATTTTAGCCTAGACATATTACCCATATTTCTAACAATTTCCCTTTTCATAGCTGTGAAAACAATCCATGCAAGCTGAAACACCATCAAAGAATGTGTCATGTTTCTTAATGTGGGTAAAAACTTCTTCCAAAAGTATAGTGGAAAATGTGTGGGCTTTGTTGTTAATTTTTCTAGTGCCAATACTACTTTCCAGTGATGGACAAAAACTTATAAAGAAGAATCTAACTTAATTTTACTTAAATAACCAGGGCGCCTCTGAAAGGTAAACAAATACTCTTCTGTGGCATTGCTTTTACCACAGTATTTCCTAAATTTAGAATGGATGTGTACCACAGGACTGTATTTATATCAAGTAATGGTAAATTTTTGCTTTAATCTAGTATGTTCACCATGTATTTATTAAAAAGAACTGAAACGTAGAATTAAATGTGGATAAATATGTGGGGAGAAACTGAATATTAAAGGAAAATCAAATATACATAGAGAGCAAAAATACAATGTGAATTTAGCTGCAAAAATAGCACAAGTGCCACATGAGTATCACCACGTACAAATTACTCCACGGTGGAAGATAGCACAGTGACTTCCTCTATGAAGCAAGGTAGATCCCTGCAGAAATAATTCAGATTATAAGGGGGTTTAAGTGAGGCAGAAAGTGTCAAGGAGAGAAACCAGAGCAACTTTACCCTATTCTGAGTATGTATATTTAGCACATGTCAAAACGTCTCCACTGAGTTTTGCAGTCTTGAATATTAGAAGAAAGCAGTCACATGGTGGAAAATGTATCACAAAGTCAGTCAGCTGTATCATAAAGACTAATTTAAAATTTAGGGACTGGAAAAATCATAGTTTTTCTTCCTGAAAATCATCTTTCAGAATGTAACAACTATCTCAACAGCTTGGAATTCTTCTGCTCATGCCTTGGAACCAGCTTTTGCAGGGCCTGATCAGAAATCAGACATCATATTCAGAAGAAAATTAAAGGCAAAATGTAACACTCATCCCCCTAAATTTGGATATAGAAACTCCGTGGTAATTTTCCATTGAGAGAAAAATCCAGACATACCTAACATTTACATAATCAAAATACTTTGTTCTGAAAATGCAGTCTCAGTTATAGTTTTCAGCCCTCCTAGGACAAAGAGGAATTGGCTTCACAGGGTGTGAATTAGGATGCTTGGGTACCCAAACACTCGGCTCTTTGACAGAGAGACAAAAATCCCAAATGTCTCAACTAACACATCAGGTAAGCTGGCTGGACTTCAGGCTCACCTGGTGTTATTTCCACACAACAGCAAGAACAGGAAGAATTTAGTTGTATTAACTTCAGAGGTTTTTAGAGTTACTAAGACTAAGATTTGGGTGCAGGACAGAAGCTGTAACCCTGAAGAATCTTGTGCTAAACATCCCTCTGATCCTGAGAAAGTGAGGACGTCATGTAGGTCTTGTAGGACTCTAGTTCTATCCCCCTGCTTCCATAAGAAATAATTATGAAAGATTATAAGAGGCAATAACCTGTGTAGGTTTAAATGTTATGTCAGGGTCTGAAAAGCCCATCAGGGTCTTTACTTCATTACTTCATGGTATTCCATAAGAACAAAATGGTCAGCTAGCAAAAATTGATGGCATCCCACTGAAGTCCTGGGAGGTGCTCTCTCCCACATGGCCAGACCACCTTGCTATTCCTTTCTCCGTCTCAAGAGGAAAATATTCAAAGGATGCTTCCCAAGAGTGGAAAGCTGTCTTTTGGGCACATGGCTGTGGCTGGACAGGACAACAGCAGGGCATGTGTTGGGTTTGTGTGGCCCCATTGCCACTGCCTTGGCTGATGGGTGACCGTGGCCTCAGCTGGCGCAGGCAGCAGGTGCCCCGGCGCTGCTTTTGTTGCCTGCTGGGGCAGTCGCTGTTTCTGCTGGCTGTGAGAGTGGCATCTGCTCAGCTCGCTGCAGCAGAGGCAGGGGCACAGCTTTGTAGCTTGGCTAGCTTAGCTGACAGCACACAAATCACTGTTAGCAATGGAGTGCTGCCTCTTTCCTTCATACCGCCATACTAGGTAAAAGGACGCAGAGGCAAAAGTCAAGACGGATCTTTTGCCTATTATTGATCACATCAAATACAAAATTAAGCTGAATGCTCAAATGTCCCATGATATCATTTGTGTTAATTTGTTCTTCTATTTACATGGACTAATGACCTAATGTTCTGTCTTAGTTAGCAAATGGTGTAAATGATATAATATTTGGTAATGATTTATTTTCTCAATCTGGAGTCCTTCTTTTATACACAGATTTTCCCAAGAGGCCATTTACAACCATGATTCAATGAGCTATAATCACAGCTCTAGGAATGCTAACATGAACTCTTCTCTACTTTATACTGAATATTCACCAGCATCTGCTATGAGATTAAAATAAAAGATTTTGCCACACATGGCAGACAATTAACAAACAATATGCTGATATAGTTTAGGGCTATCCCTTTATCTTCCCTGCAGGATCTGTTGTGGAGATATCTCCAGGGGTTTAAATTGCAGTCTTCAGCTTCTGAATTTACATATGGCCTTTCATTGACTCCTTCTGCCTTAATAGTATACTTTTTCATTTGTATACAAATATTATATGGAGGTTAACCAGGATTTCCTCTTGTGCTCTTTGAATGTCTAGGTCTACAAGGATAACGGATTGTTTTTTCCAAGTGGGTGTCTTTAAATTGAAATTGTTCTGTTTAGTAAGGTAGCACACAGAGGAATGAGCACTGGTTATTTTTGGTTTTGAGTTGATTTTTCTTTCTTCCCCATTTAGAGTAGAAATAATTTTATATTGTGTTTCAAAGCTTAGTAATGCTGCTGCTTATTTAGATTTCATTTCACACAAATGAAATACCATTATTCTCCACTTCTGAGTTAGTTTGCCTGAAATGTATTTTTTACTATGCCAGTTTTAAGGTTTATTTTCAAATTCCCTATTCTTTACTACCAATAAAAGTAGATTGCTACACAGATGTATTTTTAAACATTGAGGTCAGTATAATTTTCAATTGCCTCCCACTACAACACTGACTGCATCATTTATTCCAGTTTTCAAGACTTTTGATTCCCCATTGGCTTGCCCCCACTTTCCCTCACACACAGACGGCCTTTTGACTTGTGCAAAAATACAAATATGCAACATATTTTTGTACAGCCAAGATTTAATTTCTCTTATTGCCTCTATCAGGAGTTGAAAATGCCAAGGTTTAGGAGTATCAGATTGTTATTTTTTAAAAAAAGAGCTAGCTATATTTGATTTAAATGTAAGATTTAAATGTAATCTGTACTCATGGTAATAATGAAAACATTTTTGCTTCCTTTTCAAAAACTGCAAGGTTGGGAATTGTTATTTAGCTATTTGAATTTGCTATTTAGCTACTTAAAATTTAGGTACTCAATATATTCTATATCTTTAATTAACAACAAAATTAAATTTTGATGAATGTTTTCCATTATAAATGAGTAGTTGAATTTAAAAATTAATCTGGGCTCAATTTAGACATTTTAAAATTTGATATCAGGAAAGAACTCAGTTTTGAAATTCTATTGAGAGCAAAAAGTTGAGAGGCTTTGCTGGAAAGAATTTGAAAAAGTTTATTACCTGAATGGCTCAGCTGACTTGTGCTCTTTTTCCATTGCAAATAGTAGGCAAGAGTAAAGGGAGGGGAAGAAAACATGAAACAAATGGAAGGAGATTAAAACCAAAAGCTGGCATAAGTAAAATTAAGTAAGTTCCCAAAGGAAAAGACTCAGAATGCATGTGATCTGGATCCAGTTATCGACCTCCAATGAAAATAATGAGGTGTTATTATTTTTATTATACTGGAATGAATAAAATGAACATCTTTAACACTGTTTATTTATCTCAAAGCTAGGTCTGAGGGGAAATTCTCTATGAAAACAGAGGACCAGAGTAATCTAAAAGCAAAATGTAAAGGCACTCATTGTTGCATGTGACTTTGTTTATGTTTATAGGGACATGGGCTTGGTTATAGCAGTTGCTAAACTAAGCAGAATTCAGGAACACACATGAAATGGAAATCTAGGCACTAAATATGAACCTTTGAAGAGTTCAGGGAACTTTCATTTTGAAATAAAACAAAAGTAAAAATAAAGCTCTGTTGCCTTTGGGCAGTTTCATTGCCTTCCTAGATACTCAGTTTCTTGCTCACTAACCTTTTTTGCGAGTTTTGAAAATGAGGAACTACCAAAGAAATGTTTCCAGCACAGCTTGAGCATTTGCTCAGGAGTCACCTGAAGCCTTTGCATTCACATTTTTAGAGTACAGTGAATTTTGAGCAGCTGTTCTCAAACCTATCTCTGACCAGGTCTGCTCTCACTCTGGAAGGACAGCACACAACATTCAGCATTTCCACTGAGCTAGGGCCAAAGTCAAGTGAAATTTGTTCCATTTGTTCCAAGGTGTTCCATTTCTTGTTAAATGTAAAAGGTTGAGCAAAACCATAGTTTTCCTGTGCTGAAACAACACAGAAAACACTCAGCTGCAACTTCTAATGGAATGTGACAGCAGATGATGAGTGAAATTATACTTCAAATCTCAGGGGAGAAGTCTGTTTGAAAAGGGGAAAAAAAAAGCCCTCACATAATTTGTTCAAGACTCTTGAGGAAAAACTACACATAGAATTATCACCATTTTCTGACAAGAGAGAAGAATAAGGAGAATAGTCTAGCTCAGACAGAAGAGCGGAGTAGAAGCCAAGATCCCATTTTCAGGTTTAAGAACTGAGAGGTGTCAGGGAAGTTTACATGTGTCTGTTACTTATTGTTTTCATTCTGCTCAGTAAAACTTAGCTGTGATGGGATTTCCATTTGACTATGTAGGGAATTTAAACTGCAACTTAATATTTACTGTTATAATTCAACATGTCAGATCAATGATGTCAATGAATGCTGACTTGTCCCAGTAGCATTTGTTACTATTACTACAATAATGAAGACAGGTGGAATCATTTGATGATGTCTGTGGGGAAGAAGAGCCTTTGCCAAAGGCTGAGGTGACTTAGAAGAGGATGGTGCACTCAGTTATTCTTATGGTAGTGACAAAAAAGTTTTCAAAATGCTCTCCAGTTAGATAATTTTGGGTTTTTAAAAAATACATTAAAATTATGGGCCAATGACTGTGAATGTTGCTAACACATCTTCACTTTTACTAGGAGAAATGATGTTACACTGTGTTACCTGAGCTGTAAAATTTAAAGCTTAAAAAAATTTAAATACTATTTTGTTCTACCTTTGCTAATATAACTCTGCATTTGGCCCTAATTCTTCTGTCAAATTACTATATTTTTCTCAGTGGAAGTCTTTGAGTCTAGACTTATTTCATCCCCTGCTTCTCCATAAGCTTTGAATAAACCTAATATTTAATTTATTTTTGTGATGTTCCTTGTTCAAAGAATCAATGTACTCACACACACACACAAAAAGAGTCTTACATCTATATATAATAATTTAGTATATTAAATAATCATAGACTGAATACAATTTTCTAATTTAAATTTTGATCACTTACCGTTTTAAATGCTGTCCTATCCCAAATCTTGAAAGCATTTGAAAAACGTTTTCCAAGTAAGGAAACTATTAATTTATTCAATACCTACAGATTGTAAAATATTAATTCATGAAACTGTACACTTTGGCGTAGATGAAGAGAAATCACACCTTTTATATTATATCCTACTACACTATGACTGACATAGTTTCAAGACTGAAAAATTCTATCCTATTGTAAAAAGGAAAGCTGATGCACCTTTTTTTTTCCAATCCTGTTTTTTCACTTTATTTTTACTTATCCTTCCTTCATTTGATGCCTCCATGATACCTTGTCAGAGAGCACAGGCCCCAGAGGATTTCAAAGATTTCCTGAAACTTCAGAATACAGCCTTGAGGGGTTTTAGTAATGGCAAAAAAAAAAAAAAAAAAAAAAAAAGAAAGAAAATAACAAAAATTATGGGATCACTCATACAAAATGAAGGATGTGGTTATATAGTCCTAGACCTTTAGAATTAGTGAAAAAGTAAACATCTGTTTGGAGCTAAACACTGCAGCAAGCTGATGATTTGAACCTAGAAGAGACTTTTTTACATCTATTTTGCCTCAGGACTGTTCTATAAGAGCTGCTTTGGAGGTTCCTCTTTCCTTCACATCTTATCTTTCCTGTGTCAGTTTGATGCTGAAAGAATCGAGGCTTCTAAATAACTTATGAATTGTTTTCTCAGCCACAGAATAAGCATTAAAGATGACTTGTGTTTTGTCCTATAACTTGTAGGTTTGTGTAGAGTGGGTAGGGAATTTACACTGGTGGGTTCTTCCAGTGCTGATACATATGCATGCATGTGTTCAAAACTTAAGTTCGAATAGCACAGATTTTTTCCCAATGTTTGGATGAGCCCCCTAGAGTTTCCAGCACAAACTACTTCTGCATGTGTATTTAAAGGATTGTTTCTGTCTGGAATTATGCATATCTTTCTGAAATTGGTTTTCCATTTGTGACATTCAAATTCAATTTTTCCAATGTTTGCAATATATCAGTGCACTCACAAAGCATATTCATTGTCATATAAAATAAATTTTAAACCAAATATTAATGGAAAAGTTTTGTCTCATTTGTCAAGCTCTCCTTATTTTTATTGTTCTAGAATTGCCTTTTCATTTTATTCAGGCTTCTGTCTGCTGGAAATTAAAAATTTGACTATGTAGCTGATAACCAGCCATTTTCAAACATAACTTTACCTTTCACCTTTTCACCCTGTGAGATAAAGCATATCTGTGTACGAAGGCTGAACTAACTTCAAATTAAAGCTTTCCTCCAGGAAAAAGTATGGTTAAAAAAATAAAGGAGGAAAAAGTTAAAATCTTACCCTGGGCTTATTAATCAAATTGCTGCAGATTTTCATGTATTTTTTAAACTCTAAAACAAAAACTGTGAACCAAGAAGCTATAGGCAATTTTGTATGGTTACTGCTCCATAAATTAAGCATTGACTGCAATGCCCAAATCCCCCCACAACTTTATGAGATAAATTGATGGAAATATTGGTGCAAATATATAGATAAAAAAAAAGGTGTATAGATGTTGAAGATGTGGATGAGTATCTTCAAGTGAACGCTACTTTATTGAGACTTTAGATTAAGACAGTTCCCATTCTAACAGCAGTTCCTTCTACATGCTGAGCTTCAACCAATTATTTGATCTCAGACTCCACACTGTACATTCTTATCAGCAGCCCTGTCAAACAAACACTGGACATTCTCTGGGTTCTACAGCTGTCCCAGCCATGAGTGCCGGATACAGTCAAGGGATGAATGGTGCATAAGACCACTGTGACAAGATCCCAGCACTCCATATGCTGTATTGATTCTAGCAGAGTTGCTTGGATCAAACTGAGGTGGGAGCTGTGGCTTTAAAACACGAGTTCTCATATTAGTTGGGAGCAGCTGTAATTTGCTCCACCCTAAACAGTCTATATGTGGTCTTCCGGTTTGCAGCAAAAGGCCAGCACATTCCCCAGCTGGAAAAAATATGTCCTAAGGATGGATACCTCTACCCAAGACAATTTTGAAAGCGTTGCCTCCTAGGTGAAGCTGTAGAGACAATAAATAGTGATAAGAAAAGCAGAGCATGCTGCTATAGGACACCTCACCAGCTCCCTAAAGCTGCACACAGCTATGGTTACATACTTCAGTGCAATTTTATCTGCATGAAATGACTTGTTTTGGAGCAGCACAGTAGGCTGCCAGTGCGTAAACAGTCTCTTAACATTTTGCAGCCCATTATATTTTGCTGCCCAAGGCAACCTCCTGC
This sequence comes from Melospiza georgiana, assembly GCF_028018845.1. Taxonomy (NCBI): domain Eukaryota; kingdom Metazoa; phylum Chordata; class Aves; order Passeriformes; family Passerellidae; genus Melospiza; species Melospiza georgiana. Next base: position 9,310,325 of record NC_080432.1, on the reverse strand, counting down.
TCTGTGTGGTTATACAGCCCTGTTTTTATTTTCTGTTGTTGTCAGATATGAGCCTATATATCACTCCCTTCAGCAGAGGCTGGGCTCAGCCTCTCCCTGCATAGCTCAGCAGCGGCGGCTCTGATGGCAGGCAGCTACTCAAGGATCCTGCTCCACAGTGTAAAGTTACTTTGTGAGAAACAAGAGAAAAATTGCACTAATAAATAGACAAAACAAGTGAATAGTATGTGTTTTACTAATTATTTTTATTTCTATAAATAAGATGTGTGGGTAATAAAAGTCTATTTCCCATGCCCTGTGCCTGAAGTGCCATTTGCAAAGGACCAGCCCAGAGTTGGCAGTGATTCCAAATATGTTGTTTTCATGTCAGCAAGTCCATCTTGGGGATTAAAATGACCTTCCCAGATGGAGAAGCATTTGGTACTTCCTAAACCTGCAGTCAAAAGGATTCTGAATGCAAACATGAAATCCAAAATGGGCAAGCATTGGTTTGGACAGTAAAATAAGCAGATTAGTCAAAGGACATAGTCCTTGTGCTGAGAAATATTGAAGCCTTTACAGCGAAGCTGCTACTAAAATGAATCATCTGCTAATTGTTAACACATGCTGTGACACCACTGCTATCTACTGTTCTAAATGTGACAAAAACATGGTGTCTGAAGATATATGGGCTAATATTTCATCCTTTTCATCTTGAACCATGCACCAGAAGTATCAAAGCATCCTATGAGTAGCTATTGACATATAAAAAAAAAGCAATAGAAAGATTAAAAAAATAAATATTTTAAGGGAGAAATGTTTAATTGCACATTAGGGAAGACATCTAATATATGTGAATAAAAAGCTGAATGGGGCATATTATCATCAAAAATTATGAATATTAATTAGTTTAAATAGTTTCAGCTAAGCATTTAGCCAATAGTCAGGATTCTGTGGCCTGTATATTGGAAGGAAAAAATGCATCAGCAGTGTCCCAGAAGACATCCTGTTTATTTTTAAAGGATCCCAGACCTATTTCCTGAAGACAGCAAGAATCAAGCAACAGAAAGGAGTGTTCTATTTGCAATTGCAGGCTGCTTTCAAGGCAGTACATGGCATTCAGTGCTCTGTGTTTGTAACTGTGTCTCCACTGCTCTTAGTTTTTCCGCATTATTTCTCCTGCTGCTCTCTGGCATGCACAGGCACATCTGTTTCAGTGCAATCAGTTCCCAGCCTGTGGATCAAATGACACAGGCCTGAACCACTGGAGGAGATGCTGTGGGTTACTAGTCCCTGTTTTTACAGTGTGTATTCAGTAACAGGACTCAATGTCTTCTTTCACCTAATTAAAGATCTTAAGAGTTACAGTTATGGATAATTCTGTTAACTTCGACTAAAAATCCTCTTTAACAATTGTTTTTCTGGTGAACTTAGGATTTTTGATTTATCTGTTTTCATGTGCCCAAATGGTAATATTTTGAGGTCTATTGCTTGGATGGTGCATATTGTTCCATAAAAATCATGGCCACCTTAGACATTAACAAGTTTCATGTTGGCCACACAGGAATTTTAGCACCAATTTTTGGTTTTGAAAGTATTTGTTGTTGTTTTCAAAACTGTTATATTTACACCAAGGACAAGAAAAAATATTTCTTCTAAAGCTGGAAATGCTTTTGAGTTACCAGCCTCTACAGAACCCTTTAATTTGAGTCTTTTAACTTTTGTCTAATATTTTTAGATTAATAATTACGTGTTAGTCACCTCAAGTCTTCCAGATGGTGAAGCACCCTGAATGATTTTTTGAGTAAAGGATTTTGAAACAATTTCTTAATAATTAAATTCCTACAGATATTTCCAAATCAACTTCTTTCTTCCCTAGAATCCAAGTACAGTTTTCTCTCACTGACTTCAATGTAAAGAGGACTTGACTGTCTCCTGTAAAGTGTGTGTAGGTCCATGGAAAAGTGAGGAAGGAAGGAAGGAAGGAAGGAAGGAAGGAAGGAAGGAAGGAAGGAAGGAAGGAAGGAAGGAAGGAAGGAAGGAAGGAAGGAAGGAAGGAAGGAAGGAAGGAAGGAAGGAAGGAAGGAAGGAAGGAAGGAAGGAAGACCTTCTTTTATGTGAATACTTCCAGTTCCTCAGTGAAACCATACAAACAAGTGTTATTAGAATATATACTTAACAGTTATTTTCTTGGTAATTCTCAGAATAAGATGCCACAGAACAGCTGGAAGCGCTTCAACTAAAATCTCAAAAACATTTAGGCATCTAACTCCTTTGGAAATACATTGTTTTAAATCCCTGAAAACTCTTAAGGTCTCTTCAACTCCACACCAGGTAAGTTCATGTCCGTGGTGTGCAATTCAGGACAGAAATGTACATCCTCTGAGTTTTCTGACTTTTATCCTTAAAAAGTTTACCTTGAATAAAATCTTCATACCTCCAATAGAGGATTGAACGTGCATCTGAGGGTGCACGTCTGTTTTGTTCCATTTTGCTATTCTTGGTATGAATATGCAAGACAGCTTGTGTAAATTTACACTCCTCATTGTAATAGCTGCATTTCTCATTGGAACACTGGCTTTGGCTTTAATTACTATAAAAACACAAGTCTACCTATTCAGAGTTAGTGGGGCTGGTTCCAGTAAGGATGAGATTAAGACACTTGTAAGTGTTCTCTTCCTTCTTTTTAAATCTCTGTGATAATTGTCTTGCTATCCCCATACAGTTTCTGCAGTCCTTGAAACTAAGCAATAGGCAGGAGCTGTGGGTCAAGGCATGGCTGAGAGCTAAGGCTGATGGATCAGTTGTCTGCTGGAGAGATGCTGCAGAACACTTTCCACATGTCTGTGTTTACACACAAGTGATTGAGTTCTTCAAAAGGACATAGTGAAAACTAGTTTCTCCACATTCATACTTTTCATTGTAAGTAAATTTCAAGCTTCAAGATATGAGACAGAGGAGACAAATGTAGAATACGGGAAAAAAATCCTTATTTACTATTAATAGCAAATCAAACTTGTCACTACATGGTGTTTTTTATTGCTGAAGCTGAAGTTAAAGCATAATGCTACATTAACAGACACATGAGGTTAAACTTTATTACAAAGTGAAGAACTCAAGGCACAATCACCTGATCAAAACGCTTTGTTGACACTAAGGATGACATCCAAAAGTTCTGAAACACAGTTTCTAGACATCCCAAATTAATCTCTTTCTAAACTGCTCACAGTATTTAGTGAAAATATAGACATTTGTGAAAGGAACAGAGCAGAAAAAATTGTTCCTCAGAATGGCCCAAAAGCTTTTCCTCTGTGCATCCATTGCCCTTCTACAGAGCTGTCTATATCTTAAATTAGCTAGGGACCAGTGGTACCTTTGTACCTTGCTGCTGGAGGTGAATACACTCTGGCAAATTTAAGACTTAGGAGGAAAGTGCTTTTTTTATTCTTCAGTCATTTCCCTCTTTAGAGATGTGTCTAGCATGAATTTTATCACCCTTGTATCTCCTTTTTATTATGCTGAGAAACAGCCAGGCCACAGAGCAAGAGAATGGTTCTCTGATGTGCTTTTCTATCACTTCCTCACTGCCCTTTGTTCATATAACATTATTTTCCTATGACAGTGCTCTGTATCTCTATCATTTCCACACTCACAATTCCACATCTCCTCCATACTACACTTTTCAATTCCCATGTGCCTTTTATAAATGTTATGCTAGAGGCTTTATTACTCATTAACACTATAGGCTATTATTAATTTCTGTGTTAATAGGATTGAACATAAGTCTTCAACAGGGTACTTAGGAAACCAAATGAGAAATGTTAGAAAGGGCAGCATGGTTACCAAAAACTAATTAATCAATGCACAGAATACTTGCACAGAGATGAGAGGAAAAATGTTGGGTATGCAGTGCTATCTTCAACATCAAACTCTTTCTTTTTAGAGAAAAACATTCAGCATTAAAATATGCTGAAATACTTCTCTCTCTCTTGCCTTTCTTACCACACTGCACTACTCCTCTTGAGCCTCCTCACTGCTGTGTCCAGCTCGAATAGACAGTGTGTAATAACTTTAGTAATAATCCCTGAGATGTTTAGAGCTACATTTCATCCTTCTCTATGAAGGAAAAACAGCCAAAGTTTTTCTTTCAGCTCTCCAAATAAGAAACAAGGCATCCTAGAGCTGACCATTGCACCTGAATCCAGTTTGAAGGAGATAACAGATTGATACTCTTTGGTTGTTCTTTTCCATTTATTCAATTTCCTTTGTGGGAATAAATGCCAAAATAAGGCTTCTATTTTTAGGGCTATTTCCTACTAGAGAAAGGGAAAGGCATCTTCAAAGGCAATTCAGCTTCCCTGAGACCTGATCTGTACTTGGTGGTACCCTCAGATCAGACTCCTAATCAGGCAAATGTCCAGAGAGGCATGGGATGAAGAGAGTGTCCAGCTTTGGAAGAGTCCAAAAGAGAAAACAAAAGGTGCTTTCACCAACGTTTTCCATTTTGATTAATATTATAATTTGTTTGATATTACGTTATTGTAGGTACTCTCAAAATTCTAGGTGTGATTTTGTCTTTCACTTGTTTTTCTTGTCTCACAGATTTTCAAGGTAAGGACTTTTTTGATTTAAAGTTTATACAACTCCTAGTTTTCAGTATTTCTTTTCAACAATGTGAAAAATATGTTATATTTTGTTCCTTTTACTGACCAATATTTGACAAGCCATCTCCCCCTCAGGGAAGGCATGTCATGCAGGTACATGAAGCCCCCTGATGGAGGTGTAAATATTATTGGTGATTCATCTTGTGTATCACACATTTTCACTGCCACAAATGCACTTCAGCTTATTGTCTAAATGAATGGATTAGAAGAAAGGAGAGGAATGTCTGTGAAGCAGTGCAACAATTGTTGGAGTCTTATCTCTTCCACTAAGTGTAGTCTTAAAGACAGCTCTTTTGTGAATGTATTTTACATCTCCTTTTTTTTGTTCAAGTGCCAGTGGTAGAGGTGGGTAAGTGGCTCATAATATATCAGGCAAAAATATTTTCAGGTATTTACATTGCTATTCTGGTAGAGTCTTAGAATTCTTCGAAAACCTACACCTAGCATGAGAACTGATTTAGAACATATAAATTGATTGTAGTTAACTTTCAGGTATGTTCTAAGTTACCCACCTCATGCCACTTGGAGCAGAATATTCCACCACTTGAGATTTTCCTCCTCCTTGAGATTTTACAACTGAAGGGTATTCTAATGTTTGTCAATAATTTCTCATGTTTTCTGTGAATATAGTAATGAATTAAGTGTAATGCCAGGAATATCCTCCAGAAAATAGTTTGGTGTTTGGTTGTTTTTTTTGTGTTGGTGTTTTTTTTTTTTTTTTGTTGTTTTTTTTTTTTTTTTCTTTTGTATGCTCTTTGTTGTGCTACTGTAACACCAAGAATCTCCTACTGGCACTGGAACCCGACTGGGGAGTGGAAGATGTGAACCCTTGAAACAAACAGCAAAATATTTAAAACAAACCAGAAAAGTAAAATCTAAAGTTATGTTAATGAGCATACAGATCAGAACTCAACCCTCATATGTTTGCTCACCACTTTAAATTTGCATCACAAAAAGAATATTTTTGGATTTCGGGTGTATTAATTCAGTGGGCTATGGATTATGCCCAGAACTAATGAATAATCTTGCCAAAGAAGATGTGAAAGTAAAGTTCTTGTTCAAATAATTGGGGGGGGGGGGCGGGGGGGGGAGGGGAACAGGGAACTACAGTTATTTAAATTAATTATTAATTAATGCACTAATGGTCATTCGCTGATCTCCCTTTTCTATTGAAATGGAGTATCCTATCCTATCCTATCCTATCCTATCCTATCCTATCCTATCCTATCCTATCCTATCCTATCCTATCCTATCCTATCCTATCCTATCCTATCCCATCCTATCCTATCCTATCCTATCCTATCCTATCCTATCCTATCCTATCCTATCCTATCCTATCCTATCCTATCCTATCCTATCCTATCCTATCCTATCCTATCCTATCCTATCCTATCCTATCCTATCCTATCCTATCCTATCCTATCCTATCCTATCCTATCCTATTCCTCTCATTTTTCTAAGTTTGGCAGCCTTGGGAAAGGGGAGCTGCTGTTAGGTGTCATTTAACATCACAGATGTGGATAGCTGGGCTGTAGGTGTGTATTTAGCACTGTCTCTGCCAGAGCCATCAGGACAGTTGTAAGGAAAGCAGAGGAGAGCTTTGGCACAGCCACAGGAGTGAGCACCGAGCACGCAGGGTCTTTTGGCTGATACAGATTTGCACAGCAGAGCCTCTGTCATGCTGTCTGGCTATGGATGAAGGACATCAAGGAAGTGTCTCTTTTTTCCTGAATATTCTCCAGGATGCCATGCACACTACAGCTCTTTACGTATGAAGCATGTTCCTGTGTGTTTCACGTCAGTGGATTAGGGGGAAAATTAGTTTTGTGGTAAAAGACATTTTCCACATGAGCCCACTTTTCTGCCTAACTTCCATGCTGAGCAACCACTTCCAAAATAAGCTGTGTTTTACCACCTTTACTGCCTTTTCTGCCAATCCATCTTGTTGTTTATCAGGGATTTTCATAAATGTTGTTAAATCTGTGGCAGGCATAGATCCACTAGAAATATCCAGGAGATCACAAATACTTTTATTATTACTATTATTATATACCAAGAATCTGTTATAGCTGAGAGATCTTGTGCCAATGAAAAAATGAATAGTCTAGGTTCTGATGCAACTTTCCCAAATATCCATGATAGCAATCAAGAGTTTTAGTAAAATAAGACTAGGCACATATTAAGGCATCATATGGAAAAATACAGACACACTGGCTTATGAAATAAAATAAAATACAAACAACATTTTCAGAATACATTTTCAACATTGAAAAATGTTTTTAAAGTTACTCTGTTGAATGCATCTGTATTTATTACATTCCAGTGGAGAAACAGCAAGAATTATCCACAGTCAGTGCAAATGCATGCTTACCTAGGGATCTAGAAGTAGAGCTGAAGTAGTTCCCATCAGGAAACAAGCTCCAATCATACAGGTCAATAATTTCCTGTTTTAAAGTAAAAGTTTTCAATCTCTAGAAAGCAACATGGTCACTGGAGAAAGGCAGGCACATGGTCCCCATGAGACTAACTGAATGCAAACTTTGAAGAAAATAAATAGATCTTTATGACAACAGTGAAATTCAACAAGTCATCACTGCTCTGAAAGAGCCTTTATTTTATTTAAAAAATACATTGGCTATCAGGAAAAAAATGTCAATGATCATATTACGGTGCCAATAGTTTAAAAGTAAATGTAGATAATCTCTTTTACACTAAACAAAAAGCTAAGCTAGGGAAGACTAGCTGAAATATGTTTCAGAAAAACTATTTCCCAAAAAATTCTGTGTAGAAACTGAACTGGAGAAACTTTTAAGCAAAGTAGTACTGATCAGGAAAAAATAAATCAACTGGTAGGTTATATGCACTAATAAACAGTCAGCACAATAGCTCACACTCCCTAAAATTGCATGAAGGCACAGTTTAATGACAAATCATGAGCTACTTCAGAAATGAAGAATGGATGGTTTTTCATAATCCTCCCAACTTTCTAATGCACTGTGAAGCTGAAGAATACAGGTCTTTCTCTGAACTGTAGCCATTACTCATTAATAAACAAATTGTCCTTTATCACTTGTGCTTAGTGACAGGAATATATAAATCTATATAGTGAGATAAAAAATAATCAAAGTACACCTGGTTATTATTTGTAAAGACTTAACTGTAAGTTTTTAATGATTAATTTATCTGGCATCTAATACCTTAATAGATCATGAGAAACATCAAGGGAGGAATGTGGTACTGCATTTTTAAAGTCTCTTTCACTCTCACTGAATGATAATAGGCATGGAAGCTATCATTAGTCTTGTTAGATGATGGTTCCTTTAGGAATCTCTTATATGTTACCTTTTAGAGGGAAGGTCAGAGAAAATCCCCCTGGGAGTCCCCCTGCAGGATACAGCTAACACAAGCGTAAACTGTATGGAAATGGCTAAATTATCTTTAGAGAGACCTTGGTCTTTCACATCAATCAGACCTTTCTGAACTAGTAAAACAGATAAGCATCCTGCTTGTAAGACTGTTTTTCTCCATATGTTTGTCATGACTGTCACAACAAATTTGGAATAAAAAGACCATTGTCTTACTTTTCTAGTCTGTTGATAAATACTAAAGGTAAGCTGCAATTTTTGTTAGTGGGAGCTACATGAACTGTTAGTATAAAACTGTAATATTTTGGGCTATAGTTAAAATCCAGAGAGTCAGGAAACATAAAAGTTAATGCTATGAGAGCAACCTTGATGCTACCTCTGCGCATATCTTGTATATTTTATGGTCTAGGTTTTACAGCAAAATCAATAATCTATTAGGCTCCACATTTAAAAAGGAAACAGGATTAGGAATGGAGCATTTATGATTGGTAATTTTTGAAAACTTAGTGGATTTCTTGACTTTTCTTGACTTTGGTTATATAAACTTGATGTTCTGCACTCAAGTTTATTTCAGTTTTGAAGATTTTTTTGAGAATAGGCTACTTGCAGTGTTTGGGGATTTTTTTGTTTGGTTTTTTTTTTTTGTTTGTTTGTTTCTTTGTTTTTAAAATTCTTTCTTTGTTTGTTTGCTTGTTTTTTCTCTTGTCAAATAAAATTTGTAACTTCCTATGCCATCAGAAAAGAGGACAGATGAAAGAGGCAAAGCAAACTTTATGGTCATCCACTCTTTTTGCCCTACCAGAATAGCTTAAGTGGTCTACAAAATAAAAGTAGCAATAGGTAGCAAAATTTGTATTTTGCCCACAGGGACTGTAAATCTGCTTTGGTGAAGGAATTTCAAATGATGATTTAAAATTTTTGTTGTCACAAAATCCAGATGAAACTTTGGAGAGATTCTACCAAATGATTGAAAATGCAATGATAAGTTGTGTTTTCAAAGCAATACACTAAAACTGATAGAGCAAAGAATAGTTTTCCTATAAATATCACAATTTTGGTAAAGAGAAAATTTTTCTGTAGGGGAATTCTGATTTTGTATTAAAATTTTGTTTTTATTTTAAGTTTTAAATTTCTCCATTATAGTGTTTTTCAAACAGCAATTTAAAAATTTCACTTGTTTTTTCACTCAACATGTGAGATGCTACCAATCCTTATAATTTGGAAATTCAAGCATTACAGAAGAAATAATGATTAATTTCTTAACCAGATACCTAAGGGCCATACTTGCATCCCATTATGGCTTGCAAGGGGAGCCTAGCTGTGTACAAATGAGGGGATGAATATTTTGAGCCAATAAATAACCAGGGGTCCTTGTTGCCTTCTGGGCAAGAATGAGGAATGCTGGACAGGCTGCACAGGTTTGTATGAGGAACTCTGCATATGAGGCATAAAGGGCCGCTCTTATGAAATCTTGGCTATTAACCCACATCTTACTTGTAAGAGCAACTTTCATTTACAGAATACTTCAATTTCAGAAGGAAGCTATCCCTTCTTAGGTGAATTGTGAATTTTTTATGGTGTACTCTACTTCTCTCTGATGACTTTGGTCCTGTGAACTTATTGAGTACCCTCATATTTATTAGGTATTAAGGTTATGTTAGTAATATTGCCAGAATAATTGTATGGCTGGTGCTACTCAAAAGTATTATGTGAGTAAGGTAATTGCTAATATTATATGCAGGCTATGTTGGGATACATCAGAGAACTCTTATTCTGAGAATCCTACCAACATTTAAACATTAAATGCCCCTGACATGTCTTGCTGTTAGAGCTCAGGAAGTCTTTGTTTGCCTCCAGATACCCTTTCCTCTTACATTTTCATCATTTTGGCAATAAATGAGGTATTTGTAAAAAATATTGGTGTTTCCCAGAAAAGATGAATTTAGAGGGATTTGATTTATTTCTCAGCTGAAGCAGAAGAAAAATTCTAAAACCACATTTTCTGAAATTCTGTGTTTAAAATAGTATGATCTATGTATGAGTGGCAGTAATAAGCTTTACCAAATCCACTGAACTCAATCCATCTTCCATAATTCTCCATGTCTGTGATTCATTTTAGATTCCTTAATTTAATTCTCACCATGTCCAGATATATTCTCTTTCCCCTTTTCTCATTCAACATTTTAAAGGTATCTTTTCTCTACCACTCCATGAGGTAATGGCTGTTATAAAGCTTTTTTCAATGAACTAGCAAGGCTCACAAAAACATTTTTAAAAATCTATTATTGCATCCTGTGAGAGATGTTATAAGCAAGCTAAAGGACTTCTTCTGCTTTTAGAAGTCTAAAAGTAAACTTAAGCCCAGCACAGTGTTTTACCCAATATTTAAATAAACTTGATAAATATCCTTCACAACAGTTCTCTGGAATGGAAATATATCCAGGTGTCGATATGGAAATGAGGATGATAATCTCTTTTTTAGCTTTTTTTCCATTAAGTTTTCTGTCCTCTAGCTGTATGTGATCTGAGAGGGCATTATCATTTATTCTCAGGGTCTTGGCCATTGACTATTTTACCTCTTTCTCCAGCTAAGTAATATGCCATAGCTTAAAAATCAGCAACCAAAGAGACAACAAAAGGAAACGTTTTTCCCCATTTCCAGGATACTATTATAATCACCTTAGCCAAATGTGAATTGGGTTCCTTTGAATCAGGAGATCATCTCTGGGACAGGAGAGTGAAATTACCATCAATGACTAGACCTTGCCCTAACCTAGCACAAACATGGATAAACTCCTGGAGCCAGCAGCTCTCCTTCAGTTTATGGCTCTGGAATAAATTCTGCTGCTTCTTCTTTTCTTTTTTTTTTTTCTTCTTTTTTCTTTCTCTCTCTTTTTTTTTTTTTTTTTTTTTTTTTTTTTTTTTTTTTTTCCTTTGGATAAACCCACACTTTCTCATCTCTTTCCACCTCTTTTCCTTTTTAGGCAATTGCATGACACATTGGGCACGCTCTATCCACAAAGGAAAGTTCTCCACTTCTAGGAAGAAGAGGAGACTTGTTTCTTGCTTTCGTCATGGGAATCTTCACGTGACATCAAAAGGAGCGTTCTGTCAGAAAATGTTACTGATGATGTGGCAAAGAAAACTACAAAAAAGAGGAAAAGAGAAGGGAACAAACAGGAAAAAAGAAGGAAAATGGAATAAAGGAGGATAGAGAAGGGAAAATGAAGGGAGAAAAGAAGGCAAAAAGGGGGTGGAAGAAAAGAGAGAGGGTGGAAAGAAAAGTGAAAAATCACTTGCCATTAAGATCCTAAAAAAAAAAATCTTTCTTAAAAGAACTCCAATACCAAATTCTTTATTTCCTTGTAACTCTGCTTACTTGTCAGTGAACTCAGTGAAAAAATTTCTCCATGTCCTTCACTTCAGCTTAAGAGAACACAAACCTGAGACTGAAATAGAATCTCAGGTAGTAATTGGGTATCCTTGGACTCCAATATTGCTATTCAGGGGATATTCCTCAAATTCGATTTCTGTCTCAAGGTACAATAAATGCCATTTATTTGTTGGGCTCAGAGTTCAGTCTGCTCCTGACAATGGCATCTTTTTCCCTGAAGCTTTTTCAGGGGGCTCCATATGGAAACTGAAATGAAGATAAATGTCCTCCAGCAAGACTGGGCTGGAATATTTTGGTTCCAGCACAGACGCCCAGAAGTTGCCTCAAGTCAAAATAGGCTACCATCAAGACTGTATTTGTTCAAATAAGGCTCAAGATCTAAAGCAAATACTGCTCCATGAGAAAAAAAGAGGAAGTCTTTCAATTTTCCTTGTAATTTCATACTGTTGTGTAACTGTAGCTGTTTTGTATATTGTAACAAAGATTATTTTTCTGAAAATAACAGTTAAAAAAATATTTAGAATGCCATTACCATCTGCTTTGACAACTTAGATTGGGACTGTATTTAATGTAAGAATAAAACCATTTTCCTTTAATGATGGCAGCCTCTACATTACATTTACATTGTTTTCACTAAGGTTTCATGTTAAAATATTCTCATTTTTTCAATGACAAAATTTAATATCAAACAATAGCTTTCTCACCCGTCATGTAAAAGGCCAGTTATGTTTTACTTCTGGATTATTGCATATATAATTGAATTAGAATTGTATCCACATATAACTTAATAGGGAATTATGTTAAATAATTAAATAACCATACTTCCATTAAAGCCCCATTTTTAGTAAAATTTTATAGTGAAAATCCTTTTATATATTTACAAATAACACATAAAAGCTCTTCTTCCTCTAATATTTATAGCATCTTTATATGTCCTACTACAATTTCCCTAAAACTATTTTTAAACAAATGTGTGAAATGCAACCAGAACCTGCAATTTAGTTTCAAGTAAATCAGAATATTCAGTGTAAAGATTTAAGGTGCAGCTGTTTCTGCCACTCATTTGGGTAATCACTGTAAATAAATTTATACACCATGAAAAGCTTTATTCATGTTCATATGGTGTGAAAATTGAAAGGAAAACTCTAAATTAATTACCTTTTTAAGCAAAGCAATTTAGATTTATCACACCCAGCAAGGGAATTTGTTCACATATTATAAAGCTGCTGTGAAATAGTGAAATGAAATAGGAGTTAGGAAAAAAGGTTTACGCTCTGTAGAGACTTTAGGATGTGAAAAGCAAATTAGCTGCCCCTGACTTCAATCAGCATGCTCTTATGAGTTTGGGCAAAGCCTCCCTTCCACAGCAGCCTGGTGCCCTGTGGAGGCTCTGGAAAAACGTGGAGCAGCACAAGCATTTGTCTAGAACTGCCTGAGGCTTCTCCATCCCCAGCAGCAACTTGGAGAATGAACTTCAGCTTCTGAGGCACCACATTATTATTTTTCCTTCACACCCTACAAATAAATGTCAGTCTAAAGACATTAGATAGTGATAAGTCTGCCTGAATACAATAAAAAGAACTTTCTTCTGCTAGGAAGTATCATTTTCTTCCACATGAAATAAGTCATCAGTGGGTACGTAGAAAGCATTGCTTCTTTGATTTCTGCGAATCATCCATTATTTCTCATTATGGCACTCAAGTTCCTCACTGTATATGCTTCATTATATCCCAATATACTACCAGTTATTTATTCAGGTGGTGTTTGTCAACATGTATCCACCTTAATTTACTTGGAAAAGGAAACATCAGTCGGTGAAATAATTTGCAACCTGAAATTGATTGGTGAAATTCTTGCAACCCAAGAAAATAAAATACACTTAATGTCTTTTGCCATAGGAAAACTATGTCATAAACAGTCACCAAAATGTGGATAGTGAAAAAATTATTTTTCCCTTTCTTTCAAACACAGCCATGTTTGCTTCATAGAGAATATAAAATTACCAGAGGATATCATTCAGGGAAGGAAAATATTTTAAGACTTAATTCTTCAGCACTGTTGTTCCAGCATGCTGACAAAATCAATGCTAACAAAAATAATCTCCTTTTAATCTGTTATTCTTTTGTTCCATTGAAGTAACTCAAGATCAATATGTATTGATTTGCTCCCTAATTATATTAATTTTACTTTAGAAATTAGGGAGGCCATAATGAGAATGTGAAGTTACTTGAAGACAGTACATTATAGGTAGTCTAATTTAGCAGGAGTCTGTGCATGAGATTAATTCATTAAAAGGAGCCAATTACCATACAAACAGGGGAGATAAATAAGATTTTCTCCTTTAATTTGCATTTTATATGTTCCTTTGTAATTTTTAAAAACTTAAATGAATTTACAAACTAACTATACTTTTAATGTATATCCATTTTATTCCTGGGGAATATAATTGCATTTAATTTTAACCTTTAGCTTTGTCTTTTAGACAGAGCATTTTAGAAAACGAGATCGTGGCATCTAGGTATAAGACATTTTATGTGACATTTTTATTAAGAAAAATAATGAAATGTTAATGCTTTTAACAGTCCAACTTTTCTTTCCACTAAAGTTTTCTCCACTTATAGATGGTAAGATGTTCAGTTGATTGATAATCATACAGAAGATGAAGGTAATTTGGCCTGTCTTGGCTGAGGATTTGGCTCATTAATGTGTCTCTGCCATGAATGACTATCTATAAATGTTATAGAAATCATTATGTCAGTTGGATAGCCACATATTTCATCAATGCAAATTATTGCTTGATAATATGGTTTCTTTGAAGAACTTTATTTGTTCTTTGATGAGGTGAAAATGGAATTGCTTATTTTTAGAATGACTCTCTCCTTGCCGATTTTGCATTATATACCAACATAACCCAGAGAACTGACATACTTGGTTCTTTGTTGCCTTACAGCTGAAGGACTGGGAGTATCTCCAGTGAAATATCACAAAAGTAATCACACTTGTGTAATTTAGTGTCTGTAAAGACAGAATCAGACCCAAGGGATCTTTAAAAGAAACTTACTCTGACATTAAGAGATTTGTAATTCTCTTAAAAACTTAAAAAAGGTCCTTTAGCTAACTGCTAAAGGACTGCTTTTTTCCAAAGAAGATAAGTGGTGTCATTCATTTTTTGGGAGTTAGAAAGCTGACAAAAAGAAAGGAAGAGAAGAGAAGAGAAGAGAAGAGAAGAGAAGAGAAGAGAAGAGAAGAGAAGAGAAGAGAAGAGAAGAGAAGAGAAGAGAAGAGAAGAGAAGAGGAGAAAAAATAAAGTAACAATAATTAACAATAATAAAAACAATAATTAACAATAAAAAATAAAGAAACAATAATTGAAAATGTGTACATCTTGAAATCCATCAATTATTGTTTGTGTAATACTGTGTGTTGATACTGGTTGTTGCCATAGACCATACACTCATGCAAAGATTCCATCCAGTTGGTTTTCTTCCTTATCTCCCTTTCCAACTCCATTGTGTTAAACCTGTAAGAAAATTATGTTTGAGGGCCTCTCTACTCAGGAGCATTTGAGGAATTACTTGCCTCTACATGATGGGAACCTTGGGTTAAATCCATGGAAATCCATGGAAAATACAAGCCTTAGACAAGTGGCAGCAGTCTCTTAAGTGGGAAACTGAAGCTCATATTTGGTTTCAAACATGTATATTCTTGAAAAGATGACATTGAAATGGACACTCAGTGAAACCTCTGACTCTATGCTGCTAAAAGTCAATGCAAAATATTTTTTCTAAAAGAAAAGACATTTGATTTTCAAATTTTCCAACTCCTTACCTCAAGTTGAGGTATCCTTTGGTATTGGTCCCACTCAAGGTCATTCTTAATAAGGTAGATACTGGCTGCCATGAATATTTTTAATTGATACCAGTGGACCACAGGGAAGACCTGGATGAAATTTACTGTCTTCCTTGGGTATCCACAACACAGAAATTGGTGCTAAAACATAACAGAAACATCTGAAGAGATTAGGCTACCAAATTGCTGCAATTTCTCTGTATGCTGCAAGCTCCAGGAAGCAACAAAGAGGAATTTAAAAGCAGTTTTACCAACATCTGGTGCCTTCTTAAATCCAAGCTGCCTTTCTCTGCCATCAGTAATTAGATGCTTCATGGAAAAACATGACCAATATGAAGAATTGTCATTCATATTGCAAGCAGATTGCCAGATAGATAACACATCATGATAATAATGATGATGATAATGACATATAAATGTTATACATTCTGCAATACTATTACATTCCTGCACTGAATGCTGCATGCAGAGCATAAAGGAACCTCCTTATAGAAATGTTCAGCTAAAAACTAGGCTGAGATTTTCAAAAGTAATCACCATCTATTTGTCACAGGCTTTTCTACTGTTGCCCATGAGTGTAACAACTGAACACACGCTCCAGCAGTGGAATGATTCCACTGTATCTGGGTGTAATTTGAGAACAATGAAAAATGTCATCCTATTAAGCTTTTCTTCCTTTTTTGCTCCTGACAGTCTCAATAAGAGACTGGGGGTATATCTTTGCTTGACAGGCCTCAGTTGCAATGTCATAATTATTGTTAAATAAGATACAGGATAAAATAGCTTGTGAAACCCCTTGGATTAGGACCTCAGCAGCATGTGAGTTAGATAATGTAGTTTCAACATTATTCCTTGTTCCATGTCAGGACTCATCCTTATCACAACCATTTTGTACCAAATTTTCTGTTCCTATGTGCTTACTCCAGGGTAGTCACAATGCAGGTGACAGCAGCAGTGCATTTCATCCTACTTTAGCCTATTCATCCAAATTTCCAATCCAGTCAGATCATAGATGTTTTTCAAACATGCACTGACCTGGTCTCTTCTTCCTAGTGCTGCTCCTATAAACCAAAAAAGACTTGATAAGACATCCATCCATTCAGAAGGAAGGAATTAGACCTTGCTCAGGGCTTTCAGATTAACTTCCAGAGTAGCTTCTCCTAAAAGTGAATGCAGTTCCCGTAATGTAGCTGTGACTTGCTCACAGTCAAAGATAACTTGAAATTTACAATAACGTTGCAGTTTCTTACAAACTACTGAGGAAAGCGGTATAGAAAGCCTATTATTCTAATTTTATATCTTCTGTCTTTACTTTTTACCTTCTGAACCATAAACTAATTCTGGCTACAAGGGGCCCATAAGATGTCATCCAGTCCAAACTTCTACAGAAGTGCACCTTGCTAAGTTTTCTGTAATTTTCATATCAAACAATGGAAAAAAAGTGTGTCAGTCTGGATGGCAGTTCTGAGCAGCCATACTTTGGATCTGTTCTTCTTTCAGCCATCTACATAATTTGAAACCTTTATTAAAAAAGAAAATGCAAGAAACTCATTACAATGCCCTTCATGCCTTTTTTTTTGCCAGACAAAACCAAATTAATTTCAAATAACTCAAAATGTATAGGGGTTTTTTCATCATATCTAATTTAAGGTATTTAATTAGTCAGTTGGCTAATCAAAATTAGCTGCCATTATTCACTAGTCATATGACACAACCTATGTTCTTAGCCGTGTCTCAAAATATATTTGACTTATATGTAGCTATAATGAGTTAGACATGAGTTAGACACTGGCTTATTATCAACTTTGGAAATTTAGAATAGCTAGAGTTTTACTACACAAATCATAAATTTTTGCCTGGGAAGAAACCAGCAACAGAAAGTTCAGTCCACAAAGGTTTTCAAGGCATTTATTTACAAGACAATGTGAAAGTTAACAATTACATGTTTGGCCAATATTGCTTCTCCTCAAAAACCATACTGAAACAGGAATGTTTGAAAGAGCCACCTAGAACTGAGTGTGAACAAGCCAAGTAAACCATGGCACAATCCATTATTTTATGGCAATTTGAGCACTCATGTGACCAGCCTTAACTTCTTTCCTTTTCCAGCAGAACTAGCTCTGGCTTAAAGATACATTTTAAAAAAACCACCTTTTCCTTGAGATAAGAATTTAAGAGTTCTGCATCTTCCCCAATAGTCAAGGGTTTTTTTTACAACAGAACACTGCAGCTCTGGAACTCTGGTGGGCCACGGATGGCTTGCCCTCTGAATGAGACATTTTCAGTATTTAATGCAGCTGGTTTTTTTGCTGATTTCGTCACTGAAGCTCAATATATGCCAATGAATCAGAGAGGTCTTTTTTGCAGTATGAAGCACAAAACTGTCTGGGGTTTGAATTTCTAGCTGGCAGTGTAACATATATGCACTGGATTGTGAGGTTCAGCTCTCAGACTGAGGTTCAGCTCTCAGACTGAGGTTCAGCTCTCAGACTTTTAAGATTGCTATTGAGGGGTACCTCTTAGTGAGGTGGAAACCTAGCTATCTATGGAACCAGGTTTTTAAGCTATCAGCTAAATTAATGTATGAAACTCAACAGCTACCTCTCAAAAATAGCTTTGTCTGGCCACTTGTCTACTTGGGTGCCAGACTGGAAACCTCTTCGTGTCTTAAGCAAGGGCCTGATTCTCTGCAGTCTGCTAATTTGTTTAATCTCTACCCAAAAGGAGCAAAAGCAATTTCAGCAAACAAAGGGAAAAAAAATATCAGGCTTTCATAGGCTGACAAGAGTTAGAAAGGCTGCTTTTAAGCTTTAACATGTAGATACTCTGCACAGTTCTTGGATGAAGATCTGTTGCTGGAAATCCTGCTCTTTTAACTCCTGACTCATAGCCCATTCTCTTTATTCAGAACCATCAGGGCACTTTTGGGTCTTGGTATAGAAGGAGTGTTTCCGTTTTTGTGAGTTCATAACTTGCAAAATTATAGTTCTGAATCCCTCTTCCTCCATGTACTGCCCTGAGTGAGATAAGTCTGATGTATTTTGAATGATCATTCTCTTCCTTTGTGTTCAGACTGCTGTAACCAGAAGATCCCTGACTGCGGAACTTGTACAACTGAAACCTAAAACAAAATGCAATTTAACTCCCACTTGTTCAGCTCCTGGGGCAACATCATATAAAAGTGCCTAAGATAAAATACACAGGTGCTTCAGGAAAAAGGAACATAAATGCAGTCTGACATCTCTAGCTCTAGCAAATAGGCTACAGAGGCATGAGGCTTGTTTGTTTCCTCCTCTTCTGGCCTTAAGATCCTTGCACTCTTGGCTCTGCTGATGTTCATCTTGAACATCTAATAAAGTAATAGTGAAGCATCTGCCAGTGCAGACTGCCCTTTTACCTTGGTAGAAGGGGAAGCATTCTCATGTGAGATGTGACTTTAAAGCCATTTGGACTGAGGCTGGAGTGGTTAACACAGGTGGAGCTGTCTCTCCAGCTGCATGGATCCTTCATGGAAGCTGCCATGCAAACTACATTTTCCACTGCGTTCCAAATAAAACAGCAATCAAGTTATACACAGGTCTGAAATGCTTGTGCTTCTGTCCAGGGTGTACCCTGAGCTGCTGCCAAACCTTCCTGGTTTTGTGTGTAGAGTCTCCATCCCCAGGCAGTCACAGGGGGGCTTTCTAAATCTGTGCCTCATGTGCATGGAATGTGCTTGTGTGATTATGGATAGCAGGGTCTGGGTAAGAGCAAGTAAATGAAAGTGGAGAGTTTTTAAAGGATGTATGGCTTCCTCCATCACTGGACTTTGTGAGTGATCATTTGTTTGGACAATCCCATCACGAAGAACGAAACCAGAGTAGTCTAAATCACTGCTGGGGGTTGTTTGAAATAACCAGAATAACCTGCTTGACTTTGCTGTGACACATGCTGGAAGAGTTCCTCAGGCTGCTACAGCTGACAGGCAATTAGGAAATTGTTCCTTGCCATTTCACAAGCTGTCAGTTAATGACTCCCAGCTGAAGCACAGACACTGCTGAGGGGAGTGCTAACCCCATCTTGCCAAAGACCACTAAAGGAGCAGAGCTTTAGACAAGGACTCACTTGGAGAGTTGCAGGAAAGCAGGAATGTCACTGTTAAAAACAGTGGCTCCTGGCCCTGACACCTCAGACAGATTGGGCTTGTGTCCATCACCTGCAGCAGCTTGCAGGGGGACAGGTTGGGGGAGGAGCAGGGATGCAGTTGGTTCAGCTGGAAGCCATTAGTGTACAGCTGAGAGGCAACAAGGAGCAGCTTCCTAAACTGCTTCCCAGCAATACCTCTAGGAGCATTTCCTTTTCAAGGCAGAGTCAGGATGACAACATAAGACTAAAACTGAAGTTGAACTTGCCTTGTGCCAGAATCAAACAAGCAGGTTGGAAGTGCTCATGTGTTTGGGAATAAGTGAGAAGGGGTTTGTGGACCTGTTTTCTATCATCTCTCAGCTGTTTGATCCTGGCTCCCAACTAAGACCTCATAACTGACTGTGAGGATGCATGCATTCCCTTTGAAAGCAAAAATCAAACAGGTGAAGACTAAATTGAATGACTTTCAGTGATTTAAACTTGCATCTTTAACTTTGCTCTGAAACAGAGCAGAATAGATTTTTCAGAAACCAATAATGTAAACTTAAGAAGTAACAAATACCAACCTGTTATACGTTACTCTCAAAAATGGCACAGAAGTTCCCTCCAGCTGCACTCTAAAGGAAAAATACTGAAGTGCAGTTTCAAAATGTGAGCACTTGTATTTTTTTCTCCAGATTCTCCTCTGTGCTCCATCCCTGAATAATTTTTTTTTGTGTGTGTGGCAAAGATGGTGAACTAATAGAGTAAGCTCAGTGATTTACTGATGTGGTCAGTTAGACAGAACAGACTGCCAGATGCCTTTTCTTCAAGACTATTTCTAGGGATTCTCAGTGTAGGTGGTTTTGTTTCTGAGCACATTCCCTGTTGTAGTACTCATCCTTCAGCTCTACCTTTTCTAATTTTTCTAATTCATAATAAGAGAAGGCACTTAACTACAGCCTTGTGTAACCCACCCCTAATAGCAAAAGCTGTTATAATTGCAACTGATGGCTTTTGAAAGCTGGGCAGAAATCACTCACTGGCTTTTCAGAACATTTAATTTTTCTGAATGATATCTGACATGCTTGGTACTGCTGTTTAATTTTATCTTTTAAGTACACTGTAAATCAGACACTGTGAGTTTTAGTCTTGCAAAATATCTGTGCATTTGAATGAGAAGTTTTAGGCTCCATATTGATTGGTCTTGACAGTTACATATTTATGACAATTTTAATATATCATGCTCTCTTCCATTTTCAACCATATTAGAAAACTATTTCTCCTATTAGAATGTATGTATATAGTACTTTGTTCAAACATTCCCAAGCCATAAGACCAAAAAGTTCATATTTATTTTACTAAAGATTTTAGTACAGTTCATCTGTCACAGAGCATTTGAATTATAGGCCAAGTATACTTTCAAGCAAACTGTAATGTAACAAATTTTTATTTCTTTCTTTTGTGGTAGAAGCTGCATGCATAGAACACTGCACACATATATAAAGAGTGCATATTAGTGTTTAATTAATTGTCTAAACCAGTCAACAGAAGGATTTTCAGGTCTGTTTCTGATTTTTGTAATGACAGTACAACAGTATGAGTACAAGATTTTATCTACTCACTAGCAAATTTAAGGCTTGTTGGGTTAATCTTAACACTGAATGAATATGAATCCTAACACACTAAACTTTCTTCAAGCTTAATTATTTTCTCCAAAAATTTCTTTTTTCTGAAGTGCTATATAAATTCCCAAAAAGATTTATACAGTAAAACTTATTCCAAACTGGTTTGATCTGACATATCAGCTTCAAGACATAAGTTTTATTATAAGCAAGTAAAGTTTCCCTACTCTTGTTATGAAAAAGGACAATTCAGCTATAGTTTTTTGCTCTACTGTGATTTCTTAGGAGCTAAGTGCACTATTCTATTTATCTACACTTCCCATATGAACCTAAATTTTTTTTAAAATGCATTATACCAAGTTCAATAGCTTTTCAGCTTACTTAGCATTTTACACTTTAGCATTTTACACTCAGTCAATGTTTCTGTCAGTACTTCTCGAGACAGATGTTCTGTTAGAGCAAACTACTCTTCTTTGTATATTGAAAGGTTGGTTCTACAGAATTCCTCCTTCAACCAGACTCACATATCCTATTAAAAAGTTTGGTTAAAATTAGGAAGGTAGTTATACTTAGAGGCTGCTATAAGCAGTATAAACATTAATTAAAAGTACCATTCATTCTTGGTGTCTTGATTATAGTCTCATACATAAAATTATGTTACAGTCTTATAAGTATTAATTTAATTTTGCCAAATACTACCTCTGTGGAAATACACTGAATTTCAGTGTGAATGAATTGATATTTGTTGGGCATTTTTCCACACTCAAATGAAGAAGTACTCTTAAGAAATCCAAACTTCGGAATTTAAGGCATGGCTTAAAAACAGTTTTAATCAAAAGGAACATTTGAGAGTATCAAATAATTTTTAGCTGTTTTGGAATGAAATCTTCTTGGCTTCTTGGCTTTGAGTCTCAAAATTGTCACTATAAATAATGATAAAGGAAGAGGCAGTTTTCCTACATATGCAGAAGAGATAGCTCCTGAATATGGGCTCAGGAAAAAGACTGAAGACCAATCTCTCCTTCCTTTTTTAAGATTGTGAATCTCAGCGCAGGACATTCAGGCTGAAAAGCTTTATCACAGTAAATCCATAGTATTTAAATTCTTCTCTTTTTTTTTAATATTTAAAGAAAATTTTAATATTAAAAAACCTTGCTTCAAAATTCTCTCTACAAACGTTTGTACAAATATGTCAGTCTTCAAAGATAAGCAATAAAAAATGAGTTCAGAGCTTTTCTTTCTCATTCACATGCAATGACAAATTCAGAAGAAGGACTAAACTTCTTTGTCTGTATCTGGAGTGTTTCTAGGTCATAAGAAATCAGCTCATAACCTCTGGCTTCCATTTTGTGAAAACAAATAACAGGGTTGGAAATAACCTCAGAGAGATATGAATCTTCCAAGGTAGAATATCAATAGCAGTACTCAATCGATATTTCAATTATCACCAGAATTTTCTCAGTATTTCTAAGCCATTTTTCAATCAAGTATTGTGAAAATAAATAAAGTAGCTCAGGGATTATGGAATATTGTGGGAGGTAGGTGGAAATGAACACTCCAGTCCTCCTGCAACTTTGCTGTGTGAAATCACACACCAGTTAAATCAGTGCCCAAAACAAAGCACAGCCTGACCAGAGCCATCTCTGGCTCTGGGTTGTAGCTCAGTGATACCAAACAAGGCACCAGCCAGCACCTCTGGATGGCCTGGGCTTTCTTTGGTGAGCCAGAACAGCACTGAGACATACAGAAACCAGGCTGGAAAGTGGAGGCTAAATGCTGAAAGAAAGGGTTGGGTTTTTTAATTTCCCCACCACCTTCATTGACATGAGGGAAAGGGGGAGCACTGGACCAAGCAAGGAGCTCTCAGCCAGGTGCCCTCAGGACAGAAGAGAGCAAGCTGAAATAATGCTTAGCTGTTTTCAGCAGTTACTTTCTGTCCTCTTTAGTGCTTCATGAGATGACTGCTTGAACACAACTGCAGAAGGCCACCAGAAGCCCAGGCTCAGGGTCATCTTGATTATCCAGGAAGATATCAATCAGGCACTGGCACATGCAGGGACCATATTTATTGCAGGCAAAGCTTTAGTAATTCTGAAGAGGGACATAAGAAACCTGTGCGATGTCAGGACTAGATCTTAGTGTCATTCTTACTTGCTGCATCAAGGGCAGAAATTTTACATTGATGCAACAGTAGGGCAACATGATTCTGTCTGAGGAAATGGCAAAAAAAGATCACCAGTTAAACATTTTCCAAATTTCCCCAAATGTTAATTAAAACAAGGAGATGAAGGTCTTATCTTGAAAACTATACACAACAAAGATATAAACTGAAAAGTATGGAAAAACCACAACCCTGTATGATATAGCATTGTTAAACTCCACAGAAGGAAAGGGCTTGTCCTTTTGAGTATTGTCTAAGGACTAGGCAGCAATGGGGTCAGGGAAGATGTATTTTATTTGGTAGTACTGATAAATGAAACCAAATGCAGCTTCTTACCACACTCACTGGGATGAGTCATTCTGAAACACAATATCTTAACAACTTCAAGTCAAACCTTAAGCAATCCAACAATGCTATAAAACAATGGCCTGTTTATATCCCCATTCAGTCATTCTGTTCTGACTTACTCATGGGTAGCATGGTACACGAAATTTGGATGGAGTCCTATGAAAACATTATATTTTTACTAAAATAGTAAAATAATAGGAAATAGAAAAATGCATACATTAATAAGGTCATCCCTGGGAATACTGTGATTCTCTCAAGTGGTTCTATGCTAGCACCTATTAGCTGTGAGGACTAAAATACTGTTACTGGAGTCAAGTGCTTGTGTTTGAATATACTGAAGGGAGAATATAATTGTGCACTAAAGTCATGCACAATAACCAGCATGTTACATAATCCCCCTCTTCTCCACTTTTATTCTTTAAAAAAATAATTTAAAAGTATAATAGGACAATGTGGAAATGTTTTTCCCGTAATAAATTTGGTATAACATGATTCTCTCAAATGAAAACAAGATGATTTCACAAAAAGTAGAGAGGCCATTTGTTGCTCATAGATTTTTGCAAATTAATCTCTTCCGCATCCTCTACAGTTTTGACTTTTTCCATTGTCTGAACACTACTGATCACATCAGATGGATTATTCCTTCAAGAATAAAGCTGACATTTTGCCAAAATTTTGTTCATATTCTTATGAAGGTGACAAGATTTGGTTTGTGTTTATTCATACAGAGTCTACGCATCAAGTTCCAATCCATTAGTGATACTGGTTCTTCAAGGAATAACAACTTTTCCTGAGATTATATACCTTCCTTTCTGGAAGGATTGTATACCTTCTAACTTCTTATAGTTTGTAACAAATTGTTAGGCAAACAAAAACACAACAGCAAAATAATCTGTCTCATTGGATAAAGGATTTACATCTTCATAATGTAACCACCATATAGCTCTTTAAAAGTACAAACCAATACATTTTTGTCAGTCTTTCACTTGGCAATTTTAAAACAATGTAGAGAATGATAAATCTACAGTTTTCAAGGATTTTGTTGATTTTACCTGATATTTTCCTATAGTGCAACCACTGTTTATTAATAAAGCAGACTAATGATATGGTTTAGGAAATAGTAGTAGCGTTTGGTGTCAAAATCTCGATAACAAAAGGAGCAATGTTGGGTTTCCTCTAAGCACTGTTAAATTAGGTACAAGTTACAGCGAAGCAGCACGTATTCTTCCTGGTTTGGTCAATTATTAAAGACTTAATTTAAAATGTGGAACCTGTAGATGGCAGAAATTATTTGCAAAAGTTATTTTCATTACCAGACAGCAAGGGATTGCAGCTGCTGATGTTGTATCTGACCTTCTCTATGGACATTCCTGGATGCTTACTTGTACTTATAGTGAAGAATCAGTGACTTATCTTTTGCTTTTAGTCTAAGATAATGCATTTGTAACAGGTAAAGACAATAGATTTAGGCAGAGATTGTACAATATAATGGAATTATTTTAGTTTAGAGGAAAATTGTAAACAAAGATACCCTTGCTGAAAAAGAGGACATAATATGCTGCATTTCATTTTAGTTAAAGAAAGAAGAGATCTCTGAAATCTCCCTCTGTGCTTACTCTACCACCTTCTTAGTCTATTTAATCTATTTCTTTTTATGGCACAGCAAAGAGCATATTTTTTATCCAAAGGAAAAATTAATTTCTGCCAATTCTGGGTTATATGCATTTACTGTAGTCCATTATCAAATTCACACCCCATAACACTGCAAACAATCAATCACCAAATATCACCAACTCTTCAACTAGTAGAATCTTAGATACATGTGATGGATATCTTCTCATCAAGGCACTCGTCTCAATAATAGTAATAATACATGACATGACAGGGAAAGCAGTGGGAAGGAAAAGACAGATGCTGATGAGGAGCTTTTGCCACACACTCTGTCATGTTATAATTCTAACTATTTGGTACAAAACAGACAACAGGGATGATTGCTATTGTTTTACTGATTAGCCATTCTCTCCCTTTTTCCCAGAGGGCATCCTGCCCAGCTCTACTTAGTAAATATTGACACCTGTAAACCAAGCTGGCTGATGCCTTTGGCTCTTCAGCTCTCTTCCCATCTGTTGCCTGGGAATTTTAAGTGAAGTATTTTGGGACACTTGCTCTCTTTGCATTGAAAACTGTAAAAAAAAAAAAAAATCACTACCCAAAAGCTAATCCTGGAGCCACATGGCTCTAGAGCAGCCTGTAGGAACTGAAGGGAAAACATAGCATATGTAAAATGCATATCCCACTGGCCTCTTCTGACTACTCTTCTTTAGTTAACAGCATGCCAGGGTAATCTGCTTAGTTACCAAGTGGAGCTTTCTTCCCTTTTCCCCATGAGATCACCCTGACCACGATCAAAGTCCAAACACATTCTCGGCTAACTCTATTGTTCCCAAGAGTGGGATTAATGACTAATTATGTCAGGTCACTCATCCAGATGGCCTCTCAGATGTTCCTTTGTCATTGCCTGACCTTCCATATGCCCCTTTGACCTTGAGGTTTATTTCCATGGCAACATGAAGCCTCAGTTTCCTTGCTGAGATTGCCAAGAAGTGGCCAAAAGAGGGAATATGGGATAATCTACCCACACTTTGTATTCTGCTTCCATCTCATGCCTTGTTAAATCCAATGAATAGATAAAAAATGCTATCTGATCCCAGCTGAGTGATGACCATGGTCATGATTCTATGTTACATGCTATGTTTTTTAAATTAGCAGACAGCTTTGTACATGGAAACGTGCATTTAATTTGAAGAACATCAATCGCCATAATGTGATCTTTTTATCTCATTAATGTTAAGCAAGGGTAATAGAATGGAATTACAAAATATCACTGTGAAAGGAATACAATTCAGAGAATTATAGATATCCCCCATTAAAGCCCTAGAGATGTTTAGATAAGTCTACTTGTTCAGTTTCATAAATTAAAGATTCTTTTACCTTTCCTGAGATTTAAATTTAGCCTTGGGTGTTGATCTTATTCTAAAGAAGGATTTTAATGTGGTTAATGCAGTGAAGAAATTTTCTAAAACAACCAAATAAGTAAGTAAAAATACAAAAGGCTAGTGACTGATGAACTCATATAAAAAGGCTGAATGGTAGTTCTATGACTAGAACTGTACTTTCTTCTAGCATTTAAAAATTAATATTCAACAAGATATGAATTTACTACTCTGTGATGTCAAATGGAGCAAAACTGGTTAACCCTCTTACTAGTTGTCCATAAAAGGAAATTATATTCTGCTCCTTTATTTTAATCTACTTAAATATTATTCATTAATTGGTTAAAAACAATGTTGCATGTGGAAGGGTGAATATCAGGTTTACTACTCACTGTTCTAAAGCAGCATCTCAGCGGAACACTGTCTTTACTTATGCCACATCCCTAATTGTTGTCACTGATTATGTTTTGGTTTTGCTGTTTTTTTCCTAAAGTACCACTTATGTGAAATAAATGGGACATGGAATATAGCAGTCAATCTGCAGGGTCATATGAACCCCATTTCTTCCTATTTTTAAGGAGTATCAATGCATACTGTTTCATAAATTGCTTTGCAAATGCACTCCAAAGATATTGATTGATCTTAGTACAAATTATTTTAAGACTCAGAAACATCTACAAAGCTAAACATAATACAGTGCCCTCAAACTGCTTATTTGCTGTTCATTTTTAGTCTTCATTACTGAAAGTATGTAATGGAAAGTTATCTCTATGTATGTATGTCTGCATGAAATTCTATAAAAACTAGACTGAAATAATAGTATGGCTTTTAAAGAAGAATGCAGACAGGTTCAGAAACAAAGGTGGCACTTTAATGCTTCCAGCTCTGGCCTCTATATATGTGTGTGTTATCAGCCAGCCTTCATCCAGGTTATAATTTCAGTTTTATAGTGGTATAACTCCATTGTAGGGTCATGATGTTTAACTGAAAAAGATCATTTACATAAAACTGTGGACATTATTCTTCTCGCATGCCCTCATATTCTGTAAGGAGAAGCATGGAACAGTATTCTATCACTAAATTTTTCATTGTTCCATTTAAGAAATCTCATATTTTCTCCCCTGCACATGACCAGCCCCTGATGAAGGGAAATAAAGGACCTCTGAGCTACAACACTCTTGCATAATTTCCCCTGAATTGCAGGGCTGGACAAAACCAAGGACCTGAACAGAGGCTGATACATCATCACAGCTTCAAAGACTTTACCATAATATTTCTGTAGAGAGGATAAAGTTAACATTTTATTCAATACCTGCAGTTTGGTCTTTACAAATTTTAAATTCTCCACTTTCCAATCTTTGCACTCTAACTGCTTTTACCTGGGATTATAAATGTTTCTAAGGAGAAATATGGAAATATTTCCATGGAGGAAATTCCATTATATGCTACAATTCTCCAAGTATCAGCAGCATTTCCTGTTCAAGGAAAAAACAACCTTACTGAAGCACAGATGTATAGTTCATTCAGTAGGCAAGAAGCCCATTCTCAAAATTCATAATACTGTGAATAATCTTGTGCCCTGGGGTAATGTACAACAAATACAGATTAGAAATGAAAAATTACTTCATTGTTGTATTCACAAATACACAGACCCTCTACAATCACTACAGCTTGTTCACTGACATGCTTATGCATAAATAAGGGAGGTAGCACAATGGCAGTACATTGTACAATACAAAGAACGAGTTAAAGTTTTCAGAAAATAAAATAACATTTTAAAATACTACAAACAGTACCAAATTGATGCACATATTTGCATACATTTAAAGGCATTGTAAAAACAAATAAATAAATACTGACATACATTGTAAAAAGAGTAACATGGAACAATGGGAATATTTTGGAGGTACTTCATAGTCCTGACTACATGTCTCAGAAGCCAAGTTTGAATTGAGAAAGAAGAAAACCCCTATATTTTCCAAAATGGCCTCTAATCATGGGTATGAAAGCTCTTTTGACATCGAAATGAGTTTGAATGTGTGCACATTCTATTGATTTTTCAGGAAGTGACAGGGTGCTGAAAGACCCATAAAAATGATTAGTGTGTAAAACTTTTGTTCATACAAATGCAGGCTCCATCAAGGACCACTGGAAAGTTTGCAGGATGACTAACAGGCTCAGAACAAATTACTTAATCAATTCATCTACTGGCAATAATGAGAATAGTTTGATGATTTACCGTAAGCATTAAGCCAATATATAATGGCATCCAATCTTTTAAAACGAAGAAGTTAACATGAACAAAACGTCTGAAATATAGCAACTAGTTGTTTAGTATTCAGAATATCAAATTCTTTAGAAGTAACTCTCACGTAGAATTGCCTTAGCAAAGAAATTCAGGAATGATACATAGAGAAATCCATATAGTAGATGGGAGAAACAATTCCATCTTTATAACATAATTAGTTATTTACAAAGTAATGGTAGTGGCCAATCATTAATACTTTAAAAGTGTCTGTTTCATCAAAGTTTAATGGTGAGTGTTTTATCACGCTCCAAGAAGTAATTACATAGAATTCAGTACGTCTTTTTCAGGTCTGGCAGGATTATCATGTGTTTTAGGATAGATGTAGGTGTTGTTCATTGCTTTTCCATTTAGCGGAGGTAAGTCTGAACAAATTGCACAGATCTTCAATGTCTGTTTTCCTGCATAAGAAATAGAGCTGATAATGATAATTACTGATGTTATATAGATATGCAGTGAGATTACATTAAGGAGTTATTATAAAGTACAGTAAAAAATAAAGTTTTATTGCAATTATAGAGTTATAATTTTCCTATGACATTGTAATCTTCCCATGAAGTAAGGACAGTTTGGGGTATGCAAGGACTGTAGGACTTTGCTTTCCATTATTACCTAACTACATCTTTTACAATCTAACTAGGTTTTGTAGGATACTCTGTGCCATGTAGAAAGAAAGAAAGGAAGGAAGAAATAGAGGTGTGAATGAAAGGCATATGCAGTTGCACATCTAGGTTCATCAAGAAAACCTTGATGTAATGCTGACCAAAATGGAGGGTACTCATAACACCAGCAAAATAATTTCTGAATGTTAAGTAGGAAAACACTTTCTACAAATTTGCAAAGCTATCAAACTTTTGCCTTAACAAAATACAATGCCAACAGAAAAAAACAGAGGGAAGTTGTTTTATCGCAAAAATCTGTATGTGATTTTGAACATTAACTGTGCATCAGAATGACCAAGGCATGCTTATTCCAGACTGCCAATGCATTAAGGCATATTTTCCAGGTGTTTGATCAAAGGGATACAGGAGTTTAAGTGAGCTGTTTTGAAGTGTATAGAGTTGGTAAATCTCTGCAACGTTTTTTCTGCAGTTAACAACATTGGAAAGCTGTTTGGTATGTTGATATTTGCACAAGGATATTCTGTACACTTTGATGTTTACTAATTCCATTAAATTTCTCTTTAATGAAGTACTAATAAGAGTAAGAAATACCACTGACTCTCAGAAATACCCATGCTACAGTACTTGTATTTTTGCAGATGTACACCCCTTAAACTATGTATATAGAATCATAGAATCATTTAGATCAGAAAAGACAACATCAGTAAGTCTGTTAATCCAGAACTGCCATGTCCACAGTAAACCATGTCTATAAGTGCCCCACCTTCACATCTTTTGAAAATTTCCAGGAATGGTGCTTCCTGCACTTCCCTGGGCAGTCTGTTCCAATGCCTGCACACACTTTCAGTGAAGAAATGCTTTCTGATGTTTAATCTAAAGCTCCCCTGGTACAACTCAAGGCCATTTCCTCTCATCCTATTGCTTGCTACTTGGAAGAAGTGACCAACCACCACTGCACTACAAACTCTTTTAGTGTATTTGAGGAGTGGCAGGTTCCCTGGACTCTCCTTTTCTGGGCTAAACCCTAAACTGCTCCTCATACAACTTGTGTTCCCTCATAAGGCCCTTCACTAGCACTGTTGCCCTTCTCTGGGCAAACTCCAGTGCCTCAGCTAAAGTGGGGGGCCTAAAACTGAAGGGAGGATTTAAGGTGCAGCCTTATGCAGCCAAGGATGGAGTGACAATCACTTCCTTGATCCTGTTGGACATGATATTTCTTTTAAAAGTAGGATGCCTTTGGCATTCTTGGCCACCTGGGCACACTGGTGGCTCATGCTCAGCTGGCTGTCAACCAACACACCAGGCACTTTTATTCCAAAACCAGAATACCAACAGCTATGTTGCCCCAGCCCTGTAGTGCTGCATGAGGATGTTGGTACCCAAGGACAGGACCTGGCATTTTGACTATTTGAGCCTCAAACCATTGACACTGGCCGCCCATTGATCCAGCCTGTCCAGATCCCTCTGCAATGCCTTCCTTCCCTCCAGCTGATCAAGACTCCCACCCAACTTGGTCTCATCTCTACATTGACTGAGGGAGCCCTTGACCTACTCATCACAATCATTCATAAAGATATTAAATAGAAGCAGCCCCAGTACCAAGCCCACTTGTGACCAGCTGCCAACTGGATGTAACTCCATTTCTCTGGGATCATCCATCCAGCCAGTTTTTCACCCAGCGAGCAGTGCACTCATCCAAACAGCCAGTTTCTCTGCAAGATTGCTGTAGGAAACAATGTTGAAGCTTTTGCTAAAGTCCAGGTAGGCAATACCCAAAGCATTCCCTCATCCACTAATCAGGTCACCTTGCAATGGAAGGAGAGCTGGTCAGTCAAGCAGAAGCTACCTTTCATAATAAACCCAAGCTGGCTGGGCACAGATACTTACACTGAACTGTTTTGTGATGAGCAAGGGAGAAAAGAAAGACACACAGGATACTTGTTTCTCTAATTTTTAGTATGTGTATAGTCAGTTTTCCAAGAATTTTTGAAGTCGCACACATAATCTTACAGACAATAAAGAATAAAACTCATTCTTATGCTAACAGCTTCCCCTTTTCCTACCCACAACACGTGCAAAATGTTTTTCTAGAAATATTTTTAACATTGTTTACCTATAACTAATTATATGGACAATATAACAACAACACAATATTATCTTCAGCACTTTACAACTCAGGGTTCAGATCCAAAAAGATGCCGTAGTGTAGAGGAAAATATTGGAAATCAATTCACTTGGAGACACTAAAAAACATTAGGAGGACCTATGCTTTAATCTGGGACTGAGAACAACAATATTCCAGATCCTACAGTGATGAAATCATGTTTTTATTCAGAATGAAAGAAAACAGAATGTATCTTGACAACAATAGCAGTACTCATCTGGGATGTGGGAGACTTCATTCCTGTGAGCTGGATCACTGGCAAGCTAGAAATTCCTGAGCAAAGCCTCCAACCAGAGCTACAGGAAAGGCAATACAATAAAAGATTGTCTTAGTAACTCAAAGGACTTACAAGATGGTCAATCACATAAGAAAGGTATTTGGGTTTGTTGCCAAAACCCATTTGGATTTGTTGCTAAAATAAACAAACAAACAAAGCACATGGAGAAATCAAATACCAGTTGCCCATACAAATCTCTTAGCCAGAAGCTCGGTTAGAAGTTAACCTTCTCTTTTTAAAGGAATTTCCTCTGTTCTGGGGGTCCTTTGTGGGGAAGGAGCCAAGAAACAGAAGCGCCTCTCCTCCTGAGGTAGCTGGTTAGGGAAAATTGGATACTGGTGTTGAAGATGTTCCTCTAAACCTGCTTGTTTGAACTATGCTGTTTGGTAACCAAGGGTCTCAAAGCATCAGAATTACCTTACTGCCAGATCATCAAAGCAGCAGAATTACCATAATGCCAGATCATCAATCTGCCTTGTCTGCAGAGAAACCTGTGTTGCTCTCATGTGGGAAGAAAAGGGTGTTGGAAAAGTGGACTCTCTCCTGTCCCCTTTACAGGAAGCAAATCTATCAACTGCACAAGTAAGGTACAAACATCTAAATGCACTGCACATTCTCGTTCAGTCTCAGCATTACTGATTCTCAGTGCCAACAGTTGACTTTTCTAAATATAAATCAACCCTGAATGTGAATGAAACACTGAAATGGTCTCACCAAAACACCAGGATAAAATGGTCATAAAGCTAGGCTTAAGGATAGGCCTGATTAAAGCATAGGTACTTTATGCCTAGCCTACAGACTAAATTCCTGACTTCATATGGTTATATCTCAATCTTAGTTTTCATTTCAAAACAAATGTCATCTTTTCACTCCCTACAGTTTTTAAGGGAAAGTTGAAATTTGAGCCATCTATAACCAACTCAGCAATGACTATCTGGGTTTTGAAGCAATCCTAGAAAGAAATTCTATGAGAGGCAAGTTATGTTCTGCAGCTTAGTAGGATTTTACTCTCAAGACTGCTTTCTTCTGTATCCCAGAAAAGTAATACCCTTGCAGTGAGGAATGACATGGTATCAGGTGGAGAAAAGAAGGCTCTGAACATTCTCATCTAAGGTGTTGAGGTGAACATCAATCTTTTCTTTCACATCAGAAGAGGACAGAACTACTTCTACAATTTCCCAGGGCACAATGGCTGTTTCTGCTTTTTGAAGGAAGAATATATGCCAATCTTGAGACACACATTTATTATCACTCTAGATACACACCAAAGCCATGATGCTAGAGTGGAGTTATGGGTTTGAAAAGTATATGCTTGTAACAACTCTTTTATCTATCCAATTGTCTGAAGCATAATACTTTGTGCTTCAAAGGCTGTCACTGTGTCATTAAATGTATAAACCAGTCAGAAGGTTTCAATGCAATTTCTCTTTTATCTAAGTGGCATTGCTGAAATGGCCTGGCAGTATACTGCTAATCTTCCCAGCCTCTCACATATTATTCTCAGCTTGGCCTATAGTTAAGAAATTTATTTGAGCTATTTATTTTCAAGTTATTTATTTTCTCTCTGCCTCTCTTTGTCCCATTACAGTTACTCCCTCTTCTCTCTCCCAGCCCAGACTCACCAACCACCAGCCACTGCAAGGCATGAAATAGGGAGCAATACTTTTTCACTGAAGATTTCACCAGATGACCCTCACTAGAGAAGTCAGGGTTCTTCCAGGAAGAAGCATCTCCAGCAATTTTTCCTAGCACTATTAACTTACAGCTTCACAGGAGGAGCTAATAGCTTTATGGAACTTTGCTAAGATGTAGAATTTTCTGTAACGGCTCATTTTAAGCATTTGATAAACCTGTGGATGAGTTATGGAAGCTTAAGAATTAAATGGGATTTGACTGTTTAGTAAAGAACATTTTTTCTCTACTGAAGACATAATGATTAACTCTACTTTATGGCTTTGTTTTATATTGCAGTTTGTGACATAATTGTTTGGGTTTACAGTTGGCAATGATTTATATGTTGTTGTTGAAAATGCTTTTGATCCGCTCTTGATAAAACTTGTCTCAGGAGCTAAAATCTTCATTTCCACTGTTATTATTGGAAGAGAATCTGTTTGTGAAAACTGGGAGAGAGAATTTTCTAGAGGGGAAAAAAGGTTAATATTTCTTTTAAGATGCTAGAATATGTTTCCAGCTGCATAAAGCAAACAAATATCAGAATTCTTTGTAATAACCTGTGGAAAACCCAGAATACAAGAAGTAAATTATTTTATCAAGTGTAGCAATTAGAATGACTGTGAGAAAATACATGTGCACACACACACAAACACAAGTAATTCAAATACCCCCCAAGCAAAAAGAGAAATACATGTGTGTGTGTGTATATATATATGTATATATATATATATATATCTCAAAGGCGTTTAAAACCCCAAGTGTGGGTGAGAGGATAGAGAGGGATTAGCTAAACTACCAGCTAGATGTAAGGAATGTGTCTATCTTTTTTGAACTAAGAATTAATAAAAAATTAATGTTAAAATGACAGCTTGTTCACTCTCTCAGCAGTGTTGGAAATCGTGGCCATACTTTAACTTCTTTGCTACCCTCAGCTTCAAACTGAGGTACAAAATTATAAAATGAGGTTTTGGATGTACTTGGTTAGGGATGTGGGTGAAAAAATATTCCTTTGAATAATTTGTTAATGGAGAAAAAATATAAAAGACAACTCAAAGACCCATTAACTGAGCTGCTCTGTCACAGACAATTTTACTGAATTCTCTTGGGCCTATATATTTTTGAGGTAAATAAGTTAGAAGTGTAGCTGAAAATAGAAGATACCTAATTTTTAATTCCTCTACCCAAGCTTTAAAATAATAACTGCATATACTTTTTCAAGCCCTAACACGTGTCTTTGAAGAAGAAAGGGATTACTTTGAAGTTGTTTGCAAGGTTGTTGGTTGCTGTGAAAACATTACCTTTCAGATGCTAACTTTGGAATTTTAAAGTGAGAGAGAAAACAAAGAATTGAAATGGATTTTTGGATCCAAGAGACCTGTTTTATCACCTGGCATCTGTGGGGATCTCCGTCTGTAAAACAACAACAACAACAACAACAACAACAACAACAACACAGAGTGAAGCAAAGTAGACTGACAACCTCATTTTAACAACAACAACAACAACAACACAGAGTGAAGCAAAGTAGACTGACACCCTCATTTTAACAACAACAACAACAACAACACAGAGTGAAGCAAAGTAGACTGACACCCTCATTTTATCTGCATGCACACAAAGAGAACCAGGCCAGGCTGGTGCTGCAGGCCTGGCCCTTCCACGAGCCCAGAAGTCAGAAACAAGTGACAAGCACCCATCAAACGCCTGCGCTGCTCCGTGGGTGATCAAGTTTCCCCCTGCACAGTGCATGTGCATTGATTGACAGCGTTTCCTCTCCCCACAGGCCGGGCCCCGGGGGTGCAGCTTGTTTTGTCAGCTGTGGCTGGCTGCTGTCGGCCCGGGCAGGGCCCTGCGCCCCGCGGGGAGCCGGGGCCTGGGCCAGGGACATGGCCGGGGCGTCCCTCAGGCCCTGAACCCTGTCACAGCACCGACGCCCCACAATAACCTCAGAGGGCACGAAAGGCTCAGGAGAGAGAGAGGGCAACGGCAAAGCCGTGGGTATCTCAATTTGCAGCTAAAATGCCTGTCCAGACAAAGTGAAGCCCAGAACTCCATCCCTGCCTATTTCTTTGAATACTCGTTCAATGCTTGTGCTTACCTGGCTTACACCTCCTGTGTATCAGGGATAATGCCTGTAAAGAACAGATATTAACCCCCTTGGCATTTTGCACTATAAAACAGAAAGAGGAGAACAAAGTAAAAACTCAATACAAATATTTGTGGGGGGGTTATAATTGTTTTTTCTAGTTTTCCATTTAACTCAGAAAATAAGACTGGTCTCCTTTTTTTAAGACCCACAGCGATCTTACCTTTAAATCTGCTTATCTACTCTTTACAGAAATCAAAGGTACAGCTGGTTTGCTAACAACCTAGGTAATGGAACTTCAAGAAACAGATGCTTTTTTTCCAGTCTCATGGAAGATAAATGAAATCAACATAGATTCTTCAAAAAGTGTAAGAGCTCTGTTTTTGCAATACCTTCTGTATTATTTCTAAATTCAATGCACAGTTTTCAGATATATGTATTTGCACAGTGCTATCTGCAGCTTAGATGCCTTGAAGCAATTCCTTCAGCAGCAGGGCACAGCTTGGTAAAGCTCTCCTGCCCCCCAAGGAGCCACATCCTTCCCCACTGTCCTCTCCAGTTATTTCCCAGCTCTCATGAAAATGTTGCCACTCTAAATTGCCCATGACATGCTGTCACTCATTCGCCTGCTTCCATCTCAGAGGTAGGGATAAAACTGGTCTGAAAATTTTGGAAGAATGCAAAAATACCTGAGCCTCTTTTAAGCACGATTGGGTGCTAGCTAATGGAGGGAAAGATTTGCTTTCTGAAATAATGCAGCATCACTCAAACTACTTTTAAGCCTTTTACTGTATAAATAACCTTTTGCACTTCAAGGGTCATTAGATCACGATAGTTTGTAATGCAATTATAGTCAGCACTCTGCTCTTATGGGCTGCCTGGTAATTTGCTTGTTAATATATTAGCACAAAGCATTGATCAAGTAGCTAATCCAATCACACGCTTTTTATTGATCTCTTATTGACCATCCTGCCAGTGATCACTTTTTGCTCAGGCCCGGTCAATAGCAAATGCCAAATAGGCTCTCCCACACCTAATGAGCTTACGAAATAAACCAAACATTTTCCTTTGCCCTCAAGGCTAGGATCAATTGAGAGCTTTTAGAGCAGAATTCAGATGATTTTTTCATCAGCTTTCCCCCTTTCTTTCTGCGAGCATTCAGGTTTGCATTAAGACCTCTATCTGAGACTTTCATTCTAATTTGAGGACATCTGAAAAGCAGCTGCCATGTCTGAAATACTCGAACAGCTGTAAACAATAAATCACACGGGTGAGGAATTCTGGGCTGCACGTTGGCATGCGGTCTGTCAAGCCAAAAAAATAGAGACATACAAAAGATCAAGAGGTTAGGGGTACCTGAAGTCTACAAAAAAATGTACTTTCCCCATATTTCATCCCAGAGAGTTGTACTTTGGTGGAAGGCCTACCCAGCATTCTTTAACAGGAGCATCATGCCTCCATACATCAGGGAGGGAGGAGGCTTGGGGGTGCTGCAATGAATTAGATGTGAGCCTTTTCATGCTGCTGCTATTGCATTAGGCCATTCCAGTATCAGCTAATGGAATTTCACACTACAAACACAGATTCTTGCTGATGAAAAGCACACTCAAATTATGCACGAAGAAACAGTATTTCAGTTACATGCATAATTGCCAAATACTAGTTCTTTAACTTATAACAGTTCCCAATTTCTTACCATGCAGTACGCAAATGTGACTGTAATGGATTTACAGTTACTCAGGAAAGAAAAGAGTGAGAGAGAATGGAGGAGAGAGATTTTTTTGGAAGAGGTAACTTTGACTTATCGCAAGAATTCTGTAACTTTTATCAGATGTCTTTTCAGCTAAAACAGCTTATTAAGGCTCTGCAGAAAGTTCTTTGGAAAGAACATTTTCCATTTACTCAGAGGCCTTATAGCAAAACAATAGTGCTGTAATAGTAGATTCTATTAGATCATAAAAAAAGAATGCAAGATCCTTAGATCTTAAATATCCTTGCTTCAAATATTACTATTAGCACTATTTTATATAGCTAGGTTGCATTTTCACTTTAATCACTTTTATTCCATGATCTTGTTTTCATTATTTGGCTTAATATTTTCCTCATTATTGTACCAGATTTAAATTACAGAGAGGTACAATCTGAATATAAACCAGGTACAGATTTAAAATATTTAAAAGCATTTGTAGCATGTAAGCATGCAATTTAAAGCCATTACAAAAATCTGATTACTTGCCTGGGGGAAAAAACAGGTCAGTTAGAAACATTGGTGATGATATCTTTTAGAATTTTTCCCTGAAATTACTCATAATTATGCATTCCAAAAATATTTGTTCGGCAGATCTCTTTGATGTCAAATGAAAAGGAGTGCATCTCGTGACTCTGTATTTTGTGAGTTTCCACTATTTTTTCCTGTGCAATCCTCTTAATAACCAGTTGTACAAACCTCCACTGATGAGGCTGGACCTTAGGTGAGAGGATTTTCCTTTATGTGTTGAGACCTCACTCATGCTGTTAGTATGTCCTATGTGGTCAGTCTCCACTGACAAATACATCACCTCTGTGGTTTGCTTCTATTTCTCTCCCTCTTCTTGTGTCACTGTCTAAACTTACTCTCAAGCTTTCTTTTGGAGTGACCCAGGTAATTCCCCCAGGATCAAGCTGTGCATGGTTCCTGGGATGATTCAACCCTGACATCATTCCTAAAAGGACTGAGAATATAGGCAGCATCCACCTTCAGCCTCCTCAGACATGTACCTGCATGAGTTTACCTCCTCAGACCTCCTTAGACATGTACCTGCAACTTTATGCTGCAAAAACCCCCACTGGTCTTTTATAAAGTATTTTTGTTGAAAGAAACATGTCTCCAGAATAACCATGGGAAGACTACAGCAGACCTAGGGGACAGAGTAGGCCATGTGCTTAGTATGTTATCCATTCTGCTCTAGAAAAGAGTATCTGAGCACAGTCAGGAGTGATTTTGCATCTCCTGGTTTGGAGCGATATCCTTGACTGCACAGGCAGTGCTATCCAAATGATTTGCACCTTTCTTATGCAGCCTTAAACCATGTAAGCCAATTGATTTAGAGCAGTGTAAATGCTTTTTGAACTCAGCCCAAATGAATAAGAACTATTTGGATTAATTGAGTCAAGTTAGTAGCCTGCAAAATTCAGGGTTTAAGTCTTTATGACAAAGTTCCTGAAAATACCGCATTTGTGAATGAGCAGTAATCTAGTGTTGCAACTCTTCTTTCAGCTAAATCTCTTCAGGATCAGCTGTCTGCGTCAGGGATTGTGTTTATATAAATACTGTCATTTTGCAAGCAGCTAAAGGTAGCTATCAAAGTTAGACAGGTATGACACAAAATGTGAGCACACATCTTATTAACATACTCAAATGAATCCAGAGGAGGGCTCCAAAGCTGGTGACAGAGGCAGAAGATGTGTGTGAAAAGCAGTCCTTGTCTGGTTTAGTTGAGGGGCCACCATTTTGCATACTACAGCTTCCTAAGGAGAGGAAGTGGAGAGGGCAGTGCTGAGCTCTTCTCCCTGGAATTCAGTGATAGCATGTCTAGGAACAGTTTAAAGTTTTGCCAGGGAAGGTTTAGATTGGACATTAGGAAGCATTTCTTTACCATGAGGGTGGTAAAACACTGGAACAGGCTCCCTAGAGAGGTGATCAGTGTTCCAAGCCTGTCATTTTTTAAGAAGCATTTGGACAATGACCTTTGAAAACACACTTTGACTTGTTCAATCCTCAGACAGTTGGACTGGATGATTGCTGTAGGTCCCTTCCAATTGAAACAGTCCTATTCTATTCTATTCTATTCTATTCTATTCTATTCTATTCTATTCAAAATTTAATTGAAAAAATGGCCTCTGATGTACAGCTGGACTACTCAGCTTGGTTTGCTATTTAAACGTTATTTCAATATTTTTTTGGAAATGCAAACTTTCACCTTTTTTTTTTTTAATCTTTAGACACATCTCCAAGAAAAAAATCAGTGCCCAAATACTGTATGATATCATGTCCTTGCTTTTTATACTCTCAGGTCTGTAAACATTTAGATTTTCAGAGCTACATATTTATGCTTTAGATAACTCTGCTGGTGTAATCAGGCCTTTTGGCCTGCAAAAAGAGATTGCATTTCCCTTGAACTTATATTATTTATTGCTTAAAATGCAGAACATTGTCTACATGGTAGGGGCTGTCATGGTTTAGGAAGGGTGCTCTGCAAGGTAGCACTCCCATTAAAACCATGTCACTGCTCACTTCCTCCTGCTCCCAGCTGGAGGCACAAAAGGCAAAGATCCTGTCTGAGATAAGAACAATTTAGTGGAAACAGCAATGAGATAAGAAATCAACAAGTAACAGCAACAGTATTAATAACAAAAGGTGTAAGACAAAGAAAATATTTTTGCAGAGAAAACCTGAAACAGCAAACAATACCCTTCCCCCGGCCACATTTTCTCGACCTCCTCCAATGAGGAGGAACCTCTTCTCCTCACTGGAAGAGAGGGATGCCCTTTTTCTTGCTGCCAGGAATGGAGGGAGCTGGTATAGAATAACACTGGAGCTTTAGCCATGCCCTCTCTGTAAAAAGGGAACCCTGTCCTGGATGAAACCAGGATAGAGGAAAATGGGAAGA
The DNA here is from genome assembly GCF_028018845.1 of Melospiza georgiana. Classification (NCBI taxonomy): domain Eukaryota; kingdom Metazoa; phylum Chordata; class Aves; order Passeriformes; family Passerellidae; genus Melospiza; species Melospiza georgiana. Next base: position 9,270,065 of record NC_080432.1, on the reverse strand, counting down.
ATTTCATAGTCTGGAGAGAGAGAGAGTTTCTAAGTCCTAATTCCATGTCTTTATCAAAATCTATAAAGAAAAACTTCCTCTTTTTTTTTCCCCCCCCAGAACTTTCCTCATTGGTCACTAGAATTTCTTTATCATCAGATAACCAATTTCCTACGCTTTTTATAATGCACATTTTCCTGCTTTACAGCTCTCTGAAACAATGATTAAAAAATGGGAAGTGACCATTAATATTTTCCATTTTGAGCTGAAGCTCTTGCAGGCATCTGGCCAAAATACTGTGAATTAATCATAAGTGTATTTATGGCAGCAGCAGCACTCTATCTTTTTCTCTTTACTCAAACTATCATGTTCTAAAGAGGTATTGGAACTAGTCATATGAAATCATTACTAAGACACTGGGAAAGAGAAGTTTCATTGTTCTTTCTTTCTTTTTCAAATTATGTTTTGTAACTCCATATTTGTAATTCCAGCTTTGTTTGGATTGCCTTTATGCTCTCTTGAGCACTTCTGTGCCTTTTGAGGAAAGAAATTTTTAGATACATACTTTTCACACTGCATCTCCTTATCTCTTTTTAAAAAAGCATGTATAACAAATAAAAGTCATTTTCCTGTAACCAGGGAAAGACATATAAATTTGATTTTGTCTTCTTTTGATCTGTAGTGAAAGACTGTTTTATTCTCTAGCAAGGTCTTTACTTTCAGGTGCACCTCACTAGGCTAAATACAATATATAATTAAGCATTTTAAATTAGAGATGAAAAACAAGCATTAGATGTGCCTTCTACCATAACAATTTCCAAGAAAGAGGCTGAATTGACAAAATTAAAAATGCAACATCTAAAGATGGTGCCTTTCATATGTATTCATTCATTCTTTAACATGTTTAATGTCTGTCTTTAAAGTAGTGAAAGCTTTCTGGTGAAAATGAGAGCCATTCTAAGACAGCTGAAACAAGATTTTAGCATAATATATATGCAGTTATATATTTTAACATTATTTAAATTGGCATTGCTCTCAGTTATTCCTTCAGCATTGATGCAGGCTATTCTGAAGTTCTATAGTGGCAGTAAGTAGCTTATTTCTATGAGCACAAAGGCTTATTGGTTACACATTGCAAGGCAAAGTGTTGAAAGTAGTGAAAAAATGCAGATAATCAGTATATTGGCATTTTCATGGTGGAATGGCACAGGCAATGAAACTGGAAGGACAAATTTAATTACATAATATAAATATTTTGTTAGAAGCATAAGCATAAGTGGAAATATTTATTTTTCCTCATTCACCTATGAAAACTGACAACAGTGTTAAGCTTGGTCAATACAGAAAGGTGTGCATGTGTAGGAAGATGCTATGAAAATGCCCTTTTTCCACAAATCACTTAGATGGGTATTTTTCTAAAGCAGTGGATAAGAAAGAAATTCTTGGTTTTGATTTGAGTAACCACCAACATTTGTTATAGAACACTGCATATGATCATTATCTATTTCTTTATAGTGTTTCAAGCAGAAAAAAAAAATGTTACAAAGCCATACTCAGCTCGGTTCCCTTGTGAAACAAAGACATTAGACAATCAGAATTGTACTCCAGGGAAAACTGATGTCTGTAGAATATCAAGGAGTTTCAGAGAAGCAATGATTTCAAACACAAAGCCTTCCCTTCATGTGATCTGACAGTGGCAAAAATTAGAGGCAAATATGTTTTACACGTGCTGCTTTTGAAGTACATAGTTGAAAACATTTTGTGTAAGAAAGAACTAAAAATATTCTGTGTGCTAACAGCTGAAATTTAAATAGCTATGAATTTAAACAGCTATGAAAATCTCAGTCCTTTCACTAATATTATGAAAAAATCAGTAAAACATGTAAAATTAGTGTCTACTGTGCTTCTTATCCACTATATTTTAAAAGCATCTGTGTCCTTTAAAATATCTTTTGAATTTCTCCTGTAATTATACATAGCAGCAAATTTACAGAATAGAACACTCTACTAAAACTCTTATTCAAACACACTAAAGCAGATACAAAACTTTAATTAATGGAAGTAGATTGCAAAGAATGAATGGAATACCTTCAGAAAACAGTCTAACTAAATGTCACTAAATAATCCAAAATTTCAACATTAGACACTGCATTTATATTTTAGGACATTGAAAAAGATATGCTTGAGACTTGCTACGCTGAGCTGGCTGCTACTGTGGTGTCTACTCCAAGGAAATGTGCTCAAGAAAGCCTGAAGGTATTATACAAAGCAATTTCACCACCAGCTTAATAGTTGTGACACACAAGACATCTTAAAGGATCTCTGATATGCCTTCCTTCACCTTTGCTTCTGGAGCTATGCAGAAATACTCTGCTTTCAAAATTTAGACCTTTATTTGCTATATGGAACTAATTTGAGCTTAACTGAAATTTATATTTTGTTTAATTACTCCCCACAGAAACAGTTCTCAGAGCACAAGCCAGGACTAAGATGTCTTCTGACTATTCTGAATATCCTAGACATCACACCACCAACAGCTATAGGTCTTGTCCCTCCTTGTTTGCTCTTCTGCCTCTATGACTGATGCATTCCAGGGTGGCCAGTGTCAATCAGATGAGAAGATCTCCCTTGAACTACTGTCTGGGTTGAATGCAGGTATGTAGAATTTTTTTTTTATATTGTCAGGCTATGAAAGAAATTGTTACTCATTTTTTGCCTTTCTAGGCAGTTACTAAAATCACTAGGTCAGTGTATAAAAACAAAGTCACACTCTAACCCTCTTCTTTTCCTTTTTAGCTGTGTTCCCTTTGCTGTTAGTCTTTTCTAACCAGTGGGGTTTATTCTCTCTCTGCTAGGCTCAGCATTAATAGTGCAGAGTTTAGCATTTCTCAGAGGTAATATACTCATGATTTTCTGCTTTCCAGGTGGATGAAGTTGAGGAGAATCTAGTCACCCAATTGTTCAAGTCAAAGCATTTATGCATACGTATAAGATAAGATACCTAGCAAAGTTTTGAGACTACCAGCAAGATATCTAGAAAGCAGCAGGTGCCTGTACAGGTGTATAATTCTGGGCATAATCTCTCTAAGTCCCTTCAATGGGTTAGGTGCTGCATTTCTGTCATGGTTTTACACTGGCACAATGCCAGTGCCCCTATGAAAATTCCCTCTCCCTGGCATCTGCTGTGAGGTGGTACCCAGAAATAAGCAAAGCAGGCTCCTGCTTAAGGAAAAAAGAAAAAACTTTATTAACTAAACTACAAAAAACTAAACCACAAAGGGGAAAAAAAAAACCACAAGGAAAATGAAAACTACACAGAAACACTTCCCCCTCCTCCTCCTACCAGATCCCCAGTACATTTACATTTCCCAAAATTATCCACACTCGGTCTGGCACCACCCTTTGGAAAATCAAATCTTCAGCTCATGAAGAGTAGATGGAGTCCTTCCTTGTACCACGGACTTCTTGTCACATTAGCACTGCCCGGAGTCCTGCTATCTTGTGACATCTCCTTTCCATGCCAAGGTGCTCTCACCACCAGGCATGGGATGGGGCAGAGGCCTGCTTTCAGGGTGGACCTTTTTAAGGATGCCTCGTCTCGTTCCAAGCAGAGCACACTCTCATCTCTGGGACCTTTGTCCCCCCCATTTCTTCTATACCCCCTGGGGCCGAGGGGTCTCAACACCAAACTCTCCTGGCTCCGAGCCTCCGCTTCCCCCTGCAATGCAGCCTCTGTATCACCAGGAAACAGTCCATGGATATGCAACAAAAGAGTCCAGCAAAATTGCCACTCCATCTTCTCCATTTTTCCAACATCTCTCACTCTCTCTCTCTGATCCAGACCTTCATCACTCGTCTAGGAAGGGTTAATGTTCTGTGAAGTTTTCATTGTCCAAGAAGGGGTTAAAAACTCCTCCAGGCGGCTGGACTCTTGGCTGCACACCCCCCCCCCCCCCCCCCCAATCTCTTCAGCCGGGCTGCTTGCTGCCAGCACATGTTTACTAAATTTCAAGGTAACGGCCACAAACACAGGCTGCACTCTCTCTCTGTCTGTCTCCAAGGAGGAGGGGAACAGGCTGCCCATCGCTTCCCAGCTTTTCTTTACTTCTTCCTTCCACCCTTGAGGGGGCCAGGCCTACCTCTCCCGGGCCGGGCCACGTGGCTTTCCCCTCCCCCCGCCCAGCCAGCAACTGGGCCGGGGGATGGAGACCCAACTCCTTCCCGCCGGAAATCCAAAGAGGGCTCTGAAGGACAAGAGCCCTGCTTTTAACTCCTTGGGTTTGTGGTCTCAAGAGGCGGATCCAATGCCCCACTGGTCAAACCAGGTGCTCATCTTAAAATCCGAACACCCATTGGAAACCACAGCAAAAACAACCTATCCCAGATGTCCCATTTCCGGTCAAACCACGACAATTTCCCATGTCTCAGCTCTGTGGTCATATACAGGGCAATCCCATGGGTTTTCTTCTTTTTATGTGTCCACAATTGCTCTGCCTTGGGAGCATATGCAATATATCAAATAAATCACAGTTCCAGTATAAAAAAAATATACCTTTCTCCCCACAGCATAGCAAGAAAACAATAATTCCTGAAAAAAAAAAAATGCAGGGGGAATCCCCAGTCAGACTCTTTGGTCATTAGCCTTATTTACAAATGACTAATCAGAAACCCTAGACACTTTGGACCATGTCCATTTTATGCACTGAATAGAAATTCCAGAGTCAAACCTTCAACTGAAACTGCCTTGCATTATCATTCCCTGCCAAGATCCACCAACACATCGCCTGAAGAAAAATCTGTCAGAACATGGAAATACAGAGAGCAAAATGCATATTTTCCAAAGTAAATTAATGAATGATAAAGGCCATGAATGATAAATCACTGCTAGAAAATGCTCACTGAAAGAAGTTCTGTTTAGTGAATTCTCACCACATTCTGCAACACCTGAATATGTGGTCATCCATGGAGCAGAAACTCCAGAATGGCACATTAGAGTAGGCTTGTCTCACAGAGTTCTCTGTAGGAAAGATTAATATCTAATATTTTCAAATATGTCTTGGGAAGAACACATCTGCATTAAGATTCCAACAACATTTTCTGAATGTGGTTCCAGAAGGCAGAAAAGCAGAACTTTTTCTGCACACTGATGTGTTAGCAGCTCCACAGATAACATCCACCTTTGACACAGTCACAGTGAATCTTTTATTGAAGAAGGAGATATTCTTTATTGGATCCCTGAAATAAGCAATAACAATACTGCATGTTCTTGGTTTCCTGCTGGAGTGGTAATGGGCAGCAACTCAGAGAGTTATTGTTGCCATATGTATCAACAGTCATATTGATTTAATTGGTTGTCATAAAAAATCTGACAAGAGGGAAGCCATTTCATAGCTGGGTATGGGCCAGAATTTACTAGTGAATGGACTACTGAGATCTCTCAAGAGTCTCTTTGTCTTTTCCCAATGTCATTGAACTGCTTGTCTTGTTCATAATCTAGAAATAATACATTTTATGGATGGAAATGTAGGCCATTTGATTTTGGATCCAGTTTATATTACAGAATTGCAGAAAACCTTATACTGTGAGGAAACAATCTGTATAAAAATAAACTCCCAGAAACAAAAAGTGTTTTCACTGAGGGCAGCAGATGGGCTGCCTCACCATTTGTCTCTGTATCATCCATCCTTAATTCTGTCCTGTATTTAAACTAGTTCAATCTTTGCTTAACATCAAAAGACAACCACAAGCAAGAACATCTATATTACATAACAGAATATTTAGCACTTGCATGAGAACTGTCACACAGGAATCTTAATGCACTCTTGCATATCTGTGGTTTACTGCAGGATAGCATTGCTACCCACATTTTATGGAAAGCGAAGGAAAGCAGAGATGCTTGAGAAATGATGCGACTCGACTTCAGTGTGAAGTAAAACCAGGAGTGGAGCACAGAGCTTCAGTTTCAGGCTATGGGCTTTGCTAAGAAAACAGCCTGTCAATGTTTTTCCTGGCACCCTTGGTCTGAAGTGCTATAAAAACATTCCCCCTGTTTGGAAGAAGAAAACAAAACTACATTTACCTTCCTCCTTGTTTAAACAGCAAGTACTTTTTTTGGTGTGTAGCTTGTTGTTTATATCTTTTAGGTTCATGCATGAGGAATTTGTGCCCAGCCTGTAGGAACCTCCTGGTCTGCCTCTGTGCTCAGTGTCTTCTGGCAGCTCTTTTCCCTGTAAGATAAATATATCCACAAAGAAACACAAATATATTTATGTGTTGAGAACAACAAAAAATCATGTAAGAATAGAGTTTGAACAAGTTTGAAGCACTCAGCTGTATTAGTCTAATACTCTACTTCTTTATGAATGCTTTCTGATGCACCAGAACTGCTGTAGATTCAATGCAATCTTGTTTCAGTGAAAATGCGACTTTCAGTATTCAATGGGTAATATTCTATTCAATAGATTCAATTCAACCTATGTAAAGGAGGGACATGCACTTAAAGAAAAAGTTCCCCTTTATTTTTATTATGAAAGTTTCCTAATGTTTATTACTTATTTTGAAACTGAACATAAAAATGATGTAAAAATGCTACACTAAAGAGTATGTTGTGGTGTTGGTGTTTTCCTGTAGTAAAAGACTCGCCAGACAATATCCCTCAAAACTCACTATCCAAAACATTAACTGAATTTTTGTGGGAGGGCTCAGAGGTCTATGAATATAGAAAATTAAATCTAGGTATTTTTCTCAATAAAATTATACAATGCAATAATCAGATTTGGCAAACTCGTCAGAAAAAATCAAGTGAAATTCTTGACTTTCATGGCCTAGTAAACAGTCATCTAGTTAGGAATGAATTTAAATATTAAAGTGAACATCAACCTGCTCTTGAGAGATGATTACAGAAAACAGCATACCACCATGGCAAGAACTGTACAGCAGTGGAAACTTTCCATGCAGCAATTAAGTTGATACCCATTATTAAGTTGATACCCAGATCATCCAAGCTGTGATATTGGCTTGAAACAGATTCTGCACAGTAGCTCACTCCTATTTCAAAATAATCAAGTGAACAATCTTCTGATCAAATACATTAATAATTTGAAGGGACTGGCTGATTTTGGCTACTATGGCACAAACCTTGAGAAGAACCTGTGCCCTCTATCAGTTTTACTCTGTTTCCACCGCAAAACCAGAGACTGAGTAACTTTCCTTAAGGAGAGTGTTTGATGCAGAATGAGAAAGCTGGTGGTTTCATAATTAGTGAATTGCACCTGTGCAATCCTACTTACTGCTGTTGGCTTTTTTCAGATGGTACAAAGCTGTGTGTTGAACATTTGTATGTTACGTGCCTGATGGGTTTTAAATTCCTAAGACCTTACCACACTCTAGCACAAATATCAACTGCATTAAAGCAATACTAAGCAGCTCATTGAAGAACCTGATTTGCCCCTGTGGAAGGCTTATCTGAAATTGTTTTAGGAGGTGACAACAAATTATTTTCCATGAATGCAGATAAAGAACTTCAGATCCCAGCTATTTTATCCAATAGGCAAGGTAATGCATTTTTTGGCATCTGCGAAAACAGAAAAATCTTTATATTTGTTAAAGCTAAAACAGAAGTTGATGATATTCAAGCAGGAAAAAATTTAAATGTCCCACCTTGCAGATATAATGCATAAAATGCTACGTTTGGACACACACAGATAAGTACAGAGCGCCTCCAAAGAAGAACTTTTTTACTTTCAGTCAAGTGCATAACAGCAGATTTTGATGTTTTCCTCTTCTCTGCAGATGTTAAATGATCTCTATGCATTCAAGCATACATTTCTGATTTATCTGCTATTAAACACATGAAGTTGAGGACCTACACAAAACTTTAGGGATTCAAGTCTATTTCTAAATAGCAGTGAGATGATAAAAGCCAGCAAATAGCCACTTCCTAAAACACCACATGCTTGAAGTACCTACATTTTCCGTTTTCAAATTTAGCTGGTCAGAATTTTTATTTTAAAATCCAGTAAGCAATCAGTATCTCCCAGGCACTTTGGGTATTTAGCCTCATAAAAGCCCACATGTATCAGAAGTGAATTCAAAGCTGACTGTATCCAGTGCTTAGTGCTAGAGGATAGTACAAGAACAAGGTCCCAAAATTCATGGGAGCTACGCAACCTTGTAGGATACCACTGGCTATAATATGTCCAAGGCACTGTCTGCCAGTGATTGCTAATCTTTATTCATCAATTAATGTCAGCTATTTCCAGACTCATGAATGACCTCAGTTTCTGCTGAGTTCCTCTAAGACCTGGGATATCCCATGCACGGCAGGAGCTGCCCCATTAGAGAATTTCCTGTTTTCCCTGTAGGTCCAGTTGCCCTGTTTCCCCACCTATATCCATTGCTGAGCTGAAGAGCTGTGAAGTTCAAAGCTGGCCAGTTGCAGTTAAAACTTTTCCATATTGAAAAAAGCCAAGTCAGTTAATGCATTTCATGAACCCAGCTGGAAGATGAACCAAAGTTAATTAGTTAACCAGCTATGACCAAATAAAATATTGCCTTTTCTCATATCACCACACCTTTTCTGCTTTATTTTATCCTTTCCATAAACAAAGGAAATTCATATGACCAGGGGAAAAAAACAAAAAAAAAAATCCCACATTATTATTCAGAGTATTATCAATTAACCTTCTGCAGAACTTAATCTCATCCCATGGAGTAACCTTTCAATTGCATTCACTCTATTTTTCCTTCTCAATAGCATGCTTTGTGCTGGTCAGGCTGACAGTACCGCTCATCTGCACTGCTTTTTGCATTGCTATTCTGAAAAATAACATCAGAAACTGTGCTCTTTCAAAGCATTTTATGCATTTTTAAATTCTTAATATATTTTGACTCTCTTGGGTTTTACTCATGCCCCTTTATTTTGTTCACTTTGCTACTTTTAAAGAGGTTAAATCATGGCAGCAATCAAATAAAATGCCCAAAAGCCACATTTTGCAATGTTGAAGCAAATATAAAAGCACACAATAAAGAATTTTTGTGGTGTCTGGATTGGTTTCAAACCAATCTTTATAAAAGGGCAAAATCCCTGACAACTGTCCAGGGCCTTTGTAATTTATCAGGACTCATTATTTGATTTTGATTGCTACTCCACAATTTTTCCAGCATTTTATCAACAACAAATTTTATAAAATTAGGTAAGTGCTACTTACCTAAGTCTAGCTCAAAAATACATATAGTAAATGAAAGTTCACAGCAAGAAAGCATTTGACTCTAAGAGAAAAAGCTAAGCAGGGCATCATTACACTTTATCAGAAGCAATCATCACTCCTCCTGGTCTCCCACCAATGCACTCATGCTGCCAGCTGCCACCCAGATCGGAGAGCTAAGAAAAAAGTTTGGAAAGTAGTCCAGAGGCAAAAGACCACAGCTGGTTTCCAAAGATTTCTCTGTTTCTCTGCCTGCAGGGGTTGGGTTGTGGGGGAGCAGAACAAAGCAAATGCCTCCACAGGCTTTTTTACCCACATAGCCAGAGCCCAGAGTATGTGGTGTCCATCTTCCAGTTCTACAGGTAGCATGAAGTCTGGAAGCTACACTTTAACAGAGCAACAGATACATCTGATTAAAAACCATGAAAAGTTCAGCCCTGTTTCCTATGGTATAACCATTTTGAGAATTTTATTTGGAAAAAATACAATTCATACCAAACCAACATGAATTATTCTTTCAGATGTGCATGAAGTGTTAGAGGCTCTATAGTTATCATCAGTGGTTAGTTCTTTATTTCAGCTGGAGCATGTCACCTCCGACAGTAAACAGCTTACTGCTTTCATGATAAACCATTGATTCGATGAGATTTTTAAAAAAGATAAAAAATGGAGATAAAAAAAAACTTAAGTGCTGCCTGCTGAATGACCAGAACCACTTCCTGAATCCTTCCCTTGGGCCTAGCATCCAGGTATGGATCCTGCTTGCTGCTAATTTGGAATCAAATTCAGGAGCCAAAAATTACATCAGTCCAGAGATTAAAAAAAACCTTAGAATTAAGTATTAAGTAAAAGAAAATGAAATTTATTTGATTTGGTTTGCTGTTTTATTGGGTTTTTTTTTCCAATATTAATGCATTTCTTCTCAATATCACCAATACATTTTTCAAATCCTTCTACAGTTATGAAATTATATTTCTGGTACAAAAAAATATTTCTGTTTTACCTCTTTGTTCCAATGAGAATCTGCAAGTACACTGAAATTTAGGTCTCTTGTCTGCAATTATCAAATTTAGAAGTAATTAGCAAACAGCTCAAGTATTTTGACAAATGAGTCAGTCGTGTAAGTAAAAGGCAACACTGGGAAAAGAAAATAGGAGTTGCGTTGTCAGCATGAGGGATTTCACTGCAGGAGAGTTGCTGTGGCTTTCATTATTTCAATGGTCAATGGAGGTTGCTATAGAAACTACATAGTTAGCAAGCCATGCAAGCCAAAGAAATATGATAAAGCCAAAACTAAAATAGTGGAAGGGTTAAAACCCCAAGGATTTCTCCAACAGCTTAATATAATTTGTTGGTTTTATCTTTCAATCACATCACTGATTGACAAGATTCCTAGTAACAATATCATATACTCACATATCACTTTTATGTAAGTCCCATCAGGTGTCATAACATTTACTAATAAAAATCAGCATCAAACAAAAACCCTTTATATATCAGTTAAAAAATGAAATAACATCAAGTTATTTCAATATGTAAAAATAGTATTTGGCTCCACAAAACCTTCCATAATACTAATAGGTAACAATAGTATCTCTTGTATGACATATTTTCTTTGCTTAGAGGAGAAATAACATTTTAATATTTAAACCAGATTTTTTTTGTGTGCCAGAAAGTACTTACAAGTAGTTACCTGCCTGAAGTATGTGTGCACTGATGATCACCTGCGTAAGAGGTTGACTTCATTCAGTACATGTCACAGTTTACATTGATTTGAATATTTGCACTCAATGAATGAAGTTCAAGACTCTTCCATTTTGGATTACCAAGTAAATAACCAAACCAAGATTTTAAAACAAATGGTATTGAATACACTTAGAAATCTAATAATTCTAAAAAGAAGGATGCATATGACAGGTGATTATATATCATTCTGAGTGTGTACAGAATCCCTGGGGTCTATTCTGCAAACATATGTTTTTTTTTATTTCTCCATAGCCACTCTGTCCTCTAACTTAATTTCTGTCATGTACCATTCCAGTAATAACACAACATGATTTTTTCCTTCTAGAAATGACTGCAATAAATGTATACAGAAAAACTGATACACACCAGAAACTGAAAATCCTCTTTTAAAATTTTCTGATTCTGATCAAGGCTGAGTGGCAGAACCTTGAGCTTTTCATTCCAGCTACAGCCTGGCTGAGTTGGTTGTTTTTGTTTTTGTTTTTGGTTTTTTGGGTTTTTGCTTTCGTTTTTAATATAGGAGTCCACAGCATTAATCACCAAAAGAGATGCACTGAGTAGGCAGAAGCCAAGAGAATGAAAAAATCTTCTAAGTTTTGAGCTGTGCCAAGTAACCAAAACCAACACCAATATCAGTGTATTCAGGACAAAGAAAAGTGACTTGGGGAACATAGCAAAACCGCAAAACATTTACACTCTATTCAATTGCAGCCTGTTCCTCTAGCTGTCACAAATAAATCTTTTACCATCACATTGCTTACAGGTCTATGGAGGAAAAAAACCTCTAATGTACAGAAATTATTGCTTGCATGTCCATTGAAAGCTTTGGCACTTTTAACTCCAAAATCTCCTGAGAAATGTTGATAAGCTCTTGCCATTAGGTCACATTAGGAAAAAGAATACCAAGTGTTTCATAAATGTTTGCACAGGCACTATAGGAAAATAAGCAAGGATGTTTAAACTGAAAGATGATTTAAAACTTTTTTTTTTTTCTAATAGAGAAAGCAAAATCCAAAGAAATAACAATTTAAATAGGACACTCCTGGCTTGCACTGTTCCATGATTTGGTCAGTTTTGTCATTTTAGCTGGGCTATTAAAAACAATTCTCAGAAAAGGCAATGAGACTTCAAGTGCCTCATTCCCTTATCATCCCAGAGGGCTGAGACTAATGTCTGCTATGGGACTGTGCCAGGAACATGGTCTTTTCTTGTTAGTGCTGCTCCTGGAAAAAGAGAACTATTGTACACCTCTTAAAGCACTTTCCTCTCGCCGTGTCTCTCAAACCTGTCACACAATTTGAAAGAATATTAGAACAGACAGAGAGTGCAGAGTTGAAATCAAACATAAGTCCTTATTTCAGGAAACCTTTGCATATCACAGGTTCTGTGTTATGAAATGGTCAACAGTTTGCCCCTGAGTCCTCATCCATTACATCCGCATAAAAAAGACCATCCCACAGTCAGAGCTGGGCAAACTGTTGGATGCTGCCTCAATCTGGCAGGAGGGAAGAAGTTCACTGCCCAAGCCCACTAGCTCAATATATGCCAGGGGACTCAAGCTGAGCCAAGGCAGCTGAGCGACAAATATAAAATAAATTTTTCCTTTGCAGAAGAAAATGGAGAACTAAGAAACTGAAATCCGAGGCTGTATTTGGTTGTGCTTAAACTTTGGATTAGGGGTTTGTCAGGCAGAGAGAGCTCTGAGATGTGCCTGTGAGTGGGGCAGAGGATACCGACATGGCTGGTGATGAAGAACACTTGCCAAGGCACAAATTCCTTAGAAGTAGAGCAACTATGACATATTACTGGAAAAGGAAATTATGTTAAGAACCTTTGCTTGGTGTAAAAACTTTTTACAAATAAATAACCCAAGGAACAGATGTCTGGATCTGTGTTACTCAGTTCCTGTTCTTCAGTGAGGAGCCTCCCCCCGGACTGCAGTGTAGCCCCTAGAGGAAAGGGATCATCCCGGAGAGAGTTGGCACACTTCACATCCAGGTCAGGTGGGGAGACTCTGGCCCCAGAAAACAGATTAATTTGGTTGCCCAAAGCCACCCACCAGGTTAATGTCAAACCTCAGAGCAGAACACTGTTCTTAGCTCTTTTCCTGGTGCTGTCAGTCAGACAAGAGGACAAGTGGATTCAAAATATAGGGCATTCAAAAGTGGAAAGGGAAAAAAAAAAGATTTTTTATGTGACTGTATTGTCCATCTTTGTCCCAGTAGACTTAGGGTCAGAATATTCCACGTTTAATTTTGACTGTGCTCATTGGCACAGCTTTGCCAGGGCCCCATGGGTGCGAGCAGTCCACTGGCACATTCAGGAAGGGGCACAGGCTGTGATCTGCACCCAATGAGCTTCACAAGGGTTTCTGGGCAGGCTGGTATAGATGAGGTTGTTGTTATGGATGCAACTATCCTGTGCAGCTTGCTGTTGGGGCCAGGAATTAGTCCTGGCCATGTCTGAACGCCAGGTGAAGTTGTATGTCACTATTTCAAAGCAACATTTCAAGTAACTTGAATGGATTTTCAGCTTTGCTGTGTATGGGAGAATGTGAGATATTGAAAAAAAGATTGTGTTAGATTGAATATCAATCCAAGGCCAGAAAGTTTTCCTCTGGTAATTTAATATGTTTTATTTATCCAAGGAAAGGTTAACAAATGGCTGAGCCAATAATTCTGGTGACTGCTCTAAAATTTCAGTAGCTTTTAAGTTGTTTTTTGTACAGTGGACTATACAACTTTCAGTAATGCTGCCTGTTGAGCTCTCTTCTAACACTCTGGTGATATTTCTCATTCATTCTTGTGCTGATTCCTTACTGTGGTTCTGGGCTCTTTTTCATGTCACCTAATCCAGATCAATGTCTCTCTTCTGGTGTGCAAGGCCTACTTTGGGGTCCTATATTAGCAAAATTAATTGGAGAAAAAATGATGGCTGATGTTCCTTCTGAATGTGCACTTCCATCATAATAAGGATTTTCCTGTAATTATATTCTGGAAGGGAGATGTTAGAGGTAATGATGAAAATTGCAGCTTCGAAAAAGATAATTGTTTGTTTTGGTTTTTGCGGGATTAAAAAAGCCAGCTTGTATTAAAATTAGATATTAAAGTAAATGTAATTAAATAAATATTTTTTAGGGTTTTTTTGTTTTTTTTTTTTATTGCAGGATATGTAAGTTCATAGTATAAGTTCTTCAAGCAGATTCTCAGATCTTAGGTTAATCCACATTCCATGCAAAAGAGGTTCATTGTTTGGCAATTTTTCCTCATAGTTTTATTGTTACTCGATTTTTTTATTATAATTTCCTAAGCCATAATCTTGCCTTTTAGATTTTCTACTAGATCATGCTAGAAAGTGAGCATATGTCAATCATGAATACAACCTGTCAGGACCTAAATAGAATTTTTGCCCCATTTGGATGCAGACTAGTTTAATTTCTTTCATATGAACTCCATGATATTTTTAATGAAATTATTTTTAATCATAACATGATGTGGTAGTGAGCCTTTACATTGTATAGGATAATACATTTAACTGCATTATCTGACATTGGTTATGTAAACGTACTTTAATTTGTTGTTTGACTATGCACCATATGAGCTTTTCCATGGCTTTGATCGGAATAGTAGTCAGCTTGAATACTCAAAGTACCCTATCTTTTTAATATCAGGACTGTGTATGTTTCTTACAACAAAAATTGTGACCGAGAAATTCATGAGTTAACCTTGATTTATGGTAGATGTGGGCTTTTTCAGTTTTGTGCTGATTCAAATTGCCTTTTTACACTAGATTTTGGCTAACATTCTTTTGAATTGATAGTTGTTTTTGTATTGTATTTGATAACTGTTCTACCCTTGATCTTTCTGAACTATATGAACAGCAGGATTTTCTTTTTTTTTCTGTTATTTTATAAGCATTAATTCTTAAATATCTGATAGTTTCCCTTGCCTGTTATCAGTCACTGGTGACATTTATTGTGGATAGAGCATTTATATATCCTTATATGCATAAACACGTTTCTATGTATTTCTATGTCTACATATACTTGATGCACGGCATTCCTATATCTTTTCTGAAATGGGATGACTTTCTAGTCACAGAAAATACTTTGGTTTAGTTCAGAATTACAATTAATTTCTCTAGAAAGCACTGGTCAACAGTTCTCAGTTAACAAGTTTAAACCAGTCCTGACATAAAGGATATATAAAGCAAAACAATGAAACTACGAGCAGAGAGTCAGGATTTTGCAGATCAGTTTTCAGTGCCTAACTCACAATATCAGGGCCTTGATTTTCAGTGGTACTTCTTGCTGGCAAATTTACAGTGATTCCAAGAGCTAGTAAGATATTCACAAGGGCAGCCTAATATGTTGCATGTTTATCAAATATTAAACCTTAAATGTTTGCATTATAAGGAATGGAACCACAGAAATATGTTTAGATGTCTCCACTTCTAGCAAGGTGGGCTAACAATAGTGTGGAGTTATGTCCAGGTTACTCGTGGGTTAGTAACACTGCACCATGGTTCCTAGATGAAAAAACAGATCCTAACAGAATGAACACATCTTGAAGGGCAAAAATCTCTTCAGACATCACCCACTTAAAGGGTTGCCACAAAGGCAAGCTGTGTTAAGCACAGACAAGTGTCTGCCAGAGCCGTTGTGTGAAAATATCAGGCTGTCCATCTTTTTCCAAGGCTCAGTGACTGAACCCTACATGCCAGTCAATCCAAAAGACCCCTGTGAAACAGATATTTGCATGGACTTCTGACTCCATCAATACATTACACACTCAAATCTTATTATTTTAACAAGGTTTCTTGCTGTGCCCATTCCAAATGGGCACCAAGGCTCAACACCAGAATAAACAGCTGGGGCAATGAACTTCGTCACTGCAAACACCTGATGACTACTTCCACCAGCCCTTCTTTTTCTCTTACACACTGCCCATTATTTTTGTCCTCCTGGCAACAATTAGCTATCATCAGGCTCTCTCTCTCAGCCGCCCTTGCTGATGGAGACTAATCCCCTCAACACAGTCCATTCTTCTGGCTGTTGCAATTCTTTGTTGGTTACACCATGTGCACAAATTAATTAGGGCTCGGTTTAAGGGCTGACTCAGCCAGTTCACAGCTCAAATGAGAGCAACTGTTTATCTGCCTGAAATTTTCAGCTTCTTTTGGGGGGCTTTTTATTCCCCCCCTTCTTGGTTTAAAAAAATATTATGTGTGTATGTGTGTGTATATGTGTGTATGTGCATACAAATGAAACGTGACTTTTGGCGGATGCGATTGTCTAGGGAAGTTGACAACATGGATCTGTTTAGCCCATCTGCCCCTGAGTATCCAGCTGAATTTCTTGCAGAGCTGTAGGGTTAGGACTATTGAGTTTCCAGTGTCACAGGGTGGATTCTCTACCTCAGACATGCTGGCATTCTGATCCTGGGAGGTCCCCTGCCACACCTCCCCCTCCCCCCAAAAATAAAAAGAGAAACATCTGGAATCACAGGGGCAGCTTGTCTGTGAGCTCACCACTAAGGATCTACACAGGATAGCTACAGCTCCACCCCACTGTTAGGGGACTTAGAAGGCACTTAACAATTACTGTCTTTACTATAGTATTACAAGTGCATTTGATATCATATGTATAGTATGGTCCTTTAGATTTTGCACATAAATATTTTTGGGGTATAGTTCAGAATGAACATATCCACAGACAGATAAGCATCATGATGTTTTAATTTAATTTAGTGACTAGTCCTGGTATTAAAGGATATTTTACTTAAGTAACTATGCTATGTTTAGATCCCCTTATATTTGTTTGAACTTTAGAATTCTGAGTGATGATTCAACACCAGAGCCATAATGCACCTCAGGTGATTGGGAAAAGTACATTCTGAACATGCAGGTATTATTCTTCACTGTTCATTTCAACTGGAAGAATTTAGTCTTTGATCATGAAACTGGAGTATTTGATTTTGCTCTCACTGAAGTCAAATAACAGCATCACTGTCAGATATATGTCTATAAAATCTTAGGATATATTTGTTGATGAGACTGCAGCTGAAATTGTTTGCTGCTTTGGGTTTTCTTTCACTGTTACTGGGCTTTAAAGGCAACAAGAATATATAAGTGCTGCTATAACTACTTCGTGTTGGAACAAAAAACACTCTTATTGACTTCTTGGAGTTTGGCATTCCCTGAAGTCAAATGAGGTCTTATTTTACTGAGAGATATAATTATTTTAGAATACCATTGTGTAAACACTGCTGAAAAACAATCAAGTACAGGTGTAAACCTTAGACCCTCTGGAATTTTCCACAAGCTAGAACAATTACTTTATATTTTATATCTCTCTCTCTGCGTGTGTGTGTGTGTGTGTGTGTGTGTATAGATGTAGATGTACACACCTGTTTCTTTTACTTTCAGATTTGTGTACTCATGGGGGTAAGCACTGACCAAAGTGTACCCAACATTCAACAGGGACCTAAGGGTGGGCTCAGCCCCTCCATACTACCACAATCCAAATAGCAATAAAGGCAACTTGGTGTTTGAAACCAGAGGACTTATATACTTAGAATTAAACAGCTTCTGAAGATCTTTATTAGAGCAGGTTAATCAGCTCCTCACCAGAACACACCATCATTTCAATAATAAAGTTCTGTTCTCACACTCACTGAAGCAGAACTCTTCACTTTCTTCCAATTTTTAACAGAAAGGAAATAAATATATGTTATTTAGTCTGTTCTATCTTTCTTTTTTTTTTTTGTAAAAAATTAGATACTCAGTTGCCATCAGTTCAGATGTAAACGACTACCTTCAATGTTGAATACAAATATTACATAAATTATATTTTTGAGTCACTTGTGGAATAGATATGAAATTATTAGACATGCAGAATGTAAACAGTAGGGCAAAAGTCTCTGAATTGACCTTTGAAAGAAAGTTATTTAAATAAGTAGAGTGAAAACAAGAGGTAAAAAGGGTGCAATTGAGAAGAGAAATGTGATTCAAAATTTCCTAGAACAAACATGTACATTTAAATTCAGCTGTGCTAAAAAAAGGGCAAATATTTACGTGATCAGAATCTCACCCAGCCCAGTCCCCACACTTGTACACATGAATAACTTTACACACTTTAGCAGCAAGAGTTTCTTGAATGGCATTGCTCAGGTAAGAAATGTATTGTATCTGTCCATCACCATGTAATTGCTCCACACTGTGAGAAAAGCTTTACAGTCTAAAGAAAATAATATCACAATCCGAAAGAAACATTTTTAGAAATAAAAATAAAAAATTAATAAAATAAAAATTTTAAAAATTACCTTTATCTGTAGATTGTGCTATTAATAGCCACTGATTTTTAGGTCATACCTCATTAAGCGTCTGTACCAACGAAAGCTCTTTCTAGATTGACAGGTGGCTGCTTTAAAAAAAAAATACAAAAAAAAATCTTATTTTGAAGGCTTTTTATCATGAAAAAACGTCTCAAGCAGCCCAGTGCATTGTGATTTCCCTGGTTCTTTTCCTTCTGAGCTGTTCAATTAGTTGGAAATCTCTCTCTGATGGACTGAAGCAGCTTGAGTGAACGCCTGAGCGCACAACCAATTAGGCTCATTTGAAGTTGCAGAATTGCCTTCTTTGGTGTTAAAACCCCATGTCAAACACTGGGTCTAAGATCATTTGTAGTACAAAATGAGATTGACAGAGCAGCTGTACCAGGGGGCATGCCTGCTGGACGACTTAATTGTGGGGACTGAAGGGCCATCATGAACTGGCGTGTGGAGATTGTATCACCACTGCTGCATTACAAACGCTCTTTATTAACAGTGATCTGTAATCAATGAGCTCAGGCTTTTTGCCAGAGCTCCAAAATCAGATAGGCAGCTCTCCTGACAAGGCATAGGAGGAGTCACCGGGGCAGGAGAGCGGAGCAGGGATGCGCTGGGCGGTGCGGGGAGGGATGGGGACACCCAATGGCGCTGAGCCCTCCGCTGTCCCCATCACTGCCCGCGTCACCTGGGCTGGGCATGGGCACCGCACCGGCAACCCAGCTCACACTGGCATGAATGAAACACGGCTGCTTCACAGAATGGTATTTGAGGAGTCAAAGAGACTACACCAACTCTCGCTGGTGTGAACGAGTAGTCTTGATGGTGGGATGATGTCTCTAATTTAATGTTAACCCCATGATGAAATGACACAAAGGAAATACCGGGGGTTTAGTTTCAGCAAATTAACAAACAAACCCCAGTATATTTTATTCTCTTGATAGAAAACCTTTAGTATTTTAATAAGGCATATTGCTGTTGAAAACAATAATCGCTTCCCACTAATGCTTCCAAGTTTTATTTATTCCTCCATTATTACAACCAACATCCTCTTAGTGTGACAAAGTGGGTTGTTTTTCTGGGAACAAATAGATGTATCTGAAAAAATGTTCAAAGACTGCTTTATGATGAGACAGATATAAACCCAAGCTCTAAGCCAACCTTAAAGCCAAAATCAGCAATAGCTGATAGTAATTACCTACCCACTGCCTTTGCTATGAGGACAACTTCCCTTGTTTCTTTCAAAGGTGTTTTACTCTTCTCTTGGTCACTTTCTGAAAGAATCCCAGAAAGGGAAGTAAGAAATTTGAACAATAAGAAGAACAGTAAGAAAAGAACAATACAGGAACAGTTCAATTACTATAGAAATCACATGCAGATGAGCTCTAGTATAGTCAAATAGTTTGTGACCCTTCACTATATAGGCTGTTAATTTTTAAGTGCATAATCTAAACTTCTGGCTTCCCATATGAGTCAGTGACAGATTTCATGTTTCATTACAAGCATTTTTTCCTTTGGTTTATTTATTTATTTTATTACAATATATGATTATCTGTTCAGGTGTTTATTACAATTATTTTTTCTGAAGGGTTTATTTTGCTATTACCAGTAATTAATTCCCACTTATTTCTAAAGACTGATTTGCTTTGTGTCATTCTGCATTTGTTGCAGCATAAGCAACAGGCAGCTGAAGTCAAATAATTTTAAGAAGTGTTTCTGAAGTAAATAGCTGCACATGCAATCATATCCTAAGTTATGCTTAGGAACTCTCTTTTACCATAATACATACAGGAAACTGAACAGTAAACTTGACATTGTTTAGACTGCAGATTGTATCACTTCTACCTCATGGTTCTCATATGATTCCATCCATCTGCTCACTCTTTTCTTACAACTAGAGAGTGAGCTCTGAGGTGGGAATTGTATTTCTGTTCTCTGTACATTGTCCAGATCAACAACAACATTGCCTATGACTAGTCCCCCAGGAAACTACAGTGAAATCACTTACTGCTACTGTCACCAGAAATTATAAGAAAAATGCAAGCATCACACTTGTTTAATGTTGGGAACAAAATATCATTTTATTCTATTATTTATGCAGTGCTTATTTACCTGTTGCTGGACCTCGTTAAATGATCCTTCTGTGTCAGCAGTTTCTGAGGAAGGTGGTGAAAGGTACAGAACATGGATATATAGCTGAGAAAAGTTTTAGCATACCAAGATGATAAAAAAATATAAAAAGCTCAATCCTTTTTCAGTAACAGTGTTTATTCATTGTATCCATCAGTACACTTGACCACCACATTTCATATTAGCTAGTATTTTTGCCTTGCTGCTAAGACAAGTTCAGCAAAAACAAGTTCCTAAACTGATATTCTACTGTAGCATAAGGAAATAAGTGATCATTAAAAATGTGTCTGAAATTAACTGCCTATATGTTTGCTTATACTAGTGTTGTTGCAACTAAACTAATGCCTCACCCAGTCATTAAACATATGAAATGTGTTTCTTTTTTCCTCTCACAGTTTCTGCCTATTCAGCTATCATCTTTACCACATATCTCAGAGTATGGCCTTACATAAACTGGTTGCTGAGCCACTGACATCTGGTTCTATTGTCTTTCTGTAACTTTTCCAGTTCCACAATCTCTTTTTTCTTCTTTTATCTTGTTCACTATATCTTACAAAACTTTACTGCCACCAAAGGTCAGAATATAACACACATTGGCTGTGGAAAGGACTGGATGATTACACCCAGGCACAATTATTCTGCAAATTTGCAAGCTATCAGCAGCCTGTGAAAGTTTTTTCCAGCTATGCTGGTGAATAGGTATGTGGCATGCTGTCAGCATCAAGCAGAACTCTGGTTTCAAATACCAGAATGGAGACTGCAGAACTCTGGGAGAAGACTACAGCCTCCTTGAACAAGTGGCTGTCCTACCTCTTGAAGGATGATCTAATAATAAAGAAAAGTTTTGTTTCCTTTCCATATCCCAGGTATTCTGGGGAAAAAGAGACAAAGGGAGTAGTGTGGAAAGTTGTATGAAACTCCTTGCTACATTTTGAAAGTAAGAACTAGAGTTTAAAAGCATATATGGAAGTTTTTTTGTCAGGCTTTGTTTAAGTGAAAGTATTTTCGCCTTCTCCTAGTCACTGCTGTGAAAGATGAGACCATGAATTTATTAAAAACATACCTTACTTCCTTAAATCTCTTAAAATTCTTCCATGATTATTGTCTTTAAATGATTTCCTAGAAATAAAAGCAATAAGTGTCGATGCTTTTAGGTTTTCATGCTCATTTTTATGCTAAATGTTTTTGTATAGAGAAATCAAATTGTTCACACCTGTGGAAATGCCACATACTATATTTACCTGTATTTCTTTTTAGGGAAGTCAAGGATTTTTTTTGCATCCACATTTTCTTAAGAAACAGAAAGAAAATTAAAACAGAATATTTAAATGTATTGGCATTGCTGATCAATAATCTGTGACTTTATATCTGGCTATCAAAAGGAAATTTCCTGCAACTGAAAGTGAAGGAGAGTATATTCACCATAGCAAGAACAGATAACACCACTGTACCAGCAATTGTGTCTGAATATAGAAACATATTTTTGAGACTAAAAAACCATTGCCAATCATTAGGTGCATTCAAGACTTCCTAGAAGATGACTTGTTGTTTAACTAGCGGGCATTGGTGTTTTGTACCTTTCTTTCTGGTGGTACTGTTAAGCAATCTTTAACTGAACAGACTGGGCTTAATTTTATCATCCAGAGAATGATAAATAATTACAAACTTCAATCTAATTTTGAAAGTTTTTTAGCATGTCTTATCTCTGTTACCTTTTGTTAGTTATCACAATATAAGAGATGTCTTGAATAAAAATATTCTGCTACTGAAGTTACATACAAAAAATTTTAAACATGCAATATGAAAATAAAACTATTATTTGCAAGCCTATTTTTTCCTAATAAAATGACAGACTCAAATACCAATTGATTTGTAGCAATACACACAGACTGAGATTCATCTTCCATAATGTAAGGTTCCTCTTTTTAGTAGTCAAAGTCACTGTGGTCTTCTTTAAGATCTTTTTTAAGAAGAAAACACATAACTTCAGAAAACAATTCATGTGGCCTATCTTAATACAACCACTTTAAGATTAAACAAATTGCTTGTTTCTCTCTTTGACTAGATATGGCCTCTAGAGAGTCTAACCTGAATTTAAGCAACTTTTAACATCTAAATTAGGGAAGATGAGTCTTCACCCAATCTGTAAATCTGCCTAATTTACAACCAAGCCAGAAAATCTGCTGCTATAGCTGCATGAGACAACATCAAGGCTGCTATGGTGACCCTGAAAGAATTTACCTGCTCAGTTTTGCTCAGTTTTAGCTCCTTAATACATCCCTGATTCTCCACTATCAATTTCTTTTTTCATTGATTACCCTTTTCCATATGTGAGGATATGTTGTTGTGCTTCTCTGAATAACATTTAACATTAGCAACAGCTATTGTGACCAAGCAGAATTTTAAACATAAGGAAGTCTTTGCTCATTTATGGTTTAGCAGTTCTTTTTTTCAGGAGCCAACCTGCTAATCATGTAAAAAATATAAAATAAAGAATGACATCCAGGAGAAACTAATATCCTAAAAGCAGTAGAATCTCCAGAAAGAAAATATGTAGAACATGAACAGGCTATGGATATCCAAAGTACCATATTTTGAGCCTATGTTGTTCATTTTATGGTTCTATTATCAATCCTATTTATAGATATTTGCAATGATAAAAGACCCAAAAATAGGAAGTCAAACCAACTTAATGAAAAAAACATGAAAGAACAGTAATTGTATATTTCATGAGTAGTCCAAATTAAGTTATCTTCAACTTTGATGTGGGTATTTGCAAATAATTGCCCATTTGGATGAAATGTGAGGCTTTTTAAAACATTTCTTTATTGTTTCTTGAGTGAAAACTGTTGTTTCTTCCATTTATGTAGAAGCAGAACCTTTCCTACAATACGAAAGATACCTAAAGAAGCAATGATTCAGTTTATGGCTCCTATCAGGTGCTGTAATCATTTAAGCTGTTAAAACTTTTTACTTATTTACCCAAGTGGAAGCCTGATCTGTACTTATTGTGTATCGCCCACCATGTTGTGTAACATAATATTAAAAACTTCTATAACACTTTTACTGCATGTACTCCTCTTTTGTTTCTTGCCAAACTTCTAGTCACACATAAATGCTGTTTCAAATTTCAGATGCTTCAAGTGGATTTTTCAATGTTAGTGCACAAATTATCATAAGATATAATGGTAGCATGTAAGTTGCTGCTGTAGTTTGGAAGCATCCAAACAATTACTCTGTAGTGCAAATGAGTTCTACCTTGTTTCTAATATCAGTGAATGCTTCCACTGTTCTTCACCACGGTCTTAAGCAGTAATGCACTCAATGATTCACATTAAAGGCCCTTCTCCATAGACCTTTTCCTGAGAAATGGAATGGAAACATCAGGTATCAGAGAATGCAGCTGAGTCTTTTCAGAACCTGAAACTGTAGACATTTGCACTTAATATGGAGAGATATCAGCTAGATTTTTTTCCTCTTCTTTTTCATATGGCTAATTATTACATTTTTTCATATGGTCTTCATCCTTTGTTAACCTCTTGTACTTTTTCCTCCTGGTTTGTGTTCATTTGTTTATGTTTGTTTGATTTCTGATCACCTTCCCTCACACTACCTTCTTTCCCCCTCCTATACTCTTTTTTATCTTATTAATATTTCTCTTCCTTTCAAATTTTGCTCATCACACTGAGTAGATTTGTCTCACCATAGAAATGTTAGGTGTTTTGTCTAAGCCATTATCTCAACCTTCTTTATGGTCAACAGAGAATAAGTAAGTTGATCAAGGTTATTTATAATGTGCACTTGATATATCAGCCTCTGATAGGGTCATGTAGCACCTCATAGCAACCTCCACAACTTAAGGACAAAAACAGGAACTAAGAAACTTATTTTTATTACTCTTGTTTTCCTTTATCCTTTTTTTAATTTTAACTTTCTCCATGCATGGTTTCAGCGTGGCAGATTAGATTGTGAATGTTGCAAATATATTTTTGTCCTGTAAGTCAGCTGGAACATTTTAGATACTCTCTCTTTTTACTAATGCTCTCCCAGGTGGCGATGGGATGGAGTATGGACTAGAGACACAGGATTTCACCTGAAACAGAAGACAGCTTTTCCTGAGATGGCTGAGCAGCAATTCGTAGGTTGCTTACCAAGGTAGGCATTCATTCTGATGATGAAAACACAGAACAGCCTTCTAAAGAAATGCCACAGATATTTCTTATCCCTGATACTATTTCAGAGATTTTTTCCCCCCAAGGAAGAAAAGAATCAATTTCATCAAACATGCTGCATTTAACTAGAAAAAGGAAAAAAAAGAAAAAAAAATCTCTGTGACAGTTTTATCTTTCATATGTTTTAATAAATTTCCTACACAGATGACTGGTAAGTTAAATTCAATTTATTGAACCACAAAATGATCAGTGATTTAGAGAAATGCTTTTTTAGCAGCAACACAATTTCTGGCAAGTCATACAGCGTTTCTAGGCAATTAAAATTGACATGCACCCTTGGTTATCCTTTACATCACTTAAAATATAGCCTAACTCCTTCCAGGAAAGTTGTAACTACTTTTTCTGAGACAAAATAGAAAAAAAAAAAAACCCTTCATGCATATTAAGCATTCTTATTTTATTATTTTGCAGTAACTTCAAAACACTGAGGTTCCAAAAGTTTAGTTGAGTGAGTGGAACAGTTCACTCACTAATAAATACCTCAGAAATGACCATTAAGCATCAGATAGTCACGCATGAAACCATCATTTTTCAACTAAGTTGAAAATAATTTACTTTCCTTGCTGAAAACAGATCAAGAATCTAAAAACAGGATAGGGAAGTTCAAGAACCATTTCAAGTACAGAAGCAGATGAAAAGAAAAGCAGAACATGCAAGCTAGGAGAATGAGGGAAGACAGCAGATAAGCAGAAAACCCTCCTCACTTGCAATAGCTGGGACACCCCAACTTAAAGACTTGCAGCTGTAAAAAGGCTCTTGGACCTTTACTGATCTTGAGAGCTCAGTCTCAGTTTTGAAGGAGAAATATATTTCCACTGTTTTCTGTCCTGAATTATACTGTCACAGCTGCACTGACAGTGCTGTGGTATATTTTTTTCCAAAACAAAAAAAATTCATAAGAGAGATCTTGTTTGTTATGTTTGAAGCACTTTCTCTGAATGTTCCTCCAGCCAGGCAAAAGTTATTTCAGAATTTTACATCATTGTGCAATGCAAGTATTAAAGTGTATAAGAGCACCCCTCCTGACTTCTCTAAACTGTCCCACTTCCTCCAAAAAATCAAACCAGATGACAGTTCGATTTCTTTGTTATTAGGAGGAGTGGGAAGAGTCTAGTGCTGTATGCATCCTCAGACCATTATTTCTCTGCCAGCTTGAGTTTCATAATTTAATTCAATTCCAGTAGGGCAGAGCACAGCAATACATTTCATAAAAGAGTAAACTATGCAAACATGACATCGACGTTATAATGCAGTATTCATATGCATGCTGAGTTGTCATTTTTATAACACAGCATTTTCACCAGAGGGACACTTAATTAAAACCAGATTCTTTGTATCTGGTATCGAACAAGTACCAACAATTGATTCATTCTAATGCTATTTTTCTATCAGGAGCTAGTCTTTAATTGTGTTGAAAAAAGCAGCATGCACATTTGATTTAAATTAAAGAAACCATACTAAGGCTCAGCTGGAAGCAAAAAGTGGATAACCATTTTGTAACAGTGAAAAAAAATCCCAACCATATACAAACTCCAGGAGACCATTGCTGAAGAGAAATGAGGCTGTCAACATTATACAATATAGAGGATGGACAGGTGTAAAAGTAATCTCTTAGCATTATTGGCTCTAAGTTACTTAATACTAACAGTATCCTTCATAAGACAATACCCAAATAGAGGTGTTCCCTGCCTCTAATCTCTGATTCAGATACACAGGGGATTGGAGCCAGTGGAAAATGCTAAGGCTAGAAATTTTGGGTTTGAAGATTTTCTTTTCTCACTCTTAAATTCACTTCTGCGCTTTTAAGAGAAGAAGTGCTTTAGCAGGCTTTTGAATAAGGACAGGGTGATGGGTTCTTAAATAAAGGGGTTAAAAATGATCCCTATATTGTAAGAAACATGAGATACTATAGAGAAAAATATATATGGCTGCTGCTGGTGAAAACACAGGAATGAGTTAAGTAGGGATTGGATGTTTTTAGGAAAGAAGTTATGTTCAGAAAATCTTTTCACAGAAAATCTCAGTAAGATTTGGACAAACACTTTTTTTGCAGGAGATTTTTGGGAAGATCTGCTGCCAGACATGTCAGGATTCCACAAGCAGATGACTGCCCAGACATGAGCCAGAGCTTTTTACCTGAGAAAGACCCTTTCTTTGTGCCAGTGCCTCCTGCCTCAGGGCCTTATATCACATCCCTGGGGCAACACAGTGCAAAAAATATTGGCCTCAGTTTTGGGGAGACTGCTCTTCCACCCATGTTATGTTTCATTATGAAGGTTCTTAAGAGGTTTGTGCATAACTCTCACTGAAGTCAAAAGAAGACTAACAACCAAGTTGGCCTCATTAGCTTTTCCCTCAATCATATTATGGTAATTTCTCACCTGTCTGTGGCAGTGTATGTATTTTATTTCTACACAGCTCTCTTCTGTGAAATGCTACTTTCTTCCACAATTTCTGCTTAGGATTTACTTGCTTTATGACGTTATTCTTACTGCTTCTCAAATATGTTGTCCTTGTGTTCCTACTTTGAACTCTATGGAAAACTACTTCATCTTTTTCTGGCAAAATGGTGAATAGATTAATGAGTCCAGTGATTTTGCTATATCTAAACTTTCAACTCATGCTTTCATCTTCACATTGGAGCTTTCAGTTGTGCTTTTGACCAAAACCATAGAGAATATCAAGCTAAAAGTCTGACAGAAAGGTCTGTAGTAGAGACTGCACATCCTATGCATCACTGTTTGTATTAGTCAGCCCTTGGACAGTAAGTGACGTCTTCATCTCAAGAGTTGGCAGGAGAGCAGTCAAGATAAAAACCATAATGTTAATTTATTGGGAGAAACAAAGTGTGGTGGATTGATGCTGGCTAGATGCCAGGTATCCACCAAGCCACTCTGTCACTCCCCTCTGCAGCTGGACAGAGGAGAGGAGATGTAAAAATGCATTGAAATACAGAGAGGGAGAGATCACTCCCCAAATACCATCATGGACAAGACAGACTTGGGTAATTCTTTCCAGATTTGACTTTATCAATGGGTCTCTACCTCCTCCTGCCAGTGGCTCAGGTGGATGGAGAGTGAGGGTTGTGGACAGTTCATCACACCCTGTCTCTACTGCCCCTTCCTTCTCAGGGAGAGCACTCCTCACACTCTTTCCCTGCTCCAATGCTGTTCCTACTGGAAACAGTTCTCCATGAACTCCTCCAACATAAATCCTTCCCACAGGGTCTTCATGAACTACTGGAGTGCAGGTCCCCTCCTCGGAGTGCAGCCCTCCAGGAGCAGCTGCTCCACTGGCTGCCCTCACAGGGCTACGGGTCCTGCCAGCAAACCGGCTCCAGTGTGGGCTCCTCTCTCCATGGGAACGTGGATCCTGCCAGGAGCTGCTCCAGCACAGGCTTCCCCCAGGGTCACAGTGTCCTTTGGGCATCCAGCTGCTCTGACACAGGCTCCTCCACAGGCTGCAGGTGGAACTCTGCTCTCCCCGGGCCTCCGTGGGCAGCAGGGACACGGCTGCCACACCACGGGCTGCACCAGGGGCTGCAGGGCAACCTCTGCTTCAGCACCTGGAGCACCTCCTCCCCCATCTCTGCTTTCTTTTTCTCTTCTCCTCCCTTTCACACCTCTCTTCTCTGAAATTGGTCCTGCCCAGTAACACCTTTTGTGTCATCCCAGAGATACCACACCATCACTGAAGGATCTGCCATGGCCATGATGGGTCCCTGTAGGAGTCAACTGTCATTGGTTATTTTGGACATGGGGAAGCTTCTGGCAGCTTCTCACAGAAACCACTCCTGTAATAGTCCCACTACAAAATCATTGCCACACAAACCCAATACACTTCACACATAAAGCGAAGGCAGAATTTAGGTACCTGTATAAAAAAATATGGAGTGAATCTACTCACTCCTTTCTCTGCCATCTTGCTGTTTGTCACTCAGGTTTTTGACAAGAAAGATATTTTGCTAAACAGAAAACATTCCCATTTGGCTGGCTTGATGTAAATATGGTTGTGTGACTATAAACCTGAGTGTATTTTGTGTTTCCAAGGTCTGTTCTGAGCGTGTCAAAAATAACAGAAGTTTTTGGTGCTACCGCATTCTTTAGTCACTGGTACTTTAAATGCTACAGGCATGAGTGCAGCCCCTTGCAAGAGTTACAACTGACCCTCAAACAGGTGTCACTTTTGGTCATTATGAATCTGCAATTTTTGAAGGCTGTAAAGACAATGTATGCACCATTCCACACTAAACAGTGAGAATTTTCTTTCCATGTTAGAAGTGGCATCTCTCGATCCAAAAGAACATCAGTATGTATCAACTTACACCTGAAGAAATAAAATATTATGCCCTTTAAGCCAGAAAATGAATCATTTTCTAATACAGACTGAAAGACTTATTGATGCCTCAATTTTTATTTTTATCTATTTTATTTAAGAGGGTGTTGTATTCATATTGTTGTATAATTATATTTCCTGAGTCTCATACCTTCCGGGTGGTTTTCTCACAGCAGATCTTCACAGCAGTGTTGTTGTTGCTTCCCGGTCAGGACTCCTCTCCAAGGCTCTCCCTGACCACCCCGCCCCCTTTTATCTCAGCTACCTCCATGGGCTACAGCTGCTGCCCAATCAAGGACATCACAGCTGCAGCCCATTTACAATAACTAGAATCAGGGCAGGGTCACTAATACAATACAAAGATCTTTCACTGCCATACATATATTTACAATACATAAGTTAACTCAGGCCCCTACAAGAGGGGAATAAGCAGTCACAGCCTCTCCCTCTGCTGATTATACAGAGAGCTGTGGGGTGCACATCCAATCTCCCCAAAGATGGGTGAAATTAATCTGACTCTTGATTTCTGAAACTCAGCATAGCAGCAGTAATAGTAGTCACATGCAAGTTCTGGCTATTAGTTGGAACTTCCTGAAAAGTTAGTATTTTTCAGACCTAAAAAAAGAAAATAAAGGTAGAGCTACACCAATGTTTTTGAGGGGTTTTTTGTCATCATACACCTTTTGGACAACCTGTCATGAAATCACTTTGTAGATGAAATATGAAAAAGATTTGTAACACCAATAATTGTAATTTTTATAGATGTGGTTGCACAGAGCAGTATTTTAGTTTCAGTTTCATTTTAATATATTTTTGGATGCCCATAGCAGTATATTTGTGCCTGTGGTAAGTTCTGGCCAGCACCTCTGGGCAAAGAGACATCTTAGAATAGCATTTGTTAAATAGTCAAAGGAAGCATGGCTCCTCACAGTGCTCTAATAAACACAAGTTGCTAAATAAGCAAGAAACAGCTGTGCAGAGGATCCAGGGACCTGGTTCTGGCCTCCTTGGTACAAGTCTGTCATGACCTTACTGGAGGCCAACAAAGATGAATAAATGGATCATATGCCTGTGAGAAAAGGCTGAGAGAGATGGGATTGTTCAGCCTGGAGAATGGAAGGCTCTGGGGGATCTGATCACTGTGTTGAAATACCTGATGGGACGTGAGAGATGAGGGCAGAGCCAGACTCTTCCCAGTGCAGCCCAGTGCCAGCAGAAGAGACTGTGAGCATAAACGGGAGTTACATGTAAGCACAAATAAAATTTTCTGCAGAGGAGGTGACACAAATTGAACAGAGGGGTTGAAGGTTCTCCATACTTAGAGATACTCAAAATCCAACTGGACACAGCTCAGAGCAATGTGCTGCAATTGAGCTCACTTTGAGCAAGGAACTCAGACTAGAGACCTGTATAGGTACCTTCCAACCTCAGTCCTTCTGTTATTCTATGATTCTGTAATTTACTTTTCCCATGAGAAACAAACATTGCTATAATAGCCAAAATTTTCATTAAAAATAGGAATACAAATAAACAACTTCACATAAAAATTCTGATAGAAATTTCTGTTTCTGGTGTTCAGGATGATGGCATTTTTAGAAAATTTTTTGTTGCTTTGCAGAGGGAATAGATACAAATCTAATCTATTTTTCTTACCCAGGAAACTTAATACAACAAGGTTGAATTTATTATAAGGGAAGGCAAAGAAAATTTACTGTCTGTGTAGACAAACATGCACAAAAGAGCATAAGAAAGTAATTATGTAATGCTCTGATTTGACATGCAAGTAAGTATAAACTAATACTGACTTGAGCCTCCTAATCATGTTCACACTGATTCAAATGAAAATGTATGTTTTCTATTACAATGATTTTACCACTGATTTAATGGAATTTCTCTCCAGCTAAGAGTGATTATTAGTCACAGAAGTGCTGTAATGTTCTGACCCTTTCAAACTTTTGCTATGAAACAGTTGTTATTGCATTTCTAATGCCCAAATAGTTGCAGTTGGATTCACATAATTTCACAATTACCTTGCAACAGAATGTCCATATGTAATTTAGGGTTTTCTTATGATGTCCATTTTCAGAAATACAGCAGAAAGTACTAAGTCTATTGATTGGAGTAAGCAGTTAACTGGTTTAGAAACATTCCTCTCTGCAGATCTGACAGGATCATTTACAATAGCATTCAGCAAGACAAAACAAACAAAGATAAATCATTTAAAGACTGACTGCTATTCTTAAATATTTTTATACCTTTCATCCAGCTGTAACTCTGATAATATATTTTTCAAACAGATGACATGGTAGAACTGTTTCTTGACATTGCATTCCTATTAGGCGGGTAAAGGATTTCCTATTCTCTAATTTTTACAATAGTCTTGTTAGTTTAGGTTGTTTTGTGCTATGCTTTTTTCACAGGGAAAGCCATAGTGCAAACCTGTGATAGCAGACCTACATAGGATGTAATTATTATATATCTTTTCTATAGATATTCGTGCTAAAATACAGAATTGTAGAATCACAGAATATCCTGAATTGGAAGGGGCATATAAAGATCATTGAAGGTCAACTCCTGACCCTGCACAGGACACCCCAAGAGTCACACCAGGTGCCTGAGAACACTGTCCCAGCTTTTGAACTCTGTCAGGCTGGTGCTGTGAGCCCTTCCCTGGGGAGCCTGTTCCAGTGCCCAACAACCCTCCAGGGGAAGAACCTTTTTGTAAAATCCAACCTAAACCTCCCCTGACACAGCTTCAGGCCATTCCCTTGGGTCCTGCCGCTGATCACAAGAGTGAAGAGATCAGTGTCTGTCCCTTCACTTCCCCTCATGAGGAAATTGTCACTGCAGTGTGGTCTGCCCTCAGTCTCCTCTCCAGACTGAACGCACCAAGTGTGTTCATTTGAGACACCAAGCGGCTAAAGTGGCTTCCCCCCAAGGCCCTTCACCATCTTTGTAGCCTTCCTTTGACCCTTTCTAAAAATTTAATATCTCTCTTATAATGTGATGGCCAAAACTGCGCTCAAGGTGAGCCTGCCCCAGAGCAGAGCCGGACAATCTCCTCCCTTTCCTGGCTGGTGATGCTGTGCCTGGTGCCTGGACCAACACCATGCTGGTTCATGTTCAGCTTGCTACTGACCAGGACCTCACATCCCTTTCTGTGGAGCTGCTTTTCAGCATGAGATGTAAGTGGGTTGGAGATGTAAGAGGGTTGGAGATGTAAGAGGGTTGGAGACACTGGCCTGTGGGTTATTGTGTTGCTTTGCGTTCACTGGAGGCTTTATACCAGCAGTGAAGAAACTGCAACTGCAGCACTGCCACAGCAAGTCCCTGTGTTCACAGTGTTCTAGAAGAGATTTCACATATTCCTGTAGACTTATGTATGATGTTAGCAAAGTTTGCATGGATGACTTTGTGACATTCAGCTCAACAACGAAATGTGGAGGTAGAGTGGTGCTCTGAAGTGACTTAAATGCATTATTATTGTATGTCCAGCAGCAGCTGCTCTAGCACTAGAGCTGTTCATAGATCTTCAGCTTGTTTTAATACTTAGCAAAATAATAATATTTTAGTTTCTTGGACATAATGAAGATAAGTCATCTTTTCCTTTATTTTAATTCTTTTTTTGGTACAAAGACATGTTTATGGAACTTGGTCAACTGCCAGTTCAAGAGAAATACTAAATGTGAGAAGTACTTTAGACATACATTAGCTAGATAAATTAGATAGCTTGAAAGCTCCTTTCCTCACTGTAGGATAATCAAGGAACTTGGTCAGCCTCCAATTCAAGATATTTATTTGACTTGCTGCAAGCTGCAAAGGGATATAAAATACCCCATAGCATTTGAAAATACAGAACGTAAACAGCCAAGCCTGAAGAAAAAATACACTTGTGAATACCAGCATCCAGGGGTAATCCATCACTGATGCAGAACCCCTCAACCCTGACAGCCTGCATTGATTTGGTTTGATATTTGCAGTCAGATCTTGCTCCTGAAAGCAGTGAAACCATCCTCTGTGACACTACAGTTATGACAGCACACAAAATTACTTCATCTTCCAGAGGTGAGACCCTAATTTGGCATGCCAAAGCCTGGAAATACCCTCAAATATTTATTTCTTTTAACCATGGAAAGGATTTAAAATTCACTTAGTCAAATATGTGCAGGATTATACTTTCTGAGTTTTGAGTACGTCATCATAAGGCTTCCCATAATCATTTCCTCAGTTCTACACTGAAATATTTGAGAATAGGCAACTAAAGAACTGCAAACAACCTGTTATTCACACACAGGGCTGTAAAAAATGAGCCTGAAAGAGTAGTTGGTGCTGCTCTTTAGTTTTCCCACTGGTGTTTTGTGTCTGTTGTCCTTGCCAAGCTTTGCTTTCTGTGTCACAACACATAAAATGCCTAGGAAGACTTTCAAGTTCTAAGTCATGTTTGTTTGTGGACTTTATTATCTTGATTCTAGATTAAATTTTATAAGGTACAATGAATGAAATATGTCTAGTTTTAGGTTCACTAAGCAATATTTTGTCTCTTTCAGTATTATTATATGGTCTCAGAGGATCAGGAGAATGTCCTGTCCCTTTTCCCAGTGATTCTCCTCTTGCTAAAAGGGGCATCAAACCCTCTTCCCTGGGAGGGAGCCACAATGCACAGCACCACCTTCTTGGACCTGAACAAGAGAGCAACTGAGTGGGCAATCCACACTGCTGAATCCACCTGCTCCTCATTCCAGACATGCACAGACAGCCTTCTCCTGGAAGCATCTTTGGTTGAAGGGAAAACTCAGTCCAAGTGTCACAGGATTTGCTGCACATAATGTTTAATTTTGGCTTTTGGTCAGACAGAGTCAGAATATTTCATGGTACCTTCATAAGAACTTTTCATGCTCTCTAAATAGATATTTTCTGCTTTTAAATCTCAGCTGAATTATGTGGATATAGGTTTTGTAACTCAAAAAGGGCCTGACATGTAGGTGAATAAGGAGGCTAATAATTTTTGCTGTAAAGAAGAAAAATATGTATATTTTCTCATGCTTAGCAGAGTGTAATAGATATTCTAGATGATAAAGGCTCACAATTGTAGAGTAGTTAAAGCAGGGCTGGTCAGTTTAAATGAATTAAAACCCCTTTAATTCCTTGGAGACCTCTCAATTTCTTTTCAGATTTAAACTGTAGTCACAGCCTCCTGTTAACTAATATGCATGCTGTGGATTTTCCATCCTATTCATCACAAATTCCTGCAGTAGTGGGAATGGGGGAGAGGGAGAGGAAGGACTTCAGCTCAGTTATAAATCACCAAGAAGTGACTGACAAATACCAAGGCAGACCTTTGCACAGCCTGTGCTAGAGATGGCACATAGCCAGGCAGGTTGCAGATACACATGCTGTTATCTCTGAGCAATTTTAGGGAAATGATATGTTTATTCTAAAGTAAGGGGGTCGGGGGGCAGAGAGGGGTGGTTTTTGATGGACCTCTTTCCATTTCAGCTTTAAGACAATGGAAAAACTATTAGAACTGCTGTTTCCTGTTTTATTTCATATGCAAAAAATAAAAATTTTTTTAAAAGTCAATATCATACACAGTGAAAGATAAAAGACACAATAAAATTTATTTAGTTTGTTCTAAATATGTTGTGCATTTAATGTTTCATCTCCAAGCTTTGGTCATATTTCCATGTTTTTTCATATTTCTTTGTTATTTCTACATGTAATATATTTGACTTCCAGTATATTTTTTGTTTCTGAAGAATGCGTTTTTACTTGAAGTAAAAATCTGATTTCCAAACCACTTTCATCTAATTAATTACATATGTTATATATATACTTAATAATGTCTCTGTAAATATGGTCATTTATGTGATTTATTCTCACATCTGTCTGATCACAGTTTGGTACTTATAGCTACAACTATACAACATGAGACTTAAATCATAATTCTTCAAGTCTGTGCCATTTTTTGTTGATTGTTACAAGAGGAAAGGTTGATCATACTTCAACATAGACACTAATATATGCAGTCAGTGTGTCTACTTTGCATTGATTTACTTAATGGGCCACAATAGTACATAAAACTGAATAGAAGAGGGAAGAATTCAAGAAAAATCCAACAAGAAATAGAGTCTGCACATTTTTCTCCTAAGGTGTAATATTATAGCTTGTAGGATATGCAATTCACTTTAGACCCTGCCAAAAGATATCATGCATATCACACCCCTAGAAAAATTATATATTGCTTTTTTCCTCTGATTCAGTATCAATTTTTAAAAATAACTTTCTTTTTGGAAGAAAAATGTAATTTTTTTCAATCAGTTTCATTTATGCTAATAACAGAAAAATAAGTGAATGAAAAAGAATACAGAACTATTTTCAGGGTTCAAAAAAATACAGAAAGGAAGCATTCAAATCACAGTCCCTTTCATCTTTTGCAGCTTACTGATCACAGGCAGAAGGGAAAAATGTGGAACATATTCCAGATTTCCTACTTGACTGTTGTTTCAGTGCCAAGAGGAAAATAAGTAAAATATTATGTAAAATATTAAACATTATGAGCCAAATATTCTTCAGGGGGTCTGGAGGAAAGACAGCCAAAAGAAAATGTTTTTCAATAGGGCTAATGATATTGACTTTCTTTCTCAAAGACTTTGGAATACATAGCTCAAAAGTGACGAGTATCTCTAACAATTAA
The DNA here is from genome assembly GCF_028018845.1 of Melospiza georgiana. Lineage (NCBI taxonomy): Eukaryota > Metazoa > Chordata > Aves > Passeriformes > Passerellidae > Melospiza > Melospiza georgiana. The sequence continues at coordinate 9,234,415 of NC_080432.1, read as the reverse complement.
TAAAAAAATAATCCATTCAGCATTCTTACAAAACTGACTACTCAGCACAAATCACAAACATTAACGAAACCACTTTCAGGCAAATTTCCAAAAAATTAAAACCATTGAGTTTCAGAGGTGATGAAAGTGAAGTGTTAATTCCTGAGCAGATTGTTCCTTCTCTTCATATCGTAAACATGGTTCTTGATGTTACACGAGCAGACGGTTGCTCTCGCTGGGGCTCAGAACAAGCCAAGCACAGGGACCTTGGCTGGCAAGTTTAGTTATGCCAATGCCTAGTTTCCATTGACCCTGTGAATAGGCATTGGACAAGGATAGAAAGCTATCACTGGGATGGAAACAGCTTGCTTGTTAACAGCAAAAAGCAAGTATAAGGACTGAAATTTAAGAAGTCAGCAAGCAAAGCAAACTTTAATATTACTTACACAGTTGGTTAAGGCAATTTTTTGTTGTTGTAGTTATATCATATAAATCAAATTGAAAATAGGCATTGTGAGCCCATCTTACTTGATGCCAGGAAAATCTACACGTTCAAGGAAAGAGACAAAGAGAACATAGCAGGGTGTTTATTTTCGAAAAGAAATGAAAAATCCACAACTGCAGTTCTGCCTGTCTGTCATCCGTGGCCGATTACTTGTAGCGTCCAGCGGAGATGATCAGAAAGGGATTTAAATGAAAGCAGCTTAGCAACTTTGCAGTTTTGTTTAAGGAGAAAAACTTGTCTGAGCAGAGGCATGAGATAAGCCATGGAAGCGATCAAGAACAGAAGTGGACACATTGACCTTCAGTGTTAGGAAAACTGAAAGTAGATGCATTAAACCCCAAGACTGGGTAAGAGACTTTGAAGAAGGATACAGAAGAGCTGGACTGCATACTATGGAAACCTTTACAAAGTTTCTAAGGCAGTCATGGTCTCTTCAGGACAAGGGACAGGGAAAATCACTTTACAGATTGGCATGTATTATTTGGACCTAAGAGGAGAAGTGGCAGAAGAAAAGATTGACATCTCTGCAAGACAGGTCAGAAGAAGGCAGTGGTCAAGGAATCACACACCATCATCCAATATCATTCAAGAGAAATTGGCTTTGCCACCTCCATGAATAGCCAAACAGACCCTTTTTTGTTTACTACTTTTACTCATGAACAGGCATGGGCAGATGCATCAGACTTTGGAACTGTGTTTTGCTTTAAACCATACACATAGTCCAATACACATGCATCACACAGAGCTGCTGAGGAGTTCAGCTAGTCTGGAAGGAGTCAGTGTTTTAATACACATTGCCATAATCTTGGCAGGCCAAGTCCACTCTTTCTAAGAAAGAACAAATTGGATATTTGGACTGTGTATATGCAAATCAACAACTTGCTGAAAGGAGAGCAGCGTGTCTGTAGCCGTGCCACAGCAGAGCCAGACAGAATTCACGAGGCAATGTGAGAGCTCCCTGAGTGCCTGCAGAGTGTCTCCCAGGCTAAGCAGGGCAGGCCAAGCTGCAGGAGGTTTTGGGAAGTGGAAAATCCCTCTGTGTTCAAGATCAGGTCAGCCGTGTGTCATCGCTTGTTGACAAACAATGAGCTCTCATTTTGAGTCAGGGCTCTTGGAACTGAAATTTATGTGACACAAGACATCTTTATTCACCCAGAAAGCAGAGTCTTAAAGATTCATTTCATTTTACATTTAATTTACATTCCAAAAAATTGGATCACAGACTGTTGCTATTTGTCTATGCATCAGTGCAGGGACCCAAATGAGCAGAATTTTCTTAATAATTTTCTATTATTTAAGCTTATTTGGGAACAGAAAAAACTATACCTCAATAATTTTTCAAGTGAATGATTTCTACTTAGGATAGTAAATATTTCTGAAAAGTGACCTGATCATCTCGGTGATATCTTGACTACTTATAAGAGATGAGAGAAATTTAAAAGAAGGTTGACTAACATAAGTCAGCTTCATTATTCACACTGAAAAAAGTGAATTCAGAGACATCATTTTATCAAGATGTTTCCAGATAAAAAAAGTTTGAAATCACTCTTCTGAATTAATCTGTAATCATATTTCTGTTTGCATTCTTTCCAAAATAAACAATAAAAATCTCATACATTTAGCATGGTACTCATTTAACACAGAGGACTCATCACTTTAGGGAATTTTCATTCATTTTTTTCTTTTGAGTTACAAAAATGGCATTATAATTCAGCATAGAAAAAATGTATTTATGTGAAAAAAGAATTGGGCAAAGAACTAGGAGGTGATACTTTTTTACTTCATTTTATCTTTTTTTTTTCCTGGAAAAAAGTAGATTTTAAATGGTATTTTAAAAATAATTGTATTCATTTTTATACTTTTTTATATAATGTAGTGAATCTGATGGTTTTAAAAGAGTTTTTCTCAGCAAAGTGGCATGGTAGGTAGGTCTGGGAAAATTTATAAATTATAGAAGACGATAGATAGATAGATAGATAGATAGATAGATAGATAGATAGATAGATAGATAGATAGATAGTTTTCTGCTTCAGTTTGACTACATCTTTTTTGAAAGAACCACAAAAATATTTTTGAGGTGAAAGACATCTACTTCAGCAAAGGAAGGACAGTGAGGGAGTGTGCAAAACCAGTATGACCCAGCAAAGCAGGGTATCATTATTCATTTTCTTCAGAGCACCTACAGAAAGCATATGTCAACATATAACTTACTGATCTTCGTGGCTCTAACCTGTGCTTTTAGCTTCAGAAATGCTGACTAATTGCATGTTTGCTAACATGCCAGTTCAGTCTCATTTAATGAGATAAGCAGCACGATTTCACATGCAATGTCTTAGGATGCTTCAAACCCAACCAAATCTTTTGATGTGGTGGTAAGATTTTCCCCTTTGAGTTCCACTTGTTTGAACCATAATTGCATGCTCAAAACCCTAAAATATCTGTACAAAAAAAAAAAAAGCATCTACCTTTATTTTTGATTCAATTGTGTGGAACATGCACCAGAAATGGAGCAAGATTTAGAAATAGCTGGAGACTTGCAAGAAAAATGCACACAGCAACAAAAAGGGCCACCATGACACCACACCATAGCTGCACTTGAGCTGGTGCTCATAGAGGACATACAGTCATGTATTTCCTACTGGTTCAACAAAGAATTCAGTTTTGTATGTTAGCAGCTGATAAACGTTTCCATAATGGAAAACATAACAGTCCAGCCTTGGTGATGCAGCAAAACTGAGCAGGCAAACCAATCCCCACCCAATGGCATCTCACCTCAGAGGCACAAAGCAGCTACAGAGGAGCACAATGGAAAAGTGAAATTTCTAGATTGTAGATAATGATCATGGTTGCTAGACTTCAGGATCTTAGAGGCCTTTTCCAAAAAAAAAAATCTCTATGATTCTATAATCTATTTGCCATTAAGAGCTAGCATCCTTCCAAAAATGTGGTTAATCTCTGGAACTTTTACTAATTTTGGAGTGACACAGTAGGGAGTCTTTATATGAAATCCTATTGCAGAGTGTAACAATGTAAATATATGCAAAATTAATAGATGTTTCCAAAATTAATAGGTGTTTCCAGTGTTTCTACTTCCTTTCCTTACTTTCATGTTGCCTTGGTGAAACATGGAATATTTTCTTAGAAAGTTTCATAAATATGAAGAGAGAAAAAAGAAAACATACAGGTAACCCTACAGACTTACTGGTTGCTTTTCTTGACACCTAGTTCATGTTTATGTAACTAATGTTTCTGTTCTGTATTTGCACAGGGACAATTATGGTTGTTTTTTTTCCTTCAGCAAATAAGAAACTTTTGTTTTAATCAGAAGAATGGCAATGTGTCACACAGCAGGACAGCGGGTAATAATTTACCATGAGAAGAAATCAGATATATACAATTATGTGGGCAGCATTAAATATTTGCTCTAAATTAAGATGGGAATTTTTTTTAATTTTTTTTTTTTTTTTACATTTTATCCCTGTTTTTCAGTAGTTTTGTTCTCATCTTCTGTTGAACTTCCAGTCAAGAAAGCCAGAAGAGACTGAAATACTGAAGAAGGGGCAATAGCTCACTCTGGTTTCTTTTTCCTAGACTTCATGTAGAAATTTGAGAGAACTTTTGAGCCAGCTTTGCTCAAATGATAGAAAGACTGACAGCAGCTCCTTTCCCTTGTAAAAACCCTCAGCCAGCATGAAGCCTACTTAGTACAATAAACAACACAGTGTGAACTATTTTTGCAGGTGAGATGTCCTGCTGGTGGCCCACCCATAAATCAAGGACACTGCCTAGCAGCAAGGGAAGCAGCCAGAGCAAAAAGAAGGGGAAATGAAGTGTTGCACATAACCCCCTACTGACTGAAGGTCACCGACCCGTTGAGACTGACAATTTATTATAATTTATTAGTGTTGCATTTCTTCTCTAAACCAGCAGGAGCATCAGAATCCAAGCATACGAATTCTGAAAAACTGCAGAAGAATAAAAGGTCTTTAGACAATGTACAGTGTGTGTGTATGAAGTGAAGGGAAATAAGGCAAAGGCAGGTAATTCAATTTGCTTTTGACAAATGCAAAGCTTGACTGACTGGTGAAAAGCAGTGTTTGTAAATATTTTGAGATGGGGATAAAATATGTCAGAAATTATTAATTGAGTGGCCATTGATAGAAATGTGCCAAAATTTTACTTTCCCCAAGGCCTGGTACTTATTAGTTAGACCTGATATGAAAGTCCTCATGGAACTGTTACTGTAAAAAGTAATTAAAACAAACAAGTCTTTTGTTTTTATTAGCAAAGAGATTAATGCCATGTGAAGGCAGTAAAAAAACATGGTTTTGAAAGTCCATATTTGGAGCATTTTTTAGTCCTTCATCTAGAAAGGACATGAAGCCCACAGAAATCTGATCTTCTTTGAACACATATTTACATATTTCAGCTGATGCCAGGTTGCATAGTCCCACAGAAACTGTTCATCTGCCACACAAAGAGACAATCCATGACCTACAGAACATCTGCATTGTCTCTTTAACATTACTGTGGGGAATAATGCACTAGCTTATATCTTTTTTAAAATGTTCCTAACAAATGGAAACCTATTTTCCTACTTTTCTTAGATTTTTTCCAAATTTAGATACTACATTACCTTGTACATACTGCTGCTTTTGAAGTATTTAATATAGGAATTTCCACATTTCTGACCCCAAAATTGTAATTTTAGGAGTCATAGTAGACTCTGTGTAGTTACAGAAACATCCAGAATGAAATAACAAACCTAGCCAAGTGAAATTCACTAGCTTCACATGGCTGGATTGATAAATCCTAAAGATTTCCTGGGAATGAAACATGAATATCAAAGTCATGTGTTGGGGAACATTTTTTTAATCAGTCATACCATTTAAAAAACTCCTAAACCAGAACAATACAATGCCCCTCAGGAAAAGGAATGATCAAAAGAACAAACCCCTCTGGCAGATATAAATCACCCCACTTAATGCATTACTGGAGGATTCTTATTTTTGGGCAATGAGAGCAGTTTAAAAATACAGTTTGACCATCTGATCCAATCTCTCATGATTTGGAGGGTGAGATTCCAGCTTCTCTTTCACTACAGATCCCAAATTCAGCATGTTCCTCCTTCCATCAAAGTTCAAATAACCTTTTGTTGTAACTTAAACTGCTTAATAGTGAGCTACCACTTTCTGTCTCTGATCTGTGTTACTGAAATTTGAATATAACTATTTCCCTGCTACACTTTTACTTAACAATGCTCTCTTACCCTACTTGTTTTCCCACTTGAAATGATCAGTTCTGAACTTGGAAATGCTGTTTCCTGCAGCACATGGGTGAAAGCATGCTCCTTTAAGAAGCAGGTACAGATGGCAAGTCCATCAGCTAAGTTCAAACTGGAGGTCAAGAGAGGAAAAGGAAATTACCCCTGGTACTCATCTAAGACTCTGCCCTCTTTTACTGTCTCCTTTGACTGCTGGTCAATTTAGCTCATCCTTTCTCCAACCAGCACCCAGCTTAGCCGGTGACAGTGGGAAATCAATATATCCACCACATTTGACCTTATCACCTTTAAAGCAGTATTTTACAAATTACTCAGGATAAACAGTCATGACCACAGAGTTAGCTAAAGGTAGAATCAACCGCACCTAAACCATCACTGGCAGATGTTTGTCTAATTTTTCCTAAAACTTCCAGCAATTGAGACTTCATAACTACCCTCAGAAATCTCTTCCACTGTGTAATTATCCTTACTAATAGAAAATCTTTGCTCTTGTCAAACTTAAATCTTCCTAGCTGCATTTTAACCTGCTATTTCTTGCCCTAAAGTTCAATGATCAAAATCCTAAACAATGCCTGCAGAGCATCTTGGCAATCTCACGTTAGCAGCAGCCATTTAGATATTCAAAGATTTACACTGACCCCTCTGTTTTCTATTCCTTGTACCCCACCACCCCAACCCTTTCTTCAAGGCCACATATTCTAGATTTCTGATCAGCTCTTTTGTTTTGCTTTGCTCTCCCCTTCTTTTGGTCCACAAACTTCTGGAAATATGGTGCCTCTAATTGGATGCAGTAATGCTCCAGCTGAGGCCAGCATTCAGCAGAGCAGCTGTTTTACATATAATACTCATGTTTATACATCATGATACAGTGTTCTCTTTTTTAAAAATATTTTTGACAGAAGTTAAACATTGAGAATACATGTTCAGTTTGCTCATTTCTAGCTCTTCTTTTCTGCAGAACTACCAGCCAGGTGGAGATCCATCTTCATAGTGCAACACAAAACCAGTGAATCCTTCCCTTCTGTGTTAGAGGACTCTGATATGAGGAAAAACTGGGCTGGTTTGACAATTAATGTTACCTGTTATGTAACAAGTTTTTATCTTCAATGTGTGTGCATGCAACTTGTTTGGTTATTTTTCTATTGTTTCTCTGGGACTCGATTTATTCCAGCTCTTCAGTAGCTATTTGCTGCAGCAAAATGAAGAAAAAAATTATCTGTCTTTCCAGTCTTAGGCCGAGATTGATGTGTGCATTGTATGGGCATGACTCTTAAGAACAAAAGTAATTCAGATAGAAGATGGTTACCTCTCTCTCTCTCATAACTAAAGACAAAGGGAGGTCTTTTCTAAAAGAGATGTAGGTGGCCTAGGAACTCAAGTTCTACTAATTATATCTCTGGGCTCAGCAGTAAGTCCTTGTTCAAGTAACTCCATTAATTTAAACCAGTTGTGGTGTAGAACTAAAGGAAGAGGCCCAGAGCTGCTTTATGTGCAAATAATACAGTCTGCAGTAGTAGCTCAAAACCAAAATAATTTACTCAGAGATGCTCCCAAACAGAAACATTAAAGTGTTTCCAATGAATCATGGAGAGTTTTAACCTTCAGATATCCAAAAGGATGCCGTTTGATTAATTTTAATTTTTAGGCTATGTTACCTTTCAGTGCTAGCCAGCACCCAGGAAAAAATATCAAACCCCACATGCAGCACACAGACCCCAGCAAACAAAGAAAATTTTTTCATGGCTCAGCTAAGAAACACCTGCAGTCACAGAGCACACTGATTTCAAAGGCTTCACAGTCCACGTAGGTGAACCTGTGTTCTTCCTGCTCAGCTTTAATTCATTTTAATTGATACATTCAGAGTAGGCATGAGCACTCTTAACTTTCTTCTGGAGTCAATAAAGAAAGGGCAAAATGTAGTTCAAAGTCCCTAAGATCTGAATTATATCCCAGAGTTGTTAATCTTTATTAATTATGCATCTGCTTAAGAAATTACTAGTCTTTGTGTTATGAATCCCCTGTGTCAGATGATACTGGGTTTTCCACAGTTTTGGCACCTAACTGTAGAGAGAATGGTAAGCATCAAAATTATGTGGATAATAGTGTGAAAAACTTAATGTGAATGGGAAAACGCCATTTTTTATCTCCCTCAAAATTTGACCCTATCAGCTAAATTTGTATCTTCACCAGAAATGTGCTTCATAGCAGAAAAGACAAGGCTGTCTTGACTAACACATTATTTTAGGGGATTAAAAAGCAGTAATGAAACTCTTCTGATTAGAGCCATAATGTTTTTGAACTAGGTTGCTTGCAAAAAGATGCGTATGGGGTTTCTTTTTACAAAAATCACAATAAAAGCTTTGCTCTTTGAATGAAAATCTCTTTCATGCTGAAATATCAAGGTATTTTATAAGACTAAAATAATTAGATTGATTGCATTTGGTTTCTCTTTTTTTTTTTTTTTTTTTTTTTTTTCTAATAGGTTTACAGAGATTCTTCAGATTGATCTCTCATCAAGAGTCAAAGTCAGGAAGGTTTTATTTTTGCTGTAAGGATTAGAAAAATTCCATGTTGAGCCCAAAATTTTTTTGTGGCCCTTCTGCTTACTTTATTTTACATTATTTTCCTGATGCTGACTTTGTTTTTCTTTTCCTCAGGACTTACTTCTGTTATTTCATGTGCATTTGTTATTTAAATAGCTATAAATATCTTCACTCCCTTCATCCCTAACTACTACTTTGAAGGTGCCATGAAGTCATGCATATGGCATAATTTGGAATGAGGGAGATAATTCTTTGTGAAGACCAGAGCACTCACCAGAATTTAATACCTAGTGAACTCTAAGGATAAACTTTTGAAGTATTACATATTGGTCTGATTTTTTCTACCTTAATTTCAAAGATGAGCATAGTCAGCAAAGTGCTGAGTGATTTTGAGAATAACCAGAAATTTTTCCAGTAAAATATATCAGACTCTAAAGTCTTGTACAGCCATAGGAAATGGAAATGTTTGCATTTTTTGCCTGGTTTTTGCTCAGGAAAAGGCAGTTATGATTAAATTACCCACGTTCATTACTGTATTGGTGAAGAGCTAAATTTACAAACCCACAACTATGGGGATATATCCAAACAAATTCTGCCTCTCTGGAAATGTCACTCAGAAATATGAACAAGCCTGTTCAATTCTCTGTGTGAAAATCCAGCCACCAAACATTCTGCACAGTAAACTTGGTTTTCACTCATACAAAAGCAAACAAAGCCTGTACTGTAATGGCTTTTGATCCCATAATCCACACCAGAGCTCAGAGGTGAGCCAGCAATTTGCAGAGCTTTTTCCCTGAGCCTTGCTGGCACTTTTCTGCTATTCAAGTACACACTGTCCTGGTGTCTGATCCAAATTACAGATATGGCAGAGAGCAAAGGAGCTTACAGAGCATTCTCTGAAAACTTTAATTGCCAACATTTTTTACCATTTTTTTACACTATTCTTTTCCTGCTAAGGAAAATTCTTACTCTTAAAGTTGTCATGTGTTTCAGTTCACCACAACATTATGCCTGCCAACAAGTCAGCATAAATGTGGAGCAATGAAAAAACATCTTTTTCACTTTTTTTTTTAAATTTCACACACACAAAAAGTTTATTTTCTTCTGTTATAGTTTCCAGTTTCCAAAATCTCAGCATCTACATTATAAGCCAAAACAAACTCATAAATTGCATCCAACTTCTGAGCTACTGTGCAAATCTATTTTCAGGAATTTCACTTCAATATTTATTTTAAAAGGGAGCATTGTTTGATTTTCATATCTTTGAGATTAAGTTCTCTATAACGAGAAAGTACTTCTTATGGAAGCTTTGGTTATAAAAAAGGATATTTTGCACTGGTTGATTTCCTGCTTGTATTACCAAAGAAATGCCAAAAAAGTTAATTTAGATATGAAGCAAAAAGAATGTCTTGTTAACTAAAAAAAGTGTTTAATGCCAGAAGGGAAATATGATCAGTCAGACAGGATTAGAAAAACTTTTTATTTGGCTTACCCGGAATTATTGGTGGAAAAAAATTAAAAATCACTAGGAATAAGAGAAAAAAAAGCTGAAACAATCCAGATTAGTTACTAATCAATTACATTGCATTACAGAGCAACCTGCAGAGCAGGCTAAACCTACTCAGGACTGGGCAGCAGAGACTGCAGATCTCTGCTCAGTTACAGGCTTCTCACATAAAAGCAAGTATTTTTTCTGCTTTTGGTCTTGGTTCCTCATTAGTGGAAGAGAGAGAGCAGCCACTTCTGTCTGGGCCATTTATGTTAGCAAATATTTTTTCTGTGCTGCATATTTGTTATTCCTCATAAGAAGTTAGTCACTAATCAGGCATACACAGAGACTCCTCAAAATATATCAAGGTTTGACAATAACCACGAGGAGTATAATCCTCATTCAGAAATGCAGAAATTTGGTCTGAGCTGCATGGGAGGTCCTGCATCCTGATCCAGCTGTGGCCAGTGTCACATATTCCACAAAAGTGCACAAGATACCCAGAAGTGTGCAAAAGGGGGTTAATGGGAGAAAATACCTCATAGGTTCTGAGGAAGCAATCTTTTGGTCTGATATAGAATCTTCAGATTTGACTTTAGTTCATTTTTTATTTTTTTTTTTGTTATTGCCCACATAAATAAAACATTTTAAATATTATATGGGTATTTTGCAAGTAGCACTTTTTTGTAGCAGTTGATTTCAGAAAGAGATTGTACATTGTATAATGGTTTGGGTCACACTTATTACACCTTAAACATCTGAAGCACCTTAGTTTTGCCCTGGATATAACAATGCATTGTACAGTGTTCCCAGTAGGGTGGATGTTGCACCTTTTAGGGTTCACTGAGAAGCTCTTTTCCCAGTGCTTCCCAACAGCCTTATCCTTCTTCAGTCTGGACCCCAACGAGCTCTGCTATGTGCAAATCCACAAGGAAGAGAAGAACATACAAAAGCAACAAGTATTCACCATGGTAGGGGCCGCCAAAATCAGTAAATCACTGGGGAAAAGCAGAATGATGAGCTTCTTGGGTTTCTATCCCCAAAAAACATCAATGACTTGCTACAACAATGCTCACTGCCCTGAACTAGTTCAAGATGTGCACTCCCAGACTAAACCACATGAGTCCTGGGCATCTCTGATGTCGAGGTAGTTCTTCCTTCTGCCACATGCCTGTATTCCCACTGCAGAACTTGGGCTGGGAAAAATGGGAAAGCTGAAATAGAAAAAGAGTATTGAGGCAAACAAAGCTTGTATGTTTTACAACCTAACTGCACATTTTGGAGGTAGGAAATGCTGAGACCTGATGAAAATAGCTCTTCTGGTTATAGGGAGTGTGCAGAGGGCAATCAAACAGCAACCAGGACTGTGTTCAGTAAGTGGTCAAGGCATATAATTGCCATTTAATTGTGATTAGCTCATGTCATCCAGAAACATGAGGTATATGAAGAACTGAAAGGTATAAACTATGTAGATCAACTGTTCAGGTAGGGGGATGACCTGAACAGTGGCGATTTCTGGAAGACCTGACAACACTCAAGTGGTCCTTCAGTGTGCTCAGTGGTGACCCCAGAGTCCTCATTCCTCTAGCGGAAAACTGGGGGGAGAGGAGGATTTCCTGAGTCAGATGAAACCACACATAGGAGGCTGCTGCAAAGCCAGATCTGAGGTTCCCATCTCTGCAGGGTTCCCAGCACCCCACTCACAATGGATCAAGGCCACAACAGAAATCTAGGGTACCTACCCTTGGGGGAACCATGTGGGGCTCATTAATAAGACAATATGATGTCATTTACAGGGAAAGAGTAAGAGGCATCACCATTGCAATGTTTTTGAGTGTTGAGGGCCAGTGTGCACAACATATTAATCCGTTATGGAGACAGCTGAGGAAGCACCTCAGGAATGAATCTGGTAAATCACAGAGGGGTTTGTCTAGGAATTGAGCTCTTGTGCTGCTGAGACTAAGATACTCCCAGGTCCACAGAGACTATAAAACTCAGAAATTGCAGTCTCTTCTCATCTTTACTCTGCCTTCCACATTAGGCAGTCGCTGAATCGGGCCTTTGCAGCTCTACACAGTTATGAGAAAGCACCTAAAACTTACATCCTCTTGCAGTACTTTTTAAAGTCATTTGGATAGTATAATCTGGTTCTGGTAGTTGTTCCTCCATGAAGCACCCAAATGTTGTAGTACCTTATTTATGTTTCAGCCTATGAAAAAGTCTCTACCTTTCTTTTATTATTATAAAAAGAATCCTCTGATGTTCTTTGCCCTCTGACACAATTAAAAGATAAAAGGACATGTGAGAGTCCTCTTGGTGGTAGTTATGAGTTATGTCTGCTCCCGACTTCAATGGGAGAGACCAATAATGAGAGGAATTTTCAAGAAAGAAAAGGGCCTTAAAAGAAGTTGTTGAACACTGATATAAAAAACCAGTAACTCTCTGGATTAAGTTCTAGTTTTGGGCACTAAATATTTCCTCATACTGCTTAAAAATCCTTAGAACTTGAGCAAGAAATTTGCAGGCTCCACAAACATACTCCATGAAGTCAATCTTCTCCACCCAAAAGTTATAACACTGTATTTGGCTGAAATACTGCTCTATTAGCTAGAGGTGTTTATTCTGCTCATCAGACATAGTGCTGTCTCATCAATAGTCACCAGGCTTATTTTGCCAGATATAGTATCTTCAGAGAGGTAAAGGGGTATTTTTATTTTATCTGAATTTCTGGATTTTTAATGTTCCCTCTTATTGTTATGTTTTGCATTGCTGGTTTGTGCTGCTACTGAAGGATTTCATTACTAATCATAATTACTTACTACTTTATTTAAAATATTATTTTAAACAACTTCTTCATGTTTTGAATGAAATTTTCCTACTACTTCCAGTGTGTTTGGGATTTAGCTGAAATTTCCCTAATCTTTAGTTTAGTCTATGATCCTAGCAGTTCATAAACCAAGCCTCTTTATTTTCCTTATTTTATTGAAGACACAGGATAAGTAGTGGTTTTAGCCCCTAGAGAATTTATATGTTGTAGATGCATCATATTTCCTTTCTTAAGAATGCCAGATGAAACATTATAAAACTGATCCCAGCAAAAACCAATTCACTAATACGTTGCTTTTATAACAAGAAGGTGTAAATGAAGTAATATGATGAATGCTCTGCAATCAATTGTCAAAGTGTAAAAATATGTAACTAATTTTGCAGGCTAGATTTGCACTATACATATTGCAAATGGCAGCAACACACACCAATTGTTATTCCAGATGGGTCTTTTATAATATTAATTGGTTACTTTTGTACAACTTTGAATCTAGACACTAATTCATGTCAGCTGCCTTAACTCTCAAACTCTTATTTATCTATTAACTTCTACTCAGCCTTATCAGAGCTGATAGAGACAAGCCCCAACTACAGAATGCCACAGAAGCTTGGATATGAATACTACAACTGGACTCTGTTAAAAAGAGTCTGACTTAAAAGAATTAACATAATTTTTAACCCAAACTGCTGACAATTTTGTTTTTTCTGAGCTTGAGGCATATCAAGCTAATTCTCACTTATTGATAATACATCATAGGAAGGTTTGGGTTGGAAGGGCCTGTAAAGATCATCTCAATCCAAGCTGCCTGCCACGGGCAGGGACACCTTTCACTGGACCAGGCTGCTCAGAGCCCCAGCCAGCCTGGCATTGAACACTTCCAGGGATGGGGCAGCCACAGCTTCTCTGGGCCAATGTTAGAATTAAAATCTTTAAGCAGGAATGAGAGTTGGGTCCTTAGCTTTTTCTATGTTTGATCTCTTACAGCTATAGTTTCCCTAAGATAGGGTGAAATACAAATTCAAGTAGCTGTTTTCTACTGTGAGGTTTTTCCCAATACCAAAATTTTTATATGCACACAGAGAATCATTAGCATAAATCCAGTTATAGTTCCAGCTAAACTTTGCTAGAGATATTTTTTTCTCAGTTCACCATATTTCTCTCTGGAGAAATTGCTGTGCTACACCAATAGCTCAGTCACTGGTTCCTAATGGGACAAAGTTAAAAAGCCATAAAAGGCTTCCCCTTAAAAACACTCGTGTGTGGGGATATGAGTATGTGTAGGGAAGGGAGGGAGGGTCATTCTGATTCTTACATACCCACATCTGTCTGCAAGGTGTGCAATTCCTCAGGGCAGAAGGCCTGAGCCTGACAACTGGTAAAAGCCAAAGAAGCCACCCCAACTGCAAGGGAAAAATAGCTAGCAAGAAAACAGATGGTTATACATTTGAGGTTTCTTCCAGAACTTCTGCTTAAGCCTTATTTGTTTTGTTTTCATAGCAAAATGGAAAAATGTGAATGCATACAGAAAAAGCCGCAGATTTATTTTCTGATTTTGGTCACAGTATTCTTAAAAAAATGAAAACCTTACAGATCTGGAAACAATCTTACTGTCACATAGCTAATTTCAAAAAAGGAGTGTAGACTGTAAAATCAGCGTGCAGTTTCCCACAAATGTTTCCGTGTGTACAAATGGTAAGATTTTATGGGAACTCTATTTACACGTGTGAAATTATGTGGTTACCTAGTGATGCAAATTTGCAGGTGTAAAATAAAATACTGCTACTTCACACAGGCAGCACTCACATGTATACTGAAGCTACAGCCTAGCATAGAACTTCTAAACCAGCTCAGAAATAAAAATAACTGTAATTTTAAAATTTCTTTTTAAATCAAGTTTAGTGGAAAAAAATGGCTCAGTCCTCATTCACTGACATGGTTACAGACCATGAGCCATGCAGGGTGTGGGGTTCAGGTGAATTACCTAAATAATATATTACCTCTGTATTCATTCCAACATCCTTGTGCTGACATAAGGCAAACACGGCTTGAGACAACTGAACTGAGTGGGGGGAAGGTAGCAAGAAGGAAGCATAAAAATGACATGATTAATAGAGCTGCCACAATTTGTTTACCAGAATGACTTTGATGAACATGTACTTTTCCCAAGACTGTTAGTTCACTGCCATTTGTCTGTTGATTCACATTAAGAGTAAAATCAGGCCATCAAACTGTCTGGAAAAAGAGAGTCCCACCCTAGCAAGCTGGCTGAAGCAGCCAAAGGTATCACAGGAATGTTTAAATGCTCAGTGATCACTGAATGGTGTATTTATCTCATCTTTGTATGAAATAATAAAAGCTAAGGACAATATGGGATGCTTCTCCTCAATTTCCTGAACATTCACAAATAATATTCCTCACTGAAAAAAATAACATGGAGCAAAATGAATTTTTTGAATGTAGCAGAAACTTCCTTGTTCTAGTAATCAAAAAGGTTGACAGTAAAGTAACTTTGGACCAAGCATTTCATTCTATGTACTCTAAACTTATGTACAGACTAAAAAAACAATCTAAATTAAGATGCTGTTCCACTTAAAGCCATATTCCTGTCTTCCTTTGATGTGAACAACTAGCCAAAGTTAACAACTTCACAACGTGCTGTGATCAGAGGAGACACTGATTCTGTTAAGGTGATCTTAGACCAAATCCTGTTTACTTATAGAGCATAACTGAAGTCCTAAAAGAGCTCAGATAGGGGACAGTTGATTTGCCCACATATACAAGCTGGTTTTTCAGACAACACTTGACGCAAAAGTTACATCTCAGATTTTCTCAAGGTGGTACTTCCCAAAGCTCTTTGTTCTTTTCAGCCATCCTGTTTCTGGCACGTCTCTGCAAACCCTGATCTGTCCATAACCTCTGAAGACATACAGTTTATCTCACTGAGAAGTTTTACACATAGAGCATTTTTCAGATGAAACTACAGACCAACCAACTAACTGCACTGAGAGATTTTTTTTCCACCAAAATATTCCTCCAAGAACATTTCTTCCATTTCTTTGCACAGCAATGCATTATGTGAACTTTTGCAATCATTTAAAACCTCCCACATAGCTGGTTGTAATCCATGGCCTCAGGTATAAAAAAATGGGGAGGGGGGATTTTTTACTAGTAATGGCTCAGTAAAGCTGAATTTGTAACTCCCACAGTCTCCCAAGAGGCAGATGTCTGGACTTTTCATGAAATCATTGATTAGGAGAAATAAAGCTAAATGACTGCACTCTTTCAATTTTCTCCTGTTGGTTTTTCTTCAGCATGTCTTATAAAATCTGTGAAATTCATTGTGAATGAATGGTCCTTGTGTGGACCATGGGTGTTGTCTCTCAAGTATGAATTCAAGTGTCCAGAGTAAAGAAATTCTCTTGCGACAGTTCTGGTCAGACTTTTGAAATGTGAGACTTCTGTTTCTCTTGATAGATGACATTATTTCCATGCTCTCAATATCTGTAAATTTGCTAGTGAAAGAAAAAAAATTAAAGTCCATTAGCTGTTAAAATGAAAAGAGAGAGAAAATCTTAATCAGTTGTGTTAAAAAACATAGTCACTGTAATCACTTAAAAAGTTTAGAGGCTGAAATTCTCAACTGATGGCTTCAGTCTCACAAGTCTCTCAAGGGTTGTAGTCACTTGGACCTGTGGATCTTTACTGAGACTTTCAGTCCCTGGACATTTTCCTCCAGAGAAGAACAAATAAATAAGCAGTTCAGTAGAGTAAGTCTTTGTAAATAATACTCTGAGAGCATACTAATTACTTAAATATGGGTCACTGAATGTTTTTATTTTTTGTTGTCATTCAGTTATCAAAATTTAGTTCCAGATTCACATAGTATTTGAAAGATTTTTTTGGATCAATCTAGTATTCCAGTTTTAGGAGCTAATTTATTCACATATGGTTCTTTTGTACTCTGGAAAAAAATAAAGCTGAGAAATGCAAATGCAAAAATTCAAGCCATTTTAGAATCATTAGAAATAGCAGAAATAATTAAATATATTTGGTTTGTTTGAAATTATTTCATCAAGATTATTTAAATTCATTACATAATAAAGGACAGAGATTATTGTATGCAACATGCTACTCCTTCTTATTGTACAAGTCCAGAAGCTCAAGGCAATATCTTTCCCTAACAGAAAGAGAGGGTTCCATTTATAATAGTTAATGCTTCATTAAATAGGAAAATTGCTCATAATTTATAGAGAATTGCTTCTAAAATTGTATGATACCATAATTCACCAGGTTAGAATCTCTCTCCCTTTGTAAGCCTTGAAATTCAATCAACACTAAAAAGTTTCTTATACATTATGGTTGAACTGAAGCAGCACCTAATCTCCTTTTACACAAAGTTATCATGGATTAATACAAAACTAAGTAGTCCAGTTCAAAATTTACAGGGTATCATTAGCATTAAACAGAATTTTAGAGTTTTTGAAGATTAGGTGGGGAGGTTGGACAATGGCTTTTCACCTTCAAGAAAAAAGAATTTTGATATAATATTGATTTGCCCTTTTTTAGCTGAGTGTTCTTGGTTATGGGAATATAAATGCACATTTGAAAACAGAAAAAATAGAAGCCTGTTCTCCAACTGTAGTATCAGAATGTCAGATTGCCAAATCCCAGTGATATTCATGGTTAGTCAGCTTTTTCTACTATGCAATGATGGGCAGTGGAATATTAAACTTTCTCCTGCAGAATTTTCACAAAAAATCTGTGAAAGCAAAATGTCTAGATATGTTGACAGTCAATATTTGGGATACATAAAAAATTTGATAGTCATGGATGAAATCTCACACTACAAGCCAATAGTTTTGAATGAGAAACCTATACATAAAATACCCTTTCAGAGAAATTTCAAAGTCCTCAAGCATCATCATACTTTCACAAGAAATTAAAGACTTAAAAATGAAGGAAAAAAATCCTCATTGGTCTGTCTTCATCCAGTTCTTCTTATCTTCATTGTCTAAGATACAATCCTTACAAACAACTAAATATCTTATATGCACAAAAGAAGAACAAACCGTGCATTAAATACAGCAGTGTAAAAATCCAGAAATCTAATATTCTAAAATCCAGTCCAACCAACACATATTTCAAAACAGGACAGAGAAAAGGAAACCATCAAAATATAATTTGAGTGAAATTAGATAATACGTAATATTAAAGCTCAAAATAATTGTGCATGAACACTTTTTAAAATACTGTCTTAAAAAGCCTACCATGGTCTGCTAAGAGAACTGCTTTTCATTATTTCTCTGCTTTTAAAAGTAAATCATAATGAGCCTCTAAAAATAAGTTTTAAAGCCATATATAGTGACCCCACAGACATATCACAAGAAGGAAACTTGCCAGTGGAGCATTTGGACTCCCCTCTTCTCAAGCCGTTTATGAAATGCAGTACCTTCCCTCATTTAGCCAAAGACACATTTTCTAACTGTACATGGTAATTCATATTATATCACATTCACTCTAGATCTGAAAAAAAATCTCCTCATCATTTTTTGTAATGAATTTTAATAAGATTTAACATGATAGCTAAGCTAAAACCAGATTTTTTGGGTCATAGATGATGCAAGTGTAGATACTGGTGGTACTTCATTTGCAATTGTCTTTCTGAGAGCTTCATATATTGTTTAGTTTGGACAGCTGGGGTTGAGATATGTTTTGTGACAGTGTATGCTGATCCCACATGGAGTAAAGATCTGTTACTAGTGAGCAATGAATGAATAAGGCATTCTTACTTAAAAAAGAACTTTGAAAATCCCTTAGAAAACCCCAATAAAAACTGTTTCAACTTTTCAGTAATACAATCTGTAAAAGATACAGTAAATAACAAGATAATATCAAACTGAGGAGATGGGGGGAAGCAACCAAGCTCCTTGTTGTAGCTAATGATCTAATTGTTCTAATATTCCATGTCTGTCAAAAACTCTTGCAGCCAATGTTGGAGAAGCCCAAATGAAACACATCTGCAGAACAGAGACACTGTTACCCACATCCTTCTTCTGTAGGCAGCAGAACTGTAGTAATTTTATTGCTTACAAAGTCTTCCAGAAACAGTAAGTCTGAATAACTTCTCCATTTCAATATTTTGTTCCAGAAAAGAGGGCTGGGGGTAAAATCAGGAATCATTTTCAAGACACAGTACTTAAAGATCTTAGAGGTGGGTGAGGAACACAACAAACCTCTTACAGAATATTTTTTTAAAGTAGTCACTCTAATTTTGTTTTAGTTTTCATTTGTCCATCAGCATACATCTTAAGGAAAATCCTGTTTAAATAATTTCAGGCAACAAGAAGAAATCTGTTCAATATTTTTTTGGGCTGGTTCTTGTAAAAAAACAAGGAACATAATCTGAGAATCAGGCATACAGACCATATAGAGTGATGCAGTTAATTCTATGTATCAAATTACTTAAGTAATACTCAATTTTTACATTAAAAAATACAATTAAATGTGTACAAATGAAGCAGTCTTTCACCAAAACATTATTCAACTCTTTTGCATTGGAGACTACTTCACCCAGAAACTGAAAAAGATAACCAAGGAAAATTGCTTGCACTGAAAAGATAAATTGCCCCACACTGTATTAATTAGCAAGGTATTGTCTTTGAACTGACTTCCCTACACCTGAGAAACAGCATTAAGAACTCAGATTTCATTTCAAAAGTTCTGGTTTAAAAAAGATGTAAGTGCCAAGAGGTAAATTTGTTCCAGAAGATCTTATGCAGGTAATTGACATACAAAATCCTTTGCATGCAATTGCATTGCAGAAAGTGTCCAGGACAAAATAAAAATATTTTGTTTTAAACATTTATGAATAGCACCTTTAACTCAGAATGTATGAGAAAAACGGGACAAGAAGATCAGTTTTTCATTACCTGGAATTACTGTGGAAAGTTTCTGCTATTACAAGGTGAGTTATCAAAAGCTATTTATGTCTAATGTAACAGATAAACAAATTGAAAAAAAGGACAATTCTTTCCCCTCAAATCTACCTTTAGTTGAGTCCAGCTGCAGTTTCAAGAAAGAGCATAATTTTATTTCCAAAGTAAGAAAGGGAAAAAAACCCACTTACGTCTGCCTGATGGATGAGACCTGAGTACTGTCGCAGCATATTCCTTGGCAAGTTCCTGATCACCAACTTCTCACAAACTGATTTTTCTCTGGTCAGCTGCCAGTACTGTGTTCATTTCAGTTCTTCTGAGTGTTTTTAATGTGTTTGTATCTAACTTAAGAAGTTCATTCATTAGTGAAAGACCCCACTTTGCTTCAGCAATGTTTCCAACAAAAATATTCCTGTTTTTATTCATCAGGAGATATGAAATTTTTTTAATGCTTCTGTAATGCCACATCCTAAAATTTTCAATTTCTGTTTGTTAGTATCATTGCTTTCCCATGATTTTCACATATCCCTGAATTGATCTCAGCCCTTTAAAACGCAGCAGAAAGAGAAGTTTATGAATACGTGGAAATTTTAATATATAAGATTTTCTCCTTCTCAATAAACTGTTGTATTTGTATACTCTATTGTCATTTTTTTTAAATCACAAAAACTGTCATTGAGGATAATGTAGCACAGAGTGCCTCTGGTTTTCCCCATGCATTTTGTATTTCCATTTTTAAAGTCTCACATGCAATATTCAAACTAGCAAAGAATCTTTTATTCATCTTTACGTTAATGCTTATGCTGTATCCAAATTGTAAGTCATGCTGCTTTTAGGAATTCTAATAGTACGATGCATACTTCATACATTACCTCTATTTTCCTCTTGCTCTTTCAACCTTGTTTATAGTTTTGCATAATTTGTAATCTGTTCAGGAAGGTGAGATAATTGCCTGGTGAAAGTGGAGAATATCGAAGCAGGGCTTGAGCCTGAAAATCCTTTCTTGGGTAAGCAGCCCTTACTCAAATAAGTATTAGCCAATGAATTCAAGAGGGTTTACATAAATGCAGTGTAAGTGTTTAGTGTTTGTAAGTGTCTAGTCTAGGAGGATATTGAATGCCATGTCTGTAGTTTCCCTACAAAAATGGGCAATGGCTGTGCTTGCATTTTCAGTACAACTGAAAGAGAATTAGGCCATGATGGATCACACTGCTCTTAGTGTTCTAAGTTACTACAAATTTTTAATGACAGATAAAACCATTACATCTCCCGAGACCAGCAGTACTGTAATGCTACTCATGAAAAAACTCCCTTTCTCATTTTATAATAAATCTTATTATAATTTCCATGAAATGTTGTATTCCACAGAAAGAAAAGGAAGAGAAAGAAGCATAACACAGTTGAATAAATCATTGCAAAGGCCCAAGAGTTCAAAAAGAATGTAAAGAATAGTAAACCATAATAATACTTCACAATTTTTATGTATTATGTATATGTATAATTAGGAAAATTGAAGTTTATAGAGAAAAATATTTCTTCGATTATGTTTATTGTTATGCAGTCTTGAAAATGAAAGCAGGCAAGAGACGATGATGTCTAGCAAGTTTTGTTGTGAATAAGATAAATCAGCTCCATGCCATTTATTTTTCTTAAAGTCAATGGAAGTGTTTCAATTTAATTTCCAAAGGGAAAGGAGTAGAAAGGCTTTAGTTGGTATTCCACAAACAACTCCAACATTTTCATTAGAGGACAACAAACAAACGACAAAGAATGCAGATCTTCAAAAGTAGCGAAGTGTTTGGAGAAAGTCTGTGGAAGCAGTGGGAACAAAAGTAAAAAAGATCCTAATAGATGAGGTATAATCCCTGTAAGAAGAACAAGATGCACAGAGGATAGGCTAGAGCATAGGTTAGTTGGGGTTGTTGGAACTGACACATCTAATCCAAAAAGTAAACTAAACACAGAACATTTGTATTTTGAAACCATTTTAGGTAGCAGACTTTTGTGTGCCTTCCACCTTTTGAGTTTAGAAAGGAAAGTTAAAAAAACCCCACAAACCTTTTGATGGAGAGTAAATGGCATACTTTAGAATCTCACTAAATCACGATTGTTTAGCTGTTTGATTAGAAATGCGTTTGAGAGTCTGGACACATTCTTTGAAACTTGTTTGCTTTTCTTCCTCTCTGCTTCTCTTTACTTGACATTGTCTGTCTGTGGTGCCAAGATTTTAGAACTCTCTTTACCCTTTAAACTGTTGCTGTCAAAGACAACAATAAAAGGGAGATTCATACTATGGAGCTCATTCTGCCAAGATGCTTCTCCAATATATATTGCCATCATATATGCTGACAGGCCATCGTGGTTAATACTGTCATGCTAAGCTAATGAAATTGATCCTGTCATCACCTTAGATTAGAAGACAACCAAAAGAAAATATTCTTTTCTAGGATTTACTCAGGAGATGAAAAAAACCCAAACTTTTGAATTGTCATCATGCAAAAGGTGAATTCATTCGTTGTAGGTGTTCACCACGGACCATAGCTGACCCTGCCATACACTCAAAAACACTATGGACCTTATCACTCTAAATTGGTGTCCCTGATACATTTTCATTAGTTGCATTTCCAGCAGCACAGGTTTTTTTCGCACTGCTTGGAACAAACCATATGTTGCTAGCAATTTATCATTCTTGTCTTAAATTCTTCTGCTCCTATAGACACACAGTAAAATTCTCAGGCCCAGTAGAAAGTGTTGGAGAGCAACACAAATCAATCTAACAAACAGGCAAAGGAATAATTTAATTGATCAAAATGTATTAATAAGAAAACTGATAAAGACATAAATACTAGACCTTTATTAAATTCCTTTCTTCTTTGTCTAGCTCATCTTTTTTTCATTCCTCCTGCTCACAGTACATAAATGTCCAGAGAAACTATATTTTCTTTGTGTGTAGGCAATCTTTTTGATAATAACTTGCTGCTCCCTTCCTTTTCCTTCATTGTTTCTTGAATGAAAAATACATCAACAAAATTGCATTTTTGGCTGAATCGATTGTCTGAACCTTTAATTCTAATGTTTCAATACATTGGCTCCTGGAGATTATATATGTGTCTTGTATTTCACAGACTTAACTTGTGATAATTTAGTCATAGATTGCTGATAATGCTAGACCATTAGAGAGTATATATAGTCTGACAGCAGTCATAAAACAGGCATTTGTTACTGCATTGTGTTTTATGTTGGTTAATGGTGTGTCCACAAATGTTTGTGAAACATAAAAGATACCAATATTTTAATGATGCAATAAGATGCAATCAAATAAAAAGCCATATCTTTGTGACAAGAAAATTTATTCCAAAACAAGGGCACCAGAATTTAAATGAAAAGTTTTATAGAAAAGAATAGTATGCTTGTCAGAGGTTTATATATGTATGTATTTATTGGTGTGCTAAATTGATTATATACAGTAAATGGCATTGCTGCTATTACACCATATTCTGATCATTTCCATATGCTCTAGGCTTTTATTTTGACTTTGCAATTATGAATGTATAATCACTGTTATTTGAGTAGGTTACATGCTTCAGGGAGAAAAAGTGATTGATTGAATAGCAAAATAACACATGAACACTGGAAAGTTTAGGAAACAATCTGGTCAGAGGGAAAACCAAAGTGCTGACTGTTTGCAGGCTTTGAAATACATGCTGCAAGTTTTTAAACTTGAATTTCACCAGCAGTCAAGGCCAAATAAACAGCCTAGAATAACAAAAGGTCAAGCTATTGAAGTTTGAAAGAATAGCTATATTGACAGTAGACTTTTTTTTTTTTTTTTGTTATTTTGGTGTTTCTCAGGTAAGAAATTGAGATAGGCAAGGGATTAAGCAACTTTCCCCAGATCAAAATTTCATGTTCGTAATGACAGCAAAGCAGAGAAGCAAAGAGCGGCTGAGTGCTGCCTGAGGAGCATTTGCCAGTCTGTGCTGGATAAAGTAATTTCCTTCATCTCTTTGTGGTTTTTCCCCTTGTGTGACTCTGGGGCTGTAGCTCTGGAGCAGGGAACTCACTAACCTCACAACAAGGTGCGCCTAAGCAGCAGAGCCCCAAACCAAGAGTGAAGATGGAGACGTGGAGCATGAAAGAAAGCAAAGGAAATTACTCTGACTCATATACACTACACAGCTGGGCATCGTGCTGGTGGGACTGCAGCCATGCAGGGTAATGGGATCCCCAGCTAAGGCAGAAATACCTGAATTGAAGCACTACTCTCACCATTTTTTACACCTTTTCAAGCTCAGAAATAAACTAAGTGATAGCACAGGGAGGGGAAACAGCAGAGAAACCAACAACATGAACGCCAAAGTGCAGGGAAACTCCTCTCTTTTCACTCAGCCTGCAGTGGGACAGGCATCAGCTGCCATTCCTCACTCAAGAAAGATTGCCTAGAAAATGTGAACCAGTGAACTCTCCTACACAGATCCCATGGGAGCTGGTAGCAATCTTCTGCAAGCAGAGAAGGGCTGAAGGATTTCTTGGTGAAGAAGTCAGTGCAGTGAGAAACAAGTGGCACTAAAGTCCCAGGATAAAAGAAGAAAGATTTTTGGAAATGCACAAGGCATATTAATGTGCATGACAGCATAAGATAAAATGGCATGAGAGATGGGGTTGTTTATTTTCTACCTGAACCACATTCTCCAAACACTTCTTCCTACATTGGCCTCCTTTTGCTTCATGCTTCTGCAGAGTACTGACATTTACCATTTATGCCAGTACTTTAATAAGTGATAATTTCAGCCTTGCAGTTTATTTCTATAATGACAAGACTTATGACAAGACTTTTGGAACAATAATTCCCCTGGTATTTAACTATCCTTTTAAAAAATCTTTTGCATAATCAGTTGCAACAATCTTAATTTTTGATGCATAATTTCTTGAGGATTTTGCTTACAAGATGTAGAAGCACATTCTGTTTTTCACACTGAAGAGTCAGGGACATATAAATCTATACTGCTTTCAAAGAATATAAACATTTCTCATGGGATCTTAAAAAAGTACCAAGCCCTTAATGGTCCTATAAGTTTTCTTTTCCTGTGAGTTTTTAATTTACTTATAATTTCAATGGAAAATCTGGATATTTTCTAAGTAAGATTTATGTATTTTGCAGTCTATTTTCTCAAAAATGCATTTGGTTTCTGTGCTGATTGTGTCCTGGTTGTAGCAGGTAAGCAAAGAGGAGTTTGGTCGATGGGAAAACCGTCCTGGGAGCATAGTTCCCTGAGGGACTTGGACAGACTTTGGACACTTTGGTGATTGGTATTTCCCTGAGTCCAAAGTATGTAACTGTGAGAGCAAGGCACATAACATGTAGGCATCAGCCTTTAAAATCTATAAAAGGGGCTATTATGTGCATTAAAACAGTAAGCAGCCAATTTTATTCTTCCAGTTGTATATCCTTAAAGCTAAAAAACATTTCTCTAACTAGACTTTCCTACAGGGCAATAATACTTGACATTAGACAAAAGGAAAAACACTTTATAAATTGATAGCATGCAAAAATTAAAATTATAACGTAATTAGCATGCAAAATCCTGGTTGTACCAGGAAGTGTTGTTAATCCAATTTTTATAAAGTGAAGAAAATTCTTCTAAATTTCTCTAAGTACAGTAAAGTTGTCCATATTTCATGGGCAGGATACAGCATATCTCTGGTTTATAGGTGAGCTCAAATAACTATCAGAGTTGAGAGGGAATGTCTCAGTCTCTATATTATGTGCCTCATAACTAATGGAAGTCAGACAGAGAAACACAAGCAATTCCAAACTTGTATTTTGTGTTACAAGTCTGATCATATAATTTTAAAGAAATGGAAACTTTTGTGGGACTGGGCCCTGGCAGAGTTATGGTGCATTCAAAAATTGGCATGGTCTACAGCACACCTTCAAGAAAAATTTTGAGAGGAACAGGGGCCTATTTTGCCTCCTTCAGAAACCCAAGAACCTGACAAAAAATTACCTTTGCTTTTAACACTACTATCCCTCATAACTACAGCTCTGCAGTTAGTGCAAAGAGATGTAAAGTTTATTTTTAAGATAATCTTTATTCAGCAGTGGTTCTCCCCTCCCCAGTTCAGAAAAGCAGCTGTGGTGTCAACAGGCCCATTATGTAAAAATAAAACATTTGATAAGTGGATGGAGAAGAACAGTCTTTGATCAGCAGAATCTACAGACATCCACAAGTGCAGGGGGCACTGGAGGAATGCCTAAGAAGTAATTTCCAGCACGGGTGAATTTTCTGGAAGGGTAATTTGCGTGAGAATCTGTCTGGCAGCAAGAAACAACTCCAAGCTTCTGAACCATATGATCCAAACCAAGGAAGGAGAAAAAAACAAAAACCTTTTTCTTTCAAAAGTCTCCCAAAAGGCTAAAAATAGATGATGAAGAGATGAATCAAAATAGTAATTTATTCAGAAAACTAACTTGCAGACAGAATACACAATCCTTTGATGCTTGAAAACTATTCAAGAAGGTCAGACCATTTCAAAATAGCACAATTTGGATGTTTTCTTTCTTCCATCTTATTTCCAAAGTTTGCAATGTGGGTAAACTTTGCTGCTGCTGCTGCTGCTACCGTATTTTCAGGCATCAAAAAAAGAGAAACCCATAGTTCTGGGTAGATAATAGATTTCTGTCAGCTGCAAATCCAGCAGAATACACCCACAGCTAAACAATCACCTCTAAGATTCTCAAAGATTACATTTTGTTCAGGCTCTAAGTAAAGGTCAGCTCCTGTAAGTAACTAATTTTTTCTTTTTCCTGAGGCTGTCAACTTACAAGTTTTCATGTACACTTCAGGAAAAAAATCACATAAGGTTTTATTCTGTAAGATGTCCTACTTGTAATGAAAAACAAAGGCTTTTAAATGCCTTCCCCTGTATAAACCCTTCACGTTGAGAAGTCAGACTGTGCTTTTAAAAATATGAAATCTGATTGTCCACATTTTTTACATTAATTTGAAGACAAAATCTTAAGCAGATGAATTGTACTCACTGACAAATATCCAGCAACTGAAATGGTGAAGTCCCATGTTGTTATATTGATTACCTCATTTTGCATTGCAGGATTTGAAATGTGCAATTGATTTAGCCAATCAAGTGGCAAAAATTTAGTAAGCAATTTTCCCCCCTCTCACTTTTTGGGTATATTTTCATTCTGTCACAATAATTCAGTTTATCAGGAGATAAACTTTCAGGGAAGATAATGGATTGCTGGTTTTAAAGGCTGTCAGCTATTACTGAGGATACCAAACTTCAATGAGAGAGGCAAATCCAACACCTGCAGAAAGATAACAGAGGAACCCAGTGTCTTTTCAGAAACACCAGCAGCATCAGAGCCACAGCTAGATAAATATCACGTGACACAAAGAGATAACAAACACACTGCCATAACCTCAAGAAGACCTAAGTTTACAAAGATTAAGGGGAAAAACATGAGGAAATGCAGTTAAACAAAGAGCCTAAAAGATACTTCTATTTCACATCAGTTGTGGAAAAATCAATAGAAAAATACAAAGAATGAACTCAGTATGTTGAGATCCTTATAAAAATAACTCAGAGCAAATGCAAGCAAGCTGGAAAATCAGACCCACATGAGTGATGGCTAAAGTGCTACCAGGAGGATTTGAGCCCTGCACTGTCTTGCTTTCAGCTGCACAGCTTGCTTTACAAAGGGGTGGATCTGTTGCAGCTCAGTGCATCAGCTTCTGTTAGCTGGTGACAAAGTGAGAGGCACACAAGGAACTGCTCAGGTCAGCCTGAAGGACTCCATCCCATATGACAGAAAATGACATCACCCACCCCCTGTGCATTCCCAACAATGCTGAGATAAATTATGCTTCCTTTGCTGAAAAGTGCTGCCTTGGCTGATCAGGAACCTTACCAGACTCCATATTAATACTGACACCTCCACTTCCAGCCAACCTCTATGTAATATGTAAATTCAGAAAGAGAATTCAAGGGGAAAAGTGTCACAGTTTTTTGAAATTACTTGCTCCATATTTTGTGTTCTCACTATATTAAATTTATACTAACCTCTTGCTGCCTGTGTGAAGCAGATATGAGACTAAATAATCTTTCTTAAGTTGTTGAGTGTATGACAAAAAAGAATAACAGTAAAAAATTTAAAGTTTCTGAAACAATTAATATAATTTACTTCACATTTTCACCCAAAACTTCTGAGTTGGACTTTTATGTTATGTCTGAATATATTTTTATAGATTTTTTTCTAGATATATTTTTTTCCATAAAAAATTATTCCAGCTTAGATATCACAGTCCTTGCTATCATTATTGGATGAAAAAGTTATTTGTTACACATGATGCAGAACTTGTAGAGTTGGGCCATCCATCAGAAAATAATGACACTTTTGGATTTTTTAGACTGTACCCAACAAAGATGAGGTAAATGCAATAACCATTGGGTTTTGTGCTTAGCAAATGGGAACCTGTAAAGCACTGACTGTATGAACCTGCAATTCATTTTTATGAAACAGGATGCTTTGCAGATCCTAAGTATGAACTTATTCATGTTAAGTACGAACATGTAAGCAAGCTGGTAGATCTCTAGGGCCTTTCCCAATTTCCTCCCAAACAAATAGTATAAAATCCAAATTTTGAATGAAGAGTCTTTCACAGATTCTTATAGTCAGGGACATATCCCACAGCAGAGGAAAAATTTTGACTATTTCATTCTCACCATTGTTGAGATTGTGGGATTTTTAGCTGTGTTCCAAGAGGAAAGTGTTGTTTCCTTAGTGCTGCTGACTGGCCCTCAGCCTTAGCATAAAGCTGAATATATGTTCTCAGCATTTCTTGTTCTCCTTCTTCAGACCAAGGGTGCCTGTTACAGCCCAAAGAATGTTTGTTGTGGACCTGCCATAGCAGAGGAGGCTCCAAATGTCTGCTGGATATGCTCACATGTCGTGTGTGCAGCATTTCCTTTTCTCCTGTATTTCAAAGGCCAGCTGAGAAGGAAAAAAGGTGTTTCCACTTGTACTTTTCTATCCAGCTATAGCTTCTGGGTATCAGCTATAAGCTCTGGCACCCAAACAAGGTTATTGAATGATTTTAAAGATCTCTCTTAACATTGTTTTCAGTTTTTTGAATTAACTGACGAGTCATGAACATCTGTGTACAATCCTGATCAAGACAGGGAAGATATTGCTTGCTGTTCTACTGGAGTGATTGTTTTCTAAGGTAACTGCTTTTGAAGATTACCATTACCACAGACTCAGAAGTCACTGAGACTGTGACCAGATTAACAGTGCTAGGAACTACTAGGATGAGCAGTGGTTCATCCAAAGTACTTTTATTGTCTTACTGACGAAGCTGATTTGAACACTTTTCTTCTTCCTTCACACAGAATGCACCCCTAGCACTCGGTGGTCCATTGCTCCCAAAGCCACTGAAGCACTCAGAAGTTTCATGACCAGCATTCCACCAGGAAGTTACTCCCTAACTGAACCTTCAGGCATGGGAACCATTCCATTGAAGTTGGTCACAGATTTCAAGTTTCACACCCATGTGTCTGTAGGATGATGGTGCTTCAGCATCTTCACGCCTCTTGGTTCAAGGTAATTGGAGCCAACTTCTGGTAGTATGGGTGACATTTCCTTCTGCTAATCTGAGGGCTCAGGATGGAGCTGGTTCTGTAAGAAAAAGTGAAAAAAGGACAACCCCAGGGAGCCAGATTTATTATTTCTGACAAGGGTTGTCTCCTGCACTTTGGAACGGCAGCTTCTCTAGGAATCAAGCAAAAGAACAGCTGTGGGCTCTTTGCTCTCCTCCTCTTGTTGCTGCAGCAATTGCTAGGATTTTGTGTCCCTGAGGTTGCAGTAGCTGTTCTCAGCACTGTCACTGGGATGTAGTGAGCTGAGATGCCAGTAAAGAGAAAGAGAGCTTGATACCTTGCAAAAGAAAGGAACCAAGGCCTACAGTACATCCTGCTGAAGAAACAGACATTTCTCTCTTTTTTCTGGAACCAAACATTGCTTAATATCTTTGAGGCCTTTGAAGAGTTGACTCTTTGAAGCCCCTTCCACAGGGCTGGATATGAGGTGTAACTTTTTAGCATATTTTCATCTCAGTTTAAACACTGAAAAACTAACAGAAGAGAACACAAAGGGAGTAAAACACAATGGAAACTTCTGAGTTGGAAGACAAAACTAGAGAAAGTTCAGATATTTGTCATAAATGAGCTTTGGGACTATCTCTGTAAAGAGAAATTTTATATTTGCTCCATTCTCAGTAGTGAAGACATTTGGAGTGCATCAAACAGCAGAGTGGGAGAGGATTTTAAACAAAATTTTGCCTGCCAGAGATTGCGTGTAAGGAAAAGAGCAGGATTGTCATAAAGCTTAATGTTACAACGTTTTCAATTTGTTTAAAAGCTTTTTTATTGATCTTTTTAATTATGCTTCTTCAGTTATTTTGTAACTTTAATTTGGAATAAGTCTCAGTTTATTTGAAACATTTTTTTAAAACTACATAATTTTTTCAAGTGCTATCAAGTGTGAGTACTTTGCAGGCTCCATTTATTGTAAGTTGTAGTTGAAAGTTGTACCTACTTTCAACAGTCAGTGACTATTTTTGAGTTATTTTTTTTAAGGTTGTATTTGATTTTAATCTATTGATCTGATTTTGCAGGGTTTTGTCTGAGGTTTAACTTTGGTTCATATGAGGTGCTGGGCACCTTGCAAAATTTTAGTTGTTTTTAATTGAGAATCAACAAATTAAGACACTGAATCTTCTGTTATCTCTTTATGAAGGTTCTAAATTCCGAAAACTGACACATTAAGAATGATGTGTGATGACAGCCATGCCACATACACTTTGAATACAGAAGCACCACAGATAAGTCCTTACGCAAGACCTCTGTTGAAGGCTTTTTATGACTGAAGATTTGGTATTAATTGGATACATAATTTCATAAAAGAATTATCCTAAGTAAGTACTTTCAGCTATTTAATATAAGTAACTTGATCTAATTCTAAACCAATTATAAGCTGCAGGGAGTTTGGGGGGGAGAGAGAGATGGCATGGGATCACTGGAAAAGAAGAAAGGAAATGGAGAAAAGGATTCACTGGACATAAACAGATGGTTTCACATGTATGAAAGCAAACATATCTATAATGTTATCTCAAAGATCTAAAGGAGACATGGCATCCTACCTGCCATGTTTGCTAATAATTTATAACCCAAGTTTACTTGTAAATCTCACCACACTACACACGTAAGAAAAGTGTAAACAACACTAATGAAGTTACTTCGCTGATTCTGATTATCTCTGCTTCACAAAAGAGATGGGAAGGGACTATAACTAGATTAATGGGACGTTTCAGTCATAAAGCTGATAGCACCTTTATTTTTTCCTTGCTGCGACAGCAATTGTTTCCCTGCAAAGCACTGAGTGACATATTAGACAGATATAAAAAGGGACCACACCATAACAGAATGACATTACCAAGCAACCTCATCCCACAGCTGGGGTTATTAGGCTGTTCTTTTGCAAAGAGGAGACATCATGAAGCTGAGATTAGTTTATGCACATGCTCAATAATTTGGCACTTATTCAGGTGTCTAACTTTTCCTCTATAAAGGCTATTTGCTTTTTTTCTTTTCCTTTTCCCCCCCTCTCCTTATTTTCTAACCCTATCTGGCTTTTTTAATGCTAGCCTTATTTAGAATGTTTGGACAGATAATGAGTCTGGGGCATATTCCCTTTTCACACAAATTTCAGGGGGAAGAAGAAAGCAAAGAAAAACAGTTATTAAAGTTTAGTATAGTTTTTCTGAAAAAAAAACTACTTAAATCACCAGAAAAGTAGAAAAGGAAGAATAAGACTGTGATAGGAAATGAGAATCAACTGTTTTAAGTTTGTTTTAGACTACAGAACTAGCAGTTGTACTCTGAACCTGTTGTCAGAATCCAGCATAGAAGCAGAAGAAAGAGGCTGGTGGGAGAAAAGGTAAATTGCCTATGGCCCTCTTTTGACACTCATTTATTAATATGAAAAACTTATCATTCACCAAAGTATTTGAAAACTTACACTTCCAAGTGACTTAAAATTTTTGCAAGATGCTTCCCACAATTCTATGATTCTTTGTAAGTAGGATAAAAGAAGTTGAAATGCAATTCCACATGAATAGCATTGGCTTAAAAATACACATTTTCCAAAACTGAAGGATAAAGATTTCAGCAGCACCCAATCTGAAGCAAGAATGCTAAGCTTTTACCTTCAGACAGTTCCCATTTCTGATTAAATTCTGTAGCACTCTGATTTCCTTTCCCAGAATATGAAATCAGATCACAGAAAGGGAAAAAAGAGATTCCAGAGAGGAGACCATTACTGACGGAAGCCATGTGTCATTAATTCAGTTATAAATTATTAGCTGAAAGCAGCCTCTCAGCATTTGTATTTGATGAACAAAAATTGATTGCTTCAAGGGCATTTCAATCCTTTTGATGTTACCATCTTTTAGTCCACCACAAATCTGAATCCTTAACAGAATGATTATAGCATTATAGTAATCCTAAGAGCCAATACTAAAGGATTTGGAAGAGCAACAGAGATCAATAGATTGAAAAAAGCATGTCTTCTTGAGTTGACAGAGCTGTCTAGCCTGATAGTGAACCTGAAAAAAATAAGTGGAGACTAAGTAAACAAGCAATCGTGCAGACTGAGCTAAACTGAGGTGATGAGCCACTTTTCTGAATTGGTGAATGCATTGGGAAGCTCCGAATATTTCCACCGGATTTAAACAAAACTAATGGCAACCAAGGGATATTTTGCCCACAATAAAAATAAAAGAAGTTTCATAAATGTGTTTGCATGTGTTTTCAGAGCTTTGTGAACTGTTCTGGAGGTTGGGGTGTTCTGCAAGATCAACATTTGTGTTTTGCAAGGACTTTGAGATTATTTGAACTAGGATTTGAGGGAACATTGTCTTAATGATTGTCTTCCTTTTAGTTGCTTTGAAATCCAGAATCTGGGCCATATTCCAACATAGAGATGAAAGTGCAGTCCTCTCAGCAATTAGATTGTGAGATATACAGTAGACAGGACCATGCATCCTTATCATGTAATCTCTATCAAACTATAAAATAATGTTGAAATCATGGAAGTAATAGGCAATTTGTGGATAGTTCAGGTTGTGCTGGGTTGTAAGTAACAAAGTTTTCCTAGAACAACAAAGCAGAAAATGAGCTGAAAGCTAATGCCCTCTTCAACAGCTCAAGGATTAGCATAAAATTATACTTTGAAGAAGGAAAAAGAACAGCATTGCAACAGTGGAGTATTGTTGAAGATCAGTGGAATGGAGAGAGGACAGAAAGAAAATAAAAGAATCCTTACACCAGAATACTGCAAACTGGTATAATATTTAGTAGGTATTTAACAATTCTTTTGGTGTGCTAAACAACAGATTAACTTCATAGTGCTCAAGTGAAAATTCAGAGATATTCAGATGCAACACATCTGGAGAGCATCCCATGGCAAATGGTGAATGGCTAAGTAATCTGTTTCAATAGCAAGACATGTAGTGATAATTTATTGTTTGTAACTAGGGCTGTGAGTCTACCAATAATTCTAATGCAAAAACGTCTAAAGTTACTTAAAGCATAAATGCAGAACTTCCAACAATCACATTTTTTTGGTGAGATATATGTCACTTATACATACTATTATTAAAAGAAAGAGTCATAAAAGTCATTTGAAGAAAGGTGTGTTTTTCAGTTCTGTATGATTGTACATATGAAGACTGGTGAAAATAAGCCCAGCATGTACCTTTTATGCTACTGCAGCTGATTTTCTTTATGGGCCATAGCTTTTTAGCTTGGTTCATGTTTTCACATTTCTTACATCTGAAAGAGTGGCACAAATTAAATGCACATTAAAGGCATGATTTCAGAACATTGTGTTGAAGCAGATTTAACCCATTATTTTGAAGCTGTGCATGATAACATGTGATCTTTAAGCTTAACCTTTATCTCAAGCTGTTTAAAATGTTTTGTAGCTGTTCTTGTCTAAACGAATAAAGAGGATGATAAGCAGGGACTGGCATAAATAATAGCTGCTTTAAAATGGGCAAAGAAATTGATAGCTCTACAAATGGTAGCCACCTGTATCAGGAAACTAAAGAAAAACTGAATATTTAGGGGAGAGGAAAATACACCAACCTTCATTTTTCCTTTTTATGGGAATGTAGTTTGAACCATGCTCTGTAGTCCTTCCAACACAACACGCTCTCTCTTGAGCAGAAATGGAGATTCTGAAATGGAGGAGCATGAAAGAGGAGAAAATTCTGCCTGTATCACAGTTAGTTCTCATGAAAAACCTGCAAGCATTGATGGCTTTCCACAGAGGCACACAGAAGCAGAGGTGATAAGCAAAGTGCAGCTGGTCAACAAAAGACAAGGACACCATACATAAACAACAGCAGGTGAGCAGACAAAAGGAGATATCAGTATAACTGCTGTAAATCACAGGATGCTGTGACATGCAGGTAGACTTGTGGGGGGAGGAAAGGAGATTTTGAGGGGCCCGAGGTAAAATCTGCACCAGTGCTTTCAGTAGTAAGAGACAAAAAGACAAAGATCTATCATAGGCCATGTTACAGGTTCTGGGAAAACATAATATCCTACTTGCAAGGCTAAGTCCCTGAAAATCATTATGTCTTTTTCTTTCTTTGTGATCCACATTAACAGAAACACAAGACAGTTTCTGCAACAGGACAGGGGCTTTAGCTGTCCTGAAAACCCAGAACTTCTCTGTCTCCATCTGTTCTGAAAAGCCAGAATATCTCTGCCTCTATCTGCATGGCATAAACCCCACATTTATCTTCCAGGCAGGAAAAATGTTATCATTCTCAACAAAGCTTTTCTTTGTCTTGCCCCTAATATTTTCTGCTTTGATACAATTTAGAGAAAGTAGTAGTTCTTCAAACATAAAGCCACTGTATAAGGTTTTGCATTTACTGCCCACACTGAACATTTCCAGGGTTGGGACATCCACATCATCTCTGGGAGACTTGTTGGTTCATGGCACTTGGGTTATCTAATTTGTATGTTGAGTAAAAAGATTGTTATTCCAGATAATAAATGCAGTTTCATTCCTAAAAAGAAATATAGTTAACAAAAAAATTAATACCCTTTCTATCTGTCTATTCTGTACTCCCCACAAATGAAGATCTCTATACAGACTGATGTTTCCAAATATCCTGCTGATATTGCTGGCAGTTTATACATATACAGTTTGTTCTACTTACAAGTGAAAGTTAACTAGGAATAAGAGAAATTTTTTGCAAATATGAACAGATTTGGTAAAGCTTGAAAAATAAATGAAAAACGTTGAGATTAAATCTTAAAATATTTCAGATGGAAAGGACTTAAGGAGATGAACCTGTCTCTCCCTTTACACAAGTGCTGCCTTTCATCAAGACCAACTTGTTTCTACTGTGATAATCAATGAATAACTCATTCCAGTTAATGTTCTTCACCTGTGATAAGAGAAGCCTCAAAAGCACAGTGTGTGACCTGTAAAAGGTGTTACTTTTGGAAGTGTCTGAAGAATTAACCTCCTCAGGTTTAGTCTCCTTCTTGACTTTACTCCATCACTGTCTCAGTCCTTTATATGTCACTATGACCCTCTTCTGCAAGTTTTAGTAGTTGTCTGCTCATATGCAAAGTCTTACAGTACATAATTTATTCCCTCTGTATTCACACAACCTGATAACAACTCTCCTACAGATGAGCTTTGCTCTGCAATACTTATGTCGAGTTTTCACAAGTATTTTAAAGGTCTTGTGTGCAGATTTATATATTTCTTTTTTTTTAGGAGGATTGCTAAGCAAAAGAGGTGAGAATTCATGTTGAATTGTGTAAAATATTATTATAAATTTTTCATTCCACAGCAGTTAAAGTTATATAACATGGACTTCAAAAGAAGTAACTCATTTTAAAAACTGTACATCAGATACCCTAAGGACTTCCCATAGTATTTTGTCGAATTGAAAGATAATTAAAAATATATTTTTAGGATGTTTACCAATTAAATTTGTAATTAATAGGGGTGAAAAATATCCAGTGAAGGTCACTAAAACTATAAGGATTCATCCACCAAAAAGCAAACCAGAAGTTTTTAGCCAAATGGGAAACACTTTGAGGCCTGGAAAAGAAATAAATCATCACCATGAAAAAGTAAACAGTTTCACCTGTGTGATTCTGAGAAACCATGGGGAGATGACTCATGATTTCTGAGTCAATGCATAAATATATAATAGAATAATTGTTTTTAGAACTCTTTGACAGATTTATGAAGTAGGGTCAGTTGAAAGATTTTGAGGAATCTGTTCTGATATTGTTTTGTCATTTCAATTAAAGGAAAATGGTGATCATAAGAATGAGATCAATTTAACCTATCACTATTGTCTACTACTATTGTCTATCACTATTTCTATCTTAGTGCTGTTGCAGACTTTGTTTCTTGTTATCCAAGAAAACTGAATCGATATCTTGAGTACTTAATGACTACATGTAATATATACAAACTACATATGGAGTACAAGGCTGGAAAATATCTCAATCACCCAGCCTACTCACCTGCTACTGCAGGCAATCATAACTACTCACAAGTTTCCACACATTTTAATTGTTTCCTCAATTGTCATTTTTCTAGAACATTGCTGTCTTGTACACTCCTGGATCAAGGTTATTCTTTACTGTAAATAATTCCTTTCTCTCCTTAGGGCTTGTTTCCATCACACATTTTGAGACAGAATTAACATTTCCCCCAGCTCTTGGTTTGCTATGCGACAAAAAGCCAGTTCCTCTAGTTTGTTGTCACACAATAACTCTGGATCTTTTGATCATCCTATTACCCTCACTTTGAATCTTTAGTTGAGTTGTAGATTTCTAGAATCTGGATAATCAGATCCATGCACAACATTCTGGAAGAGTACCCAGGATAACTATAAAATTACCTCCTCACTTCTGTTGAAAACCATTCCATAATAAATCAAGAGATGGAATTTGCCTTTCCTATGGTTGTATCCCACCTGAGGATTATAGCCATTTTCTGAATAACTGATGCAAAATCTTTTTACTCCTCTACTGATGACCTTTGAATTTTTATTAACCCCCACAGACACAAATTTGTAATTTTCTCTGTTCAGTGCCATTTCTCGGTGATTATAACCCAGGCTGGTAGTTCATTATATTTTTACTTGTATATTTTTATTTTATTTCTTCATTCCAAAATCTCTTAGTACTCACTCAACATAATCTTCACTGTAATGTGTTCTGTCTACAAATACCAGTAATTTCTCACAGAGACAATATCAGCTTGCTCAAGTTGAGATATATTACACACACTACATCTAACTTGTAAAAAAAAGACTAGTGCATGCATTTCCCAAACTTTTTTAAAAGCACTGCATACCTTTTTATCCTTTATAGAAATGCATCTCATCTCTGATACTATAGTAATAGTGGCTAAATTTTTTTAAAATATCTTGACAATAATCTTACAATTTCATATTCTAGTCCTCTTAGAACTCTGGTAAGAACATGAAACTCAAAGTTTATTCCCCCATAAACAGAGTAATATCAATCTTTTTATTTCATGTAACTGTCTTGCCCTTGCTCACCTCTAATTCATATAATTCATTAAAAATTGAAACATACTATTACTTTGGTGGTGGAACATCCTTCCAATCATTCCTATCCTTTCCAAGTGCAGTTTAGTCTCCCTTCTTCCCTCACCCTCATATTATTTACAAGGTGAAAGAACCTTTTGTTCCTTGTTTTGAATTCCCTTCTGCTGTCTAACTTGGCTCAGATTCTGCTATCTTATAATTTTAACTGCTCACTCTCTACCTAATGAAATCTAGAATGTCATTTCCTTTGCTTAATAATCTTTCTATCCACCCATATTCTCTTACTTAAACCTTAAATCCAATACCTCTTCTCACATTTGTTCTTATTTTGAAGCTGATTATTTTTCAGGCAGGATGAGGATGGGTTTCTCCCCTTGGATAAAGTTCTAATTTTTGCTCTGTTGTCCCAAAGTAAAAATGAGTCTTGTCTGAATTCTGCCTTCCTGGCTCCTTAGTTCAGTGACACCATTGCTGGAATTCACTTTGTTTAATCAGTGCAGAAGATTTCTGAGTTAAGCAATCAGAATTCAGAAGATATCTGTTCTAAATATTTTTGTGCAATTTTACTGTCAAATCTTTTCACATACACATTATAAGATAGTCTTTATGAACTACATCATTATTTCATTCAACCTCACATGATACACAATATAGACAGTATTTATTTGGTACATAATTCATCAAACACTGTTTTAAACAAATTCTTTGGGTTTTTCCCATAATGACTCTGTGTTCATCACCCAGATCCTTCCCAGAATACAGACATATTTACTTGCTTCTCTGCTTGCCTGTTGTGCTCATTACCTGATTTAGTAAAGATATCCACTGCCTTAATTTTCAGCAATAAGTTACAGATACTTTATTAACTCAAATTCCAAGACCTTCAGTTGGAAATATCAACAAATAAGTTTTTTCAAAAAATGTTTATAATTAAACATACTAAATAGTTTTAAATGATTGCCTAGGGAATTGCTCCTAGGAATCCTCTCACAAGGGAACAGATAAGAAAGAGTTTTATAAGACAGCATTTAACACATGTAATTGCAGAACACTCCATGTCCCTCTACATCTTTTTCCTTGTTCTGTGCACAAGAAATTCAGGTTCTCTGCTCAGGTCCAGGAAGAAGCTCTGTGCATTGGGTAGTGAATTCCAGACAGAAGAATAAAAGGTTAATTACAAGAAACAATTAATTTTTAAATTAATGATTTGGCTTTTTCATGATAGAATGAGAAGGCTCCTTCCTAGTTCACTGCTGCTAGGTACCTGACTTCAGGTTTCCACTGGATGACAGACTATCCAGGATTAAGCATTAATCTGCAAAAAAATTAAGCTGGCATTTTTTAGTGTTTCTTGCTAAAAAGCTACAGGTAAAACTGCAAAGCAGAAAAATCTGTCCCATCCAGTCCCATTTCCTCTCTGCTGCCATTCAGTTACCTCTTAACTAACTTTAATGTGGAAAGGACTGTAATACAGCACAGATTGCCTTCTCTGACCAGGACATTTCTTTATACCTTGAACCAAAACAAAGGAAGAATTATTTCTCAATAAGATAAAACACATAAAACATTAGTAGACATCTCAATGAATCATTACAAAATTGAGAACAAAATTGCATTGAGTTTCTGTGTTAACTCTTTAGTGGGTCTCATAAACTCTTCACAGGATTTTAGAAAAACCCTTTATTAAATTTTCTTATTGGTGTTTCCCTCTCCCTTAAATGAATGGAAGCAGTATTAAGTCAATCTATTTTTACTGGAAAAGAAAACCCACATAGATCAGGTTTTTTGGTGCAACTGAGATCACTCATTGCTGACTTATACAATGAAGTCAACAGCTATTTTTTCTATTTGGACTTTAGTTGATCCTACTTTATTTCTATTTTGAAGGCTTATTATTTCACTAGAAAAGTATGAAGATCTGATAAGAACTGAGCCCAGGATAGCCAGCCAATTCCATGGAACACCAGGGCAGTATGCCATACTTTTTTTCATTGGAAACCCACTTTAGTCCCACAGATGGGAGGCAGGTCAGAGGGAAAAATGCCAATACAGAAACATAAGATCTTAGAAATAATGTTCATGGACTATGACTAAAAATATTGTATAAAACATAATATTGTTTCAGGGGACATTAAAAAAAAACCCAGTTCAAATGCAGTAGGGCAGTTCCAGTAGGAGCAATAAAGAAAGGGCCACCTTAGATTTTCAATATCTTCTCTATTACTTGGCACACTCCATGAGATATTGGCCTTTTGCCACACCATTCATGAGGTTAAAATCCACTTTATGTTTACCTCTTAGCAGAAGTATTCTAACAAGTTGCTTGTAGGGAACATTCATGAGAACCTACCCCTTTCTCACTCTACACAGGGTAAACAGTTCCCAAGAGAGAATAATTGCCTCTCCAGCCTGGTGACTAAGGCAATTCTTTCAAAGCCCTACAGCCTGCTGATTTCAATATTTCCTTTGTTCCTTGTGGCTCCCAGAGAGACAGGGGAATGAGAACATTAAGTCTGAACCTGGGTCTCTTGCCC
The DNA here is from genome assembly GCF_028018845.1 of Melospiza georgiana. NCBI lineage: Eukaryota > Metazoa > Chordata > Aves > Passeriformes > Passerellidae > Melospiza > Melospiza georgiana. The sequence continues at coordinate 9,194,617 of NC_080432.1, read as the reverse complement.
CTTTTTGAGTACCCTCTTAATTCACATATATGTGCTGAGAACTAATAGATTTCAAGAAACCAAGTCTTCTTAAAGAAATAAGGTTTACAAAGCACTTTACAGAAAATAATTTAAAAATTCATCAAAGGAATACATAATAAAAATTATTAAAATATGCATAATTAATTTAGGAAAAAAAGAAAATATAATTCAGAAGTTATTATAAATTTTAAGATGTTAGAAAAAACCAAGTGGGCAGCTTGTTAAGAAAAATCCTGCTTAAGCCTTAGGTGATAAGAAACTGATGTAAATTACATTTCTGCAAAGAAATGGAGGTGTCATTGCACTTTCAGATGGAACTTGGTATGAATATGAGTTCAATGTCAAATAAAAGCTGCCTCACGAAGGAGTCTCTCCTGTTACCTAATCATTAACATTAAGTTGCACTAGTACAGGTAGGACATACGAATGCACTTAAATTCTCTGAGTGGGCTCAATCTGACTTTTTTCCTAAATCATATGAAATCATTCTCAGCTAAATGAGTCTAGAGTTATTCTGTAGTCACTTTGGGTTCTGTGAATGTGAGGCATTAATTCAGTGACCATGTCTTTTGAGTCTCATTCCCTGAGATTCGTTTGTGACTCAAAGGCCAGACAGAATTTGACCAGAGATCTTAATTTATAAAACTTGGGCCTTTAGTATTCTAGGTGAACCCTTCCTGTTTATTTCTGGAAGCAAACTTTTTACTCTATTTACAACACCCCTACCTTTGGTCCTAGAATTGTTAGAAGTTTTACAGGTGAAAAAAATTCTCAGAAGGAAATCCAAATCTCATCCCCTCTCTTCATACTCTTAGTGCCTAAAGTTAACTTTTATTTGTTTCATTCCAAAGGACAGTAATTTCAAACATTTCGGTGTGGAAAGGAATTCCTTTTTCTCCATTATTTCACTTTCTTCTGCTCCACTGAAAAGAGGAGAAACCCTAGAATCCAGCCCTGGGAATTCATAAACATGGAAACATTGTCTACTGGATGCTTAAAAACTCAGACTATTGGTCAAGGTACGTAGAGTTTCTGACTTCAACTGGACAATCAAATGAATCTGACAGAGTTTGGAGATTGCTGTCTCCACCAAAGAACGTGAAGAAACAAACAAACAAACCAACCTGTGGGCTCATGGGAAGTGTTTACCAAAAAATCTGAGAGAGTAGATGCTGATGACACATTCCCAATAGATGGTATTGCTGGTCCTACATGAGAAACAATTTTATTTACATTAGGCTTAAAAATTGCAACTTGGGCAAAGCTTACATTCTCTTTAACTCCTCAAGGTCAGAATGCATTTTTGATTAAATACTGACTTTCCTTTTTCCTTATTTCTGATTATAATGAGGCTAAAGATAATGCATTAGGTATAATAACATTTGTATTGTCTGCCACTAATTTTAGCTACTAGGAAATTACAAATTCTTGCACCCCACCCCATTATACTCCTAGTAGATGTGTACATTTTACTATCCAGTGAAGAAAGGTCATTTTTGTGGGTATCAGTATTTCAGAACCATATTTCAATAAAATTGTTCCAGAATTTATCCTTAAAAGAACAATAGTGCACCAAAAAATTATTTTATGCTTAACAAAGTGTTGCCTGTATGTGTCTGATCTGAAGCATATTGCTCACTCTACTAACTATAAAACAGAGTGGTCAGATCAGAAGAACTGAGAGGTGAAAGAAAGGGCAATCTATTTTTCCTCAAATTACTAAAAGGACCATTTAAGTTAGGTATATAAAACTTTTATTATTGCACGGAACATTAAACACTCACAAAAACCTGCCCAGTGTCAAGAGTTATAGACAAATATGCAAATTTAAATATTTGGTAAACCCACATCATCTAGATGGAATAAAAATCTCTAAGTAGTGTTTAGACAATTAAAAGACTGTCGTTATCATTGTAGTTATGGTCAACCCGTGCTTGTTATCTTATTGCACTTTCCAGAAAAATCCATTAGCGATGTCTTGATTCAAGAAACTCCTCTTTTATACTGACATACTTTTAGGATGTTTACCACAGAAAGGAACATTTTTCATCAGTTCTTGATGGCTGGAACGAATTTGATTTCCACAAACCATCTTTTTAATTCCTTCAAAAGAATTATTTGGACAACAAATTAATTGAAGTGAATGCTCTGCCAGATGAGTTAGTTCATCCCCAAACTCAATATCCCAACAAATAATTCTTTTGTCTCACAAAATTGAGAAGAACCTTCACAGTGTTGGTACAAGGTTGGCCATGAATTTGTGGTGTAAGAAGGGGTTTTATTTGGAGACTGCCATTCAAAAGTGTTTTGTCTGGAAACACAGATTTCTTTGACAGCATTGTCACTCTGATAGCGCTGCTAATGGTGGCAATCTCTGTCCAAGGTGCTCGCACCTTGCACCACCAGCCTCTCTCTCCTCTACCAGCTTCACAGTGAGCAGGACCAGGGAGCTGATCCAGTAGGAATACAACTTTCTTACACAGGTAATTTCCCAGCCAAATGCCAGCTCTGATTCAGTTCTCTCGATGGTTTTCCAGCAGAGGGATACCTATGAAAGGACAGGAGCAGCTCTTAAGCTGTTTTAAGCATTGGTGCTTGTCAAGTGCTTGATTAATATATTTTTGTTCTTCTTTTTCTGTTTTTTCTTTTTCTGAATTCTTATCAGGGAAGCTAAAGCATTTTATTTCAGCACAGGTTAATGCAACATTACAAACTTGCCCAAATCCCAATAGTGTCATGAACTGTTTATCTGGAGAAGTGACAACTCCATGTGATTACTCTTAGGGACATCAGCATTATGATTGGTTGAGACTGAGAATGAACAGTGAAAAACATGAAAACTCCTTCCCTGCTACCTCAGCTACTGGAATTTGAGATGGGAGCATATGGAAAGTGAAATGTGGTGGAATTGGTTTAAATGGCTTTCCAGGAAAACCAGGTCTCCAGCCTGGATCCTTCTTCGCAGATCAACAAAGAGATGTGAAGCTGAAATAGAAGCAGAAGCTGACATCAAAGATGGTGTGGGTACCTAAAATTTGGTCAGCAAAATCATGAAGAGTGAAAGTAGTTCTTGGGAATCCTCCACTAAGCAGATCTACTAGTGGAATTCTTTTCACATTTAGTCACCTGTTTCCATGAATTTTACAAACCCACTAGAGGAATGAGTGATAGAGAGGATGAAAGGAACCTCTGTATTTGCTTTGTGGAAACATTCTGCTGCTCACCACCACTGTCTTCAGTATCCTCAGTAATGAGGTGATGAAGTAAACCAAAGCAAATTCCTTGGAACATGTGAAATTCTAACTTAGAGGAAGCTCCAGCTCCTTCTATGTGAGGACCTTTTGGAACTGAATTTAAAAATCTCCTATACCACAAGAGCATATAAGTCCTGAAGACATACAACCACAGTATGAAAAAATAATTTTTTAACAGCAAATAATATATATCTAAAGGACATTATAAAAAGAAACAGATATAGAGCTGATGAAACAGTATTGAAACTTTCTCCATAAAAACTATGCTGCCAAGAGAAAAATACATTTAAATCCTTGTTTTAATTTAAGCCAAATGCTTCAAAATATTCAAGCATTGTAGATTAAGTTATTTTGTCTTTTTTTTGGCCAAAGGTTTAAATACAGTTATAAACAGTTTCTGCTAATTGCATATCCAATAAAAGGTACAGTTCTGAGACTTCTTAGAAATTTTCTAACCCTGATTTTTCAGAAGAACTTTATCAGATTCTCCATTGCTTAGTAATTACACTGAACTCAGGGAGTACAGAATGAAAATAATCTATGGAGTCATGGTGAGGTTTATGGTTTTATATAGACCATCATTACATGGTCCCTGGCCTTACAGGAGGAAAGAGAAAAAATGTTAGAATCTCACCTAAGCTTTTGGAATTCCCTTTTACACAGATGAGTTTAATACCATGCTCTGCTTCTCAAAACTATTATACCTTACTTCAAGGAGGCAGGGAAATTTGAAACAAATGTAGAAACAGTAACTACAAAAATTATATACTAGGCAGCTGGAAAAGAAATGTGAAGCACTTTAACATGCATAACATGCTACTACTACTTCTTTCACAGAATTAAACACAAAAAAAATTAGAAAGAGGCACATTCGTAAAGGTAAATTTGTATTAATCAAGTCCCTGGGTGACAAAGGAAAACAGATAATGAAAAAAGGGCTGGAAAAATTACCATTTTGATAACAATACTCAAGACATTTAATAGGGAAGAAACAGAAGGAAAGAAATGCTCATTCCACACTTACCTTCATTTATGTAGTTTTCTTCTCCCTGCTATTCATATGAATAATTTTTCTGGAAAGAAATTGAAACAGATTGAATTACATTGCTCTGGAAATTTGATATATTATTAATATTATTATTATCCATTGTAACAATCCAGTGAGGTTTGTAACTTTAATGAGTATATGATAGAGATTTTCTTTTCATTGTTATTCTGAAGCAAATAGATATGTGGCTTTTGTATTTTCTGTTTACCTAAATGGAACTTTCCCTTATACATGACAGAGGTTCGCACCATGCATTTGAAAGTCACCTTGCAACATTCAGATTCTCCCATCATCATCACCTTACCCTTACCTTGGAAGTCAGAGAAATTTGCAATTTGACAGTGTGAGAGATTTTTTGATCTTCCATCCTGTAGCCTTTAGTTTCATAATTGCCCCCTGTTAATGATATAAAAAGACAGTGTATCTTTCAACCATGGCTAACAGTTGATCTCTGCCACTTTGTTACAAACCTCTGTGCTTCAGCTCTAGATTGCATCTCAGTTACTCAAATCACATTTTACACAGTGGCACACAAATTTCCCCGAAAGAGAACTTTGTGCACCTCCTGCCAAAGAAATGCAGAAGTCTGCACAGCTATTTGGAAGCATGTGATATTTATCTAACATATATACTAATTTTATCACAATTTAATAGAAAATCCATGGGGTAGTTCCTAACTAGATAGAAGTCAAAGCAAATTAATTTAGGGATTTGAACAAAGCATCTCAAGGTAAAACCACCTGCAAACTTACTCTGCTCTCAGACTACAGGAAATGCTCATCAAGAGCTCCTTCAAAGCAGTTTATCCATTGCTGACCCCGAGTTAAGACCATTCCCACAGACAGTAAGCCCTGTGTGACTGGTCCTTGACAGAGCTGAGCTAAGCCAGGCAGGTGGTTCAAGAGCCCAGGCTCATGAGGATCCCTGCACAACTGCAGTTCTTGTGAATTCATCACAGCAGAAGATTCAGCTCCCAAGGAGGTTCTTTTCTTGAGAAGAAAGGATAAAACTAATATTTCACCCTGCAAATGGAGAGTATACAAAGCTCAAATCCTTTTGTAAGGAAAGCCTTGTGCTTGAAACATGGAAGGATGCCTGTTAAAAAGCAGGAAAAGTACAGTTTGTTCTGGGCTGGAGTCTAAGGTCAATGGAATCTTACTGGTGCTAAGAACATTTTGCACAGAGAGCTGTCAAAGGAGGATGCTCTGATTGCTAGCCAGCTCTGGAGGAAGATCAAACCAACATTACCCTAAATTTTTCTCACATAGCTAGCTTTAAAACGGGGGTTTTCTCCTGTTACTCTTAACTAGTGAGAATTTTCTTTCTCATAAGGGACATCAGGCCTGTTGGTGTGGAGAATCAGTTTGGGGAGTAGGTATGATGCTCTTGCCAGCAGTCCATGGTGCTGATGAAGAGATTTATACTTGAGTATGGTCAGTGTCCTCGGCCTGCAGCTGCAACGGATTATTTCCAACATTTTTTGAAAGGTCACTTGGTGCGTTTCTGCGTCGGCATTGTCAAGGATTTATGGACAGCAAGTAAAGGTCAATAATGCACACAAAATGGCCTGCCAAAATGAATTGTGATCTACTGGGGGGCTGCTGCCCTCCAAAGTTCCACTAAACTGGAGATAACATACAGAAAATGCACTTGTTAGTTTGCCATGCTGTTTGGTAATTGCTCAGCATAGCTCAGGTCTCCTGCTGAGCCATGAAAAAGTCCACTAAAAGTCACAATAGGAAAAATTTCAGTATATATCATCTTCATAGTCCATTTTTCTTTCATGTATTTCCCCATTATAACGTAGTGGATTTTCATGGGTGTCCAGGGTATGCATGTTAAAAAAGAACTGATTGTATTCTGAGATGAATCTGCTGATTCATGTTACTGTGCTACAGTATCCTTAACTGTGCAATATTTTCATTTAAAAGATGCTGCTGTCTATCTTGTATCAAATTAAGAAATTAAGAAGTATGGCAAGTTGATACTATGAGGTGCTTTTTTCAAGACTAATGGTAAAGGCTGGACTGTGTTGTCACATCTTACAACAGTAACAGCCAATGGCTTCATGTGAGGAACAGAGCACAAAGACAAACTTCACCCCCCCTCACCATCCTCACCATCCAGATTGCATCCAGACCATGACATGTATCAGCAACTGACTGACCTATCCTGCATCAGTTTGGATCCATTTAGCTTTTGGCTTATAGTCAAAATCTATAGCTCTAGGAAATACAGAAGAGGAAGACTGTCTAGTCTCCTGTCAACACACACAGTGATCCACTGAGCTCAGACCCAGCGCAGCAGCCTTCATCACACACTGCTCAGCCTGCCATGCTAGTGGTAGCACTGTTCTCACAAACTCTGCTAAAAACCACCATCCCCACAGCAAAGATGTGTGCTAAGCACCGAGGTACTCCCAGGACAGGGGGTCACCAAGTCTCCGCACAATTACCTCCTCCCAAGTTGTCACTTCCCCTTGTGCAGAGAGACAAAACCCAGACTCCTCTTCTGTAATCGAGCCAGGAGATCCTGAAATAAACAACAGAGTATTGTTCCTCCTAAAATCCCTTACTATTTCCCCAGGAATTTGACTGCCTTTTTGTTCAGACATTTTTTGCCTCTTTGAGACACCAGAAAGGACACCCTGCTCTGACTCCTCTCTTTGGCCTTGGGTGAGATGGTTGAGTGACTGCTTTCTGCTGGTCACCTGTTTAAAGCTGTGAAAAGACACGGCCCCCAAAGAGAAAACCCTTTGGGGACACTTCAAGTTGGGTATTTGTGCCCTGCCCCAAACAAGCATGCAGAAGTCAGCACAGTTACCATGTTTGCATCAGATGAAGGTCCCTCCCTCAACCTGCTTCTATTTTCTTGCTGTGACTAAAAATGTTATGGAATTACATCAAAGACTAAATGAAAGTAAAAATGCCTTTTTTTCTTCCGTATAAACCATTTAATACAGAATATGACCCATTTCTGTGTCTATACTTTTTTCAAGGATGTCAGGCAATCAGAAATCTCCTGTTATGCTTTCATTCCTCTGCCACTGTTTGTGCTGTGGTTCCAGCATGCCCTAGTGTGACAGTCCACTAGGCAATAATTGTTGTATTATATTTTATATTACTTTTGAAATGTAGCAAGCAGGCTTGCTGTGGTGTTCTCTCCATGAGGTCCAGGAGTGAAATGGAGAGAATTAATACAAAGAGAAACTACTTTTAAATCTCAGAGCGGTACTTCATTTTGAGTTTTGATCATTGCTGGGATTCATTCCAAGTTTAATGAAACAGAATTTCTCGGTCATATTTCCACATTACATTTCCATCTTTCATTAAAGTAGAGCCAGAAAAGCACTTAAGCACATGCTTAAAACTTCAAAATGCATTCTCAACATATTGCCTAATTCCTGTGATATTTTTGTTCACTGGGGGTCTTCACAAGTTCAGGCTAATACTAGAAATTGGCTTTGATTTAGATAAAAGCATTCTTGTCCTAAATGAGGTCAAATAAAGCAAGGCCAAAACCTGAAATCTTCACATATGCTGTGGGAGACAGATACTGTCATTCTTCCCTATGCATCTAAAACTTGGGCCAGTTACACACAATATGAAGAGAAATATCTGACTCCTCTAGCATCCTTGCCACAGACAGCTGGGCATTTGCTGGCCCATGGGCTAGGCTGGCTCAGGCTCTAACACCAAGGGCAATGACTATTTCCAGCAGAGTGGCTTGCCAAGTACAGTGCTATCCAAAATGAGCTCTAAAAACAGTAAAAGTGGCAGGTCCCAGTTTGTTTTTATTTTAAGACAGCCCTGAGCTTTTGTTGTTATAACTCGTTTTCCTCTGTCAAAGAAAGGGCATTTTGTACTCGAGGATGTTCTCTCAGTTGCTTCCTTAGGGTCCCCATGTCCTCACATAAATTGCAGGATTTCCTAAGTGGTTCATGACCAGGCCAAATTTTAATCCAGTTTCAAAACAGTCTTTTCTTCAGTAGTCTTTTTGAGGAAGGTTCAGCTCCCAGTGAGCAGGAGTACATTATTTCAATACAGTGGAGCTCAGACCTTTGAAGGGGTTTAGGCTGCTCTTTATATCTTCCAGAAAAACTTGCTCTGAGCTGAATCACATGCTCCCACGTCTGCTCCTTATTCTCACCTATTCTCCCTCTTTCACCTGAGCAGTTAGGTAATGTCTGGCCCAAGTACAATGAGACCCCCACCCCTTTAAAGACCATCTTACTCTGGAACAACGTTGTTTATGTATTCCATATGGCCTATCATTAGTGTTATCCTTGATTCTCTGTCTCCCACTTTCCTCTTGAGCAATAAAAGAGATGAAGTAACACATTGTAAAAGAATGTGTTTGCAAGATAGGGTAGACATCTGCCTCTCTCTTTCAGAGGCTGCTGCAAGAACCCAATTGCTACCTGTTTTGCCAATTTGACCCCAACATGTCTAGGGCCTCTCAGAGCAATTGTGTGTGAACACATCAATCTGTTCATGAGCAATAGCTCTGGGCCTGAGGTGGACATTGATTTTTTTTTTTTTTTTTTGCACTGTTACTGGCACATTTGTCAAAACCTGCACAAGTTATTGTTGATATTGTTAAAAAAGACGTTAAGGAACATTTGGGGAAGATGCGACCTGATCTTCCTGGAATATTTTATAAATTTTTGTCTTGCTTTTTTCAAAGCCCTGTATGCTCAGGCAGGGCCAAGAAGATGCCTCTACTTGAAATTGAAAACACTTTGAACATTTGAACATTTTCAAGGAAAAAAGCAATCCACTCCAACTAGACCACAATAAATTGCCTTAGATCTGTCTGTGACAGCTTAAAAATTAGTGAGGATAATTTCAATTAAAACCACCTGCTGTTTGTTTATAACAGCATCTAAGAATCCGTGAGAACAGTGTATATTGTTGTAAGACAGGCTCATTTTGCCTTCTCTTTCTCTCTTACACCATTATGATTCAAGAATACTTTCTTTATTTGCCTCTTTTAGTCTGCTATAAAACTGTACAAGGTGGACATCTTCTGACTGCAGTGAAGGAAACCTCCTGTCTTGTGCTGCAATGGCTGGGGTGGGAATCAGGCACAAGGACTTCAAAACTGGTCTTTAACCACATACTTGGTGCCCTGTCAAGGTTAACAAGTTTGTATGTCTCATTTCACTATTTTCTAGCCACAAGGCCATTGGGGAAAAAAAATATTGATGGTATGTATTCTCTTATCATTGCATGAAAAAGGATATAGAAACATAAATAGCCCCCAAACATCTGTCTTTCCAGATTGTTTGAGAATAACCTGATTTTAATGAAGATGTAAATGATATCAGAATCTGAATCACAGACTCTGACGGAAAGAGAAATTATTATTTCTCTTCTGTTTCCTTAGTGACCAGACTCACAGGCACTTCTCCTTGTGTTTTGTCCCAGATACAAGAAAAAGACATTTTTAAAAACCCCATATCTATTCTTTTCTCTTCACTGAAGATCTGGTGTGTCACTGATTACTCACAGAAAACCACTGCTGGATTTCCTGAAATATTTTTGGAATGAGGTATGTAGAGGTGGGCAGATTTCTCATGCAAAAGATAGCAAATCAACCAATGCAGATAAACAAAAGCAGATTAGTTGCTATTAAGTCCTCTCAATCTTTCTTTTTAAGTTGGAGGAAGCTTAGGTAATTATGTTCCTGCCAATTTAATTTTGTGGTCTTGTGTCTGTGTTCCTTATACACACATCCATCAGTTTCCAGACAGAAATTTATTCTGTAGATCTGTGTGCCTCTTTGTTATCCTTGTAAGAACCTGAATAACTCTTGCCTTGACCATTTTTCTTTATGTCTGCCTTCTGAAATATCTTTTATTTTGATTTTTGTACAAGGATAGAAACAAAATGAGTTAAAATCTATGGGAAAACCAAGATGTTTTCTCAGATTGCCAGAGGTTTTGGGAGTAAAACTGACCAAAACAGTGACTAGGTCCTTCACAGTTGCAGCACTTCAGCAATGGGTAACCACTTTCCAGGGAGTGGAGGTGTGCAGCTGGGAAATATGGAATATGGTATAGTGGGAGAGACACTAAGGATCTAAACCTGGATACATTCATATAAACATTGAAAAACTCCAGGTCACCTCAGGTGCTTGTTATTTTAATATTATTGCCTCTGACTGACAGTAAAAGCGAATTGGAAGAGTGTTTTTGAAAAACCTATATGTATAATACACTTACACCAAGATGTAGTTGGACCTCTACACTTCCCTATTTCACACTATTTAATTTAAATTACATACTGACAAAGTCTTCTTTCCTCCAGCATGTAATTTATAGTGTCATGCATCTCCACTCTGTTACACATAAATTACATGTTTGTGGCAAATAAAAAGATAAGTGCAATCCATATTGCAAATGCATTGTGCCACTAAATTTGCCTGCTTTCTCCTTGTCCTTCTTCACCTCATGGAATTTATGTGTCCATTGTAGCAATGTCTGATAGCACAATGCATTTCCTTTTATCAGATATATTTTGATTTTAAAACTAGCTGTTTACTGTTTATGACAATGAACTGTTTATGACAATGTAATACATTTTCATAGCAGTCTTCACTATCTTCCCAAATAATTTCCAAGACATGGTAGCAAAAATCAGCTGAACGGAAATATTACAGTAAAAGTAAAGACACTGCTTGAAAATACACATTTTTTTTCTCTAACTTTATTAATATTCAATAAAACAGTCCTAAATCAGGTTATTATTTTTAAAATATTAAATCATTTTACAGATTCAAATCTACTTGTAATAGGACATTTTTTAATCTTAGTTCATCTCCTGATGCTGTAGACCATCTAATCTTTTCAAGGCACGTGAAGTGATCTACAAACTAGACTTGAATGGATAGTAATGAGGTAACTTTAAATACAATAAAGTAAGCAGTTCTGTGAGAAGATAACCCACAGAATTTCACTCTCTAAGGTCTGGAAATGCAGTTTCTCTGTTTATTTCCATCACCTTCTGATAAACTACCAGGATATGCTCACAGTAATTTGCAATTTTATGGAGTATCTGTATTTTGCCCATCCCTGTGAAGCCATTACCTAACCGGTAAATAAACTCAAACCAAAATGATCTATTGATATTGTTTGAAAATGATAATGTTGAATAAGGTCTGCTTAAAAATGTTTCCTGTGATAAATCACAATTTGTTAAAAATTCAAATGAATGAATGTTTTTAAAAAACAGAAGCAGAAAACAGAGAACTTCAGTCCTTTTTGTCTCCATAAATAGTAACTTCTTCAATTAATCTGATTCAGTGCATTAATCAAACATTATTGATTGGTATACAGAAAATGTGACGTGGTGATGTGGCTGGTGAGGGAGTTGTTTAAGCTATAGAAGTCTTTAAAAAATTCCCTCCCCCAGCAGGGTGATCTCAGGTGGGATGTTAAATGTATGCTCAGCCACTGGTTGCAAGAAGTCACTAAAGCAAACACTGAAGCACCTTGGTGAAGGCAATTGCAGCCTCAATACTCTCAACTGACAGTTCTGCTCAGTGACCCTCTCAGATCTCAGAAAAGGTCTTTTCAGATTCTCGGTCTTGCTGTATTGATTTCAATCAGCAGCTTTTCCTAAGAGCCCCACTTCAAAATAGCCCTGCCAGAATTTCTACTCTCTAACCCAAGTTTTATCTCGGGGTTTTTGTTCACATTTGACATCGTTCAGACCAATTACAGGAGAGGATGTTTTTGTGCGTACTTGTTTCCCTACCCATATTTTTTTTTAAATTATGTTTGTTCCCAACACAAGTAAATCTTTCTGTTTACTTATGCTTTCAGTCGCTCTATTGAGGGAGGTACACTGAGCTGCCTCAAGTGTTGTTTTCAAAATGTTTTTACATTTTTGGCCATGCTTCAGTGGGACCAAAGTATTTCTGTCAACAGCTTCATTAATGCCAGGATTGTACTGCAGGCTCTCGAGCACTGGAGGCAGCCCACAGAGGCTCTCACCGCTCAAACCCCGTGCTTCCCTCTCATCCCTAACAGAGCAGCAGAGGCTTTGGTGGCCCACACACTACAGTGGCACAGAGACCAGGCAGCTGCTGCTCTGCACCAGGGCACAGAAGTCAGGGCAGAAGGGCAGAAATTCAGCCCCAGCCTGGTTCTCCCCCATGAGAGGCTGCACCGCATCACCAACGGCGCTGAGCAAAGCATACGGGGGAGGCAAAGTCACTTGAGCCGTGTTTGCACCTCCTAACTTCTGTAGCTCTAGGCATAAATTAGAGCAGCCTAAAGGGCTTTTTGAGATTAATGGTCAGGGAGAGGGGAATGAGTATTTCAGACAGCAAAAGAGTTTCAAAGTTTTTCTCGTTTGCTGCTGCTTTTTGTTGATGCTTTTTTTAAATTAAGAAAGCGATCAGGAAATCCTCAGCAGAAACTGAGAATGGGTTCCTGATGGCTGGATGGGTTTTGCCAAAATCCGTTTCAAGGTTTACTTAGAGTAAGCTCAAATCAGGTTTCCATATGGAATTACTCCGTGCAGCAACCTGACCTAGAGCAAAACTGAACAAAGCTGAGATTATTTACTAAACTCCTAAACCACTGGCTGCTTTGCATCTCTCCCACACTGGATCTAATTCCGTAAGTAAATAAGCACATATTAAGTTAAAACCCCAAGTCAACGAATAGACCAAATAGTTGTACACAAGGTAGGCTATTTCATGACACACAAAACATAGCCATGGGTTAACATTCAAGCCTGAATGTGTCTCAAAGCTTGTTGGCACTTGCAGTTTAGCATATTTACTGCTGTAGCCAAGAAGATTGATCACAGGAAGCCAAAGCTGTTCAGTAAAAGAAATAAAAATAAGAATCAGCTGTTTTCTATGAGCAGCCTGTCAGATAACCAGCCTAATGAAACCATGAGCATTTCTCTTAAGCTCAAGAAACATTCATGCTGAAGAGGGTACTGGAGTCATTCTAATACTTTGCAGTTGTTTTGGAGGTTAAATAGAAAGCAGCACAGAAGAAAGGCTCTGCCTTTATGATTAGAGAGAAGTCAGAAACATAACATCAAAATGCACAGTTGTGCCCTTGATGAAAATAGACTTAACACTTAGGCTGTATTTTTCACCTCACTAGTGTTCTCCAAATTGAAAACACAAAGGATGCCTTTCGCTGGTATTCTTCAAAAAAAATGGCACAACTGTCCCACAGAGAAACCAGACAGACAAAACACAGTTCTGTTTTTGTTAAAATAATTCATAACCTGATGAAATGTCCTGTGTCAGAATCAAGAAGCTTCAAATGAAAAATGCATCTAACTCCTGTCAAAACTGTATAAGCTGTTTGCAGTCTCGGTTCTCCCCATCCTGGGCTTCAAATGGATGCAATAGTAAAAGAAAAGGAGCAAAAGGCTCAGCAGACAGCAATCCTAATGTCTTTTGACAGGACACATCACCAATTTCGAAAACACTGACATTCATGAATGGAATTTTGGCTAGCTTGTACACACCAGCACAGTTTCACCAGCTCTGGCAGAGCATTCCCAACAAAGTTGCCTTACCTGGTGCACACAGGCAGGAGTCCACTGGGCAAGCATTTACCCTGTGTGATGACAATAATCTCTTGCATCTTCACTGAGTTTTGCTAGACGATATAGGAGAAAATGTATAGTTTCACATCTTCTGATACCTTCTTCCTTGGTTTTCTTACCAGCTGTGAAGATAATAGCACAGAAGAAGGGTGGCAGCCTAATGTGCTTTACCTCATAAAATAGACAATGCTAATGTTAAAAAGTGGTTTTATATGGTGGTGTGGTGCTCACTGTTAATTCAGCTCTCTTGCCCTTGATGACTCTCTACAAGCTAGAGGGCCACCTCCTTTTCCATGGGATGAACAGGCAGGCAGGCAATCATGGTGGGTAGCAGAAATCAGTGTAGCATCAAGGCTGCTCTAGCAGATCCCAAGTGTACAGACAGTTCAGAACTACCTCAAGCTTCAAGGGAGATGGAAGAAGCTATAGAAAGATTACAGCTTGCCCTTTGAAAGTGAATGAGATTTTCTCTGGAAATGTATCTTGAGGGGAAATTGAAAGCATCCAGCTTGAAAAAGTGCCTTAAACTCTTATCACCATATTCTCACATCTCCTTGTCAGAAAAAGTAAAAAAAAAGATTAAAAAATGTAATTCATTTGATAACGTACAAATTTATCTACTTGGAACAGACCATTGACATAGCTTTGAAATATGTCATATTAACAATTCCTAGCAATATTGCTCAATGTGAAAAGTGGCTCCCATGTGAAATTTACCATCTGATACACTGGGCACAAAATCATGGAGCTTAAAGTCAGTTGAAAGCTTGAAATATGCTGAAACTTTCTGGGTTCTATTTTCCAGGTGTCAGTGTCTGCTCTGCATTTTATATAATACTTTTATTATAGAATACTTTTATTTATAGATTTAAAAATGGTGTAGATCAAAAAGGAAAAATACAGATAACATGACAAAAATGACAACACTGATGATAGTTCATGATAATAATGTATAAATGAAAAATAGTGATGAGATGAACAGCAATTATCAATGTTTAATTATTTGCGTGTTATTTAATGCGCATTTAGAAAATGATCCAATTTTTAAGTTTCCCTTTCAGATGCACCTGGTTGTAGCTTTTGTTGTTGTTTTCAAATACAGGTGTATGTTCTCTGGTCTCAGTTTTCATCTTTACCTTCTGTTTGCAGGCCAGAAATGACAGCATTTTGCAGTGCAGCTAAAGTAGCTTGCATATTTGGTATGCTGAAGGCATCTATCATCTTTTGTCTGTAGATTTTCTGAAAAGTTCATCACCTCCATTCCCTCAACCAGCAGCTTTCTTGTAGCAGAACTAATGCCTGAGAGAAAAGGATTGCAGGGTCCTCAGAATGACATTGACACCAGCTGCATAAAGGAGGAAAATGGAAAAGGGAAAGCAAATAATGCAAACTGTTGCTATATAGCCATTTTCCTCATCAAAAGCAACACACAATTTTCAGGATCAAGAGAAGAATCTAGAGCTGAGCAAGCTAGATCACAAACCAGGGCTTGGGGCAGAAGGGAGGAAAGGGAAATAGAACAGATAATTTCAATGAAAGACAAAATCAAGGTGACAGACTGTTGGAGAAAGGCAATGACAGATTGTGACAGAGAGAGGTGTCTGCAAGGAAGAGAAATCTTGGTAATGGTGAGGCCAAGCTCTTTCCATGTGTGCCCAGCCTCGCCCCTGGCCTGGGGACCACAGTCCAGAGTGCTGCATGCAGGCATAAGCCATGTAGTCCATCAGGCTTTGTGGTGTGGTGGACAGCCCCTTTCACTCACACAGGCGCACAGCAGGCTATCTGTGACCTTCTGACAGTCAGAGGAGCTGTATCAAATGAAATTGCTGATGCTGGAGCCTCTGATGGCCACCATATGTGGATAGAGGAAGTTCCTGATGGTATTGCACACTTTTATTACAATGGCCATGACAGCAGATTTCCTCAGTGCAGAACAACTTGCCAATGAGCATGGAAATCAAGAGCGAATGGACAGCAGCGGGCAATAGCCACCTTCAGGCACCAGAAAAGAGACTGAGGAGCAGGCAGGGAAGGGGCAGGACTTGAAGTACTCAGACTTGAGGATGACACTCAGATTTATTGCAGGGCTTTATATGAAGAAACTAGGACTACTCTTGTCCTAGGGAGGACAATGTGGTCTCATGACTGCCTGTGGATATTAGTGTGGGCTTCAGAAAGAGAGAGGTAGGCCAAAAAAGGACATTTCTGAAACCCCTCACCTATGAAGAGAGACAGAAGAAAAGAAAAGAAAAGAAAAGAAAAGAAAAGAAAAGAAAAGAAAAGAAAAGAAAAGAAAAGAAAAGAAAAGAAAAGAAAAGAAAAGAAAAGAAAAGAAAAGAAAAGAAAAGAAAAGAAAAGAAAAGAAAAGAAAAGAAAAGAAAAGAAAAGAAAAGAAAAGAAAAGAAAAGAAAAGAAAAGAAAAGAAAGAAAAGAAAAGAAAAGAAAAGAAAAGAAAAGAAAAGAAAAGAAAAGAAAAGAAAAGAAAAGAAAGAGAGAAAGAATGAAAGAGAGGAAGGAAGGAAGGAAGGAAGGAAGGAAGGAAGGAAGGAAGGAAGGAAGGAAGGAAGGAAGGAAGGAAGGAAGGAAGGAAGGAAGGAAGGAAGGAAGGAAGGAAGGAAGGAAGGAAGGAAGGAAGGAAGGAAGGAAGGAAGGAAGGAAGGAAGGAAGGAAGGAAGGAAGGAAGGAAGGAAGGAAGGAAGGAAGGAAGGAAGGAAGGAAGGAAGGAAGGAAGGAAGGAAGGAAGGAAGGGAAGGAAGGAAGGAAGGAAGGAAGGAAGGAAGGAAAGAAAGAAAGAAAGAAAGAAAGAAAGAAAGAAAGAAAGAAAGAAAGAAAGAAAGAAAGAAAGAAAGAAAGAAAGAAAGAAAGAAAGAAAGAAAGAAAGAAAGAAAGAAAGAAAGAAAGAAAGAAAGAAAGAAAGAAAGAAAGAAAGAAAGAAAGAAAGAAAGAAAGAAAGAAAGAAAGAAAGAAAGAAAGAAAGAAAGAAAGAAAGAAAGAAAGAAAGAAAGAAAGAAAGAAAGACACTTGGCATGTGTTGCGCTGCTGAACAGCATAGTTTGGTGAAAAGATAATGCCATTTCCTACCTGCATGAGAACCAGGACCAAAATCCAGGCCAAAGAGAGGGGAAGTGCCTAAATTAGCCCAAAGGAAATGCCAACATCATGAATGCAGTTTAAAATTCTAACTCAATGCTGCAGCATATTCCCTGAGACTCAAAACTGACTCTTCTGTGCATCACACCCCTGATGCTCATGCATTTGCTCTGTCTTGTGAGTGGGAAATATGTGGACAAACCCTTTCTCTCCAGAGAAAGCTGCTCTCTCACCTGACCATAGCACCAATGTCACTCTCTGAGACCATCTGTCTTGCATTTGTTCCCAGCAGGGAAGAGACTCAGTGACAGTGTCAGAGAGGACAGGGTTTGATGGCTCAGAAACTGCCCTAGAAAGTAAGATCTGTGACTAGGAACTCGAGCCAGGAAGGACCTAAAGCCCAGACCAGGCAAGGGTTACAGCAGCTCAGATGCTGCAGGCTGGCTCCTGTCACTCTGGGTCGATTGAGATATCCAAGGCAAACCCTCAGGTCACAGCCAGCTCGCAGGCCTGAGGGCAATTGAACAAATCCTGAGCTGTTCCTGGGTCGGAGCACTGCTCTCTGAGCACACTGCCTCAAGCACCTAATGGGTATCATGCTCCAAGTCAGCAAGTGATTTAGCTGAGGAACGGGGGTACTCAGGATGCCTTCAAAAAATAAGGGAGATAATTCACAAAGTAGACAATTAATCTTAATTAAGTTCTTCCTTAAAGAATAGTATTTGAGCAGATTGAGGCATCTTGAATGAGGTAGCAGTATCTTATCAGTGTCTCTTCATAGCTGATAAACTCCATTCAAAATTCAGGGAGCATTTAGGATTCACAGGAACCAAAATAAATTACTTTACCCTGTCCCCTCCCAATGCTAAGAAATACTCTCATTAATTAAAATTAATTCCTGAAAATTTATGCTATATAGGACAATCTTTAGTTTAAAAATCTAGAAAAAACAGACAAAAATTGCATATTGGTAGCTATATTTTAAACAAACAAAAAAAAATCTTCACATAATAAATACATCTTATGCACATTAACTTCAAATTTACTTCAGAAAGCTATTTACAATATAAATAATTATAAATGGGAACACTTTGCAAGATATTGTTGACATAACTAAATTATATTTTCTACATTACATTCCAAAGGAAAACTACAGATGTTATGCTACAATGTCACTAGACCCTTTACATTGCAAAGCATGGTATTTGCAACACTGGCAATCTGAGTCTTTTTGTCCTTAAATGTAACCATTGGTTTAAAGCAAACATTAAATTCTTCATCATGTCTCAAGTGCTTTCTGTTTATTAGATTAGTATATTTTATGCATTGAAATATTTACCCTGGGAAAAAGTTGCAGTGCCCTAAACATACTTTTTCTCATAGACTTTATTTCCTTAAAATGTAAAGGTGCCGACATTTTGTATTGTGTGTAAAAGATTGTTTCTTGCACTTTGAAACTTCCCAATGTATCAGTAGCTGAAAAGGAAAATAATAAATGCAGTCCAAATTGCAATAAATAAAAATGTTTAAAATGATATTTGGAATCCTAGAACAATAGGAAAGATTGAGAAATTTGTGTGAGAGGGGAGTTAAACAGGGAATGCAACCAGGAAAAAAAAAAATCTTTTTTCATCCTATATTTGATCTTTCCTTTCAAATACAGCTTTATAGGTGGAGTCATAAATTTACTCTTTTCAAAAAGGGATATCTTCCTAAAAACTTAGAGCCAGATTAATCCACAGAACTCTTGTATATGTAAGCTAAATGCTGCAGTGAAATTTAACCTCACAGCATTTTGATTTTTTTAATTAATAAATGCCCTAAGGAAATATGAAATTGAATCACACTAGTACTCTCACTGTTTTGAACAGAGGACTATTTCATTTTTCTGGTCTTCAAAATAACAGCTAAATCCTCAGCTATACCTCTAGAAGACTTTCAAAGCACCAAACTGAAGGGTTACAGAAATCTGGGGTATTTTTTATTTGCTTTTTTTGTTGTTGTTGTTGTTGTTGGTTTGGGGTTTTTTTTTTTTGCTTCTCAGTGCACAGAGCTGAAATATTTAACCATCAATACTAACTGCAAATAAAATAGTTTATGCTCCACACTGTGGAGTTATCTGGAGTTAAGCCAGTATACCTACAGGAAAGCATTTGCATCCATCATTGTTCCTAATAACAAAGCCTGTACTGCCTTAAGGCTCTTAGGTGCTTTAAGTAAACTTGCAACTCAAGGAAAGAGCAGGGCCTGAATCCATTTGCTGCCAGCCATTAACTACAGCCACCTTAAAATAGACATAGCCAGGTCTGATCCTGGAACTGTGTGCTGTAATCCCCATTACATACAGGTTTGTATGCAGAGGGTCTGAAACCAGCACATCTGCCACAGCCTTGTTCCCTGACTGAAAGGTTGTCTGACCTTTGGAACACCCAGGCTGATTTTCTGGGGTGGCTGTGCCTTTCCCAGAAATTATATGCCACCTTTTGTTTTTTCCAACTCACTCAGCATGCTCACATAAATGAACATATGGTGGTTAACATACTTAGGGACATTAATGAATAAATGCTGCATGTGTAAAGACAAAAATGAGGTTCAGATAACAGTGATTAAAGGACTTTAAAAGAGCAGAATTTCACTGTGTAACCCATGGCAAAATTGCAGACAGATCAACAAAATCCAATTTTAAAGCTTAAGAAATACTTTTGGGGCTCTTCAGCTAGGAGAGATGCACTCATTTTTTCAGAACATAAATAACCTCTTTTATAGAAACACAGCCATTAGAGTTATTATCTTCCATAGTTCCATACTCACATCTTGAGGTTTAAGGAAAACAGAATTACAAAACAGCCCTCAAACCTATTATAAAAGTCAACTTTCCTCCCCTGGCACATGCTAAGTAGTACCTTAATCCACAAATATTCCCATTTGAATAAATGGGACAAATTGCTGAGTAAGGTTCTTCTTTCAGTTTAAGAATTGCTTTGCAAATTTGTCCAGAATCACAAACTCTATTCCCATGAAGTGAGATTTCATGTAAAGACTAGGGGTTTTTTTATTTCATTAAACAAAAGAGATGTACTAAGTTTGTAATGCACAAAAACCATAATGCAGCATCCACTGACATGAATAAGAAATTGTTTGAAAGAGCTGTGGTCACTCTGTATTTGCAGTAGTTGCAAAATATTAATTTTGTGTTAATAGCAAACCAGTATAGTATTAGAGAAATGATGCAATACAGCAATTTATATTGTTTCTATTCCAAAACACAACATATATACCTTATTTAAAATTATAACGTTTAGCTAATGTGATACATTTAAAACTTATTTGCTTCAAATGCTTCAAGTGCATTTTTCAATTTTGCAAGATATTTCTTCCCATCTGATTTGGGAAAGGGAGAAAGATAAAAAAAGAGATGATATCCTTGAAGGATACTAAATAAAAATTTGAATTACATAAATATGTAATGGAAAAAATAAGCTTTATACCATATTGAAAAGCACATGTAATATGAGCTGCAGAGATATTATATGCTATAATTAAGATTGCAGACTTGCTTTCATGTAGCATGAAGCATGCAGAGTCTATGTTTGCAAAACTCAATGCTTTCTGTCAATTAAGAAAAAATTCCTGGCTATCTAAAGAAGCAGATTAGCAAACAAGCTGACAAAAGACATCCATCTCCAGCATACTCTATTGAAGTGCTAAGGACTGCCAGTTGCTGGAATCCCATGAGGAGAGAGAGCTTCAGCCTTTGCTTGTAGCACAACATGGCTGCATGTAGAGACATCTCTACTGATTTATTCCATTCATTACAGTGCATTTTTTGCCTTTGTAGTGGACTGGAGCTATTGAAAATATGAATAAATAACTACAGTCTTGGGATCACTGTAAATAAGGATGGGGGACTTTTACTGCATAGCACACAGGCCTCTTTTCCAAGGTAAAGTCCTGCAGCATCTTATGCTGTGCCTGTTGGTCTTATAAGTCTTCTATTTTTCAAAGGTGCCTGTCAAATGCAAATGCAGCAGTCACCAAAGTGTGTTTTCCTGGCCACTTGTGGCCATTAGACCACAGCCAGGGAACTGCAGCTGGTCTGCAGAACTCCATTGCCTTCTAACTAAAAGCTTGATAGCAAGCTTTGTGATCCCAAGGAATTTGAGTGCTGAGAAAACCCCATTCATTCGAACAGTTTAGGAGACTCTTTTGAAGTACAAAGTAATATTGACACTTAGGTGTGGTTTTATATGTACTTGTAGGGATAGTGTGATACCATGTACCTCTATTCTAATTTGCTTTGCAAATTGTATTTTAATACTGTAAAATGAGACTCCAAGTACAAGTTTATTCATATCATTCATAGGAACAAGTGAAATAAATATGTATCCAGAACTAAATTTATCAAAAATACTTTCTTATTCCTATGCTTAAGGAATATATACAATTGTTGGGCTGAAAGAAGTCCATTTTGGTCCATTTCTTCCTCTGAGTTAACAGTTGTCAATGTTTTTCTTCCCTTCAATTATTTGCCTTGCTGTTAACTTAAAACAAACAAATCTCTATCTGCTTCTCTTTTTGACCCTCATTATCCATTTGGCAATGAGTCAAATAAACTTCTTGCCAAATAATTTTGTTCTCATTTTGCCTTTGCTGTCATTCAGTGCCCTGTCCCTCATTTCTGCTGCTAGTTCAAAAAGTTTTATACCATTATTTCTCTCTCCTCTGTGCAGTTTGGTGCACATCAGTGACATTACCCCTTACTCCTTTCCCTTACAAAGATGACAGACCCGGTTTATTTAAAGCTTTTATTAGATCTTTCAGTCTCTTTATCTTTTGCTGAGCTCTGCTCCACCTTTTTTGTTACGAGGTTTAGATAATAAAGACCAGACTGTGTTGTTCTCCCTTGTGTCCAACGTGCATTTCACCAGGAGTGATCACACTGCAGTCAACAAAGGTTGCTTATGGAGTAAGGTACTACTCAATTCAAGATTCACAATCTGCTGTGGAGTGATCAGGACTCTACACAGTATTCCAAGTTCAGAGAGGTAATTTCCTCTGCTTTCAAGTACGTCTCTACTTACGTGGTTTATAATGTTATTATTTAGCTTTTGCTTCTGATTAGTTTTATTTGGAAACAGTATTTTTAACCCACTCATAGCATGCTGGTTTATATTTAGTCCCACTGATGACTCAGTCCCATATGTTGAGCTTCTGAATGTTACAAATTAAGCTAGTCTTAGAGCTAATCTCATTTTAGTAACCACCTCAGGTCCCCTTTCCTCCACATTGGCATAAGAGGGAGCAGTGGTCCCTCCTGTTGCACTCAACTTTGGGATCATATAAATGCCATACAAAAAGGACGGGTCTAGCAATTGTGACTACAAATGCCCTATTTTACATTTTTAGCATATGTTTGCATTTATTCTTTTCCAATTAATCAGTCTCTTTGTTCATGAGGTTATTAAAAATTTTAAAAAATTTCCTCTGCCTCTTTTGATGTCTTGTATAACTCCAGGACAGGCCTTGATAATACCAGCGTTCTTAATGAAGTTTAATTCCTTGGAACACTGATTTCCCTCTACTTTTTTATGTACATATGGCTGATTTTAATATCCAAAATATTTTCTGATATTCATTAAATTATCTGCTGCAATCAAGAAGAGAATTTATATTTTTTATCAAGGTCATGCCTGTTACTTCACTGAGTTTCAGACAGAGTAGTTATGATACTCTATACTCTCTTAATTTACTCCAAAACTTTATCAGAAGTTAGACAAACTGCCAAAGAGTTTTTACCTATTCTTGACTTGTGTATTTTTACATTTATGCAACTGCATTTGTATTTTACAGCAATATTTCTATGATTCTATTGAGTTCCTTCTGTGTTTTTAATTAATTCTTAATTATTCAACCACTTTTCCTTATTTTATAATTATTACTAAATGGCATACGTAGCTACAGGGTTAAGTGTTTACCTTGGACCACTCCTAATTCCAGTCTATTCTCCCTGTTTCTCCAAGCAATTTTTTTCCATTTCACTCCACTAGCCACCATGGGCAACCTTACAAAAACATGAGAACCATCTCCCATCTCTACAGCAAGACAAGCAAGCCCTTTGTGTTTCTCAAAACTACAGTGAGAACACCCCTTTCTTTTTAATACAGTAGAGGTAAACATTTGACCATACTAATCATAAGGACTCTTTTCAAATCAAGCATATGTAAATAGCTATGTTTGTGAGTACACAGGGACACAACAATTCGAGGAGTTCTCTCTTCTTTCTCCCTTTTTTGATCTTATATTGGTCAGCCACGGATGTTTTATACCATACAGGAGCATAACATACTTGGCCTTTGGGGAGTAAACAAATCACCAGAAGTACACATTTTGTTGTGTATTTTGAAGGAACACATCCCAGCTTCCTGTGTAAAAAGAGTGCATAGCAGTTCTGTTGCCTGGTACCTATGCAGTTCAGAAGATCTGCCCTTGGCAGTGTTTCCAAACAACACCTCTTACACAATGTGGATAAACTGCTCTGCCACAGGTACTCCCTGCCTGAACCTCTTCTATCCTTCTCAGCATGCATGGCACCAACTTTGCATTGAACTCCATTTACTCTAACCCTGCATGCCAGTGCATTTGGGTTTTTTCCTTAAGTAATGTGTTTTAACTAACTTATCCCCCCAAACCTTAGGTTCTTCTTTCTAGTGCACTGTGGTATGGGAAATGCTGGTAAGGACAAGGGCGTGAAAACATAGAATATCTTCCAATTAGATCTCAAAGGTTATTTTTTAAAGCGCAAAAGTTTTTAGAAAAAAAAGCGTCAGCTTCCATTGGTTATTATAACAGATGTTCCCTTGTGTCCTTGTGCTGGATCTTGCTGCATCCTTAAGTGAGAAGTCACATCAAAGTGAGATCCATTACAGCCTAGTGAATAGTTTCTAATTGTTTCAGTGTCATATAGATGCTCCAGGGCATATCCAGTTAGTGTGTAAGCATGCTTATCAAAGTACTGCCTGTGGGAGCTGTAATAATTTGGAGAGGCTGCTGGGTGATCTCCTTGGGTTTGTTGAGGAGACATGTCTGAATGCAGGTAGTCCTTAGCAAGTACCAAACTAGATTTTGATATTCGGTCAGAACTGGGGCTGCTTATCCTGGACAGTGCTGTGGGGCTGTTGTCGTAGTCATTTTCATGTGGGCTCATGATCTTCCCATCCCGCTGCTGGATGTGTTCACAGGGAGGAGTGTTGGCAACTGTTGGCACGCGGCAGACGTCCGCCGCCAGCTGCTGCTGAGGGTAGCTTGCAAAACAGATAGCGTGCTTCTTCCCTGTGCCATTAATGGACACCAGTGGGTCAGGAGTGGTTTTCCGCAGCTGTAGCCTGCTTTCTTCTTCTTTAATCATTTGCTGGGTGGCTCTAATGAGAGTTTCAATTTTGCTAGGCTCATGCGGACTGTTCTGGTACTGCTCAGTACGGTATCGGTCGCCTGACTCGCTGGCAGAGCCAGGATCGGGCGAGCTAACAACACTGTCCTCATCCCAGTGTCCTCTTCCTAGGAAAGAGAGAAAGGAGACAAGCACTGAGGTTTAAGTGATCTTGGAGAACATGAATCTGAACCTAATTCCACACACAGAAAATCAAGTCAGAGGCAGGTCATAACAGTCAGCAAAAAAGACCCCTTGCTTTTCAGTGACAAACTCTAGTTTCCAGTGTCTCCACTTGAAACAAGCAACACAGCTGATAATATGCAAAGAGACCTAAGCACCTCAGCACAGGTATCTGGTGTCGCCTGATACACTCTTGGGTACCCAAGTACCTGGATAATCCCTGCAGGTATGGAAGCAACTCGAAAGCAACTCTTTTGGAGCAGCTAGAGGCCAGGCAGGATATCCTAGGGCATGTCAAAGTGCCATCAATGCCAGTGTTCAGGCCCCTGGCCCCTTACTACCTCTTTGCACCAAAAAGGTCTGAGTGGATTGGGTCCATAGTAAAAATAAAAATCTCAGAGAATTACAGATGTACAACATTCCAGCCCTTCCAGGAGTCAAAACAGAGACAGCATTGAGAAATATCTTGTGGTTATGTTGAGACTTGATGCAGGATACACAGCAATAAATAACCACAAGTGGTAAGGGAACTCTTCTTCAAAAGCTCAAGAACCCATAGCTTTTAGACCGAGACCCTGTAAAAATGTGATGTCATATCCCCATGCATAAATATTTGCTTTTGAAATGGGAAATATTATGGCATTCTTACCTCTCTTAAAAAAATAAGGCCCATATACATATCAGAGAAGGTGTTCAGCTTGCAAGTAGCTGAAAGGACAGAATCATACCTGTCAGTCCTCACCAGAAAGAAAGTGAGTGGCCCCAAAACCTGAATGGTCAACATTATGATAAAGGGCTAGATTTGCTGAGATGCTTTCCTGCAGGAGGGCCTGTGTGGGACTTGCACGTGTTACTTATCAACGCCTCTGCCTTGGCACACACGAAGTTCTCTTTGGGGATGAACACTTTGGGTTGGCTGACCGTACTCCTCAAAGCAAACCCATTTTCAGACTAGCACATGAAGTTTCCCCTGTTTTGTGTTGGGTCAAGGCATACAGATCTGTTTGAGTTGCAGACCAATACCATCGCATTGCAGAGTGCACTAGAAAAATCAGTGATGGGCTTTTGCAAGAAAAATATCCTGCCACTGCTGGGGAAGTACTGCACTGTGGGCTATCATGAACATGAATTTATCCTTCACATTCTCATTTGGACCCAAAATGCCAGGGCTAGTCAGATTTTTCCCCCAAAGCTACACGCAGACTGAAGACCTACTGAAATATGTAACACTTGACATAAAAAAAACCGAACAAAACAAACCTGCAGCATCTGAAATTACAGCAAAGCCAAACAATACACTATGACCAAATTATGTTACCCATTTGGGTTAATTATTCTTGATAGAGATATGGAATTAATATCTAACACTTTTCCATTTGTAGCTCACTATGATATTTCTGTGTTCAGCAATAATTATCATGCATAAAATTTGCCAACAGGTTATCATAATTTGCTAGATTCTCTTTTTTTGAGAAGAAAAAGCTAGAAAAGCACAAACAGGGCAGAAGAACAGAACAGTCACAAGGAAGGAGGCATGTTCTCACAGGAAAAGTGGAAAACAGTTCTCATCAGCAAAATTTTCTGGTTTTTCCTCTGGTTGTATTTCCTGGAACTTGCTATTTAATAATTTTTTCTAATCTCAACATAATTTTCCTCAAATTGGAGCAAAACAGAACAGCTTTTTTGTTAACAAAGCCTCGTTCCACAGATCAATGGAATAGTACTAATGTAATCTGCTTTTATGAGTTCTTTAGAAGCAACATTTGTTTTGATAGACTCTTTTGTGGAAAAACTTTTTTTTTATCTTGCAGCCATCCTTAAAACCATGAATTCTGACCTTAGGGCCTGCTACTGTTTTCCAAGACTAAGCCTACAATTTTAAAACCAAGGACCTTTTGGACTTTTCCAAACCCAGTATCAGGCTTTCACTGTGTTTTTTTATTAGCTTCAGCCTCTGAAAATGTGCTAATGCACTGAGTTTGCAACCTGTCAGAAACTAAACAAAATTTCAGGCTTTGTGCTGAAAGGATGGAGAGATTCAAATTGGCTAAAAATTATCACCGAGGATAAATGTCTGAAACCAAAATCTACTGTCAATTTCAATAGCCAACTTTAAATAAACATCAACTCATGCAGAATCTAATAATAACCAATAAGGAAAAATGTCACTCAGAGAACAATTTTTCCAACAGCCTTCAAGATTTTTTTAATATCTAGCTTGGATTTACCTATAATTTTTTGCTAAATATATTCCATCTGAATTGTCTTGATCCTAAGTCTAATAAAAACCACTCTTCTATCAAGCGAATTATTTTGTTTATATTTCTAAGATCATGCTTAAAATCTCCTCAGTCACATTTTTCCACCTTAATTTCACAATGAAAATAGAGCAAAACTATATTTTTCTTCATATAAACCAGACTATAAAATTCTGCTCAGCTTGAATTTTAAGTATCATCTCCGCAGATGTGATCTCTGAGACAAGCGCATACACCAAAAGCATCTCATTTTCCATCTTTCACATAAACAGCTGTGTCTCTGTCATGCTGCTTTAGCTGAGACTGTGTCGCTTCTGCAAATCCTTGTTATGTCTTACCATGAATCCTGTGCACTGACGTGATGTGGGGCATACTGTTCTCATACGCTTCTCTGCTCTCGGGGGACGACTTAGTCAGAGGCAAGGCTGAGCGAGAGCCCCACCAGCTCTCCCTTCCCGGCTGCGGCGTGCCAAGGAAATACCGGCCAGCTTCGCATCTGCCTCCCTCACAGGCCTGGCTGTGGAAATGCCTGTCATCAGCCAGCCTGGAGTGGTCCAGGGCAAAACCGTAGCAGAGCGCGCTGCGGTCTGAGTACTGTCTGTAGGCACAGGAGACGTCGTGGTGCTGGGAGCTCGCTCTGTCCGCGGGCTCCAGGAGCTGTGGGGAGGCCGTGTCGGTCAGGGGGCTCCCACCCCACTGGCTCTCGTGGTCAGACTCGGATCTCTCCGTGTGAAACCCGGAATACTGCAAAACAGGAGAAGCAGCACGGGAATTACCACACCTGGGTGAAATCTGCACGTAACTGCACTGGGGAGGCAGGGTGTGTATGTGACAGTGTGTTTTTTGTGAGCGTGTCTGCACCTTCTGATTGGGCTCCTGGTCCTTTCCTGTACAACACTCTGTAATGAGCTCACAGATGACAGGACAGACCTCATGAAAATCTAAAACATCCCATGTCGGCCCTTAACAGCCATCTCCTTTATGATGTGTAATATTAGGCTCAGAAACATCAATGTTGCAATTCAATATATTTTTAGTATGTCCAGGTTTTTCTTGTTGCTTTGAAAGCCATGCTTATGCTCAGCCAAGGTGCTCCAATGCACTTCAGCAAAACACTTCCAAAAGGAACTGAAATAACACTGCTCCTGGAGCATTCTCACATGTCAAATTGAAACCGAATGTACTTGAAGGATTTTCTCTAAGGGTTCACTCTCTTTTTCTCATATTTTGTTTGTTGAGATTTTTTTCTTACTTGGAGTTGTATCTTTGAACTTATTTCCTCTTATTAGGAAGGACAAGTTGGCACTACCAACAATTTTGAAAGCTCTAAAGTGATGGCAGATAGGTAGGAAGCTAAAAATCCCAGCTCTGTTGCAGTATGGGAACAAAGGAAATCCAGAAACTATTTGCCAGTAAAGATGAGTGCTAACCAAAGCAGGCAGAATGAGCATTGTTTGCCCTCACTAAAGCAGGGCTCTCCCAACACAGAAAAGCAACTAGTAGGTTGTTGGAAAATTAGTCAGGACAGGAACATGAGAATTTGTTTAGAGAGACGTAAGGGTTAAGTTAAATGTCACAGATTTCTAGATATTCATATACTTCCAACTTTTAGATACCTTTTGGGAAAGGAAAAGAATGTTTATTAAACCCCCTAGGATTTAGCTATCTCATTTTTAAATCTTTTTATTTATTGGAACTGTCAAACTTCACGGAACATTTTTAAATCAATTTCACCCATGATTATGGGCTGGGATGAGACCAAAGCTGCACACGCTCACCTCTTCAGCGCTGCACACTCATGTCACAAATCAATGTATTACAACATGAAACCTTGGAATTCTCCCATTCCATCACTCACCTTCCATATGTCCACTCTGCCTTTTCTTTTAATAGGCCTAACATAAGGTTACCTTCCTTTTCATTAGATTAAGTTGCTATGAAACTCCTCATTATCAGCCAGGATCAAGGTTTTATGCACTTACCAATCGAAAGTACTTACCAGATGTTTGACTTAGAGAAACCTAAACCATGTGTGCAACATCAGTGGAGTTTTTTGGCATTTAATTGGGCATTGCTTCAGTATTCCAGTTTCTATTTGTGAATACTGTTTAGGTTGTGGACATGATAGATTTTTTAAAGGAAACAAAGAAAGGGTCATGGCTTTGAAGAAGTCAATTATATTTTGTTATTAGTTGTCAGAAGAGTATCCATAGGCAACAAGCCTACCAGTAGACGTGGAGGAGGTCAGAAAGTTAGTGCCACCATACTCATCACAAAGGTTTAGAGATGAAAGGCAAAACATGAATTTTCATGAAGGTTAGATAGTTACAGAGCCACAAAAGAGCTCTTTTAAATGCCAGCAAATCGACATACACTAACTAGGAACTTTGTTCAGTCACCACAGTGTTATTTTCATCAAATGGAGCATCTGTCTTTTCTATTATCCTTTCAGACCTAACATTTACAAACTGCTTAATCACAAAGACACCTTCAGAAATAACAGCTGAATTATTGTCAGCTTTTTAACAAAAATGTATTGTAAGCTTTTTTACAAAACAAAAATTACTGTAAGCTTACAAAAAATGTGATAAAATTAAGTTTCCAATTTAAAAAATTTGAAATTATTAACAAGATTAATAGTTACTAAATTTTATTTAGGAAGAAAAATCAAAAAAGAAGAAAATACATTTTAATCTGTTTTTAATTTCAGAACTGTTTTTAATGCTCTGTTTGAATTTGACTTGTATAAACCAGATTTTTTTAATTTTAAAAGTTAAACAGAAATATTATACAGCATAAGCCTAAATGCAAATATAGAAAAGTCAAGAGTTCATTTGTTTTCTTATTAAAAATAAAACTCGTAGTATGTATTTCTTTCATGACAAGGACAAGGAAAATTAATTTCCAATAATATTATAATGAAATTTCTTTTTGGACTATTTATGATGATAATAAATGCCAGAAAATCTTTCAAACTGAAAACTCCTCATTTCCTGCCCTATCTCTACTAGATATTCTTCTATTAGTTCTCTTTTTCTAAGGACACTTCAGTGTCCAACATAGCTTCTCTTGAAGGGAATATCTTCATTTAACTGAAAAGTTGTGCAATTTCTGCTTTTATCTTGAACCTAATCACAAAAGGCCTTTGTGCACTTCTCCTAAAGAAAGGGAAATTATCTCATATGTTTTATATCTAGTATCTCAGAAATGCACTGTGTGATGTCATACAACCATGTATCAAGACCAACAACACTTGACTCATCTTCTTCCTACTTGATGTGAACGAAGATTATTTGAGATCTGACCTGTGGCAGGTGTTAGGCCATGGACAGAATTAAATTAACACAGTCAATTGCTTGTGGTCCACATTTTCTGCCAAGGTTTGATATGAGTATTTACTCCTAAGGTGCAACATAAGCAGACACAGGGCAAAAATATGTCTAATTTCCTTTAAAGCCAGCCACATCTCTATTTGGCATCCTCAGGCTGCCTCCACTGCTGCAGTCCAGCCACTGCCTCTTCTGGGAATCTGATGTTGACAGGTGGAGACTTCAAATATGGGCATGTGTGACATGTTGATGGGGGAGAAATGAAAGGGTGATCAAAGATATTGCTTTACTGAAATGGAAGTGGAAACACTATCTCTCAAGTCAGAATTAGGCTCCCATATGTCAAGTGATGAAAGACCCATAAAAAATTAAATACGATTTAATGAAAATTATGGTAAATTAAAATCAGTTGGGTCTTTTTGTCAATTTCAGTCATGTCTCAGCACAAACACTTTATTTTCTGCTAATTTCTGCTCTCTGACTACTATCAGGAGTCAGAAGGCAAAACTAATTTATTACTTTTTAATTTTTGACAAAATTTAATCAGTAGATAGTGATAAAGAACTTCAAACTGGCAACATCTGAATTCCCTTCAGGTGATTTCTGAATTGTCATCTGGCATAAAAAATGTAAACAAAATATAAATTAAATGGTGCTCCAGCTGGTCCCTGGAACCTGAATTGTCGCCTCTGAAAATTGGAAATGTCTTCCAGAGTGGTAATCCAGCATACAATCAAAGAGAGAGCGCACCAGCAGGATTAGCACTGACAAAGAGAAGGTCTGTGGGCCATCATTGATGCATTTCCATTTGAAGAAAAACTTCAGGAGGGTTAAAGAGATAAGGAAATAGGAAGATATAAATTCCATGTCTAAGGAAACTAACTTTATGAGAGTCCAGGGAAGTGTATTAGGCCAGTAGACAATTTAATATTTCTCGTGTGATTTTCTTTTGCCTGCCCTTCTATTCCTACAGGTGTCTCACCGGCCTGAGGACTTGGCCTGTCATACAGAGCAACATCAGCTTGCTCTACATGCCACCCCAGATGTTCAAACAGCACACATTATAGATATATAATTTTCTGGCAGCCTACTCAGGCTTTTATCATTATAAACATTAAATACATGGTGAAACCCTCACAGAGCCCTCTTTTCCATGAAAAACTTTCACTACATCAGCATTAACAGCTTTTCTCTTGATTTGTGTCTGAACCACGAGGAAAAAAAACATCACAGATGCAGGCTGCATTGTACCAAGAACATATGCATGATTTAAATCACTTTTATCTTACATTTTACTAATGTAATCCTGAAATGAAAAATATGCTCTTTTCGCATTCACTATTATAGGCACAACAGATGGTGAAAGGCTTAGATTAAAGTAATACAGCATGTCCATTAAAATAACCCCCACTGCTGGTGACTCTTCACCAGACCAGGAGTTATATTTACTATAAAAAGAGGGGTTTGCTTTGCTTTTGAACACACTAAAAGTTGCCAAAGCTTTAAGCTACAGGAAGAAATTAAAACAAAACAAAAGCCAGACTGGCTAGAATTCTTCCTGATTCTGTTATCTTTATTCCATTTGGTGATGTGCCCAAATAGTGATGAATTGCAGAATTAATCCAAATTATCCATCTAAAGGAGATATAAAATTAATATATCTCTGAGACCTGATGCATTAATATATACACCTATGTACCTATCTATTAATATATACCTATATCTCCATTCAACAGCTCTTTTGTACATCCTTACTTGTATGTGTGTTTTCATTTTATATATATATATATATATATATATATATATATATATATGTATATATAAAATCTTTATCCAAGAACTAAGATGAGATATGAAGCAATAAACATTAATCCAGATCTCACCATGAAACATTTCCACTGCAGGGGCAGACAACAAGCAAGTTAAACATTTTTTTATACAATCATCATTAATGGGGCATTAAACTCCAAAGCAGTTCAGATGATCATAATTAAAATGTTTTTCTAGTCTTGCTGCCATTGCCTGCGTATGGAATTAATGAGGTCCTAGGCTAGTTTTTGGGAGTACAAAGGTTCAGGGCTAGATTTTGGGAGGCCTTCACAATGATGATAATGATGATGATGATGATGTTGTGGGGAAAGACTGCAGGCATCTTTTCACCAACTCATTATTTCCTTTTTCTGCAAATATCCATCAAATCTTCATCTGCCTTTTTGGTTTTTTCCCCACCATCTCTTTCAGCTCTGCACCTCTCTGGTGGGACAGGACTAGAAAAGCACTCTTCAGACTGTCTGAGAAAATTCTGCAGCTGGGCCATGAATTTTGGGTTGCTCTCCTCTCTGCTGAGGAGGTTGCTCCCCTTCCCCTGCCTGAGGCTGGTTTCACAGAACCCACTAGCCCAGTGTACAAACAGCACACTGTGTTAATCAGATGATGACCAATGCCTCCAGTTCGATGAACTCAGTTTCACTCAAGAGTCTGCAAGATGCACATTATGCTATATTTACTTTTGCATAAAAATTGAAGGAAAAACATCAACACTGTCTTAGATGATTGAAACACACACTTTTTGCCCTTGTAGTAAAGATTCAGCTGAGATTGATTAGTAAAATTTTCATACTGTTCACATCTCATGTACCTATCTTAGGGACACACAGCTGGCAAGGTGAAGGATTCTCAGTCAGCATCCAATAAAGCATATGATTTCTTTTTCTCTTCAAGAGAGAAGCAAAGTAAATTATAAGAAAGCAAGAGAAAAGGGGAAAATGGGAAAAAAATTATGTACTTTTAAAATCTCATAGGTGTCCTTGACTTTAAGAAGTACTTTCCCTACTGCCATTATTTTACTAATAAACTTGCTGCTTCCTTCCTCACCACAGCTCAGGCTCCTGTGTAAGCCAAAACCCGTGATCTCGCTCTTCAGCTGTGACTTTTAAGTCACACTCTAATTCTCCTCTACTGTCTGGCAAATTACATGGGCAGGAGACTGAGGGACACAGGCTGTACCACCTGCTGCATGTTCTTCACAGCAGCCTCTCTTAGTCTTTCAACAGTTTATTCAGTGGTGGAGAAGGATGACAGAGGGGCAAAGCCAAGCTGCCAGCATTACTTGTGGTGATGGGCTGCAATGAATGGCATGACCATTTTTCAAGATACTGGCAACTAACATGGCTGCTTCTTTTTGAATGATGAAATATGTGACTTTAATATCAGGCAGCTGGTAATGAGGATGCAAAATGAAAGTGGAGACTAAGCACCCTGGACTTTCATACAACAATCCCTGATAAACCAAAAGCATACTACAATCCCTGATAAACCACAATGCTGCATTGCTCATTCAGTATTTTTCTCTGGTGACAGAAAGAATAAGGAGGTCATACTTTTAGAAATCAGATAGATGTGGAAGGATAACAAGCCTTCAGCTGGGATTGTCCTGCTAGTAAATGAATACTTTGGAAGGGACTGCATAAGGAAAGATGAATTGTAATTACAATATATCAAAGACAGTCATAAAAATTGAATTTAGAATTATTTGTATGTATCTTCCCCAGTTCTTTTAAACTGATTACAATTGTTACAATGATGTAGTGCATCCAGGAAAAGGCTTTTTTTAAAAACTCACAGAGACAAGCATGAACAAGTGAGCTATAATAACCTCTGTCAAATGTTAGATTCTTAAAATTAGGAATTCATATCTAGGTGCTCAGTTAAATACTTCCTGTGCCAAAAGAAGATGTCATTTAACTGAAATTCTTATCCTTGGTACTTTTGAGAGGAAAAAGAAAGAAAACAAGGAAGTGATGTACATATTCGGGATAACATTGGGCCTCTCTTAGAGGTCCATTCAGAAAACATTGCACCTGCAGAGAAACTGTAGTTATTAAGGTCATTATCAGTGAAATATTGAGGTTCTTTAAATATTCTACTAAATATTAGGCTCTTTAAAAATACATAGCTCTTCAATCTTCCATCTTGAATTCATACATTTATATCCAGTTTGTTTATATATCCATTTATATCCTGTTATGTAAAGGCATAAGAGCAGCAGGACTTGTATCATTAGTAAAGATCACAGTTATTTAAACAAACATGTTTTTTGAGCTAAAAGTTTGATACTGTAAGGATAGAAGTGCTATGACATTGCCTGCAGAAATCAGTTGCATAAACGTATTGGATAAATTTCAGTTCAAAGACCCAATTGATTCTGGTCCATTCTCCAAGATGGGACATGTTCCTTGCAACTTAGACTTGAAAATGAAATTTGGGAAATTAAAATCTACTGATGCCAATGACCACCTCCTACTGCTTTCTTCCTTTCAAAGGTTTACACACAGAAAAGTTCACATTTTCTTGTTCCAATTCACTGAGTTGGTTGACTGCTTTCCCTCATCAAAACTCATTCCTCTTGACTACAATTTCAGTATTAACTGCTATCTAATATCTGGTAGCTTTCTAGATTTCTTGGAATTAGTAAAGACCAAGTAAGAAAAAGCGAGATTTCTCAAATGGCAAAACTCACAGTCTTCTCAAATCAAGTATTTCAAAACCAACATTTTCACTTGTCCTTCTGTTGGCTTCTCATTAACTCTGAGCCCTGTGCTGCTATTGTTGTTGATAATAATTTATTATGCACGCTGAAACATAAATGTTTCCAGCTTTTTAGAAGCAGTTTAAAGAAACATATTCCTGTCTCAAGCTCATATAACCTGCTGTCCTTTATTCCCTTCAAGTAACATGTTCTTTGGCCCATTCTAGTTATTTGGGTAAAGTAGCAGCCAAAATCAAGATATTCAAAGATATTTAATTTAGTTTTCCAAAGACAGCTACCTGTGGGTACGGTGATGTCCTGGATTTTGACTTTGTGCTTGAGAGGCGAGATTTGCTTCCCTTTCTATTGTCCGTAATGGTCGGAGCTGAATTTGCGTATGAGAACGCCGGCTTGGTAGCAGTGACCTGATCCAGGGACAGCTGTAGTCCTTTATATTCTGTGTCCCTATATGAAAGGCAAAAGTGAAAAACAAACTCACTTCATGTCTTGATGGGAAACATTCCTTTCTTCTTAGTGGGGGGTGAAAACGGAAGATATTTTTAAGAAAAAAGAATAAAAACCATCCAGGGCACACCAGTATATCCCCCTAATACATTTATGGAGTATAGCTTACTAAGCAATAGCAGTATTTTTACACTGAAAATATGATTGCTTTTTGCATCCAGCTGTTATCATCCTGATCTGCTTTCTTCAGTAATAAAAAGCAATGGGATGGATATTTCTGAGATTTGTATTACAGTTCTCCATTGGTCACATAGCTGAGCAGTAAATAGGATACATTTTCCTCACAACTCTTTTAGCCATATGACTACAAACTTTCCATGTGTGTTTGTGTGTGTTCACATGTGTGTATGTGAGGCGCACATAACAGCTTAGACGGATGACTAAATAAATTGAACAAAATAATTTTTAATAGAAAACACATGATCTCTAAGGTTGTATTTTTCATTGCTTAAGAAGTTTCAGGCAATTGTGTAAATTTTGTTGTTTTTTTTTTTTTTTTCTTCTATGGGTCTTATGAGTGTTTATTCATCCATTTTTAGTTTCTTGTACCAGTTTACCAGTCAGGGAAAACAGCTAAATAAATATAAATCTTGTGATTTAAATAGTCTGTCCCTCACCCACAAAATAATAGAGATTTTCTATGGGGAGCTATATATAATGACAGTTTTTGAAGTTTGGCATTAGTTTCTTCAAACTAATGAATACATAAAAGTAAGGAAAACTGGCAGTGTTCACAATGTCTTACTAAGCATAATGAGGGCATATGCATTGGACTGCACTCCTCTGCACACATCTGCATGTCTGCTGATACCCGGGGGAGTAACAAATGAGCTCTCCAGCTTTCATGTAGTCATACGGAACCTATTCTGACAATGATTTATTAAAAGAGAGCAAAGCAAGAGCTTCTTCCTGACCTACCTACCTGGAGGAAAAGAGGAAGGGTTCATTTTTTTTCCTTTGTATTATCAGCAGAGAAATAAGGGATAAGGGAAGAAAAATGCTTTTCTTAAGCAGTCAGGGAGGCAACATATTCATTCACACATTATCCCATACCCCACCCAAACCTAAAGATTAAATACAAATATAAATCAATTATAGTTAAAATAAATTGTTTACCTAGCTTTAGCAAAATATCTTGGTCTATAATCACACAAATATTGATGTGCAAGCCATAAGAGTCTAACTTTTTTAGAAAGAAACTGCATCACAGCCTAAGCATATTACAACTTAGTAGACTGAAATTATTTCATATGAAAGTCGGGAGTAGAAGAATAAACTTGCTAAGTCACTGAAAAAAGTGAAATAAGATGAACCATTGAGCAACCACTGATAAACCTGCATAGCCAACAGATTAATTCATCACAGTTCTACAATTTTTTTTTCTTCTGATAAAGAAGAGGTTTAGGTTTTTTGACAATGCAGACAATGTATATATATCTGTGTATATAGAACACATGAAAGTAAATCCCTAATATTAGAACTGCACTGACTGTGCTGTTTCCAGTTCACAGCAGACAGAGATTTGTCAGGTATAAATAGTGCTTTGTAATGCAAAATTAG
This sequence comes from Melospiza georgiana, assembly GCF_028018845.1. Taxonomy (NCBI): domain Eukaryota; kingdom Metazoa; phylum Chordata; class Aves; order Passeriformes; family Passerellidae; genus Melospiza; species Melospiza georgiana. The sequence goes on along the minus strand of NC_080432.1, from coordinate 9,157,811 downwards.
TTCTTTAGGTAAGTTCTTGGGGTAGTTCTAGTGAGGTAGTTCTTGAGGTAATTTCTTCAAATTTTGGCTTTAATAGAGATAGGTCTCTGCAAGAATACCTGTATTTCAAATACCCTGTCTGCAGTGAAAGTGTCTGAGTGTGGGGATTTGCTTTGCCCTCTTTGGAAGGTATGGTTCATCCACATATTTTGAAAGCATTAATTTTTCCCATGGTTACCCTCAAAATTGTCATCCAGACACCTTGACTTGACATGCAAATCATCTGTCTCCATGACTGATTCCTAGGAAATTATCTCCATGTTATATGAAACACAAGAGATGTCAAACAGTCTTAATAAATGCTACAATGCATGAGATTCTATCAATAGCCCTGAAAAAAACTATTAGTCTTATCCTGATATACACACTCCCCCTGGCTAATTATAAGAAGAGGAAGGGTCTTGTGTTCTCAGTGTCAGATGTAGAAAATATTACCACCAGAAACTAAAAATAATCAAAACTATGTAGGTACATTTTCAGAGCCTTAGGGGGTTGTGTTTTGGTTTTCAGCCTACCAACCCTTTTACCTTCGGTTTTGCTGAAGAACCCACAGCTCTGTGCGCCTGCCGTTAACTCCCCATCTCTGTTTTTTCCACCCTCTAAACATCTGCTGCTGTCTTGTGTCAGTGAAAAAGTTTTAAAACCGTGGGAGAAATGCTACCCTGGTATTCCGACCACACTGTGATTCCAACACTGCTTGTCTGCTGTTATATGTGTAAGGGCCAACCATTCAAGAATATAGAGACTACTCTCTACGATGTTTCTAGGTTGTGGGAACCAGAAAAAAACCCCAACAAAAGAGTCAAACCAGACTTACCAAAACCTTGCATGCCATTCTGTGTTACTTTTCTACATCCTTTGTATTGTTATGGTGAGGGCTCACCCTCCCAGAACACCACACCTTAGAATAAACAAGACAAGCTTGTATTTGCAGCCAGTTGCTTAAACAGTAACTTCATCCAAAAAATGACAATAAAAAACTACCTGAAGTTCTTACTGCCAGATGCAAAGTTTTCCCTTAGAAAAAGAAGACTCCTGTGCTCTCTTTGCAGATGAAATACTGGACTTTTTCATCACTGAGTGATGATTCAATACCATCTCAACCCTGTCCTAGAGAAGCTACCCTTCAGAGCAACCAAGAGAGATACCAGAACACTATCAAGCAGCTGCACAAGATAAGTACCAGAAGTTAAAAAAGAAAAAAAACATGGAGGAAGGGTCCAATGTCCTCAATATCAGATGCAAAAGATGTTCCACTAAGAAATGAAAACATTTTTGAGTATATCCATATGCATTGTGAGACAAAAGACTAGAGAAAGCAGGACTCCTAGTGATATACAAACTACAGATGGAAATTCCAACAGCTTCCTAGAGGAATTTATAAAACTTTCACCAACATGGAACTATAAGCTCCACATTCTTATTCTCAGACTCCTGAATCCTCTATTACACAGTCACAGCCACACACTAGTACAGCATCTTGTGTTCTATGCATAATTTAAAAAAAAAGTGGTGGATACAAGCCTCTTCCTCCAAGGTCCTCACCTTCAGGATCCCACAGGGATCCATACAATCTACATCTATCTACATGAGACTGCTGAGAGAGAGTGATATGGCATGTGTTCAATTGCTAACAGTATGTTGCTGACAATCTAGTATTTATCTCATTTTCTGATGCAACTATCATCACTATAAAACATCAGAATAACTACAGGAAATTAGCTCTTAAATGAAGAACAGATGGATCAAACTGAATCCAGACAAGACCAAAGTGATGCTTCTTTGCAAGGGGAAACACGTTGAAGACCTCCACCTTTTCATGATGGGAAACAGCAATTCTTTCCACAGTTGGATGGAAATTCTAGGTCCTCTTTGACTCTTCAGAGGACATGAATGCATATGCTTTTGGTAGCACGTGGTTCAAAAATTGTATTATTTTTCCTCTATCTTGTCATTCCTCCCCATATGAGAATCTGGCTGGTATGGTCAATGTATCAGGCACCTACAGACTGGATTGCCAGGCTTCACTGTAAGCAAATTCAGAAGACAAAGCATAAAAGCTCCTTGCTACAATATGCTGTTTCCCATTGTCTTCTCAGATCTAACTCCCAGAAGCATTTCCACTCTATGGCATGCCTCTGGCTCTTTCAGTGCTGTTTATAAAGCTTGAACCTGATTTTGAAAGCATTTATAGGTATACTACATGTACACCATGAAAAGTGAGGATCAAAGACTGCACCAACTGCATTTCTCTGCAATGAAGCATCTGAAAGCTGAGTACAAAACATTCTTCACTAAAGACATCTAGCTACAGCAAACTGCAAAGATGGTGAAGGACAAGGGATGAAGGAGCAGAATGTTTGGAAGAGGAAGCCAATCTGTTTGTACATGACTTGAATGCCAAGTGAATCTCCAACACTTATGTGAAATCTCAAAATTCAGCTTTAGAACTTTTTCCCTACTACTATGGCCAAAATGTACAATATGAAAAAGGTAGCAATAGTCTAGCTAACCAAAGTCTGAGTAAAAGATAATGAATCACTAGCAAACAGACACACACAAAAAAAAAAAAAAAAAAAAAAAAAAAAAAAAAAAAAAAAAAAAAAAAAAAAACAAAAACAAAAAAAAAAACCAGTAAGGGAGTATCAGAGGACCACAAAACCTGAATTCTCAGCAAACAGGAGAGTTTGCACAAATACAGTGACTAAGCTTGTGGTTAGAGTTCACCATCAAAATGAAGAGAAAATGAGAGGGTTTTTTTAATGTGGGCTTTTTGAAGGAAAAAATATGAGGAAAGGGTGAATCAGCATGACAGAAATAATGTTGGGAAGACAGAGGTCCAGAGTGGCTCACAACAAACTAAAACTACAGACAAGCTGGGCTTTCATTGTAATTGTGTTTCTTCAGTTAATATGAAGATGTTTGGAACTACTATAGCTCACCATGGAAGTGAGACTAGACACTAGCATTAGACAGCTAAAGGCACAAATAATTTTCAAGATATTATTACTCCCTACTTAAAGACAGTGTTGGCTATGGAACAGAAGAGAACTTAAGCCCTGAAAAATGCTCTCAAACAAAAAGAGAAGATAAATAAGATGTATTCCAAAGAAGAAGTGAAAGCATGACACTCATTAGTAAATAATAAATAACCAGATTCATCCAAAAGTACTTCAGAAGGGCAACCAGACTGAAGAATACAGATCTTATATATCCAGAGCTATAAGCAGCATAACCTTCAAAATAAGAAGAAAATCTTCAGAAAATAAGAGAAAATGCTCAGTTCAAGGAAAATTCTACAAAACTGTGAGGAAAAGCATCTTTTTACATTAATAACACTACATGCCAGAAAGGTACACATACAGTAACTGAGAATACACAGATAACCAACAAAGAGGCAGACATTTACTATGTATTTAATTCCTTCAAAAGACACTGAATTTAGATACCTTCAAGGAAATTCAGTATAAATTTCATATAACTCATATATGGAGTTACAGCATTGGATGAAAAGGTGTGATGGGAACATCAAGACTTGACAAACACTGGATAACCTACATCCACATTATTCTTTACACATATTAAATGACTAATGAAGTACAAGTTGAGAGTAAAAGCATTATGTGATCTTAGTGCAGCAGATTCTCACATCATTGATACAATCATTCACCTGACTGAAGCAAAGCAGAAAATACTGTTCATGACAATGAAAAAGGTTTAATTACAATTGGCTGCACTATTCTTTCTATTGAATACAAGATAAATGTTCTTAATTTCCTCTAGTTTTACTTGAAAAATCTATGGATAGGGTCATACAAACTCTTCATTTCTTTTAGTTAAAAATTAGGAAAATTGTATTTGTCAGATGTTCTGCCAGTTTTACAATAAAAACTGTGAGATTAACTAGTGGTGCTAATGTCAATAATGTTCAGTCTATTTTTCTGAGTTACTGCAGTTTGGCTAAAATCAGACATGAAGGTGGTAAAAATCAGACACTTTCTCATGAATGTCTGACCACAATACTGCAATATATCACTCTTCTACTTTTACACATTGCCTGCGACTTTTAACATTTCCACACTCCAGCTCATGCAATGCTAACAGAGCACTCACTATTCAGCAGATGAGTGAAAAGAGAACAGATTCTGGTTGTTTGTCATCTTCATGGCTTCCTAAATCAGCAGATGGTACAACAAAACAGACAATTTCCTCATCTGCCGTGTCCTCGGTTCATGTACAATGTGTCTCAGAAATGTTTACAAAGGCCTCGGTCTGCTCACGCGATTTGTGAGGAGGAGCATATGCAATCCCTTTATGGATTTATCCTGTCAGAATAAGGTTTCCCTGAGGTTGCACAGGAAGCCAAATTTCAGGACAAAGTAAGGAAAAAGCTACTGAAGCTCACTGCTTGTCATGAAATTAAGCTGACATTCAGTTGTGAAACCTCAAAGTTATTCCCCCCCTCAGTTGTTCCATCAGTAATAGGGATAATGTTAGCAAATCTCCTTTCTGAAACTTCTTGAGTGAATAGTCCCATATAGGCCAGACCTACTGCTCACCAAAGCAATTGGAAAAACTCTCCAGAAATCTTTCAAGTGGTTGCTTATTATTAGCACACTTAATGTCTACTCAGAGAAGTATGAGTTCTGTGTATCAGATCCCTTCATGAAGTTCCAGGCACCCATTTATCTCCATAAATAGCACAAACAACAGTGGCTGTTTACATCTTGTTGAGTCAAAGTTTACAACTTGTCCAGCCATGAGATTCACTTACACAATATCATATTTCCATATTTGCTTTTAAAGAAAAAGCAATCCAACCCAGGAAGTCTAATTATTTTATACATTCAGAAAAACTGAAGCACCAATTTTACTGTATGGGTCACTTAACACAAATGTCTGAGGATTTCCTCTAGACAACTACTGTGAGAGAAATTTTATGTATATTCAATGATTGGTTTCTCATCTCATAATGCACTCATCTAACTGCCAGTTGAAGTTATATAAAACATCCCGGCCTCTAGACAATCATGATGGGGCAGATTTTTCAGCAGTCTGAAGGTAGAGTTTGTCATTCTAAACCACATGCCTTACCACCTTTGGCTCCAAAAAGGAGACCTGTATTTGCCTTTATTTACTAGACCATTAAATCAATGTCACCCCAGTGCATCAGCAAGTGCAATTAGGCAGCACATCTTTAGGAATTAGTGCCATATAAATCTAAGTTTTCTCATATGCCTGTAGAGTTATTCCCATTTTACAGAACGCCAGTCTGATGACAACACTGCAACACTGCAGCATTGCAAAAGACTGCTCTTACACAGACTAGATTTTCATATCTCAGAATTCTTAATATTCTTATGTGCTAAAAAAATATACCTTGAATACCAATGACACCCACCAGACACTGATCCAATAGCCAAATTATCTGGATCAATTCTCAACCCTCTCACAGGCTACTGGTGCTGCACTGGATGAATTACGTATCCTGGGACTTCAGCACTTGGCACTTCCCTGAGTTTACCATCAAGGCTGCCAAGGGAACTTCTTGTTTTGATAGAGTCACATTTAGCCCAGCACTGATTGCTTCTGAGAATCCCTACCTTAACTTTGCTGAATATTAGCTCTGAAGATGAAGATAACAATATGCTATTGTAACTAACACATATTTGATAACATATCTTTTTCTGTCTGACCTGTTAAATTTCATCTTTTTGTTGGAAGGAGCAACCTCCTTCTATCAATGCACAATAGCTAACATTACTAAGCTAACACTCAGCTTCAGCCCCTGGCTGCTCTTCATCACAGATAACAGAAAATACATTTCCCAAGAGTATACCCGTGTCACTATTGGTGCAAAACATTCTTTTATTATTTCAGAATCTCCATGTATGCAATGTAAATGTTTTTAACTATGCCTTATACCATTTATCCTTGATTAAACCTCGTCTAGATAGTTAATCATTAATGATTTCTTTACAGTTGCTGTGCAAACAGCTCATTCATGCCTATGACATATCACATTTCACAGACGTGTTCTTTAATTGGATTAATTTATTTCTAATCTACTGAAGTCCTCACTATAGTAATGCTTGACTAAATAGACATAAAACTTTCATATTTAAACTGCTAAAATAAATTTGATATGTATTCTATGAATGAAAATATTTGACTGAATACATGTAATACCATTGTTATTGTGCACCTAACTAAGCAGAAATTATTGGAAATAGCACATTAGATGTATGATATGCTTGTGATGAGGGATTTCAGAGGATGCTGATGATTTTTTGGCAGAGATTATACATTAACAGTTTTCAAATGCTAATAATTTCTACATCCCATTAAGGGATGTAATAAGAAGAACCAGTAGGAGCTCCTCTTGATTTTCATGAAGGTTGTTGGATGTTGTCATTTTCAATCCAAGGACTTTTTTAGAGATAAGTACTTCATACCAGTCCTGTCCCCTCATGGCAAGGGAGACCACAAAAATGTTTTTTGAAGATTGGCTGCTCTATGTTTTGTAACAGTAACTGAAGAGCTGCCACAGAAGTGGATACAAGTCCTATATCTGGGTGTTTAGCAGCCACAAAATACAATTATGTAGCTACAGACTATGAGTTATTAGGGGGATATATAACATTAAGCCCTAACTATAGGGCTTAACTATAGTTAGAAAACTCCACTCTCACATTTTTCTTTCTAAAACTAGTAATTTTGTTGAACAATCCTCTGATCTATATGATTCATCACATAAACTGTGTGGGAGTTTCATTTAAAAAAAAGCATCACATTGCAGAGAGGTCACTGATATAACACAGGCTGTCCTGTGTATAAGAAAATGCACATCATGGCATAATTATACCATACATAAACCCCTCATGCACTGACATTTCAAACATTGTATGCTCTGACCATCTTATCTGAAAACTTGAAAAAGCACGGAATGGGAAAGAAAGTATGATGATGAGCTTCGAACAGCCTTTTTATGAGAAAAAATTAAGGACTCTCCTCAGGTTAAAAAAGAGGTGACCAGGAGAACAAAATAAGATCAGTAAATTGTGAGTGGCAAAGAGAAGGAAGATACGAGTAGGAAGCAGTTTTTTCACTTCTTTATCTAAGGCAAGAATTATGGGCTATGAAATGAATGAAGAAAAAGGAGGCTTTTATTATCCCGTTTACTTAACCTTGGCAAAAGCCAACATGGTGTCAAAAAGCAAACCAGTGAGTTTACGGGGGGAAAAACCCCACAAAACATTGACAACTAATACATTCAAAGATCTTATATGTTTCTTGGAAGACATTTGAATTTCTTGGAGACTGGGAGAAAGTGCTAGGGAAACATGGATACATGGACTGCATGTTTGTCCTATTTTTAATCTCTTTCCAAAGTATTTCTCATGGTCACTATCAACATGTGTCTGATTCCGTGTCACTGTTCTTATGTTACACTCTATACCACACTAGTTAAGCAGTTTCATACCCCAGTTCCTCTGAAACTGTGAAGAGAGGTCCTGAAAATTTGCTGTCATTACTTTTAATAATTTATTCTAAAACTTTGTGATGTTTCAGGTTTTCTAATCTCCTCTGTTTTCCCCATAATTAAAGCTTTTGTTGTGACAACCTTCCTAAGATCCTAAGGTGAACACTTAAAAAATTAGCCAGCTTTTCTGTGATGACATTCTGGATAAGCTTCTGTGATCTGGGAATAAATTATCTGAGGGAAAAAGAAAATGAGCTTGAAAAATTATTTACTGTTCACTCTATTTATTCCTCTTTGGGAAATTTTCTATCTGCATGCAGCATAATGAACTTCCCCATCATTCCACACTGCTTTTTCTGATCAGCTACACCCCATAGTGAAGAGGCCTGTTGAGTGCAAAAGGATTCATGAACTCCATCTGGTAGGGCGTCCCATTTACAATAGATCCCTTCCTCTTCCATCAGATTAGTCCTGTCTTGTTGTAAGACTCTCACCTTCCTCAGGAGGACCAGTATTTTTTTACAACAAAAATCTTTTTGTTCACTAGTCCAGAGTTCCTCAGGTTTGGCCAAAGGAGGGCACTTTGCCTCTGAGGGCTGTCACTTGCCATCAAGAAAAAAAATGTGCTATAATACTTAATAACTACTTTTCAACTGGAAACCACTTTTCACCCTTCTTTTGCTAAAATTTTAAGATAGGTAAGGGGAGGAAGACAGGCAAGGATTTGCATTGGAATTTTGGCTTTTGGGGAGAATGGGTTTTTTGGGGGTTGGTTTTTTTTTTCAAATTAAAGCATGTTTTCTCATTTCATTTTTTGGACCAGAGTCAGACCATTTTTAAACTCCTTCCTATCCACAGCCAAACCTCTACTGGAGCCAGATCCCACACACACTACTTGCCACTTGGGTCTAAGTCTCTGCTCTTATTGGACTCAGCTTGGTCATCCAGCTTTGATAGACATACAATGCAGACTTTTATGCTGATTAAACAGGAGGCAAATAACAAGAAAATATAATGAGGTTTTAATGTAATGCATAAGTCTCCATTTTATTTGATAATTTCCTAATAATCACTGAGCCTGTCTCCTCAAAGTCTTCATAATACATGGTTATATTTGTTAAGTGGGTCCATTAAACATTTAAATTTGTACTGGATAATCTGTTTGACTCCCTGGACTCTCTGGACCACAAAATAAGTTAAACCATCATCTCTTGCTCTACTGCTGTTACCCCACATTTTCTAGGAAATTCAGAAGACTTTTTAGTGGCAATTATTGCTTTATGACAATTATAACAAAAACTCTACATTAACATGTGCAGTTCAAGAAATGCATGCCCATGTAAAAATCCAGCTTATCTAGGTCTCCAGTGGGTTGAGTGTTTATGGGTAGTCATAGGAAGATCTAAAATTTCTCAAAAATAAATTAAAATAATTTAATAAAACACAATAATCTCTACCTATGGTCCTCTTTAGAAATCTTAATCTGCCTAGTACCTTGTCCTCTTGGTCATAGCTTTGACTGGAGCAGTCAGGGCCTTAGTTTGCTTTAGCCATTCTGTTGTCACTGCTCCACATGCATATTCATCAAGGGTTTTGGGATGCTTAGGACTGTCTCTGACTAAGCAGAGACACTCTTATTGTTCCCATAATACTGTCCACAGCAGCATTCATGCAGATCAACTCCACTGCCAACCTACAACCATCCTCCAACCAACACTACAGCCAATCTGCAGCTGAAGGAACTGAACCCTTGATTTTGTTAGTGCAGAGTGCAGCACGCAGCATCGTATGAGATTTGCTGTGCTTGTGGTGGCCACTGCTGTAGCCCACATAGAGCGACTCAGGAGTGTCACACTGTGCAAACTGTGCTGTGCACCTTCTCTCCTACTGCTTTCCTGAACTAGATAGCACCATGGAAGCCCCATTTGCATGCTCTCATGTTACACCATTGCAGTCTCACTGACAGGCAGTTTTCTCTGGTGTGAATCCACGTCCATACACGTGCTGCTGTTTTTCACAGACCAGAGAGCTCATTATCTTTCTGATTATCACACACTAAAGAGGCTGATTATCTTTTGAAAGATATCAATCTATTTAACTATCCTGCCAGAAGCTTAGGATCAACAGAATTATTTTGCAGCCAAACACCATTCAGAAGTTTGGCTGCAAAGGGGAGGATGCTATCAGATTATTTATCCCCAAATACAGTGTTTCTGTGAGCAAATACTCCATTGAGATAGGCCTAACAAAGCAGTCATTAAAGGTTATTATTTTGTTCTGTGTGCAAAACAATCTTTGGAAACAGCAAGAAAAAAATAGCATGCAATGCCTTTGGATGAATTTCAGCAATCCACAGCCTAAGTCAAGAGAGTTTTCTACAGCAGCAGCCCAGGCTACCAGCTGCCAAACATAGTACAGAGACAATCAAAGCTACAGGCTACTTGGGAACAGTGAGCCTTCAGGGCATGTTCTCTTTGTCCCTGACAGCACACATGTAAGAGCATTGAATGCTGGATGGTTTTAAAGGTCTTCACTCTAGGTTATGTCAAAATATCTGCACAATGCTACGGGTATAGCCAGACTTTGGCTAGCCAGGCATTTGAGTTTCCATAGCTGCACTGAAGCTTCTGCAGATAATAGCTGTTATTTTCAACATTGCTGTCCCCAAGATTTATACACAGTGGTTTGTAGCTGAAAAACTACGGCTGTTCTCTATTAGGCCCCAATTCAACACAGTAACAAAATGCACCCTTCAAGCCATCTCTATTTGGCAAAGCCAAGGAATATTCTTATTTCCATTCATGTGCCTAAGGGGCTTTTTATTTCAGAACTGAATTCACCAGGATATAATCGTGCACTGAAAGTTATGTCTAAGAACTTTTAAAGCCTGACATGTGCTCAAGTGCTTTAGTAAATCAGGACTTCTGCAATTTAATTGCACTAAGTGGATGATAACAAAAGACAACAACAGGAATAAATCATCTAACTGTGTTAAAGATTGTGAGATTGACTCCAGACTCCAGCCATCCCAAGCCTTCCGAAGGGTCAGACGCTGTACCCTTGTTCACACAGAGCAGTGCCTGCCTCCATAAATAGCGTCATCAAAGTGAAAGGGGCTGCCTCTGAAGTAACCCACTGAGTACGAACATATGTGCTGGAGCCTGGCCCACACTGTAAAGTACAAAAGAGAGGTGAGGGAAGGAGAATTAGATTTCAAACAGACACTTGCCACTGTTGAACGGACAAAGGAGATTTATTTGTTAACACTTAATTTAGGTTGTGTCGAAATGCCACATTTGTGTACGAATTAAAACCTAGCAAGAACAACATAATGTAGCGGGAAGATTTTGCCTCAAAGTTTAGTAACTTATCACACCTGTTGCACCTCACGATAATTACAGTGAAACAACATAGAAATGGCAGCAGTGCTAAGATGCAGCACAGAGCAACAAGAGCAAACATGCAACGGATTAAGGAAACAGAAGCAGAGCTAGTAAACTTGTAAACCTACTTAAGGAACATACTGCAGTTGTTATGAGAGCAGGAGGCAGTTCTGCATCCGGTTTTATGCAGAGTATTAAGAGGGTGGGAGCATGGAGGGGAATCCTTTGATAGCAGTGGACTGCTTGGCATGTCTCTCCTGCACATCCACTAACACAGTCCACAGACAAGCTCCAAATGTGGTGTAGTAAAACCAGCAGGCACTCCTCCAGCTGCCTCTTTAGCTCTCTGGACTATCACAGAGCAGTGAATATAACCCTTAACTCCATGGTTCGCTATCTTCACTGCTCTGCCACATAGAAGGACCACTGAGACACCCCCAAAAAGCACTGTAGCACCCAGCTGCTGGTGTGATGTTCACGAGCCACATTTATGCCATTCAGATTGAAGAAGGGCAGAGTTAGGATAAAGTGTGAACAACCTCTCTAGCAAGAACAGCTGTGCCACAGTGTACAGTCCAATGCTTCCATGTAAAGTAAAATCTGTGGCAGTTTACCTTAAACCATAAACCATGGCATTTTAGGAAAAAGAGTCCCTGGAGCAAGCCCTGTACCTTTCATCAGTGGAGTGAGGCAGACAGCTGGAGATAGTAATTGTTTCAGCCACTGAATGTGTCTCAGCCCCAGACAAACATTTTACAAGATCTGTAACTCAGTACTTGGGAGGAGGGTATTTCCAAAGGCCTGGAGCAGCCCACACTGAATGGGGAAATGATGAAGTGGAAAGCATTTGAAGTCATTCTTCTTCCTTGGAATAAAGACACTTTTTTGCAACCTTGAATTTCATGCCATGTGAGACTCTCAGCATGCATGCATTTAAACTAACAACTGGGGGGATTTTTTCCATAGGTCTCAGCTGCAATCCTTTAATCCTTATTCTAGCAAATAAAACTCTTCAATGAACGGTGACTCTCAGCTCTGGCCCACACTTTTAGTGCCTTGGCCATTACAGTCACCTGATTTAAATACAAGCATAGAAATTTGGAGTGAATTAAACAAATGGTAGCTGAGAAAGCCCCTACATGAACAAAGAAGAACTGCAGAAATGTATTGTGGACACCTGGAAAAGCCTGTCTCCTATTTGCAAGAAATATATAAACAATGTTCCAGGGAGACAAGTCTGTAATAAAAACTAATGGTGAACAAACAGAATACTGCTCTGAGTAGTTCAAGAGGAGTCCTTTTATTTTTTTTTTTCCTTTGAGACATATGCTCCCCAAACATTTTGATTTATTAAAACAATATTTCTGTGTTTTTACATTGCTATTCAAATCATGGCAATGATGGTAGGCTTTCCAGTCTTAGGAAAAGCACATTGCAGATTAAACAGAAAAAATAGGACCCAGCTCTGTGCACAAAAGTTCCCATTAATACAGACAAATACAAAGGAAAAGCAGCAGGTCAAATTTGTTGCTACTTTTTACAACTATTTAAGAAAGAACCCCGAGTATTATCCAGGTGAAATCACTAAGCCATACCTCTAGCATTTAAGCATGACTAAGCTTACTCATGCAACTGATAAAACTAATAATATGAGGAAGGGTAACTTTCCCAGGGTATTCCCTGTCTTACCTACTCCATCACCCACTTGAGAGGTACAAGAAAACAAGTGTCTCCCTATGACTGAGGAAACAACTCTGTGGCAGTTCCAAATGGGTCAGTTTGAGAGAAACGTTCAAGAAGGGGAGGCCCACACTGTGGGTGTGGAAATGCAGTTTCTGGATTCTCCCATTGACTAGGAAGAGACAGAGGTGAGACCTGATATACCAGAGACATGACAAAAAGAGGATTTCTATGAAAAATTATGAAAATATATAACTGTAACTGTCCACAAATACAGGGAAAGCTTTTTCACATGAAACACAAAATTCCCTAAAGCCCACTTAATATGCCAGGAAGGACATATGCCAGGACATTTTTGAAGTCTGAGCCATCACACAAAATGAGAGCACCTTTCTTACACCATCATTTCAAATCTGGTAGTACACAAAGCTATGAATAGTATTAATAACAACTTAAATATTAAGTGTGCAGACACCAATTAATGGTTAATTTATTCTAAATTGTATTTATCACATTGTTTGGTAAAACGTTTGTTAATAAGACAGTTATTTGTGAAATAATTGTTCAAATAAATTGCATTCAATTTGTGTTTCTAATCAGCCAGTTACACAATGTAACATGAAGAGGTCAACTGGAACTATATCAAATACATGATGTATCATTAGAACAGAGATTAGTCACAATTATGTACCTAATCCATGTTATCTGTATATGACACCACCATTGCTATTCTTTTAAATGCTAAAGGACAACAAAATGTATGTAGGAAAGCTTCTCTAGCTTTCTCTGGGGACAAATTATTATAATATTTGCTCATGCTCAGAAAGTCAAAGGATTTGGACTTTGCATTAGCCATTTGTTTAAAGGAAGGTTGTTTGCAATCTAAATATAAACTTAACTTCAGCACTTTCCATCTCTATTCATTGACTCATACTTGAGTCCATTTATGTGATAAACATGCACAGCTAATAATCAATGATATGGTGGCTGTGTGTACAGAACAAATAAGAGAAGAAACAAATATTCCATGTCTGTACTCACATATCCAAAACAGAATATAATGATGATCAAATATATGTGCTTTAAGGAAGAGTCCTTAAAGGTCATTTATATTAACTTTTTGTACACTTCTATTAGACAAAAAATCACCTTCCATTGCCACCATGATTATTTATTTCAGCATATATACTTACTGCAAGCATTAGTTCTCAAATCTTGCATTCATGTTCTCAAAACTTGAGATTTATGGAAGATTACAATCACCTCTTTTTAATTTTCTTAACTGGGATATGCGTGGGCCTTCTTTCCATAAAATCTTTCTCATCTTTTTTCTTTTTCATCATCACTCTTACCCAGGGGAGCTGGGTATATAGCACTCAGTATCTGCTCTTTTCCAAAACAGAGAACACAGGTTCCTCTCAATAGTGAGAAAAAGCTCCTTATCCCATGGCCAAGCAAAACAAAAAAAAAAAAACAAAAAAAAAAACAAAACAAAAAAAACAAACCTGGGGTTTTACCTAAGTGAAGAATTACTGTGGGAAAGGTCCAGAGACTTAGCAGGCCAAAAACTTGCACTGCATCTTCCAAAACTTATGCCTCCTTCTGTGATTTGCCCTCTAAAAAGACCAAAATTTCCTATATTCAAATGATTTTTCAACAGCAGCCATCTCACCTTTCAAGTTCTACCCTGCAACCTCAAATGTGTGGGATTGCGAATCGATTATTTCAAAACTCAAAAGCACTAATTTGCACCTCTTTTGCTTTCTCCTTATCTTAAACATGAAAGAGTCGGTATGGAAAGGTTTGTATTTCTCTTTTGGAAGCATGTTTTTGTCTCCTGGGCTTATAAGACAACCTGGCTGCAGTGGGTACACCCACTCCTGTCCCTCTGCCAGGACCTGCACCAGGGGCTCGGCCACACACCTTCTGCCAGGTGGGAAAAGCACAGGAGGGCACACACAGACTGCTCATCTCAGACCCTCTTGATTTGCTGGAAAAATCCAATGTCATCCTTAAAGAACAGCAGTTTCTATGAGATTCATACTGGCATAAAATATATTGAAGACTTGGAGATTTTGAGTGCTACAGGACCCCCATCCAGCCCTCCTGCAGTAGAGCCTACCTCATACCAGAGGAAAACCACAAGTCCCTGTAACCTCACATTTTCCTCTATATCTTCCCCACCTGCCTTCCTCATTTGAGTGATACTTCTGACTCTGAATAGCTCATTAAGACAATTAAGCCTGCTCTAGGTGGGAGTTCAGCATCCCCCTGGCCAACTCTGCCATCATCAGCCTACCCCTAACAGTTCCCTCCTCCTCAAGTTATTTGTTTCAGAGGCTGACTTCATCTCAGTTTTTCAAAACCAGACCTTTCTGTGCTCACAGTCACCTGGCAAATGGAAGGGCCTGGTCTTCACATATATTTTCTGAATGGCTGGCTAGCCCAAGAAGAATAAGGATGATGATGATGATGATGATAATAATCTAATTATTCAGTGGAAGCTACACCCATCTCTTGGAGGCAGGGCAGCAATTTCAGCAGTGGCAGTCCTGCTGCAGAAGTAAGCAGAATGCAATCTCTTCTGCAGAGCCCTAGTGAAGAGCCAGCCAGGCTCAATGAGACCTTGAGCACATCAAAACTAGATTTTTATGCAGTGCCAGTGTCTACATTGCAGCTGTCAGCAGCACACAGCAGTTGCTGCAGCCAGTGCTGGACCTCACAACTTTCAGCATCCCTACTTTAGCCAGCCTGGCTCCCTCTCTGCCCTCCTGCCGTCCTTCACATTCAACGCAATTCAGCCAAGAGTGCAAGGACAGACTTGGAGATTTACACCAAGGCATAAGGAAGTTGCCCTGTGGTGTAATTTCATTCTCTAAGGGAAATCTTGAAAGCACAGCTATAGCCCTCCCACACGTCAATTTGGCTGCAAGCAGGTTCTGAAAATCCATATACATGCACCAAAGCGTAAAGACTCTGCCTCCTCCTATAAATCAGCAGCAGAGAAGGGGTCACCCTGTTAGGGTAGAGCTCCTGAGGGGGAAATCGTCCTCCCTGCGGGGCCGTTTTGGGAGGCGGGGAGGAGAGTGATGGGGCACTCCGAGCGCAGCCGGGGATTCCTGCCAGGACGCGGAGCCGCGAATGCTCAGGGGCTGTCAGGACACTCGGGGGCTGAGGGCCTGTCATGACATTCGAGGGCTGTCAGGGTACTCGGGGGCTGTCAGGATGCTTGGGAGATGTCCGGACGCTCAGGGGCTGTCAGGACGCTCAGGGGCTGTCAGGACAGTCGGGGCCTGTCAGGACACTCGGGGGCTGAGGGCCTGTCATGACTTTCGAGGGCTGTCGGGGTACTCGGGGGCTGTCAAGATGCTCAGGGGCTGTCAGGACGCTCAGGGGCTGTCGGGGCACTCAGGGGCTGTTGGGACATTCGGGGCCTGTCTGGACGCTCAGGGGCTGTCGGGACAGGCAGGTGCTTGGACTTAACTGGGAAGCATAAACAACAAAAAATACAGAGAGGGACTGGTATAGGGGAAATGGACATAAAGATGTGCAGAATAGTTAGAACTGAAGTGATAACATCTCTGCTGATACTCATCCTTACTGAGGAAATGACACTCCATATTAAATAGAGTAAAATAAATTTTCTTTAAAGGGGAATTGCAGTTTACTGACTATAGCAGGTTGCTGACCAAAATGTATGTATTTTCATGCAGGCGCAATGTCCCATCTTAGAACACGACGCCCGTTATCACCTTACATAGCAAAGGGATTATGCCCTAGAAAGTACAGGTGCTGTGATCTGCAGCACCTTCCCACTCCACCAGCAGCCCCTCCACACATGACCAGAGCCATGGTCAAGCCACTTCATTTTGGGAAGCACTCCTTAAACTGGGCTACCAAACTGCTTGCCACCTGCGCACGCACCAAAGCCATGATGGCAAGGTCATGATGCTGCCATCATTTCTTTTAGGAAAGGGGAGAGTTGTGCCTCTCAGATGCTTCCAATATCTACATTTGCCTCCAGGGAGAGGAAAAAAAAAAGGCAGAATTGAGGAATATTCAGTCCCAAGGATCAATGAAGGACCACAGGCCCCACTGGTCCTACGATCCTAATGAAGCATCAGTGCTGCTGGCAACAGCTACTGCCATGTCCAGAGGGGACAGTAATAACTACCATGAAAACACTTAAAAACAGTCCAGCCGAGCTTCCCTTCCTTCACTGGGCCTCTGTATTTCAGTACAAGCAGGACAGCTAGGGCACAACCCAGCCATTCCAAAATGCGGGGAGATGTATTGAGATATATGGTATCTCAGCCCTTACTCTGATTTTTTTTTCCTATTTAATTTTAATATATTTTTAAGTTCAACTGACCCTTCTGGTCACCAACTTTCTTTGTGGTTCACTGTAAGGATCGCTCTCCAAGAACAAAAAAGAAATCTCCGAGCTTTGATAGAGACTCTGGATGAAATTAAGAACTTCAAACCCCAGATTTTTGAAAAGAAAAACAGATGTCCTGTTTGTTGAGTATAAATAACTCCGTACGTGGAAGCCTTTTCTTTTACGCAGCATTAAATTTTATTTAATGCTGGGTGCATTTAACTAAAAAAAAAAAAAAAAAAAAAAAAAAAAAAAGGGGGGGGGGCAGCAAAATATGTGGGTGACAAACCTCTAAATCTTTTCCTCTCTCGAAAGAGAAAGAAACAGGCAGACGGGAAACCCTTCATCTGGATGAAAGCGCTCAATGTGTTTCCTAGCAGACCTGGAGAGCCTGCCCTGGTCAGTGCGGCGGCGAGGGGAGGGGGAGAGGAGGCGGCGGCAGGGAAGGAGGGAGGGAAGGAGGGAAGGAGGAAGGCAGGGAGGGAGGAGCGGCCCCGGCCGAGCAGAGCGGGGCGCGCCCGCAGGTGCCCGCCCGGTGCTCGGTCCCGGCCGGTCCCCGCCGCAGGAGCGGCCCCGGGCTGACTTACGTGAGCACGTAGTTAACGCTGACGATGCAGTGCGGGCGGGAGGAGCGGCTGTTGTGCACGATGGTGGCGTAGCTCTGCACCCACACCCAGCCGCCGTGCTTGGCCAGGAAGCGGTAGTACTTGGTGGTCACTTGGCCCTTCACCAGCACTGCGGGGACAAAGCGAGGAGAGCCTCAGCGTGGCTCCCGCCTGCGGTTTGATCGGCCCCGGGAGGAGGCGCACACTCCCCCCGGAGCCCTGTGGGCGACCAGCGGGGTTAGGAACCTCTTAGCCAGAGGGGTTAGGAACCTCTCAGCGGTACATACGGACAAGGGTGGTGGAGCCCCCAGGCAGGGCTTATCTCAGTACCTGAGATCGTTATCACAGGCTAATAGGGGAGATTGGTAGGGCCGGGGGGAGTGTGTGTGTGTGTGGTCGTCTACGGCAACCGAACCCCGCACACCCCCATCCTGAAGTATCATCATGGAGATTTTGTTCTATAAATCTGTCTTTGGGTTTTATCTCTTCTCGTTACCTTCTCTGTAAGGAAACTTACCGGAAGTTGGTATCCTTTCTATTCATCTATCCGTGTATTAATGTCATTGTGATATCAAAATAGAATAAAGTACATCTCGCCGGATCAGGCTCACTACTGCAGTCGAAATTAGATATACAGATAAGGTTTGTGAGACTTGGTGGAAGTGAAATAAAAGTATTGATATTTCACTGGTATGGCTTTTTAGAGCAGGAAAAAAAGAGTTTTCCTAACCTGAATTTGAAGAGACAATAGCGCCTGAGATTTGTGCAGGGCGGTCTTACAACCAAAAAAAAAAAGGATGGAAAATATCCTTTCATTCCCAATCCCGTCCGTTTGCCACCTGCGTCCAGAGTTCAGTCTCTATCTAACCTTGTTTCACTAAAACCTGAAGAATATTTTGCTTATTCTGCCCTCCAGAGAGCTGGATTTTCACGAGCCGACCTAGAGGTAAATCCCAGAAACCCCAAAGTCCTTCTGAAAAGGGACGGGATGGGGGCGGGGTTTTAAACAAGAAGACCATCTCCTTACACAAGTGATGCGCACAACGCAGGTGAAAGGTGTCACAGCCATGGACATGGTGGTAAAGGGTCTTCTCTATCAGATCCTGGGGCTCGTAACCTGTTAGCTCAGCTACCCTGCAAGAGACATAAGCAGCAAATATAAGTGGGTGAGAGGAGAGGAGAGGAGAGGAGAGGAGACCTGGGGAAGAAGGGGCGGGCTAGGGGAATAGATTTGGAAATAAGCCCAGCTCTACCTGGAATCTAAGAATATGAGCTTCATGTCTAGGCTGGCCCGAAACATGAACATATTGCTGTGGAGCTTGATCTCCGTCACGGCGCTGGGCGGCAGCGAGTGGCCCACAGCGACCAAGCCAACGTTTTGGTAGCAGCCGTCGAAGGGGGACATGTCCAGGCTGTACTGGCGGATCTTCAGGTACCCGCTGCAGTGAATCACCTGCCGGAGACACAGGAAAGCTTGGCGGCTATTCAGTAGCGGGGAAGGGCGTGCTGAGTCCCTCCCCACGAAGAGGGCCCGGACAATTCCCCCCATCCCGGTGAGGTGCGGGTGCGGGACCCGCGGGAGCCGCTGACCTGCGTCTCCGCCCTGGCAAAGCGGCACCGTCTGGGAGTTTTCTGCGGTTCTGTCGGGATTGAGGGGGTTTTTTTCCCATAGTAGAGTTCAGCGTCGATCTAAGGCCCATTAGAGTCAACAAGATTTTTTTTTTCCCACTGGCTTAAGTGGTTTTTGGCCCACCTCCTAACTGCGCTTTTATTATTCTTCTGAAAAGGAGAGACGCGGAACTGCCAATCCAGTTACGACTTTGTAATGAAGAGTGTATGCGCGTGAGAAAGGGCTTACATGTGTGCATCTGTCACATGTGTAAGATGCCTCTGTTATATGGATGGAGCAGGCACAATCCACCGCCAAAATGTACCTTTGATTTAAGTATATCTCCTAAACGTATCCTTGCAGACAACTGCTGCCCACTTCTACTCTTACTTCTCTATTACTAAGATGGTTCTTCTCGGGGTTCAGCAGGTGTTCTTGGTCTATGGTATATCGTGACACGACATCTCCTTGGGTTATGGGTGCAACCCCCTCCTCGGCGGCGTGCGGCTGACAAAGCAGCGAGGAGTTGAGAGACAGCGCAGGGCTGTCCTTACTGAGGAGCCCCGAGCAGAATCCTGTGAAGCACCTGGTCAAAACCCTTGACTGGGGGAGCTGCCTCTGCAGCTGACGGATTACCTGATTAAGAAATAAATTAACCAGGGCTCCGTTTTTATCACCTGAAAGCTGTCGCTGTGAACATCAGAGGTTGTGCGAGGTTCAGTTCAAACAGTAAAATAATAATTTTAAAAAAAAAAGATAAAAAAAGCCCACAAACAAACACCAAGGGGAGATCGATGGCTTGGCTTTGGTTTTGTGGTTTGTACTCTTCAGCCTGAAACTCTGAGAGAAATGGACCACATGAAAGAGCCCTGGGCTGGGAAAACCCCCGCGAGAAGAGGTCTCACCCCTCTTCTCTCCCCATTTTCGCAGCCTTCCCGGCACAGGGACGCGGGCAGGCTGGTGCGGGGGGAAGGGGGAATCTGGCGGCGGGAACGCACCTTGTAGCCACCGCAGGTGAGGCCCGCGTTCCTCTTGGCCAGGACGCACTTCATCCTCAGGAAAAAGGATCTCTCGATCTCGTACTCTGGGAAGGGGGAAAGGCAGAGGTGGGGTGAGCCAGGGGCTCCGCGGGCTCTGCGCGGTTCCCTACGCGGCCGCGGGGGCGGGGGCTGTGTGCTTTACCCTGCACGAAGTGCGAGTGGTAAGGCTGGTGTGCCGTCAGCACCGCCGTCATCTCGTCATGGTCGGCGGGGTGGATGTACTCGTAAATGCTGTTGCCGGTCAGCTCTACCTGTGAGAGAGGAGGAGGAGGAGTAGGGGGGCTCCTGGCCGGCACCGCGCACCCTCTCCTGTCAGTCGCGGGGGTGGTTCCGGCAGCACAGGGGCCAGCAGGCCCCCCAGCGTACCTGCGACAAGCCCAGGTGCACCGAGGCAGTCTCCGAGATGTACATGATCTTGCCATCCGGAGCCACAACAAATATGAAACCGTCCAAAGTCTGCAGAAAAGGGTAGGGAATATAATTAAATTAATAGATAGACCCATTATATACCTGAACCTCTGATTTATTTTAGCAAACAGGCATCGATGTTCAGGCTCTGATTATTCAAAAAGTTGGAAGGAAATGGGCAAATCTTAGACAAGAATCCCTCTAAAGCTCCTGGACCCCTGAGATACAACCCACTTCTCAGAGGGGCCGAGCTCAAAAGTAACAACTTGAAAGTGCCTTGAAAGTATCTAAGAAGAGGTCCTGGCTATCTGGTGATAAATATGGGGGTCCCAGAAATCCCAAATACCTCTATCCTATTTCAAATGTCACGGAGGTTTAGTACTTGCCAATTTTATAAGGAGAATTTAGGCGATCAAAGAGAATTTAAAACTCTCCACAGTGTAAATAAGACAATTAGTCAGGTACATTTCAGCAGACACAGACGGGACTTCTGGGTGTAGCAAGAGCAGAATAGGCTCTCCAAAGGCCACACGGTTCCACCAGAAATACCTGGTGATGGTCATCACTAATATTCTTTAGTATTTCAGAGCGCTGTGAGTTTTCAGATCTGTCCTCCCTGATTTGTGTCTCTGCTAGTGTCGGTGCCCGCTGAGCCCTTCTGTCCCGGACAGCCGTCCCTAACCTGTCGCTTGAGCCTCTCCTTGCCACACCCCTCTGGGCTTCACAACATTGATGATGTGTGTCACCTTGTTAATAAATTGGGGAACAATCGTGCTCCTGTGTCTCTGGCACCCTGGGACACACTGCAGATCTCTCTCTGTGGACGCAGTGTTAGATGATTCTGAGGCAAGGGACCCAGAGGGACCAAGCCACCAATAAAACACACGACACTGAATCAAAGTGGTTTGCATTTATGAAGTGGTTCCCCTCCTGCCTACCTTTCTGTTAAACACTTGAACGGTTAAAAATTAGTCAAGGTGGCAATTGAAAGCTCAGAAGAGGGAATTATTTCTTTAATCATTAATACCATATGCCTGTCGTTTCCAGACCAGTACCTGCAAAAGGTGGGATCCCAATTCCCGTCCAACATTATCCAGTGGGCTGGTTCGACTGGAGTGGCCCCAGGCTTCTCCAAGTCCTATTATTTAAAAAAGACAAATAAAAAAGGAAAGTAAGGTCAGGAGATGAAAAATTGACTCGTGTGGGCCTGATGGGGTGAGGAGGGGGGGGAACATTTTTTCCTTGTGTACACTCTGAAACATACATACATACAATCTTTGGAAAACTAGATGTGACTTCGTTGCAGATAAAAGCCTCATTTGTGCTTTTTCTTTTTTTCAATATCTAATTCCTCAGAGAGAAGAATACCTGAAGAGTTATTTTGAGTTAACGGTGAAGTTGACTTTTAAGACCTAAGTATAACAGCATGCCAGATCCAAGTGCTTTTCAGTGCTGCTTTCGGCTACTGGGAACTGTCCCCCTTGAACTTCAGGGGAAGCATCCTAACCTCGCGGTTTCTCGTCACTGTCCAACGGCACGGACCGCCCTCCCTCCTGCCCCACCAAGTCTGCCTCCAGGATTCACCTCTATCCCTTCCATATCTCTTCCTGCTGCTCCGGTGGGTGGGATGGCTCCCGCTGCAGGGAGGGGTGATGTGCCTCCATAGAGCCTATTCCAGAAATTAATCTTTCCGGATTTGCCTTATGTTTTACACGCATCTTGTTTTCTCCTATGCAAAGTGAGCAGTAATAAAAGCCACGTGGAAGTTACTTCACCGGAGTAAAGCTATTCATGGACGATGTCTTTTCACGGTGTTGTTGCTGAAATAATTTAAACGGGTCACTTAAAACCTTTGAGGCTTGTGCCATGAAATAAGTCTCACTCCGACACGCACTAGCAGTAAGATAGACCAAAACGGAGGGGAAACCTACAAATCCCGATCGATGGCTGGGGTGCCGGTAGCAAGGGGACCCGAGCCGGCGGGATGTGCTCACTCCCGCAGTGCGGGTTCGGGAAAGGCAAGACCTCGTTTTCCAGTTATTTCGAGGCAAACAGACGAGGTGCTGGCAGCAGGCAGTCGCGGGCATCCCTCGCTATTGAGCGGCCTCATCTGGGTGTTTGCCGGTCCGAGCCGAGCTAACGATTTCCCCGCGCTCTTTGAACAGGGCATCCCAGCGCGGCCCCTGCGCGCCCTCCCCACCGCCCGAGCCGTGCGCCCCGCTCGTCCCCGCCTTCCGCTTCCTTCTCCCCCTTCCTCCTCTGCCTCTTCACAACAACTTCACCACCCCTACACTTTTCTCCTTCTACCTTAACTTCACAGCCCTACAGAGGCAGGAGATTCTCCCTGGCCCGTCCCTCATCCTGCAGCATCAGCATGTAGCAGGTCGCCAGTCAGAAACAGGCTCCTTCCCATTAATTCCTCCACGACAACTAAGGGGGAGCCAGCCGCCAGGATGGAGGATCACCTCCGCCCCCTGTATTCAGGAAGGAGCTGGCAAATTTTACACAGCTTCCAGGAAAAGAGAGAAAACCCCACGGTATATTTGTTTTTCCCGAACTCCTCGAAGGTTTCTTTGCTGGGGAGCCGGGATGGCCCGTGAGCGCTGAGCTGGCTCCTTGCCACGTCCCCCACCCGGAGGGAAATCTGAGTGACAGGTTTCTTTATTCAAGACTAAATCTGCACTGCCTGCCCATGATTTAAGTTGCTTATTAATCTAAGTTTACGGTTCTAATTATTCTTCTCCTAAAAGGGAAAAGAACCCGATCCCAGCGGGTTAATGAACAGCTCACGGGCATTGTAGGTTAACCTCCCTCGGGAAGGCGGTTCTTCACGGCGCACTGAGCTCCTCTGTATGTTTCAGGTGGAAACCCCGCGCTGCTGGGCTCTGTCGGCTCATGGTTTATAATTAAACGTTTTCACTTGTCTACCTGAACCGGCTTTTTCAAATCCTGTCACATGAGACGATCCTTTGTGCTGCCCAGATGTTTTCAGTACTTTCAAGTCGAAGACTCTTTCTAAACGTTGCCAATACCAGCCTCTCCCAAATCGACGGCCTCTCCTGATGCCCCTTAAATACTGTTTTCAAAGATTATAAGAGAAAGCCCCCTCCACTAATTTTCCCTCCCATCCACCTCCGTCTATTCCCTTTAACATCCAATTTCCTTTTATCGAGGGGGCAAACTGTGATTTCTTGCACTTGACCTACCGCAGAAAATTCTGCAAATCCTTTGATTGTCTATTTAAAACAAAACAAGGAAATCAGCTCTCCCTTTTGCTCCAGGATTATGCTTGGAAACAAGATCTAAAGATTCTCTTGTAATTTGGAGAGCCAACAGCATAATAGCTTTGGAATAGAAACAAGCAGCTTTGTGAGAAGAAGGATAACTAAATCGTTTTTAGGCAAAGGATTTTCCCAGCTAAAGTGGCCGAAGACAAAGCAAAACATAATCTATTTTGGAAGATTTCCAAGTTATGCCACATTAACCTTAGCAGATAAAATTTGCTTTCTTCCCTGCGGCCCCTCCCCCACGGCGGTTTGGTTTATCATATTTACATAAGTAGCCTTAGAAGGGATGTATCTATTATGGATCTAAGGAGCTAGCGAGATCACATTTCATTTGGAAATAGAGGGGAAGTTTTACTCTTGCTTAATACTTGATGCATTGTAGAACCATTTCCATTTAAATACCCCCGACTCACGGATTACCTCCATGGACTGGTTGCATGGGTTTTGTAATTTCCTGAAAATGAGATTTCGATTTATAAAACAAGAAACCAATTAGTAACCAAATGAGGCGAAGTAGATCCACTAAAATTGACCTAATCCCACAGGCACCGTTTAGGTCAGTTCTTGGCGAATGAATGATGAGCAACCGTCTAACATAAGCTCAAGGCATCACCCAGCTGTGTTATTCAAGCAGAAAATATTTTTTTAAAAAATGGATCGAGCTTTTATTTGATATATGAATTTGATACTGTTGCCAAAATATGGATTATATGCTCCTGCCTAAAAACCTCTTCCTCCTATTTAACAATCTCTTTCACTCGATGAACTTTTTTTCCTGAGAAGAGAAACTATTTGTGCCAC
This sequence comes from Melospiza georgiana, assembly GCF_028018845.1. Classification (NCBI taxonomy): domain Eukaryota; kingdom Metazoa; phylum Chordata; class Aves; order Passeriformes; family Passerellidae; genus Melospiza; species Melospiza georgiana. The sequence continues at coordinate 9,133,098 of NC_080432.1, read as the reverse complement.
GAGATATTGTCTGCTGTTGTGAGGGGGGAAGGGAAAGGCAAAAAAGAAAATAAGCAAAAAATATTTTTTTTTTTTTTTTAAGAAGAGAAAAGAAAAGTATTTTATGCAGACTATCACTCATCGTTACCCAACAGCCTTCACCTATAGTGCGCGGAACCTGCGCGGAGCGAGCGTGCTGATTCATCGTTTCTCTCAGCACTCTCCAGTGGAAAGCCACTGTGCTTTCCACATCAAAAAGCATGTCCATCGGTTTCATGGGCTCCTACAAAGGCGGGTCCCTGTGAAATGCCTTCTCCCACCCAGCCGCGCCCACCGCCGGCGCTGAGAGCCGCTCCGCACCGCCAGCCTGTGCCCCAGGCCGGGCGCGCAGCCAGACCTGCCGCGCCGCACTGCCCCGCTCCTGTCCTGCCTTCCCCTCATCTTTTGATTGATGCAAGCCTTGATGTCGACAGCCAATGGAACCAGGGGCTGGGTGGGCACCGTCCCTATCCAGTGGCGATACTGTTTCAAGAAGATCCTCTGTCCCACAGAAGGGGGAAGAGATTTCTGAATCGTTTCTAATTTGATCTAGGCAAAGACGGAGGAAGGCAGGCGCAGGGAAATGAGACTCCGAGAAGCCAGGGCAGCTCCTTGGCCCCGGTTGATCTCCGGGTTACTTGTCCCTCTGTGAGCATCTGCAGCGCAGAGCCCATCTCGACCCAGTCCTTTGTCTGGCAATAGCAAAGGGGGGCGGGGGTGGCGGTGGGGGTGGGGTGGCCAGAAGATGCAAGCCCTTATCTACTTTGCGCTGATTTGCCGGCTTTTAAAAGCAGTTACGGCGATTTCCCCAGTGGGCTCGCAGTCATGAAACCTCAGCGCAATCCGGATTCACTGTAGCAGGCGACTTGACGCCCCCGTTTAAAGACACCAAGTGGAGAGCCCACCCTGAGCTCCAGAGCCGCTTCTTTGGGGGCCAGACCCTGAGGCTGACTCCCTCCGAGCCCTTGGGTACCCCTCCGGGGTTTGCCCTGTCTGGCGCACGGCCCCTCACGGCCGGACGAGGCCCAGGGAAGCTGGCTCGGAGACGAAGCCCCGGAGGCAGGGAGTTCTTTCCTGCTGCTGTGGATGGGCAGAGGGAGAGGCTTGGGGGGCTCTCCTGGCGGCAGCCCGCTGCTGTGGGACAACGCTGGGAGCCCGCCCGACGGGGCAGCCGCAGGGAGTCTTCCCTAAGTCGGGTCCCAGCAGGGCCATCGCGGGTTTCTCTTCCAGGAGTTGCTCAAAACTCCCTCTCTGGACAGCGGCCCCCGCCGCCGCTTTCCCGGGTCTCTCCGCCGCCTCCCGGGGGCCGCGGCCCGGGGACGTCTCCGCACGCTTTGGTTTCGCTGCGTTTTCTTTGCCCTTTCAAGAGCCGCTGTATGGTTATTAAAAAAGGACGAGCAGCAGCTCAACCCTCGCCCGCCGGCGCCGCGGATGCTGACCCCACAAAGGGCGCGGGGTGCGGGACCCCCGGTCACCTCTGCCCCGGGGCTCGCCCCTTCCGTGCTGGGCAGGACGGCGACGAAGCTCTGCCCGGGCACGGGCAGCGGCTTCGTTCAACCTGCTCAGCAAAGCCTCTCTACAGGGAGGACGAGAATGTCACCTTGTGAGCGGCTCCTCAAGCAGCTCCTTTCCTGCCTCCCGCCGCCCCTCGGCACTGCTGCCTCCTTAATACCAAGGGACAAGCGGGGCACGGGAGTTGTTTGGGAAGAGGGAGACAGGACAGCTCAGTCCCCATCGCCCACGCGGTCATTCTCTCTCTCTGTCCAGGGGAAATGACAAACAGCTCCGGGAGTCGCGGGAGCAGAACCTGCACGTCCTAGTCACCGGCAAGCCAAAAGGCAACTGGATGTTGTATCGAGGAATTAGCTTGATTCGATTAACCATTTAATTAAATCGTCTGCCGCCAGCGCTCCGTGCTGCCATCGCCTAACGCCAGACAGAGCTGATTTCCCAGTTAATTTAACAGGCAGTGGTTAATGATAACTCAAAATCTCGGCCAAATGAGGCTTCTGTGAAGGACTGGGTCGCCGTCGGAGGGTTCAGATGGAATAGAATAAGTTATGCTTAAAAAAAAAAAAAAGAAAGAAAGAAAGAAAGAAAAAGCTGCTCATTTCCACTGCCTGCGGATGCCATTAGCAAGGTTTTGTAAAGATTTATTATCTTGGTAAATCACACGTATTCATTTGAAGTAGAGATAAATTAGCATCCCTATTTCTTTATAAAAATAATAATAACAGGAAGGAAAAGCCCTGTTGACTAAACAAGCATCCCTGTCAAGAAAATGGTAGTGGAAATAATGCTGAGGCTGTTTCACTATAGAATGAAAAAACAGGATTTTGGCAAACACGAGGTAGCGGAATTGCGCTTTGAAATGCAAACAAACGGAACCATGTCCAAATTGGAGAGAGGGGAAAAAATCAGGGCATTTTCCAGCACCAACTACTTATTCATTTCTCCAGAAGACTCAAATTCAAGTAGCCCTTATTTCGAAGAAATAGGGGAAGGAAGGATTTGCGCCAACGCACACGCGGTTTATATGCAAGCTGAAAAATATTCTCCAACGTGAAAACGGTTGTATGTTTCCAAAGGAAATATGATTTTTTTTCCCCCGCTCTTCTCATTAAGTATTCCTTCTAAAACATAAATCTCTGGGTTTTTTTTCAACGATCCTGCTAGTAGTTTAGTTCTGCTCTTCACATTTTAAGTTCACATCAAAACTGGAATTAAACAGAGATTCAGCGTGGAGAGTAAACTGCTGCTTAAATGAGAAAAACTTCTGTAAGAAAATAAACATTGAAACCTAATGCTCAATCATTTCCCTTTGCAGCAAGAAAAACAGCATTAAATCACCTATCCACGTGGGAAACGGATTTTTTTTTTCCTGTTGATCTCTTCCCCCTTTAAAATAAAACAAGGTTAAGGGTTTCAATATTGAAATGTTAACCATCCTGATTCGGCGAAAGTTTATGTAAACGGCGTCTCTGCTTTTGTCTCGAAAAGCAAACGCCTCTCTGCGCCAAAACGATCCCTTCCCACTAGGATAGACTGCAAACCCTCCTTTTGCATCTCTGGGCGCGAATGGAGAATAGGACCTTTAAAATATTCCCAACTAAAAAATACAAACAAAACCCAAACAAAAATTATTTATTGTGCCACCTGTTTTTTTTTTTTGTTTGGGTTTTACTATTTTTTTTTCTCCCTTCCTTTCTGGATACTGCCGAAGGTCAGTGAAGAATTACCCCGCTATAGTAACAGTGATCGCATCGTTTTTGGTGGAAAAGTCTTTTAGTCCTTTGACATCCTGGAGATTTTTCTACCTATTTTTTGCGTCCACGTTACTTACATTAGCGATTTAAATTAAAATATTTGTATTTATTTATAATGAACGTTGAATCAAGAGTTAATTAATTAATTCTGCTTTTAAAAAAACAAAAAAACAACCCTTAAATCTCTTCCTTAATGTCCTCAGAAAATTAGCAGATATTCACTCTTTCCAAAGCTGTCTGATCACCGAAAAGCAGTATAGGTCTTACACTCTTTCTCCTCCTGAAAAGAAGTGTTTTAATAATGAAACGATGCAAGAAACCTACGTCTTGCGCTTGTGTCCTTGGCAGGTTTAATCTGCTGAAGACCTAATGAAGTGAAATTAGAGGCAGAAAGAACAACCCTAGCGTTTCAATAACTTGTGAGAATTGCACAACCATTACAAGAGAAAGCCCGTAGCAAAATTTCTGTTCGGTTTGTCAAGTTTGTCCAGTGCCACTGCCTTATGTTTAGATGTCTGGGGGTAAGAAGGAAACCCCACGTGCTTATTTAGTGCGTGACTCTCCTGGCGTTTCACTCCCAGAAAACTCTTGTTTCCAAAATGAACCCAAAATCTACCCACCTTCTTTCTCTATAGGGACCTTTCAGACACAAAAATATGCAGACAAGCGCACACCGATTCTCTCCGCCCTGTCCCCTGCCCCGCGTGTGCGCGGCGACGAGGAGTGTATATCTTTCTGTACGTGATTATTTACAACCAACTCTATGTAAGCACTCTATGGGCAGATGGAAATTCGCTCTTGTACCGGGGAGAGGGCATATGAGTTACTCTGCAAGTGCAGCTCGCTCTTACGGAGACAACGTTTCTCTACCCTGACTCCTCCAAGATCTCTTTAAATGTACCTCCTACCACCCATCTCCAGTGTTTCGGCCAACTCATCGGGTCTGTCCCTATGCATGTATCGCTTTCCTCCCCAGGGAAATACAAGCGAAAGGAGCCCCAGCACATCCATCCAACATCCCTGCCCTGCCTCCTCGTTCAGAAAGAATTGCCCTTTCCGTGCGTCATTTCCCTGGCTGCTACTACCTGTTCTCCTTTCCCAGAGAAGTGATGGTTTTGTTGTTTTTTTTTTGTTTTTTTGTTTTTTTTTTTTTTTTTTCCTCTTGGTGGAGGCACTGGAAAACCAGAATAGCCCCTCGCTTCCTTGCCTCCCTACACTCATACCAGCCGGACAAGCACAAGCACACCCGCAGCGGGAGCCCAAGCTGCTCCGCCGCGTTCCCGGAGCCCACTGCGTCCCCCGGGGTCCCGGGGAAAATCACCCGGGCTCGGCTCCGGACCGGCCGGGCACAGGCGCAGCGCCGGGGCCGCTCGTGGGCGCCTCGCTCGTATTTAATAGCGGCGCGGGCGAGCGCAGGGAAACCCGCAGGGCCGGGGCCGAGCCGGGCCCCGCTCTCCGCTCCCCGCCTCCTCGGAAGTACGTGGGAGGGAGAGGGAGCCGGCGTGGGACAGCGGGGAAGCCTCCCTGCTCCGCGCCACATTGCGGCTCCCGCTCTCGGTCCTTTGTGCCCAGCTCGCAGGGATGCGCGGCCCTGAGGATGCGGGCGCGGCCGTCCCCCGTGGGTCCGCAGCCCTCTCGGCCCCGGGCCTCCCGCGGCAGCGCCTCGGAGGGGCGAGCCCTTCCGAGCCTGCTCCCTGCCTTTCTTTCTAATGCGCAGTTTGCCTTTAATGAGGCTGCGAAGGCTCCGCTGCCCCCCGAGCCCCGCTCAGCCGCCCCCGCTGCCTCCGCGCTCAAATTAGCATCTGCTGCGGCCGGCAGCGGCCCCGGCCCCGGCGCGCTTCGCCGCACGGTTCCCCAGGGCATTCAGGCATCCTGCGCTGCCACCGAGGGACGGGGATCAGCTATTCTTCTCTTCCCGTGATTACTCACAGCCTACAAGCAACACCATATGCTTCTTCTGATCAAACAACCCGCTACATAGGCACCAGTAATTGACGAGACCTGCTCGAAATCACGCAGAAAGGTAGCCTACTGAGACCGCAGGAGTTGACAAATCATTGCTAATAATCCTTTTAGGAACATCATGGGCATCAGGGTTTGCGATAGCTTTATTTTTATAAAGTATGCGCTGACAGCATAAAGGACAACTCCGTCTCCTTTGAAACAGGGGATTGTCCCGCATAATGATCTTCAAGGTGGCAGAGCAAATAGAAGAAGAAAGTGGATTGATGAAGACTTTAATTATTATTTTTAAAGGTTTCATTTAACCCTTTCTTTGGTTATAAGTGACTCGATGATATGGAAAGTTATTTCAAGAAATCACTGTAAAATGCACTGGATTGAAAATTACTGCAGTGGACTTTAGGTATAAAGGTTCATCTGTAACCTGGGGCGGGGAAGGGGGTGTGAGATTACCTCCCCCATCCAAATGACTGCCACATTGCGTATTTATTTTAAAAAGTAGAATTAGTACCAGTAGTCCACATATTTAACTGGGGAAAAAATTATAAACCTCTCAAATCACCAAATCAGACAAAACTAGAGCAAAACAAAACTAGGCCATATACATGCTCATAATTTGTAAAAAAAATATAGGCCAACCGAGTCGAGATACAGCTACAGAAAACTCATGGGGACATATTACGTTGTTTTCTATGTACACTCACTTTTCAACAAATCATGCAGCGAATTTTATATTAGGTCAGGGAAAAAAAACCCCAAAAACCTCTTGATACCTTTTCTTTCAATCAGATCATAACTTCATCAAGTTAATCTAAATAAAAGATTCGTGATTTTTTTTTTTTTTAGTTTTTTTTCCCTCTATGTCTTATAAAATCAATAGAGCGAGAACATGGAAGAACTTTATTCTGACTCTCTTAACTTTGTTCTGTTTGTTTTTCTTGGCAGCCGATCTAGAAGACCAAAGACAATCGCTTTAGATCCTGATACTATTTAAAAGCAAGAGACACTTCAGGACGCTGAAGTTTTCTTTTGCTAGACAGGCGGGCTGTTGCTGCCGTGGAAGTCAACGTGAAGTTTACTGTTGCCTGTCGAGGAGAGTCGTGTCTAGGCTGGGCCGCTGGTTTTGTAGCACTGGGTGGTCAGCGGGATTGAATACGTCTGGGTGCAAAACTCCTGCTAAAATTTTCCGAGGTCGATTAAAGCCCTCACAGTGCCCCGGTGATCCTCAGAACGAGACACAACGCACTCACACACATGATGTGACTCACTGTGCTCGACTTATTCATTTAGCCTGGGTGTGAGCACGCCTGCACGCGTGTCCTGTACCTGTACACTGCACCTTTCCTCGAGAGCCGAACCGAGGCTTTAGGACTTTGCATAGACTTATGTAAATATTTACCCATATACTAACTCGCCCTCACAGAATTACTATAAATAGGGGTGAATCATGCCCTCTTAGGCCTTGCGTGAGCTTGGTGGGGGATGAACATTTGACTGGAAGTCTGGGGGAAAAGGAAACCCGGGTTTGCTGTAGCAGAACACGCAGCAGAGCTCAGTGCCTTCAGGTGTTGACAAAAGCAACATAAGTCTCCAACCAAACCTGTCATAGGAGCTAAAGGAAAAGTATTTACAACAGAGGAAAGTGACAGCGGAGGGCACCCTGTCTCTAAGCACACTCCAAAGGATTCACCTTTTCCTTTTTTTTTTTTTAATTTTCTTTTTTTTTCTTTTTCTTTTCTTTTTTTTTTTTTTTTTTTTTTTTTTTTTTTTTTTTTTTTTCACCGTAAAAGTGATAAATGACATCTGGATCAGAACGAAAATAGAGACGAATAGGCATTCTCACCTACCTTCCGGAAAAACCACTCTCATTTTTAAATAGCTGGTAGTGAGTCTGATTATGGATGCTTTGTCCAGCTGAGAGGTGATAGCGGAGGGCAGGGGTAGTAATTTAGCGAGTTCATAAAATTCACTGTTTTCTTTCTCCCGTCTAGTCCGGGCAGCATTTTTGGACTTCTCTTTCATCCTGTTTTTTTCCCGCTTCCTTGCTACAATTTAAACTCCAGAGATTCATCCAAAGGTGGACGGGAAACTCATCGGCAATTCATCTCTCCGGAGCATCAGGCTGTGATTCTGAGTGCGGCCATTACTCAGAAAAACCGTTCTGTTGTGTAAATGCAAACAAGCATTGAAGAGTAAATATATTCTTAAAAAAATAATAAAAAGAAAAAAAAAAGAAAAAAAAGTAAATATACTCTGAAAAGCAGAGTCAATTAGATGGGGAAGGCATTTATCCAATGCAGTTCAGCACTCCAAGCGACTGCATTAAAAAAGAAAAAAAAAAGAAAAAAAAAGCTAGAAGGTTGAGGCGCCAGACAGCAACCAAACGATGTATTTCTGGCCTTTTTTCCTACTCATGGCGGGCAGAATAGCTCCTCGGAAGAGGGTCATAGTAATCCCGTTTTTTCCCGTGATCCGTTGTCAATCCGAGGGCCGAAGCGCACGGCCGCGGGCTGCCTCCCAGGACGCTGGGTGACTTCCCCGGAGCCTCTCTCTGTGAAGACAAGAGCAGTCCTGGAGTGAGAGGGTCGGTACACGGCGCCGCAGCGGAGCCGCGAGAAATAATAATCAACAACCAGCCGCCGGCGGGTGTAGTATTTTCTCCCACCAGAGGGGAAAGAAAAAAAAAGTGTATTTTCCCATCTAGCGCGCCCGTGGAGAAGCCTGCCCCGCACTCTCCTCCCACAGCCCTCTCACTTCCCAGCCCAGGTGTGCACTGCATGGCCGGAGCGAAAGCGCAGCGGAGAGCAGCCCCCGGCTCCCGGCGTGAGCGGCTTTGGGGCTGCGCCGGCCCCTCCGCGCTCCCGCGGCCAGAGCTCCCCGCCTTCCGCGCTGCCAGACCCTCGGTGAAGGACGCATTTCCAACCACGGAGTATTTCTGCTTGTTTTTCCTTTTCTTTTTCCTTTTTTTTTTTTTTTTTTCTTTCTTTCTTTCTTTCTTTTGAATTTCTCCTCTTCTCGGCTACTGTCCTCATTCCTCAGCTGGGATCGGGGGTGTCTACCTCAGCTGCACCCCAGCCAGGGGAGGCACGCTTTGCCCAGCCCTGCCCCGAGCCGGAATCCACCCAAACATCACATTTTTCCAACCAAATTATCTTTTTTTTTTTTTTTTTTTTTTTTCTCCTCATTTTTCACCGTGGGGAAGCGACCCACAGCCTAGCACCGCACATCACTGCGGTTCTTTGCTGAGGCTGGCAGATTGTGGTGGGTTGTGATCTTCTTTTCACCTACCTTGAATCCCTGAGCCCGGCAGCCTGCAGAGAGCTCTCCCGGGGTGAGGAGCCCAACTCTTTAATTGGCTCATTAATGGCACGGGGAAAAGTTTGCGCCTGTCACTGCTCCTCGCACCGATGGGCAGACAGACATTGCCGCCTCCCCATCCCCTTTATCGGCTCCCAGGCTCTCCGTCTCACATAACGAGGGGTGGGGTGGGGTAGGGTGGGGTGGGGGGGCGAGGTTGGTATTAATGAAGAATCCCTAATTTGCGGCTGAGAAATGCCTAATAACTTCTTGATGGCTAAAAGCCTTTTAGCACAACTTCATTTCTCTCCAACTCCCCCCTCGGCCCCCCTCGCTCCCACCCGGCCGAGCCCGCCCCTAACGCCACTCACGGCCCCGCCTCGCGTCCCGTTGGCCGCCGCCGCCCCTGGGCCGGCCCCACTGGCGGAGGGGCGGTGGCGTCAGGCGGGCGCATCCCCGCCCCTCTCCCGCCTCCCCTGTTCCCCGCGTCCGCCCTCTGACCTGGCGGCGCCGCCGGGGGCAGTGGGGACGCACAGACCCCCACGGGCACGCACAGACACACACACACACATCTTCTCCCCGCTACCTGTTGGGGGATTATTGGCGTTGGGGTGGGTACATTGTGGCCATCGCCTCTCCGCAGGGCAGCGGGGGTGAGCGGCCGAGCTCCCGCCGGACTGCGGGTGGGGAGGATCGCCGCAGTTTTACACAGCCACGCACGTTTCCCCACCCCAAAGCCCACCGAAGTGGTCGCGCTTGGGAGAAATAAGCTGCAGTCACGTCCCCTGCTGCCCCCCTCCCTGACACCCCCAACTTTAACCATGCACGGTTTTCCCCTGGGCTGATGCGCTGCGGGACAGCGTGAATCGGGTCCTGCGGCGGAGGGGAGAAGGATGGAGAAATATTTTAATTTATTTTCTTGAAACACCCTGGAAAAAAAGCCCAAACCAAAGCAAAACAATAGACAATCCCACGAACAGGGAAGAGGAAAAAAAAAAAAAAGGAAAGGGAGAAACTCAACCCCAAATCCTCCTACATTAGGAGACAGAGCTGCTGTAAAACTGCCTGCAAAGTGGACGTGGGGTCTTTTTTTTCTCGGGGAGAGGGACTACTCCTAATCTCGTGTGTCCCCTGGGGAAAATAACCCTAAAAACATGACGTTGCTCCTTAAACTGCTGGCTCCTGAACAGAGTAGATAGAGCAGAGAGAGAGTGCCTGGAGTGCTGGTAGAAGGGTTGTAGAGTCATTTCAAAATCATAGCAAACTCTCAAAACCCTGACATAATTGCCAAACCAGTCGGTGCGAGACTTCGGCTAAAATAACTGTTTAAATGAGATTGCGCTGGCAGGCAACAGTCGGAGTATTTCGAGGAAAAAGAAACGGTCTCAGTTTTCTAAAGAAAAACATGAACAAAAAAAAAAAATTTAAAAATTAGCCCTTGAAGCATCTAATCCCTTTTGCTCCTAGGCCGGCTCTAGTTCGAAACGCAGTCTTGCAGCGCAGACCGTCTGTTCGCTGCTTATCACCTTAAATCTCCCCTCGGTTAAAAGCTTTCCCTGAGTTCATTTGGGTAAATAAAGGAAAGACGGAAAGAGAGGCATTCAACAACTCCTCTGGGTGTCCAGGCGTCTACAAGCATCAGAGAAATGTATCCACGTAGTCTCAAATGTTCTTTTGATTGTCTTGTTTGCCGAAGCGACTCGTCGTTAAACAAACACGAACGGAAGGCATTTAGTGAAGGTAAGAGAGTAAAAAAAAAAAAAAAAAAAAAAAAAGGGAAAAGAGAGCACCCTTCCCCACACTCAGTCATGTTGTAAAGCGATCGCTGCTATGGGGGAAGGTGATACTGATTTTACAAAAATCATCCCTGTATGTTACTGCCCTCAGGTGTAACGTGGCTTTGGGGGACAAGAAAAGGATTAAAAAAAAAATCTTCCTTCTGGTTTTCATTTGAGGGAATTCTCTTCCTAAACGGCACTGACGTCTCTAGGAGGGTATTTAGACATATGGCCAACAACTGGACTAACACTGTCAGGTAGCTCACGACTTATTTGTCAACAAGAGCCAGAGAGAATGTCTTCTATAACACCCTGGGAAAAATAAATAAATCAGTAGGATACACTTCTGCTAATTTATTCCAGGGAAAGTGAGCATCCACCTTACCAACCCCGCACAGCCCCATCGAAGCCCGTAGCTCACCGAGGATTCTTTCCCGGTGTACCGGGACTCGGTTTCTTCCCTCCAGCCCGGGTGGGTGACAGCGACCGCACCGGTTCTCCCCGCGGCCGGGGCCCGAGGGCTCGGGCTCGACGAGCCCCTGTGCAGATTTTGAATGTGTAAATGCTGCGGTAGATAAAATACAAGATGTGAAAGGACTAGCGGCTGAAGGGCAGTCACTCAGCTCTGGAAGTTACAGCAATCGTGGACAAAGTCACCTCTCCACAGAGCCACCAGCGCGGGGTCAATACGCTGGGGATATTTCCCAGCAGATTTCAAGAGGCAGTTCCCGAATGATGGGAGAATTTGGCCGTTTCAGAGATATTAACCTTGTTTTCCTTCGTCAAAAACAAGTGACTACTGCAAGCGAAGATCAGACTTGGCACTGCCCCGTTCCAGGTGTACAGGCAAAGGCAGTCCGCAGCAGCTAAATTCGTGGTTTTCATGTCAGCCGAGAGCCCGCTGTCACCGAGCCCGGTGAAGCCCGTCTACCCTGAAAGAAGGGTGCATGGTGCTGCTGAGCAAATGAAGCGGAGGCAGCCCTGGGCCGCACAAGCCGTGGGAGCGGAGCTGAGGGCAGCGAGCGGCGCGGACACCTGCGGGCCGAGGGGCCGCGCCCGGGGCGCACGGCAGCTCCTGCAGCTCCTGCAGCTCCAGGCGGGAGAGCCGCTCCGGCAGCCTGGAGCTGCGGGGCTGTGCTGGGCTGCGCTCAGTTCGCATGCAGGTATTCTCGGGCGAGAATCTCCCGAAAAAAGAGAAAATACTGGAAAATTGAATAAACAGGTACTTGTAGTGCAATTTGATTTTAAAAGGCGCGTAATAAAATGCTGTATCTGAAGAAAGGCTGAGCGAAAACAAAGCGTTTCAGAGACAGGTTTCCTACTATAGTAGAAAACTTGTGTAGGCAGACACAATATGCAGCGTGTACTGCAGCATGTGTGCGTGAGCGTGTGTGTGTGCAGAGGGGGAGGGGGAAAAACTGTACAAATCAAAGCAAGGGGAAAAAAAAAAGAAAAACCCTACCGGACCATTTCCCTATAGGACAGATCAGATCCAGTTTCTTCTTCAGCACATTCCGGCGTACTCTGATGTATATAATTATTAGATTATGAATTCGGACGGGTTTATTAATCTCCCCTAAAGAACAAGGTGGCCATTTCTTATACAGGGAGAAAAATCTCTTCGAACGTAAGCCATCACTTACACACTGCTTTTGTTGGTGAATTAATGATGAGGATCGCTCTCCCGATTTCTTAAAAAAAAAAAAAAAACCAAAAAAAAACCAAAAAAAAAAAACTAATGAAAATTCGGCCTGGTATTAGTTACGGGCCGATTTCCACACGCTAAGCCTCCCTCATTTTTGCCCCGGCGAGAAGCGGGATCCCACCTCGCAAGGAGCCTCACGGCCGAAGGGAGCGCCCCGCCGAGCATCACCTCTGCCTGAGCTGCGGCTCAGCCCCGGGGTGCCTGAGGGAGAGCGGGCGCTGGGAGACCGAGACTGCTTTTTCAGAACCCAGTAACTTCAGATACACGCACTGGGTACCCTGGTGAATTGGAGTGTGATGTGAATTTTCATCCATGCCCTCATCAAGGCTTTATTGACATAAATATACACGGCAAATGCTCTTTGAGACCATTCAGAAGTAATTAATATGTTTTAACTGATCTAGATCTTAACCTTCAAGATACAAGCCATGCTCTAGGTACTTTATTCCTGCTCTTTTGCTAATGTTATTAGGATGTTCAGGGCAGCAGGACAAGGAGAAAGCAGATTCTCCAACACAGGAAATAGTTAACAGACCCTTGGATACCAGTTCTCAGATATAAGCGTTTCTGAATGCATTTATTAAAAATAATTACGGAAACATTGCAAAATTTGAGTAACTGACCACTAGTGATTGTTAGTTATTTTAGGCAACTCATTCAAACAATTTTTGGCGATATATCCGTGTTAAAAGATACTTTGCAGGGAGGAGAGACACTTCTCTTGACTACGCGCTCCTTTCAATTTTATTGTTTTTGGCATAAATGTAACGAGATGATTTATATTCATTTTTCCAGGGGAGGCAGAGGTCAGTACCTTTTAGCCCTTATTTTATTGAACACACTCTTGCTAATGATTGGAAGTCAAACTATCTTACTGTGGCACGGAGCAGCGAATGAAAACATAAACTAAATATAAAGAAACACTAAAAAAATCTACTTCATGGTTAGTAACAGTTATCCCAAGGGACATTTTTTCTTATCTTCTGCATTTCCAAAGGAGCCTGGTACACTGAACGCCCGAACCGAGCTGAAACGCCCTTGTCAGGGATGAGAGGTTCGGTAACGACCCGGGTCTGGAACTCCGATGAAATGACAAACTTTAGAAAGTGCTTCCTGCCCTCCCTGTGCCTTCACAGACATCCTGCCCAGCTCTGATAGTGCTTTCTGCTGCACCGGTGTGCTTTATTTCCCTCCTGCTCCGGGACGGTACCGGCGGTCGGGGCTGTCCGGCCCCTCCTCACCTGCTCCGGACTCCCCGCGGCCGGAGGCGGAGCCGAGACCGCCCCGCGCTCCCTCACAGCGCCCCTCGGGGCCCGCCGCACCCTGCCGGCGCCGCCTGGAGCCCACCCCCGCGCAAGGCTCGCCTCCCCTGAGATCCCTCTCCCCTCCAGATCCCTACGGCGCTATTCCTCTCCCTCCCCCTGAAGGAGGCGGGGGCCCGAGGGCCGGTGGCGGCAGCAGCTGGGGACGCAGCCGGCCGGGCCCCGGGTCCGCCGCCGCTCCCTCGCGGAGGGCAGGGCCGGGGTGCCCGTGCGCTCCCTCCCCGCCGAGCGTTTCGGGGAAGGCTTCCCGGCTGCCGAGGGCTTTGTTCGGCTGCGGGCTCTCTGGGGGCTCGACAGCGGCCTCCCCGCGCTCCGCTCCCCCTCGCTTTCCCTGCCCTCCGCCCCTGCCCTCCCGCGGCCGCGGGACCCGCAGCGCCCCACGCGCCAGCCCCGGCACGAGCGCGCTCCCCGCGGCGCTCCCCGCCCGCCGCCCCTCACGGCGGGCACGCGCCGCGCTGCAGCGACCCGGGGCTGAACCTGTGCCGCCACCGTCCCACCGCCACAGGCACCGTCCCACTGCCACAGGCACTGTCCTTGTGCAACCACAGGCAGTGTCCCTGTACCGCCACGGGCACTGTCCCGCCGCCACAGACACTGTCCCACTACCACAGGCACTGTCCCTGTGCCGCCACGGGCACTGTCCCTGTGCCGCCACCGGTACTGTCCCTGTGCCGCCACGGGCACTGTCCCTGTGCCGCCACCAGGCACTGTCCCACCACCACAGGCACTGTTCCTGTCCCGCCGCCGACCCTGTCCCACTGCCACAGGCACTGTCCCTGTGCCGCCACGGGCACTGTCCCCTCACCTGCGAGGGAGCCCGGCGAGGCCAGGGGAGGGGCTCGCACATTGCCGAGCACCGGTGCTCGTCCCCTCCTCCCTCATGTTTGTGGTTTCACCTGCCTGGGGTCGAACCAGCCCTCCTCACGTCCAAAGGAGAGGCGGTCTGAGTTTTGCAGGGGGCGATGGGGAGGAAATGTCCTTTTCGCCTTGTTTTATCTGTTTTGGTTTGCCACGTTGGATTTCAGTGAGGAGAGTCCTTGTGGGGGCTTTGCCCAGGTACTGGCTGACGGCAGGCAGGCCAGGGGAGCTGCCTCATGGCTGGGGGAACAGTTATGGGGAGGGTGGGCTGCCCCAGGCCTCTGGTACAGTGTGGGACCTGCACTTGTTTGTGTATGCTGATGGAGCTGGAGCTGTGTCAGGCTTCCTCTGCACCCTGGCTATCACTGAATCCTCCTTTCCCAAGGCCTGGCTTTGATTAGCAAAGAAGTTATTTCATTAGTCGGGGGGGAATCTGTCAGCAGAAGCCTGTTTAAATTTCAGCACCCCAAAGAATAATGCTTAAAATAGTGGGATCCGTTCCACAGTCTGTTCTTACTATCAACCTGATAATTAACAGGTCACAAATAGACTTGTATCACTGCTTTGTTTCAGTGGAGGAGAGCAGCTTAACCCGCCTTGAGGACACTTCGCTTTGAAATAACACATGCCCGTTTCAGATGAAATCAATAGCAAGAGGAACCACCCCTTTCTGTTGCTCTGAAACTTGTCTTCAGCCTCCTATTGCTTCAGAGAATAGGCTTGATCAGACCAAAAAAGGAGGGATGCAGAGTGAGGCTGCCTGACAGCTCTGGAGCTGGTGCCTGTTCCGCTTGGTGTATATCCTAATCATTATGGTGCTTATAGCTTTGTTGAAAGGCAAGGTGGGGAGCATTCCCTGCATGGGTTTTAACAGGATCTTTTCTAGTTTTAGTCTCATACCCATTTGTGGTTGCAAGTTTAATTGTTTTTATGAGCATTGCATGCTAAGCTGAGAACAACCTCTCTTTTCTGAATTATTTGGTCATTTTGCAAGCCTGTCACTACTCTCCTCTGCGTTCCCCACGTGGTGAATAGATGCCTTCAGAAATAATGTGGAGGAGATGATGTCTTTGAGTAAAACACTGTGAGATCAATTGCTTATATTGGGTGGGAGCATAGGGAAACAGCACCAGACTTGTAAGCATGAGTCCAGTTTGCAGACTGTTCAGACTATCCTAAATCTGTTGCTGAGGGAAAGGGTGTTCCCAAAGCTTGGCATATGCCTGTGATTAATATTTATATTTTTTTAGGTTTTGCCTCATTGTTGAAATGTTTTGTCTAAACCCTGATTTCTGACTATTATTCACTGATAGTGGGACTCCATTTACATGTGATGGCTGGATGTACCCAGCTGAAGCAAGAGCCCATTCAAAGGACAGTTTCCCCACAGCATCTATCCTGAGGAGTGTCCACTACTTGCAGCTGAAGGAAGTTTCAGGACTTGCTTGCTCTGTGTAAATACTATAAGACTTAGCTAGCTGGTAGATAAAAAAGGAATTAGTATTTCTTTGCTCTGGCAGTAGCTTAGTGATGTCAATGACATATATTTGCAATGTGCCAAAGCCTTAGGATATTCTGGAGTCAAGTTTTAATTTTGGCTTCACCACAAAGTGCTCCTGGTGCATGGCACAGCCCAACCACTTGTCAGAGGAGAGTGAGGAGAATACCCTGGGTGTGAGGCCCCTGGGTGTGAGGCCCCTGAGTGCAGCCCTGACCAGCCTCACCTGGCAGCTCCCTGCTGCACCCTCAGTGCTCTCCTGAGCCAGGCCAGAGGGGTTTTTGTGCCAGTGCCCCTGCAGCCATGCCTGTACCTCACTGTGCACTGTGCTGCTCTAAACCCTGACCCACAGACTGACTTCCCACCTTGACCTTGGCCCTGCCTTGCTGCCATGGACTCACCTGGTGACTTTGGCTCTGGCCTCAGCCTGGCTGCCACCCCTGTGCCAGCCCTGTTCTCCTCATTCAGGTAATGTGGGGTGGGCCCTGGCTAGTGAGGAATGTCCTGGCTGTCACACTTGGCTTGTGGTTCCCTCTCCCAGCCGCACAGCCCAGCCCTTGTTGTTTACTGACATTGGGCTGCATCTAATCATTAGAGGGTGGCAATGCAATGGCCCTTCTGCTTTCCCTCTAGGGCAAAGGATTTTCTGTCTCTAATGGGCTTGTCTATATTTTGCTCTTCTAAGGGTGAAACTTCTAAGTTTCTTAGACAGGCACGTCTAAGAAACTGTCACTCACTTGGGGACCTTCCTGAGAGATGCCCCAGTCCTCTCCAAGAGCTTGCCTGCAGTTCTGGGACCTTAGAAAACACAGGGTTGGAGAAGGAAGGCTGTTGCCTGGTACAGAGCTTCCTTTGACTCCCTAGAAGGAGCACATTCTTTGAGTTGGAGAGGTGTGAATAAGGGCCCAAAGGTGCATGAGATGTTTGACTTGCCTAAGTTCGGGTATAGTTCAGCTGCTAAAGGCTGGGAGTGGAACAGATTGTAAGGTAAACGTTCCCTGCACCCAGAGCTCGCCGGCCATTTTCCATATAGGAAGATTGTGCAGGAAGCTCTGACTGCCTTGGAGGGCTGGGGGGCTCCACAGGGGTGCAAGAATGATTCTGCCCAGATCAGTTTACAAGGCTGGGACCATACAATATAAGCTCTTGGAGGCAAGGGCTGTGTGTATCTCCATACAGTGCCGATCACAATAGGGTCTTATTTCTGTTTAGGGCTTCCAGATGCAATGCTAGTCAATGTCTATAGTAAACAATAATATTAATAATAAGTATTAACATGCCAAGCTACAAATCACTGGCATAGTTTTCCAATATTGCTGGTTGCTTTCCAGTATTGTCCTCCAGCCTCACTGCAGTATATTGTATACAAAAGAATTGAAACCCAATAATTGGCGTGTCAAGGGTTTGAAGGCATGATCACATTTTTGCTTTTGAAATCTGTCTATTGAAACAGACATCACAACAAGTAAGTTCATTGGCCTAATAAACCCTGTGTCCAGCATGCACACACTGTTCTGTATCCCAGGACATCAGTAATTAAGCTGGTAATGAAGCTGCTGTTGTGTAGAATAACCAGTATGAAAATGTTAAAAGTCAAGCATAATGGGAGAATAATGTAGGAAAAATGTAAACAGTGGACTTTAGATATGACACATTTTCACTTATGGGAAGACAGCTGAAAGGAAAGCTTTAGCTAAAATTTGTTTTCTCTGCTTTACTGCACCTATAAAAAGTCTGCAATGACTTAGTTCTTCTGACCACAGTAATGTAGCTTTACACTTGAAACAGAAATACAGATTTAAATTTAGATTTTAATTTCATGTCTTATTGCAGTCACAGTAGAAACTTTACACTTAAGTAACATTTCTGCTATAAGCCAGCTCCTTTTGTGCTACTGAAAGAAATAATAATGAGAAAGTATTCCAGCAGGAGGAGCTGGTTTAGAAGCAAATGGATTCCATGGCAACTCCTGACTCTACATGACACCTAATAACTAGCATTTATGTTCGAAATTGTCTGTGTTATCTTGTACCCCAGATCGGATCTTTTTATAGGGTTTTCCCCTTATTTTAAAACAAAATAACAGTAGGATGGTGTTTTTTCAATATAGATCCAAAAATAAGCATGAAATATTATGAGTTTGTCTTCCTCAAATGTTGTTCAGGCAAGGTGTTTTGAAATGGATTTAATTTTTTAAAAAATTATTTCAGAAATAACATATTTGCTGGGAAAGGTATTGATCTGTCAGAGGAAGAGCTTTATAGGAACAGAATAATGGAACTGTGCATGCTTTAACGCCATGAGATATCCATATTCAACAGTTTGAAGCATAATACAAGAAGATCCAATTGAATCAGACCAGCATCTTGGTTCTCACAGTGCTGAATGCACCAGGGGAATCTTGTCATGGGGCAGCTGGAGAGTAACCCAGTCCTATGGGCATCCTGTCAGCCAGTCTGACTGATTTATGAGCTGAAGAATGTGGATTTATTTTCTTCTCTGCCATGATCCAGTCTAGTGCATGTGTGGGGCCTGACAACTGCTGTTGTTTGAGTGTGGAATATTAGTACCTGCTATTTTATACCTAAATTGAAAGAAATCTGTTCTTAAGCTGTCACATGATAAGCAACCTTTGCCTGTGACTGTTTCAGTACTACTTCACGACTGAGAGAACATTAGCTGAAATTAACCCTGGAGATGAAGAATTCTGTGGATGCTTTGTGGCCTGGCTGTTTTCTTAGCCAGCTGTTGCTTGAGGGTCTCAGATGGTAGAAGAGCACAGTCTAGGCTTGGAAAAAAGTATGTGTCTCCTGTGGTCAAATAAAAACTGATTCAAGTTTGTGTTGTTTATCCCTTTTTGGTATGAGTGAAAGAACAAATAAAATGTGGCTGAAAAAAGCCCTGTTTTTGTGATCAGGGACAAGTGCAATCACAGAGGGTGTTCTAATGCGCAGAAGTAAATGGTGGCCAAAATGAGAAAGATGAAAGTGTCTGGAGTAGTCTAATCCTATTGCTAAGTGTTATTGGTAATATTTATATTTAAATATTGCTGCCTTTTGAAGGTGTCTAAGACCATTTAATTTTTGCCCAAGGAAAGAAGTGCTTTTTACGCCTTCCTGTCCATAGAGATAAGATAGTTCTAAAACACAGAGTAATCATTCAAAACAGGGAATATTGGTCAGCAAATATACTAAATGCATTGGTAGAAAATGTGTCTTGGTATAGCTAATCTTTTAGTGTAACTTAAAATTAGATGCTGGCATAGACTTGCTTGAACAGAGACCCTGATCTGGCTCAAAGGTATTTGTGACTAGCACTTGGGATCAAAACCAAACTACTCTCAGAAGGGTTATAACTGATCGTAAAGTAAATGTGATTAAAAAAAAAAAAAAAAAGAGGTAAGGCTACAGTCATACTTTGGGAATCAATTTGGTGATAAAGGCATAGAAATGGAAAATACAGAAAGCCCTGAGAAAGGTGCTTTGAGTAGTGACAGCAGTAAGAAAATAATTTTAAATTGTGTAGCTGTCTTTATTTTTACCCACAAGAGAGAAATAAGTACACAACAGACAAAAGAAAGGACATAAATAAAATAAAAGCAGTACTAGACAGATGGGGAAGTGGAGGTGAGGTGAAGGCTAAAACAGAAGAGAGGCCATAGTTATGGGAAAGGAAGAACAATTAGTAAAAATAGAAATTTCAAACAGGGAATTACTTGATTTATTCTTCTTTCTGTACCTCCTTACATTGATGTTTCTCATAATCTTAAGATTTGTGGGTTAGAGAGGGCAGAACAATTTTGCATGGATGATCTGAGCTGGACCAGTATTCTTACATGAAAATAAAATTGGCAGATAAAAGAATCAAATCACAATTGTGGACAAAATATTGTTGCTTGTTTTATTTATTATTGACTGTTCAATTGCAGGAAAAAAAAGGATGTAAGTAAAGAAATGAAGCAGTAGAAGTTAATTTTAAATGTGTTTGTCTTCTGCGGTTATGCATAAACCTGATCCTAGGCAGGAATCTGATTCCAGGCATTAATCTTTTTTGCTCTTTCAAAAGATCAAAGCAATATTTCTTTTCTGAAAGTGAGTTTTGATGGCTTCTTGTCCTCCTTCAGTAGCAGTGGCATCAGTAACTGCTAACTACAATGGCTTGCTATTTTCATATTAGTAAATAACACGTTCATGTTCCTAAAATATTTTGTATATTATATAGACACATACAAATTCCTACCATGAATCTATTCTTCCTTCCTGGAGAAATGTTGATGTAACTGACTCTATTTTATTAATGTCACATGCCATATTTCCAAATGCAAGGAAATGGATCATTTTTAAATGCAGACCAGTTAACATCAAGTTGGTGTAATATAACATGAGAGTTCCAACTGCAGTTGTGTAAAGTGGAAGAAGAGCATATGCAGTTTATAAAATTAAGACTATACACTTTCAGGGATATAACTCAGAAGGGCTTTTGAAACAGCAAGAGTCTTGCCCCAAATGCACCTAGAACAGAATTCAAGATGTGAAGTGCTTAAATACCCCTAACTGGTGAATATGTAAAATTTGGTGTTTCAAAATAGAAGGGATAACTCCACACAAAGAGGGAAGCATAGCACAGAGATGGAACACAGAAATGTAACTTACCTTTGGTATGTTGCCTAAGACTAACAGACATATGCTTGTCTGTTTAGAATGTTACTTGGAACCTTCCCCTGAACATAAAGGCTTGCTGTCTTTCAGAATGAGGCATAGGGCTTGTGCTTTCTTGTTTAAAAATTGGCTGCATTCCACCATCCCATCTGTTCCTATACAGAATTCTTTCCATCGGTTCTTTCTTCTCTTTTCTGAACACATTTCCCCCTAGTGTGCCCCCATCACCAGGTAAATACTGCAGGATACTTTTGTGGAAGCTGTGCTATCATGCAAAATTATTGTCAGTAATGAAAGCAGATGAGATAATAGAATAAAACCAAACAGGACTGTTGCCTCACTGCAGGACTAAAGCTCTGTCCCCCCTTGGAAAGGAGATTCTTATCCTGTTTTCCTCATCAGGGGTATTTTTTTCATCTAATTTCATCTTTTAATGGTCATAAGTTCTTAGTCTCTTCCAGTAAAGTCAATGGTTCCTAAGAATTAAATAACTTTAGGACATTACCTACCTATCCAATTCAAGAAAATACAATTTATCCCTGAATTAGAAATGTTATAAAATTTGCAGCTGTTAATCTTTGAGTCCTAGGTTTGAGTGAAGGATTAGATAATTCTAATGCTGCTGTCTATTCACCAAATCCTTTGAAAGTAATAGCAGAAACTAAATTTAATCTACTAATAATATATGTTGGGAATGTATTTCATCCTCCAGTCTCCGAAGAAAAGGGTAATGCACCAAGAGAAAAGGAACTTCCTTGTGCTTTTTGATCACTTACTGTTGGAATTTCTTTCCAGGTTCTGTTCATTTTGTGAGAAGAACCCAAATGTCCCAAAAGGTTTTCACTGATAGAATTAAATTAATCTAGCTGTTTTCCCAAGACTTTCAGATAACTAGGCAGGAACTACATGTTGTTAAAATGAAGAAACAAAGCAATTGGATTTCTTGTGAGTATCCTCATGCTGAGATTTCTCCTCCTTTTTTCATGTTTATGAATAATAGAATATTCTAGCAATCCATCTGGACCCATTCTAAAAGAACACCCTTATTTATTAAAGGGATTGGTCCTTTATGGTCAGCATTCCCTGAAGATCCTGGTCCTGAGAAAAGCTGGGGCATGGTTCAGTTATTTGAAGTGCCTTTAAGTTTGGAATAGAAATGTCAGCTCCCATCCCAAAGCAGTGTACCAGAGCACCACTCTGGGCATACTGTCTTGCCAGTGAAGGAAGCTGAAGGCTGACACTCCTCTCCTTCTGTAGGATCTGTAGGCTCAGGAAGGGATATGAACTTCCTCTGTAAATTCTGTAGTGGCTGTGCAACGCCCAGGACCTGGCACCTGACTGATCACCTCCTGTAAAGCACATAGGGAACTGAATGTGTAGTGCCAGCCTCTCAAAGTGTTCCTGAGGTTCAGAGGCTTTACCTAGCTGTGATTTCTTCTGCATTGCTGGGGAGTATTGCAAAAGATGGCACTGTAATTATACATAACTGGGGGAAAGCAAAGTCCTAATGCTGTAGGAACACGTCTTGCAACTTCTAAACCTTTTCCTGAGATGTCTGCGAAGCCTCCCTGATATGTATTCTGTTGTATGTAAACAATGGAGACCATCCTCTCTTGAGGAGAGCATGTATTTTCCCAATATCTGCAAGGAGGAGGCTGCAAGATATTGTCAGTGTTTGCACATAGGAGTAAAATAACCATGTATGAGAGGCACAAAGGCAGGGCTTTTACTTGACCAGATCTGTATCACATGTGTGGATACAATCTACAACTATTTCACTTTCATCAGCTGTGAGCATTTCACTAACAAGGAGAACTGAGAAATCTCCACATCCCTCTTTTCCCAGATTAGCTCATTCCCTCTTCGAATAAAGTCACATAGAATTAAAATCTAAAATTAAATTGTCATTTGCCTCAGTCATACAGCAAACTGTGATGCATATTTTGCACCTGTCTTATTTGCTCAATAAGTTCTTCAAGTAACATTGCGTCAAACTTTGAGTTTAGCACAGTAGGGCCTTATGAGGTTATTTATAGCTTGTATCTTTCAGGAACCTAATAATGCACCAGCACTTCCTCTCTGCTGTGTCCTATACCCAGAGAATGAAACTTCCATGGAGGTCCTATCCCAGAATACTTAGTGCAAGGGCAACAGTGGGAGATTGTGAGGAGGGAAGTGGAGGGTGGGATGGGACAGCAGGAGCATGTTAAGGAAATAGGAACATCCCATAACTGGGCTAAACTGTTAAATAGTCACTCAGTTTAGCGTTGTAGAATTTTACTTTAAATAGGGTGAAAAAAGAAAAAAAGAAGAAAAAAAAAGGGGGATTAATCTTGTTTTGGCATGGGTGAATGAAAATGTCTTTTTATGGAAGTGACAGAATCATCTTGATGTTTTTCCCAGCTCTTCCTTTAGACATTGTTAGCATTTGAGAAAATAAGGCTTAATTGCAGAATCTTCACAGCTACAAAGGTGAAAGTTTATCAGAACCTGATCTTACTGTGCTACCACAATCAGTAATTAGTTCCTAATTAGTTGGATTTGCTGAAAAATACATGATGGGGACTCACCATGTGTTACTGGAATCTGAAACAATTTCATCCTGTTAGCTAGAAGAAAGTACTGCTGTCAAGAACGTAAGCCTAATTTTCCCACATTAGCACTGCCTGAGATAAACTGAGTTATTTCCAATCCAAGGTGCAAATTTGCTACTGTGTGAAGAATGTGGTTCATCACATTTCACATAGAGATTTAGAGTGCAGAAGAAAAGGGTTGTGATATGTCTAGACTCCCTTTTCTACCAGTAGTTAACAGCATCGAGTTAATAGCTCTGTAACTATTTGTACACGTATCATGTTATTGAGAGTGTGATTTAAAAAAATGCCCAATTCACCTCTGCTGTCATTACAATTAGTGGGAATATTATGACTTGGAATGATAATATTCATCCCAGAACACTCTTCATTCTTTATTTCATGCGTTTTCTAGCAGATGAATAATAGCAAAAGTCTTTTACTTTCCTTTCCCCTCCATATTCAAATGCACATTTTTATTGACAGTCTTGGTAGGACAAGACTAAACTGGAGGAGAAGAGCAGCAGTGAAGGCTAATGCATGGTCTTAGTGAAGCTTCAATGCTCCAAAATTTTGAGGAGGCATATTAATAGAGAAGGTTGTGGTTTTCTAGAAATAGATACGCAGAAGAAAGACTTGGAGAGCCATGGATTCAGATTCCATTGAGGCAGTATGGAGCTCATTAGCAGATCTAAGGAAAAAACATATTGTAAACATATTTAATTGCAGGATGGTGTAATCACTGTGGAGGATCCCTTTACCATAGAGCTAGGAATTACTTATGAAGAGACTCATTTAGTCCAACTTAATAAAATTCCTTTAATGTAGAATTTCCTTTCATACCCTACATGTGAAAGCAGCTTAACCTCTTACCACTACCAATGTATGACATCAGTAACAAACTTGGTTTATTCACTGCTGAAGTGCAGTGCAGGCTGAGAAAGCATGACATTTAACAAGATACATTTTTAGAAAGGCAGGTGGGAGTCAGATATAACTGATAGAAAAGACATGGTATATAAGTAGAAATGGACAGAAGAAGCCCTCTCAGCAGAAGCCCTACTAACCTTTCTGTAGCTCACCTGACTGTTTGGGCATTCTATGGCATCCAAACCTTTTGTCAGAAAACACTTTTTCTCATGAAGCGGAGAATTCTGCTCATAAAATTGCTTGGAAGAGAGAATTTAGAACACTTGCAAAATAGCATGGGCTTGATTAGCTAATTAAAATTGAATCCATCCACCTCATACTACTGGGCCCCTGTGACATGGGGATGACAGAAGTGACACATGACCTATGAAAGACTTCCTGTCTTCTGCAGTGGCAACCAAAATATCTTTTGTTTATTTTAAATTTCATTAGATGCAGTTAAGCAACTGAATTGCAAACCTGACTAATGTGACAGGGAGTCAAAGTGGTTACCTGAATGTAGATATCAAATGCTATTTCAGATGACTTGGGTTACATGAGGCATCCACAGAAGGTGAAGATACATCAGCACTACATTTCACACCCTCTGCAGCTGGGGTATGTTCTTCTGGAGCTGAATGTAGAGGCCAGAGGAGATATTTTGTATTAAATGGCACTAGATCTTTGCATGTAATCAACTAAACCAAGGCCAAAATGTGCAATTTACCTGGAGACCTTTAGGGTGTGGAAAAATATATACACTTTGCTTGTATTGCCTTACTTTTCTCTGTTTCAGTACTTACTACATAGGCTACAATAGTGTCCATAGCACATCACAGAAAGGTGATCTTAAATAATTACTTCTGTGATAATTTACTGCCACTAATATGGATAACATCTCTGAACAGGGTGAAGTTGTAGGGTTTACAGGTAGAGGAAGGAGCTAAAGAGAAGGTTGCCTTACATGGGAGGGGTAGAGGCAAGACAGGAGAGTGATGATTCAAAACCCATTGTTCATAAATAAGCCTCTTAGAGAACTGATGCCTCCTGGAGTAGTAACGAAACTGTCTTAAAAATACCATTGACTCTTTTTCTTGACTGAGGGAGGAACATGGGAATTTGGACTCAGGCTGAGATGAGTAAGGGCAGATGCACTCTGGATGCTTCTCTTTAGGTGTGTTCCCCAGAACTAGAAAATTTGAATTATACAACTCACTTTTTGAACGCATCCTATTCTGTGAGTGTTGAAGTCTTATACTAGGCTCCAGGGTGAAGGCTGATAAGAGACTTCCTGAAGTTATCTCCAGGATGACCATCTGGAGGTGATCTCTAGAAGCAATGACAAGAGAAATTTTGGGTCATCAGCATAAACTCCTGAATTAATCTGGGTAAGATTTAGTCCTTCAAAGATTCAATTTACAACAGAAAAAGACCTGCATTAGTGAGGATGGCTTCACGCTGCCACTGACACATTCAGTACCTGGGCCATAAGAGAAATCTTAAGTAAGGTTCTAAATAACAAACTGTGTTATAAGAGCTCCTTCGGAAGAGATGGGGCATGGTGGGTACATACCCAAACCTCCTCCAGCTCCTGCTGGGCACTGCTGTGATGCTGCTATCAGACTAGGACAGGAATGATGGGAAAAGATGAAGTCACAGAGGCAGACTTAAATTTGTCTTGATGTACTAGATGTGCCTATTTTTTGTGGCTTTCCAAGTTTTGGAAGAAGTCTCATACCAGAACAGGCACGCACTGACTGCAGCTGCTCCTAGAAGGGGAAGAGGACAGTAAAAATAAAAACCTACTTGCAAACCAGAATGACCAACTCAACATTAAAAATTTCTCCATGTGCTGTTTCTTTCATTTATCCATAAAGGTGATTATTACATCACTGAATCATCATCATCATCATCATCATCATCATCATCATCATCATCATCATCATCATCATCATTATTATTATTATTATTATTATTATTATTATTATTATTATTATTATTATTATTATTATTTATTCTGTTTGGTATTCATACTTTTGTTAGACAGCTATTCTCACTTTTCACCATACCACTGGATTGAACACATTCATTGTTCCTTCTAAGCAGCTGTTACAAATGTATCAGAATTCTTTCGGATTTTTCAGCTTAATACTGATCCTAATCAATTTGCTTAAATCAATTCTGTATTACTTTAGACTTTGTCATCATGAATCCAATACTTTCATAGAAAAAGCCAAAAATTATTCAAATATGTTATTTAGAAATGCCACCAAACTATTTCTAAAAACAATTAATACACTAGGAAATACAGTATTTCCAAACCAAAGCACAGATGGCACAAATGACATTGCAGAAACTCTTTAATTGATTAATACTGAATACTAAAGCTATTGTCTGCTACTCTGCAGTTAGACTTGTTGTGATGTGCATTTACAAAGCAACAAGAGCTAGCATCACTATGTTGGTATGTTTGACTGTGGCATAGTTCTTTTGCCTAATTAATTAAAATTGTTGAGGGACAATGTATTGTTTCAGCCAAGTTTTCCAAAGAAAGGACTTAATTTCTCTGAAAATTTAAACTTCCAAATTAGATGAAACAATTCTCTTTAAAATGGTCTAACACAATGTGTGAGTAACAAACTATTGCGAAACTATTGCCTAACATTTTGAAAAAAATCTGTTTCTTCTGTGACCCAGCACCATATTACATTGATATAGTCTAAATGGCAAAGGTGGCTTTTGTATTATCTATCCATCTCTAAATTTAGTGACAACTTTTTCTATTGTCCTCCCATGTTTTCAGGCACATTTCTATAAGTAATATATTACCTATAATAATGAAATATAACATTTTAAATATGATCAGAGCATGCATACACTCAAGTAAAGAATTGCTCATTTTAAAATTGCTTCCCACAATTTAAAGGTGCCAGATATGAAATAAATTACTGGTTAACTACTGAGCCTTTGAAATCAGCCAGCCTTCTGCTTGCTGCAGTGTGGTGCTGCCAGCAGGTCAAGAGGTGATCAGCACTGGTAAGGCCTCACTAGTGGGGGAGCACCATGTCTGGTTTGAGGCAGAGACTCGGAATTGTTAGAGAGAGTCCAGCAAAAGGCCACAAAATTGATGATGAAGGGGCTGGACCATCTCTCACATGAGGAAAGGATGAGAGAGCTGGGATTGTTCAGCCTGGAGAAGGCTCAGGGAAATCTTGTCAGCGGGTATCTGAATGGAGGACGTTGATAAGGACACAGCCAGG
The DNA here is from genome assembly GCF_028018845.1 of Melospiza georgiana. Lineage (NCBI taxonomy): Eukaryota > Metazoa > Chordata > Aves > Passeriformes > Passerellidae > Melospiza > Melospiza georgiana. Next base: position 9,105,994 of record NC_080432.1, on the reverse strand, counting down.
ATCTTTCCAGTGGTACTTGGTGACAGGACCAGAGGCAACAGGCACACCTGTTGGTGACACAGAAGGGTCCCTCTTGAACTGCAACAAATGCCCTTTTTTAACTGTGAGGCTCACCAAACCCTGGCACAGGTGGTCCAGGGAGGTGGTGGAGTCTCCATACTTGGAGATGTGGTCCTGGCCTCTAGCTGGCCCTGCCTGAGGAAAGGTGTTAGACCAGATGACCTCTAGAGGCCCCTCCCAAAATCAGCCATGCTGTGATTCTGTGTAGGTGCAGCATCAGCAGTGCCATTTTTTCCTGGAAAGCTTCTAGTAACAACTCTGCTGTATCCTTTCATCTGGTGAAATACAATAGAAATGACAGCAAAATGATCCCTTGGAGAGGCAATGCTTATCAGCTCAATGCAAAGCTGAGCAAGTGCAAATATTAATATTCAGTTTAAGGTCTAGTCTATCTGAATGAAGATGCACTGATGTTTAAGTATGTTGGCTCCAAGTACTTGCTCAGCATCTTGAATCCTCTTGAGGACTGGCCTCAGAATGTGAGCACAAGATAGATGCTGCTGCCTTCTGCCTTCAGATTTATGCCTTGCAGGTACTGTCACAGAGCTGGCCATCTCTTAAAATTTCTTTTGCCTAGCGGAATCATTCATTGCTCATCATGCCTCCTGTTGCAACCCCCCTTACTGGAGCCTCATGCCCCCTTATTTACAGAAGTTGGTCACCCACTTTAGCACTGAGCCCTAGAACAGGACACCCAATTTTATATTCCTTAGTCCTACAAAATTCAAGAAAAAATGGTAAGGAAATTGCAAGTATGTAATATATGTGTATATGTATGTACATAAAGAGTAAACTTTAATAATTATCTACATAAATTGCATCATTGCTATACTGGAAATATTTATGATTTAGCTTGCCCTTATTACTACATTTACTGCTCATATAATTAATATAAATTTGTGACATATTTCTTTAGAATATCATTCTCAAAATGTACTATGCATGAAAAGGATTTTTTAACTTCATCTCCCATATTTTACACCTACAAATACAGTGCAAAACATTCTGGGAATATTTTTATTAAACATGAAATATAACACATCCATCAATATTTTCAGCAGCTGTTAGATCAAATTTTGTATTTTCCCCTATAAATTAAAAAAGTTGACTATTTAAATGCTATTAATAGACAGGCTATATAACACTTTTCAAAATGAAGATGATAGCCCTGAATTTGCACAAATTACAGTACTGTTCAGTCTTTTATTTTGATATTTTAAAATTCAACTAACAATCTGACTTCTGAGAGAAGAAAGATAAAACAAGAAAAGACAAATCTTCATAAAGGAGTAAGGCCACTGTGGCTAACTCGGTGTCATCAGAGTTAATACAGCAGTCACTTTCAGTGTCCCCGTTGTCTTGAGGTTTGAGGTTGGTTCCAGTAAGGCAGATGCATTTTTGGATGTCCCAGAATGACCAGATGTCTTAGTTGCAGGACCAGTTCTTTTGGCTGAGTGGACTTTGCAGAGAGCCTTACTTCAGGGCCAGGTGGCTCTTGGCCTCAGTCCCCTCCGTGGTGCCTTGTGCTGGCACAATGTTCAGGTGAATGTCGTACTGTTGGTCCATGCCAAGGTAGCTGTCGCTCATGAGGTACAGGGTGTAGATACACCTGAAAAGTAAAACCAGCATTTTTAGTTTGAGAATTGGGTCTTGAATTGCTTGGAAAACGTAATAACTAGGAGAATTTGAGAGTTTGTCATACTTTCCAGGAGTTTCTGGAGTATAAAAAGCAACAGAAACAGTATTTCGATTTCTGACATATCCAGTTCTTTTCAGGGCGATGAGTTCTTTTTTATCAACTTCTCCCAATATCAAAAACCATCCTTCATCCTTAACTTTGGGGAATCGAGGAGCCATTGCTTTACTGTCCTGCTTTCCCTGTTGAGGAGAAGAAACAGTTTAGGAAAACTAGAAATCACCTTTCCAAAATGACATTTTTCCTTGAATGAGAAACACCTCACAACCATATTGCTGTCACTTGTTAGGTAAGGCTATAATGTAGCCAGACTAAAATAGTGTTACTTCTTTCCAGAAGAAGGGTTAAAAAGTAAAATAAAAAATCACAATCCAAAGAGAAAAATCCAGAATAGAAGATATTATTCTACTTATTTTGTAAACTACTAAAACTTCAATGGAAATACTATTCCCTTTCTGTAATTTTATCTAATATATTCCAAACACAGAAACATGAATTGTAAATCTAGCATCTTTAAATAAAGCTAATACATTTTATTCAAGATTAACATAAAGACAAAAACAACACTTAGCATTTATTTGAGTTTGGTATAGAAAAAGGAAAGATTATTTTAGTGATTCTTTAAGACAGTGACTTTACTGCTGGAAGCTGAAGACAGAATGAGGCACACTCAATCAACATTCATTTCGCATTTTGTAAAGGGAAAGGTTTTACTGAAGATTTATATGGAAGAAGAAACACCACCACAGCAATGAAGCTTTAGGAACAGTTTGATCCAGCTGTTTTTTACAAAAGAGGGATCAAATTCTAGGAGAGGTTTATAAAAAAGTGATCACTGCATGAAATGATTCTGCTCCTTTCACTTCCATGGCTTATGCTTAGGAAAAGTCTCTGCCCGTAACTGGCAGAGCAAAAAGAATGATGTATGGATGAGCTTTGGCCCTTTGTTCTTCCTAAAATAAGACAGTTTCCCCTTGTAACTATAGTGAATCTGCTGTAATAATGAAAAAAAGTCTTTTGAGAAACAAGACTACTTTTCAAATATAATTCTTAACTAATGTAAGATAACTTCAGGATTGTCAACAGCACACATGTATCTCCACTATTATTAAAATGGAATTGTCTTAAGAGTCTCAGAACTAACACCTAAAACTGTTCTTTACTTTTATCTTCGTCTCTTTGCATCTTACCAAAATGCTGGTAATTATAATTCTTAATTATTTGAAATGTTAGAGAAATTAATTTCCAAAATTATAACCATGGTGGTCCATACGTCATTCATGGCATGCAAATGACAGAGAAAGCTCTGGATAAGTGAGTGACAGCTCCATTGTCAGCAGTGCCTGACATGAAGGTAGGTCCAGCTCTCTTCAGATCTGACATACAGGTACAGCCAGGTACTGCTGCTGGGGCAGTGCAGCTGGAAAACAGTGCAGCTCCTGGAGTTTCTGACCTGGCACAGCAAGATTTACTGAGGGCCCAGCGAGCTGACCAGCCCAGAGGGCAATGAGATGTGCTTTAAATGGGCAAAGGGCTGGGACTCAAATGTACTGGGAAAGAATTGTATGTGGAATTTGTTCTAGAAGCTGGTCAAAAAAGCATCAGATGTAAAATATAAGGAAAATATTCTCATTAGAGGCCTGAGGATGTGTTACAAATAGAAACATATTTATAGGTGTGAGTCTGTACGCAGTTTGGAAGCACTTGTGAACATAACTGGAAAGCTTAAAAATTAGTTTGATTTTTTTTCATTAACTTGGTCTAGGATTTTACCTTAAAAGCCTACTTACTACCCTGTTGCAACCTCAAAAAAACCCATTTTCTTCACTATGAATAAAGAAAAGGCTTAGAAAGTGCTTATAACTTACATAAGTTAAAAAAATCTATTATACTGTATAAAGCATCATTGATGATGTAAATGAATTATTGGACACTTGTGCAGGGAAGAAAATGATAAATAAGTGTACCTGGTAGCCCATCTGGGTTCTGTGCAGGTTTATTTGGAGCACATACTCTTGATCAGCATGCAGTTTGATCCATCTCTTGTCATCTCGTGTGTCTGTTGTCCAAGAAGGAACAGGTACTTCATTCTGTGGCTGAACTGCATCATCCCAACTGCCCTTAATGCTCAGACTGACGTTCAGAATTGGCAAACGGCACAAGAAATTCCAAGCCTGTAGAAAAAACAGATCCCTATGGATTACGAGATAATCTATACAGTCATTGCCTCTAACTCTAACAATAACAATTCAATGTGCAGTCTACATATTCATTCTATAATAATAATATTTTATTGTGTATTAGAATAGATATAATTGTACAACTCTCAATCATAAGCATAAAATACTTTTCATTAACCTCTTATGCTACTTTCTTCCTAGCAAATAAAACAAATGTGAAACTCCTCAAGCATGTTACACATGCCTTGCTAAGATTACTGATGTCTGAACAGAGAAAAAATTCCTTACTGCTCCTGATTAAAGTATTTTTTCCTTATAAGCCACTTAAAAACTAGTATAATTAAGTTTTAAATTAAACTTCCTTAGCATAATCCATAAAGAACAAGTCACTGCAGTGCTAATTAGCAATAGGCAAACCTCAGAGAGTTCAGAGGATCAGTTCAGATAATTAACCAAAAGTTCAACTGCATATCCAAAGTTATCCCTATTTTTTGAGGTTTTCTTATATCAATCCTCATGAACTCTCCTTCTTAGAGGCTTCCTGAGGAATTTTAAGTGTCTGCAGTCTCCCTTGAACTGCAACAGGTCCTCAACTTTCTCATCCTTGTGCAGAGAACTGTTGTCAGAGGATACAATCTGTGTAGCTCAACATGACACTCATAATCTTAAAAAGGCATCCTGAATATGCAGCCCTATGTTTCTCTCATTTTGGTCTCTATCAGACCAGGAAAAGTAGCTCTGAGAAGCTGTGACAAAAATGGAAAGGAGCAATGTAGGCTTTCATTTAGTAAAAAAGAAAATCAGCACGTTCATGCAATAAAATTTGTTAGGAAAAAGAAATGGTATTGGCTGTGGAATGGAGGCAGTGATTTGTGGCCTTTCTATGCCTGACAAAGATAGATGAGGATGGCGCTAGAAGAAAAAAACTAAAGACCAAGAATCATCCTCTGCCCTGCCATCTTTCCCCTCCATCCCCAGAAAAGAACAGGAATCAGCATATATGAAAAGCTAGAGGGTGGGAAGGAGAAGAAGGAAATAAGAACATTGGTCTTGGAAAAGAGCCATCAGATGCCAAAATGGGAACTTGTGGGAATGAAGAGGGTAGGCATAGTCACATGGGCATGGAGCAGAAATGTTTTATCTGGAAAAAGACTAAAGCATATTTTATTTTTCAAGTAGGGTTTGACCATGCAGTGTTTCAACAAAATGTATTTTCATTTAGATCGTGTCAGATGTGTCTGATTGTCTCGATGTGTCTGATTACTTTTTCTGGGCTGGAAGGCCTAGAGGCCTAATGAAAGCTCAGTTTGCTTTTTGCAGACATCATTGCCACGAGTCATACTGACAATAATAGCACATGGAGTAATACTGACAATAATAGTGTATGTCAATGCATGATTAGGGATACAGCAGCCAGGGAAAGCAGACCTAAGGTCGTGCTGCCCTAGGAAAGGTGGTGCTCTCTCTCTCACTGTGCCTGTCTCCATCCCTGGCATGTTGGCATTGCCATGCTGGGATTGTGCAGCTAGATGGATCAGCTTGCTAATCATTTTGGTGACAGCATGAACTTAGATCAGCTTAAAGCTGATTGTGGCAACATATTCTCTAATCCTGCAACTCTGAATAAGCATGAGCCTTCAGTGCCACTGAAAGAAGTGGTCCAGCCTCCTCCCCTGCTGGCACAAGCATTCATGCAGTCACTTGGCTACGGGCCACTTTGACTGTCAGTGAGAGGGCTGATAGGATTCCTCCTCCTCCCCTTGTCCCCAGATGCTCATTCCCACCTCCTTGCCCGAGGCAGACACAGCGTTTGTGCAGCTGTGGGGGAGCTGGGTCAGGGGAGGTGACAGCGGCACGGGGAGGGCAGCACTGCCCATTTCGGCTGCAGCACAGGCTGATTTGGGTTAAAATGGCTGCATTACCAGAGCCTGCCTGAACTAAATGAGAAAACTGCCTTCAGCTACAAACTAATCTCTCTCTCTCTCTCTCTCTCTCTCTCTCTCCTCTTCTATGTACTGCATGAACAGCTGTGTCTGTTCAGTGCACAAGGTGGGGAGGGCCAGCTGTGAGCGCTCAGGAACTGCAGTGTAAAAGCAGGGGACACAGATGAATTGCACCAATGTTCTTAGTGGTGTCTTAGCTGCGAAATGACAGGAAAATTGTAACAGAAACTGAAGAGGTAGGACTTTATGGAATTATTATATCTCTTTTTTGCAACTCTGAAAGAAAATGGGGAAAGAAAGACAGCACTTTGAAGAAGGTGAAACAAATACTGCTGACATTCTTAACTAAGTAATTGTTGCTAGGATTTTGATACATATAATACACAAGACCACTAAACCTGCTTCCAGCAGATCAAACAGAATGATAACTTGAGTAGGAACATCTCTGGAAAATGATTTTATGTTCAATGTAAAGGTTTTTAAGAAGAAACTTAGGGTAGGAACTCTATAGACCTACTGTGTCTCTCTGTGTGTAAGCAGGGTATTTCTGCTGAGATCAGGACAGGCACCCTGATAGTAACCTACCTGGCAATCACCTCTTTGGTTGTACTTCAGATATCATTTGTATCAAAAGTACATAAAAGCTTGAAAGCTTTTATGCATCTCAAAGGACAAGACCTGTTACAAATATGTTAGAATAAAGTTTAATTTCAGCAGAGATCATAATGTAATAACTCCTTTAGTGGCATTTACCTGTTAGCTTCACCATAGTCTGGTAAAGATTATGACTTGGGCTGGTTTAAACCATACAATCCCAACACAATCTATTTGTCAAAGGCTGTCATGTCATCATGCAGTTTTCATAACACAAACAAACTAAAGTAACTCAGTAACTTTTTAATTAGGTAAGAAAGCAGATTTAATGTCATCCTATGAGGGCTAGTGACAGTTATATTTGATGATCTTAAGGGTCTGTTCCAACCCAAAGGATTCTATGATTCCTTGATTTATCATGTCTTGTGTATTTGAAAATTATAGGCAAAGTTAGTACTGCTTGATCATTGATAGAATATGCACAGCAGGCTGCCTTTTTATCATGCATGCAATGTGAAGGAAAGGAAGAAATGCTTATCTCACTAAGGAAAAAAGTCAAGTAGTAGCAGGTGAAAATGAAAAAAGATTATAGGAACACAGGTACTTCCAGAGTAAAAGTAGATTATACTAAAGTAGAGATAATATTTATTTATTTTCAATCTTGAAGTTTCTTTTTTCTCTTTCAAAAACATCAATATCAACTCAATATTTTAAAAGGTGCTTAATGCCTAAATGAGTTAGAAACTGAAAGAGATTTGTTAAAGAAATATGATTCACAATGAATCACTGAAACATAGAGCTTTGACCAAAGAGTGGGGTTAGTCTAAATAGTTTTAATTTCGGTTGTCAGCTTTTAAAGCTCCCCTGACTTTCAGTGAGGTTTGGAATTCTAATACTAAATTCTGTAAAATTAAACTCAGGCTCCCATGTGGCTTAGGTATTTTTTGACAATTATAATGGGTTTTTTTGCCGTATAGGAAGACACAAGAACATATCAGCTCCTTTTAAATCTATCAACATATCCAATGAATACATGCACACACATACTATAAATATACATTTATCTACCAATTCCATAGATTCAAATTATAATCAAATGAAAAATTCTTCACAAACCTTTGGGAAAATCATCAGTATTTTTGCCAATAATCTGTCTCCCCAGGACCTAGTCTAATATTCCAAACCCATGAGCAGCTTCAAGAGCTTCTATTTAAAAATTAATTACCAATCTGCTTAAAAGGCATTTTCTTCTTTCCAAATGTAAAACTTCTTCCTTTTCCCATCTGCCTGAAATTTATGTAAAGCTTAAGCTGTTTTTACCAGTGTCTTGCTAGTAATCTTTAGCTTTAAGGTATGGGTTCAATATACTTTGAGTGAGAAGTAAAAGGTTTTTCAGGAAAATAATGGTTTTGGCAATTTAGTGTCATATTTACCACTTTATTTGGCTCTGTTCATGTCTGGTGCCAGAAGGCTAAGCTTAAACTCTGTAGTGTGATATTCTTTCTTTATAGAAAACATAGAATACAAATGATGAAGAATTTTTCTCTTGGTTGGCCCCTGTCTATGTGAGCACTGAAAGACTTTACATGTGAAGACACTCAACAGACAGTCTCAATATGAATTTTAATTCTCTTCAAGGTATTACAATGGTTTTAAACATTTTTTTTCTATAAAAATACTGCAAGGAATATAACATATTGGTATAAAGCTTTCACATTTTTAATGCCCTGTACAACACAGTCATGGCTTCGCTGTACCCAATACGGCCATTCCCAGCTCATGGAAATGAAAGTTTCGCCTCACATGATGGGAAGACATTATGTTTTTCCCTCTTATATCCATCTGTATTTACAAACACAGATATATAGAGGCACAGAGTCACTCACAGTGTGAACGTACACACCACATACACGCAAGCTATTTTTGAAGAAACTGCTAAGACATTTCAATACCAGCCAAACATATTTATCTGAGGATTAATCTTCATCTATTGAATCAGACGAGAACACTGCCATGCATACAATTATTTAATTAGCAGCCAAATCCTCTGCCAGTCAGCAGCCGTTCCAGGCATACTGATGGGGCAGTAGATGCAAATCTCACAGTAGTACTGCTTTTTCTCATTACTACTGCAATTAGCACTTAAATTGATGCTTTAAACATACTAATTTCTGGAATAATTCAGGATTTGTATGTTACCTGGGATCGCCTCACTGCAGAGACGACACCAGATTGCTACGCAAATTGAAGCACTTTTGAGCCAAATAACCATCATCATATCAGACAGAGCCAATTTGCATTTGCTTTTAAAGATAACAGAATGGCAATTTATGCAAATAAATTAAGTAAGTTTACTTCTGAGTTCTCCCTGAACTAATTATAACAATGTTCTAATTTTTTATCACATCTGAAAGTTGGACTGAAATCAATGTGTATTATGTTAGAAATCTGTTGTTAAAGGAAGCCTTTTTTTGATGTCAATACATTTTCTTAATTCAAAATTTTGATGTTAATTTGGTTACAAATGCAGATGTCCGTTACAGACATTTAAGTACTTTTCTTCTTGTTTGCATATCAGTAAAAGATTTAACTGAAGCTGAACAGTCAAACTGTCCTTTTAAACACTCAAATAAAAAACATTTGAAGTATCGCTTTTGAAGTTTTCATCTTTCCTACATTTATTTGAAATCAGTAGGCTTAGAATGTGATGAATGCTATGGAATATAGCTATCCTTTGCTGCAAATGCCTTGAAAACGAGACTTTAGCAGCTCAACATTTTGGAACAGTATTTTTTTTCCCTCCCCTCTGAAGTATGAAATTTTCATCTTCTTTTTGTTTCAAACATAAAATGAGTGCTAGATCTTTTACTAAGAGTATTCTCAGAAAAAATGGTGTTTGACAGACCACTTCAGAAGCCAGCTATGATGACATTTGCAATGCACGTATTCCTAGTGCAGAGCTATGAAAAGGTGGATAACACTCAGCAGATTGAATGACCTACAGAAGCATCTTTAGAGCAGAGAGATGTGGTAATATCATCCATAAACTAGAGTCTGTTACTGCTTAGCAGGGAATAAGTGAGAATAATATTAAGAAAACAGGCAGAGAAGAACTTCTGTAAAGCCAGCAGTACCCTGAAGTTAGAGCAATGAATGTGTTGCACTTTTATACTGAACGTCACATGGTATTTACTGAAGGAGAGAGAATATTTCTTTGCCCAACTACTCTTCCTTTCCAATCACAATGATAATGGTCACAGATAGAAAGTGTTACCTGTGAAATGTGTGCTGCTGGCAACTCACTGTCCACAATGGAAGCAAAAACATTCTCTTTTCCTTCGCAGGCAGCCATTAGTTCGGGAAGACACTCGATAGGTCCTTGGTAACCTCCATGCACACTCTTCCTTTGGCCTTGGCTCCACTTCCTGATACAGACAGCAAAACATATGCCCAGGGAGGGAAAGCAAACATTTGTACTCAGTTGTTTTGGTGATAAAACTCAATACTGTGTTCTGTTTTTAAAGGGTGGTCATTTATTTTTGGTTAGCATTAATTACTGCATCATCTAAGCATCTATAGAGCTTTGCATTATCTACGATGTTAAGATGGATACTAATGTAGTTTTATAATGGATTAAAATAAAGAGATAATTAACATACAGAGTTAGATTTGTTAGGACTTGGAACCCTTCCAGTGGTCTCTTGTTAATTTGTCTGGAATCACGGTTCTCAAAATAATCTGTGGGGGTTAATTAATCAATGAATATTGAAAACAGAAACAGAAAATCCATTTGGGAAAGCATCACTGTGAAAGACAGAGCTCTGCTTCTGATTCGTTAACGAAGATTCCCGGGCACAACAATGCCATTCAGACACCATCAGCAGCAGGAAGTAGAAATAAATTGGAAACCTGCTAATGCTTACAAGAATTACATACCGAAAAAGGTAAAGATGCTGGAGCTCTACATTTGGCAAAGTAAGCAGGGATGAGTCATGTATCCATCTACCCTGAACCACCATCTGCACCAGGTTGGTTATGTTCAGAGCAGTCACCAGCCAGCCATGATGTGCTGCTACATCCAGCATTGCCTAAGCAAAGGAGACACATAATAAAAAAAAAAACCCCACAAATATAATTGCATACCTGGTTCATACAAGGAGCAACATGTGATTAATGTTTAGCATACAGTGATTTCTAGGCCTTAACATAAGAATTTACTTCAACCACTATTGAAGGCAGATAGGCACTTTTGGAATTAACCTTGAAAAAAGATGAATTAAATCCTCTATCATTGTCATCAGTTCTTACTCTCAAAAAGGTAATTTACACAATGGTTTTGGGGGTGAGAACTGAAGGTAGACTCTTTTCCTTACAAATAACTGCTCTTTGCACAACTCAGCTCAGAATGAAGGGAAAAAAAATCTCAACATTTTACAGTAAAAGAAAAGGTTACAATTAATTGCAGTATTTATTTATTTTTTGACATGAGAGCTTTCTCAGAATTACATAACTATTCAAAAATCCTTGAACTATTTAAGAACAACACCGATATATTTACATTTATTCAAAAGTTAATACTAATGTCATTTACCAGTAGCAATTATTATTTCCATTTGAACTAAGTACTTAAAAAACCCCCCTGGAATTGGACTAGATAAAAGCACTAAAATTTAGCTTAATAGCATATTAGAGGTTTTGTTCAACACAGACACATAAGTTGAAATCTTGAAGAAAGCTTACAAAATAGCTTATATTTTACCTATGATGTGTAAAACAATTTGAAACAAAATGGATTTCACCCTTTGCACTGTGAACAGTTGACTGTCTTGAGAATGAAGGATATTTGGCTGTCTCTTTGGCATCTCGATCCTGATCCTGAAAAGCTTCCCCAAATTACACAGAAAACACAAGCAAACAAAAACCCTCTGTGCAGCTATACATCAGATTTCAAAGTTTTAAAAATCATCCTGCCTTCCATGCCTCATGAATTTCTGCTCCATTTCTACTTCCCGTGTTTTGGCAGTACAAATAAGAGGTACACTGTTTACTAACAGTATACCTCTTATTTGTATAAAGATATAAAGCTAATTCAGTATGGATTTTGCACTGCAAATGGCCCTATGGACATGAAAAAATGGTTCTGCTTGCTTTTTTCCTTGACTGGACTTATACTCTGATTGGTTAGTCTGAAAGTGAATTTAAGAGTTCTTCCAAGGGAAAAAGGATGAAACATGAATTTTTGGTTTCAACTTTTTAAAATAGTAAACACAGCTATTTGGATATGTAACATACTTTCCACTCTGTCTATAGTACATTGAATGAATTATTATGATTTATGAAAGCATTTCAGCTGGTTAAAAAAATAATGCTATAATGTATTAGTTGTCTTGCTTATTTTGTTGTTCAATAACATTATGATCACAATAAAGTGTGGGTCCTCATATTAAAACACTCTAATTCACATTGGAGTAGAAAGTCATATATTTAACAGTAGTTCGCCATGGAGGGAATTTAATACTTGATTGAAATACTAGAAAATAGATTTTTTAAGAAAGCAAGGAACATTGATATATTGAATCTGGTGTACTGAACAGTTTCAACACCTTTTTAAATATCATCTTGGTGTTAGGAGGGTTGCAGTTTGATTTTATGACTAGACTTTGGATGTTTCCATGGGTTTTTCTTGTAAACACAAATAATATTGTTTGATACTTACTTAGGCAGCAGATACCTGCACCATTTTAACTTATTTTCCATCCACTAGTGTAATGAGGAGAAGCTGTCTGTGTAAGTCTTTACATTTAATCAAATGTTTTACAGACAAACAAAAGGCAGCATTTACTTAAGGCAAACTAAACAGTGAAATCTTCTTTAAACAAAGGAGTTGTTTACACACGCAGAGCTATTTCAATTAAATTACACTGATTCTGGAGAAATACTGACTTTAAAGACACAAGTTAGTTTCACTCCTGGCCGAGTCACACAGTTTATTTTAGCAGTTTACAATGCAATTTCAACAGGTCTTTTTTTTCCAGCTCGGGGTGATAAGATCAGTGACACTTAGAAAAATATTTGAAGTGTTACCCTGTATTACCCAAATGTTGTCTCATTTCTCATGAATTGTGGATAAAGGGCCTTTCAGCTAATAAAGATCCAGATTTAATATTTAATTTTTTGGAGGAAGAGTCATAGCATCCTGAAAGTCTCTAACATTCCTAATGACCCTAAAACTAGTACCTCACAACACAATCTTACTGGTTTCTATTTTCTGTTTCCACTTGGCTTGCTAAAGTGATTTCCATGTAGGATTGTTTTCACCAAATAGAAAATAAAATTATGTTAGAAATCACATTTGAAAGGAGAAGCTTTGTGGCCTGCAGATTTATATGTTGGTTCACATGACATTTACTTGCATAAGGAGGGAATTGTTCCCAGCATCAGACTGGAGTCAGTCTTTGAAACTTACAAGGTGAATTGCTCTTTACCCGATTTCACATTTTATAGCATATTGAAGACTACCCTTACAGTTCAGTCTGTGTTTCTGAGCAGTCTGTGTTGCTGAGACAGTCTGGTATCTGCCTCCCATTCTCCACTACCTGATTCTTGTTGTCTTCTGCTATTCTGACAGCCTGAAACATCATATTCCCCAGTGATGATGCTGCTGTACGTATGTGGAGAAGAATCAGCGAACAAATATCTTTATTTTCCATGAGCAACAAGAACAACACAGTAAGTTGTATTTTTAGTCAGCATGAAGCAGTGGTATTTCATAGAATGCTTCTGGAGATGCACACATAACACTGTTTACATTGTTTTGGTGTGTGTGTGTTTTTTTTTTTTTTTTTTTTAATCTATCCCTCTCCCCCCTTTTAAACAGAGGTTTGAAAAGAGGAAAAGAAGAGTGAAGATATAAGAGAAAGATAAAACTAAAACCAGCTATACTGAAATTAACTGGAGGATCCTTTCACATAGAAAATCTCCTAGAAATTGATAGAGGCCTACAGACAGATATCCCGTAGGGAGTAAGGAAAGCCTGTGTGTGTGAGACTCTGTGTTCCACATTGTTATAATGAATCCACATGGCAAATCCTCTTTTCCTCCTTATTTTCTGCTTCTTTACCCATAGAATTTATTCACAGCATCTCTATCTGGATGTGAAATCCAAGACAGTGACATTGTGAAAAAGTCAGAACAATGGTAAAGTTGGCTTGTTTCATCTGCTGCCTTGGAAACCTCCACACATTTTGTTTTCTTCCAAGTGTAAAACATGGAGATGCTTGATACTTAAATGGTTACTGAAATTCCTATAAATGCTCAAGGTAACAAATTGAGTTATTCCCCTATCTTCAAATGTAAATATAAGCAACTAAACAAAGAATATAATACAAACCACAAAATTTTAAAGTATTTAATATTTATATTATCTGATGAATAATATATTTAGTTTCTCTGGTTTATCTAGTTGCTATCTGTTTAGCTTGTTGTATAACCAGTATAATTTTAAAAAAACTTATGGCTTTTTAAGCTCTTATTCTGCAAAATAGTAAATAAATTCTAAATATCTTAGAGTGGGTAAGATTGGAACAGATTAAGAGTATTATTCTAAACTGGGAAATGGCAAAAAGTGGTTACCTGCCTTTCTGGCCTTAAGAATTTAAAGCAATATGGGATAATTTCCTCTCAGACAGAAATTTAAAAGAAGAAGACAGTGAGTGCAACAAGTGAAACAGGAAACAGTAAAGACACTTTAACTACAGAAAAAAAATTACATGTCTATTTTTGTAAACCAACAAATTAAATAATAAAAAACCAAACCAAACCAAAACCCACCCCTCTAAGCCCACCACTTTTTTACCTGAAGTAGAATAAATGGGGGGAAAAAGATGGAGTCAAGGGAATTATTGGTTTTTATAACAGAAAATATGTTTACCATCCTCTTATTTGGGGCTCCTTCTGAGCTTACGAGAATTAAAAGCAGATGCCTGCACTGAGATGGGTTTTCATGAAAGATTCAGGCAACAGCTCTTAAGCCTTCCCAATGTCATACTTGGACAGTTGCAAAGTAGTAACAGCAATTTGTGACACCTCCTTTACATTTTGTCTGTTACTATCAAAACCAGCTTGGCTTGTGCCAATGTGGGATGCAACGACCTATTAACCATGGCTGGGGCAGCACAAAAATGCCAGTGATCAGCAGCTCACTGATGTTGTCAGGTATGGCAAAACCTCTCATTCTGATGGTATTCGGAATTGAGTGTCAAAAAGTTTGGATCAAAATCTTGCTATTGCTGTCATCATCCCAGGAGCGCATTAAGACAACACCATCAGCATCCACAATCAGGTTTTCATCTTCTGTTTTCCAGGAGGAGCAGCTGCTTATCCCTAGGTATGGAATGATTTAAGCTGCTCAAACTGTAACTTTCTGGTCTGACATGAAGCTGAAATTTAACAGTCTGTCTTTTTCTAGCCAAAGTTATTACTGATGGATGGAATTTAAATGATGGTTTATAGCTCCCTAGTTTGAGGGGAAGCCAAGATGGAGGCAGGATGTGGAAGAGGTGAGTGTGTGGCACTCTCACTGACAGCAAAACATTGCATTTCTCTGGTGTTATTAAGCACTCCCTATATGTGCTCAAAATAAATTGGAACACTAAATTGTTCCATAATGTACATATCCCCCACTCACCCCACTCATTTAGGAGATTTTTCAGGCTACTAAAAAATCCTGATTGCTAAATTCTTTCTTCTAGAGACTTTTTAACAAAGTTTTTATGAACACTGGTTTTGGTATTAGTTTCACATCCTTCATTTGAAAGTCAGATACTCTGGATCACTCTTGTACGACTGGGTAGGTGGCAGGGGACCAGAATAAAACTAGCAGAATTTCTGATCTACCCAAATGACTTAAATAGCTTTTTCCTTTAAGATAAGCTATTGAAGTGTTAAAAGTGATAGAGCTTGCATCTCATTAACAGAGCCTGCATACTGCTTAGGATAATTTCTTCTTCTTTTTGAAGTCACCTGTCCTATAACTCTGAATATATTAAGCATTTTGATTTAAATCCTGTAAACATAAATGTTAATATTTTGTGGATAAATTATATTTCAGCTAAGTGTCAATGAAGCTATAATGATAACTGCTCTGCACACAGAGGGAAGGTAAAGAACTGTAAAAAATGCCATTTCAGTGAAGAATTACACCTGTGACTACTCAGTTAGAAGCTGAGTGCCTACAGTGATGCCATTGGTGGCAATGACTTAGTGGATAGGGACTAAAACTTCAGATGTACTCAGGGTGAGTTACATGGCTCAAATTTACCTACTCTCAAAAGATTAGTCTTAGCTTCACAGTCTATGACACTTTCTTTAGTGCTTTTATTAATGAATTTGAAGTTTAGTCTAGGACTAAATTTCAGTTACATGTAGGAGTTTAAATCCACAGGTTATTAAAATTACTAGAATTGTGCCTACTTACAGCTGTTTAAGACTACAGCATTTATGTGACAGATATTTATAGATAATAGACAAAAGGGTATGCATTTTACCTATTTTTTAAAAACTATGAATTCAGAATAATAACAATTTTTTGTTATTATTTTCTTGTTATTATTTTCCTACATTTTGCTTCAAATGTAGGAAGCCTTCCAATACATAAGATTATATTATGATCCATGTGTGACTTGATATTCTGCTAATAGAAGTAAAATATTTTTTCAGATGTGAAAGCATGCAATGTACTTTAAGTTTCATGTTTTTATATAAATGATGATGATGATGCTTCAATTACATAGCTCAGAAATAGCAACTGACTTGAAAAGTTGGAATTCATTTGAAGAAGTATTACAGAGAGTTTAAGGTCACTACCTTTGGTATGTTATATATCAGTAAAACAGGTATTTTCAGAACCTTTGAAATTCAGAGGTCTAGTTCAAAATTACTTTTTAGAAATGTTTTAATCTGGGGAGAGGGGGAGTTCTTTCAGATCAATTAAATCACCCTTGCACAGCTGCGTGGTTTCAGCCTACACAACATCCCCCCTGTACTTCATCACAGATATAGTGAATAAGTTGTAATTAATCCTATTCAGGAGGCACTCCTTTTATACTGCCCTCTCTCTGTGTCCTACTTCTCTTCCCATTTTTTTTACAAGCATATTCAGTCTTCTCTTCCATATGCTCTGCTACCCCCTATGAGAGACTAATTCTTCATTCTCCCATCATCATAAAGGTCTCACTGATGTATGCAAATTACAACCTTCCTAGCTGCTTCACAAGATTCCTATCCCTGTATTCATCCTTTAGCCTCCAAAGTAACATTATTAGTATTTTCAGAACTGGAGAAAGGACAAACCATTTACTGTCTACATTTAGTGGAGTGCAACCCTTGGGTTCTTACTGATTTCTTTTAATGGTATTACAGAAATAAAAGCAGCTACAAAGTGTGATATCAGCAATGTAAACTTGGTAGGGCAGAACCCATCACTCAGAACTCATCGAGTCCCAATAGTAAATTTATTTTCAAACTGCTAATTAATAAATTGATATTTTCTACTATACCAGCGAACTCTAAAAAGAAAAAATGTTTTTGATAAGAATCACTTTGCAATAAATCCTAATTTCCTAACATAAACAATGTCTTAATGTCAGCACTTGTTTCAAATATTACACAAATCTACCAAAACCATGAAAGATACACAGCATCTTTCCCATATTAAATCTGTTCTCTTTACAGTTTAAAGTCAGTTTCAAAGTAGGTATGTAATATTTAGCCAATAATCAAAATTTTTTGAGTACATTCACAAGAAACCTTTTCAACAGCAACAGTTATTCCCAGTAACTTTCTCCTGAACTTTTAGCCCCTTAAGGTTAGCATTCAGGAAGCTCAGCTGCTGTCTAACAAACTTAATTAATCAAAAAGTCATTTCCGAGCTGTAACTATGAGTAAAAGTGCTTCAAGTGTGCTAGCAAGCCTACAAGTTAATCAAAATGCTAATGCAGTACAAATTAAAGTTGTGATTAACATTTCACAGTAGCTGCTTAAGTGAATTGATCACACAAATGGGTTAAGCATTACTCATTTCCTCCAGCCCCAACTGGGAAAAGGTTTGTCACGGGTGGGGGAGGGATGAGGCACAAGCAGCACCAAATCATCATTAAACCGTCACCAAGGTGCTTCCACACACCACATCACTGATTATCCACAGCAAGCAAAACTCCAGCACCACAAAGGTAACCCTCCCTTCTCCCACAGATATACCTACACAACACAAACAGGAAGCATTTCCAGCCCAACATGTCCAGCTACTTTCCCTACAAAGTGATCCATTTATGTTTAGTATCTATAAGTGAGCGTTGCTACACAGTAAAAGCATGACAAGATTTTTTTATTATTCTATTATTTCCACACTCCTAATGTGCAATAATAGCCATACAGCCATGAAAGCAGCCAGTATTTAAGTAAAATTGCAAACATCGTGCTATCACTGGAATATTACTGCATACACAAAGAATATGTGTAGCAGCTGAAGAGATGTGGCCTCTGCTCTTCACTTGTTTCTGAGTAATCCTCTGCATTCTCAAGTTAATTTGATTCTCTTCCCTTCGTTCAGTGAAGCTGCCCGTTTATTTATAGCTGCCAGTGCAACCATTACACAAAAGCTCCTTCCCTGGACACTTCTGGACAAGTCTTACTTACACAACTGTAAAATAGGCTTTTTCTGTAACTCCCACCACCTGCCAGCAAGCAGTTGGCACACCTGCACTACCAACAAGCAATACATGAGCCCAAACCACTCTTAGGACCTTTAAAAACTTCTTCACTTCCTCATAAGCAGAAAAAACAAAAGATCCAAAGGACTTGGCTCTCAAAATCAATAGTTTTAGTGGCTGTTATGAACTGAGGAGATTTCGGGATGATGAGAAGTACAGAGACAAAGGACACTTCAAAGGACATTTTCTTTCTTTGAGTCTCAAAATGGCAACAGGGGCTCCTTTGCCTTTGCATGGCCAGAAGTACTTTTGTGTTCTCCTTCTGAGGAGCCACCACCACCACCCAGCACAGCTGCAGTTTAGTACAGTATTTTGTACATAAGCCAGCTCTTAGCTGAATTGGGCAGCATATTTGTGCAATATTTGACAGCTCTGAGCACATACCACAAACATGATCCTCATAAGAACTATAGCAAAAGTTGCAGTTCAAATGACCAGAAACAACTTTACTGGTTTAGAATGGCTAAAGCAGTATTATACTCATCACCATCTAGCTAAAGAAACACAGTGCTTAAAGCAAAGAGTATTTTTCTTTCCTGCCAAAATCAGATTCTCCAGAGGACTAACATGAGGGGGAATGACAGGGCATTAGTGATAGCATTGCAAGGTCCTTGCTACAGGGGTAGGCACATTTCCCATGCAGAGTACCCTTTCTTCTGCAGTTTGGAATCTGTTTTCATGTCCACCTTCTCTCAATGCCCAGCTACCCTACTGAGATGTGTTTAACACATCCATAGGTAAACACTTCTCAAAGGTTAGGGCTGAGCTCCATGGCAGTTCTACTCCTGGCAATTTTAAAATATTTTATCAACGATTATAGTACAAGTGGAGGCTTGTGGCCAATTCCAATGCAAAGCCAACAACTGTCACATTATTTCTGAGAAGAGACTGCCCTGCTGAATCTGAGAGTGACGGTATTACTGCCTCAATTATCCATTTGAATTAATGCAAATATAGGCAATAGTCTTAGAACAGCAGAATAAGAACTGATCGCTGAATACACAGTCACAAAATATAAGGCTTGACAAAGAAAGCAAAAAAAGAGATGAGATTTAGTTTCATGTATTCTTAAATAAGATAGGAAAAAAAAGGTGGAGTATAGTCTTTACAATAATAATTATATCTTATACAAATGTTAGAAAAATATTTTCATTAGAATTTTTATTATTTAATGTACATTCTCCTGAAAGAAATGGAGAAATGTTTGATTTTGAGAAGCTACTGGAGTGTTCAGCACCATCTTAATGACACCTCTAGCTTTTCTCAGTAAAAAAAAACAGAGAGTGCTAGGCTTGAAGAGAATATATTGTCTATTGTAACTGTACTAATGGTATCTGAGGTAAATAAAAATTAAATGAGTTGGCCAAGGTCACACAGGAAGTTAAGGCAGTTTTTTTGAGCCATGGGAACCTCCTGCACTTTGTCTGTGAGAGCCTGTCACTGATAACAAACTAGATTTTAACTTGAGGTTTTCAGTGCAGAGAAAGGGTCTTTAGCCTAGTCAATGCCTCGGTGGCCATTCATTACAGAGGTGGGAGTGGGAGCAGATAGGCATTCACATTCCAAGAGGCTACATACTGCTATTCCCCATATTTCTGCAATAAAAGGAAAAAATTCTGCATTTCATCCTAGATATATAAATACTAAATTTTATCCTTCTGTTATGAACTCCACCTATAGCTAACAAAGGCTAACCATAGGAAAACTGTAACAAAATATACTTCTTTTTTCTTTATGCTAAAAATTATATTCCCCTATTAAGCCAGCATTGTAAGTCCTCAAATTCTGTTAAATGCTAAAGACTTGAATATTTCGCCAAAATTAGAAACAAGAAAATTCTAATGTAGAGCCAAAACTTTTAAGACATCCATGAAAAAGAGTTGTTCATAATTTTTTCATTAAAGTATAGTGGAATCTTACCTGGAATCCAGCAGCTACATTTACCTATGTACTGCTGTTAGCATGGTTTTCTGCTGGACCAGTAACAATACTCAGCCTGAAGTTGCAAGCAATGAAAAAACCCAGAAGATGTTGGAGGAATGGAAGATAGAATGAAAGATGTGGATAGGAAAGGAGTCATGGGAGGGAAGGCTGATTCAGGTGAATGACACCACAGAAGATTGGAGAAGTTTAATACTCTGTGGTGGAAAGAGGCTTGCTTACATATCATGGCAAATCTGCACTGCAGGGGACCTGCTGTATAACCACCTATAAAAGCTCTTTGAAACATCTTTCTTTCATGTAATAGAAAAGTAATGCTGATATGAAAAGTCCCCCCTGATATTCCTGTATCTACCAGCAAAAAGAACAGTTTATGTTCAGGTCACAAGCTGAAGGTTAGCTATACAACCTCAACACTAAAATAATTTATAAGTAAAAAAAATAATTTCAACGTAACTCAAAAACCAATTCCCGCCTCACTGCTGCGTTTAACGTCTGACGATGCGCGAGCGCGGGTTCACACAGAGAGCAGCACCCACTGAATCTGCTCATCACTGGATCCTTCCAGGCTTCACTTCCTCTCCTCATAACTAACATTTCTTTTTTCTACCTCTGCTGACCCAGAGTTCATCAGCAGGTCAGTGCTAAGGAAAAAGGTAACAACCAGTATTGAAAGTGTAACCCTGTCTATTGCTTGGATTCTGGGAACTTTAACCTCCCCTTGGAAAGCGTGACTAATAAGATGGAACCAATAATCTCCCGAGAGATGTAAACCATGTGCCAACTTTAAAATACAAAACTGCTCGCATGTTTTTCTTTTTTTTTTTTTTGCCTTTTTTTTTTTAAGATGACTGTACATATAACATGATATAGTAGTTAACTGAAGGTTGGAGTGCCAAGGCATATTATGGAACAGCATTTTTCTGAACCCTACTTCAGTTTAAAGGAACTCTTGAATACTTTGGATTTTTTTTTCTAAGTGACTACTGTTTCTGAAATACATATCATGCAGTAGCAGGATTAAGAAAATACATTTCTTAGCAAAACAGAACAAAATAATTACAGAAAATAGTATTTAATTTAAATTTGCCCCAAATATGTAATTAACTCCCTAATCCTTCCTTCACAAACATCTAAATGAACATTAAGTATGTGATTTCTTTGAAACAAAGGTGAATTTTTTAACCTGAGCAAGTGATACTTTTCTCTGTTAATAAATGAATATATGGCATAGCTGTTTCTACATTTTCAGCACCATGATTTTATTGATTTGAAATATTTGAAACTGAGTAGCATCCAAGCACTGCTGGTTACCAAGATTAGGACTGTGTAGCCGTAACATCTGTGGTGTTATTTGTTTCTTACATTCCCTAATTTCAGTTTTGCTTAATTTGATATTAGTATTTTAAGCTTGTTTTTATTAGTGTAAGGATGAGCCTTACCCAAATTGCAGGACTGAACTGCATACAGTATTTTCTCTGTCTAGAGCACTGATTAATAGTTTCTCATAGAGCAGTTTTACAAACTGCCAGGCTTGACACAATGATGTTTGCAGCTACTGTATCGCCAACAGGCTTCAAACAAGAGCAAAGCTTCTGATAGTTGACAAACAGATCACTGAGGATATTAAAATCTGAGCAAACAAAAACTGTAGGAAGAAAGAAATACAGGCTCTATTTTGCAGATATTAAACTCAGAAACATAAAAACAGCAGTTTGTTGAAGGCTGCCTGATCTTCCAGAACCTGTGAATGAGTCCTTGTGCAGTTCTGCTGAAGAGCAGAATTATTCCCGCGAGACTGACAGGGTCAGTTGTTTCCTGTGACAGCTAGAGCTCACCTTTCCTGCTGTAACTGTAACTGAGCTTTTCAGATATGGCTGCCCTCTATCCCAAACTCCAATTGCTGCTTTAAAATTCTTTTGAGTTGGCAGCCGTGCATGTGATTGCTTGTTGCCAGTACTCTCCATGGTCAGTTTAGTGTCTGTGGGCTGCAACTGCAGTACAACTGCAGTTTTCACAACTGTAAGAACTCACAAGTCTCCAGGGTGAGTTTAAAACCTGCGTTTAAAAACATTTAAAACCTGCATTTAAAAACGTGCTCTTTGACTCTGTGATCATTGGGACATAGAAGATGTGTCTTTATACTAGCTAGATGAGCTTAGGAAAAACCTCTGCATCTCATCCTGAATCAGATTTCAAAACACATTATATTTGTGCTTGGGAGTGACTATATTTGCTTTTGGGTGCTAGAAAAGTAGAAGTACCTGGGGGAGAGAGGTTCTTGGGTATCAGCATAACAATCTGCAGGGACCACAGCCATGCCAGAATGATTCTCATACAACATTCCTCAATACAGAGATAAAAAGCTGTTGCAAAGAAAGCAGAGGCCATTATATGGCAGTAGATGCTTCTAGTCAGAGGAGGACTGTCTTTTACTCTAAGTTTGTTCACCTCCAGCTCTGTAAAGTGGAAACCATTTTGGGCATCCAGCTCCTCCCTAAACTAGGTGCTATAATATCCTGTGGTACCAGCTCTCCACAAGATTGCAAGAAATCTTCAGATTCTTCTATATTCAAAATATGAGAACACTAACAATAAACAGTTTTATACTGAAACGCATCACAATACCTGGCATATTCTGATTGCTTGGTCCAGCACCGTCTTTGTATCAGTTGCATAATCTGGGCAAGGCAGCATGGCATGACTGAAGTGGGCTTGCAGCAGGAGGTGTGTTTTTGTGTGTGAACTGTCAAATGAATGGGGATTGACTTCAATTGGAAGGTGTTTGGCCAGTTCGCTGTTCATCTGATCTTCATTGTGTCTCACAGGTAGATCTGTGTACTCATCAGCATTCTTTAAAAAAAGTAAAAATAAAAATTAATCATTGTAATTAACTTCAGAATAACTATTAGTGCTTACTGAGGCATTTAAACTATATGCATTTAATTTACTACAGTTAGATTTCAGCAGAAAACCAGCAGCATTTAAATATTCAGAAAGTGTACTTATTTATCAAAATCACACATGGGAAAACAATAACTAATATAATATTTTCAAATACTGACACACTTACAGATTTTAAATATTTTTCCTTCTATATAGCTGATATTAACATTAGAGAAGAGAAAAATAAATGTAATAAAATAAATATATTCATTGGATGGATTCAGTAGTAGAAGATGACCCACAGGTATCCTACCTCATTGGATAACAAAAACATTTTAATGTTGGCTATAAAGAAGTCAAAACCTCATATTTTCAATTTTCAGATTTTGAGTTTTTCTCTTAGTATTCAAAATCCAGTAGCCTTGAAATAGCTCTGATATGCTTCTTTTCAAATAGTTTTTCAATATTTTGAGCAGTCAGTGTCTAAGCAACTGATGATGAGTGATCAAAACAAAGTGCAAAATTTTAAGCAGGTGGTGAAAACATTATCTGTGTTCCAGAGTGGTACTAATGCTATTCATTCTAAAATGAGAGCTATGTAAGAACTTTCTCACTGTTGCAAAAAGGAGCTGCTCACCAACATTTAAGCTAAATGCAGTTATAAGCAGCAGCATGATAGTGGCCGAGAGGAGCAAGTACAACTGTTTAGGTATCCCAGGCAGAGATGCCAATTCTCCTCTCGGGAAATCCACTGTCTTTGAATAAAGGTTCAACAGAAACATCCTAAGAATGGAATCCTAAGAAAAGAATCAGTTTTGTGACTGACTTAGTCTGCAATCTTTCCCTCCACAAAATCCTTTTGTGCATGTACGTGTGTACATATCTCTTGGAGTGAGAACTATCTTTCTGAATTATAAAACTTGCAAGTAAGGTAAGAGTTTTATAATATGTGATGTCTTTTCCATCTGCAATTTATGAGAGAGTATTTCTTTTGTCATAAAATAAAAAGTCATTTGGGGAGCCTGAAGGGCAATGTCTTTGAAACTACAGGCTTAGCAGAGACCATTAATTTAAAGTGTTCAGGGTTTTATACTCCTCTTAAACTATAGAATCAGTATTTTGCACTTTAGTCTTCAATTTCATCAGGCTTCCTGCAAATCCATATTAATGAAATATTCACAACAGTAACCAGTGAAGAGTGAGGTAAAGAAAAATGGCAATTTTAGAACAGCTAACTGAACTACCTAATTGACTTACAAAGAACCATATCCCCTCATTAATATCCTAAGACATAGAACCTTTTCTGACAATTGCTAAAAGCATTTAGATAGCTGGTTTTACTCCTTGGCAACTGACAGCACAAAATTTTCTATTTTTTTTAATGGTACAAGGAAACTATGTCTAAACTGTGATATCAATGTAAAAGGAATGGTAACCATTCAACAATTTAGGATTTGGAAAGAAAACCAGAATGTCATTAACTTATTTCATATCTCAACTGCAGATTAGAAGTGAAGACTGAATAAAGACAACTGCTGCTTAATCCTGGATGTCTCTGCTAGATCTCTTGTGAAAACTGTGGTCATTTATTCTCTGAACCTAAGGTCACAATCTTTTGAAGCCCTATAGAAGGCTGCATGTTTGCTTCACTCTTTTTATTTAACTGGCTTCTCCTTCAAAGATATTTTAAAGAATATTTACCAAGGAGATTTTTTACTTAGTTTTGCTTTGCAGTGTAAAGTAGCAGAAAGAAGGAGGATCAGCCAAGTCAGTCCAGACCAACTGGTACCCCTGAAAATGCATTTTCCCTAATTCTTCCCCAGCACATGTTTTATTTACATCCAAAACACTCCTCTTATTTTAAACAACTTGCCTACTTAATTTCCTGTTTGTGATCATTGACTGTAAGTAAGTGAGGTTCATTTTCTTATCTGCATCATGTAGGTAATTAAAGGAAATTGAGAATGGGTAGTGAAGCTTTTATACAACTGAGAATGAAGCTGAATGGAGGGCACCGAGGTCAGCAGAGTCCATTATATTTTTATGTGAGAGGCCGGTATGTCTGCCCTGTCCTTGTTTGCTTAGTGTAGGCTGGACAGACTACTAACTGCAAATCTGTTTCTCTGATTTGCCCAGCTGTCCTTGAATAAAGACATCTTCCATTGCAAAACGTTAAATGACAGTGATTGACAACTTTGTGATGAACTCTGCTTGTAACCCCCTGCTACTGTTTTCAGGTTGCATAAGAAAAGACAGAATAAAGAAACATCCTTTGTAATCACCTCAAATGGGCCCTGCTGTTCACTCAATATTTTTTCATTTTAGTTTTCCTTTTCATTGCAAATCTCAATCTGTTCTGTAAAGGCTGTAGCTTCAACTATTCCCCACAACATATAATATATTTTGTTTTAGTACATCATATCTGAATGCTGTTCTTATTTCCATGGGTGAGGAAACAGATCAAACTACATATCAATCATTAATCTTCATTCTAAAGTCAAGAAACTTAATACAAGCTTCATAGTTAAACCACAAAACACTTCTGTGCATTTTTCACTTTCCCTCCTTCTCCTCTTAAACCAGAGCTGTTGCAGGCCATGTACAATAATAGGTTTACAAGCACCTACACAGTTAAGCATAACTTGGTGTAAACCAGGAGATAACCAGGAATTTTAGCTACAGATTCTGCAATTATGCATTTGGTAGTCATGTCACATCTCTCTCTCCTACATTTCTGTGATGGACTTTCCCAATAATGTCTCCTTTTGGGCATTAGAGACTGCTGCATCATTTCAAGGGTGTAGGAGTCATCTCAGACTTACATTTCAACCTGCATGCGACACAAGGTGCTCATATAGGAGACAGTAACTTGCACTGCCAGTGACAAATGTCACACACAGACCTGCATAATCTCAACAGTTACATTTTACAAGGCCAAAGGGCTATTCTGGTAATTGAATTCTGTTTCCTGCATAACAGCAGCCACAGAACCATCCCAAAGTCCCGTCTACAACATCATGCTCCAAATACGCAGCTTACCATCACCCTTTATTTGAGCTGTTAGAATAGCCCTAAAAGGAAACAACTCATACTATTTTAAAAGATATCTTTTGCAGTTTTGTGGTACTATCAGGCATTTGAGGAGCCAGACTAAACTAAAATTTAAATAAGGTATCCAACATTGTCAGTACTGTTCTCCGCAGAGTCCACAGGGCTAAACCGCTCCAAGATTTTCTTTCTACCTACAAAAAGTGGAAATTCGGCTGAAAATACTGATTTATAATGAGAGCTGAGCTATAAACTTATACCACATTTAGATCTTCTAAAATATTTTAAATCTCAAATAAGTACATCTGGCCACTTTGTCTACAGGAGAGGATACTTGTGGACTACAGAGAGAAACGGAATCAAGGTGAGCTACTAAAGCAAACTGGAATATTTTAAGTGAAGCTCAGTCATGGGAACAGTAAAACTTACAAAGTTAATGAGTTCTAGACTTTAAAGAGCAGTTGATTAATTTGTAACAATGAGGGTCTAAACCAAACCAAAAATAGTTTCTCACATTCCAGAGCTGAACCAGTCTTTTCTTTAGCAATGTTATTGAAACTGCCTTAGAATTGACTGTCTGTATGTTCCTTTCCTTTATATAGACACTGTGAACCCAATCAGTATATTGGGTTCTCACCATATTTTCAACTTTAATAAACTTGTAAGGTATTTTACTCTCCTTTAAGTTTCTGCTGTCTAAAGAAACAAAAGAATTCTTAGAACATTTTGCTATAAAAATAAACAGTTTTTAAACTAAACTATAAAAAAATATTTCAGCAGACTAGCACTAAAATTAAATACTAACATAAAAAAGAGAAAAGACAAGGATCATTTTTAGCTAGTTCAGTAATTCCATTCTGTTTACCTGAAACTTGATTTAAATTACATAAACTTCTCTAATAGTCTAAGTATATGCTGAAGTACTGCAAAAACGATATTTTGTGAATAGAATTAATAAGCTACAATAAATAAATGTGGGTGACTTTTTACAGCTGTTCTGCAATTAACACTAATAATGCATTATGAATTTTAGTTCTCTGCTACCAGAAGTACAATGGCATGCCAATATCCAACTTATTTTCCCAAGTGAAAACAGCACTTTTTGATCTTTGGAAAACTGGATAGGTGAATATAAGCTCAACAGTAATATTATGATTGGCTTTTGTATTTGGATTCATTGTACAAAGTGACACAGAGTACTCTAGTGCAGCATCCTGACCTGCCACATTGTGCCACTCTGTATAGGAAGATGCTGGAACACAAAATTTGAAGCAGCCTGTACTTATCCTCATTTAGGTGATACCACTTACTTCTAATATAGGATAGAGAAAAGAAGCATGGTCAAAATAGACCAAGGACTGATCATTTGGAATAGCTAGGTAACATCTGACTTATAAATGATTCAAAAATTCCAAATTTTACTTTGAGAATGCTTGAGCTTCTGTACTTAAAACCATTTGAAATTATTTCTAATTTTATAAATATATACACATATGTATCTCCACTCATGTGCTGACAGAAATCTCATTTGATTCTGTTACCTATATCATAAGGAAAATTTAAGAAATTGGTTGACTAAAGCTCTCAAGCTAATTTTCCTTTGCTCATGATTTTCCCAAGAGAAAAATACCAAATTATGTGACAAAAGAGTGGTACAAGTGTGTACTGTGAATGTTATTTAAATTAACCAACATATCTACAGTATATTTTATTGTCACATTTTCGAGTGTGAGTTTGATTTATAAGAAAAGACATTACATTTACACAGATGTATCCTGACTGGCAGCTAGAAGATAATCAAGCTTACATTTATATTCAGAAACTAATAAAAGTAAGAAAACGTGCTTTAAAAAAGAGGGGAAAAAGCTAAAAAAACAAAACCAAACCTAACTTACAAGTGGTTTTTCAGCTCATATAAGAAAGTAATGTAGATTCAGAAACAGAATCAGAGAAGCACTTGCTAGAATTACTGCTCTGAAAAGTTTATCTTTGTAAGTGATGCCATTATAAACTCCTGTTTTAGGGAGTTTATTGGTAGCCTCTGAATGTATGCATTTTGGTCTCAGTTTTATGGCACATAATTTAAACTTCCAAATGTTTTTTTTTTTTTTACAGATATAAAAGGTCTATGACAATGTTCCAGTTAAAAGACACTTACAACCATATGTTACTAGTTATAAGTTTTAAGAACAAGCACGACATGTGTTTTCAAAATTCATATTATAGACTAAAAGGGAAAGAAAATTCATTTCTGCCAGTTCACTCTGTTTTATGCATGTAAAAATAAACTTTTAAGACAAAATTTTCAGAAGAAATGCTCCAGATTTTCAGGGCAGGCTGGCAGCCTCTGCTAAACCACAGGGCAGGCTGAGGCTTTGTAGAGATCTTAAAAATTGGCAAACATGGTTCAAAAGAAGACAACAACACTTTTCAGGCAAGATTAAAATATATTTGCTATATGATACTGTCACTCATCACAGACACCATGTTTACAAATAAAATCCTTGTCTTCATATATTGTGCAACATCTCCCCATAAACAGCATGCGTATGTGGCAGTGCCATCAAACTGCATCCAGCACTTTAGAGCCAACCCTGCAGTGCAGCTCCTTCCCCTTGGGGCCTTCCCATGGCTCCCCTTCCAGGGCTGGGGGCTGCCAGGGAGGACAGGCAGGAGGCAGAGCCCAGTGCCAGCCCCGAGGCACAGGGGAGCCAGAGCCACAGCCCTGGGCAGCAGCTGTCCCTGCCTGGGGAAAGGGGGTCCCCTCTTGGCACTGGGGACACTCACTGGGGGCTCTCTCTGCCCTCACCCTCCATGCCAGCTCAGGTTATAGGAAAATGCTCCAGGCACTTTTCTAAGAGCATTTTTAAAATGCTCCTGTCACTTTTTAAGCACCCCATCAGACCACATTTCACCCTCTGGAAAAGGAGGGAACAGATGCATATAATGGACAGCATTGTCCGAGGAAAAAGACCTGCTCAGTATCTTCTAAAATAAATAGAAACTTTAAAAAAAAATTTATTCAATTAGTGTTTAATGCACTTTTGGAGATAACAGATATACATTAAAAAAAAGGTATGAATTCAAAGTGTAACATTAACCCAAATAACTGGGTAAGAGCAAAGCAGTGAAGCTGGGCTACTCTGGGCTCTGTCTCGAGATTTAAGACTCAACAGAACAAACACTGGAAATTTCCAGCTGGACAACAGAAGTTAAAGAGAGAAAGTTGTAAAACCCATCAACATGCAATTATGTAAATCTGTTATATTTTAAACATTAATTTGTAACTATCCTTCATGATTTAAAATGGGCCCATTTCCACCACGAGACCTACGAACATATTTTAGAAGAACATACAAGTTAGAAGTTTTTACAATTCTCAGTCCTCATGTTAGTGGTCAGAAAAATTAATCATTAATTAATCTATTATTATGTTAATATGCAATATATTAATTGTATTCTCATACTTTAAATAGACAAGTGCTTGATTTTTGCTTTTAAGTAGCTGTGTATGATAAACACCACAAATTTTACAATTACAGACATCATAAAAAGCACAGCCTAGGGCAATGAAACAGTTGAGTGATCACTTAAAAACACCCTAAAGGGTTTAGATTTCACAAGTCCACCTCTTACTTAAAACATCCAAACTACAAACTACTGATGACATTCCTGATGACCAGGGGTCAGGAGTCTCAAAGACCTTTGCCACTGCTCACAGAGCAATAGGAGGTCAGCAATATTTGCTACCAGTAGCAGAGAGTGACCTGGCAGATCTGGGAACTTCTAAACTACAAAGTTAAATTACAGACCTCTGCTTCAGCATGGAGTTCATAAAATAATGTGCAAGCATGCTAACATATAGGAGGGGGAGGATTATTATAAAGTAACCATGATTTGACAAGGGAAAGAAGCTCTTAGGACTTCTATATGAACTTGAAAGTTGATTTTCCTTTTTTTTCTCTAGCTTCCTAAGCATACTAGAGAAGCTGAGTTTCAGTGTAGGGGAAGATACAGTAATAGATAATACAGTCACTGTAATTTTCTTACTAATAATATCCTTATAGAACCATTCTATTTCAGGAAATTTTCCTATTTAAGTTACATACTTTACTAAAACATTACAACAAGGAATGAATTCATGATTTTAAGTCCTACCTCTCACATTCCTTATTTCATAAAGGTTATTACCACAGTCATAATTCAGTCCTACTTTTTCTGGCCAGTCCTAATAAAACCAATCCTAAAAATACATTTTCCTTGAATGTATAGGTACTTTCATAGTATTAAGCCTGTACAACTTCCATAGATGTGGCCTTAGTTCGCTCTTAGGTTTTCAAGTGAAATTATTGCTCATAAGCATTCCTGTAATACTTGCACAGTTTATGAAAAAATAAATGCAGAAGAAGACTAAATTAGGACAAAAAGAAGAGCAAACATCTGGTACTGAATACACATTATTCACCTAGAATAAGATACTTTGACCACAGCAAATAAATATAAATGGAATTCCATTTATAAAATAAATTTTCATAATGTGAGAGAATTACTACATTTTGTTGCTGTAAATGGTATATTAGAGATTTTGCCTCTCCAAAATGCCTGATTTTTCTGATTATTTCTCATGAGAATGCTTCAAACCTGCACATTTTGAATGTGTTATCATGCTCTATTTTTTTCATCTTAAAACCTAGATGGGGCAGTGAGCCACAGCTTACTTTCCCTGCAATCTCAAGTCATATTGTAGAAAAGATTTAAAATTGACTGGTTTTGGCTCTACTGAAACGAATTGTATTGCACTACTACAGAACAGCTTTTCAGTGCATCAACTCAGTAATCTGCTAACAGGAAACTGGGAAAATCTCTCTGAGTATACATTCAAAAGTCTCATTGTCACAAGAACTCCACTTGAGATCCATTTGGAAGTCTGTCCACATTTTGAAATTGAGCTTGGCTGAATCAGCTGGCCCAACTGCTGGCTGAGATGATGATAGCAATAAAAACTGGAATAGCAAATCCTGGCACACAGCTTTCCCTGGGAAAGCAATCAGTCACTTTCCATCTTTGGCTTTGATCCTCCATTGGGATCTTTCAGTGCAGAGCCCAGAGCCAGGGAAGAAGTTAACAGATCCCTGCACTGAGTTAATGCCACTCCGCATGGGGACAGGAGCGAGCGCTACTAATTCTTGATGTGAAACGGGGCCCCTACTTACTGTATATGTTAATGGCAAGCTGTAAAAGCTCTGTGTGCTGAAAACCAGATTTCAAATCTGCTGACCTGTGGCAGGTCCCCTAGTGGGGAGCCACAAATGCACACTGCTGCATTTTTGTACTGGATTAAATTCCGGATCTAGACTACTATGTGGCCAGAGACAAAAGGGAATAAAAAGTTCACAGGCGTGAATACCTGTCATCATGTGGTGAAATGAGTAGCAGCCTGTGCTCAAGAGAGGCTCAAGCCCAGAAAAACAGAGGAACAATACAAACTGGCAGAAATACATGGGAAACTTGGAAGGTGCCTACATGCACAATGTCTTTTCAGCAAGCCAATGCTACTGGTCTCACTCTGAGCACTTTTAAACGAAAATAGTTTAATATAATAATAAAAACCCACAACTCTAAGAGGAAATGACAGCTGTTGCAAGTAAATTTCAATAAGGGTAGTTCCCTGCTGATAAAAACTGGCACATCTCCATTCATTTCAGCGTAACTATGTGAATTAACATTGCCTGAAAATCTAACCCAATGTTTTGAACAACTCAAGAGCTACAAGGAAATACATAGATGGAAACCACTGGTAATTACAAGAGTGAGAAAGAAGGGTAATTACTGAGGAAACAAAAAGGTCAGTAAAGGAAAAATATGTGAAGTCTATTATACAAATAGACAACTTGTGATTTTTTTGGGATGCTTAATTTGAGTTCTATCAACATTTCTGTTACAAATGACAACAGGTCTGATACCAAGAATAACATGGGAAGAATGCCATTGTACCACAGTGGACCTTAACAGGACATGCCATTACCAAAATAGGATGTACCATGCATTACTAAGGCAAATCTAATCCTTTTTCAATGGCAAGTGGTAATTTTTCTTGGTGATTGTCACTGCACACAAATTTGTGAAAACACTGTAAACTCAGTGTTCCTACACAGACAGTGTTCCTACACTTGCCTACATGTAAATAAAGAGCCATGTAAAATACACTGTAAGATCTGTATTTAAAAAAAGTGGAACGATAACTGATGATTAAGAGAGTTGAAGATATTTTGCCTCTGGCATAAAGTTTTAAGAACTTCTTTTAAAAGACAAAGAAAACAGAGATTTTCAGGACCAGATGTCTAGGAAGATCCCATTTGGATTTGAGCTACTTAAATTTGCAATCATGTATTTATACATCTAACAGAGCTTCTGTTTCCCCTAGAATCTGAAAATTAACTAGCTTTGTAGCATCTTCCTTGATCTGCCACCCGTGCCCTGAGGATTAGAGACTCCACCTGAGCTTGTTTTACAAGCATAACAGAAAAAATTAATCTCTGCTGGCAGCGATCCCACTGGGATACTGATGAATAATGATATCCCTCTCTTGCTGCCCTCTCAGTCCACTAGAAAAGCCACTCTAACCCAGCAACGTGGAAACCGCTGAAACCATTCCAGCTGTGGATTAGCAGGCAGTCAAGCATCCATCTGTTCTGTGTGAATCAAGAGAGAGCAAACATGCATTCTTATAGCTAAAGAAGTATTAAAAATTAGCATCTTATATGACTGCATATAGTAAATTAAGACAATCATATATAAAAGAAAAAATAATCTATTATCTACACATCAGATTGTTTATAATTGCTTGTTGTCTTAAGTGAATGATAAACCAGTTGAAATTAATCTCCTTAACCTACAAAATACTGTGCATTCAACGATTTAATATGTTTAAAATAAAATTTCCTAATACTGTATGCCTCAGTTGTACCTAAAAATCTTTTGTCAAGAGACATTTATGCACTCATTTTGTAAGCAAGCATGGTGACATCCTGCCTGGAGAAACATTTCAGAGGCCTGTTGTGAGAGGAATTTTAGCTATTTTCTCACTCTATAAAAGATTTGAGATATTTTCTCTTTTTGAAAACAAGTAGTTCAAGTAATCTCTGCTGGCTTGCTACTCTTTTCTACTGGATGACAGAAAGGAAAGGAGGAGGAAGTGGAAATTGGAATGTGGGCAACCCAATCAAATTGGTGATGTCTGATTTGGCTCTTCCATGGAAAGAGGACAATGGCCTACTGTAAATTAAGGAAAGCCGAATTTAAGCACTACCCCAGTAAAAAGTAGTAATAAAAGTGCATGCATTGACAATTTTCCCATACATAAATTCTGGTATTTTGCTTGATGCCTGTCTTATATTTATTAAGTTGCAGAGGTGCAGAAAATGTGCAATTTGTTCTCTAGAAGCAACCTTCTTATCGCACGAGAAATTTCCAAATATATATACAATTTTTTTCAAACACTTTCAGATTTTTTAAAATCCTAAGGCTTTTTGGTAGCAAAAATCCCTCTGCAATTTCTTCTAACATTACAGGTAGCCTCCCTAAGTAGCTGTGAAATAAAACATCTTGTAAATATTAGGCAATTGGAGAGGCCTATTTCTTAAATATTTCTAAATAGGACAGGTTGGCTTCTTAAAAGTTCATCTCTGATAATATATAACATCAAGATTTAAAGTAAAATTCAATTTCTGAAGAAGACAGACCCCCATCAGGAACAAAAATAAAAAGAAAATGAGACAAAGAAAGAATCTAAATGCAAATAGGAAAATACAAGTGTCAGATACTTCATTAATGACTGATCAGTAATCCTCTTATGTTCTTTTTTTTCCCTTTAACTACTATGCTAAAGGAACAATATATGCTGGATATCAATCTTGTATGATGTAATCATTTCAGCCAAACCAATCCTTATGCTGAAATTTCTGTTCAAATCAGAGAACAAGCTACAATGTCATCCTCCTTCTTAAGAGTTTTACAAGCAATATTTTCTATGCTGACAGAGAAAAGTATTTTTGTGCCTTTAAACAGCAGGGTCTATGGCCCAGTTGGTGTCACTAAGTGAATTGCATTCTATGAAAACAAAGTTATCAATATCGTTGTTAACTGTTACAACTTGTAGTGCAATTCCAGAAATCTATCAAAGGCAAAGGCATTCTCTAGAAGTCAATTTTGACAAAAGAACTGCAGAGTGCAGAAAGCCTGAATTTGCCTATCCTGCCTCAATTACAAACTGGGAGGAATAAAGCAGGTAAACTGACTTGAACTGACTTGCTAAATACAAACTGAGCTTGTAAGGATTCCTGCTGGAGCATTTGGGAGCTGAGAACACACAGCCATTGCTCAAAGCAGCCTTACAGATGCTAAACCATTCAGCTTACCATAATAAAGATGCTGTTGAGAACTTCAGTTCTGCTCCAACAAACACAAACAGTATTTCAACAAATATATTGTCTATTTGAAAATATACAGCCACATGACATGACTGCTGAAAAAAGCCATTCCATTTCCTGTATGAACATATTGCATGCACACAACTCTGCATATTTTAAAACCTTGCATGATGGTGGCTACAATCTTTCAAGCAGTAAGTAAAACCTGTTTGTGCTAAAAGAGACAAACAAATAAGTGGTCCATGGCTGAACTGCAGCTTTGAGCAGTCAGCTAAGCCAAGCTTGCTATCACTGAACTTGCTTCTACCATGGGCGAACACTGATTTGCCACAGATGGCAGCCAATGTTCACCAGACCAGGACAGAACTTCTGTCTCCTGGCTCTCAGAATACTTTCCATTGTTATACATGAGTGCTTTGCTGCTATAACTGCATCCTGGTAAAGGAATTTATTTCCTCATTTTTCTGACAGAAATGGTTACTGAAGCAGGTGTTTGAAATGGGGATATAGCCTGAGGCTACTGCTTTCTACTACCACAGCTGTATACACATCCAAAAGTTTTTCCCTTGGATGCTGAACTGCAATCAGAGCAAATAAAACAAAAAACCTGAAAAAAAAAAATATGATATATATATATAAATATATATATTTATATACTATATCAATGACAACAGTTCTTGTTTTAATTTAGCTTTTGTGAGTATTGCTTCAGTTTGCTGTGGTTAGTTTTTTTGGTGGATTTTTTCTTGGTATTTTTTTTTAACAGGCATATGATGACAGAAATTAAATAAGAAGATTGGATGGGGAAAATAGGAGACCTGTAAATTGGAGGTTAGAAATTCATGCATACTCGAGATGGAAAGGATTTGTATATTCTGGTATTGACTGTAATTCTTTCTTATTGACGCCATAAAAATGGAAGACTCAGGCCATGTTGAGTTAGCTGTCACTGGTGGGCATTGTTACCTTGATTTACTAATGGACTGTGCTTTCCTGGAAAGGAAGCCAGCATATTATGCCTTCAAACTAAAGCTCAAACAATAATTTGGAAAAAGAAGACCAGGAAACAGTTGTGTCATGATGTTAGAAAAAAATTACTAAATTCAAGTACTACAGCAACGTTAAAAACTGCTCCATCTACTGGAACTAGAGAAAAATCAAGACTAATTAAATGTGTGAGTATCCATATAAGTACTTTTTCTGCTAAGTACAAGATATTTTTGAATATACTGGATATAGATGATGAAATTCAGATGCTATTGAAATGTAGTCATATTTTGTTTTATTTTCATTAACCTTTACATAATTAAAAAATTTAAACTATTAAACACACAGATACCATCTAGATGATTCAAGTGGGAGCTGAAGCACAAATGCTTTAACATGTTAAAATCCAGAGAATATGGACTGTTCAAAAATTAAGTCAATTATCCAGGAAATGTCTGTGTTTAGGATGAACTTTATGTATTGAAAAGTCCTGGGTACAGATTTATTGTAAAGGAAAGATTTAATTGTAATTTTCTTCTGTTAAAAATATACAAAAATATTTCTTCTACAACTAAAATATGAATAATGGCTGAGACCACAGCATTGATGTTCACATTGTTGAGTGTACCAAAGATGTGAAATCAGACATGGAAGTTCTTTAAAGGCTAGCATATGATAAATTGCTTTCCATCTGACATAAATTTTTAAACTTTACATTACAAAATACTTCAATTATTGACACTGAAATGCCATATTCAAAAAGAATAACTTAATTAATATAGTTTTGCTGTGCTTTTATGCCTGGAAGAAAATCATAGTAGCACCTTTACGTTCTTCTAAATTAAATGCAAATGTAATTTTACACTAACTGTAAACACTGACTGACTTAGGAAGAGTGATCTGATTTTCTTCTGAAATGACTAAAGAACAGAGACCCAGTTTTATATAATATCTTAAAAATTCCTAAAAGCAATGTTTCTGCTATGGCTTGCAGGGAAAATATTAAACGAAACAGATCACATCAGCTTCTTTTTCTGACAGTATTTTTGTGAGGCATTAATTCCTCCTTCCCTGGTGTTTGACTGGAGACCTGTTGAAAAGATGGTTTATCACTGAGTCAAAAACCTTTGTGGCCCCTTCACAGGAGACCAAATCAGCAACAGAATCCCCATACAGAAATAAAATTATTTTAGACTGAGAGTGTAAATACTCTCAAGGAATTGCATATTTCCCTGGTTGGAAGAGAAATTGCCAACAATGATGAAGAGAAAATAAAGCTACAGGTTAATTGAGTTATCTGGGTTCTCATAGTACAAATACCTACAAAAGATAATGAAAGACAGATAAGGCATTAATAACTCTACTCATTTGCTATCTATGTATCTTGAATGGAGAGTGCCTGTTTCATAAACTTCCTCCTTCTACCTTCTGACTCCAACAATGACAGATTTTCTGCTGAGTTCCAAATTACTCAGTCTAATACAAGCCAGTGTCACCATATCTATTTTCAGAAAGAAATAATGGGAAGAGGCACATGGAGACCGAACTTCTGTGTCCATGTTTGTATCACAGAGAGACAGACACGGATGCCCCACTATAACAAAAATATCATATTCTCTCTCTAAGCTCCCTTTTCTAAGAAAAACCCCTCTTTCTTATTAACAGTTTACATGAAAGACAGCAGTAGGCACATGAAAACCAACCAGTTCTCTTTTATAGGCAGAATTTAAAAAAAAGAAAAAGTAATCAGGGACAACATGTAGCTAAAACAAGAGATGAAAAATGGGAATGATGTTCTCCCCTTTACTGTCTGGT
Source organism: Melospiza georgiana (assembly GCF_028018845.1). Classification (NCBI taxonomy): domain Eukaryota; kingdom Metazoa; phylum Chordata; class Aves; order Passeriformes; family Passerellidae; genus Melospiza; species Melospiza georgiana. The sequence goes on along the minus strand of NC_080432.1, from coordinate 9,068,647 downwards.
ATAGACAGGTATGACAAATTTTTTGCTCTGTAAATATGAACCAGATAATAACATAAGTTAAATATCACCAAAAATCATGAAACTAGTGGTTCTAGGTGTCACAGCCCTGATCAATCAGAAAGGCAGACTTTCCTTCCTCAAGGTACAACAAACTGCTATTTGATTTTAAAAACATTTGTGCAGAAAAAGACAAGAATTATCCTAAAGTATCTATCATTGTTTTTTACCTAGACCTCTTCTTTAATCTCTGCACCTAACTCTCAGAATTAAAGGAAACAGTCTTTAGGCACCTCAGGGAAATCCAGCCTGTCAGTAATAATTCATGAACACTTTCTCATCAATAATAGTTAATGCAAGAAGCACCATAACTCAACAGTGATTAAGCTCATTTGGATTACCACTGCCTAAGCACGGTGAGGAAAGGTTTAAAGAAAGCTCTATGGAAAAACATCAAACATTTTCTCTCAGAAAAAAATTACCAGTCTACAACTAGCACAAGGCAGTGACAAAAATAACTGAATGTGAAGTTCCACCTGCAAACTGCAAACCCAAGACAGCTCAAACATCTCGGGTACAGATTCACTGAGAGGAGCAGGGAAACCACGAGGGGATTTTCACCAACCTATCTGAATCACTTATTACTGCATATTTCCAACATTACTGTTGGGCTGTTCCCATGTGCCACGCTCCTGTTCATGCTATGAATACTCAACCCCTACACCAGAATGGGAAAAAAAACTCATTTGATCTTGTAAAATTCTGGCAGATGATCCAAATGAATAGGTAAAATAAAAACAGACAAAAGAACAGATAGTGGAGAAGACTATGAGTGGTCTTCCACTAAGTGAAAACAAATCCTACTATTATGTGACTTTTTGGAGAGATCCACTAACACTAGAAACTGGATGACTCACAACTAATTTTCACATCAGTTATAAAGATTCCTTGATCATTCACTGGTGATCAACCCTGAATTTTAACCACTTCCATTCGGCATGCAAAAATATCAATCTGAAACTCAAAATCCCTTAATAAAACTCAGATTTAATCCCCTTAATACAATCCTAAATTTCTGAATTCTTGAACAAAATTTTGCTTTTTTTTCCACGGTTTGTTTTGAACAAAGTTTTGCTGCTCTCCAAGTTAATTATATATTTGGTATATATATCTCACGTGAAAAATCAAAATCAGGATTTGCTTTCTTCTAATTGTTCACTTCTGCCTTCCTTAGGTACATCAGGAACTTGTAAATATCTAAAGGTTTGCAAGCTTAGTTAAAACTCCAACTAATAATCTATGAAATCCTGCAACTGCATGAGAAACGCTTGGATAGTTATTCTTAAATAAACCAGTCCAAAATTTGAAACTTTAACACAGTGATCAGCAGAATAATCACAATTATAATTATTTTTGTAGTGGTAACAGGCCTTTTTGTACTATAGCTACAGCTTTCAGTTTCAGCATCATTAAGAGATTCTTCAAATTACTTTTTAAACATCCTTTTCCCTCAGGGTTTTCACTTATACCTAATTAGACTACTTACCCCATGCCATGCAATTCCCTATTGCCAAAACCGCTAAATGCTTCAATAAGAAGGAGGAGGGCAGCAGTGGAGTGAGGCAGATGTAATGTCATTGGTTAACAATAGAGGTGTGAAGCAACTGCTGTAATTATAAAACTCATTAATGTGCAGTGTTTAGGGGGAAAAACATCCCTGGCAGTAACTGTTGAAATGGCATTTCTTTTCAACACTACATCAGATTGAAAAAACCTTTCATTTTGCACCTTCAACGAGGCAGAATAGCAGTTCCACTAGCAATTATGAGAATCAACATCCACATAAAAAGTAAGCAAGAGCTGTCAGCTCTAATGGCATCCAGCACTCGTAAATCCTTTTCATCTTTAAAACTGATACATATGGCTCATTTTGACCCCTAAGCAATTTCATTTTTAGTCTCATTCCTCTTGAGATTGTAAATGGATAACTTCCAGAACTTTATTATCAGGAAATAAAAAATATAAAAAAAAATTAAAGCAAGATTAATGAACTTACAGTTTTACAATCTCTACCCAACATTAGGGTCCTAAGTTTTATCTACAATAGAATATTTGCCAGTTACTTTTGCAATTCATGAATGCACACAGTTCAAATAGACAAATTCAAACAGGCAGCACTATGTTCTTCTTCCATCATTTCTGTTCCATATTCTGCTCATCAGCTAAGGCAGTGTTATGAAATGCCAACTCTGCTAATATTCTCAAACTATCTTTACAAAATTTGTCAGAAGAAAAAAATCCTGACATGTCTAGATGCAGAAAATTTTCACTGGAGAGACATTTTAAAGAGACAGCAGCTGGAGTAAAGCACTCTTCTTGAATACTCAACATTTTATTAGTTAACTTCTGTTCACATGTGGGTATTTCTTCTTAAAATTTCAGTTGTTTTACACACAGCATATCTAGATATTGCAGATTACCATTCTGAATTCATCTGAACACACTGAATTTCATCTAGTGTAATTGCAATGTTTTCTGGCAGCAGAACAACAGATACCTCAGGGTCAGTGATAGCAATTCCCCTGCTTAGGCTGTCTAACAGTTTCCATTACAAAAGATTATTGTGGCCTTTATTTCTGAGCTGTAACACTCTGAATGTTTGCAGCAGGTGCTTTAAATTTATCAGGAAGAAAAGTCTCTGTACTAGAAAAGTGGTTTTCCTAGTCTCATAAAATGCTGATCATGTTTTGTTCAGTTTCAAACTGTTGAATAGCAGTATTTTAACTTCCTGTATTTCTCGTCAGAGAAGTTTTGGCAGCATGCCGAAACAATAATTAATACAAAAGTAAGATATATAAATACTGTAAGACAGGACTTCAAATTTTGAAGGTAACACTTAGAAATCAGAATATTACTGAACTTAGGCCACTTGTAGATTGTATTTAATGTAACAGAGACTATAATCATATAGAGGTAGAAATAAGTTCTCCTGGATAATATTCAGGCACTTCTTGTTTTGAAATATATTTGTAGAAGTAGAATTACACGATGTTGGAAAATGAAAATCTGCAGTTGTAACTATGTAAGTACTTAAAAAGGAAAATGGAGTAAACCTTGATTTTTTTATGGTGAGAATGTCATACTAACACAGTGCATCATACACAGTGTCTTTGGCCTGGCATTGCACTTCTTTGTTAAACAGCCTCTAGACCAACTGTGGGGATGCTGTTATTGCAGGTTGTCACCTCAGGGACTGGGAAGTGGCTGGGAAAAGGGAAAGCAGACATTTTAGGAAGGAGGTGTTTCTCACAGGTTTCCTCTACCCCTTTAAAGCTGCCGTATCTTCCAAATTGTCCCAGGACAAAGTGATGGTCCTGATACAGATTTAGTGTAAGCATCATTCCTATAGCATTTAATAATACACTCAACTCAGGAAAGACAAATATCAGATTTGTATAGATCCTGCACATTATAAAGGGATATTAGAAGAGAAGGAAGTGTATAAAATAATTTTGATGTACTGATAAGATGAAACATTTTAAACATAAAAAATTATTCAGGTATGTTTCTCAAAACAATAAAAAACCAAGTTAGAGATTGGGGAGAAAGGCTCTTCTTTATTTTGCATGTTTTTTTTCAAATACTTGTGTTTTCAAGAGTAAAAAAATGTATTTTTAAGAAATATCAGCACTTACTGTCAGAATTAAGAGCAGTTCTTCAATATTGCTTTCAGGTTTCAGCTGGTCCTTGAACATCCCAATTGTTGGATGTTTCAAGTAGTAATAGGAGGCGATACGGCCGTACACCAGCGGCTCGATGCTGCGATTGTCCTGGTACAGGAGGAGAGGAATCAAACACAGAGCTCCCAAGTGGTTCAGTATAACATGCTCCTACACAACTGTGAAACATGTTCAGACTACTTTTAAGAGAGAACACAAAAAACAATTTAGAATTATAATTTAGCCACAAGAGTTTTCAACCTAAGTCTGACAGACAAACTCTAACATCTCCCGTCAAGGAGTGTGATGAACAGCATCCTGCTGTTCACAGCTCCTAGGAGTGTGTATCTCACTGAATCCTGTAAGGCACAGATTAGTCTTACCTCCCCAACTTCAATGCAGTAGGAGCCTTCCAAATCAAACAGGGATTTCTCAACAAGGCTTGAGAGGTACTTATTCATAGTGTCATGGCTCACATCATCCAAGTTATAGTAACTAGATAAAATGAGAGCAGATGCATTGCATGAATATTTTTTACAGTCTGAAGATTTTTAACAACAGTGTCTTCTAGGAAAGCCTTCAAGGCTTCTATAGCATACACATGAAACAGCAAATATCCATATTAAACAATTAAACACAGACCTTTATAAAGATCACCAAGAAATCCATGATTCTTAAATGTTTGTGGGAGTAATCAACATAAGACAAGCATATAAAAGATAGCAATTGGTCCATCTATTAATAGAAAGTTTGATACAAACAGAACTGGACTGACTCTATTTTATTAGTGGGAAAATTTTCCTGCTTTCACAGGTACACTTTCCTGATAAGAAAGTAAACAAGCAATGGTGACACAAGTCACAGTATTTTAACTTCAAGATGAAGGTAGAACACCCATCCAGGAGAGCATCTGTCCTTACATTCTGCAACTCTGAAAGTAAAACTAGGCATGTAGTGACATCTCCTGAAAAAGTAAACTTATACCAATCCAAATGTTGGTGTTTGTTGTTATATTTCTGTGAAATTTTATTCTCAAAGTTAGAATTGCTAAAAAAATGAATATGGTATTTGTTAATGTGGTTCCTTCACATGTTCACTGTCAGAAAAAATGTTTAGGTAAACTATATAATCACAATGGCTTAGTTCTCTGTATGAAGGGAAAATGCTTATAAAGTGGGCCAAAATATATTTTCTTTTTATGTTAGCATATAAAAAAGACACAGTGACTGAAGTTTGCACTCTTTAACTGTAGAGCTGGAGGTGTATAATTAGATTTTACTCATATAAACCAACATGATTTCAGTGAGAACTTTTACTCTAGATAAAAATGCAGTAAGCACTTGTGTCCCTAGATTCAGCAAAGGCACCAGATCTGAAAGCAACAATTAAGTTCAATTAGTAATGAGCATGCTTAGAAAGTTTTAAAATTTTGAATTTAAGCAGAGTAATTAAACCACGCAATATCAAAGCAGAATTAAAACAAACATAAAATCTGGTTATTTATTGAATTGTTAAAAAGCAGCACAGAAAAGGTAGTCATTGCTCATTTAATTCTGTCAAATACTGTGACAGAAATAGACTACTGAAATTAAGCAATGATGAAAGATGCTCCTTTGTTCTACCTGCCTTGCTTTACTAAAATTTACCATTGTTAGGATCTTGTACTCAGCATTCCCACTTGAAATAACCCCACTGTAATCGAGAGTGGGTTCTTTCAGTGCTATTTTGTGGAGGTGAACAACAGGCTGCAAAAGAGCATGCTGAGATTCATTTTAGCCAATTTTACAAAGTTACTGCTGCACCTGAGTTCGTTTTTTTAAACTCCTTTCACTGTCACTGGAAAGAAATGTGCACCTGCAGAATGCTATTCATCTCAAGTATTTTAAATATCTACTTCAGGATGAGGTGAAATGTAATCACTGATTAAAAAAAGAAAACTTTAGACAACCAGTTCAGTTGTGGATGTTATATTTGGGCAGATGAATCCCATTCTCTGAGTTAAATTCTACATAATTTACTGTAATGCTGCTGTTTGCAAATTTCAAAAGATGGAATCAAATTTTATAAGCAACAAATGTCCTTATGTAACTGTTTAATTTACATAATCTGATTTGCATGATTATTTTCTCAAACAAAGTTTTTACCATACATCTCTTTAAATAGCAGCAGCATAACTGAAAAAGCCTGAATGCTAAATACCAGTATTACAATGTCCAGATATTTTCCTCTTGCTATTAACTCCAAATTATGGGATTAATTCTCTGAAGCTTTGAATGTTCACTTATAATTGGGTAAAGTTGGAGTAAACCAGTACTATCAAAAGAAGAAGTTTTAAAACATGTGTTCTGATACCAGCCAGCTACATGAGACAACAATAAAGCACAGATACATGGCAGTGGAATATTCAACTCTGTGACTTTTTATATGGTTCATGCCGAGATGATCTGAAAAACTTACACCACACCTACTGTCCAAAACCAAACCAAACTATTTGTACTGACTCACACATTTTAAGTAGTAGCCAGCCATATATTATCAGCCTCATGCAAAGAAAATTCATTTGTTGAAAAATTATTCTAATAGTGTTTTTGATGCAACCTGAATTTCATGAGTGTCCTTTTAAATTAAGTGATACAGGGATAATACAAAATGGCCAAAATTTCTACCCGCCCATTTTATTTGCCTGACATCACCAATCATATTTACTTTCTGGTTATTAGCAGGAATTACTTTGTCAAGTTTTGTTTACCTTCTGAAAATAATTGAGCAAATTAGCTAAATAAGTTGTTTAAGGAGGTGAAAAAGAATTTCTATTTTATACTCCTAAACCATTAATGATTCATTATTAGTTCTCTAAATTGAATAGAATACTTCTGAAATGCTTGTAATTAAGGCACTTTGTTGTCATGGTATTCAGACTTCCACCATATAATTTCAGCACCTTTATTTGCAGTACCATGACACTCATGATGAATACTGATAAAACAAAAAAAAAAAAAGGAACATGGGCAATACACTGAAATTCTTTCATGAGAATGTAATTTAAGACACCAATTCAAACAGGTTTGTGCTCTTATTCTCTGCCTAATTTGCAGTATTTCACTGCAGTTAACTGAAGTCATCGTCACAGAGGAATTTATAATATGTTTTGAATTTTTTTGTGAATTTTAAATGTACTGCTTTGTAACTTGAAGTTAAAGGAATGAATATGTAGCTGGCTAGTGGAAATAAAACAATGTAAAGAAAAACCTTAAATGGTTTGTAATCTTGAGTGAAGTGGTACCAGTATGTTTTAACTACTGTCTGTAATGAGGCAGATATAATTTTGAGCACACCCACAGGAGCTTCTTGGTCATTCAGCACATTTTCCCCTAATAAAAATCAAAGCCATTCATCTTGAAAGACTGTTAAAATTGTTAGTGAAAACAGAGGTATCATGACATTAGATTTCAATGCTCAGGAATAAATGCAAGTCGAATTCTGCATGTTGGTATGTTCCAAGTATAAAAACTGCATAATATGTGAGTTCCTCTATGAAGCAATATTGCCTAACTATTTAATTACAGATAAAGAATAAAAACAATGCAGTTTCATGCTCACTGCATTGAATCATCTAGTCATTAGTTCCCCTTTGCTATAAACAGACAGCCTACCTTTTTATCAGCACACCATTTCATTTATTTCACAGTGAAGCCCAGTTTCACAATAATTGACTTGTCAGAAGCTCTAATTTATGAGGCTGGGCTCTGTAAGCCTTCTCCTATATTGGACTCAACCTGCACACAAGCAGGGTTGAATATTTACAATGCTGTTAACAGGTGCTGAGTTGTTTAATGATTCTAATAGCCAGAAGCGTACTGAGAAAGCCAGCGGGATCACAATTACAGGCTGTTTGAACACAACAATTACTCGTCCCCTGAGAGGTGTGAAAGTCAAAGGCAGTTTTATCCTAACAGCATCTAGCACATGGGCTAGACAGGCTAACTTCCATTAGTAGCCCATAGGGAAAAAGCAGTAACAAACCCCTAGGTATCATAAAAATTTACAAATATGTAAAATTTAAACAATCAAAAGCTGAAGGAACTTTTTATTGTCTATTAAATAACATATTTTAAATCCCAAAACCTTGTAGAGCTTAGCAAGAACAACAAACTGTGAAACATGAACTTATTTCTCTAATCTAAGAAGTGTGGAATTTCATCAGCTGAGAGAGACAGAGAGACGTGCAGGAACATAAAATGCAGATGAAGTTACACAAAACATTTAGGATTTAATGTGAATGGTGGCAATCATTTCCTGTTTAGCTTATGTAAACCTGACCTGAGATCTCTCTGGGAAATTTTTCATCAGCCTTGAAATGGTCCTGCTATAACTGTCAATGCTGCGGAGTCATTTGTTACAGCACCATGTTTTTTATGTTCAGATTATACGGTGGTAATAGTGACACACATAATGAAAATCGGTGACAAGAGTCAGCCAAAAAATATTAAAGAAGAACCTTGCTATTCAGTAGGTCAAATGCAATGAACAAATGCACAAAACAGCAAATCCACAGCATACACCGGATAGCAAGAAGGTGTGCTTTCTGAGGTTTTACAGTTCTGAAAGCAAAATTTTGTTAATAACAAGTATGGGGGAGAACAGATAGTAATCTTTACTGCAGTCATCATTTATATTTACTTTCATCAGCTCCAGCAGCTGCCATCTCCAAACAGCACCATGGAAATGGTACAGAGGATATGGCACAACTGATGAATCTTCATAGCCAGAGAGAGATATGACCTTAAGTACCAACACACTTCTGTTGTTAAGGCATTACTGACTGACTCTGTAGTCCGTGACTGGGCTGCAAAAAGGCATTGCAGAGTGCACAAATGCTGCAGACAGTAATGCAACCCTGTATTTTACCTCTATCATGTTTTCCTGTATCCATATCTTTGAGTATGCCAGGTGGGAGAAACAGATACATTGCTACCTTTAATCAGTTTTTAGTATACTGCACATTGTGGTCATTTAAGAGGAAGAAAACTAAGTTCAATTTCTCTGATATCAGCAAAGTATTTACCCCCACATCAGTGCTTCTAATTATTTGCAAGACAGTTTATCTCCCAAGATGCATTCATGAGAGATGAGAGGTCATAGCCAAACATAAATTTACTCACATACTGACAAGATTTTTCTTTTTCCTGTCATATATTCCAACAAATAATTTTTACAGGTAAATCATATCCAAGAATAGGAAGAAAATTATGTGAATTTTCTTTCTGGATGGAGAGATGTGGAGTCTTCAGCTTTGTATTCTCACCTAAAATTGCAGCAGACAGGGAAGCAGGAGGCAGCTCAAATACTCAGCAGCCTGGGGCTTCCCTGTCTGACAGATTCAGCAAACCTTTATTTGTCTGAATATTTGGTAAAACTATACTGTGAACTACAATCCTGTACTTTTCACATCACTGTGACCCTAATAATTCCAAAAAAGAAACTCTTGTTATTACATTCATAGTAATGCCTATAGCTGTAATTTATTAAATATATATACATGCATATATATCAGCACATGCATATAGGTCCAAATGTCACTGTAAAAGGAAGAGTCCTTTGTGAAATATCTGTTTACCAATTGAAAATATGGTTTTTAGTAATCACTGCAGTACAATATACTTGCACATTCTAGCTTCTGTTAGTTTAGCTACTGTAAAAATTTTCCATTTTATTTTTTAATCTAAGCTAATTTAACTTCAGTGATCTCCTTTCTGACACACTTACAAATTAACACTAAAATTCTGAATAACTATGATTATGTCACCAAAATACATAGGTATTTCATTCTGACTAACTTCTACCATGATATTACCTGTCATCATAATAGTAGAAAATATACTGGACCAGTATATAATCATAATTTGTATTCATATGTTTTATTCACATGCTCAGCTAATCATAATGAGAAAATGAAATTTAAAGTAAAACATAAATGTATGATAAGGGCATCATCAGTCTGAGACTATAATTTATGCTGTATTATTCATTCACTCAAAAAAACTGCAAAACTGGTATCAAGGGAAAAAAAACCTCTTAATAATAATAATTCTCAGAATGAAATAATAAAATATCTTTTTTCAGGTTTTCACAATGAATTTACATATAAACAGGTTTTGTAAGTGTGCACATCTACACAGAGGCACTCTCATATATAAATACTTAAATAGCCACACACATTTTAATAGTGATGTAATGTGTGCTCTTAGGATATCTAAAAATTAACTTTCCAAATGAAAGCTGATTCTGCTTAACTTTACATGTGTTGTAAATTTCTATTTCTCTTTTACTGCACATGTATCTGGAAAACATCATAACCTGATTTACAGAAAATGTTTCTCATAGACATTCTTTTATAGAAAGTCACAATTATAATCTTTTATAAGGGTAAAAGAATGAAATACCCAAGGCATTTCAGCCAAGGAATGGAGATGGATGGGCCTGTCAAAGTAGCCCCTTGCAAAGAACAGAGCCCTTTGCTGATGTGTGTGATATAACCTTGCCTAAGTAAAGAACATAGTGACTACAGCTCCATGTGGAAAGGAGTGCGTGTTGCACTTCTTGGCTGGAGTAGTACAGAAACTGTGAAGAGCTCTGTACTTAGGATTAACTGTTTTCAGGGAAGGGAAGAACAGGGAAAAAACTCTGGATATGGAGACTGAAACACTTTGATAATCGTTTCATTTGGACCACTCCTGTCATTCATGTGTGATCTCCCAAACAGGACAAGCGTGACTAGCTGTGATGCATCTGAAAAAAAGTAGCACTCAGCCACCCTCCTTCCCCAAAGCAACAGCTCCATTACACCTCTTATCTAGACAGTTATAACCCATTCCACAGAGCTTGAGAGGCAGGGGTTTATCAAACAAGAAAATTACAATGGTTTGATGAAAAGGGGTATTTTAACATGCAATGATTTTCCACATCATTAACGCAATTACCATTAGAAGTTTAACAAATTATCTCAAGTTTGCCAGGAAAACTTTAAGGATGACTTCATGTTTAGAAGAAACCTGGATACTTAGAGGAAAATGATACTTGGATCTCTATCCCACAACAAAGGTAGATTACCATTACTTCAATAGTACAAATTGCAGGCATTCAGTAAGGCATTTTATGATACTGGATTGGAATAGGATGGGACGATCCTATGTTTGTTTATGCAGCTTTAATATACAAGTAGCTAAAACTGGCAATAAATGAGAATATAAATCTTCTGCATATTATCTAAGCCCATTATTTTGGGGATTTACAGCATCACATGCAATGACTTTTATGCCAATGAGTCCCAAGGCATTTTACTAATCATGCATATGGGAATTACTTATTCACCACTAAGGTACAATCACCTGCTGTCTGGAAAATAGGTCTTGTTTCACAGTGGAGAGAAAGTCAACAAAATTTGGGGCAGGACACAATAAAGAGCACTTCTGTCAAGTGACAAGGAATGAGTATTGCATAACCATCTAGACCAAAAACCTGAAATTGTGTTTCTATTCTTTCGAAAAAAACATAAAACCACAACAAAACCCAAACGGTAAAATCTTTGGATTATTAAGAGCCACAAATATTTTTTGTTTGATAATATCAATCATTTCATATGCTCTTTTATGGCACAGTAAAACTCCATTACCATAATACAACTTATTCAGAGTTATCTCAACAATCACTGACTTCTCTTTGTAAAACTCTTCAGTTTTCCTTGGATGTATCTCATTCAAACACTGACCACACTTGAACTGCTTGCTTGGTTTTCAGAAGGTCTGAAAATACCACAGATAGCAGGTCCAGGAAAACTTCTAACTAAGTTTAGTAACTTTGGATGAAACTTAAGACTGTAATCATGTCAAAGAATGGAATTTGTGCACATCCATTACATTTGTGCTTGGCATCTAGAAATGACATGACAAACTGTTTGACAGAGAAAATAATATCCTTATTTTTTTTCCCTGCATGACTAAGTACAGAAGGAATGCTGAGTACCTGTGTGGATAAAGAGCTCAACTTGTCAACTGTTCCAACCTGTGTGTGTGGTGTTCCAATGCAAGACTCCCAGCAGTCAACATGTCAACCTCATACTAAAGTAGAAATCTTCTTTTATATTGGGAAGAGATTGCTGATTAAATCAAACAATATTTCTATATTCCACACTTACCTTTGGCCTACATGCTGTGTCTTAAAAAAATGTACCTACCACATATACCACATGATCAAAGCTTACCAAAACCAAATCAACTACAGCCCTTTACCAAAGCAATTCAAGAGCAAGACATCTTAAAGGAATAGTACTTATTCTTTATACTAAAAAAGTAGAAAATATAACATTTTTAAAAATCATAATTTAACTCTCAGAAATACCCTTGCCATAACTGTATGCATTGTATCACTTACGAAGTAACAAACTTTAAAATGCTTTCTTTAGTTTACAGTTCTAATGCTCTGCATTTTTTGTTTCTCAAAAAGGAGAATTCTCAGCATAGGACTACATACAGAACTAAAAACTAATAAAAGACTTAAAAAGGATTAAAGGAAATTATTTTATCACCTGCAGGGTCCTAGCAGCACTTGCCCATAAAGTACCTGGCAGAAAATCTGGCCAAATGCTATGGACATTAACATGACTTCAGAAGCACAAAACACTGGAGTAAATCTAGAAATATTTCGTGATCTAAACGGTTAATTCTTTATTGGCCACATTATTTCAGTGGGTGAATGATCACATGACAGGTAACACACCATTTACCCAAAACAGCCTTGTGGCAAAGGCAGGCTATACTGGTGGAACAGCTCAGAATGATCTGCATACCAGCTGGCGCTAGGCAGGATGATAGCAATCACTGAAAATATTGCACACATGGTTTCACCAGGGTACCCTAATGAAAGCAAACGTTATCACAGAGAAACAGCTGATAGTTATTCTCTCATTTATTAGGAAAGTCCAAGTCTTAATAAATTTTCTAAAGAAAACTGAGCAGAACTTATCAATGTGGTAGCTAAAAAAAAGGTATTGCATTATAAATATAATATCTGAAGGAATGTGATAATCTAGAATTTTATTTTAGGGATGCTGATGTAGCCCTCTCAATAAGGTTATTTTATTGCTGCAACTAAGTTGTAAAGTTATCTGCCAAAAAATGCATTTATATTTAGAGTAAAATTTATAAAAATATGTGCTCACAAGTTTTAATCCACATGTGGGCCAGCAATGCTCCTGCACTGGATGTTAAGTATTTCTAGGCTCCAACAGCAGACAGATCACCTTTGGATCAACTCTAACCTCAAGCTACCTTGAGATGAAATTGCCTTTATATTGTGTACTCACGTTGGGTTCATTATAAGTCGACGGAAGAAGTAAGTCCAGGTGATGTAATCCATTGCATCCTGCTTAGATGTAACAGTCCCAGCAGCAATTTCAGCATTCAAGTGGTCAGCCAGCACCTCTAACAAGCTGAAGGACAGGAAACAAAAGGATTTAGCTGACTTTACAATCACAAAGACAGGTAATATATTTTGTAGATTTGCCCATTAAAAGGTTTATTACTTTAATCTGAAAATATTATATATTTATCTTCCAGTAAAAGGGAAGAGGGGAAGAAGGAGGAATGTAATTGCAAGGTCAGTCATCTTCTTTACATGATAGTGGAATGAAGCTCAAATTATTTTTTGATTGGACCAAGAATGCACAAGTTTAAATCATTCATGGAACATATTCAGATGGAGCTACTCAGTGGTAACTTCTGAATATTGTATGTTGACCATATGATCATGCTGATTTAATCCAATAGAGAATCATATGGAAAGACAAACAGGAAATGAAACAGTGGCAATAGCTTAGCTAATACTTGACAAATACTTCAGGGCTATTAAAATTACATCAAAACTGCTTCCCCTGGATTTTGCCTCATCTTCATCCAAAAAAAAACCAAAAAAAAAAAAGAATAAGAGCAGCTACTTTTACCCAGAAACCGAATAAAAAAAAGCACATTAAAATGATTCTTAAAAAATAAAATACTCAGTCATTAAACAGAACAAAGACCTCCATTAGAGTATCTAATGAGATCATGCCTGGCTAGAGTTCAATCAGAGAATAGCAAATATCCTTAAGGTTCAACTTAATTTTTCTTGTATTATATCCTTTTTCTTCTCCCAGCGTTCTTTTCCTGTTGCTAAAAGTAAAGAATAATCTGGCATGAGTAGCTGTTTTACTGCTCTGTATTGGTGACTGCATGCTTCTAAGGGTCAGAACTGCAGGCATTCTGCACAGATTGTCCAACAGAAGCTGGACAGATGATTCAACTGCTATTCCACAGAAATGGATTTCTGGATTTTCTTTTGTTTCTAATTTGCTGTGTTTCAGGCCCATAATCAGGGAGAGCACAAAGACTCTTATGTGTTCAGTGATCAAGTCTTACAATTAAATATGTAAACAATGGCTTTTAGAAAAAATGTTAATTAAAAAACTATGAAGTTTACTTTTACAAATTGGAAATACTACACAAAGCTAATAAATCTGCTCTTTGGTAAAACAGATGGGAAAGCATTCCAAAATGAAAAATCCCTCAAAAATCCCAACCAGTATCCCTTTGAAGATATGAAATACTTGATCATTAAAGAGGCCAAGACAAACCTAAGTTATGTGGTTTACAATGTACAGAGAACTTAACAGGATTGATATTAACATGTGACTCTTCATATGAAAATTTATCAAATATTCTTTTTTTATAACGAAAGATGGAATATATCAGAATTACAAAGTAAATACAAAACCAAAAATGGAGTTATTAGTAATTTAGAGTATTTACAGTCTTCCAAACATGAACAAAGGTGTGATTACTACTGTTATAAGGAAGATATTTTTCTTTTTTTAGAAACGCCACATCCCAAGGAATAGAGATATTTCTTAGTTTATGCTAATGCCATGCAGTCTGGATATATCATCAACATTTTAATCGCACCACTCTTTTCACTCATTAGCTATTATTTTGAAGAAGTTCAACTCCTAGACTTATGTGCTAAGTGCAACTTCTATGTTAAAAAATGTGTGGTTTCCTAAGGAAATGAAGTGTATGTTTCCACATTCTTTGTTTGCAAAAACTGCATGTCTGTCTGTGCTCCACAGAAATTAAGTTCCAAATACACCAGCCCATTTCAACTACAGTTCAAAGGTGGACTGCACTCTCAAACTCCAACAAGTTTCCTGAGCAGAAACTCCAGATAATGGGACCAGATAGAGGTCCCATTATCACTAATGTTGAGGGATAAATTTTCCTTAGGAGAACAATACTGTGAATTCTTTGCCACTGGGAAAAGCTTTCAGTAATGTTCATGCTTTATTAGATCTCTGAGCATTGCTCCATGAAACATTCCTCTGCAGGAGACCAATGTAACCAGTTTAGCTTCTCATTGAACAACTAAGTTAAAATATCAAAATCAAGGCACAAATTAGATTATGCTGGACAGCAAACTTTGCATCAGCTAGGTTCCAAGAGGCTACAAAAAGGACAAAAAGGTGCTGTTTCTACACTTCTCACAATAATATTGCAATTTTATAGGGAAAGATATGTTAAAACTGTATTAGTAAGAGTTTACACCATGTAAACTTGAACTTTGAACTTTTAGAACTTTTGAGATTTTTAAGAATGTGTTATCTATAATGATAAAATATTCTAGGTTTAAAAGTGCTATAAACTCACCTTTTTTTTGTACTAGTAACTTGCCACAGAATTTTGAAGAGGATTTTGAGGATCATGGATAGTTGTCCTAAACACTACCCTTGAAGAACAGTTTGTGCTTTCACATGTCTGAGGCAACACCCCTAAATGGACAGGGACTTGTGGTATTAATGGAGTGATGAGCTCAGCAGTGCTTCAAAACTCATGGAAGAAAGAATTTTTCTACATAAAGATGGATAATTTCTTTCTTTGAATTATCTTCCTCTTGACCCCAGTATTTAGGACTTATCCAGCACAGGAATTTTGTTGTCATGTCCTCTATCCCTCACTTATAGTACTGCTCATAGTTTGATCAGCTTTTCTGATTGCTTTATCTTTACCTTGATTCCACTGGGAAAGGTTCATAAAGGAATTTTTTGTAGAAGTCTTTCTTAATATCATGAACCAGAATGACAGCTTTTCCTTGGTCATCAAACTGTGGTCTGCCAGCACGCCCCATCATCTGAAGCACATCTGCCAGAGAGACAATAATATGTAAACCAAATATTTGTTTGGATGTATAAAAAATGTATTTATGTCTGCATAATGTACAATATAGGTTTTTTGCATTACTTTGGCTTTGTATGCCCTATTGGCTTTGACACTTGTAGGTTTCTTTTCCATCTCAGATAGTTATGATGAACTTCTTTCTGTCAGAGGCAATCTTCTTGTGTACTTAAAGACTACCCATTGCAATGGAATCTAGGATTATGTCTAATATTAATTATCTTTACACTCCTTCCATTTCTCATCCATTCCTCATTTTATTACATGCAATTAAGGATGATGAGTAAGAGAACTCATGAAGGCTACAATGACAATTGTCTATCATTTCCTAATTTTCAAATGCTTGACTTCACACTTACACAAGTTCCTCATGTAGGCTTTTCTGCTAGATATGATTTCCTAGGTTTTGACTACTTTAGAGATAAAATGGCATAGGCAACTTCTAATTACTGAGCACAGTTTTATATTTACCACTTAAACAAGTTATATTAGTTATTAGCACTGGAGTCGAGATGGTTTCATATTGCATGTTGTCCTTACATCACATCATAATATACAGATTGAAAAGCTGGTTCAGACATATTACCTACACACCATAACTTGTAAATACTAATTAAGGACTTGTGTAAACATTGAAAATACTAGTTTATGCGAAATACGCTCAACTTGCTACCTGCCCCCAAGGACAAGCATGCTTATCATGTATTTGTTAGTTTTCTCTTCATTTGAGAAGTGCATCTGCATAGGTAGCTTTGTGCCTCATTCACCATGGCTCTGAATCCTTCTGGTACCTGCAACTGCTATTTAACTTAGAAGAAACAGTGGAAAGCAATACATAAGTTTTACATCTTTATTTTACAAGTTTTAATGTTTTGAGTATTTTGTATGAGCTCTATTACACCTGCCCAGTATGTGGTTTGCAGCACCTGGAATTTTGAAGTGATTTATTTGAGTTAATAATCAGGAAGCTTTTGGCCCAAAGCTCTGTTGAGGAAGGAAAATCCAGAAAGTAAATAATGGGCTACATCAACTGAACCTCAACAGGAGAAACAGACAGCCCAATTGTGAGTTTTTAGTAACACATTTTCACTTGTGTACTGACTTGTGTAGAGAAAGCAATGTTTTTTATCAGTTTATTCCTTTTGTTAGCTTAGGAGTGACATTAGGATGTAAAATGAAACTAGTTTAAATCTGCTGCTTCTGAATAGTTGTGTGCACAGGAGGGTGATGGAACAATCTCTTGCTATTCTGTGTGGTGAATTAAATTGTGCATAATACCATATAGGAAATGGACTTACCAAAAAGTGTCAGGAAATTATTTTTGCCAACATCCACTATGTAATTATCCAAACTCAATATTTTCTTTACTGACTGTATGTTGCTTGGCTGCTTTTAACCACTGGGCTTAAGTTCTGAAATATTAAATATGATCCAACTGGCTGACTAAATAAATGACTGTTAACTGAGACAAAGTCCTCCCCAAAACCTCTGACTTCACTCAAAGAAGCATTCTTGCTTATTTTGAAATTGCTGTGCACTCCAGAATGATTCATTCTGCCCTCAGCTGTTTTCTTGGAGCCAAATGCATTTCTGACACAGAAAGGTAACTTCAGTAGGGAGAAGCCAAGTAACATCATGATGGAACATTGAAGGTATAACTTGAGGGCAGCATTAAAGACAGTACTGCGAAACTTTTGGAAGTATTTCAGAAAGAAATTAATTACATTTTCATTTTATTGCTGCAGCAAAACTGTACTACCTATCCATGGAAGTTCCAGATGCATAAATACTCTCTAGAAAGTTAAAAATAAAAATGCTTTAGGCAAACCACACCACATGTTTCTTCATAAAACAAGGAATCTGCATTTTCTGTTGCAGTGCAGACAACAAAATCTGAATGCTTCCATCACAGATGGTGGTATTCCATCCACCCCCTCCCCTGCCCTAAGTCTTACTGAAAATTCAGAAACTGAACAACACCCAGTGTTGAAGTTACCTGAATTAAAAACGGTAATAAAGAATGAAAGTATCAGCATTCCCTGAAGCCTTTGTGTGAACTTGTGCAAGATTCCTACAACAGCATAGTAAGTCTGCACTGTTTATTGAGTCTCTGATTTCCTCTAAATACATAATTTTCTCTATTACTGATTTCTGACAGTGCCATGGATTCAACACAAAATTTAAAGCTTCCCTTGGTTTCTTCCCTGGCCGCTTTTCCCCATTCAGCAATGAACGCTCGCCGCCGCTCCCCGGTCGGCACGAGCGCGACTCGACCTCGCTGCAGACTCTGCTCTCAGTGAGTTTACATCAGCCAAGGGCTGCCACAAAATACAAGTGTGCATGGCTGAGATCCCAGGTCAGACCAGAACCTTTGAAAAAGAGAGTTTGGTCTGGAAATTGATCCCAAGTTTCCTGCAGAGCACTAACCACTAAATTAAGCTCTGTGATGGGTTACTTGAAGAAGTAACCCCTGTAGTATTTTCAGTTTGAGCTTTTTTTGTGTTACTAAACTTCTCTCAGTGAAAAGACAGCGCATGGCTAAAACGATGCAAGCTCTGTATTTACCTAACAAATACCATTTAGATTGTCCTTAGGTGTACACATCACTAGCGTAGAATAGGAGCATTTAATAATAAACTTTCTCTTCAGAAAAGAGAAAGGGAAAACAGAACAGGAAACCTGGAATAAATTTAGCTTGTCCTCATTCTTCAAACTTAGTACCATCCAGACAAATATTCTCCCTGTCTGAACTCTAAAAAAAGTTCTTCCATGGTTCACTTTCTTCAGCTTGTTAAAAACACTGCAGAACTGTTTATGAAAACTGGAGTTTACTGGAGCCAGAAAGCAACAAAAGTCTGTATCAAGCCAGAAATTCAAATATTTAATTTAGCTGCTTATTTCTGAAGTATCCCTTATACCACTTAAGATACCAGGCCAGTTAAGGTTTTTCATTTACTACTAAGTGACTATATATACATTTTATTTTCTCATACGTGTGTGATTCAACTGATGCATTTCAAACCACGGCTAAGTTTACTGTTAAAGATTTGTTTCTATTTAGAAAAGGTTTAAGAAATGAAAAAAACCTCAATGCTTGAAAAGTTCCTTTTATACAATTACCTAGTTAACTAGATATAAAGCCTAGAGACGAGGCTTTATACTGTCCCTTTAATTGTTTAATGTCTATTTTGGGTGATACACATTAAAGGAGTTTAGCATGAAAAAAGATTCGTGAAACAGAAACACTTTCATTACAGCGGAAAATCTTAAGAGTTCTCTTACAACTTGCATTAAACAAAGAAAAAAACCCTTACCTCATTATCTTAGTCTTTATCCAAATTCAGTTACTAAATAATTGAGGTCATTTGCATATGCTTGAAATACATTTTTAGGATTTGAATATTTCCATAATTTATGTGAGTACCTGTAATGGGATAATCCACATAACGCCTTGTTTTTCCATCGTAGTATTCTGTTCCTTTAACAATTACTAAATGAGCTGGAAAATTTACACCCCAAGCTAATGTGCTTGTGGCAATAAGAACCTAAGACAAAAAAGAAAGATTAATGAGGTATATGTAACAAAAAGCCAACTTTTAAAATTCCATGTAAAACTCATTACAGCAGGATTCAAAAAGAACATGTGTACCTGGATTTTGCAGTTCACAAATAATTCTTCCACAGTTTTCCTGTCCCTTTCATGCAGACCTGCATGGTGCATGCCTATTCCAAAAGCAAGTGTCAGCTTCAGATTCGAATCTCTAACTGTGACTATAATGTCATTCATCTGTAACAGAAATAATAATTGCATGCTTTAAAACAGATGACTAAGAAATTTTAAACTTTATGGTTTCTTATCTTTAGTTTTTTATTTTTGTAGCAATGATAATTTGCTTTATGCTGTTTATACAAGCAGGAAATCAGAGTCTTCTTCAGTCCCTGAAAAGACTGGATTTGTCTAAAATAATACTATATTAACAATGGGGGTGGAATAGAAAATGCCCATGACTTTATTGACATGCTAAGTAACACAGACAAGGAAATGAAAATGCTGAAAATATCTTGACAGGTCTGGCAAATACTGTGCATTCTGTTCTGTGTTTGTTTAATGCAATCCCTAGTATCAAAGGGGTTAGGACTGGTATAAAAACATAGCAAATCCCTGCAACCAGTAACATAATAACAGTCATGAAAAATATATTTGGCTCTCTCTAATGCCTTTGAACATTAGAACATTGAACATTATTCCTCAGTTTGATAATTTTGCATTTATTATTCATCAAAATGAAAAATAGAAAGATTTCTATTTACAGGCTGAAATGCAAATTAATTTGAAAAATTTGTTTGAGTGTGAGTTTGTAACTTATAGACTCAAACTCAGCGGAATCCAACCTCTGTTAAGTGTGTTCATTTGAAACTTTCAGAAATTCAGGTAAAAAGCTATTTTTATTATTATTATTAATTATTTCAAATCTGATGTCAATGGCTCTTGGGATTCTTTTTACTACTGTAATTTTAATTATCTTTTTTGCCTACATTTTCAAATCATAACTTTGATGATAAATTTATTTATTTTTGTAGATGACCTCTGTGAAAAGCCTCTTAGTAAAAACAAATGAAACTGTCTTATTAAGTGATTCTGCCCTTCAAAATTATTTGTATTGTTTTATTTCTAAGGCCATTTATTATTTTATGTGATTTTAATATAATTATAGCCAGGAACTTTAAAATTTATGCTCTTATTAGTGGTTTCCTGGTGCCACCAGCAGTGGCATCATGATATTGCATACTTAGGGCAGAATCATTCGTGGTCATGGGAGGTATAGCCAAGGTTAGAGAAAAAACATTAGCGCAGAACAAGGATAACTGTGCAGTCAGGATAACTGAATCATTTGGACACAGTGTTCAGCCTCATCTCAGACTGAGTTCTCCAAAGGACTGAGACACGATAGCATCACATGACCACAGTGATATTTTCATTTCTATGTAGGACTCTGAGGTGTTTCACTTCTGATGTTCAAGATTGTAACCTCTCTAAATATTTCCTGTGTTTTATAATTCTCAGACCTTAATGTAAATAAAATGATTCACATCTCTAGACGCAAGTAACATGTTGCTACTATTAGAAAAAGAATCCTTAAAAGGCACCAAAATATCTACAGAATATAACAGACCATATTGACGATTTTAAAACAAACAAACAAGATTTTTTAAAT
Source organism: Melospiza georgiana (assembly GCF_028018845.1). Classification (NCBI taxonomy): domain Eukaryota; kingdom Metazoa; phylum Chordata; class Aves; order Passeriformes; family Passerellidae; genus Melospiza; species Melospiza georgiana. Next base: position 9,047,458 of record NC_080432.1, on the reverse strand, counting down.
CAATCAATTTTGTCAGGAAGAGTAAATTGGAAAGCATTTAAAAAGTCTGTTTGTTGAAGTAATCTTGACTAACAGAATCACAACTGATGGCAGTAACAGGGAAACTAATTAAAACAAGAAATTGTTCAACTTTTGACAGATCAATCAATTTCATCTGTCAATAGAAGCTCCTAAACTTTATTTCCCCTCGCAATGCAGTTGCCTGGATGTTCCTGAGAGTTTCCTGTACTGTAAGATGTGGAAGTTTTGTTGTATAAACTGATCTAGCACATATAAAATAAAAGGGTTCTTGCAAGAGTGAAAGGGTCCATGAAATACTGAAAAGAAAGGGAGCAGAAAGAAAAAAGCCCAATGAATTGAGAAGTGAGGAGGGGATAAGTCCATTTAGGAAAGGGAAGCATGAAGCGGGGTAGATAAGTTGAAGAGAATAAAGAGATGAATGAAAGGAGGATATGTTAAAGGATAAAGTTTATCTATCTAGATACAATCACCAAACCTTTGATTTCTCTAGTCAACATGTAGACATGTGACTTCAGTGTAGACAACATGAATTATTACCCATCTTAGAGAGTTTTTCTTTAAGACTAAAAAATATCTGGGTAAATGGGAACACACATACTGTTTTCTCTACAATTATGACCATCAACATGCAATACTAAAAATATTATCAAACCTATTAATGATTTTTTTACTGCAGGTTAATTAATAGGTACTAGTACTGAATAGGCTCCTTTTGCCTATGTACACACTTTAAGAAATAATAACTATATGTATACATTGAACAGGAAATTAGGATGAAAAAATTAGAAAATAAAATTGGTAAATATGTGAAAAACAAAAAAAATGCATTTAGATTTTAGTCAGTTTCTGCATTAAAGAATAGACAAAAGATACTACATGGCTGAATTAATTTTTCTTCTCCCCACCACGAATCAGCACCTTATGATAGTTATGTCTTTAATGTAAGGGAACGAGCAAATTCCAAAGACATTAATTTCATTATTCACATCAAAAGAATGTGATATTGGGAAAATAATGAATCTAAACACCCTTTTCCTCTAGAACAATACAGGGATCAAATTAGCTGATTTGGCTTAGTCTGTAGCGATTAGACTGTTTCTTCAGCACATGCGGTTTTACACTGGGAGCTATTTCCAGTACACAACCTGAGCTAAACCTTTCTGCCATAGAGTTGCCAGCACAAAACATCCTAAATTCACACTGCTGGGAATTTATTCAAAGATGTTCTTCTTGCTTTTACAATCAGTGGTGGTTATTTCTTTTCCCCTCTGACTCGTATTACAGCGGCGGCCTGTGGTGCTGTTAGTCATACCTGCAAAGCAGTGTAATTTACCACAGGAAAACTAAAGAACCCTTAGCAGGAGCACTGGCACATGCACTGCTATCCTGTCATTTTAGCAGCAGGGAATCCTAGTCATTTTTAGCTGACCCCTTACTTTCACATAAATCACTGTAATAAACATAACTGTTTTACCCATATGCACAATCCAAGGCTTAAAATTCTCATGTCAATTTATTTAAAAATGTAACTCCCTTATGTCAGTGTAGTGTAAGAATATTATAAATTTCTATTAAGAAATAATGGCACAATTAATAGGTTCATTAACCAGAAACAGACACAGCACTGTGACTATAAAGCAAATCTAACATTTCTGAATTGTTATGACTCAATTACTATTTATCTTTCTGAAAACAACTGTCATGTAGTTTTACTCACAAAAGGATAAATGAAATCTATGTTATCTTAAGAACAGAAAAAAAATTAAAATAATATAAGGAAATACAAATTGTACTGGCATTAAAAAAAGCCCTGTACAACACCAATGCAGGGAACCTAACGCCAGGAAGCGATTTTTCCCTTGACTCATACACAACCAGGATCAGGCACAGGCTGAAAGGTTTGGTTATCTTTCATAGCTTTTTTTTTTTTTCTTGATGAACAAATTAAAATATCTCCTGAAAACCAATTTAGGAACCTGGTAGCACTGCAAAATATTTTCAAATAAACTTTATTTCTACATTTTCTATTCTAATTTCTAAACAAACCAGATTTTTGTAAAACTACTAAGTAGTCATTTTCTTTGTTCCTGCACATATGTAAACTGTTGAACCATTTACTTTAAGCTAATAGAACTTTTTTTTTATATTTTAAATTTATTATACTTAAAAAGCTTTTGTAGAAAGATAGGATTCCATTTAAGCAGATACATTACCCTGTGCCTGAAATACATTCCAGTCAGAGTATAATTCAGCAAGTTGATGACAATGCTGGCTCCAAAAGAAAGGAGGAGACCAGATTGGACAAGAATGAGCTAACAGATTGTGCAGCCCAATTCTGTCCCTTTGAGTGTGATATATTGTTTCAAGATGCTAAAACCCCATACTTTCTCAAAGCATATCTGTTGTGCTGGTTTTCCCATTTTCACAGAATCCTCATTATTAGTACTCTCTATCTTTTCAAAGCACGTCAGACTCAGACCATATGCCACTGAATTATGCTTATCAATTGTCTGAAATGCCCAATAGAAGAAAGATCTGCCAAACAAAAGAATCGTGAAAGTTATGAAGTCTTTTACAAAAATAATTACATATTTCACATCTGCTACAGATGTTAAGTGAAATAAAAACATCTCCTTGTTATAACTAAATGTTAATTTTTATGACACACTTTTGTGTCATAAAACCAACATCTTGTAGAAGGAAGTTTGAACTTCTAGAATGACTGAAACACTTAGAAATCATTCTTGGGTACCCTCCTGATCTTTAAAGGCAGGAATAAAAATCTCACAAAATTATTTTTGATGAAGAATTGGCTTATACTACAGAGCTATCCCATACAGAACAAGCTGCCTAAAACCCCTCAAATAATATTCAAGGAACATTTTAAAATGTTTTAAGCAGCTGAGATATATCATTAAATAATATTTAATAATATATAATAATACATTAAAGAATAATAATATAATAAAACATTTAACACTAAAAGACACATTTAAATGACAGCAATATACCTGTTCATGACACAGACCAGATTCTTCTATTCCTGTTTTATAGCACATTACCTCAAAACATTAACATGGAGATAATAGGTTGTTTGATTTAAAGGTTAGAGAAGGAAAAGCTATCTTTTGTCTTTCCAAGAATTTTTAGGATTTTTTTGTTGGTTTTGTTGGTTTTTTGTTGGTTTTTTCTTTGTTTGTTTTTATTAACAATGCAAACTGACTATTGGTAAAATTTAATTCCCTTTCACACATACAACTATGTGTATTTCCACACAGTGCACAAATACACACATACTAATCCATAATTATTGCACATATGTTTATACACTCACATGTCTAAAACAGCAAAATCAGGATTGGTCTGATTCATTCTTCTATAGTCAATGAATGTCCTTCATTCGAGGGCCCTTGAATTCTGTGGAAGCAAACTATTGCCTGATATGGATGCTATTGAATATTACTGTAGGTATCTTTGTCTAAAAGATATTAGCTATTTCTAGAGGTTTCATAAAGAACAGTCTTAACAAGAAGCAGATGGCCAAAGGATGCACAAAGCAGAATGCAAAAACCATTGTGGTTAAAGTTAAAACTATGTACACTGGTACATTTCTTCTCCCTCCTTGCACTGTAGATATTAAAGAAAAATAAATCCAAGTATCTGGACAGGGAATAAATTTTTAAAGAAACTCCATCAAACAAATAAGAAAACACCCTGCTTGTCTGCTGGTGAGAACTGCATTCTAACTTCAAACAATAAACCATAAATACTACTTTTGTACTTTTGTTTTAGGTTAAAAACAAAAGGCTGTAAAAACATTAGAGAAAAATAAATAAACTGAAAACTTGATTCTAATAAATTATGTTGTAAAAAGATTGCAACATTTTCTGCCACCACAGATGTAGATGCAATTTGTGACAGAGAAGGACTTGTTCCTCTTTAGTCAGCTCCTAATGCAGAACAGCGTAACTGATGTTACCCAAGCTGACCATCAGAAACTGGTGGCACTGTCTGTCTCCAAAACCTTAATCTGAGCTATTGTCCCTTTTAACAAGATAAGTAATGGCTCACAAGCTTGAACATGACAGTCCTGGCTGACAAGTCCAAATTAGAATTTTAGCTTGTAAGTGTATAATTAAAAATCCTCTAATGATTATACAAAAAAAGGGTAAGCAAAACATTTTCTTTTTCCATGGGCATGTTGGCATCAAAGAACAAGAGAAAGAAATGAAGAACCACTCTATTTACAGATGCAGTCTCCTCTTTGAGATGCACTGCCCATTCACATTTCTTGTCATGACGCACCTGTGCCTCAAAGCATGACCAGGACAAACTTTACAGATTAATGTCTAATGAAGAGTCCTTGCTCTTATTGCAGATGGCAAGGAAAACAGCTTCTGCTGCTGCTTCTTCAGTCTTTGCTGAAAAATAAACTCAGTCTTGGGGTACATTGTAAGAGAGAGAAATTTTGGAATCCATGCGGACAATGCAACTTACAGAAGAATTAAAAAACATCATGAAGACTCTAAAGGGAACTATTCTTTTTATCATAGAGACTGCCCACTCATACTCTGGATGAACTGTGGCACTTTTGCTTAAATCCTGAAGAATGTCTGCATGTGCAGTTGGAAAATGTAGGGGTAAGCTTTAAAACATCAGCTACAAATCCTGGTAAGTATGGTATTTCAAGCATCATTGGAGACTTCCCTGGCAAGACTAAAGTATATGTAATGCATCAGGTCTCTGAGTGGCAATTTCTTCACAAAAAAGCACACACAGAGCCTGAAGCCTAGTTGCATAGAATCTACGAAACAAATTTAACTATTTTAATCCAGCAACAGGCCCAGCAGAACTGCAAAACTGAGCAATACTGGAAACAACAATTTTCATTACGTACTGGCCAGTTTTATGAAGATTGACTGCTGTCTCAACTTTCTGAATGCCTTTCAACTTTCTGAATATTGTAATGGGTATGAGCCAAAACCTGCATATCAGACATGAAATTCAAGGAAAATGTCCAGGAAGAACCATTCCCAAAACCTAATGAAGCTGCCTATAAGACATCTATTTTTCAGTAGATGCCTGTATAACAAAATTCCTTCCTGACAATAATTCAGTTGCACCTGTTAGATAATGACTCCTTTGAGGGAAAGAACATCTTGCATGATTCCTCCATGATCCAGGCAAGCTGTTATCTACTTTGGTGGCAACAGTTGAAGGGTTGTTTCTGTATGTCACTTATACATACAAATATGTTTTCCAGAAGGTTCATGCAAGTTCATGTCATTTGAAATATAACTGATTGATATGCTGCCTGAATTTGATATTTGAAGCTGGAAGTGGATTTGCCTGCTATCTGAGAGAACTGTGAAAAGCAGCCTGGACGTTTGTGAACAGAATCATTCATCACAAGCTTCAAACAAGAGCCTGGTTTACCACCACAGAGAGAATCTCTACAGAGAAGATGAGTGAAGCTAACATGATGGCTGATAAACAGAGATCTAGTATTGCTAACAACACATTAACAAAGAGTCAGTACTGGTCTCTGCTGCATTCCAGTCTCTTCCCCACAAGGCCTGAATCTCTCTGATACCATCACAAAGAAGAACAAAGAAAAAATGTATTTAATGGCTGTAAGAATCTGTCTGTACCTCAACATCAGTCCTTTAGAAGTTATTATGGATGGCACTGTTTGAGAACATTTCAAGAAGCCTCAAGAAATCTACCGGGAAGGTCACATAAACAGATGAACTTTTAGCCATCATGGAGCAAACCCAATTACATCATTAAACAAAACTTACTAACGAGTTCTCAAAGGAATCTTATGCCAGCCAAAATTAACATTATGTATAATATGCATTATGTATAATAAAGCTGACTGAAGAAAAAGGTCTCCTATACAGCTTGCTTACTTTCTATATACCCATGAAAAATCTCTTATATCTCAAAATACTTCACAGTTAAGAATTACAAATATTTTGAAAATAAAATAATTTATCTGTAAGTCTCCCTAAAGGAATAGTGGTGGTTGGCAAAAAAAAAAAAAAAAAACCAAAAAAAAAAAAAACAACTGAAAAACTGACAGGAAAAAATGTTGTTTAAAAGGCAACAAAATTTAATTCTTCTGACTGGTCAATTTTAGTCCCATATGGAATTGAGAAACTTTCCAAAATTGAGAAAATTTCCATAATTTAAATTTTGGAAAAGTGCTTAAGACATGGAATGCCTGTTATGAAGTATTTGCTAGTTCTACTTTTCAAACTTAAAAATTTTATAATAGTCTGGAGAGAATTTTGTCTATTTTCTGTCTAATTCTGACTTTATTATTACTTGAGATTAAAATTTAAAATTTAAACTCCCTAAATTATGATTAGTTTTTATTATTATTAGATTATTATAAAAAATTGGGTAGGATATATACTATGTATGTAGCACTACTAGAGCTTTGTCCTTTGCTTCAATGTCAAATGAAACTCAGGCTAATCATGCTCATTTAAAACACAAAACTACAAACTAGTCCCATAATTGCCCAAAGAAATGTCCACTTGAAATTGGGTACTTCAAACAGAATTGTGTTCTGCATAATAGTGATAAGATATAACAACTTAGAACTTAATCCTCAGTCTTTTACATTTACGTAATCAGAACTGAGTAACTTGGTAGGTATCTCATGCTCCAAACATTCAGCTTATTAATTCAAATACAAATCATATGCAAATGTTATTAAACTAATAAATGCAAAGTCTGCTTGTCCTTGTTGGCTCCTATTTCAAAACCTTCAGAGGCTTATTCTGAAACATGAAATTCAAAGACTCCTAATAGAAAACCCTTTTCCAGCAAGTGAAGAAGCTTCAGTTACAGTTCTTTTCAGAATAGCAGTAGCTCCCAGGACATGGGGAAACTATTCATAATAATGCAAGTCATTTAGGGCAAGCTGCACAGTGCATATTCTAATTCTGGGTGAGATTACTGCAGTAAACCAGCACAAGGTACTAGAGTACTCCACTAAGTAATAATAACAACTTGGGTATGAAATGTTTCTATTAGGTTCAAGAAAACTATAAGTAGAGGCTATACAGCTAGAAAAGCACCATCAAGTTGAGATATGCTTTAGTAATAGTGGTTTATCAGCCAAGATGGCCATTTTCTATTTTAAAATCCATCCAAAACAGAAAGGATGAAGATGTTATGCTTTATCCCTGGGAAATCCCATTTCATTTTTTGGCAACGAGCAAACAAACACAAATAATATAACCTAGAAACTTATGCTTTTGGATATATAATATTTATAATTGTATAATATTATATATAAATGATCTATTTATATGATATATTTATATTCATATTTATATGACATAAAATATCCATACAGTATTCAACTTGGATTTTATATTTATGATTCCTGCATTTTGCTGTGTTTTGATCCTAAATTATCACAGAAATTCCTAGTAGAAGATTTGCAATAAATCCAAAATCTAGTAAACCTGAGTATTGATCAGAAAAACCTGCTTTGCAGCAATGATATACTATAATCAGGACCATTATTGCAGAGTAAAATAAATAATACTGCATTCAGAGCAGGTGCTGAACTGAGTGAATTAAATATAATCTGGTATACAGTTTGAAGAATACAGATAAAAGAGAATATTGAAAGGTTTTTTATTATATAGCCATCATTCACATTTTGCAGTAAACAAAAGAAGATTTAAAAAAAGAAGAAAATGTAATTACAGACTATATTTCTTGAAAAAGAGTAAAAAATAAGTCTTTCTGCTAGCATTGTTTAACATCTAAGTGTTTGACTTTGCAGTCTTTATATTTAAAAAAATCTTGGCAGAAGGTTTCTTTACTTTTTTATATTATTGATTTATTTCATTGATATGCAAGACTGAAGCATTGCTAAATGATTGGTTCTGCAGTATATTTATCTATCTAGGAATATAGATGGATGCATGTATGTACATAGGTACATATATTCACACAGATATATATGCAAATACATATACTTAATGCATCTGATGAGAAGGATGATTTTTCTCTTAAAACACCGAAAGAGATTTGGTTTAGATTTCAGCTTAACATCTATAAGTCACAGATGTCCAGCTGTAAACTTTAGAGAGCACTAGCCCTCTTTCTTTTAGTCTTTGTCTTATCTTGGTATCAAAGACTTGCACCATGTGATATATGTTGTCTGGGACCATGGAACTAGCATTAATAAGATATGCAGGAAAAAACAAAGATAAAAGAGTTTGTGTTCTGAAGTTCAGCTCTTGCACAGACGCTTCTATAGCCTTAATGCTGTCACTACTTTTAATACATAGGGAAATTTAGCATATGCACAACTCTTTCAAGATCTACCCTCAAACGACTCTTTTGTTTCAGATGAATTTTTTTTTTCAAACAAACATCAATAAGATGGAAGCAAAGCACAAATGAGGAAGGTAAAATGATTCTACCTCTCTTTCATCCATCTTCAGCCATTGTTTGGGATCATCCTCTGTGGCCAGGAAAGCTATGAGATCTAAGGCAGTAAGCCTTGTCTGACGTCTGGATGACACAAAAATAAGAACAGGCTTGGCTGGAGAATGACTCCGAATGGCTGTTGAGCAAAACAGAATTTGAGAATTAGACCCCTTAATGACAAAAATGAGAGTTTCCCTTTGCAATCCCATGGCAGCTGATAGACCTCCCTGCAGATGACACTGAGGTATGTCTACTGAGCCTTTATTCTGCTGGATGGATTCAACTGAGGTGAGAATATACCACCTCTGAACCAAAGGCCATAAAACTACATGTAGCTGAGTCTTCAGCTACTTCAGTGAACACTCTAAGCTAATTAAGAGAAGCAGTTATAAAAAAAAACCCAACAAAGCACCACAAAATCTAGACAAGCTTCCAAGACTTCAAGCTCGTGAATTTTTCTATCTCAGCCTAAAAAGCATGTTAATGTTTTTTCTATACTGCTGGGGGATTTTGTCTCAGACTCAGTGCCATGAAGGTCTAAAATTTGCTTTCTGCCTGACCCAGAGCTCGAGCTGCATAAACTCATGCCAGCCTACAGAGGATCACTTCAATCTACCAATATCAGAAAAGGTAAAAAAAGCAGAAAATGACTTTTCAATAGCTGCTGTGAAAGTGGGCATTACAGTACAAGAGAACTTGGTTTCTGTGCCAACTAACTAGTCCAATATATGTAAACCAATTATGATATATTGAAACCAATTAGGTTTTAGGATTTTTTTAAATAGCATTTTCTTGCTCAGCCCATTTTTGAAAAGTTTCAGGTTGCAGGGAAATTTTTATGGTCTCAGGAATAAGTATTGCCATGAAAATGCTAAAATAACCTTGACTGTATCATGTCAAACAAGTTGGGAACAGAGCGTGCAATAAATCATATTTATACAGATTTTCTAACAACAACAAGCACTAGAAGTATAAACAGGTGTACCTAGAATTTCAAATACTCTCTCTAAACCACTTATAAATCCATTTGTGTGTTTTCTCATGTAATTCTCATTCAAGCAAATTAATTTATGTATTGTTAATTTCTGAACACTATTTCATACTGCCCACCAGCACATATTATTACTCAGTTCATGAACACTACCCAGCATGTGCTCCTGCATACACACACGCAGTGCAGTTGTGAAATTATTGAAATGGGAAAATTCATCTGTATTTATATCTTACAACTATATACGCCAATATATCTAAATATTTTAAAAGACCAACATCTAATGGATTTTTGTTGCTCCAGGAACAGGTGTAGCAGAACAGCCCAAGACAGATTTATTGTTCATTAGTGTTTTTGTACAACGCTCTTGTGGAGGTGTAAATAATTCGAGCTGTCAAGATTGGTCTCTAGTCCACAATCAATACTTTGCTTCTGTCATAAGGCTAATTAAAGCAGCTAAAAAGTCCCCTCACAAATGTCACCTCACAATCAACAGCAGTTCACACCACAAAATTTATTTTGGAGGTTATTTTTAATTGATATAATAAATATTCCTTATGTAACCAAAACAAAACATGTTCAAATAAAATACAAGAGAGCTTTTCTTAAATCTATACTGCTTGCCAGCTTGGTTAAGAATAAAAAATTGGAAACAGAAGCATATCTGGATGCACTACAAATTTTGAATTTTATGGTTATTGCTTTGAAACTAGAATTATAGGAGGTTAGCCTGACTTGCAACTTCTGTTCACAATTTTTTTAATGCTAACATGCAGTGGTCCATATGCAAATACCTCAGCAGATTAATATTATGAATGATTTTATTGCTTTCTAAATTTCCAATATTTTTACACAAATATTTATTTCGGGTGTCAAGCACTAAGAGAAAACACATTTTATTTCCCCTTCACTAACACTAATTTTATTCTTCTGTTCTAAATACATGACATTCCTCTTTCACATGTTGCATTTGCAGCACACTTTATGTTTCAGACAAATATCTTTGGGCCATTAGCGGAGCAGATTCTCCCAATACACGCCAAGAGTACATACATTAACACATGTTGCAAATGCGCTGCAAATGAACTGTGCAAAGTCCCTTTTTCTTTTAGAGAAAGGAAGAAAAGGTCTAGGAGCTGGCTGCTTACCCTGAAAAGCAGGTTTGTTCATGCTGGCCATGCGAGGACAGTAATGCTGGCCAGGGAAGCCCTGGATGTGCACCTCCAGAGGAACTGGGCGCACCGATGGTCGGAAGTTGAACAGACCCATCTACAAGAGAAGATTTTGTTCAAGTTTAACCTTGAATTCTCTTACCAGTTGCTATTTTGTTTTCCTGCATGAAAACATTTTTCATACCTGATTAATGTTTAGCCAGTCAGCAAGGTCTCTGGCATTTGCTAAAGCAGTGGACAAACCAACCACTCTCACTGGCTTCTCAGTGTGAGATGAGATAAAGTTTGTTCGAGACACAATGACTTCCAACACTGGGCCTCTCTCATCCCCTAGGAAATGAAAAGTAAATGGAAAAACAGAGACAAAGGAAAGGTTCAGATGTCAAGAAGTATATTCACATCATAAGTACCTTCAAATTTAGCAGGGATTGTGATCAAAAGCAGTGAAACATGCTCACCTAGAAGATGGATCTCATCTATGATGAGAATGGCAACTTTTTGAACATAGCTTCTGTTCTGCCAGCTTCTGCTGACACCATCCCACTTCTCTGGGGTAGTAACAATCAGGTCAGCTTGGGCAATAGCTCTCATATCAGGAGTCACATCTCCTGTCAGTTCTACAACCCTGTAATTAAGGAGGACAGTGGCTTGGCTTCACAAAGCTTTACAACATCTTAATGTTAAAATATTTACACTTTAACTTAAATTCTTAAAAGAGGGGAGAAACAAAATTAAGCAATTAAGTAATTTTCCTTTTTGTAAAATACATTTAATAGGATTTTCAAAATTATTTTAAGTAAATAAACCTGCCTCTTTGTTTTCCTAGTAAATATTGTATAAATACCAAATATCATTCTTTAGCAAAACCATATAGAAAGAAGAGGAAGAATATGACTCCCAACCAACAGTTAGTTCTTCAAAATGAAGATAACATAATACTGGTATGATGTAATGTGAACCATAACATCCTGTCACAGACAGGATGAAAGCTTTCATGGAGGCTACCAAGTTGCTGCCTGCTGCCTGCATAGATCTCTGGTTTGAATAATAAGCATAAACTGCAGTGTGTATTGCATTTGTCGGTGAAGGTCCATTAAGACTGGTGCAGAGATTAGCCTCAGATTACTTTGTGAAGAAAATGAGCAGATTTTTTCCAATTGTTTGCAGCATTTGTGATGACCCATCATTTTAGATGGATCCATTATAATGGGTTTTAGACATTTCAATGACACATTCCAAACCCAGCTGAACATCAAACAAAAATTCCTAAAAGTAATGTGTATATTCTGTTAAAGATTATAGTCACAAGTAACTGTGAATTTCAAAAAAAGAAATAGTGTCATAAAATATTTTATCTCATTTCTGTGATAACAACAGGAATATTACTGATAATTTCATGGACACAGAGGAGCATCTCTTTCTCTTGTGGTGTACTTTGAGCTTAACTTAGGAAAAAGACTATATTTGGAGAAGGTGAAGGCCCTAAATAATGCATTCTATGCATAAAATTTTTAATTCAGGACACTATAATTTTGGAAAGCATCAACATGACTGATATACCTTATAGATCATAAAGTAATGGTTGAACTCCAACACCTGGGAAGATCAGCAAGAAATTAATGTTACCAAGGAATGAAATTATATTAATTTATATATGAAGGACATAGTGTGACTACTATTATACAGTTCATGCAAGTCCTGTATGTTCCTTGCAGCTGAGGTTTCTAAGGAGAGCTTAGTTTGACTTACATTTTCAATTTCCAAGGATATTGTGGAGTGAAATCTGAGCTTTGTATTTTTTATACTGACAAGGAAGGAGAACGAAAATAGCTGGGTATCAAAGTGTATCCCTTTCTTAGTTCTGATTTTGATCTATCACTTTTGATCTATCATTTTTGATCTCAGTTTTGATCTATCAGTGACTATTGATAGAGCTTTTCAAGTACTAGAAATTTGAACGACAGTATAAAACCAAAACCCTTTTTGAAATACTCATAAGTATTTTGGATTTTACTCATACGAGATGAGCTGCTCTTTTGTTTCTCATTTCTCTGATTAGGTAAGGAGAAACATACTTTTTACCAAGCTTTTCTTCAATCCTGACTTTCCAGTCCTCAATCCTCTCACGGACAAGCGCTTTCAAGGGTGCAATGTACACTGCCTGCAAAAGAAAAGGCACAGAACTAGAAGTAAAACAAGATACCTTTATTACAGTGTACCTAAAACACACGATATTTGTGAGATTTGAACATACTTATAATCCATAAAATAAATAAGGTCTGAGTTCCTGAAATGACCTACAACAGGATTATATTTAAAACAGACACAACGCCTGAAAATAATGGTTTCTTTCCTGAGCAATTAAGAATATTTAGATAAGGAATATTTTCTTGAAATTGAAGTATTTATCACACCTTTTAAAATCCAAAACCCACTTAGGTAAATAATGGCTTTTGTTGCCATAACTATAAAATATGCACGTTAACATTCTGGAACAGAAATAATCTGAATTTCTGGCAAGCAATATCCTAACTGATTTCTAGTTATGTCATTAAATTAATAAAAAATACCAATTAAGTAAAAAAGCTGATTATCTTAAGCAAAATGTCACAATATTTTTCTCAAAGAAGCCTGCAGTGCAGAGGGGAATATGCTTACATGTACAAAACATATTTACTTATAGATTTATGGTTAAAAATTCTAAAGCTCTTGAACAATGAATAAACTGCTACATGAAGAGTTCACATACATTCTTTGAAATATATAGCCAGGCTTCCAGCTTTATTAAAACCTAAAAGATGCATTCCTTAAAGAACTGGCTATTTTTTATGTCTCACAGATAAGTTGAAAGTGTATGAGTGACTTGTTTACCTCAATTGCACTAAGAAATTACATGAAGATATTTAAATTCAAAGATGATTAAGGAATTTATGCACAGAATTTCTGTTTATGGAAAGGTTATACTTTTTAAAAAAATCTCCCAGCCAGATACAAAGATTTTTTTAAAGACTTTAAATCTAAAATGTGGTTAACTAAGACAATATGGCTAAGTTGAGAAGCAGATATATATTCACTTTGAAAAGAAAGCTCCAAAGGCTGAGTTGTTCAGCTTTTAGGCAATTTAAAACACAGGGGGGAGCTGGAACAGAAGATTGGCTTGTAGTAATTAATTGCAACTTATTTGTTTAAATAACAGAGAGACTGTGCGAGCTGTAGTCCCATGGAAGGGAACTAATAGCTATAAAACAATACCACTGCTAGTATAAGGAGATTAAAGCAGGAAATGCTGTTAAGTAAGGAAGAAAAGGAAATCCAGCATGCCTGCATGTCATTTTTGTAGATTTAACTCTGGCTGTCAACTGATTAAAATAAATAGTTAAAATAAAAGCATAATGCACATAATGCACTACCATTTTGTATGCACACATATATCAATTGGAGAAAGTAAAATTCAGTTCCCCACAGTCCTTCTAGACTCGTTTATTACTGAGATGCTCATAACAAAATGATTCCAGTAAACCTGTTTTACAAACCTTTGATGTGGGATACTTGTTAAAAACTCTAAAGATGGCTAATTCAGCTGCAACCGTTTTTCCAGAACCTGTAGGAGCTCCAAGAAGAACATTGCAGTCTGTGTGATAGAGGGTATGGAATATCTGTGTCTGAATAGGGTTAAAGTGTGTGAATTTGTACAGGACTTCATATTCAGGATGTCCCAAGGCTGTGATAGGCAGAGGCTGAAGATCCAGAAGCTCTAAAACCACAAAATAATAGTAAGTGGATGACAAGAGATGCCATGACATGACATAGCTTGTTATGAAGACAAATATATTAAACAGTAATTTAGTGAAAAACAGTTTACATTGAAAAATATTTTACTTAGTATCTCATAAGACAGAGAGTACACATTTGGGTAATTGCTTACTTTGATGAAGAAAAATGAAAAGTTGTTTTATAGCTCTGAAATAATTCTGCAAGTAATTTTGAAAATCTGATTTGAAAATCTGATAGCTGTGTACCAGCTATTAGCACATTCATCTTTTTCTTATACCCGTTTTCTTTTTTTTCACTTGTAGTAAGTTCTAAACTCATTGTGTTAGATTATATGTATGTCCAGCTTCTTATCATAACAGAATGTGGAGTATTTCAAGTTCCAGGGAAAAAAATCTTTTTAAGAAGGAAGGATTCTTTGGAGTTTCCAAGTTGATGGAGTAATACAAATCAGATGAGTAGAGCTAAATTTTGCATCTTAACCTTTAAATATATAATTAAAGACATAATCGTAATAAATAAACAAACATCTTTTCAATATATGATTCTCAATATATCTTGAGGGCATCTGCTATCCAAAGAATTAGAGATTGTGGAATTTGCAAGATGATATATATAACCAGATTGGATTTGGAATCCTACCAAATTAAGGAGACTGCAGTGATTCTGCTATGCAGATGCTTGCTTTGAAGTTTGGGTTTGGTTTTTTTTTTTTTTGTGGCTGGAGGTCTCCTTGTCTTTTCAGGGTGCTTCACATTAAGGTATGATATGGGAGTCATAAAACCTACTGAGGCAATGATGCCTAATATTCTTCACATGCTTTTCACTGATACCTTATGGCTGTTTTATCATTCCCACAGAAACAGTGATTTCTTGGGCTCTGTTGAGGAGAAAGAAGGGTTTTTTTGCCTAGCAGAGCCTCTACGTACTTCGTTGTTGAGTGGGAACCAGATGGGAATTGAAATCAATTACCATAAATCCTGGAGTCTCCATAACTGGTGATGTGTAAATATCTTTCTGTTTCTTCTGAATAGTAGTCAGTGATCAGTCAATTAGATAAAAAGGTTACACATGCTTTTCCAGACAGTGTAGGTACAGTACAACAATAGCTAAACACTTCACAAACACATGTGAATTTATGCACGCCAAAGGACAACGCCGTATGAGAACTGTGCATTTCTGAAGGCACTCAGCAGACTGCTAGATGAGCCAAATATAATTACAGAGGAAAGGTTTTACAATGACATCAGCCCCAATGAATGTATAAAGCAATTTATGTATCCAGAAAAAAAGAAGCAAAACACAAACATATGCTTCTGTGCCAAGTGTTAAAAAAGGAGGGGGAGGGGAGGGACACCACTTGATGAGATGAAATGCATGTTCAGTGCTGCAACAGTTCTTGTTATGATAAAAATTTCTTAGCAAAAGTAGAAAAATGTTTCATATTTTCAAAATTTTCATTGTTTTTTCTTTGCTGAACACCATTTATTAGACAGTCTAAGATTATTTTTAGCCAGTCCAGAAGAAAGGTATTGCTTGCAAGGACTAAGCTAAGACATATCAACACAGAGATTTGCTTAGTTTCATATAACAGGTTCAGTTTTCTTATGGTTTATAGAGAATCTGGAATAACTAAGATGAAACCAAAATTCTTTCATTTTGTTCAGGAATTGAAAAGCTTAGAAAGCTGGAGAAGAAATATCACAAAGTGAAATTCCAGACATTATTCTCCAATGAAGCAGAAGTAAGTCTTATTGCACTACCATAAAAAAAAACCCAATATGAGCAATATTAATTAAAGCAAAATTATCAAATTTGAAGTTACCTGTGTGGGGTGGATGTCTCTCTGGAAGAATCAAATGTTGAAAATTTATGATACATACAGCCTCTGCTCCTAACCATCTATCAGACACAGCTCGAATGTAATATTGAGAAGGAAGAGGTTCAAAAATTGGGATTGTGAACACCAGCAGCTGAGGCTCTTTAGTAATGACCTAGTGCAAACATGTAGAGAATAATTACTGCACAGAAAAATCAGTAACTTGAAAAATCAGTTTGCCTCACTTCCATAAGCATTGCTAACACAAAACAATAGAGTATGTGTGCAAATATTTACATCTTTATAAAATATTTTACTGTCTGGAATGAATTTTTTTTCCATAGTCTTCCAAAGATGAAAAATAATGCTGGCTTTTCATCTTGTTCTTTAACAGACAAAACCATTATAATCTTTCTACATCACCTGAAAATAACTGTCCCAGCAAAGGAGGAAGAGAAAAAGGGACATTTGAGCTTAGAAAACATTTTTGTGGAAGTCTAAGCTGATCAGGTATATCTGAATTTGAAATCTGTACTGCTGATTTGAAAATCTGCTAAGGCCAAATACTGTTTGACCTGACAAATCCACATCTCACTAACTTTGTTTTTGTTTTGCTGTAAGATTCTGGATCAAGTCCATTACCTGTTTCTTTTGAATGATGAAGTACTCTGAATGATAAATGTGATCATTAGTAGGGTCTTCTACCCAAATCCACCAGGGCTCTCCAACACTGCCATGTACCTTTATGAGCAGAAAAGATAGTTTTCTTTTAGTTCTCTGGGTTTAGATTCTCTGGATTTGTTACAAATAGTGGATGTATTTCTAAATGACACAGGCTCATAAAGGAATACAGAAGTACAGAAATCAGAGGTAACAGAAAAATAACATTTTTAATCAGATGAGTCTGCCTAAAGATTATGCTTCGATTAGAGTTTGCTTAAGGTACATACAATAAAAATGGACATGATACAAATGCAACTGAAGGTAGTGCCTCAGCTGTTTATAAATACACTTAATCCCAAGGGTTCCCTCTAGGATCCTAGGAAAGAACACGTTCTCTTTATTCCTCCCTGTACTTTTGCCTTTAGGTTCTGTATAGAAGATTGTTGTTTGCAGCTGTCTGCTCATTTTTCAGTCACAAACATTCTCTCAGGAAAAAGCTGGACAAGGAATTGTGATATTGCTCTCCTCTCTCTCATCCCTCTCCTCTAAAGAGATACAGCAAGTGCATTCAGCAGGCTGTAGATGTAGCCATTGTTACAGGCGAACTGAGAAGAACACAAATAGAGCCATCACTTGATGATTTCCCTGCCACCTGGCAACGTCTTTTTAAACCCAGACTTTTGTTTGCTTTGTTGTGTACCTTACTTTGCAATGGCAGAAATCATAGCTAGTTATGATGCTAAATTAAGACTTTTTTTGGGTTTTTTTGGTCAGAATAAATAACCTTTGCCAAAGTACAGGTATTTTACATAAATATTTGGGAAAATAAGAAAAATGCAGGGTAAAGGAGTACGGAAGACATAGTACTAAATGAATGCAGATTTCTGATGTTTCTGACGAGGTCTGTGATAAGCTGCAAAACCAGGAGATGAAAAAAGAGTTGGAATTTTTCCTAAACTTAATAGAAAAAAAGTCAAAGTGCATAGTTGCTTCTAATGGCAATTTTAATGCTCCAGGAATCTGGTATTGATTCACACAGTACACATTATTTTCAGCATAATTCATTACTGTGTCTGTGTCAGAAAACAATCTGTACTAGTTTGTGAAGACAAAACTATGCACAAAGAATAAAATTAAGGTGCTTTTCTTTCTTTTTTTACCACAGTTGCACAATAGACAAATAGATGGACTGTAATTTATTTTTATTACATCTGAATTTCACTTGCAGCTTCATTAGGAACTGAAGCAGTGAAACTGAAATGACACACAGGTGACATCTTGAAAAGTGACAGTGAGACTATTATTTCATCTGGGTTTAGGTGCATTTAAGAGAGATAAGAAGAACTAAGGAAGGCAATTAAGTCCAAAGCTCAGAAATTTTATTATTAACTGTAATAGCAACCTAATTTTGGAAAGTCCCATGAAAAAACTGCATGGGGTAAGCAGGACAATCTGGGAACAGGAAACAACATCTTCTCCAGTAATGATTCTCAAGGATTGGGGAGCTCTTAAAACTGGCAAATACCTGTGCCTGTATTTAGGGCAACCATCACCCTAAAACTACATGTCTGATATTTGACTCAGCTAATTCATACTATTTGCATTATTCTGCATTACTGCTGGACTCCTCCTGGATGCATTAAGGCTTAATTGCTCTGTCTGGGTATATTTATAGTCCTTTGCTTCTAACAATAGAATAAAAATCTGGGATTTGGCTCACATGCTTTTGCTGAACTTAAGGGTTCCCTGTACTGAAAACTAAAGATAAGCTGATGTCATATCTCACAAAAACATCTTTCTCTTCTAACGTCATGTGCAGTTTGTGATGAGATCATTATAGAATTAATTATCTGGGTAAAGGATCAATCTTAAAACCATGAAATGTTAGCTAAGCAGGGTATTTCAACTAAGCATGGTATTTAAGGTTTTCATAGCTGGTTTTATTTGATTACTGCAATTCTTTAGATGGGATTTTTTAGCAACTCACTTTTGTACCAAGTACAGGTATACCGGTAAGTTTCTATAGCCATCTTCTGAGAGGCTTGTTAAAATAATGCGATGATAGAGAAGCAGTTTCAGAGTGTCTATGCTTGAATTTGAGAAAGCTATTCATTTTCAGAAACTATTAAAATTTAACAGTTTTAGTTATTTATTGTGATTAAAGCTTCATTTACTGAAGAAACAGGAAAATCAACACCACATTACAGAAATAGAAAAAAAGAAAAAAAACACTTTACCAAGTTTTTATGAACCCCCATAAACAAATTCACATAAAAACATCTCCATAAGCTTAATTGATACAACAATCATAATATATCTAAAGCAATCCTCAGAAAAACTGTGTAAAGGGGTCATGGCAGAAAATAGACTTGTGACAAACTTTTGCTCTAAATTTAGAAGTTCAGAATCAAAGCAACAGTATAATTTTGTGTGGATCCCTAACCTGTAAAGATATAGAACCTAGGTTTTCTAGAAAAACGTAACAAGGGATTGAGAAATTACTTTGTATTAAGATAAAGTTTAATATGAACAACACTAATTTTTTTGTCTTTAGCAGACTATAGGTAAAGTGGATAAACTGAACAATAAAAACTTGTTTCAATCCTAAAAAGTAATGCTTTCTTTTCCTTCTGAAGTACTTACCATAAATAAGGTAACAAAAAATAATCATGTTATAATTCATGTTAGGAATTAATTCAAACATTTATTCAATAAACCTAAGTGGCAAGCAAAATCAAACTTTCTATATTTTGATTGCTCAAACTCTGTATTTTGATTGCTAATATCCCATTTATAAGGTAACTCGATGAAACTTCTACAAGAAATTAAAAAACCTTTCATCAGGGAAAATAAATTCTAAAGTAATTTAAATATTTGTGGAATAAACCTCTCATTTAATTATGATTAAGGTAAAAATTGTAATCTAAGGGATTTTAAAATTAATTTTTAATAAAAGAACAGATACTTAATATCCACATTTCAAAATAATTTATCTTAAGCATAAATTTCATAAGTCTAAAAGAAGAAAATTATGTTTGCCTATGGAGCTATCTTTTTTTCCTGTAGAAAGTTTCAGAAGTAACAGCAACAATACAATGCCCCCATGTGGACATTTATGTTTCATTTAGATTTATCTTAAATGTATATCTAATGAACAGATTCTGAATCAAAGGATGTGTGTATAGCTAAATGTGAACTGGTACAACTCCTTTCACAAAAATCTGCACTATAAAGTACAGATGAACATAATTCCAAACATATCTCAGGGTTTTTTTGGTTCAGACAAGTCCCAGCAGAAAAAGGCACTGGTATTGTGAATGTGTATTTGTGAAGACACGAGCAACAGGACAACCTGGCATACCTGAACTGTATTTTAAAGCTTTTCTGTGTTTGGTGCTTGTTCATAGTTCAGAGAGTCATTCATGTCTCCCTTTCTCTTGCTTCTCCTTTCTGGGCACATAACTCTAATTTCTGTGTGACTACTCTAAATATTCAGTGTTAAGCATTTGCCACAATGTGCTATATACACAGCCCAATCTTACACGGCTTAACAGAAATGAAAAGATGATCCTTGCCTGCTGTCTTCAACAAAAGTCACAAAAATCGTCCCATTCCTATTATCAAATTTGCTTTTTAGCTAAAATAAATGCTTTTTAAAAAATCCCAAAAGCTATGGACAAGCAGTGATCATCTCCTTTACTGGAACTAAACTAAACTTCTCTTCCTGCCTCCTGCTCCCCCAGTCTGTACCTGGTCATTCCAGGTGAAGTCGGGCGCGATGCTGAGCCGCACGCGGAGCACCGTGCGGGTGATTGGCTGGATCGTTGCTTCCATGATGATGGAGGGGATTTGGTGGACACACTGTTTTACCTTCAACCCAATTTTCACATGATGCAGCATATGACCTGCCAAGAAAACATCAGGTGTAACGAATTTGCATTTCCAGGAAAAAGCGTACAACTCTGACTTTCAAATAGGCTTTCAGAGAGCACTATTATTGCTTGCTTGTTTTGCTCCTGGCTACGTAAATGTCTGACTCTCTTGACCTAGCATGTCTGAATATTTTGTAATACTTAACTTGAATTAGCAATTTAGAGCCTTGAAAATTCAGTATTAACCCCCTCGTTGGCTATAACTAAGGGGTTAAAATAACTATTAAGAATTCACACTGAAAATATTATGCCAAGCTAGTTCTCTCTCCTTCACTTACTTTAGACCAGGCTCTTATCAAGCCATAGAATTCTTTTTCAGAGCACAAATACCAATTTCTTACTTAATTCAACTTCTACAATTTCTGTGTAGTGATTCAAACCAGACAGAATGCTTTTCATAAAATTAAAAAAAGGTACTTAATAGGTTAAAAATGCATATAAGTAAACATCTAACAGCAGCTCTGATCTGTGAGAATATACCAGTGTGTAACTGAGACAAAGGAAAATTAAATGTTGCAATATTTTTTATTTTCTATTGTGATCATGGTAACTAGGGCAATAAAGTGATTTTATTTATTTAGAAAAATGTCCTACTTGTATTTTGCAGCTCAAATCTCTCTTCCCTTGCTCTTCATTTTGAATATAAAAGAAAGTCTGCAGCAGTAATTTCTTTTTTTTACTGAAATTATTCCACCTTCTGGCTTATTTACTACATTTTCACTGAAATTGTAATGTAATTATGTGGAGCATATTTTAGATTTTAATTGTGATGATCATAAATGCTCCCTGTTAAAATCTACCTTACCAATCGCTACTGATATTTTCTGGTATGATTATGTGGTTCTGTGCATACTTACCCATTGAAAAAAAATAAAAAAAATTCAAAAAAGGAGAAGTCCTATTATTTGCATTATGTGCAAAGTGACAAGGTGATACAAACCTTTCCTCGCAATTACAAGACATCTATGAGCATAGCATCTTGAAACTGGTATTTTAAAATTGATACTGACTTTCCCTTTTCAGTTTTTCTTATTTAACAAATTGGCAGATAGATTTTTCTCACACAGGTCTTTATACTCTGAAGCAATGAATGGTGACCTTGCTTAAGAATCAAACCCCTAACCAGAAGTTTTAACACCAATTTATTCAGTTTAATTTGCAGTTGGTAAAACAATTGCACCTCCAACAAGTGTTTTATTAAAAACCAAATCCCTGATGTTGGTACACTTGGATGATACATGCAGCATTTCAGCATACTTGCACAGGGACTAGCTTTTGCAATTAGAGGTAAAACTTCAGAAATCATGTTAAATAAAGGCAGATGACAAAGATTCAAAGATATGACTATGTAGGCAGGTATATTTTTCATGGCAAAAATCACTTTCTTTTTCTAAACGTGAGGTTTGTACAGGATAGCACTGAGATCCTTTTACAGTTATGAGCTAGGGGAAAATAAGGCTCCTCTTCCAACTTCTACAAAACGTGATAAAACTCTCTCCTCCCTAAGCTCTTTTTTCTTTCTAATAAGAATTCCTTTTAATAAGTTATTATGAGACACCATCAATAGCAGTTAAAAATACTAAAACCCTCTGAACAAAAGCTGACAAAGAAAATATAGGCATGTCTAAAAAAAATTGCTTATTCTAAAATGTTTGTCATCTGCATTGCGGAAAAAAAAAAAAAAGGGACTGTTTATCTCAGCTAACACAGTGATTTTCTGGCTATCTGGAAACTCCATGGTTACATTGCAATAGCTCATAGATTGGTGTTGATCCATTCATGGTACCCTGGAATCCAGGATCTGTGCACACAACATGCTCTCCACCCATCTGATGCTTTCATCTCCCCCGAAGCCATGGGCTGAGTTAGCCAGCCAGCTCCTGTCTTTGTCACTCTATCTCCAAGGTCTCCACAACATTTAAAAAGCAGAAGACTGAAACCAGCCCTGTGGGGTAAGAAAACGAGGCAGTACCTGGAAGTTGTGCCTTCCCTCATTTCAACATAGCTTAGAATTTGAAATAAAAATACAGTGACTTCCTTAGCACGCCTCAGAAATCAAGGCTGGACAGGAGGAAATGTGCCAAGCAACTACTTCACAGAGATACACACACATCAACCTTCTTTGATATTTATAAGGCTGAAGAACACGAATATCATTATGTATGGTCAGCAGTGCCCTATTTTTACAGTCAAATTCCCTGTCTCATCTACTTTCAAACTAAGTTAACATAAACCAGAACCAGACAAATTGCTGGCATACACAGATACATTTCCATCTTGTCAATACTGGTTCCAATACATTGAAGGAAGCAAAACTGGCTTTGTATTTTTACGCAAAATTTCCTGCTTCTCAAGCGAAGATATGGGGAGAAAGAACAGCTAAAAAAAAACAAACCCAAACAAAACAAAAACAAACAAAAAAAGGTCTTGAACTAAAAACAGCTCCATCAAACCAAACAACAACCACAAAAAAAAAAAAAAAAAACAACAAAAAAAAAACCCCCAAAAATGCTAATACAATTAATGAAAAAGAACACTAAACACTAAAAGGCATCACAAATACACAAAAAATTAACAGTGAATTAAAAAGTGCTATAACACTCCTGAATAAAAAACCATAATGCTAGCATTTCAAATAAAATGCAATGGTTTTAATACATTTCACATTACTATATTAAAATGCAGGTAAAGTCAGCATCTAGAATTTTGTCATAGCCTTTTGGTTTAACTTATTAAATGAAAATATAGCATCTAATTCTTCAAACTTTTACATATTTTTTTAACTTTTTTCAGCCTAGATTAGGCACATAACAAAGCTTTCCAAGTTAGCAATGTAGTACTCCTCCAAATAAAAGAAATATTAAGTTAGATGTGATAGCTTCTAAGCAGTGAGTATGAATGGTATTTGTATTCTAAAATTAGATTTTTCAAAAAATGGCAGTTTGTTTATCAACAGGTTGGTAATAGCAGGTGCAAATGAAGTCCAAATAAAAAAAATACACTAAGGAAAAAGAAATGCATTACAAGTGATTTTTTTTTTTTACTTCAACCAGATGGTGGGCAGTTTATGCACAACAGTTTATACAGACTTACTGGAAATTTTCATTATGTCTATCAGTAGGCTTGTGGATTTTCTCATTATTGGACTGTCAAATCCTTTAAAAAATTCCATTAAGGTTTTGTTGCAGTGACACCAGTGACAATGAATTCTCCATGTTCAATGAAAATTAATGCAGTCTTTCAGAAGAAGGCCATTTACTGATAGCATACCTGGATGTAATAATCTGGTTTTATTCTTTTCCATATTAATAAGAAATAAGGCCACATTGTGCCAACTGGCAAAGGTAAACAGATGCCTTTTATAGTAGTGTGTTAGGTAAGGTGGGCAGAAAGGGAAGCACACAGGTCAACATAAATATGTATATCTACACATATCCACCTAAACACTTATCAATGGATATCTCCTTTCCATCTGTGTTCTGTGACTGCCAGGACATGGGCTGGCTTTATCCTCAGAGCTGTGCCATTTTACAAGCTGTGGAAACTGGAAAAAACCTTCTTTATTGGACAAACCATATTAATGTGTGGTATGTGGCTATGTGGCTTCCAGAGAAGAGAGGGAATATTGATGCATGGCTCAGATTCAGCTCTTACTTGCCCATTGTTTTCTATAGTTTAGGCAGATCAGCCTCGCTGGCTTCTCACCTATTTCATCTTTCCTCATGTCCTTCATCTTGTCGATGGTGAGATTCTTCTCTTCCAGCTTGGAGAGGACGGAGGGGGGGAGCGCTGAGAACTGCCTCAGAGGGCTCACCCAGCCCCAGAGCCGCTTGTCAATGACCTTGCTGAGGTTCAGGAGCCGGTAAGTCATGGCAGGCCAACGCTTCCTCAGGGCAATCTCAAAGAGAGCCCGAACAATGCGAGCTGCATTCTGGAAAGTGAAAAGGAAAAAAAAAATAGGCAAAACTGTTGTAATTCTCTCAATACTCTTTGTAAAATGAAAAGGATCCCATAGACTCATCTTTGACAAACGATAACAATAGATTTTTCTTTTCAAACTGATTTCAAACATTTTTGAAAATTATTTTTTCCATCACTGTCCAGTGACAAAACTACCTCATGGCTGCATTCTGAAATTATGAAAAGAAACATGTGCAACCAATTAAAATTGTAGTGTCAGGTCTGCCATAGAACTTTGATCACAGTTATGCTAACATTATGGAGTTCTAAATTTATTGTGTATCAATCACTTCTGAAGCAAATTCACTTAATATACCCCTCCATAACAGACACCTGCAAATTCACTTTATATGGAAATTCAATTTTTGTTATTTTCTAGTTTATGCTTCTATAATAGCATTGCATCTCACACTGGATTTCACATTTGCACAGAAGCTTAACAGTAGTGAATGTTTAAAAACATTTACTATATTCTGAAAATAGTGTACAACCAAACTGTACAAATATGCTTTGGACTTGGAAAAATAATTATTAACATAAGTTTGAATAAGGTCAGTCTTATCCTGAAAACCTAAGTTATGATATTCCTTTTATAAACTTTTGAAGCTGCATTATGAAGCTATGCTTTTTTCTTTTTCTTTTTTTTTTTCCTCTACCAGTACTATGTCTGGATTAGGAATTATGTTCTTGATTCATTGAATAGAATATAATCATTCCCTACTGGCTCTGCTACGCCAACAGGAATAAAAAATAGAAAATTATTTGGTTATGATAGGAAGCATATGTTACTAAAGAAGCACATTCCTCTTACTTAGAAAGGATGAAAAATTTTCTTAATACTCACTATCCAAATTAAAAAAAAAACAAACCACACTTTGTAGCACTGGTTCCACAAGTATATGAAGATCTAAGAAGAAGACCATGTTGCCTCACTAAAGATGCTATAAATGAGACAGACAAATAAAAGGAATTGCCTTGAAAGCAAAGATTAAAAGGATCCTACTGAAAATGATTTTGCTATGCAAGTGCACAATTTTTATGGTGTGTACAATCAATTCAGCATTTTCGCATTTATACTCATATGTGCAACAACATACAAACACTTCTAAAAAAGGTTTTGTTACTATGAAAATGTTGCTAAAGACTATGTATAATTTTGAATATTTAAATCTCATCTTTAGCACCAACCAACTAAATGCAACTTTTAGATTAACTCCTTCCAAAGCAGTTTTGTAAGGATGAGACAAAAATAACTCCATGCAACATCTCTGCTGCCTATTAAATTTAGAAAAGAGTGAGAGAGAGATGGGCTAAAAGGGACCATTTTTTGGGTTCACAATTGTCTAAATAGATCTCTGTGTCATGTCCCCCTCTGTACCTGCCTATGTGTGGTAATTAAACATGCTGTGTTACAATCAACCCTTTAGGTGTCAAATGAAGCCAACAAACAAATACATAGACTGGTATGTCAATCTGCACATTTTTTGCTGGATTACATCCAGCAACAGAATTACAATAGCACATTTTTCATGAGAAAACCAAGGTATGTGAATCAAACACAAAATATGTTTTGCAGAATAAAGTATAAAAACACATAAAGCATAAGAAAAGATTACAACAATTTTTCACATTTAGAAGAAAACCCTGAAATTTAGAGAATATAATTTCTGTGCAATCACAGTTAGAGGAACTAAGTAGAATAAGATTATGGGTACGACAAACAAAAAAAGGGCATTCATAATTAACAAAAACCACCATAGTCTCTCAAGGTAGCCTTTTGCAAAACTTTTCTACTCAAGTGTTATGGCTCACATGCATGCACAAACACAAGGCTCTGATTTTCAAAGAAATTTGCACAAAAATGTACAAAAAAGATGTAGATTGGGGCCTACTTGTATAATTGTAAATATTTGGGAGAATTAAAACAGCAGAAGTCAGCAACAAATATGCAGAAAATACTATTTTTACCTGTGCAACATATGCAGAATCCGAAATAAGGGAGAAGCTGTCCATCTCCCCTCTGCTAATGTATGTTTGAAGGAGGATATTAATTTTTCCATAATTGTTTTCCACACCTCCTGGAGCAGGGAGTTCACAGAAATCATTTAGTAAGGTATCTAGCTCTTCTATTTCTTCTTCTCTTACCTACAACACAATTATACATTATGAAGAGGCTGAAGCAATTCGATGAAAATTTTTACACTGAAATCAAATTTTCCTTATAACATAGTTATATTACTTTTAAATGGAGTCTCTAGTTTTAAGGAGAAAAAAAAGTAGAAAAAAAGCAGTAAACCCACATCTTCCACAATGTAGCTAATATACCATAATTGAAACTATCTTAATAGGGACACAATTACATTTTGTTATTCATCACCATCTATTAAGGTTGCCATTGACATACAAAAATTTGATATGCCACAAAAATTGAATCTTGTGACCTTGTCATCCTTCATCTGATGAGATTTTATTTTTTATTTGACCAGAGTAAAACTTCTGTCCATCTGGATTAGGGCAATCTTGAATTAACATTAAATGTACTCATTATAGTTACACAGTTTGCATGTGATGTAATACATTTTTAAACTCAAAACTGTGAAGTACTATGATTCATCATATTAAAATTTCCACTGTTAATAAGATTAAGTCTTAATATGAGTAAAGAAATATTAATATCTATGGTTTGAATAATGCATAACATTTCACATTCTAACTGATGACCCTTACATGGCAAAACTAGCATAAATCTACATATTCTTTGACTTACTGATAGTCTGTTAGTGTAAAACTTATTTGAAGAGGGTAAATGTTTGGTCCCTGCAGGGAACCATCTGAAAGTAATTTTCATTTGGACCTGAATACCTGACATACAAAAGACCCTAAGACAATTGGGTTAAAATCCCCAACTTTCTAGTGACTAGTCCCACAGGAAAGAAAGACATGAAGTATAGAACCATCATAAATGAATCCGCTTTCAGGGGAATACTATGCTCTGCTAACAACAGTATTTTTGATAATTTTTTCTGCTCTTGCACAGCACAAGTACACATCTTATCCAGATCTGTATTTCAGCTACTGGTGAGTTACATATCTCAAAATTCTGAATTTTTAAAGGCATTATGGAAACGTGATTAATTTATCAAAAGTCACAATTTCTATCACACAGAGGGGCAAATCCTGAGCTCTTCTTGTGAAAACCAGTTATTCATTTTAACATTCAGAGCTGCACAGCAAATGAATCACAAAAATCTGGAAATGACAGCGCACTGATGCCATACCATATAAATCTGAGAAAGTAAACTAGAAAAACTGTGCTTTAGTCAAGAAGCATCACTACTAACTTTATTAAAAATATAGAAACATATCACATGATATTTTCCATATGCTTTCCTTTTAAATATTAAATTACGCTAAATTTAGACCTAGTCAAGCATTATCACTGTCATAAAAAAAACCCTTCTAGCTTGGAAAATGTTCCATCTATGACTGTGAAACCTCACTGCTTATTATCTTCTATAATAGAAGAGATTACAGCAAAATAGAATTTCTCCATTAGATAAAGAGATGGTAATACCCAGACAATGTGTGCAAATATGTAAATATGTAGATGGTGAGGGATTCACGCTGTCAGCTCGCAGAGCCAGGTGAATGAGAGCCAGCTCTGATCTGCAAGTTGTATAATTGTGGTAAAATGGCAATGAGCCCAAGCTAACAAACCCTGTGGAGTCTGGCTCGTACCTCTGTGAGATGGAAGCATGGGCAAACAAGCTCATGCCAGCTTGGAATGTGCTGCCTTGTGTCCTGCCCACACGGGAGGCAAAAAAGGGAGGTTGGAATTGAACTGAGTACAATACAGCAGAAATCTTCTAGCCCGTGTAAAATCTGTTATGACAAGTTTCTAGATTTCAGATTTGAATTTATGAGAATTTATCGTTCTGCCAATCTAATATTGTTCCCTGCAGAATATATATCAGAATTCACTTCCGTGAGTCCTGCCTCACTCCTGATAAAGCAAACTGTTCAGGAAGACATCCAATAATGCCTTGAACTTCAAACAGAGAAACTATCTCATCCCTCGGCACACTATTCAGATGGACACTTAGCTTCACCTGATAATAATTGAGGAGCTGAAAAGTTGTTAAAAGCATTTTAAAGAATTACTCAAAGATCCATAACTAGCTATTAAATGTGCATTAGAGTTCAAGATGAACTACGTACAAATTTGAGCGAGAACATATTATGTTTACTCAGAAAACATTTTATAATGGTGCTTAGCATTTAACAAAACTTGTGTCTGTAGACAGTATTTATTAAGTACTACAGAAGTGTCTAGCTTCAAGAAACTCTTTAACCTTACCTTTATCTGTTCAAACTCTTCAGCTTTTGATACTATAGCAAGAATATCACCTTCGGTTTTATGAGCATCAAACAATTCATTGAAAGTCTATTAAAAATAAAAAGAATTGATTTGTCACTGGAAATAAAAATACACATATAGCAGGAAACAAGAAACCTTATCCAAGAGTTTAAAAGGCATACAAGGCTAAAATGCAAGTTATTGGAAGACAAGGGTGATGCAATTTAAACAGGAACAAATTCCATAATGACTTTTTGTCAGTTTTAAAAAAACAATTCCTCCCAGTGCCTTGGCCACTCCAACAACAAGAGACATGCAACGTGGCCACTTAAGTGAGACTAACACAGTGACAGTATACAGTTAAAAATTATTAATGCTGAATCTTTAGCTTTTATTCAAGAAAAACACTTATTCGCTAAGAACGAAGATGTTTTAAGATGAATGTGTACATCAAATCAAGTTTCCAATACTACAAAATTTTGAACACATTTACAACACAATCTGATTACAGCGCCAGAAGTTGTTCAAGGTTGTCAACGTGATAGGACTTTCTGCCAGAGAAGGTCATCTGTTATCAGACACTACAGGGCAATGTGCTATCAAGTACTAATGGTTGCACACACCATGAATATCAAAATGTTTCTTATAATTCTTCTACAACAAGTCAAAAAGACTACAGAAATTTAAACCTCACCTCACACTGAGTCTAAATTTTCAGTATTGCTTGATATTTAGTTTCTTTCTTTTTCCTATTTCCTCTCCCCCCACTTCAGTAAATATGATTTGAAAATACAGTGAACAAATCAGCTACATATTCTGTAATATCTTACAACTATTTTAGGCATATGTTAAAAAGAAAAAAGGAAAAAAGCCTCCAGAAACAGGACATCATCTTTTACCTCTATAGTATTGTATTTAATATAGTAGTGGCTGGCAGTTCTGCCTAAATCCGTTGAAGAAAAAAAGCCAGTCCGTTCTTCAAAGCGAATCATGCGGGCTTTGTCCAGTTTTCTGCCAACTTCAATCACCAATTGTTCTCTGTGCTTTTCTAGAGCTGGATCCATCTAAATACGAAACACACACATTTATTTGCATGAAAGAATTATTTAATATATAATTTTCTTGAGGTAATCCAGTCACACAAAGTCAAAAATCTGATAAAATGAAGGTACAGTTATTAAGTCATAATTTTCTTGCGATCTCACTAATAACAATTATATTGACATTACTGACCAAAACCTGTATGTACAGGACAAAATAATCAGAATAAAATTTCTTTTACAATTATTTGGGACTATCATTACAACGGAGACCAATACTATTTATGAAACAAATCTAGTATGATTATGAAACAAATTTACATTGAAAATTTTGAAAGATGTTGTAATGACAACATATTCTTTATTAAATTATCATTACTGTATCACTTCAAAAAAGCATGTCATCTTTTGGCACCTTCTGTTCATAAAAATGGCTGAAGATATACCTTCCTGTGTAGCTGACATGAGACTGGCTTTAATTGCACAGATAATAGATTAAGCTTCAAATTGCATGGCTTAAATGTTTCCTAGGAAAAAACCTTTAAAATCCCCAAAAGCTTTTGGTAGGTTAATTGGGATATTCTAATTAGTGAGTTACAGATGTACAGTAACATTCATGTTAAAAGCACACAAAGGAGCTTCCTGTGCCCAACATCACTTCTATTCATATCAAAGTTCAGGAACTTGGACATTTTGTCCTACTAATAATGCACATTGTCTCATTAGTACATAAAAGGCTGGGCAAAACTCCCATCTGAGTAGGACTGCTGTATAATTATGTGTTTCCACATCAGGCACCTGGGATACCCACACTGTAAGGGATGAGTGAAAAGGATTCATAGTTATGTTAACCTTCTGCAGTCTGTGCACCTGAGATATGGCTCTAATTGCACAAGCAATAATTAGTTTTAAGGACTGAAACACTGTTCTACTCCACAGGCAGTATTCTTATTTCAGGGCTCGTGTATAGTTCATATTTCCTACAGAATAAGTCATACCAGCTCTCTGGGTAAATCTGAAACAGAGATACAGGGCCAAGACAGCAAAAAGGAGCAGGCTATAAGAATTATTGTGCCTTGGTTTGCTCGGCTTTTCCCTGGGCCAGGATTCAGTTTCACCTTTGTGCAGAAGGACATCATCCCACGGTCGGTGAAGCTGCAGACAAACACAGTAATCTCCACAAAGCAGCTGGAGACTTGTTCCTAATATTCCATGTTTGCCAGTTCCCCTGAAGCTGTTTCTCCTTAGTTATGGCTTGCCTTAGTTTCAAGTCAAAAGCTAAGATGGCAAAGGTCTAGACTTCTTTTCTCAATAGTAAGTCATGCATTGAGGTCAGATTTCAGAGCAGAGTTGTTAAAAAAAAAAGTGATCTAGATGCCAGATGTTCAATATTTCTTAAAACTATAGTGGGGAAAAAATTAATGAAAAATCAAAACAACTTCCTATTCCCCTATTCCTTCGGCAGTCCAAAGTACCCACCAATCTTTTGCCTTCCAAAAAGCTGAGGCTGCAACAGCACACTAACATTTTTAAAAAAGTTTTAACTTTAAAGGAAAGGTCACCAACTTGAAAAAACTATGAAACAATATTTGAGTTTAGAGAATCCATGGTTTGCACCCTTCTTGTTGAACTTGCATAATTAGAAATCCTCAGAATAAAGGATCCAGCCTAGAACAGCTTTAAGCCATTCTCTTTAAAATGAGCCTTGGCATGTCCACAGTAAGAAACTGAGCAGGTCTGGAGTATATATATGGAAATTTAAGAATGCATGTTAAAGTACATTACTATCCATTATAAAGTACATTATTATCCACACTGTTTTCCTGTAACTTACTGAGAGAAATGTTGGGCACAAGCTCCTCTAATTTTTATATCTAGACATAAATTTCATGGTGGTAAAAAGCTCTGCTTAACTGTGGGAACACCAAAGAATGAAACCAAAAAGAGGAGAAAATAGACAAAGAAAGTTTTTTAACCCAGGCACCTTTTTATTGGAACCCCAGAAGTATGAGAAAATGCCTGTAATTCATACTACTGGCTTCACTAATACAACATTTGCATTTGCTCCACTTTTTCCTTCCACTCTTTTTTTTTTTTTTTTTTTTCTCTTGCTGCTTGTCATTAATTTTGGCCATTTTCATGAATCAGTAAGAGGCATTATTGGCATTTCTGGCAAACAACTTGAAAAATCACAAATCGAAGCATTGGACCTGCAGTAGCCTGCTCCTGGGTGTAGCCCAGAAAGATCCTGGAGACAACATGTGGGGTTCCAAAGATGTGCACCCCATTGTGTGGGTGCCCTGAATTACAATTACTGGATGTGGTGAGCACCAGTGGAAAGAGAAAGGGGAACGAGTTTGCATGATCTCAGTCTCCACAAACAGCTAGGAAGTGTGATCCACAAGGGATACAGGAATTCTGAATGGATAACACTGACTGTCAGTGAAAACAGAGACAGAAATTGGCATACTGCAATTACTAAAGTACACTAAGACACCAGTTATGAAAATTGGATACCTATGCCTAGAATGGTCTAACTGACCAAAGCTTTGCTTATACCTGCACTAGAGCATTCATACACTCTCTATCACATCATAAACTTTGATGTTTAAAGCTGGTTTGTCTAGGAAACAAGAGGATTTGCATTGGACATGAATGGTAACACTTCACAGTGATATAATTTGTTACTGCCTTAACTCAAAAATATGAATGTCTAATACTAGCACATCAAATCCAAAGGAGTAGAAAGAAGGTTAGTGGAACAATCCTCACTTTCTCAGCAGCTGAAACAGAAACACTAGAGCAGGAGGAAGGAGAGAAACTCCTGTTCATTATTTTTAAAATTTTTAAAAGATATTTCTCTTACTGATATTTTCACCACTTATTATTACCAGAGTTACATTTCTTTTAATCTAGAATTTGATAGTGAAACAAAACCCAGAATTTATATTAGTGGGACAACAACATTCTTCTCACTAGCAAATCAATTTTTGATTCTCATTTATCTATTACTTTGTGGTCTGTGTTATATACGGTTATATTAACATATGGTAATGCACCATACAGGTTTTTATAGAAAATAAATTTGAGATGACGAGAGGTCTAAAGGTGTCTTCAGAAGCTTCCTTAAGCAATAGCACACCTATTTCCACTGCAGTTTCCACTACCAGAGACAAAAAAATATCAAACAATTGTCTGCTGACATATACCTCTGCATGTCACCATGACCTAACAAACTGCTGCTCACAATGTCAAAACAAAGTCACAAAACGGATCCTTGACATGAAATAAACTGGAGTTATCTTGTGAGTTTGCCCTGCATTAGGCTCAATTAACTGTGTCTAACCATGCTTACATTAATTGCTATAAACAACTGTACAAAGGAAAAGGTAATAGTATTTAGATTATCTGTAAAAATCTTCATAAAAATTATTCATTTTAAATTTATTTTCCTAAAAATTATTAATCTTCCTAAAAATTACAGATAATGGAAAAAACTTGAAAAAAACCCCCTTTTGTAAATGTGCACTGATTCGTATCACAGCACAGAATGCCTGTAAATATGACAAAAAATTCCAAACAAATTAATTAAAAATCTTATAATTAATAAATCATATGATAGAAAATATCACCCAATTAAAATGTTTATTTTGTAGTTTATAAATTATTATACCAGGAAACATTCTAAAACAAAAACTGATGGGGTGAGTGGGAATCAAGCAACTCAAAAATGCTTTCTTTTATCATTTCTATCTAGTCTACAAAACTGAAACACTGAAAACAGCCTAAGTTACAGTAATTGTGTGATAAGAATGAATGGTGTCCTTTGGAGCATAATTTGACCAGTTAAAATGTATTTTTATGTGAACAGAAGGGGCCTCATAATTCAGTGTTAAAAACACTCTGCTACAGAAAATATCTTCCTTTTTCTAAGCACTTTAAAAGAATTGCTGATGTCAGGTTAAGTAGAAATAGCAAATATTTATCCTCACATCAGGGAAGGATTAGAGACTCAGAACAGGTTACAGATTTTTTTTAAAATGCATTTTATACCTGATAAGCCTTGTGACTGATGCCATATACTAATGGATTTGCTCTCATCCGTACATAAAGATAAGTGTAACTTATCCACTTTACTGCTTCTTCCACATTAGTTACCGTGCCAAGAGCAATCTGGAAATAGGAGAAGAGACAAAATTAAGTATATATGTTACAGCTGTACATAAGTACTTGCCTGAAAACACATGGAATTCAGAGTATTAGCACAAGATTAAAGAAAGTGTTGGGATATATCAAATGCATATAATTTTGAAATAGTCCTGAACCAATAACTTGACAAATTTATGCAACTTAATCTTGTGAACATGTAATAACATGGGTTGCTTTGACCTAATACTATAGATACAGTGACCATAAATGATCTTTCATACATCACTTACAATTTTTACAACTAAAAGATATTATTGAGCTAGACTGTTATAAAAATAAAAAGACAAACAAACCAAAATTATTCTATAGTGGATATGGTCAAGGTAATAGAAAGACAAGTACTTGAAAAGAAAAGAATCTACATTTAAAAGATTAATTTCATCATGCCAATGTGAAAGCACTATTGGGTCCTGAGCAAAATGATACCAAGAATCTTTAGGTTTTTTCTTCCTCATACTTGGAAATACTTTTATACACAGTCTTTATAAATAGTTTTCTCCTTTTGTAGCTGCAAGTCAAACATACAGGTATCTGTCAGATTTTTGGTATATCAAAATATAACAAAATTGAATAGACTTTATATTTATATATGCATATATAACTATCTATATATATATCTATATATATATTTATCTATATCTGTCTCTCTCCATATATATACATATATATACATATATACATACATATATACATATATATGTTTATTTATATTTCAAGGCTAAATCAGCGGTACCAAACAATTTTTTGTACTGAGTGCTTTTTTTTCCTGAAAATTGAGTACTTTTATCACCAAATTGTTGACCATATACATATTTTTACTTGATAACTTCAGCTCTATTTTGTACTGATTACACTCACAAGAAACATTTTACTGCTTAATTCCAGTTAACCTGATTTTACCAGAAGAATTTAATATTTCCTGCATGTCCCATGAACAAACCTTTTTTGGTTGTTGTTGGTTGTTAAAACAAGCAAAAGTCCTTCTTTCCAAAGTTTTGTGATTCATTGCTGCATTTTTAAAGCTATATTTGTTTTATTGGTGTTTGGATTTAATATAAATCTTCCACGTGACTTGGCAGAAATAATAGTTTAAAAAAGCCTATAGAACTGTGTACATGTGCATGTTCAAACTGAAGTACCTAGATGTACACAATAATTCTGACATTCTTTTGCAAATAACATAAATATCTGGTTAAAAATAACAATGAAAGGCATATCTGCCTTGAGTAAACTTGAATCCTGTAAAACCTTGTTAATATCAATGTCTAATAGCATGGAGTAACCCTAGGCTTTGCTTAACACGCTTTTTAAGTGGTGTTTTGTTGTTCAAAAGCATAAGGAGATTGGGGGAAGTCCCATAGTATTGCTTTTCAAGGCAATAGCCACGTAATGCACTGAAGTAGCTAAAAAAGCATTCAGTTCTTCACAGACTGCTGCAGGGACAACATGGAATAGAGCCCACAGGTTACTATTACTTGATTTGTACACAGGTTAGTTGGAGCATTTGGTTTCTTTGCATGACTCAAATATCTGCCAGTGCAGAACTTGAAAGAGCTTAAAACATAGTCCACTAGCAGCATTTTCAAGAACCACTTTCACAATCATGAAAACATAACATTCTTGTTACTGAAGACAATGAAGTCTGACAAAAACCAAAACAAAACATGCCTTACTTTTTATTTGCCTCATTTGTTCAAACATCTGATTCTATTGCTATTCTATTCTATTCTAGTAAATAATTTTAATAAGTTAAAAGCAAAAATGAGGAACAAAGCAATTGTGAAATACAGTTGGGTTTCAGATACGGCACTGAAATCTAATACTGTGCTTTCCTTCTTCCCACAAATTCAATAATATGCAGTCAAAAACACCCCAGAGTAATTTCTAAATATTTGCTGCCATCTAGTGCTCAAGTAAAGTTCTTAGGGACTGAAAATTTATCCTACATTAAACAGTATGAATGATCCAAGTTTCCAGCACTTCCTCAACGGTGTATTAGGCATTTAGTTACAGATGGAATAATTGGTGAGCAGAAATATTTACTATCTTGACATTGCATTGTCCAATTGCACCAGTTTTCATAAAGCAATTTTGATTTTTCATAGCTCAAATATAATAATGATGTTTCATCACTCACAGAATGCAGTTTTAAGTACTATTTTTATCCAACTCACTGTGTAGTTTTAAATTACAGCAATAATCAGCATCACACAATTTTAATTTTATTAATTTTAATTTTGCAGTGACCGACGTTGCCATCACTGAGCTACAAGCCTAGTAGCATTTATTGTAATTTATTTTCTTTTTGACCCCCTTTTTTTTTACAAATGTTACACCACAAACTTTATCAAGCTGAATGATATTTCAGAGGAGGTGGTTTTGATTTGCAAAAAAGTGTAAACAGATATAAGTAGCAGGGCTTTTGTGGGGCAGCTCTTGAAAAATGAGGCTTTTTGTCTCTGGTATTTCTGATTATTAGAAAATGGCATAAAAATATTACCCATCATATATACTGAATTTATTATATAGCATAATACATTCTTTTTTTACATACATGTGCCTTTTTTACAAATATACTACCTGTTATTGTTATATAATTGAGTCTGATTACACAAAGAAAAATTTCAATATATATATATATTTGTTGGTAAGGTAAGAGAGCAAGGAACCTTTCTTACAACCGAGTAAGCAATTTTCTGTTTCCTTTGGAAACCAGTGGACTTTAAATTACTATTTCAGCCCCATAGGACTATGGTCTTAATCTGTGAAGCTTTTGAAATAATTAATGCTAGTAGAACTGTCCCAAGTCAGACAGAATCTCCTGTGCTTTGCCCCATACTCAGATCAGATATTCAGTCACCCAGCTCCTGAGTGATTATTTTTTAGGAAGGACTCTGAAGGAATTTTTCTTCTCTTCTGAGAACCCTTTCTTTCAAGGCAGACGATGAAGAGGTTTGTCCAGATTTAAAAAGCCACCAGGTTCTACATTCCTGCCTTCAGAGGAAAATGGCAAGCACATGCAAGTGAAGGCACACACCCTGGGGAAGGTATGCCCACTGTCCAGCACTGCAAATCATTTCCTAAGCTCTTTGGGGAAAGGAGTCAGCCCAGCAAACAAGCTGGAGTCCAGCTGTGGTTGTCAGGGAGGGCTCTTTCAGGTGGAAACCATTAGGGAAGGAATGGTGACCTGCATTGTATGAGCTATTGATGATAGCTCCCAGATAAGTTGAAGTTTATGGTCTAATTAAACCATATCCCCTGCATCTTATCTTTCTTCCCGCATTTCCAGAAAAGACAGCCATAGGTATTTTCTGTTTGCCAGCTGGTCAACTGCCCCAGGACTTGCTCTTCTCAACTAAGTACCTTAACTAGCTGTTTTATTCCTTTTTACATCCCATTATGCCCACTGGCAAAATCTCAGGAAAAAAAGGAAAAGGGCATCTCCGTGCCTTTGTTGATCATCACTTATTTACTGTCCTGCTAATTTTTAGGAGGAAAAAACCCCACAAAACCAGAGCAAACCTCAGATCTGCAGAACAGAATTAACAGCAGACTGACATGCTGTTAATTCAAAGTCTTAATTTTGTTTCAGCTCAATGTAGTTGGATATATTTCAGGTTTCCCCTTCTCCTAAGAACAAAAGCACTGAAGCATCAAGATCAGCTCTCTCTGAGGTCAGGTAACAGCAAGTGCTGAAGGGCAAAATGCAGCAATGAGGAAGAAGCATCATAGACGTTTCTCCCAAACTCTTTAACTATTGCATCTCAAGGTCTTTAGTTAAAGGTATTGGCTTTGTACTTGGTATCTTTAAATGGATTTTTATTCCATTTGTGGACAGTTTTTCAAGTACTGTTCTGTTTAGAAATAGACCCCTGTAGAGAGTTCCACTACCTAACCACCCAGCTGACATCATTTTGTTTTCTGAACCTGCCACTGGCTCATTGCAGCCAAAACATCCTGGTTCTTGTCCCAGGAAAGATGCAGTCTTTTGCCATATTACTTCATGTATTACT
The DNA here is from genome assembly GCF_028018845.1 of Melospiza georgiana. Lineage (NCBI taxonomy): Eukaryota > Metazoa > Chordata > Aves > Passeriformes > Passerellidae > Melospiza > Melospiza georgiana. Next base: position 9,009,047 of record NC_080432.1, on the reverse strand, counting down.
TCACAAAACTCTGTCATATAATCTGGATTTGTTTTGTTCTCTCCTGAAGCATACAGAAAAACTGGTGGACTCCTTTCACTGAAACAGATTTATTCCTTTGCCCATCCTCTCTGAAAATTTCTTGATTCTAGAGGATAATCTTTTATATGGATATATACTGCAAGTTTTTGCATTATTGCCCAAATTTTCTCTCCTGCACCACATAAGTCTAGGTACAAAATTCAAGGCCCTGGATTCCACTTAGCAATTCTGCGGCCAGGATTATATGTTATATTACCATAAATATCTGAATCATTCTTAACATCCACCTATTTCTGCCAAGATACCTGGTCTAGATAAAAGCAATTTCACATTATTGTGGAAACATGAAGTCTTTCCATACTTCCAACTGCTGCCTTCATTTTATCAACCCTTCTTTCAGCTACTGGTGTGTCCATAACAAATTGAGAATTTAAACAATTCAGCAGTGCTTGTGGCCTTTAATTTATTTCTCTTTACAACTAGAGAATAAGCATTTGGATTTCCTGAACTACTTGTAATGAGAGCAGATTCTGCTCCTACAATATGTTGTTTTATTATCCATTAGTGCAGATTTCCTGGTGCTACCAACAGGCTCTGTTATGGAGAAGTTGTCAGTGGTCATCAACACACTTGTCTTGATTTCTGCAACACATCAGTCAAAACCCATATATTTTGTATCCATACAGTGCTTTGTCACTACCAAAGGGCAGAAGATGAGAAAAATTGAATGTGCTTCCTAAGACTACATACTTTATCATATGATGGCATATATTTTTAAATGTGGTTTTTTTCCAGACTGGTGCAGCATATTGGAATAGTAATCTCCACATAAACTTAATTTCTTCTAAATCATCTCTATCTTTCTCAGAGAATTCTACTACCTTAGCTCAAATCAGCATACACAGAAGTTTAGACTGACTCCAATTATAAGGAAATGTTATGAAGTTATTTTCCAAAAAATGCTGGCACAATAGCTCCTTGCCAGTGCTCATAGATTTGGCTACCTGTAATCTGGCAGGTACCAATTTTTCCTGCATGTTATGACAGGAGGATAAGTAATGTCACATATGTTGCTTTCATGTCCTTGCTATACTATTGTGCTTCATTGCTATTTCTACTAACAATTATTTATCACTGTAATTAACAAAATTCTGCTTGCATCTTCAGCTTCTGTAACTGTATCACTTAATGGAATCTGGGGTAATTTTAAAGCCATGAGTACACTGCTCTTTTCAGATTACTAACATTACACAAAATCAGAAAAAAAGACTAACTTCCTAGTATTTTATAAAATGTAGCAAACTCCTCTGCTGTGAAGGAAAGCCTACCCAACCCTTGTTTCACTGTCTGCTTCCTGTGTCTCAAAATAAGAACAAAGCTCTTCTATGAAAACTGGCTGGATTTTTGTCTAGTGAAAAGGCACATGGTATCCCAAAACCAGACCACTCTCTCCTGACTTACTGTGGTGCTGAACAATAACCACAAATATTCCTGACTTTCACAACCAACTTCAGGAAGTAAATTTTTACTGCTAATGTGTAAGCTGCTACTATGCAATTTTAAATAACTGAATATCCATCCAGGTCCACTTAGAGAATATTCAGAGGTGTCTATTTCCAGGACCATTAAGTATTGTCAAAAGGAAATGGTTGAGAGCAATATATCTGCCCAATGCAAGTATGCCTTCCATTTATTTTTTCTTTTTTTTTTTTTTTTTTGTGGTAGAAGAAGAGATGGGAAAATGGCAAAAGTGATGAAAAGATAAAATAAGTAAATATGTAAAAATTGTGTAGATAAAATAACAAACATCTTTAAAAGGCTATTCTCAATAGACCAAATAAACCTCACATCTTTCAAAATGATAAGCAGTTTTATGTCACTGGACGTTTAAGTTTAGCTAAAATGCTTGACTTCACCTGAAAAAATGTCTTGTGCCTTTCAAAAAAAAGTTAAAGCCAAGTCCATTTTTCTTCCTTTCCTGCTGTCAAATATGTGAATTTGATTACATACAGAAAGACAGGCTTTAATTTTTTTGCAGATTTTACTTCTCAGTTACACAGAACACCTACTAAATTCTAAAAAATCACTTCTGATTAAAAGGTAAATGCTGCATTGCTACAATTTTATCTTAATGGTATTTTGACCCTCCATCCTACTTTGAATACCTACTATATTTTGTAAAAGACTCCTCCTTTTCACATATGTAGCAGTTCACTTATACAAACACACCTACACACGAACAGTAATAAAATATGGACAATGAAAATTTAATAAAGTGTGAGAATATTGCATTTTTGTTTCAAATAATGTCAATCCTTTAAAGTTTGCTAGTTTCTCTAAACAAATCATAGGTTACCTCTGCATTTAAGTTGTCTGCAAGGCTTTCAAGAAACTGGCTTTCAATTGGGTTCTGCTGGGTAAGAAGAGTCAGGTAATGACTGAGTTTATCATGAGTTGTAATAATGATGCCTTCTCCGAATTTGTCAAACTGAGGCCGTCCAGCTCGACCAAATATCTGCATGACATCTAAAATTCCAAGGTCAACAAAGGAGCCTCTTTTTGCAGCATATATTTGTGTTCCCTGGTTGAGGAAAAGTTAATAAAAATTAACATAAATACACATGAATATAATCCTGATGAGCTGAATACTGAAATTAGGCAAATATGGTATGATTTCAGAAGTGTACTTTAACTAATCCTTTCATAATCTTTGATATATTTAAATCTTTACTATACAAACTAGACTCCCACTGGAGAGAATCAGTTTAATGAGATATAAATAACGTTTCAAGTCAATCAGATATTTCCCCTCCAGGCCCAAAACTCACAAGAAATCTTGCTATCTATACTTCTTCACAGGTTTCTTTTAAGACAGATAACCCCTTGCAGAGTATGGAAGCTCTTACCTTAATAACAACAGCATGAGCAGGCAGATTGACACCCCAAGCAAGTGTAGCTGTACAAACCAAGACTTTGATATGCCCATTAGAAAACAAGTTCTCAACCAAACTTCTGTCCTGCCGCAGCATTCCCGCGTGGTGAATACTAAATCCATCTGGAAACAGCTCACGCAGCTGCTTATTTCTGGATCTCTGTACCTGGAGTGGGCGAGAATAACAATTAAATTCACTTCTAATTACAGCACAAGAAGTATGGTATTAAAAAAAATACAGGAAATTTTTGAATATTATTATGAGTCATAAGAAAGAAACTATTTCTATTAAGATTGGACTTTCCATCAAGGCCAGTTTGTGACGATTTTCTATAAATTAGTATTTCAATACTTGTTTTCTGAAGAATACCCTTAATTCTATACAAGACTGCAAGAAGTTTAATCTGTGTACAAAAGTGTAGTTTCACTTAAATGGAGATTCAAGGTAACCAACAGTGAGTACATGGAAACTGAGAATTCTCCTATAATTTTTCCTTAAAATAAACTCTTTCAGACTGTGGAGGCAACTTGGGCAGGCTTGAGGCATTGGGCCACACACTATATATACCATGAAGGAGGGGACACCCTTCCCCATCACCAGCCATTGTATGGGTGCAGCACAGCCTGAATCAATAAATTCATGGTACGGAATCAAATGCTTCATCTACCCCTCATTTTCCTTTTCCATAGGCAGGAGGCTGGGATCTCAGTCTGCAAAACCTCCAGCCTCCTGCAGGGTATGAGCTCTGTGAGCATTATTTCTGGGTGCTGGCTTTATCATGCTTCATCTACACTGAACACTGACTCCAAGCTATGAAAAACTAATATACTTCCCTAATTTGCCACAAACACTCCTGATTTTCTGCCTGCCTCTTCCACATTCCTACCTGCTGCACTAACTGCCTTCCAAAACCAGCTGCTGCTAACTGTGATACCAAAAGGGTTGTGGTAATGACAATTCTAATATTTTTCTAAACCAGATTTCTTTATCTTCGTCCATGGAGAATTTCCACTTTTCCAAACCACACGAAGGTTAAGTAGTATTTAACTCTCACTTTCAGCCATGTGTATTATAGTGAATTAATTCTAGAGAAAATTAGATTTTTATTGGTTTTATTGTTGATGTTGTTATCTCTTCACATTTACCATTTCCTGACACACAGCCACCGAAAAGTTGATTTATGGGATACAGAGAGGGTAAAGCAAAGCAAAACATGGTTCGCAGTACTGGCAAACTGCCAAACATGAACAATAAATCTCTGCAAACACAGAAATAAATAGGGAGATGGCAATGCAATTATAAAAGGAGGACATGAAAAGAAAAATATTGTAGGAAAAACACATTTCTCAGTTTCTCAATTATCCAGCTTTTCAATATCTGATCTTTCCCGCTTTAGCAGTAATTATTTGCTATTCGTTTAAAGGAAATCAAATTCAGCTTTTAAACTACACATGACTTTTTGGCAAATTTAATTAACTGCTGTAGTGCCTAAAAAATGAATAAATAATAAATTGATAAAGTGGCCCTGCAGTTCAGGGAGCTTATTCTTCATGAGCTAACAAATAGAACCAAATATTTCATAAAGAGCACAGATGCACCAAGGTTTGCCTTTATTGACTATCAACAACAAAATTCATAGAAGGTTGTGGAAAATTCACGTCAACTGCTTCTGTGACACAGAAATTTGGATAGCTCTTGATTATATCTGGAATTTGGTGTAAGCATTTAAGTATGAATTAGCTCTTTTCTTAAATAAGTGATTAAACAACCATCAAAAAATTCATTTTTTTAGAAGAATTTTCTGTGTTGGTGTCACATGCCTATTTTATATGCATTAAGATATCTACTTTTCAAAAACCACAATTATTCAATATAAAAAAATTACACTTTAAATATTATCTTAGCTAAAAAAGCAGAATCTTGCTCTGAAATCCTCACAATTTAAAAATTTCATACCTTTGTAATTTGATTGCTTATGTCATTTAATGTAAGGAAAGGCAGGGCAATATACAAATGGAAAGCTAAGAATAGTAGGACTGTGTACTAGATATAGAAGAAAACTATTTGTTTATGGTTTTAGGAAGTACAATTTTATCAATTTATAAGAAAGGAACTTGTGAATACAGTAAAAAGAAAGAGGAAGGAGAAAGATTAGTGACAGAAAACATATAAAGAAATGGCAATGCTAGTCTGACTATAATTCAACACTGAAAAGCTTAAGTTTAATCTAAACTGTTCAAAAATACATAGGTACACTTACATGTTGCATTTTACAAGAATAAAAACCTAGTTCTAAAATCTACCACACATTCTAAAACAACATCTTTGAAATATTTAAAATGTACAGGTTCATTTACTGAATCTGTGAAGTGCTAGACTTCCAGTCTATACAGCTAACAGGTTTAGAAATACATTATTTTTTTTCCCATGACAGAAGATGATGAACTTTTTTAAATGAAAAAAATCACAGCTCACCTTTGACATAGGGAAAAACCAAATGCTGAGGAAATAAAATTGCTAGTTATTCTGGATGATTCTATTAACTACACAGAAATGGAAATTATTTTCTTCCCATAAATCTGTGTTCACTTAAGATTACAAAGATACAAGGCAACTTAGTTCAAGAACAATGAGATAATTCAATTTTATAAAATTCACTTGAGAAAATAAAATAAAAAACCAATTCCCATATTGCAGCAATGCCTAGAAAAATTGCTCACACAATGTATCATTTAAGCATATTTGCTTTTGAACAAACCTTTTAAACTCTTGTGAAAATGAAGTGCATGGCTCTTGTATTTAACCTGAATTTTAATGGTTACAGAGACAACAAAACCAAGAACTACTAAATAAAGGACCTGAACCTATAAAAAGTTATATTGCTTCCACCTTGTTTCTATTACAGAATAAAACTAAGAGGTTTGACTTAAAATTTAAACAAAATGTTACTAAGTGCCTCAGGTGTATGGAGAAGTTGTTATTATGAGGTATAGTACTGGTCTCCTGATTAGAATTGATTTTCTTTCCCCTCCCTTATTGCTCAAGAGGGCTGTAGATTTATGACCTTTGCTTACATGTGTGTGTGCATCTAAAACAGTATGTGTTAAATAAATTCCCAGTTTAGCTTGCTGCCACCTATATTTCTCCTTTAAATGTCTTGAATTTCATGCAATTCTTGATTAAGACACATGAAAAATGCCACAGTTAGACACAGAAAAATGTCCTGCTTAATTTTAATGAGAAATGATGCATACATATCAGGAAAAAAGAAATCCAATGTTTCTACTTAAGACTTATGAAAGGTAACACTCTTCCTTACCCCTTTCATGCATCTGGTATCACAAAGGAATCATCATTCATAACAACTATAAGGTGTACACTCTTTGAAATACTCATACAGTGAACCAAAGAATGAAAATTTTAGGAGGCCTATAGATACCTTTTTCTCTTACTTTATATAGAAGGAAGGTGAAAAAGAACAATAAGGCTTGATTATGAGAAGCAGCTGCCACTAAATTGCTTCTCGATACGTGAAACATGAATTTATGGTTTGTTTTGTTGGTTTTTTTTTAATCTCCAATTGCTATCCTCATCTAGGACAAAGAAAGTAGATAATCACTACTTGCTATGATAATTTTTTTTTCTTTCTGTAGATTATTCATTTTTCTTTTATGCATGCTCATTTTAAGATATTGCTTGAAATTCTGAATTTGGGTGTTTTTCCCACTAATAATGCAGTTTTTGACTCTAACTGTATATAAAGGAGTCTCATGTTTTTCCCTGTAACAAAAAATTACTATTACGATATTCTGTTTTCCCACTAAAAATGCAGTTTTTGGCACATGTATTCTCTTTCAATAACAAAAATGGCACAGACTATTCTAGCATTTTTCTCACGATCCCCTTACTACAGCAAACTTCATGCTCATGACCATATGACTCAATCTTTGTAATTTCCTTTCTGTGGAGTTCACTATAGGGCAGCACTTGCCCTTGGCTCAGAATGCACCATTCTATTTGTTCACTGGTTTGAGCAATCCTGAGCAATTTATTGCCACTCTCCATTCTCTGCACTGTCCTGACACCCTGCAAAGTGGCAGCTCTTAATTTTGAGGCCTCATTAGCCTTCCTTGATGAGTGTTGGAGCTCAGATAGCACAGACATCACAGACACCAAACAAAGTAAGGAATCTTTTGCTGCAGCCTTCAATGAACAGCAATTATCATTAGTACTCCTACTGTGTGATGAATACAGGTCAAATACACCCAAGTAACTATTTTGTAACTTTGCTCAAGACATCCAAAAATGTAATTTGTAGGCTGACCTAAATTGTTTACGTTGGAACAAGACAAAAGTCTCCTCTGCCTCATTCATATTACTGAAACTGCTGAATCTGCTCTGCTGGTTCATTTTAAAAATACTGTCTTTCAAAATTTATGAGATCAGGGTAGAATGTAAAAAGTGTCCATCTACTGCAGAAGTAAAGGTCGTCTGACAGAAGCAGAATGAAAAAAGGGAAGTTGAAGAGTCCATCCATGGGCTTATTGCTGTTTTATAAATATAAAAGAACTAAGTATGAGAGAAACAAAAAGAAATTATCAAAGGAATGCATGATCATTCACCATTTTTGCTCTTCAGAACTTACTACATCCATATTGCATATTAATTTACCTATATATGCAAAAGTTTTATTCTTTTATTTTCAACTTCTGTTTCAAAGGAGAGATCTTTGATGGTGTAAATAAAACCACTACAGGTTTTTTTTTAAATATGACTTCAGAATATAGTAATTTTTTGTTATAGGGAAAAACATGAGACTCCTTTATATGCAGTTAGAGAAGTACATGAAACCTAGAGAAAATACTATGAAAGATAAGCAGTAACAGTATCTGAGAGTTTATAACAACAATTGTATGGAGAAGTACAGATTTGAGTCAAAAGGGAGAAAAAGGGTAAGCATTTGAGGTACAATGATTTTACTTGAGTACTGTTCTTTAATGAATTAGAACTGTTATTTGTGTCATTCCACTTGTATTGTCTGCACAACAATTAAGCTTTCAGCAGCTGTTTCTAGGACAAGGATAAGGCAGCATTTTTTGGGGTAGCAGTAAGATCACTTGCCTTGCTCCTTCCTGGGAACACAGGCCTTAGCTTCACTGACTGCTCACCCTGCAACTGGGTCCTGTGAAGAACCCAAAAACTACTGAGAGCTCTCCTCAGCAAGATGACACTCATGACCTAGCAGATCATTTCTGGAGGGATGCAGGCTGCCCAACATGCTAGTCGACTTAAGAAGTATGCATGCTCATTCTCTACACCTTCACTTTTTTAATGTATCTAACTATTCACTTTGTGTAGTTATCCTGAAGTAGTAACTCTGCTCAACACTTACTCTTTTACTGGGATATAATTAGTTGGTGCCTGGCAAGACATTATTTGAAGATGGCAATTCTAACAAACAAATGTGAATCAGTTTGAATCTCTCCTGAAGAGTCAATAATCTAATTGTCTCCCTCTGGCAATTTAAGTTTACTGTATAAAACTTAGGATTTTTTAAAGCTATGAGTTACTGTCTGATCAATTTACTGATATCACCTCAGTTAATTCTGTAAAGTGCTTTAAAAACACCTCTGAAGGAGAAGGAAAGAGAGTAGTGGGACTGCTCCAATCAGAACAGCTTAAAAAGAATTCCTGTAAATTATACTTTGATTCTCTTTTTGATTCTCAAAGGAAGGAAGTGTAAGGCAGAATTTCTGGCAGATTTTTTTCTATTGTCCTGTCCTTACCACTGACCCTAACTCATTTATCGCATAAGGCTGTGTTTCATCCAATTGCTACCTTAGGGAGTGATGATTAGCAGTGAAAGAAGGGATTGGCATGGTGTCCAGAAATGTCTTGCTTTTTTCAGTGTGTTCTTTTTACAGTACACTGTTACATCACAGCAGCCCCATTTTTTTTCACTGGAAAAGTTTAATGGTTCATAGAGAATGAATTATTCCGTGGGAAAAGGAGGAACAGCCTTCAGATTTTAAAACTTGTGCAAGAGCATTTAGCGTAATCTTTGATTCCTCAGGTCTATAATCTATAATGCATTAGACAGAAGTGTTTACAGACCTCACTGATTAGAGAAGCTAAGAAATGTAGTATAATGTTTAAAATGTTGCATTTTTGTGCCAGCCAGACAAGTCAATAATGAAAGAAATGTGAATGCAAGTCTGACCAAGCACAAATGATGGATTTTGGATGGACAAGTCACTGAGGATGTAGGCATAGTTTCTAATTACCTCACTTACTGCCTAAAAAAACCATCCATCAAGCAAAAAAAGGAACTATTTGTATAGACAATACACTACTTCAACCTCAGCCAGAATTTTATAACATGGACCAAAGTAACCTAATGTTTTACTTCAAGCCAAACTGCAATGTCTGTCTTAAAAGTGAATAAATAAACAATTCTCAAATAAAGAGGTTTAAGAACTTAGACTGAAAAACAATTCCAGCAGTAGATTTAGACAGAAAGGAAACGTTCACTATAATCACCCAGTTTAAGCACCACCTCTCAGTGAAGATAACAACATTTTTCATATATTTTACAATGAAAAGCATATTTCTCATAGCAAGTAAAATAAAATTATATAGAGAAATTTTTGTACTGCTTCAGTGTGTTGAAAATCTGGACTTCCTCAAATCTGTGACACCAATCTGTGACTAAATAATCTCAAATCTTATTAAGACAAGTGTCAAAACAGTTTAACAACAACATTAAAATGCACATCAATTAATACTGAATTAATGATATAACATCACAATTTTAAATTGCATGCAAAATAATTCTAGTCAAAATCTTTCTTTCTTTCTCATCAATTTAGAATTCAACCACTCTCATTCTGGGAACAGAAGTATGAAACGTGTGAAATACAGCAAAGTATCTATTTGTCTCCAGTCTTTGAGACAATAAGTCCTGTTGCCATATTTGATAACCACTTGGAGTACACAGATGAACAAAAACATCAATCTTGGTCTGTTTTGCTGACAGCAGAAGTTTTCAGTATGGTGTTATAAAACTAGCTGGTGGGGAAGATACACAGCATGGAAAGAAATTGATAGAGAGAGAGTTTGATGACATGCAAGGATGAATTTTTACTGGTTTCACTTTGAATACTGACAACCTCTGGAGACCTAGTTAAACCTTTTGTTGCTGTGCTTAACTGTGCAAAGATTTCAATATTTCTGCCTCAACAGGAAAGTGATACTGCATGGTGTCTATAAAAACATTTGTTATATTTGAGAACACAACTTTTGCTTTGCAATACTCAAAATTGCCACTCTGCTAAGCCATGACAAAACTGAATGCATTTTCAGTGAGAAACAACAAAGGCAGAAAGTCTTTTAAAGTTCTTTCCAACACAGCTGCACCTTACTTAATACATATCATAACTATTTTTACTGCAACTGCTCCTCAAAGGCTATACTGAGACATTATTAAACCTGCAAGAAAAATATTTTGTGAACATTAAGCATATTTCTCATGCCATAATTAAGGCACAAATGTCCACTAAACTTCACAGCTATGTAAAGTGACAGACTGAGGATTCTCTGGAAGAATGGAATTTTTCTCACAATTCTTACAGGTAATGGGAAATGTGCAGTATGGATTAAAAGTTTACATGGTTTTCAAATAGCTGTAGACTGGCATCATTACACATCACCATGAAAAGCTGAACCTTATTTTAAACCAGGAAAGTAATTTTTAGAGAGATGAACACTATTAAATATTAAATGTCTTGATTATGCATTGTGGCTTGGTTTCTCCACTCTTTTAACTTCTGTCCTGCACAGTATGGAAGACAAGCATAACAATACTATGAAGGCACAATAAAAAAACCTGGAAGTCAGTAAAAGTGAAAGAAATTCCTGCACTAAAAAATTTCACATTTATATTTGCCACTCATTAACCAACTTGAACTATGTAACTTGAATTTTAACAAGAAAAAAAAAAAGAAACAAACTGGAACATCAGACCATCTGCAGCACTGTAAACCCAAGCTTTTTTCACTGCTACCAGCGTAATATGAAAAGGAAATTCCTGATGTAACTAGCACTACTTAAAGGTTTTTTTTGTTTTTTTTTTTTTTTTTTTTTTTTAATTGGTATGCTAATATTAAACAAGTCTCAGAACTAAAGACATTTTATTCCTCCTGTGCCTTTGCCATTACAGAAGAATTTCAGGGATTCCTTAATAATCTTTGTAGTTCAGGGTTGCTGAATGTTGAATCTCACAAGAAATGCAGCTTTGAGAACTCTCTAAAGGATTTGAGGGATCACACATGTTTATGTCTTTTCATATTGCAATGTTTATATAGTAACACCTGATTAATTATATTAAGTGGTAATTACTTACTTTATTTGATACAGAACTAACAAACAAAAAATCTATTAAGAAACTGATAGACTTTTAAGCGGTGAGACCAGTAAAACCTGATTTCCTATGAATTTTATATTCCTTGTGCCTCTGGCCCAACTCAAATGCTAGCTCCGTCTGGTTTCCCTAACCTCATCTCCCAGAATTATTTCACTGCATTACTGTTTCATAAACTTTCCACTGCACCCTCAGGACAAAAAGATAGATCTTAAAAATGGCATCTGTAAGGCTTATGCTGATTTTTAACACAGCCATCCAGTTATTACTAACACCTTTGACAACGGTGTTGTCTTTTTTACTGGTTTAATTCCAAATTACTTGCAGACTACTCTCAAGCTCTGCAAATTCAGTGCACAACTGTGAAGACTGTGGACTATTGAACATCATTCAAAATCAGTTTTAAAGGTAATGAAGTCTTTATGTAAGTGAGAGGGCGCAAAAGCAGCACCTAATAAGTGACAGAACAAGAAGGATTCTATTACTATGCTCTTATGGCCAGCAGAGTTGGGAATTTGGAGTCAGCTTGTCAGCTAAAATGAGGCAGCTTTAGGCTTTCTGCCAGAGGAAACCAGCAGATGCAACAAATGAGCATTGTTCAGTCACCTCCAAACAGCTCAATTTTACCCCCAGATCGTGTTCAAATGTAGGGTACTTTCCCACAGACCTCTGCTAAGTTGCAAGATCCCCTATAGATTCAAACTCTACTAAAAAGAAATCAGTTTTTTTTTACTCTTCTCTCTTAAAAAAACCCTCCCCTCAAATTCAGCCATTATAGTACCAGTATTTTATGTTACCTACTAACATTTTATTTGATATTTTATGAAGCCTGCAAGATAATTGCTTTGTCAAGTTTAGAAACCACAGAGATGAACATATTTATGTATAATTAAATATGGCTTTCAAAGACTGTTTTCTACATCTACAGTTCTTTAAGCATTTACATAACCTAGCATGTATACCTCCCACCCAAGGCTGATATTTTGAGCAAAGGAATACTTCATTTTCTTGTTCAAGCAATTTTTATAACATATTTACAGAGATTTGGGTGAAAAAAAATACTGCATTGATCTTAATTTATCCATCTGCCTTGGGGTTTATAAACAAGATTAGAAACCCTCTGCAAAACTGAGGAGCTTGCAATTGTTAAGCTATTGTAATTTATTTACTGTTCTTTTAAAGCAGGATATACAGTTTCTTCATCAAACTAACTTTAATTGTCTTACATAGCAGGTAAAACTCCAGGGAAATATAAGAAAATATCTCACATATCAAACACACCATGGAGACCAAATTATCTGGCATGGGAAGAGGTAAGGAGATTGTTACTTTCTCACTTGACACAGTACATAGCAGCACAAAACAGGTGAGAGGAGAGCTGCTGTGCTGATTGCTTGCACAGTCCCTCTCCAACCCTCATTAATTTCCATTTTTCACACTCTGTTTACTTATCTTGCATATATTAGTGCTAATGACTGTTCAACAGTGTCAGATGCCACACTATGAGCTTAATTTTCTTTAATATTTTAATTATATTAACATTCTTCTGTAAAATTAGTAGTCATATCTGTTAAAATCATTACATCCTTCATGCATTTAATCTTCTTAAAAGAGCTTTTCATTTCACAACTCTACCTTCTTTGAAGAGCAGCCTGTGAGAGACTGAAATGTGAAAGGCTGGTGATTCAGAGCAATTGGCCATTTGTGGAGCTGGCAGGGGGCTTTGCTCTGGCCAGGTTTGCATCCCTGCTCTCCCAGCCAAGGGCAGGAGCATTTTGTATTTGTGGTGGGGAAACCTCTAATCCCCATAAGGCAAATAGCAGACAATGCCAACCCTTGCCTTAAGGAAGTGCTGTGTACATATTTATTAGTACATATATTAGCCCAAATAATTTGTCACTTGAAGTAATAACATTTTAGAATAGAGTATATTTTTTATTGTTTTAAGTTGAAAAAATAACCGAGACTGAAGTAAAAGCACATTTAAAAAAAAAGTGATTTTCCTACTTTAAGACTGAAAGCTAATGCTACTTACGTAAACTACTTCTATAGATATCACTGCAAACACATTCAAAACATATCAGTAGCTTTCCTAGATAAAGACAACCACTTGATGTATACAGAACTGAACCACACACCATGGTTCAGTGCCAAGACAAATATAATGTTTGAGGCATTATGTAAAACATGCATACTACAGGGTTATCATCAGGATATCAGTCCTTGGTGGTTTCAAGATGGTAATACTGAATTATGAATTAAAATCAAAAGAGTGAAGAATCTTTGACTCCTGCCCTCTGAACAAACTTTTAATTAGAATCAGTGCGACACATAGTTTTAAGACTTTTAGTTGCACTTGATTTTCTCATTTTACACTTTGAAAACTCACATAAAATACGCTATATTGTATATAAAATGGATGTAAACAACATAATGTACAAGTAATATTATAAAATACAGAGTCAGAGAGGATGAAGAAGACCTTCAAGATCATTGTTGAACCTTTGACCTAATATGACTATACCCACTAAACCACATTGTGAAGTGCCACATCCAATTATTTTTTCAATAATTCCAGGGATGGTAAGACCACCATTTCCCTGGACAGCCTGTTCCAGCGCTTGGCAACCTTAGTGAAGAAATTTTTTTTACACGGAATGGAAAGAGAGGGGCCACACTGACCTGTAACACTGATTGTATCTCTGCTAACCCCAGAGACCACTTGCTAGAGGGAAACTTGCTGAGCCTGTTTTCTATAATATTATCAGACAGTATTTCAGTAGAAATGGATGACTTGTAATTCTTGGCAGAGCCTTTTCATTCATGAGATCAACCTAGAACATACTCCCTACTCTATTTCTTCTTTGAGAAGGCATCATTTAAGATAAGAAGTTCGCTTCATCATACTTGTTTCATTTGCAGGCTGCTAGTATGGAAGCTAAGAGGGCTGGCTAGTGCAGTCTGGTGCAGAGAAATCTCTAAGCAAAAGCTAAGCAACTGAGTGACCCTTTGAGACAGGCCACTTGACATCAGCTTGGTATGGCAGGGTTCAGTTTGAGATTGAAACTCGGCAGATGTCTACACAGAGATTGCACATCTGCAGGAGGAGTCTGGGCACCCGGTTTGTCAGCTAAAACACAGCCAGTGGGAGCCAGGCAGCAGAGCTGTGCAGTGCTGCTGCTCCCTCCATGTCTGCTCATGGATGAGCTCAGGCTCCAGTGCCTGAAGCACTCTGAACTTCACCCACTGCAACAGCAGCTCAGACACATCACACATTTGTAGTTTGCAGTTACCATGTTCAGGCTCCTAAAACCCCCGTGCTATAATTTCAGCTGGAAAAGCACTCCATGTTTCAAATTTAGGCTAATGAACAAGAATTATCCTGGAAAGAATAAAAGACAAATTAGACCTTCAAATAACTTTCCATTGCAACAAATTTCTATTGTAACTGACTCAGGTGGCATTTTCCCAACTCTCCCAGATGGCACATATCACTAATAGCTCTTAATTATCACTCAATATTCCAAGTAAATTGGAACTTAAATTATCTGCCTTCACACTAATCTCTGCTTATTCTAATACTCATACATTAAAATTAATCAGATCATCCTATGTTTTAAATGCTGAACATAACAGAACTAAGGAACATCATAGTAAAAGCAGGAATGGAGACTTTACATCCTTTCTATTGATGACAATGGCAACTTAAGCAGGGGACATTATTTATCACAAACTCACTTCAGACTTGTTAGATCCCCCAAATGTAATTATGCAACCCCAGAATAACATTCCTACAGCCCTTCCTTTGTGATGGACAATCAGATGCACAAATTCACAGTCTGGCATCACCAGACTCAGTACAGGTCATAATGTTACTTTGTTGTACTTGAAAGTATGACAAAAGCCAGGTTTTCTCCATGCGACAAAGCTGATAAGAACATACTCCAACTAAAATGTTCCCAAACTGTGGTCAGATAAATAATGGGATTAAATGTCTACTTAATCTCAATTTTTCCCTAAGAAGAAAAAGGATAAGAGTTGCTAAATGATTTTTTTTCTTATCTGTCCAACTTTCTACAGTTATTGGTTTAATTTTTAGTTTGAGAGCAAAATTCCAGACTATTTTGTATTTGATGAAATGAGTTAACTGTGAAATCCCAAAGTTGTCTGAGATTCCTGAGCATAAATTCAGTCATGGAGGAAGAGGGATTTCCATTAATACCAGAAATAAATAAAAGTTTTATGAGGAATTTCATTCCTACCCCCACAAAATCCCAAAAGAAAATGCTTTGTAGGGTATTGGCCCTCTTTCAACCTCTACCATTACACACAGTATATACTTTATAGAACAGAAAACTGAACTCAAGGAAATCTATATTATGAACTTTAACTCATGAACTCCCATATTTACATCAGCCCCTTTACAGTCCCAAAAAAAGCTGATATTTTTGCCTCAAAAAAAGATGGAAACTCATAGAACCCTTTGACAAATCTGTGTTCAAGTGTAATCAATTAATCCTCATGCGTTTTCTCCATCTAATCCCTGTTCTGATGCCAGAAGCTAATTTCACACATATCTTTTATAAGGGGAAATACAAATTTGCAAGATACAAATATTGACTTTTCCTATTTGCTATAAAGTGTTATTCTGGTAATCAAAACAATGACTAAAAGACAGAGAAAGAAATGATTAAAACTGTCAATTTTTTAAGCTTCCTAAAATGTGCATTGGACAAGAATTTTTATATCTTTTAAGAAAAAGTGAATGCAGCCTGTATTACATTACTATACAGAAATATGTATATGTACTATGCAGTTAAATTATGCCTTATAATTATTTCACTTATACCTTATCTGTTCTGTGTTTATAATATCATCTATTAATGGATGCCAGAGGAGAAAAAGGAAAGACTAAAGAAGGGGAATAAGAAAAAAATTATCTTAGGAATTTCATACAAAGGTTAAGAATCTGTCTTTCAAGTCAAGAAGAGTGCTGCACCTCAGGCAGATGCCTGGAAGTCGAACGCACTTTAATTCTCAGTCATCAAAATGCTCAGAGAAGTGAAACAAGGACCAAGGGCCTTTGCCGACCACAAAAAAGCAGCATTTATCAGCATTAAAAGGTACTGCCACAAGGTGGCTCTCAATACTCAGGATTGAAAACTATGACTCAAAAGATGAAATAAAAATCTCCATTTGCTTTGTTTTCTTAAAATTGTAACTGATATGTTTCACCTCCCTTATTCCAGAACACATTTATTTCCACACTAGGAAAATATTTTGAAAATATTTTAAATTCCAGCCAAGAGGTTTCTAGGCTCAATCCATAACAGCATAATTTTCCTGTAGTCTCTTATTTCTCCCCAAACCAAAGCCTTTGTTATAGTTGGAATTCATATACACATAACTGAAATAACCTTATATACTTCTTTTGATTAAATTAGTTCTCTACTATTTACTAACACTAGTTCTATTTCATGATGAAAAACTATGAAGCTTCTACCTAGAACATGAATTTGTGCATGGACAGCATCTTATTTAGGTTGTTAAATATCACTTTATCACGTATCCTTTTTACAGGCTTATTAATAGTCTTGGGTATTTCTGGTTATCTTTCACCCTTTAATTATTTTTGTTATGAAAATATCTGTCTTCATTCAATATCACTTTTCTTCACAAGTGTGAAAATCTGAAATTTAAAGAAACTGGAACAGGTAGGAAAAATTAATGAATAGGGCTATGACTGCCAACTCAGTAAATCTGACAGTACTCAATAAATATGTGATGCAGAATCAAAGAATTGTAGACCTGTACAGCACTCTGAAAAGTACAGGAGTCTCTTAGGACAATCATCTTGGATATTTTCCTCAGACAAGAGATCTTGGTAGTTAGTTCAAGGAATATGCCCCTTCAGAGGAACAAAATCTAAGGGAATACCTGAAAATAACTCTTACAGCTGTTTTGTAACTACAGGCCAATGGAGGAAGAAACTGGGTATGTTTTCAATGTTACAAAGCAGTAAAAACACTTTTTAACTAAGCTATAACAATCAAACAAAAGCCTAGAAAATAATTTCTGAGTGTAAGGGATCATTAAAAGAATTAAAAGCAATACTGGTGTGTCTATATAATGGTGCATCTATATAAGTGTTTTAAATCCTTGAATCACTGGGACAAATTTGCATTTTCTTATTGCTTTCAGTTCCAGAAGCTTGCAGAATATCCACACCTGCAAAAAGTTAAACACTCTGCTGTGTTTTCTCTATGAAACCCTATTTTGTGCTGTATTAAGTTGTGTCCTCAGGGCTTACTCCAAAGCCAACAGTCTATTTTCCATTAGTTTTAGTATGTTTTCCAATGAGATCCTTCAACTGTAAACCAGCTACGGCTCTGCTCCATTATTCAGCAATACCACAGTTTAAATGAAAGCAGGGAAATACAATATTAACAGTTTCAAACACTTCAGATTTCTGAATGTTGTCCTTGATAAACATACAGAGCACAATACTTGGAAAAAGTGATCGCTAGAATCAAAGACTTTGCCCTAGAATTCTACATTTGATTACAAAATTCATGCATATCAAAGCCAGAGGTACCCTCACAGAAAGAAAATTTGCAGCATTTTTCATCCTTGATGCAATGGCCTTTGATTCCCCAGCTTTTATTATTATTATTACAAAGAATTTTGAAAGGCTTTTGCAATGCTTTTGATACTCCAAATTCAAGAACCTCAGGGTTTGCCCTCCAGTCCTAGGTTTTTAGCATTTTGTCAACAGTTCTCAATATTTTAGAACTTCTACATATGCAAGTCATGGTTTTTGTCTTAGAAAACAAAAAAAAGACAGAGAGGAGTCCCTAGCACATTAATTACTAAGTAGAGGTCATAACCTTAAACACAGCAATAATGACAGCAAATTCAAGCTTCATCTCTTGAGGACAGATCCTCAGAGTAGTTAGCAGAGATCAAGAAGGCATCTTAAAAATGCTGGTCAAGATCTTTATTCAAAGAGATAAGATCTTACATTTCCTTATTTGGAAAAAAAAAAACAAACCCCATTATAAGTGAAAACTGAGCAGCAAGCAGCAAACATCAGCCCTCAAAGGACCAAGATGCTGCAAGCTCTGCTGGTCACAAGGATTTTGCTGCTGTGCAGGGTGGATTATTTCAGCTCTTGCTGAGTTCAGGCAATCAGCAGATGTACACATAACATCTTTCCACAGGCAACAAGTTTTTTTTTCTTGTCTGAAGATATTTTTTGATTGTTAGGGAAAAATATTTTTTTTCCTTAGTTTTAGCTATGAAAACTTTATTTTAGTTTTAGTCCTGTTGTATCTACTGGAGAACATGTACAATTTGCTAATTTTTTTTTTAGAACCCCTTTCTAAGCTTCATCAAAGCCTCCCATATTTAAGGAATTTTCTGGCTGGTCTATGTTGACATCCATTGACTCAAATTTTCACAATTTCTACCTTCTGTCACTGAAAAGACTCACCAGATGACTTGTACAAAAAACTTTGATGTCCCTTCCATAGTTTTCTTCCAGAAGTGGCAAACCACTACCATACAGCAAAACTTACATAAAAATAACTATTTTCAGTAATGCTTCAAACATGTTTCAATATTCTAATGTTTCTCAAGTTCTAAAAATTTAAAAATTTTTATTTTTTAGCTTTGCTGGCTAAAATTAATTCTTTAATCTACTTGCATTGGTATTGTCCAGAGGTGAAGGTCTGATAGGTGGAATGGGGAACAATAATTTGTTTAAGAATTCGTAGTTCAGCACTGAAATTCACAAGTCCCCTAATACTGACAACCTGCCTATCTGCACTCTTCCAGCATCTTCTCACAAACTCCATACTTCCAAATTTGCCTTCCATATTTTTAGCAATTTTATTTTCATTTCACAATACACAGTAAGCTTAATTTTGTCAACTACCAGTTTTCATTATAGTTCATGCCCAGCTTGTGTATACTCTACACTTGTCAAAAACATGATGCTGTTACTCTAGTTCCCATTAGCATAATACATAATTTCCAGTTCTAGTTTTTTACTCAAATAAGCCAAAAATTACAACATTGTACATTCAGAAAGATTTATCCAAATGCATATTTATATGATGTTCATTCAAAAAATCTTAGTTGTGGGGAAAAAAATACTGGTTTTCAGATTTTTATGTGTTTTGGGAAACACTCTATAATCAGGTTCTGTTGGTTTTGATGCAGCAATAAAAAGGTTTCTGAAATAACTGAGTTATTCAAAATAGATTTGGCAAATTTAGGCAAAATCCTAACTGGACTTTGATAAAGGTGACATGCAATGGTATCTGTACATTCTAAAGAGCAGCAGTTTGTGGCTTTATACAACAAAATGCTTTCCTACAACAATATGATTCCCAGCAAGCAGGGATTCTTCTGATTCTTGTCTGACTTTTGAAATTCCAGTTCAAAGGATCTTAAGATGAATTCAAAACAACCAAAGATAAAAGAAGATACAACTAATCTTGCAGATACCGAGGCTTCCATAAAAATATAACAGATATTCTAAAAACCAGAGACTGACTATACACGTAATCAAACTTTGACTGCAGAAAGAAATATATGGCAATAAATATTTGGCAGTTCTCTAAAAATGAATCTCCACAACTTTTCAGAAGTATGCTTAATTACTTTTTAACTTATTTTGTTTTCTCCAAAGCACCTCTGGCTCTCAGTATGTGGAATTACTGGAATGTGGATCAAATTGAAATCACTCCCTCTTTATGTTTTCCTCTAATTACTATTTCATTTAAAAGTCTTAAAAGTGTGTGCCCATTTTCCAGTTCATCTTAATTAGATGTCATTGGAAAACCACATTTGTCCAGTTCTGAACAACTCTATATCTTGTGCAAATAAACTAAAGGAATAGTTATAAAGCCCAATGAAATTTGCCTACACAATGGTATTTGGAGGAGTTGGAAGTAGAAAGTGAATGACAACTGAAATAGTCAACATATAGACCTAAACAATGCCACCAAACCATAATGAAACTAATATTTGAAAAACTTTATTATTTTGAAAATAAATGAAATCAAGAATATTAACTGAAATCCAATATTGTTTTCCACTTGTTAATAAAATGGTTTTAAAATGAAAACCTGAATCAAGCATCTAAACGTACCGTGGTGAATCTATTTATTTGCACTGATTCTAATCATGTTTTTAAAGAGACAGTGTGAGACAGTTTCCAATATTGCAGTGATGTTTTCTGTCATTTTATGTGTTTATGAAAATGTATTTTTCAATTATAATGGGTCAGCCCTTAAATTTTTTAAAAAATAACAATTCAAAGCTATCCTATACCTTCATTGTTTTACAATACAAAAGAAAATTACATGAATCCTCAGGGAGCAAAGGGGACACAGTCAGTTAACAGTGATACTCTGAAGGAAAAACATCAAGCAATTCCAGAAGAAAGAACATATATTTATTCTACAGGATAGCTGTGAACTACAGGGTTTGTTCTGAATTTTAGCTCAGTAAAGACAACTACAAAGGGTGTTCTCTGATGGCCTGAATGTTTAAAGCAATCTCCAACCACTTAAAAAAAATCAAGACACTGCATCCCTCATTTACAACCCTGAAGAATAGTACTTTGTGATGAACTTTTTAAAGTCAAGTGTGATTGCTAGAAAAAACCCCTAAAATAAAATACAATTCATCGGACTTTGCAAAGTTTACTTTCGTTATTTACTGTAGAAGAAATGAAACGTTTTCTAAAAGAATGTCAATCACTGAACAGCATCAAGCCTGTTGGAGAACAATATAATCACCATGAAATACAAAGTACAACTGATCAACAAGAGGCATTGACTGTCAGTGTGCAATGCAGAAACCCTCCCAATTGTTATTAACTTTCAATTATTACTCTTCATTGCTAATAATTACTGTAGCTACACTATTTCCTGACAAATGATTTGCTAAGTAGATAGGATCTCTTTAAACACTATTTTTTAGTCAGCATATGATTTCCATACAAAGGTACTAAAACTGCATGTGATCAGAATCATTTGTCAGCATGGTTTGGTGCATCTTACAAGAAAAGGTGCCGGAAAATTTTCTACAGTCTTACTGTGAACATATTGCATAAGGTTGCACACTGCAAACTAGAACTAAATGGCACATTTTGGAAAAGCAAGCAAGACCTAGGGGTCTAGGGATTGAAAGCAGCTGAAAACTGGCTGAAGCAACCAAGCTCTTTGGGCTGAAAAGGGGCTAGGGTAGGCAGCTGACTTGACTGTTTATAATTTCTTCTTGCTGGAGTGCTCACCTCTAACCAGGTATTGCCTGCCTTTTAGCCTTAAATCACAGAACAAAATGAAGAAAAGGGAGCTTTATCCATTCAACATACCTCACATACTTTTAATATACACCTGACCTGATTACACATGGTGAAAACAAGTGCTGGCAGAAATGAAAAGCGAGTAGTAGGCTGTGCTACTGAAGTACAAAGAACGCAGTCCTGGTCCCTAGACTTGTGAAAATTAAAACAGTCATACTGGTTTTGTTTTTGCTTTTTCCTCCCAAATGTCTCAGAAGTTGATAATTTGTTTCTTTATGATTAGAACAGCTATTCAATATCCAAATATACTTGATACAATGGATGAGATTTCAAGTTGAAATCCTCTTATCCAGGGAAGCTGTTGATTAATAACTACTGGGAAAAGATATAGCAAACTTTTTGATCTGGATTACATGTTAAAGCATCCTAATAGCAAACTGAAGGAGATTTTCTCAGTCCAGGGAAAAAGGAATGTTGCGTGGCTTTTCTCTCTCAGTGTCCAGAATGAAGTTAAAATTTCAGGAAAGACAAAGAGATCACAATTGCTGATGCAAAAAATAAGAAATAGCTAAGAATGCATAGGAAAATAGGAAGAGATATTAAAGCTTTAATAAATTCATTTTTTAAATCAGTTAGTTTTACAGTAACATCAACATTTATGCTGGTTTTAAAAGAAATACACATATGCTGCTACTGACTGTGCAAACCCCTGTAACTGCAACATCAACTCATTACAGCAAGCAATGTCATAGCCTGACATCAAGGAACCTCTATTAGCCTAATATTCTTCCCATACCCCACAGAGAAAGAAGTTTCAGTATATTTTAAAAGTCTTAGATTTAAAGAGAATTACCTATTAAAGACATTCTTTTAAACAGTATAACTTTGAATTTCAGTTTCTATATTTTGAAGCACTAATAAAACATTTAAACAAATTTATTTTCCTTAAGGTCTGAATTTACTGAATGCAAAGACTGCACTACCTTGCAGAAGACTGCAGTAGACTTCATTTAAGGAGATGTTTAATCATGTTATAAATATGACAACAGTTTCAAATGATCTTACTAAGCACATTTAGTATTTAATAGGAATTTTGTCAACAATGAAAGGGGATGCTATAGGCAACACATTATCCCAGAGTTTATCAGAGCATTTCCATGGAGGATTAGAAAGAAAAGGCATTAAATCTTATATTTAGAGTGGTTAAATCCATTACTGATTTTAACCTGAATAACTCTGAAATAGCTGAGAAGCTCTGTACAAAAGCATAAAACCTCTTTCAGTAGTTCCTTGAAGAAAAACATCAGCACCCCTGTCAGCTGTATTTGCAACCTCAGAGATCATTCTAGAAAAAGGTTTGCTAACCCATTTTTCTTGTAGGAGATCCATTACTAATGCAGTGCAGCTTCTGGAAGTAGAACAAATATTCATGAGGTGGCTTTCCAGTGATAAACAGGATGAAACTAAGCATTGTTGCATATCAAGCTGACACTCCTGGTAGATAAAACAGAATATACAATCAAGCCCATAGATTAGTGGGGGGGAAAGTCCATTTTATTTTTTCACAGGATAGCAGAACACTGTTACTTGTTACATCAGTGCTGTACCATCAGAGCCTGAGAGACAAGAAGTCTGAAATCCTTGGATAAGAGACTGGTTTTCAGAAATACAGCTGATAACAGAATTCAGTCTATACCATATAGTTTATACTTTCTGATTCATAATAAAAACACTAGAAAGTTCCAGCAGGCTGTAAACAATACACAGGACTACACAGAGCATCAAGCTGAAAGTAGAACTACAAACTTAAAGCTGTGCAAATACAATTTCCAGAATGACACATAAAAAAGTAACTATTATAATAACAAAAATATACATCAAACTTCAAGCGGTTTTCCTTTTTAAAGGTCAGGAAAAGCAAAAGCAAGAAGAAATTTACTGTTTGTGTCAACTTTTTATTTCAGTTTACAACAGCTAACACTTAGCTTTAATATCTAGGAATACTGCTAAAAAAACTGAAGGCAATATTTTTCTATTGCTCACAATATATGCCTCTGTAAAAAGGCCTCCCCAAAATCGAAGTGTCCATCTGAATAACAATGCTAAATTCCACAGCTCAGGATTCATTAAAACAGTGGAATTGTTGTATACAGAGCACATTTTTTCTTTAACACCTGAATTTTTAGGATCACATCTTATTGTGAATTTTGTCTCTGACCTTCAAGCAGGACTACTGAATAAAATATTCCATGAAAGAAATACAGCGCGCTTCACTTCCTTCTCTGAAAGACAATTAGCAAATATTTTTCACAAATAAAAAAATATAGTAATTATAAAACAAATAGGAAACTTCAATATATGTTTGACATTTATTATAGCTAATGTATTTGAATACATATCCTCATTTTATTTTTATAGTTTTTTTAATGGCATATCAAATATTAGATATGTTATTAGTAAAACAAAAATAAAATTAGGATTGCTCTGAAATAATTAAATGTCAGGCAAATGATTGCACATTAAATATTTGATGAATACTCTCTAAAAATTAATTTCTAATAGTTTAAAAATGTTTGACAGATAATTAAGAGAATTAGTAATTGCTTGGATTTTTAAGGCCAGTAAAGAATACAATGCTATTAACTATTCTACTTTTTCAGTTCATCCTGTGAAGTAGCCTTTACTTCCATTTGCTGTGTCTAGACTAGAACTGTTTGAGTATTACTTATTCTTGTAAGTCATATACTGGATTTCAGATTATTCTAAGTATGTTATTTATCCATTACAGCAAAAAGTACATACAGAATACAAAATAAGGACTCTATTACATTATCAAGATTATTCTCTGCCAGGTATTGCTAAATTTCATGTCAAATGAAATGGCAAGACTGCATGGCCTGTAGTCTGCTAAATTTGGGAACAGTGCCAATAAACATCCATTTATACAAGATAGCTCTTGTCAGACAAACATGATATTATCATTATGAAGCTTAGATTAATCACTCTGCATCACACAGCAGTGATATAATACAGTTAAACTTTGTCAGAAATTTCATTTATATGATGCAGCATTGGGAACTAAGTACTATATAAAATTAATTTCATTTATTAAAGACATTAAAATCAGGCAATGATGACTGAAGAAATTAATTGTATACAGGAACTTTCACATGACAGAATGTCAATGTCTTCAGAGATCCAATTTGACCTATGGATATTTAATATCTGTACCAGTGATCAAAAATTTAAAACATGAACATGCTGATTAAAGGTACAGTTTGGAGATAGAAACACTCTAAAATAATGATAAGTGCTTGCAAGGACAGATCAGTTCCTCACCACCCCTTGGCCCACCTACAGATGACCTTGGAGGTTTCAGGAACAAAGAAACCAGGTCATGTTTGGAGAATAGATTTTAAAAAGAACATAGAAAAGCTCTTAAAAGTCATGTTTTATTGCATAAAATGTATTTGATTTATGGTGTAAGGTGTAAGAAATGCTGTGTCAGGTTAGACACAGTCTGTCTAGAGCAATAGCTGCTTTGAACAGCAAATGCCTAAGGAAGAGGAGTGAGAATGCTCTTCCGAGTATAATCTCTTGGCCCCTCTAACTTTGCCACTGGAAGACTTTCTGAGCAGCTTGATCTACCTCTAACAACAATAATTTGTTATTTCAATTAATAAAAAATTTCTCAGGGAAAAAATTTAAGTCAATGAAGAGAACTAGCATAAGATGCTGGGTCTAGAGCACTAGGCAGGCCAATTCAGACATGAAGAATTACACATGTCAAGGCTATAAACATTTTAGAAATTGTTACTGGAGCTCAAACAGAATTTTGTGCCTTGCTCAATTCCCTACATCACATTATAAACATTTCACAACAGCTGGTCCTTCTTGTACACAAAAACTATGAATCCATTAGTGTGTCCCTGCAGTATTTCTACAGCTCTGATTTGTTCTGTTTAGAACCACAGTTTTCTGCAGTAACATTTTCTTTTTTTTTTTTCCCTAACAGTTGCAATGATAGAAAACTGTACATATACAATTCCTGATGACAGTCACTTAAGCCTGTAAATGTGTGTACCCCTATGTGGTACTGAAGTTTGTAGCTTAGCCAGTAAACCTCTCCAGCATTAGAATTACCATTGAAGGAGAAAATTCCTGCACTTTCAGGATACCTGAATGTACTTGATTCAGGCACTGCTATTCCAGGCTCTGGTGTCTAATTCCAGGATGGGTTATTGGAAAGAAAGCAGAAAGTTAAGGAAAATAACTAACTTCTTTATATCCAACTTGACTTCACTGTGCCTTATGTCTTTCTTTATCTGTTACACTTTGAAATCTTTAAGAATACTGGCACTGAAAGCTCCTATGACAAAATACATGATGATAAAACCCTTTGGTGAGATGCACATACATTACTGCTCTTAATATAGCTACTTCTGTGGGAAATATTTACTGCTAAGAAAGAAAAAGAAAATTTAGATTGAACAGTAATAGTTTTAATAACAACCCACCACATGCTCTAATCACTGAAATCTTTGGTGTGCTCATAAGTCTTCATATGTAAGAGCCTTAATTGCTCAGAGAAATGTTGCTGGCATATTACTCATTTTATGATTATTGATGGCTGTTTATGCACAGTTGCTGCTTTGGCAGACTATATATCTTATTTGATTAGTATCTTTATTGTGCTAACTGTATATAAATAAAAATATGTCTCAAAGATACATGCTGTGACATAATTATTTCAATACAGTATATTCATATTAGTTTAAACAGCAAATTTCTGAGGAACAGAGAACATAAAACCACAAATTCCCTCAATATCTTGAAAACTCCTTTTGTAGACAATAGTTATTAGGTAACAGAGCCAGAATCAACAAAGTAATTAATTTTTATTGTAAATGAAATGAATATAATTTAGCTTTGTTTGTTGAATGGATCCTGAAAGAAGACAAATGGAAGTATGTTGGGAAAAGTTACTGGGGGTGTTTTGCTACTGATTTCAGTATGACTAGGCCTTCACTCTATTTTTAGTATTCTCATTACTGATTTATTTATGTGTGACAGTGAAGGAAACCTTAAGTACATTGCAGTATCTAATCTGTGTAAAATACTAACAACAGTATTAAAAAATAATATTTTTCCCCAATATCTAGATCACACTTACATGCACAAGAAGTAAAATATTCCAAATTTACCCTCATGTAATATGTGCATATGATATATGCTGATCACTGGAAGAATTTCAAGTTCTCTGTCTCTTCATAGCCATTGCAAGACTCCAGACAGACACAAGAAGGTTATGTGATCCTTGGTTGAGAACACAATTCCCTCTCATTCATTGCTATATGTTGTGGTTTAGGGGTGATACTGCCTAATTTACTGCTCCCCCCTGAGAGTCTCCAAGCCATGCACTGCCTGCTTGCTTCTCCCCCTCCCAAAGCCTCCCCTTGCAGCTGGAGAGGAGAATTGGAGGCAAAAAGGTGAAGATCATGGGTTGGGATAAGAAACATTTACTGGAAACAGCAGTAAGGGAAGAAAGCAAACAGTAATAGGAACAACACTGATGACACAGGGCACAGGACAGAGGGGAACCATTCATGTGTGGCTGCAGGAACTGGCGTTACCAGACTATTCTGCTGCTCCTACATGACCAGAGGGACCCCCTCCTGCCCAGAGGACACCCCCTTCCCTCTGCCCCCAGACCCCAGCAATGATGTGAGTTGGTACAGAATAATCTCCAGGTCCTCTCTTGGCTACTGAAAAAATTAACCCAATCCTGGCTGGAACCAGGACACTCTGGTCTTCACCGCCTTTTCCTTCTTATCTGGTTATAAATTTGTTCTGTTATTGACAGTCACACTTCTTGTTCTTGCTTTTCCAGACAATCATCACCAGCCTGGCTTGTAAGTGCATTTTGCCTTATCTTCCACACTCTTCCTAGGTACTGATTTATAAGAATTTTTAAAATTCTGTTGGGAAAGACTCCATAATTTTGCACATTACATTTTCATGCCTCAAGTTTCTCTGTAAGAACACTTGGAAGTGTGTACCATTAGTACTGATCTTGTCTACAGCTTTTCCTGAAAAAGGGATGATGCTTATATTTTCATATTAAAAGAGTAGTATTCCCACACAAGAATTCAAATTCTCATGGGAGTTTGCTTAGAATAACAAGTACATTTCACATGAACCTATATAGTGACAATATTTTACTTGCATTTTTTATGAATAGCATGTAAAGCTTACAATTTAAGTACTCATTTTCATTTACCTCTCTCTTTCCCAGTTCCTTCCTCACTTCCTGAATTATGATGCCAAGTCATCACTCTTTTCAGTCATGTTTTCAGCCTCTCTATTCAAGCCATTTCCTCAGTGTAAAAGCAGAGAGATTTGTCTGATTCATGGCAGCTTCCCAGAAGATTCTACTGTGTAATTCTCTAAATAAGCCAAAGACTGCTCTCCCAAGTCCTAAGTCTCACCGTCTACCATCACAACCTTCCTCTGAACACTGAACTCAGTCCCTACAATGAAATTTGCCACTTATGGAAATGGCTTTCACCAATTCTTGAGCAGCAAAGTAGGGGCCTGGTTGGACTCAAAAGCAGTCCCAAAGTGTAGTTTATGAACCTCATGGGTGGCCTGAATAATGCCACTATCCCAGATGATGGTTGAAAATGAAGTGGGAAGACTTCTGCCAGTATCCACTAGAGTAAGTCAGAACCACTACGTCTGCCTGGACAGATAATCCTCAACAGATCTCAACCAGAACCTCTCTGTCCCTTCCTTCCTGCTCCCACCTTGAAGCAGACAGGAGCTGCACATGTCCAGTTTTCACTGTGGGGCTCTGCACAGTTAAAGATCAACCTAACAGAGAACTCAACTCCCTCTCCTCCACCTCCCTGTCTGTGCTTTCCAGTTCGGCACATTCGATGCACTGCCTCAGAGATGGAATCTACTGCTATTTCCACAAGTAATAAGCATTACAGCACATCAAACCACATTCATATCACACATATTCCAAACAGGTTTAGAACTTTCCTCTGTGACAGCTTTGTGGTTTCCATCGACACAGGAATATGCTTTCTAATTAATATATCTAATTTAATTAATTACAGAAAGTAAAACTAAAGACACAGGAGCTGTTCTCACTCACATACACAGTGAGTTGGATAAATACTTCTTTGACAGATATCTCACAAAATTTGCACTGCTGAAATAAGCATAAAATTTTTCTGAATTTCTTTGGCAATAATTTTGACTGTCTAAATAAGTACTAGTATTTTCAATAGCTTAATTTTTTCTTGTATTAACATTAAAAAACTAACATTATTTTTAATAAATAAAGAGTTTCATTTTTTTTCCTAAGAAATCTAATGAAAAAAGGTTCAGCATTAATTAGTGCTATAGTAGAAACATGGGGTCTTCAAGTTCAAGTTTGATGTTTTTTATAATATAGCAGATACGAGCATCTACTGGACAAAGAGGGGCTTTTAAATACGTATGTTATGAAATATAATGATATCAACTTACATGAGCATAGTTTTAAAATATTTATTATAGCTCTCAGAAGCATCTTGCCAAAAAGAACATAATTTATCCTGATTTCTCCAGGTTTCAGAAATCTGATTCTGCCAACTGTAACATCTATGCTCCATTCATAATTACTAAAACTGAATGAATCTTTTCACATTCTCTTCAGAGGTATATAATAAAGTAACATTTTTTATTATAACTAACAACAGATGCAAGAACCTAAAACCCTCAGAAGATTGTAATTCACAGGTCTAAAATACTGAAGAGTTTATAGATATATTTGCCAGTGCAAGAAAGTATCTCCCATATGTATTAAAACTTTTACAGCAAGTATCTTCTCTAAGTTCATGGGGAGAAATCAATTGTGGAAAGAGAAAGAACCTTATTTTTCATGAGATCTTAAAAAGACACTGCTAAATCTAATCTTTAGACTTCAGTTGATATCACCAAATATAAATGCCACACACAGCACAGAATTAAGAATTGTTATGGAAATATTCTTTCAGCAGATATAATGGCATATTCCTTGAAACTGGTGGTTTAGAGACTTCCTTAGCTGCAAACATGAAAGTTACTGTCAAGTAGTACAAGCTGCATGAAACACAATTATCAGCTTTATCTTAACAAACTGAAAATAACAAGACTTTGCCCTTCCTTTGCTATTACTCCTTTTGCTCCCCTATTCAATTCAGCAACCTCACATGACTTTTCAAAGCAAAATCTTCCCAGAAGCTGAAAAATGCTTCATCTATTCCCATGCTGGGACTGTCTCATAAAAAATATCAATTCCAAGACTGAAAAGACTACCAGTGTAAATGATTCACTCACCTGTTTTTGAGCTTGCCCATATTCTGACCCTTGGGGTGACAAGAAGTGACAAATATGACCATTGTTCTTTGCTTTTTCTCGAAGAGCCATAGCAGTTCGTACCGTAGCATTTCTAGCATGAACAAACACCATCACCTTTAGACAGAAAGAAACAGGACCAATGAGAAATAATAACAAAGGTTTAATGAAATAATGAAAACTCTTTAATTACAAAATATTGCCTGTGGGAATGACAAAAACTAGGTAATACATGACATACTGATGAAAACTAATGCCATTCAAAGGCAATTAAAGGATGATCCTGCCTACATTGTTATTGAATATTTTCAAAGAGCTTTTGGAGAGATTGCATCTTTTAAAAATTCTTAAGTGCTTAAAAATAGAGAACAATTGTTGGCCATAAATGGTTCATGTTCACACACTACTAAGATTAACATTGATGTAAAGAGTTGTGTTATTTGACACATCCTAAATGATCTGGAAACAAATACTGGGCTGATAAACATTCTGATGCTACAACTTGGCTCATGAGAAAAGAACAACCAATCAAACAGAAGAGAACTACTCTGCAATGCTCACAGTTAAAAGCCCACAAGAATATTACCACTGTTAACAGCAGGACCACAAATGCAATATTCAAAAGCCATGAAAACTGTTTGAGAGAAATATTTTTACTTTTTTTCATGCTGTTGAGAATGTCAAGAGATCTCAAAAAAGAGTTGGAGTCTTTTACCTAAAAACAACTAAAATTTCTTTCTTTCTTTCTTTCTTTCTTTCTTTCTTTCTTTCTTTCTTTCTTTCTTTCTTTCTTTCTTTCTTTCTTTCTTTCTTTCTTTCTTTCTTTCTTTCTTTCTTTCTTCTCTCTCTCTCTCTCTCTCTCTCTCTCTCTCTCTCTCTCTCTCTCTCTCTCTCTCTCTCTCTCTCTCTCTCTCTCTTCTTTCTTCCTGATTACCTGATTACTGCCTGCCATAATGTATGTCTACAAACAACCCTGTGGGCTTCAGAAACTTTGATAGTTGGAGGCACTCAGTATAGATGCTTCAAGAACTGGAATGGGACAGATGGAGTGGGACCACATTGAGTTCCCTTTCTCTTCTGCCAATTATACTCAATAAATTTCAATAACTTCATCAAGTATAAACAAAAAAACCTGCACATGTTTCTGCTTTTAGTTTGCAGAGGCTTGGAATAAAACTTCAGTTATGATTTCTAAAGCTTCTGCCTACATGTATGGCAATCTCTGACACCACAGAAATCATTCATTCAATAAGACCTTAGTATGCAGACAATAACTGAGAAACAAGCATTGTGCAACTGTCCTCTACCCAGAAGCCTTTCCACAGTTCTTATAGATTAATTTTCAGAGGTGCAGCACTTTTCTATGATATTTATCTGCCACTGATTTAATAATGTACAGCTGGATTCATTGGCTTTTATGTGTTAAATGATGACATATCAACACCTGAAAAAATTTACAGTGATTGCAAAATTGTTGACTAAAAAACCAGAACTTTTCAGACAGACAACAATCTCTGTACATTTTGTTACATCTTGTAATCTCTGTACATCACAACATGTTTTTAAAGAACCAGCCCTAGCTAAAAATTGACATATAACATTTTGTTGGATGCTTTTTTCCCCAATGAAGTCAGTACACATTCAAATATACTGTAAGACAGCAATATAGTCTTAGGAGGGTTAATTTAGCCTGTCCTAACTGTGTCAGAGAATATTACATTTCAGTGGCAAAATCTCTGTGCATTACATTATGCAAATAAGTTAGGAAAAGTAATTTAGAATAGAGAGAAGTGGTTCCACAGTTACAAGCTGTGTAATTAGATCTGTACTTTGCAGTTCAAAGCCAGCTCTGGTGTATATAGCCCTAGTGCTGAAAGCGTCTGCTGCTGCTCTCCTGAAACCAAAGCTTTTAAATAATAAAAAATATACAAGAAAGGAGAAAGCAAATCTCTCTAGCTAGGTTACCTCCTCAGAATTTTTGCAAAGTATAAAACAAATCAAACCTTTTACTGAAGACTTCGTTTAAAATTCACAGCAGGAACTGCTTGCATTCCCCAAAGAGTTGCATATTCCAGGTTTTAATCTTTATGAAAGATGTTAGTGCATCACCAAAGCACAGAGAAGTGTGCCATTATTACTAAAAATGTATAATCAGGTACTTGAAATACCTTGAAATACATTTCTTTTGCCTTGGACAGCAAAGATGCTTGGATTAACTTTTCCTACTGGAAAATACATATCTCAAACTGACATGCTCTATGATAGCTTTAAAATGTTGCATCATTTTTCTGGGGAAACATGCTGACTCTTTCAGTTATCTTTCCATCTTCCTATTAAAAGTGCTGGTCACTTGAATGCTTGAGTTCAGCAATTCTCTTCCTGAACACCTCTCCTTGATGAGAGAAGGCCTAGGTTTTGCCAGCCACTTTCCATCATACCTTTCAAAGAAACTAAGACTAAAGAATGAATTTATTTAATTCAATGTAGATATTAATTATGTGGTAAAGAAACAAGCATCTATATTTTAGCCTTAAGACTGTTTGGCTTCACACAGCTAAATCCTTATAACATGTTCTTTTATGTGGTTCTTGATCTGGGTATTACTTCTACTGAAAATGAACAGTTAGGGATATTGATCAACAGATTAATCTGTCCAAACATCTTCTGCCTTGAGGTCAGCATGAAAACTTCCCCAAGTATTTTACAAAACTCAATTCCTAAAAAACTTTCAATGCTTTTCCCCAAGGACTGCTAAGGACACCTATTTATGTTAAAAACATTTCCCTCCACATCATTCATTAAATAGAACCACCTTACAGACTAAGTAAAACTCTAACATGTAGCCCAATTCTAAAGATTAATAAAACTTTTCTCTCATGCTGTGATTTCTCCCTAACTGCCAAGATACAGTTCAAAATTGCAATGCCCTACATTTACAGAATGAAAGTATATTACCTCCAAAATATACATGAAAACAACACACACAGAGCTCACTAATGGCTCTTGATCAAAAATGATGCTAAATCAGGATATTTTAGATTAGCAGATCTAACTGATAGCATAGCAGTGTATAAATGTGATTTCCCATTCCTCTCCCCAGTTCATCTAGTAACTCATGGAGAACTATCCAGAAATTATAACTAAAACACCAGCAATAAATAAGAAATTTCATAAGTTGACCTATAATAAAGCTTAAAAAGTTTAACTTAGAAATCTTATTTTTGCTTTAGCAGATTTTTGTATTTTGCATATTAAAGTCTTTCTGCACATTAAACAACACCATGGGAATGGAAAGAGCTGAACAGGCTGTCACTTAGTAAGGCAACAAGAGAATTTGAATTTGCTTTCTAATTATTTTAATTAATGTTAGTACATCTTGTATTTAAAAGAAATATTGATATAATTTGCATGTGTACTAAGATCTTTTACTACGGAAAACTGAAGGATTACTAAGCTGCCTACAAACTAGTGCTAATGAGACGTTTTTTATATCCTTCCTTGTCTACAAAAAAAAAGGTCACAATTTAAAGGCAGACTGCATTTACTCATCACATGACATTAAATAATGTTGATTGGAATATATGAATTTTCATTCAAGGTTGAGAAGTTAAATAAAATTAAAGAGAAATATTTAGTAAACTGTGCTGTAGAACAAAGCTGCACAATACCATACAATATTTTAACAGAAAATATTAATTAATAACAAAGAAATATATAATGTTTCATCAGCTAATCAAAACAGTAAGGTGATAAATTTTGAAGTCTTGATAGGTTGCCATTAATCACTCTCTAAATTTTGATTTATTCACTCAAATAAATTACTTCTGATCATCTCTGTTAAAACAAAACCTAGGATTTTTCAAAAAACTCTATATAATCTCATAAAAATCTATTTATCATCACTATTTATCTAACTACCTTTCTATTTTGATATACTAGGTTTTAAGGGGTAATTACTCCACTGTAGGGATATTTTTACTATTGCATTGTGCACTTATTTATTTATCTGCAATAATAGTACTGTTTAGACATGTGCCCTATCATTTCAATTTCTGTATTTTTTTGGTGGATTTTTTAAAATGTATATTTACTTAAAAAGTGACTACCCTAGTGAATGCTTTATTGCACAGTCCCATCTAATTTTTTCATTATTTATGAATCACAGAATTTTTGAGTTGGGAAAGAACTACAAGGATTATCACAGTCCTTCTCCTGGCTTGGCACAGGACAACCCCAAGAATCCCATGTGCCCAAGAGCATTGTCCAAATTCTTTTTGAGCTCTGTCAGGCTGGTGCTGTGACCACTTCCCTGGGGAGCTGGTTTCAGTGCCCAAACACTCTCTGGGTGAAAAATCTTTCTCTAATGTCCAACCTAAACCTCCCCCAGCTCATCTTCATGCCACTCATGAAACTATGTAAAGGGTTCTGGTAGGGACATTATATTGGAAGTTCTTTATTATCTTCCTATTGGCCCTTCTTTCATTTTGCCTTGTGTGTTTTACATCTATCCATGAAAAAAAATGCTCTATTACACAAATTTTGAAATACGATCATATTTCTTAATTTTTATTTCTCTTACAGTAAGGCTATGACTAAGGATAAGTTTTTGTTATGATTTTTCCCATTTGTGCCAGGGACTCTGGGATTCCTAGGCAAATCTTACTAGCAAGACCAAGGCAAAGAGGACATTGAATAGCTCAGTGTTACAGATGTTTTATGTCACAAGGTTTGCTGCCCCATTCAATAAAGAGCCATCATTTTCCTTAGCTGCCTTCCTGCTGCTGCTGCTGTACTTGTGGAATCCCCTCTTGCTGCCCTTCACACACCCTGACAGATTCACTTTCAAACAGAGTTTGGCTTTCCTAATCCTATCTCTGCATGCTGGGACAGTGGTTTTATATTACTCCTGGGTCTTCAGACCCTGTTTCACCCTCCTGTCTGCTTCCTTATCATGTTTGTCAGGAGTTTTTTTCTCATCCACACTTGCCTTGGGCCATTTGCCTGATTTTCTGCACATCAGGATGGACTGTTCTTGAGCTTGGAAGATCTGATACCTCAAAATCCCCTAGTTATTCCAGACCACCTGTCATAGGATTCTTTCAAGATTTCTGAAAAGGACAAAGTGTTCTAATGCAGCCCACGACAGTGCAGCTTTTTGCCCGGGACAGTGCAGCTTTTGGCCTTGTTCCTTCCATTAAAATCTTGAACTCCACCATCTCTTGGTCACTGCAGCCAAAACATTCCCAGCATTCAGATCCCCATCCTATCTTTCCCTTTTTGTAAATACAAGGTACAGCACAGCATCAACCTTCACCAGCTCCTCAATCATCTATGCTAGGGAATTGTCATCAACACACTCCAGAAACTACTGGATTGCTTTTGCTCTGCTGTGCTGTCTCTCTAGCAGACATTGCAGTGGTAAAGTCTCCCCAGAAGACCAGGGACTACAAACATGAGGCTTCTTCTAGCTGTCCTCATTTACTTTATTCCTGAGCAGTGTCTGTAGCAAAATCAACGTTGCTTATGTCTATCTACTGGCTAATCCTCCTCCTGAGCTCTCAGCTGGCTTATCATCCGTCCCTAGGCAGAGCTCCAGGCATCCCTGCTGTGCTCACACACAAGCTCCCTGCTGCCCTAACCTTGACCTTGCTCAAGATTCTGTTTCCACCCATTGCAGCACTCAGTCATGTGAGGCACCACATCACATCTCTGATCTCAATAACATCTTAGCTCAGCAATTAGGGATGCAAATCCCTAATTTCTCCCTTTTGTTCTGTATGCTGCATGTAGCAATACAGAGGCATTTCAGAGAGGCGCTCTGCTATGCCCATGTAAAATGTGACATTGCATCCTCTGCCACTATGTAGAACTGAAGGGGTTTGCTGTCATTTCCAGGCTATGGATATATGGATGTATTTCAAGGCTATGGATAAAACAGTTGTGGACTTTAAGTGACACTAAGCCTCCAGCATTAAAATAGGAAACTCCCATGACATCAAACTTTTACATTGGAGAACAGCCAGTGTTCACACAGCAGTACTTATAGGAGGATGATTCAAGTGAAAATTACTTGCCCACATGAAACTTGACAACTCTGCCTTTAAAAAACAGCTATATACATTTTCTGCTAAAGAAACCTGTTAGGGAACACTATAATAGGATCTGTGCTATCTTCCATTTGTAGCGTCAGCCAAATATATCACAAACTGCAGAGGAAAAATGAATAGAGTGAAAATTAAAGCAGAGGGTGAATTAAAAATAAGACAAACAAACAATACTTTACTGACTTCTACAGGTAGTAGAAATTATTCTGAATTTTAATTGACAGGATAGAAATAGAAATAGCAATAACTATTCTGGTATAGAAAATTAAGCAAGAATAGCTAGTCTATTACTATGCAAATATATGTCATTAGGCAGTTAACAATTGCATTTTTGCAGATGCCAATGGACTTGAATGACAATTATTATTCAAAATTATAAGCAGCTTTTCAATGTATCTTTTTTTAGAAAAACAAGATCATGCAATAATTTGTTTCAAGCATTTCCCTTTGTCCTGTTTTGACACTAACTATTTTGATTTTGTATAACAAAATATGTTTCTGTGGTATAATAAACTATATTTTCAACAAATATCACTCTAGATTAAGAGTTCTCATGTTCACCATGTCTCCTCTTATGTTTTCAAACCTATACTCACATCTCTAACATTCATAATATGCAAAAATGACCCAGGAGTCAGTAGTCATAAGCAGATTCCATTCAGCTTTACTGAAGGAAAGGAACATAGAAGATACTGGAGATATCTTTATATCTATTCCTGTTACTTTTACTTAAGCAAAAAAAGATTAAGAAAGTTGCCATGTTGCCAGTTGCCACCTCTATCTTCTGGTTTTGGTAACATAAACCTACTAAACAACTAAAAGAACATGACTAAAAGTCATGATTTCTAACTTATTTTTTATCAACACTGATGTAAAGACAGACCTTTATCCATATTTTTGCTCCTAATCAACAGGTTTTCTATATTATCAGAAAAATATAGAACTGCTTTCAAGGACAAGCAGTGTTTTTCACATGAAACTCACTATGTTATGAAGAACTTAAATGATGCTTTTATTGTTAATGGTAATAAACTGTGCTTGAACAAATCAAATCTTGTTCCTAAACCCACATGCTACATACCTAGTCCTTCTCAAAATATCCTGGCCTAAATAAGAATATCATAAATACCTCATGATTAAAAGGCATGCTATTTATCCAAATGTAATATATTCTGGAATCACCTTTTAAGTAGCCACAAAGAAAACTCTCAACACCACATGATTACAAAAATGAGTAACTTCATAGTCTGGAAAGTGATTAGAAGTATAAAGCAAATTTCCTGATGCAACTTAGTGAAAATTTATTTACCATCCTCATGGGTTCCTCAAAATGCTTTATTTCCTACAACCTATGTTTTCGTGTATTTCTAATTGAAACCCATCAAAGACATTACCATTGGATTCTCAGGTTACATCTGTTAAAAGACTGTGACAGGCATAAAGTGTTGGTGGACAGTAGTTGCCTTGGTAATAAATTTACGGATGTTTTGACAAAAAATCAGATATTATATTTACATAGTTGATACTATGATGATAAATTAAGCATACAGATCCATTTCTTTCAGAGCTACTGACAATGCCTAACGTATCTTCTGGAGTATCATTTAACCTTGCCATTGAATTCTTAGAAAAAAATAATGTGCAGCTGACAGAAAAGCACCAACTTAACTTCCCACAATCTTCTAGACTGCTAATGATTTGCAGTGTCATTTCTGAAAAGCAGCTTTTAGCACAGAGCTACTAAAACTCATCATACATGGCTGCAAGATTGGTCAACCTGCCTTTGTCACACTTGCATGCAGTAAATCTGCAACTCAACACTTAGGTCATCCACAAGAGGCCAACTGGCTCAGGATGCAACTATCAATTACTTAATTTAACTAAAATTTTAGGCTATGAGAAGCTGCTCATCTGGATTTTTTTTTTTGTTTTAATGATTCAATGCAAATTCATAATATCAGAAGAAGAATAATTCTAAACAGTAGACATTGCTACCTCACATAGCTGTAATTACCAATACTGACAACACTGTGTAGCTGTGTAAGACTGCAGACATCACCTGAACACCTCATGTACTCATAAGTAACAAGAAAATATTAAATTGGTGTTTCTGGTCTACATAAATTCATTGTGAACACCTGAGTGCACATATACAGACAAACTGTTATATAAATACAAGCATACAAGCAGAAATTAGCATACTGCATAGAAACATTGCACATAAACATTTAGAAGGCTCCCTAATTGAAGAATTATGGGGTTTTATACACATAACTTGTTATGGCATCCATTTCCAGCAATTTCCTCAGTGGTTCATAAAGGCAGCTGATAAGGTATATGTTGAAAGTCAAATGAATTTGGCCAGAAAATATAGAGAAAAATAATACATACATATCATTTGACAATAATATGAAACATCTGGTATAAAGCACTTTTTGAAGTGCACAGCACATCAATATACTATTTTCAATTAAAGTAAGAAACAAAATTTCATTTAAACAGGCAGAGGATTATATTAACTATAATATCCTTAAAGTTGAAAAGGCAGTTATTGTGGAAATGAAGAGCGTAAATAAATGATGAAGAGGCAGAATATAAAAATAGTGCACCATCACTGAATTACTTTGTGATTTTGTTAAAGGAACCACACCTAGAAATGGGCCCTAATTGTGCAAAAACTGCAAAAGAAAATGATCCAAAACCTCAATTCTTCATTTGATAGAGATATAACATTTAACATTGACAGAGAAATAACATTTAAAATCAGTCATAATTTAGTTATCCTGCCAGGTCACTTTACCTTCTGTATTTGTCTATTTTTATTCATACATGTGCACACATATAAATGTAGAAGCAATATATACACATATATATGCAAATAAGCTACACCTAATGATAAAAGAGAAACAATCTGTGCAGATACAGAGGTACAAAAACTCAGGCTGAAATAAACTCCTTAAGCTCTAAAATGAAAATCTAGAAAAATACCCCAATCTAGATGAAGAATACATGTTAATAAACTCTGCAAATTCTCAGACTCATTTGTCCAAAGCATGCTATAAACACTATTTCACCAAGGAAAAAAGTACTAGGACAAGCCTAATTCTCAAGGTACTAAGTCCCAGAAAGACCTCTGAAGAAAATAATGTTTTATTAAATCTTATCTCAAGACATGGCTATAAAAGCATTGTCAACAGCTCCAGTAACTAAGCTTATTAAACTTTTATCTTCACACGGCTTCTGCAGCCAAATAACAGCTGGAAAACTGATAATAAAGAAATTTAATCCATCATTTTTACGGATGAAATTAATACCTGTCAAATTCACTGCTGACAATTTAATATAATAGATTTAAATTAACTACTCTGTTTCTTTTTTAGTTTAAGATAGCTCAGAAAAACAAGATGACACTTCTAAGTACTGCAAAGTTCAAGTCAATTGTTGTACACAGAGAGCAATTACAGACAAAGTGAATGCTTTAAGTGCAATATACATCACAGAACCAGTTCTGACTATCTAAGTTTGAGTACAATTTGTTTCTGACCTGAGACAACAAAAATCCTGATTTGAAACTATTAAAAATCTGTGCATGGTGACACTTAAAAATTATTCCAAAACATTTAAAAAATTTATTGCACCTCAAGATTATTTCTAATGAACTAAATGCGGACCAGTAGTGTAAGACAACATTTTAATTAAGAACATAAATTCTAATTGATAAAACAATCTTGATCTCCAGACAACTGCACAGTAACCACCCAATGCATAGACTAATTAAAAATGTTACAACTATACATGGCTCTATTCTGCACATTCATTTAATTTTAATAGATAGAAGGTAAAAGCTCATGACATGTGAACCAGATGCAGTTGAGACAATACTGCAAAAGCAGAAGAGAACACAGTCCAGCCAAACCTAAAAAACTAGCTCAAAGGAGAAGAGTAAAAGTTCAGAAACTAACAATGTACTTCAAAAAGCACTTTCTTCAAAAGGTTAAAAAAACTGAATGGAAATAAGCACAAAATGGGCAGTTCAAAATCACCACTCCCAGTGCCTCAACAAGAACAGATGGTTTGTATAAAGCTGTCCATTGTTACTTTTCATCCACATTTTTCATCCCAGTAGTGAGATTTCTAGCATGTTAATTCAAAAAAGGGTTGTTGTATCTCTACTGGCTTGAAGTTATTAGCTTTAGTTAAGTGGAGTTGCTGCTAATTTTGTACAATTACTACTACTGCATTCCCTTTGTGATCTTGTGTTGAGGCTTTCAATACCATACAGCATTTCAAAAATCTAAGTTCTTTGCAACAGACAATTTTACATCTTTCCCCACTAGAAAAGCTGTTCCTTGCATAGTGAAACCACTTCTTGCAAAGCCACGATGTCTCCTCAGTATTTCCGTACTGACACCTTGCACCTCAGTGTACCTATGTACTGACACCTTGAACCATAAACAGGGAGGGAATGAGAACCTCAGAAAGGTGTCAGAGCTCCTACAGAACAGCCAGTTTTTGCTATGAACTGAAAACACCAAGCTCAGTGAGAAAATGAACTTTCAAGGAATTACAGAAAAAGCTGAGCCAGAAGGCGCAGTCATGGATCATCGGGTTCAGCTCCTGGAGTTTCCCTGAATACCAGAGCTAGGGAAAGAAAAGATACTGTCATGTCAGACTTACACAGAAAAGTCCCAAAAGCAATGGGAAAACAGGAATTATTGTCTTAAAAAGGAAAAGAGATTTCAGAAGATAAGAGAAAGCCAAAGGCACTCCAAGTTAAAACCTGTCATAAACAGACAAAATGGCAATGGAGCAAAGTGCATTGGATTTGGAACCAGGACTGAAACTTAGATACCTGTGACTGAAGATGAGTAACAGAGTATTGAAAGTCAGCAGAAAAAGCCATACAGGAGAATAAGGTGCAGAGGGAAAATCTAAGAGACCTGCTAAAACAACACCAAGGGCAAAGAAAACACAGGACTTCTTCTGAAGGTTTAAGTAACATCAAAGGGAATCACTTATAAGAAAAAATATAACAAGAAAATGGAAAAACAAAAGAGGTGCATAGTCTGAGGAGAGTGGTGAAAGAAGAGTTTTATGACTGCAGTTTGAGGAAGAACCTCCTTCAAAAGCTTTCAAGGACTTCAGCAACAACTCTTCTAATTGATAATACAAGAAATTTTTGGGATTTTTTGCTTGAAAGAATTTCAGATCAAAAAAAAGAAAGAAAAAAAGAAAAAAGACAGCAAGGAGTAAGGTTCTGACAAACTCATAACAGCAAAAATATTTAAGAGGTGATGGGGGCAATGGGAGATATGTGAGATCATCTCCTGGTAACCAAGCTAATGAGATAAACCAGCAAAAGTTCAGTAACAGCAGGAGACATAATGGATGTGAATTTATGAGTCAAAGTGAAAAATAGTTAACTGCCTAGGATACTAACTTAAACAACTTAAACAACTGAACCTTGACAAAGAGAGCAGCAGTTCAATATATTAGATAAAGGAATTTAACATTAAATCAAAATTCACATGATACGCTTTAGAGGAATACCCAAAATTTTAAACATACTATGTTATTTCTCAAATCTCCTAAAAATTTCTGAAATTTCTCAAATCATAACATGACATGGGTGTCATGTTATTGTCATAAATTGTTGATAAATACAGTATGATATGCATTGTCCTAAACTGTTATTGGAAGGAAAAGACTAAAAGCAGAAGAATGGTGAGGAGGATGGTAGATTCACTCAAGGGACCTTGCAGCTGGGATTGCCTAGGCCTGCAGATTAACAGCATGGGAAATCTCATATATTATGTCTATTGCTGTTCATCCTCTGGCTTGAGAAGTAGAATATCTGTGTTGAGATAACATAGGTGTTCACAGAGACTTGGAGGCACTCTCATGGACAAGCCTGAGACTGCTGTCCTGAGAGAGAGATCAAAGCTCAGAAATCATGAAAAGCACAGGAAGAGCACAGCAGGGTGGTACAATAAGTGG
Source organism: Melospiza georgiana (assembly GCF_028018845.1). NCBI lineage: Eukaryota > Metazoa > Chordata > Aves > Passeriformes > Passerellidae > Melospiza > Melospiza georgiana. Next base: position 8,966,867 of record NC_080432.1, on the reverse strand, counting down.
GAAATGGGTGCAAACAGCAGCCCCACTGCCCATCAGAAGGGCTGAGCCTGGCAGTGCCTGTGCTGCCCCTCCGGTGTCTCTGCTGCCCAGGTGCTGCCTCAGGGTCCTCCAGTTAGCGAGGTAATGAAAAAAAATTAACTCTTCCCATTTCATCCCGGGTTTGTGATTGTTCTGGCCATCTACCTGTGTCAACACACACCCAGCCAGTAATGCAATGTTTCAGGTAATTATAGAAATTATGCTGGCATGTGCAGTCTTCAGTCACTGCCTTTGCTGATCTCATGAGATTCTCCACAGGCTGTCTCAGGAAGGTGCTACTTGCACCCCTGAACTTGTTGCCATTAGATGCCCTTCTCACAGGGCTGTAAAATGTTAATTTTTTTCAGCTTTGTAGTTGAAATAATTCTTTTGGTTGATGTGGCCCACTACTGGTGACTATCTGAAAAAAATACAGCTGTAATAACACTGAGGAATGATAATTTTCAGTCACCTAGCCTTGACCTAGATTTAAGTGAAGAGCATCCTCGAAGAGCAATGCTGGAAAAGTACTCCACCTGCAACTAAGCATGAAGTCATATTTTCTGAAAAAGGGCACACATTTTTTTTTTCTTAATTTAAAGTATCTTTGGTTTATTAAGCGGTAGAAAAAAAACTCTGACAGTGCAAATTAGTCCAGGAAGATCTGACATCTTTTTAGATTATATCAGAACATAGCAAATTTAAAGTATGATATGAAAACAAATATTCACCAACTAATATCAAGCATGGAAGGACAGCCCCAGAAAAGCAGACTTAACTGCACCAGAGGTTCTCACTTAAAGCTGTCTTAGGATGTAGGATCTGCCAGAGAACACTTCCAACAGATTTCCATATTGTTAGCAATCCTTCCAAATGAGCACACTGATTTGAAAAGTACTTGGAAACCTTTGGGACATTTTCTGATCTTTTTTAGTCACAACAGGAAGTTTCTGTAACAAAAACCCCAGAAAAGTCAGTAGGGCAGGCCATTTATCAAACTTCCTCAATTTAAACAAGAGGAGAATTGTGCTATAAGACAAATGTTATTGTTTCAGTTGCATTTGGTAATTCAAAGTGAAGCCTACAAATGAGATATCTCATTAGTTTGAGCAGATGGATCAAAATTAAAGACTGAATCACCAATTCTTAATTTCCCAGTAGCCAGGAAGAGCTGGAAGTCTTGCAGAGGATGAATGTTGAAAAATCAACATAAAAAGCTTCTCTCCATCTGTCAAAACACATGCCTATAGAATGCAACTACTCCTACCAACCTCAGCCTTAAAAATGAAAATACACATATATCTAATAAAAACACATGGACATGTAACTCTAGCCAAACATCACACTGCAACCTACAATATGACAGTGACATATCAGCATGAATTCCATAAGAGCAAATTATTTTGTTCTGCCATGGTAGAATTCTTTGAGAATGAACAGAACAATAGACAAACAATGCTGAATTTAATTCATTAAGACATTTCAAAGACTCTGGTCAAGAATCTTAAAAGACACAACATTGTGAAAACTTGATGGCCACAGGAAGATCTATATTAACTCAAGCAACTTTAGTGAGGCAAAGTGCTTTTCTCTGGTTCTGGTATTTCTTCCTTGCATTTCAGCATGAAACAGAACAGAAGTTTTAGGCTCTCTGGAGCATTGCTAATGAGATCTGTGTCTGTCATACATTATTGCCTGAATAGGTATAAAATCTCAACTGTGTTCTGAATGTCATACGGATACACAACACCTATGGTAATTTTTTCTTAAGTATTTGAGGAGAAGAGATGAAAACATCTTTTTAAGAAATGTATTTAGAAGCAACCACAGTTTTGTTAAAAAGCATATGAAGTTTGCACATATGTAATGTTAATAAATACAAGTTTTTCAGATAACATAAGCTAAGAAAGGTAACAGAGCATGATGATAACAGCCTATGGTGAACGTGGACACAAGGTGATGGGTTTCTGGAAAGTTAGAAAATCAAAGGCCATTCTCAAAATAGTGAAAAGACATTGAAGAAAAGCTTTCTAGTGCAGTATTAATCATATTTGCTCACAATATTCATCTTCCACTATGGGATAGGCATCTCAATGTAAATATATCCACATGACCTTTTTTTTGTTTCCACTTTTTAAACATCTGCATTTGGTCTAGTGATTAGATAGATCATTTGTCATAGCAGACTCATTATATGGAAAACTTGAATTTTTCATCTGGTACATATTATAATTAGACAATGAGCTGATGTGCTTGATTCTTCATGGTCAAAGCCTGTATACTGGCACTTGTATATAATTAATCTCAGGTTATGATATTTTCTTTAATAAATATCAAGACCAATATGAATTAAAGAGTCCCAAGAAAAGTCCAGTGTAACTGGCCGCTATTTACATGCTCTAAATGAGAGTTCTGCAACACAGAAGAATGAACACTTGCAAACACAGAAAATTTACAACCATAGGAATCAAATTAACCAGTGTTCTTAAATCAAATCAGCATTTATATAGCTAGAGAAACCACCCTTCTGCTTTGTCCAAAATTACACTTATATGGCTGTTGGTTTGAAACACGATTTTCAGAAACTGAGATCAGCAAGTGTCCTTTGCTGAAACTGTAACATTAAGTAGACTACAGTTCTCTTCACCTCTTAAAACTGCAGCTCATGCCTTAAAACAAAACACTCATGCATTCAGCTGCTAGCACAAAAATCAAAACTATTCTCAAGAAAAGCTGCAAAAACATCTCCCACTAGAATTGAACAACTTACTGTATTTGAATCTTTTCAAATAATATCATACATGTTTGCAGTCACTTTTTACCTCAGTGTGAAGAAAAGAGAGGGGAAGAAAGGTGCAGTAAATATGCCAAAGCAGCCCACAGACTCCCTGCTGGGAATCCAAGATACATTACTTAGACACTACTGATTTAAAGACTCTGCCACTTGCACTTCAGCAAGTGAAAATAAACAAAATCAAAACAAGAAATGAAAGATAAGAAAATAAATGTACTTCAGTGTTAGGAATTTGGTAATGTTTTTGCATAATCGACAATGAGGAGAACCTGAACAAAAGTTCCCTTGGTGCTGCTAAAAAATTTAATTAACAGTCTTCACTCAGGAAAATAACAATATTTCCATAAGTAATCTTCATGAAAGTTTTCTGAATGTAACAACAATAACTGATATCAACAAGAGAAGCTAAGTGGAAGAATGGAGTTAAAGCAAGGCAGTGGGGCAGGAGGACTAGGAGGCTGTTGTTGAAGTATTTTTTCCGTTCCCAAGTCATAAACTAACTGTTCATCTTTAAAAAAACACAATAAATTTTTTTGTAAAAAGCAAAAAATGTGCACTTCTTAGTGCAACTGTACAGGACAAAGTTTCCCTCTTTTATATAAATGTTATTTACTGAAAAGGCCCTTCAAGCATCATAGAGCACTAGCATTTGTTCTTGCTTTGAAGAGGTGCCATACCTGCTTTACGTGCAAAGTTCTAACAAAAATGAGACTTTGTGTGGGAGTAGTTCAGGACCACAATCATAACAGAATGAGAAACTATTCAGGCAAATGAATTAGGCCCATATTCTTAGTTAAGGGGAATGTCAGACTTGAAAATTCACTGCAGAAACCTCTATTGTAAAGCAAAATGAAGGATTACTTCCTTTAAAAAGAAAACAAAACACAAACCCCAGGATATTTCAAATGACTTATGCTGAGCCCTTACAACCAGGTCTTGAACACTGAGTAATTCTCATCTCTCATCTCTAACACAAAAGGCAAGAATTTGAAAGATATAAGAAGAGCTAAGAAGAATTATTAAGGGCTTCATTTTTGATTTTTTAAACTTTACATGTACCTGTTGTAAGGTCTCTAAAGTACTGGCCTAAATTGCCTTGTAATTTTAAAAAAAGAGACATAAATACACAATAATTACTTTACAGATATATGAAGAACTGGGAATTTTGACCTCTTTTAGAAGCTAACCCTATTTAGTCAGTTTAGATTTTCTTGCATGCTGATTCTATGAAGGTTAGAGGCTACCTCTGAAGTGACATATTATAAAAGAATAATTCTCAGTACATCACTGTGATGATTTAACGTTTTTACGTATGTTCTGAACGGAAAGTAAACTAAAAAACAGGTACCTGGTGTCCAGCCATTATTTGCTTCAGCACACTTTCATAACATACTTCATCCATGTGATTCAGCTGCTGCACCTGAAAAAGAAACATCACATCCATATTAAAATAATTTCTATCTTTACAGACTATCTAGTATGTATCAAGCAGTTTAGAGTGATCTGTGAAAGATAAATTTGATTATGCAATTAAATTTACAGTACATCAATTCCCATGCCAACAATAGCATTTTGCTTTTAAACTCAGAAATAAAACATGAAAATACATAGATAAAGTATGAGTAAGGGCAGTTAATACAAATTTATAAAGCGACTTTGCTAGTGTTTTTTTAATGACCAATGAGAAGTAACCCAGTTCTTTAATTTATCTGTTTCATATTAAGCAATCTTACTTCCACGAGATTTTGAGGAAATATCAATTTAATATACCTTATCTAGAATTAAGGGTTTCTATTTGGCATATAGAAATAGTTTTTACATTGCATACATATGTATGTTTTTATCTCCAGGAAATTACTGATAGTTTTTTTGCCATATGAGATTTATTCATGGTTGGGTCATGCAAAGAGAACATTGCGAGTACCATGTAGACAGCTTCCAATTACAGATTAATAAAATGTTTAAGAAAGATTCCAGTCAAAATAAAGAGTATTCTTCAACCTACTCCAAAGATTTTTTTTCTATTTCTTAAATGTATTAAAATATAAATAGCATAAATCTACTTGAATGCACCTCAGTATTAACATTGTGACAAATCAAAATAAATAAATAAAGTCCAATATCATAGCAATAATTCCATTCTTCATTTTTGCATTCGTGTCTTACAACCAAATTGTTTTGGCACAAGAAATGTTCTACATAAGCAAAGCAGGTACATATTTCAAAATGGGAATTTAAGACTTGGACTTAATATTAGAATAGATGAAAGTTGAAAAACAAAGCTTTAAAATAGCTTTATAGGTAAGAGACCATTTGTCTTCCAAATTGTACAAATATAGTAATAAAAAGATGAGAAAATATGGGCACGCGTACTAAAGACAAGTACTCAGTCTAATCATTCTTAAATTGAGAAGTCAGCATTTTTCCAAGTATGTTTTTTCAAGAAATAGCAAATAAAAATCATTAAGGAGAAACTGACAAGAGCAGCGCATGAAGACACATGAACATGTACACATACATACACATACCATAAAATTAACTTTACATATTCTTTGCATTTATACCTAAATAGAAAAACATAAACATGCCTAAAGAAAGAAGACTGATATTAAAGAAAAATATTTGCCATTAACAGACCTTGACTGAAGAAGTCAAACCTTAGTCTTGGTGCCACATGCTCCAAGAATTTCAACACAGAGAGTTTTAAGAGCTTTTCTGGATAACTTCTATGCATAATAAATACATCATGCTGTCCTTGCCTTTGAAAGCTTGCCTACAGTTTGCACGTAGCTCTGTAAATTGCTAATCAGCTCCAAAATTTGGAGGAGTCTTTTTTTTGGATGCAGGATTTCAGCAAACTGTGGCAAAGCCTTTACCTAAAGTAAGTAAAAGTGAGTCTTCTATCTCCTTGCAATTGATTGGTGCCTCTGGACACAGCACTGACTGCACTTGCTGATGGTCTGCAACAACAGCTTTTCATCCTGGACTTCCTTACATTGCTTTCCTCCTCTCGTGAAGACCACAAGGACGTTGATATTGGCAGTAATTAGTACTAGTATTATTGGCAGCTTTAGTACTAGTATTATCCTGAATACAACCTTTTTTCAAAGAGGCTTAATACTTCTACTGTCTGCTTGCTGTAAAGTGTATTATCTTCATTGTAAAATATATTTTGCTCTGTGAAATTGTAATGACAATCTTCTGAAAAATAAAAGAAGATCTCCTGGCTGTGGTATTATCAAAACAGTCTGCCAGGTATTTACATTTCAGAATAACTATTACCTCCTAATATTTCCTCATCTCCTTATGCTTCTTTGGAAAATTACTGGTTTTTAATAATTTCAAATTTTAGAAGATTTATTTATATTTTTGATTTTTTGAATCCTAGATGCATTCTAAAGTGAGTAGGAAGAAAAGGAGTATTTTCTCTTTTCTTACTATATAGCGAAGATAAACTAAATATTAGAATCAAGTAGCAGTGAAAGATGAATTGAAAGTAACAGCAAGTAAGAGTGAAGGTATTAAAAGCAATTAATGAAGACTAAAATATGCAAATAATGGTAAGCACCATATGGTAAATTAGTCTTATGCATATAGATTTGAAACATATCCCCACAGTTGTAAAATAAATTCCTCTCCTGCACTGCAGATGGAATGACTACTGAAATAACCTAGTAAGAAAGGCAATGTCCATTTTTACAAAAACTAAATAAAATGCTATGATCGATTAAGCCACAAAATTAACTTTTGATTGAAAATGTCTCGATTTCTATTAATTTAAATCACATGTGAACAATACGTTTTGAAAAGTTTAACTACATAAACTTTAATTATAAGATAATGAGATGCATGGGAAATCTATGTAAAGTGTTTGCTTAAAGTCCTGTATTTAAAGAACTATATTTTACACGTCAAGTGTTACTCCACTAATGATTTTTAATAAGAATGTTATACCTGACTATTTTCTTAATGCTTCCCAAAATGGCCAATAGCACAAAGAGTAAAGAAGCTTATTTAGGGATTACTTTAAATACAGTTTCTATCAAGTATGTACATATGGTAAGGTTTTCATCAGTAACTTTAGTATTAATGCATGTTGTGTTTACATATTTACATATATATATATATATATATATATATATATATATATATAAAAATTATTATTTTTCTAATAGCACTCCTCATGACCCTTACAGCCAAACAAGATGCACCACATGGAAACCTGAAATGAAAGAGGCAGAATAATCAGCTGCTAATGTGACTCTGCAGTTGAAGGTGATGATTTCTCTTCTTCACCAAGCAAAATTTAGCAAGTGAAGAAGAGGTAATGCAAAGTTAAATAACTTTGTATACAACTGCAACAAGGCCTGCTTGCGAGTATGGCAAACTGAAGAAAGAAGATTCTTAAAGCACGTCTCAATTATGTATATCTTTATACAACAGAAAATATGTAGTAAAATAAACAAGTGGCCCATACACATACATGCATGAAGCATGATCAAAGAGAGACCACAAACAGCAATCCTTTCTCCACAGTTCCTTACCTTATTGGTTGTCTTGATCCCTATGAAGGTTTGTCCCAGAGGTACAGGTCGGAAACGGCCATCAAAGTAGAATAATCCAATGTAGGGATTGACGTGTAGAAATGTAGCAACATCAAGATAATTGGGTAATGTAGCTGAAAGGCCCAAAATCCTAATCATGCTTTGTGTAGATTCAACCTATTTAAAAAAATCAGAAAAACTGTAAATTTTCCAAGTGTTGTAAGCCAAGGAGTTTTAAAACATCCCTTGTAAAACATTAATGTGAAAGAAACAGATAACATTTTCCACAAAAGGTGAACAATACATGTGAGTTGGTGATTATCCTGTATTGAAGAAACCGGTTCATTCTGCAATTCTATCAAATCTTGCTTATTCATCTTTCCATTTTATTGTACTTTTGTCCTCCAAAAGGTGAGCTAGTCATTAAATGACATAGAGGAACAACAGCAGAAAACTGGCTTTGTTAAGAAGTCCAATTGATAAGCAAAACTGTGACACATGATTTGGTGTCTTTTCTTCCTTACTCCACATCAGACCACTGTTCTGGAAAGAAAAAGGAATTTAATTTTTGCCACTCCTCCGTTTAAGGTTTTTGCTTCCACTACTCTCTTAGACAATGTATTCTAGTTCTCTGTAACTGGCATTTTATTCTAATTTCTTCTTTTTAAAAATCTTTAATTCCTCAAATGTTTGGTTTACACGCCTTCCCATTTAATAAGGGACAGAAATGGTGCTTTACAACTAAATGTTCTGTTCCATACAAGAGTCTGCATATTATATGTATTTTCAGGTAATTTTCAAAAAGAATGAAAACACACAGAAGACCTGAATGAACAAAGTACACAAAAATTTTCCCATTTCCTTCTGGAACATTAGGAGCTGCGTAGGCTGGCTCACAACCAGAATAATTATTTAAAACCAGAGTTCACAGTAATTTTATTATAAAGCCTTTTTAGACACTGTAACTGAAGCCATATATAACATTCTCAAGTAGTCTCAAATGGGTGAATGTCTCAAGATGAGTAAGGCTGGTAAATTTCACCTGGCTAAATCCTAGTCCAAAAATATGAGGCTTAAGATTTTGATTTACTCACCTGTTTTGAGTTCAAGTGAAAGGAATGCAATTAAAACAGTTAAATTAAAAGTTTCCAAAATAGATGACTAAAAAATAAATGGAGAGCATTCTCAAGGAAGACAAAATAATACCACACCATAACCCAGACCTGAAGAATAGGAAGCACACCAAAATATTAAACTAAGTCTCAAAATGAACCATGGACCCAAACACCACAGACAATGAGCAGACCAAGTAAACCACTACATTGCCTGGTAACAGACATGTTCTAGGGCAAAATTCTGGACACCAAAACTGTGGCTGCAAACAACTAAATGACACAAAAAGAAAAGCTGCAGACCAATTCTGCACTTGCACAAGAGCAGTTCTCCAAAGAAAACCTCCATCCACGTACAATAAAATATTATATGTAAATGCAAACTAGGACAAATGAGATTTCATTTTCTGAAGTCTTCCATCTCCAGGGAACAAAAGCAGTGTTCAAGAGCACAAGGAAGTTTTCTCACTTCTTACACAACTTTTTTTGGCTGGATTACGTGATGACCTAAGGGCTACAGTCATCATCAAGCACACAGTTTTGAGGTGTTTGAGGTTTGGGGCTTTTTTGAGAGGTGGGGGAGGTTTGCAGGGTGAGTTGTTTCCTCCTTTGTCTGTTTGGGTTTTTCTGGTTTTGGCATGGTCCCATGGAGTATCACATCCTTCTGCACCGACCTTAGTGTCTGCAGGGCTGTTTCTCATGTTGTTTTTTTTTTTCCCTCCCAATGGCTGCACACTGTTTTTACCCTTTCTGAACCATGCTTTACCAGAGGTGCCACCACCTCTGGCTGGTTGGAGCCCCCTCTAAGTGGCCACAACTGGCTCACTGAGCCCCAGCCATCCCTCCCCACAGCCGCACTGCAGCCAACACCTGGGCATCTGTGGTGCAAAGCTTCTCATTCACTCAGTGCTTATACACTCTATTTTTAAGCTTGGAGCTGTAAGCACAATTACCACTTGCTGATATATGTACCCTGTAGATTGTTCACAATTGCCTAATAAGTACAGCAATCTTAAAGTGTAACTGAGCTCCCATCTGGAAAACATTACTTGATTTTGCTAAATTCAATAACAATATTTTTTTTCAAATCTCCTAAGAGCCTGAAAGCACTAGTTTGAAAGTATGCTTGCTTCCATCTGAAGGCAAGAAAGCATTTAAAGTATTTAAAGTATTTAAACAATTAACAAGAATATTGCTTAATAACCATGGACATATGTATTTTTACAGCAATTAAATGTAAGATGTTTTTTCAAAGATCTCTTTTAAAATAAAAACAGTGCCTAGAGAACAGTTACAATTTCCTGAGAGCTGCCACTTTCAAAACCTTAGTAAAAGAAAGAAGCCACTTAATGTCACTGACCTGGCAGGTGACCCTGGAGCTAAAGATCTTTCTGAAAACCCTGAATTAACATTCCACATGACAACTGAAGCTGACAGTTAACACAAGCAAGTAATTAACATTACTAATAAATTTAGAGCATATTTTTTAAACCCCTTCCACTAGACCAGGTTGTTCAGAGCCCCAGCACTTCAAGAGATAGGACATCCACATCTCTGGGAAACTTATTCCAATGCCTCACCACCTTCACCGTCAAGAACATCTTCCTAATATCCAAACAAAACCTACTCTCAGTTTTAAGCCATTCCCCCTTGTCTTATCACTACATGCCCTTGTCAAAAGTCCCTCTTCAGCTTTATTTTAAGTGCCCTGCAGGTACTGAGATGTAGTAAAATGACCCAGGTGCCTTCGTTTCTCGAGGCTGAACACTCCCAGGTCTCACCACCTTTTCCCAAAGGGAAGGTACTCCATCCCTCTAACCATCTTAATAAGACTTTAATCATTCCATGCACTTCCTTAAGTTCTTTTGAGGCCATGAAAACAAAAAATCTTTATTTTTTTACCATCTACTTTTGTATTTGCTCATAAAAAATATATATAATTTATATAAATATATAAAATAATCAAGATATAAAAAGAGGGACACTTACACTAAAATAAAAAGTGTATCATAACAATCCTTCAAATTATTTAAGTACAGATCAAATTCAAACCTATGTGTTTAGTTTATGCACATCATTGCATGCTGATAGAGAACAAGGGCTTTTATTCTTTTCATTATACATGGCAATTTAAAAACAGCAGTGACTAACACTTGGCTAAACTTAAAAAACAAAAAAACAAGACTACCTGAATATGCAACCATAACACGAGTTATTTTTTGCATTTTCTCTGTGATTATAATTCAGTTTCAACTATGTATCTATTATTCATCTATCCAAGCACTACAGAAACTTGATTTTCCATAATAGTTTTTTAGAATTCTAGCACATTTTTGTAACAGAGTTCTCTGCATACATTTTTCAACTACTTTTCTGACTTCCCCTTAAAGACCAAGCACTTACATCTTTTACTCTCAGGTGCTTCTAAAGAACACTAAACCTTGAAAGTGTACAGATGTCTTTTGCAAATACAGATCATTCAAAAATTAGTATTTTTCAACTAGTGGATCACTTATTATTTGATCCTAGAAGTCTCAACTAGAGGTTATACCTTCATATACAAGAAACTATGAACCCACAGCCTTTTCCTGAAATGGCAGCAGAAAATTACTGATATCACAATTAGGATGACAAAATTTTCTGTTTACATTGCATATTGGAAGTGGTGGTAGGCAGCTAAGTGCCTTTTCTTCACTACTGAAACTCAGCCTCTAACATTTCATTCTTTATTTGTGTTTAATTATAATAAGCACCATTTGAAACTTAGGAGGCTTTCCATGTAAACCTGAACTGACACAGTATTTGCACACCAGGTTCTTTAAAAGCCTCACTATGTTTTACTGGCTTGATGTCACACTGGAAGTGAGAAATAAAACTGACATTGCTATATTTAATTGACATGTCTAACTAGTATATCTAATTCAGAAACATTCTTGATGGCATGTGGAGAATTGACAGCATTCAAAGAACACAATTACCACACCATGAAATTCCATGTATGCAGAAAAAATAATCAGGAGACAGCTATCCCAGTATCGATTTCCATGCAAGCATCATCTGCATTTTTGCTGTAAATGATAAAGGATCAGCCATGGGAAGTGCCTCTCTGGATTGTAAATTGATCACAGCAGGATCATTTCCTTCAAATAGGTTTTTAGATTTGCATATTGTTACATTACAGCCACCACTTGAGAGCATACAGTGTGTGCATAGAGATACTCTTTTATCTGACTTCTAAAGTTCTTCCTGCACTTTGTCATCTTGGCAGCCTTCCCATTTCCATATATTAAAATATCACATTCACAGAATGAATTACAATCAAGCTGGAAATCGTACCTCTGATTGTTCAACTTGAGCACAGAATTAAGCGCAGCAGACAAGTTTACACGTTTTAATCTTTGAAGAACTGTCTGCTGGTTAGAAATTAATCTGATACTCAGATGACCCAGGATCAGTTCAACACACCCTCTGCAGTCAGTCTTTATGCCCTTCAGATATACACTAAAGACAAGATACTCAGAAAATCAGACACAAGCATGTCTTAGCTTGTAGTGCAGATGTGCAAGAAGATGAACCTTAAATTAGGTCCCCTGTTCAGTGGTAGTAATAATGAAGTACTACATATGGGGGTTCACATTAGTTATTAGTTGGATACTATCCTACACACAGAATGGCTCACAGGATCTGCGCTCTTCATCTGAAAAAAGGAGAAAAAGAAATGGAAAAAGAATTGAGTGGGGCTCAGACATTAAAAAAAAATTTAATGCTTCAAAATTACTAAGCAGGAAGTTTGTTAGAATGCTTCATCAGTATTTATTTGTTTGTTGTTTGCTAGTAATGAAAGAGTTAAATTGTCAATAAGTCCACATAGGTGCAGTTGTCTAGTTTTAAGAACAGAAATGGAAAAAAACAGTGAAATTGCAAAACCTAAGTACATAGTAAAAATGCAATTACTAATACAGTTTTGAAGATTCTATATAGGACGTTATCTACAACTCACTCTGCACAGAATGCATTTGTTACTAGGCAACCATCTAGTTAAGTAATTTTATTAGTTTTATTCTGCATCCAATGAACCCTGAAAATACTGTGATCTCAGTCCTCCATTTAGAATACACTTTAAAATCTAGAGGTACTGAAAAAATGTAACCACACAGAAAGCACCATTAGAAGCCATATTATTCTCCCTCAGCAAAATATTAGGAATGCATTACTTTGTTTTAAGAAATGACATTTTGCATATATCTATTAAGAGATTTCTATACCTGGCACAGTGTCAGTTTTTCCTGACTGACAGAATGCCTTTTCATGCTCTGCTTACTGTTTTGTTTCCTAAACTAAGAAACAAAAAATATCTCTGAACCTTTCTACAAATTAGTTTCACTGCTTTACCATAATATGAAAGACCACAAAATGTATGACAATCACTATTACATTTTAAACTCCACAGGTGTGTCACTAAATTGGAAAACAGTAACCTATCAGTAATAAAAAATGAGATGCAGAATGACTTCCTGACATCCCTTCCATGCACAGTAAGAGAAAAGCTTCTGAAGATTAATCAAAATGTCTGATACATAACTATTTTCCAAACAATGGAGATTAGGTTTTGTTTCAAATAAGTAGTTTTAAAAAAATAATTTTTTACACAACAAAAGATAAGATAGACTCATGTAAGACTCCTTAGACATACAGCTGCACGACATACTGCCTAAAAATAGCATCACAGAGTAGCAAGAAAACATGTATTAAATTTATCACAAGCTGATGAACTGACAGATTTTAAAAGAACTTATAATTGAAAAATAGCCATTAAAAAGGGATTCCTCTAATTGCTTTTTAAGCCTAACTATTCAATAATTTTATTGATGATATGCAGTACAAAACAAGAAAATGTTAGCGACAAGAAAGGAAGGTGATTGGCAGAATTAATATAACTGATGTGTGTCTCAGCCATACAGATAAATCTAGGCTGATAGCCCCATTCAAACTAAATTTCTTTTCACTTAGCTCATTCTATAACAGGCCATAGCTGCAAAATGAAACACTATTCTCAGGAAACATTCTTGTATCAATGAGCTAATCCTGCAGCAGCTATTAAGAGGTTTGTCTGAGGATTTAACAAACAAGTACCTGAATGCAAGCTCTAAAGATGTGTGAACAAATTAAATACGTGCAGTTCTTAAAGGTATAAAAGGGATAGAAATGCATAATTGAAGGGAATCCCTCTACCTCTGTATCTGCCAGAACCAAACGAACACAAAAGTTTTATCTATATCCAGTTCTGCTGCCATGTTTTACAAATACAATTGTGAATATAGGAAAGTCCAGTGAAAAAAAGCCCCACAACACTATAGTTTGAAATGGATAAATTATTGCAGGAGGCTTCAGTAACCTTGTTTGGTTTATCCTTTAATAAAAGATGCTAGGTAACTTGGTTAGTTTATATGTGGAATATCAAAGTAACAAAAGACTAACAGAAGTCACTTAAGAGAGAACTGAAGAACCCAATGAAATGCCATGGTCATTCTAGTCCCAAAAAGACCCTTATAGGAACTACAGTGGGCCACCATTTCATAAAAGATAGACAGATCTAAGCCGCTGGTTTTTTGTCATTAGCTATCAATCTTGACTTTTTTTTAAATTGATCAAATTATAAAAGCCAAGAATGGGATTCCAAGCACATAAAAATTCCTAATTTGATAACAATTAGACATTTGGCTTTGGGTGAGAAACATCTGAACTTGTTTGCCAATGATCTCTAGTAAGAGGTAAATAGTGAACGAAAGGGACAGAAAAAAAAATAGGTAGAGGAAATTACAAGGCACTACAGATATTGAAAATGCAAAGAAAAACAAAAGAAAATTATATTATAACTGAAGGGAAAAGCTCCTTAAATAGGGGAGCATGAGGAAAGAAAGCTCAAAAAGGAAATATGAGGATTTCCAGAGGAAGAAGAGCTCAAACATCTTGTGACTGCTGCAAAGCTGCCTTTGATCTTCACTTCCCCAACAAGCTCCTCCTTTCCTGATGAGTAAAAGGTGCAGCACAGCAGCTCTGCTTGTGGAGTCCTCTATTGCCTGCAGGAGGCCTTTCCCATCAATGTATTCCAGGAATCTCCTCGATTCCTTGTACTGCTGTGTTAGCCCATCTATACTAAATTTGTTGATCTGATAGAAAGACATAAAGCAACTGAAACTTTAATTGGAAAATGAGCCAGTTCTGAGAAACAATATTTCTCTGTCTAAGATGGCAGCTTTGGTATCCCAAAATCTGGGAAAGTTCTTAATATGGATTTTCTTTTATTTAATTTATCATTCACATATTGAGAACAGGTATTAAACTTCTGTATAACTCAAGCATAATATTCAGTATGCTGTTTTTGTGAAAAATACCCATAAGCAGCAAGGAAGTAATCAAAATCTCTGAATAATTATAACAAAATACTTCAGTGGCCTGTAAAAACTGTAAATTTTTCTCTTTTAAGCTAATAACCTTAGTATATTACAGTAGTGTGGAAAGTTTGATTAAAAAGTTTAAGCATTTCAGTTTTACATCTGCATTATGCTCTGGATTAAAACTTTAAACATCAAAGCTATAAATTGGATTCAAATAAGTTGTTTGATGTTATACCTACAGTATATAACAGAGCTCAGAGCAATTTTCCCACCAAAATGTTTAGCAAAGTCAATTTAAATCACTTGCAAAAACATTCTCTAAAATTTGAAAAGTGCAAACATGCACAAATATGCCCTTCATTCTGCTATGAGTAAAACTGTCAGCAATTCCAATATATATGCTCCTTCCAGGTTTAAATAAAACCTAATTCTAAAAAATGCCATAAGTTAAAATGAGCGTGTTAAAGTCTTACAGTAAGTGGTGTGACTCAGTGTTCATCTGGGGGAAACTACATCAATCATTCCAGTATTTTGAGGTACAAATTAGGACAGACCTGTGAATGCATCAGGATATTCCTGCTTTAAGAATGCATTTGGACAGCTGTATTTTTACCTCATATCAACTCAGATCTCAAAATATTCTTTTCTGGCACAGTTGTAGGCCCAAGTATCTAGATGAATACTAATTCTTAAAAAGACAAAACCCCAATCCACTGTCTTTTTTTTCTGTTGTACACCATCTTATCAAAATATTCCTCATACCTCCAACGAAACAAGAGAGATGCCTTGTCTCTAAGACAGGATAACAAACCCTGCAAAGGTAAAAGGCACTACACTGCACATCCTGACCTGCACAGCAGTCATGACACTGTCTCATATACAAGCTAGGCAAGTATGATTCAGATGGAACTACAGGTACATGCATTATTAGAGTTGTTATTAGTGATTTATGGAAAAGGCTGAAGTAGTATTCAAGAAATTTATCATGGTTTATCATGGAAGAGATAAAAGAAATGACTGTTTTAGGTCAGATCAAAATTATACTGTTTGAATGCCCTGTCTCCTGCAGGAGCCAAAAGTGACAGTACAGAAAGTGGGAAAATGTCAACGATATTTACCAGAACAGATCTCAGCTACTACAGCCTCCAGTTCTGATCTAGTGACAACTGCTCTGCAATGGATTTTCTTTTGAATTACTTGTCCCTCTACTACACATGAAGAGAAAATAGTCAATATTTTGGATGTCTGAAACCAGTATAAATATCAGGTAATTGATTTCAGCAATTACAACAGTGCTGTAATTGACATAAGGACATTTCAGATTAATATTGTCCTTGGGATATTTTTTGTTTTTCAAGAAGTGAACAATTACTCGTACTTCCTGTGTGCATGAATACTGAACAAGTATGATATTTCTATAGATATCAATGAAAAGTAAGTTCTATAACAACTTTCAGGAAGGTTGGAGAGGAGATTGAAATCATTGAAGACAGAAGGACATTCTCCAGCGATGGGCTAAATATCCTGGCTTTTTTTCAGGCTCCAGGGGCATTTATGAATTTCTATCAAAATACTATCAATAAAATGGAATTATGGGCAAGGAACAAAACCAAGGAAACACAACAATATATTTATTTTCCTCACAAAGTAATATTAAAACATTAGGTGTGATTTTTTTTTTTACACTTTGAGCATATATAACAGTATTTTCACTAAACTCCAGGAAAATTCTTCTGAAATCAGATACATTATGTTATCTTTCTTTATTTACTGCATAAAAGTTCCAGTAACTTCATAGCTGTGGATGTATACTGCAAACTTCATAGAACTATGTCTGCAAGCTCAGATGCTGAAGTATAACATTTCAGTGTAATTTTAAAAAGTAATCCTCTTATTATTTGTTTTCATATTAAAAAACCAAAACAATTGTACAAAACATCTCCTGTTTCTTTGTCCCTGGGCTCTCTGGGAAGCTTGCCATTTGAAATATTTTTGTCAGCGATTGTTTTCTACAGCACAATTCCAAAAAATTCTACAAGTAATTTTGCTTTCTTTTTAACTGTGGTTTTTTTTAGTGTACCTTTATACTGTAAATTTTCCCTCTCCTAAGGTACCTACTTGTAAAGACACATATGGGTCTCCATTACTGTCTTTCTTATCAAATTAGAATAAATAAGGTAGTGAGATGGTCAGTTTCAAAACTTGTATATTGCTTAATTTCCCAACTGTTTCCCTTAAGGAAGGGTTACAACTGGGTAGCTTCAGCTCCAGATGAATTAAATTCCAACTCGGTAGGTAAAACAAACCTTGAAATCCTAGGAGATTAAAACATCCTTTTTTAAAAGAGCTAATTTTTTAAATGAGTGCAGAAGCAAGATACTGCTGTATTACATTAAATGCATATAGATAGGATTCAGCACCCAAACCATAATTGCCTCAGATTTTATGTCCCCTAAGTTACCTACACAGGCTTGACAGACACAAAAGGGAAGGATCTAAGGGAGATTTGTGTCCAAACAAAGCAGAAATGGAATGCCAAGCTGAGTAATGTAGGACGGATAAAATGGCTCTCAACATCTATTTTGGACAGCTGAAGCCTATCTTACTAGTCTCACAAAATTTCACAGTAAGAAATGAATAAATCTTGCAATCTGATGTGAAGAAAATGATTATCATCATCACAGCTAAAACCTGAGAGGTTTACTATAAAGACATCTAAGGAAAAACAAAGTTATCAAAACCATTTAAGAAAGAAAATACAACACCAAACACCTCAAGTTTAGCATCTTTGAGGCACTCTAAACTTAGATTCTTCTAAAGAATTGTTACTTATATTGTTCTTTACACAGGAACTTTACACTTGCAGTACAAGATTAGAGCAGACAATAATTTCATTCTGTTCTTAGCAGAGCTGGAATCAGATGATTCAAAAAGCCTTAACAAGGTTACTGTAGCCTTACCAAGGGAAAAAAGCATCTTGAAAGCTAAAATGCTTTAAACATTTAATATGCTACAAATAGAGCCATAAAAACACTAGTTTCAATTTAATTTGCTACAGGTTACATATATGGGTAGAGTTTTGCTGTTCATGAAAAAAAAAAATGCATTCAATCCTCCCTCTTCCCATTATTTATTTTTCCAAAATCCTTCCTTTTTATTTATCCTCAAATTCCATACTTTACTTTACTTGTAGAAGCACATCCCACTATTGACACCAACCTTATTTATTGCCTAACTCTGAATTCTTCTTTTGTACAAGATTCAAGAAAAAAATCCCTTTTCTCCTTTTTTCCATTTCTAATCTTGGTATTTAGAAAATATCACTAAATCATAGAGAAAAAAACCAGGACCATTTATGCTAGACTAAAAATTATGTAGTATTTTTCTAGCAGTGCTGAAAGTTTTATCTAGATTTAACACACTATTCTTAATTAAAACAAAAAAGAAATTCTACTAGGAAAACTGCTAATTGAAAATAAGCATTCCTGGCAAGAAAATCATTTCAATTCTGATTGTGTTAAAACATTAGCCTGATTATTATTTGCTTAAAAATGTTTAATTTTCTTGTTACTTGTACAGTAGAATAAATTAGGCAAATAAATTATAAGGAACTGAACTATAATAAATTATGCATCTTAGGAATCTGACAGTTGTTATAACACAGAAAGAAAAGTAGAAGACAAAAATAATCCACATTCTTCATACACAGCTTTAAAACAGAACAGCTGTAAAATAAATTGCAAACTGCCTAAGCCTTTCTCTTTAATTGTCTAAGCATGTTACCTTTTACAGTGACATCTATCTATTCTTGACCAAAACAAAATTATTTTAAGGATTTTTTCACTCTTACCTGTCGTAAAGTACGTGCTACTATACTTTCAAGTACGGGTCCTCTGTCTTCATGCAGTAGATGAACTTCATCAAGAATCAAGAGTTTTACCAGCTGAGAGAGGGCTACATCACCAACACTTTTCCTTGTCACTACATCCCATTTCTCTGGAGTAGTCACAAGCATCTAGTAGAGCAGGGAAAAAAAAAGAAATATTAAGCATATGCAAATTTATAAAAATATAGTAATTTAACATACAGCAGAGTAAATGCAATGTAAAACTTGAAGTTATCTTAAGTTTTACCCATTTTATATATGAGACAGTTGGCTGCATCTACATGTGTTGGATAGCGATTAGCAGAATTCAGTATGGAAAACTATATGGAAATATCAAATAATAACTTCAAGTTGTGCCCCATTTGTATACATTTTCCACATGAAAACATTGAAACAGCTATCCAGAAGGAACTACTTATATAATCATTCAATGGTTGTGTTTCACTAAAATAATCTGTGATAAAATATTTCCAACCCTCTTCACAGCACAGTAAACAACTAAGACCCTCCCCTCATACCTAAGCTTGACCTGATAGCTCCCAGTTGCCTATGAAATGCTTCCTCCCTAAGGCATACTTTCAAATTTTACCTTTTGATAGCTTAATCCTTGCACTGATAAAACAGATTGAACAAGTTCCACCAGTCCTGGATATGGTAATTTCCAAACTTGATTGTTTCATGTAGATATGTCAGGCCATTTCTCCAGCCTGTCAGTGTCCCTCCACATGAGAGCACAGTCCCCTGGTGTATCAGCCTCTCCTGCCTGCTCAGTCAACCAGCACATCAACAAGCTTCTTTACGAGGATCTTACAGAAAACACCATCAACAGCTTTGCCGAAATCTAGGTAGACAATATACACAGTTTTTCCCACATCTATCTGATCAGTCACTTTTTGATAAAAATTTATCAAGCTAGCCAAGCATGTCTTCCCCTTGCTGAAGCCAAGCACACTATTCATTACAGGATTTTCTTGTCTTTCATGTACCTGCAAACTGTTTTATGATTAGCTGTTCCATCACTTTCCCACATGAGGCTGACCAGCCAGGCATTCCATGGGTGCTACTTCTTGCCCTTGTTGAAGACAGGAGTGACATTTGCCTTTCTCCAGTCTTTGGTCCCTTCTCCCGGGTACAATGGCTGATCAAAGATTATCAAGAGTGACACTGCAATGACAGGAGTTTCCTCAGCACTTGTGGATGCAAATCAATCAATCAGACTATGGACATATGTGTCCCCTGTTCTCTTAAGACCTGATCTTCTTCCACCAAGGGTACACTTTACTTTCCCCCAGTTGCTGGAACTCAGGATTCCTGAAGGCTGGCCTTGCTAGTAAAGACTGCGCAAAGCAGGCATTCATTATCTCAGCCTCTTCTGTGTCCTGTGCCATTCACAGGCCCCCTGTCTCCTTCAGCAACAGCTGCAGACTGTCCTTAGTTTTCCTTTTGTTGCTTACCTTGTTTTCTTTGATATTCCTGAGCAGACTCTGTCTGGACTTCAGCTTTCCTAACTTAAATCCTGGATGGCCAGGCAATGTCCCTGTATTTTTCCCAGACTGCATGTCCTTGCTCTATCTCTCTCTTTGCTGGCTTCATTTTTGTGTATAACCAACCTGGAGCAACTTGTTCATTCCTGCAGGCAAAGCTCCTATTATTCATTTTTGCCCAAGTTCCTATTCACTGGGATGGGTCTTAAACTTGCAAGAATATTAACCAGCTTTCTTGGTTTCTTGAACTCTCTCCTCCCTCCAGGACTTTATCACATGGGACTTTTCCAAGCAGATCTCTGAAGTGGCCAAACTCTGCTCTCCTGAAGGGTGGTGAGCTTCCTTTCTGACCTGTTCCTCCTCACCCTCAGGATGCTGAACTCCAACATCTCATTGCTGCTATGGTCAAGTCTGTCTTCAATTCTGACATCTCAAACAAGTTCCTCCTTCTTTATGAGGTGCAGCAAAGCACCTCTCCTCCAAGTCCTATCTACACAGGGAGAAGTTCTCATCAGAGCACTCCGGGACCCTCCCGGATTGCTTGTGCTGATGTTTCTTTCAAAATATGAAAAAAAATCTTTCTTACAAAACACATTTATAAATACTTTTTATTCTCTTGGTCTTCTCCACAAGATATATTCTGATAGTGTTTATTTATTCCCCTCAGAAAAATATTTTTCTCTGCACTGTCACACAATATTGTTCCAGTCCAATTATTTTACCATCAGAATATATCAGTCTTTACTAATTATCAAGAGCTACTCCTGAAGACACTTTGTGATATTACAGAAAAAAGATGTTAATTTCCTGCAACATTTAAAACTTTACACATGAAAGACTCACTGAGTCACTATTATCTCAGGGAGTGGGGGTATCTGGGGGGGGTATTTTCATGGCTTGTTTAAATATTACTGGGTGCATTTTGTTAGCAAATAGAGATTTTTCAAATGCTTGTACAAAATAGTACGTGTAAAAATGTATGTCCATAATTTATGAACTGAAATGTAAAACTACTACAGATGCAGCTGTTAGCACTTTAAAATGAGCCATATCAACCACAAAATATTAGCAGCTGTACTTCCACAGAACATTAATTAGCAAACAGTGAGGAAATATATTTAGCAATGCATATTAAGGCTTTAAGGTGTGAAATACTACAAATGCAAGCTACTTAGCTAATTTGCTAAATCTAAATTGACAACATTCAGATCACAGCTTTTTTTTTAATGTCAGTCATGTTATCAGGACACATATTTAATATTGTATCATTAATTCTTCTGTTTCTGAGTGATGACTAAATATCCGTTATAATGGTGTTTTACTTTGATCTTATTTTAAAATAGCAATGTATGCAAAGCAATGACCTGAATTAAAAGCTATACCAAATGAGACAGTATATCAAGTAAGAAAAGAGATCTCCAGAGAATGTTTTGCTAGAGAATACTACATTTATTTTTCAGACAGAAATAACAGTTGGGGAAAAAAATTATCAAAAAAACCCACCCAAACAGATAAGCTTTGTAGTTGCAAATTATAAATTTAATTCAAATATATAAAATGTTATTTAAAAATATCAGCTAAAAGAAATTGCTATCCACAAAGACTAACAAAGATGTTTTTCAATTAAAATAATAAGACAGCATTATGAGTCGTCTCATTATTAGTTTTAAATGCAGTAGTGGCATTTCTTTTCATAATTAATTTTCAGAGACAATATATTTTATCCTTTAGAACCAAAACTCAGATTCCAGAAATGGATTCTGCTTTTTTTTTGGGGGGCAAGAGAAGGACACAGAAAACAAATATTAAAAAATCTTTATAATTTTTTTTTCTTTTACATGGACTTGAGTTCTCAGCACACTGAGAAGTGTGTTCATTTACATTGCTATTTCACCACTTCACCTCTTTCGGTATTGAAACAGCTAGAAAATAAAGTGTCACATTTGTTTAATGAACTGCAACTCATGCAAGATATTTCAATCTGGTTTTTGTATTAGGATATGGCTGAATAGAAATGGGTTAACTGTCAATATTTTTACTGTCATGTTAAGGTTCTCTATGCACAGACTTCTCTTTTCCCAGTGTATTTATGATTATTGTTTGTTCTTCTACACTGACTTTTTCTGTTAGGGAAATATGGGCTTTTTACAAAGTCTTCAGTCTTAAGTGAGCATTGCCAATCAATTTCACTGTTACACCAAAGGAGTTACCTGTTTAAAAGAAATAATCCAAGTATTTAAACTCAAAATTAGGTCATTTAGCTTTGGGGTTATTTAACATAACCCTAAATGGTTTTACATAATTTTCAGGTAAGAACTCAAATAAAAAATTTTAATTATTTCACTTTGAAAAATTATGTCAAGAGGGACAACACTAACTGATAACTTCAACACCAATTTACAAAATTTCAAGAGACAGTGAAAATGCATTTTTCTACAATTGCATGATTTGCTAATTATTTTTGTCAGCTTCTCTTCAGTCCCCTGTGAAGCCAGATTTCATGGTGAAAGGAAGTTACATTTTCACCACAGTTTCAGAAGATCAACATGTTGAAAATGCTGGGATTTGTCATTGTTTGAGGGTTTTCCTAATCTGAAAAGGCCTATTGTCTTACTAAAATCAAATGATCTTCCATTAACTTCTATGGGGCCAACATTCATTTCTAGCAATTGGCACACCCTGGAAGGTTTATGTTTTCAATAACTTACTCTCAATTATTTGAATTTCTTTGCTACTTTTAAGTTCTCCCAAATACATTTTGTCCATGACTAGTATCTGTTTTCTGCTTGAATAATTAGGACACACTCTGAGTCTAGAAAAACTATTGTTAATTCCCTCAAATTTACACTCCCACAGGTCCAAACCACATATGTAAAGATTTCAGAACAAACTACATAAAAAAGTTATAGCATGCCATACTACAAAATTTGCTGCTTTTAAGTTCTTCAAGACCATTTTTAAGAACAGTTTTTAGCCATTTCAGCCTTTGTCTGTCACTCATCTGACCTGTCACCCTTTTCATATACACAACAATAACTCAAAACTCAGATGCACACCTTACCTCCTCCCCAATTTCTTGATTATTCTAGTTGCCATAAAATAATCAGAAAAGGCTTGGATCACTCTTCCTATGTGCCAAATATTCCTCAAACCAGGTATAAAGTACTGGTTGACTCAGATCTCAGCTTAAGCATCAGCTTGGATGATGGGAAAAAGCCCCATGCCCTGTGCTTGAGGATGCTCAGTTAATTATGAGATTACACAGATTTCTGTAACATAAAAAGTACAAAAGTACCTTGTAATGAGACTGGGTATTCTGAGTATCAGCACCATTACAAGAATAAGCCTGCATGCTACCATCCTGAAAACAGAGCAGCAGCAGTACAGTGCCTTCACTGTGCACCAAATGGAAATATGGGTTCCTTTACTATATCAAAACAGTGAAAACATAGAATAAAAGGGTACCTACACACACACACACACACACATACACTCTCTCTCACACACACTTTCAAACATTTGACATATAAATTTGAATTCATATTATTATACACACTGAGCATTAGAATCTATCATTCTTTCTCGAAAGAAACTGTAGAATAAACTTATGAACAAATCCAGAGGCCTTTGCATCAGGAAAATACAGTGGATACCAAATGATCATAATAATAAAGGTTGTATGTTATGGGAAGTTTCCAAAATGAAATTATCTTCCCAAAGCTGGATCAAGATCCAGAAACGTATCATAACCATACACCATCTCACCTGCAGCACAATAAAGATATTTTCAAATTTAAGATACCTAAATAAAAGCACTATTTCCTCTTTGAAACCATCCAAATTCTGATAAATAAACAGCAAACATTTAATTTATTTTATATTTCTCTGTAAAGTTCACAATATTGCTTCTCAAAACATGGATTAAATTTGCAAGAAATACAAGTTTCTACTGTAATTTCATCCTTTATTTGCTTTATCCTCTTAACAGCTGCCTCTTATTCATTTTGCATTACCATTTCTTTGTACCTTTCCCAGTTTCTATTAAGTAACTCTCAATATACCAGTATCCTTAGGAAAGAAAAAAGAAAACTGAATCTTATTACACAAAAAACCACTCTGATGCCTGCGGCTACGTGAGCATCTGTTCTCTAAAGGCCTCCTCCTGTGCTCCTCCTGCTCAGTGACCAATGATGCTGGAGTTACTTTGTTAGTAGCACAAAAAAGTCTCATTGAAGACATGACAGCCAAAACTAAGGGGAGGCAGAGACAGAAACAGCTGAAATATAACCTGGAATTAACTGAAATATTTATTATGCACTGGAAAATGCTTGCCAGGTATTTCAGAAATTTGCCTTTTAACAACATGCAACAGTGATTAGATTCTACTGGGAAGAATTTTATCACTTGCAGATTAGAAGGAATTCTCTTGCTAAAATTAAATATGATGAAATCAAGCATAATTCAAAGTAGGGGAATTTCAAACAGAACTGTTTTCTGAAGTGTCTCAATGATGCTGGAAAAGAAACAATTGTAAGGCCCAATTCATTAGTATATACAGGTAAAGAAAAAACATAGCATAGGTATGAAATACAAGCCCTATGGATCTAACAGCTTGGGAAGGCAGGGAGCCAGCCCCTTTCTATGCTCACCTGCATTAAATTTGTCTCCAGCACAGTGATTCACCATGAATGGATAGCAATAAAGAATTCTGCTCTAGCCACTGCTGCTTTATTGTTACTATTCAAAGACACTTTCTCAAATATCTACTTCTGTCGATTTCTATTAGTAGAACTTCCTTGTCTTTATTGTTTTCACCTTGCTACTGGTCTTCCCTACGCTCCTGCTCCTCTACACACATCTACAACTTCCCCTTACCTCATCCTAGGGGAAGCTTTGCTCAGTCACAGCCAGCACTCCTCATCTTCTGACAGCTTTTTGGCAAGGGGGCAGGGGCAACCTACACAGTTTACTCAATTCATGCTGTAACTATTTATCTTGGTGGTTTGTTCTGGCAGGGAACTCACTGCCAGATCTTAACTTCTGCAAAAATCAAGACATGTAAAACTGCACACAACTACACCCAGAGCAGACACTCATTGGAATGCAGCATGTTCTGCAATTCTGTAGGCAGAGCTGCTATTCTGGGGCTTCATAAATTTGAAAATGTTTCCCTTCTAATAAGTGATACTTTGGAGTTTCTCACAATTTTTAATATTAGATAGCTGATATCACACCCCATGAGGGACTCATTACCAGTTTGGCACTCTTTGAGGTAAAACTCCATCAAAACATGTTACAAGAGCAGCAACCTGCAAGTCATTTTCATAATGCTGGTTTTATTCCTCTTTTATTGCATGCTTACTCTGTGATTTATTCAAGCATTTAAAAAACCTCATGTGAGCTGGAGCTCAGGCAGGGAGTTGAATAAACATACAGAAAGTAAAGCAGAGGGCAGCAATTCAAAACAAGAATCTGAGGTAGGAAGTAATAAATAATGAATGCAAATATTTTGCTCTTCATAGATCAGAAACAACCATCTGATGATGTGTTTAACACAGTTAAAACAGAATCATGTTTCTAGTAAAGCAGATTCCTTACCATACAAAGATATGCAGATGACAGTATGCCCATTTAGTTGAAGAGGATGTTCTAACAAATCTGAATATGTATTTGTGGTCTAAAGTAATGTCAATACAAGACCATATATACACAAATAAAGATTTATATATGTATATGCATCTTAGAAACATTTAATAATAGGGCTACACTTACAAGAAGTATTAACATAAAAGACTTGAGTTCATCACGCTAGGAAGACTTACAAAAGAGGTGCATTATATTGATGCATATTAGAAGCAATTAGTAAGTCACCAAAGGTAACAGCAATTGTCAATCAACAACAGAAATCAACAAGGGATTGTAACTGCTGTCACTCAGATCTTAGAATATCCAATGACTTTTTAACTGAAGCAACATAACTCTGTTCAGCATGTTTTATTTAAAAATGAGTCCTAGGAAGGCATAATGCTTTCGTTCCTTTACAGAACCCAGCTATTCCACCTAATGAAAAGGCATGTGATTGTCAATGTACAAGCACATTGACTTAGCAGAGCAAGATACTTGTGACACATTCTGTTGAATTGATTTTTTTCAATATTAGTTTATTTGTTGCATGCTCAGTTTCACAATTATGACTAACAGATTTAAGTTTGTATGTGAAGATTTAAAATTTTATGCTTTCAGCACAATCCTGGATGTCCCAGAAATTACAAAGTTCATTTAGAAGTTCCAGTACTACTTTTAGACCTCAATACAACAGACTCTGACACAATAAAAATAAACTAGATAAAACAGTAGGAATAGTAATTTCCTTTTGTTGTTGATGTGAAAGCCCTTACCTTAAGTTTTTTATAGTCTTAGTAAAAGAATATGGAGTCGTTTACATGCGGAGTAGTTACATGAGTCTGAGATTAAACTACAGAAAACACTGTATATTAGAATCACAATAGTTGTACCGAGTAATAGGATATGAGCACCTGCTCTCTGTATTCTATTTTCCCCAGATAAAACAGTCTATTTAAAGTCAGTAAAAACCTTATTTTAAAAACCATAGCGAGGAAGAACAGTTTGCATGATTTTGTGAAATTCATCTCTTATATTGTAAGATATATAATTAGCTACTCAGACTTCAAGTTTAAATAATGATCTAAATATTTTTAAGTAGTTTGATCCAAAGCATTACCCTCTTTTCCTGTTTGCTGTTAATCAGTTCAGCAATTATAGTTTTACTAACCTCTGATATGCTACTGTCAGGTCTGATTGATACCAAAAGCTCCCTTAATCGAATCTGACAACTCTGAGCAAGTGCCTGTCTCTTGAGACACTGCATCCAGCCTGCTTGTTTTCAAATCTGCACAGTGTTATTTTGCCTTTCCTTCTCCCCTAGCCCCTTTTTCATATCTGACAGAGATACAACAGAATAACAACAAAACATGACTGTAGAATACATTGGCGTATGTTTTTATATATCATTATAGCAATACTTGGGATAAAATTGTTAGTTTGTTTAAGAATTTACAAGGAAAAAGTAAGAACAAGGAGATTTCTTGGAAATTGAAGTTTCTGAGAAACCCACTATTGTTGCTTGCTTGGTGGTTTTGTCTGATAATTGTGGGTTTTTAAAGTTTTTTCTTTTTCTTTTTTTTTTCATAGCTGCAAGGAAAAGGGTTTCAAAGCTATTACTCCTCTGTTCTGCAAGGAAACTTTAGGCTCTGGTTGCACAGCTTCAGGAGACAAAGATAAAAGACTAGTTCAGCTCCCAGTTTTTTCAATTTATTTATACTGGTATGCTTTTAAGACTCATCACAGGGGTCCTTAATATCTCATTAACTGTAAATATTAAAAGGTTCAGAACAACTTTTGTTGACATAATAATAATAATCTTTTATTTATTTATTTATTTATATTTTAAGACTACCCAGACTTTTCCCCCCTGTTCCGCTCCTGTCAAGCCTTACCCCAAGATGTGGATTAACCCAACTTTATGTGAAAAAGGACCAAAAGGCAACATAGACATTTTGTTGCAAATATCCTTTTTCACACACCTTTACTCAACAGTTTTATTTTCTATCACAGATTTGTATACAACAGGGAACAAGGCCATGTTTTTGTCACCAATCAGGTTTTTTCAAGAATCAGTGCAAGCCAATCACTGCAATCACTGATATGGAGGCATACTAAGTGTAAGACGAAGAAAAAAAGGCCTTGGTTCAGTTGAGATGCTGATATTAAACAGAACTGCATTAGAAGTCAATTTTGTGACACTAGTTTACAAAATGACAACTCAAACACCAATTCATTTGCTTGCGTGCAAATGTGATTTCACGAAATTTTCCTTTCGAATTTACACTCCAGAGAAAATTATGTCTTCTAATATTAATGATAACCAATGTTGAAGGTTATTGTAACAGACAGCAAGATTGTCAGATTTATATTCTTTGGTTACATTAACTAAGAACTAGAATCCCCTTTGGATTTCAGCAGCATTCTTCAAGCACCAAGAGGAAATATCAACAGTTTGCTGTTCTAATGAAAGGATCAAATCACACAGAGTTCCACAGGAGTCTATGCACTTCAAAATCACTGCATATTTTCATGAGTAATCCTAGTAACAGACTACAGATTATATTCACTAAATTTGACATTGATATTATGCTGGACAGTGTTACAAGCACATTGCATGATGGAGTATGAATTTTAAAATGGCTTAATAAGTTAAAGAACAGATACATTAATGCATGAGTCAGTAAAATAATTTCAAGATTCTACACAGAGGATAGGATTTATCTTGCCTATTTTACCTGCTCACTTACTAAATCACCCTCAAATTAATGTCTAGGCTCCCTCTAGCTGGTTCATTTCATCCATCCAAGTATGAACCAGCCTTAAAAGTCTTTTCTCTACTGTGTTCTCCCTACGAGTCTGTGCAACCAGTTTAGACCAGTTGCCTAACTCTTACATGACTAAAGCCAAAGCAGATGAATCTGATCCTTAGGAATAATTATCCAACAAACGCAGGATGCAAAACAATTGGCAAGGCAGTAGCTGGACAGCATAAAGAGAAAGAGCAGATCAGTCTGCCCATAAACCAAAAATGCTCTGCTGATGCAAAAATTGAAACCTTGGAGCAGAAATGCTGCTATCTGGATGTGCTAAATAAAGCTTCCACTCTGCTCAGCAGCAGTATGATCTTGGGGCAATACATTATGTTCTGGGCAACTTATTTCAAGAAGTGCAAACCAACTGAGAGTCCAGAAGTGAAAAATGAGAATGACTAAACATAAATGAAGCATGACCTTTACAAAAAGTTTAAATAAACTGATGCTTAGGCTAAATAAACGTGTCTGAACAGAGATAACTACAACTGCAAGAGATTTCCTAAAGCAAATAGTGGTGACTGGGGAAGACACACATTCAGGTAAAGAGAGTGGCAATAAAATTTGATTAGGATTTAGGTTGAAAATAGGTTTCCATCTAAAAAAAACCAAACCTTTTTTAAAAATGAAGAGGGGTAAGCCCTGAAGGAGATTTAACGGGAAGTTTAAGAAAGCTCCATGATCAGGGTGTTGCAAAATGATATTTGAGCAATTTTTATCAACAGTAAAATATATATATATATTACATTTGTGTTCTCAGAAGGACAAATTAGATTAATTCTCAAACTACTTTACAGTATAGTTTTAAGATCAGTTTACAAGGTAAACAAAAACTTAAAAAACTCATTTCAAATTTCAATTATAGGTAACTTAGGTAACTATGTACAACATATAGCCTAGAAAATATATTCTAGTCTATATTAGTAATTTAACATGCTACTAATACATTTCCTGCTAGTACTGCATGCTACAATATAAACCAATAGGAACTTCATGATAACAACATATTTTTTGTTATAATAAGAATTCTTTATACTACTATTACATATATTCTACTTTTATTCTAAATTACACTACATTTTATTATAGTTATTGCATGTAAACTGATTCTTCAGTGTCAGAGGTGCTTAAAATTTTTCTTTGCTGTAGTATAGAAAAAGCTGTGTTCTAAATGCCATCAAATTTAGCATTATTATCTGCAATTATTTGCAAGCATTAATTTGAAATATAATCTCTGGGGTTTGTTCCACAAATAAATCACAATAAATGCTTGACAATCGAGATAAATAAATTGTAATAAATACTAGACAAATTAAAGATATTCTGTTATGTGCAAAATGACAACTTAGGGGACATAAACTCTCCATTGCCCTGATACTCTTTTGTAATTTACTTGTATTTTCTACTGACCAGAAGCAGTTAAATTTGAAAAAGATCCAAAAGAGGCAAACATTCCCTGAGCAACCTGTCCTCAACTCTGCTCAAATAAGCTATCTTTTTGCAGAGGAATATTCACTCAGCAGGCACAGCTGTTATTCTGCAATTTTTACAGCTAAATCAAAGATAATTGGACTTCTGAGTACATTTAAATTGTACTCTGGGAAAAGGGTCTAACTTAATGCATCATTTGCATTAACTATAAAAGAGTGCGTTTTCACCCTGTAAAATTTACTGTGCTTAAAAAAGTATTTGGAAGTGCAAAACAGTTACTAAGTAATTTTAAAGACGTGTAGACACCTTTTCCACAGAACCTTTTCAGCTATAAAAGGCCATTAAACCAAACAGAAGTAAATCATTCTTCTAAATTCTTCACAGATAAAATATTAATGGTAATAGAGACTCCTGAAAATTACTTTCCTCCAACTTTTACTGAAGATCTTCAGTGAAAAAAAAGCCTGAGACAAAACCTATAATATTTTATTTAGTGTTTTTAATAAGTTCATTAGTTAATCATATGCAGATGAGCAGTTAGTTCATACCACAAAGTACTTCAATTTCAGTTCTCTGGTATTAGTTTAAGAACTTAAATTGAGACATTCTTTGTTTTTACTTATTAAGATTCATTGCACTTCATAATTTAACATTCAGACAATGTATTTTAAGGAATTTTAGTCTTAATGTTACATAGAAAAACATGAAAAGAAAAATGCTTATTAGCATTTCATCACTAGGAAAGAAAATTTGAACTTTTTCTGACAAAATGTCATCTTCAATGATTACACAGGTACATTTTAACAGGCAGAATAGTGTCTAAAATGTTCCTTGCTCATCTTTTACTTTTACTGATATGGGCAGTAAATATCAGATAGGCAATTCCATCAAAATAGACTAATTTTGGTATTCACAGAATTACAGCAAGGACAAGGTTGGAAGTCACCTCTGGAGATCCACCAATCCAACCCACTGCTCAGATCAGGGTCACCTAGAGGAGTCTGCTGAACACTGCACACAGAGATGGATCCAGTACCTCTCAGGTGATACTCAAAGTCTTTGAAGACTCCACAGCTTGTCTAGAAAAACTTTCAGTGTCTGACTACCCTCACAGGAAAAAAACCACTAAGTCTCACATTTACAGAGAATTTCCTGTATTGCACTGTGTGCCTACTGCCTCTTTTGCACTCACTGCAAACTGCTGAGGTCTGGCTTAGTCTTCTTTAAGCATAAATACACAATGTACTCACATCACATCTATCTATCTGAGCTTTTCCATACCCAGACTGAATGACTCCAACTTGCTTTCCCTCTCCTCCTGTGACAGATGTCCTATCCCTCAATAACCTCCATGCCTCTTTGCCAGACTTGCTCT
Organism: Melospiza georgiana; assembly: GCF_028018845.1. NCBI lineage: Eukaryota > Metazoa > Chordata > Aves > Passeriformes > Passerellidae > Melospiza > Melospiza georgiana. Next base: position 8,935,390 of record NC_080432.1, on the reverse strand, counting down.
AGAATGTCCCTGTTCCTCCCATAAAGGGGAGCCCAGAATGGGACCCAGCACCACAGATGTGTCACCAGGGCTGCGCAGAGAGGAACAGCCACCTCCCTCGAGCTGCTGGCAACACCCTTCCGAAATGCAGCCCAGAATGAAGGGGATGTTGCTTGCTCATATCAATTTTGTTTTCCACCAGAATATCTGTTATCTTTCCTGGAAAGCTGCCTTCCATCTGACCAGCCCCAGCCTGGATGGGTTCATAAAATTACTCCCTCACTCCTGCACAGGATGTGGCATAAACTCTGGAACTTAATGAGATATCTGTTGGCCCATTTCTCCAGCCTGCCAAAGTTATTCTAAACTACTGTGCAACCATCTGATCTGTCAACCACTCCTTCCAGCTCTGCACCATCTGCAAAACTGCTTTGTTTCCACACAGAGGATCAACATGACTTTTCAAAGGTAATCAAGAATGACCTCATGGTAATTTTGACTAGGTCCCTCAGGAGTTGTGGGAAAATATCATCAGATTGCATTAACTTGTATCATACTCACTTTGTCTGCACATTTCCTAACCTGACTTTATTCCAAGTGTTGCATTTTCCTTCTCTAGATTTTCCCATTTGTCTCTGGGGCTGGGGATTGCTGAAAACCAGGCCTAACCATAAAGGCCAAAGCAAAGAAAGCATTAGGCACCTCAGCCATTTACATGCCTTTTGGCATCAGGCACCCTGTTCCATTTAGCAGAGGTTTTCTCCAATTTTTCTTTTGCTGTACAGAAGCCCTTCTTGCTGCCCTTCACATGTGTTCCTGAGCTTTTTCTTACCTAATCCTGTCCCTTCATGCTCAACATGCACAACTACAATCCTTCCAGGTCAGCCGCTCCTGCATCCACCTCTTGCATGCTTCCTTTTTTATATTTGGTTTTCCTCCTGTAGGTCTCCTGATACTCTTGTCTAACTTGCTGATTGTCAGGATGAGCCACTCCTGAGGTTGGAGGCATTGAGCAGGAATACAATGTACAAAGGATTGCTAGAGAGTTTTAAAGTCTGAAAGACTTTGAGTTTCCATCTAGATTAAAAAAATACTGAAGTAGCTTATTGAACTCATTCACTTGCAAGGCCATTTACAATGGAGTGCAGAAAATATTGCTGTAATGTGCTACATTACATATAATATCCTCACACACAATGCAGTTTCTGAAGGACATTAAGTGAAGACTCCAACTCAAGAATCATGCTGCATGACACAAAGGTATTGAGCTAACTGAACATATTATAGCTATAAAACTGGATCTATAATTTTTGTATATCAGCACACAACTGAATTAAAAGTCTTTGAAACTTTCTACTACACAATGAATTCTTCCCTCCCTCCCCCACCCCAATAACAAGGTTGCCCAATCAGTGTTACATTTATCTGTTTTGAGAGATGGAGCAGCAAATACAACTTGGCAAGTATAAGATGGACTGTCCAAAACACAGTAAAGAAAGACAAAGTAAATGGAAGGAGCAGTAAAGAGATCTTGTGCTTAGCATTGTGCCTTTGACATGAAGAAATAACATTTGGTTTTCATTGTCACTGTCTTAAGTATTTTCTTAAATGACAAAAAGCCACAGTAAAACCAGCACACATCAAAACTGGTGCCTATGAAGGCACAGGAAACAGTCTCAAATCTATTACTGAATCTTATGTAAGGTAACCACCTAACTCTGGGGTCTCTAAAAGCAACAGCTGACATGAGAATCTACACAAAAGCATTCAAATCTCTTTAAACTCAGACCATAAGACTGTGATATACATACATACACACATACATATATATATGTATATAGACAGATACATATATATATATATATATATATATAAGGAAATAAATATATATATAAGGAAATATATATATATATAAAAGGAAATAAACATATATATATATAAGGAAATATATACATATATATATATAGGAAATAAATAAATATATAAATATATATTTATATAAAAATATATATATAAGGAAATAAATAATTTAATAGGAATAGAAAGAATAGAAAGCTTAAAGGCAGCCTCCCCTTAGGAGCTTTATTCATTCTGATGCAGAAGTTGGAGCAACTTACCAGCTCCAACCAGTCTTTCTTCTTCTCAGAGTCACACATCCTTATTACACAGCAGCCTCTCTGATGATGAAAATATGCTTAATCTAGCTTAAAACATTACAAATACTTTGCAACTCATGTGATTCAGTGTCACTGGATGGTCACATCACTACAGCAATACACCTAAAAATCCATCAAGTCAGGACAGAATTTGATTCAACTAGTCCCAGTCATGCAAAAGTAAAGAAGGGTCCTTTAAAAAGTAATAATTTGATTACAAACCTGACAACAGAGAAAGGAAGATGCTGAACCCCTAAAAAATGGCTGAAGAACAAGTGTCCTCTCTCTTAACATACATTAATTTTGTATGGTCTATTTTCAGAAAAACTTCAGCATTGTTAATATCTGTTGTACTGAAGAAACAGATGCAATAATCTAAGAGCAATCTTTTACAGATTTAAATAATGTTTACTAATTTGATATTTTCAATGCCATATCTTTAACATTTTATTTCATATTCACTTCAGCAACATTCTGCCACAATGAATTGAGATGAATCATTGACAGACAATGAATTTTGACCTCTATAAAAACATACACTAAATGTACTTTAATGTCATAAATTACATGTATTTTCAGCGTAATTTGACTTTAAATAGCAAATAGGCAGAATATTACTAATAATCATTTCTATACACATTAAAATATAATTTCAAAAATTTTTAGCTAGTACTGCTTATAAAAATATTTTGAATTATGTATTTGCACTTAATTTCATAACAATAATAAGCAGAAAAATTTATTCAAGATATTAAATGAAAAACTATGAAATCAGAACTTCCCATTTTCAATAACTAACTTATCTTGAGTGTCTGATATATCTGCTTGAAAAATTAAGAAATCTACTTGATTCACCTGTAGGTGACACTGTTGGTCTTAGCCATAGAACCAAAGAGCAACAGCATTCCTGCAGTCTGGAACAATGGCGTTTCCAAAGCATAAATTTTTTTTTTGTTTGTTTTTTATATTTTTATGCTAGTCCTTTTCAGTTCCATTGTGTCTTGGTTTAATCCCAGCCAGCAACTGAGCCCCACACAGCCACTTGTGCAGTCCCCTCTGGTGGGATGGGGTAAAAGTGAGGCTTGATATACAGGGTAGAGATAGGTAAAGGTGCATATGAGGCATTCTAAGCAGAACAAGGAATTCATTCACCACTTCCCATTGGCAGCAGGTGATGAGGGGACCCCAAGGTGTAACAGTGACTTGGGGATACAAACGGTCCCTTTGAATGTCCCCCCTTCCTTCCTCCAGCTCTGTGGAGGAAGGCCTGTGGAATGGGATATCCCTGTGGTCAGCTGGGATCAGCTGTCCCAGCTGTGCCCCCCTCTCAATTCCCTGTGCACCCCCAGTACCCTTCCTGGTACTGGGATGGGGAAAAAGGCAGAAAAAGCCTTGACTCTCTCAAAGTGCTGCTCAGCAATAACAAAAAACCCTGTGTCACTGACACTGCATCCAGCGAAAAAGCAAACCACAGTCCATACTATCTGTTATGAAGAAAATTAACTCTATCCCAGCCAAACCAGCACAAATTTTAATATCAAACCCCTTCATAGACAGTGATTTATGAAAGTGCATAAAGTACAGATATATTAAAACGGAATATGCTCTGATAAAGCCTAAAGTAATGAAAAAATGTACCCACTGGAGAGGAAAAGGAAAAAACCAAAAGTATATACTTCTAGCAAGGGCTCTTCATCCAAATCGAGTATTTGCTGAAGTACAATGCCAAATAGTTTATTACTTATAGAGGAAGAAAAAAGAAAAACACTCAAAAATTCTGGTTTTAAAGCAGTTTAAAAAAACTTCTAGTAGCCAAGTCAGGCATGAATATAATTATTTCCAATAAAAGGGAACACGCTACCAAGAATGCAATTACAAAGCAACTCCACCTTATATCCTTTAGCTACAGAATACATAAACCAATTTTTTTCCTGTTGTTCAAAATGTCTGTAATTTTATCTGGCCTTGTTTCAACTAGGTTTTTACTGCTAAACCAAAAATTAACTCCCACCTTTCCGCCCAGTCAAAAGAGATTTTAGCCAAGTGAGTCATAGCAAAGAATGCCAGTCAATTACACACTTTATCATTGTATGTGACATTTGATTATTAATCACAAAGTAGCTTAGTCAAACCATGCACTAAAATTCTACAGATTATGCAATTACAACAAGCAAACAGGCATGTTAGCAAAATAAACAACTGTGTCTGTCTATTTCAAAAGTAAATTATTTCAAATAAAATGTAAATGCATGTCTGAAGAGCAGTGATTCTAATTTCTGAAGCATGGGAAGATTGATTTTAGTAAAATCTGTCATAAATGAAGAAACTAATTTAGGTCACAGACAAAACCTTCAGTTCCTTATAAAGGACTACTATTTTTTATTCAAACTGCTACTGTTTGATGATGTATAAGTACTTTGCCCCACTGGCAAAATCTCAGCTGTCATAGGCACATATATTAATGGAAGGGTCATAAATCAGAAGGACTTCCAACAATTTCACTAAAATACTGGAAGACTGATGCCAAAAAAAAAAAGGAAGTCCAGTGCTGAAAGCATAGACTGATAACATCAGCCTGAGAAAGCAATGTAGCTGTTCCAGCAACAAAAGAACAGAAACAATGCAGACAACATTTCAACCAAACAACAAACTTACTAACTGAACCCACTGGAAAAATATCCAGCCATTTCTTATACAAACTTCATTTCTTATTCAAACTTCATTTATTTCCCAATAGGTTTCATCAGCAGAGACAATCAAGAATCCTACACGTGATGTCACAGAGTTTACTGCCTTTGTTTTTGAGGAGTAAAGGTTGAGTTCCGTCATCCTTTAGAATTAATATCAGAGGCCCAAAGTTACCTCTCTGCTGTTTAATGTGAAAATTTTTCACCTGCTTTACTATTTGCCCAAGTTGGTGTAAGGAAGTAAGAAAACTGGGAAAACCATAGACTTCATAAAAATGGCACCCACAGAAAATTTCCTTCCTTGTCTTTAAAGGTCAGGAAATAACACTACAGTGCTAAAAACCTGGAAACTCATTTCTGAGGTGAGGTAGACGGGCATATCAGCATTACAGTAATGAGCCCAACCTGCAAGGAAGTGGGCTTCAAATATGAGGATTTGACTCAGCTGCAAATAAGTAAGTGCAGATTCATCTAATCCAGGTTATGTCTTCATTTCCTTTTTGTTATTTCCTATTTTGGATCTCTGAAGAGAGTAACCTTAACTTTTCTTCCTTCTGCTTATCCATTGAAATACTTTTAGGATTCTATTTTCTCCCTCCAAAAGCTGAAGAGAATTAATTCAGCCCAGCTGAGGACTTGAGTGTTGCTGGTCACAAACCTGAGTGTGACTGCTATCAGCTGGGAGTGCACACTGCTTACTGTGAAGAGACTGCCACAGTCAGAACTTTAAAACAGCCCACAGCATTTCAAATCTTGCAGATGTACAAAGACACATCTCTTCTGATAATGTTTTAATAATCTTTCTTTCAGAACTAATCACTAATTCAGAATTACAATTAACATTTAGAGAAAAAAATTTAAAAGTGAGACAGAAAAAAAGCGTAACAGTCTGTGGCATGTCATCAAGCCTCCTTGCCTCAAAGAGATCCTGGATAGTAGGTTTTTTTAAACACACTTTTGCCTGAAGATAGCATGATCAATGAATCAGGTAGCAAAATTTTTTTTGCACACTATGAGAACTTCTAAAACAATGGAAATACGTATGGAAACAACAGTGTGAAGTGGAGATGACTTTGGGACGCAGAAATCCTACACTATAAAAAAGATTTTGATCCTTCTTGACTCAGACATCCACTTTAGCACAGACTTCTGTTCTAAGTATTTCAGTTTTTTTTTTTTTTTCATTTGAAACCTCATTTAGAGAAAGAAAGACTTTTTTTAGATTGTGCATATCTTTGAAAATCCAGAAGAAAGAAAGTTTTCTTTCAGCAAGGTTGTACTAAGGAATATTCATGAAGTTGAATTGCTCAAAATAGAGACAAGTCCCTTCTTCTTTCTTTCTTTTAAATTAGATTTTGATATCTTCCTGTCCCAGTCCAAATTTTGATCAAAAGAGGATATTCTGCTATTGAAACCAGGGGTGTGCATAGAATCCAGCACTACTTTACATTCTAGGCATACTGGAAGAGAGATTATTAACCAGGTTAAACTCTGGTTTTGAAATGAACAACTTGAAAAGCAGAAGGTTTTTCAGTCTGTGAGCTTTCTAATTGCTGGATCACTTCTGAAGGCCACTTCATGAAAGTTTAACTCCTCATACCAAAAGAAATTTCTAGATTTTATTCATCTAACACATCCAAAGCATAATTTTGTTTCTGGAAGGAAATAGACTGGCATCTAAAGTCAAGAGTAATACAGATGTTTGCAACAGCTCCAAGTAAAAACCAATGGCATGCAATAGGAAATGAAGGCCATTTGCAGAAGACTAAAATCAGAGTAAGTGCTTACAGGGATGGACAAAATATACAGAATAAGCAAAAAGGAGATTAGATAGGGACAAAGAGACAAGAAAATGAAATAGCACTATCTTCCTTCAAAGACACTTTAGACTGTACATTCTACACCATTTTTCAGTGAAGTTCTTAATATAATTTTCACAAAATGCTGTGGTAATATAAATGGGATAGCAACTGACAAATCAACCTTCAAAAAAAATATGTTCTACAGTTGATTTCTGTTAAAATGCAGTACAATACAATATCCTGTGAATTACTATTATGGGAGAAGAGCTGTCGATATTCTGAATTAAAAACATTCATAATTCTTGCTCATAAACTGAAACATTTTTGAATGAGTGTGATATGCATGTCAAGATAACATCATCTTTATTACTGTAAAGAATCATTATCTCATGTATTTACTATAGGAATAAGAAAAGTCACAGTTTATGCATATTCAGCCTCTAACAGTGGGCTTTGTATATCTGTGAAGTGTGAAGCACATACCTTGCAGAATATCATAGAATATAATGCTCTAAAATTTAATATAATGTACACAGGAAAAGTAGCAGGAATCAACTTCACTATTTGCTTTTACTTAGAAGCATCTCTATACCCTATTAAAGTGCAGGAAATGAGAAACAGTATATGAGAAAAATAAAGCTGTAGATGAAACATCAGGCACCTCAACTTTATAGCCCTCTTTTGCTTCAAATAGTTTTGGACTTGATTAGTTTTATATTGCAGTTAAGAACTTGAGAAAAAAGCATTATTCCATTTTATTAGTATCAGATTCCAATAGGGAATAAAGCCTTCATGACTTAATATCAGAGTCTATTGGCTGACAGAATCTATCAGAGTGACCATCCATATCACTCAGAGGTCCTGATGCCATTTGTTGTTCTCAGAACTACTTGCCCTATTCAGCTCTGATGCTTTTGTAGTCTCTGCTTCACTTCTCACTTCTGCCTTGCCATCCAAAGTACAATTAATCAGCTAATCTTTGAGATGTCAAAATACACTTGGTCCTTCAGGCTATTTCCCCTCTTCAAGAAAAGCATTATTTTCAGTAATCAGACAAATGTATTTGCCAATGCAAATGCAGCTTACACAAATTCTCTTTTCATTTACAACACTACTGTTTACAATGACACCACCAATGCGGTTGTATTACTTGTGCTCTTCAATAAGAATTGCCCTTTTGCTCTAAATTACTCTTATTTCAAGTATAAACATCTGGGTAAAGTTAAATAGAAAAATAACCAGCTAATCAAATTTGCAATAAACTAAACAAAATGCACTTGGATTTTAAATACCAAAATTAAATCACCAGTGAAAGCAGTAAATTTATTTTTAAAAAATCCCAAACTAAAACTAACTGAGCTAGAAGTAACTGTGGCAGGTTAACCACTGCAGCTGGCAGATGTCCAACCAAGCACTCACTTCCCCTCCCTTCCTGGACAGGGAGAGAAAGTAAGATAGAAAAGTGTATGGGTCAAGATAAAAGACTGGAAGGTCATGTACCAATTACTGTCATGGGCAAAACAGACTTGGAAAAAATTATTGCAAACTAAAAATAGAGTACAAAAGTGAGGAAATAAAGACAAAACCTAAAAACCTCTTCCTGCTGGTCCCCTTTCTCCCCAGGCTCAACTTCACTGCTTTGTTCCAAAGTTCTCTACAACTCAGGGATGGGGGTTATAGTCAGTCCACAACTTCATCTCACACATTCCCTCCCCACACTTTTCCCCCACTCTGCTTTGTAACCCTACCACAGGGTACAGGAACAGGCTCCTTTCCACAGGCACAATTCCTGCCAGGAGCTGTTCCTGCACCAGCTCTCCATGGGCCACCTTTTCCCTTACTGCACCATGGACCTGCTGCAGTGTGGGGTGCTCCAAGAGCTGCAGGGTGGACCTGGATCAGCTCCACCACGGCCTTCAAAGGGCTGTGAGGACATCTCCGCCCCAGGGCCTGGAGCACCTCCTCCCCTCCTTCTGCTCTGACCCAGGCGCCTGGAAATCATTCACATTTCTGAACTGCTCAACATGTTTGGCAAATTAAAGTGGTATCTTTTCTAAACCTATGGTTTAGATACTTTCTTAGCAAAATGTGAAGATAGCTCTCATATAAACTGTGAGCAATGTTAAGAATCAGCTCTGAAAGCAACGTGACTTACATTTATACAGGTTGATGGGAAGAGAACAAATATGACAGCCAGCTGCCCATTTTCTAAATGATGGTACAAGTCATATTTAGCAGGACTTTCTTCACTACCCAGACATGACAGCAAAAATGTAAACTTTGAATTCAAATTCTTGGAATTTTTTAGAGATCCTAAAGAATTAAGGAGTTTTTGTTTGTTTGTTTGTTTGCTCTTATGTGTTTGGGGTTTTTTTAGGTTTTTTTTTTTTTTTTTTTTTTTTTTAAATGGGTGAATGCTCCTATAGTTTTTCCATTTTGTGCCTTCATTAAGAAAGAATGTTTTAGAAGCACATTAGGTTGAAAGCAGACTAAGGTGATATAGAGCTTCTCAATTGCTTCTGATACGCCCTTCTTTTATCAAATCTGTATCAGAAAAAAGACAGAGGTATGTGGAGTCCAGCAGAAGCCCAGTAGTCTTGGAGATGGAGATGTCTGTTTCTGTGATGTCCTTTAGGCCCATGTTGACAGACACAACCTTGCAGTTCAGTAAATTACAAACAGCTCTTTCTGTGGACCTCTAAGTACCTGAGTACTATGTAAACGTTACAGAAAATCCAATAACATGTTTTAAATGAATGACCTTGCTTTCTGTATAATTAATTTTTTGATCAAGAAGAACCATAACAAAAATAGAAATTCTTTTGTTAAAAAAAAATCTATATTCCTATAGAATTAAAAAAATATTCAGTGGTTCAGAAGTGGCAGAATCAGGACTATTCACACAATTACAGCTTGATTAATTTTCTCGTAACATTTATTTAAAAGACAGTAAATTTCTTTTTCCTGCTGTCTGAATCCCTTTGACTCCAACAACATGAGAATGAAGGAACAGAGACATGTAGAGGTTTATAGGCTGGGGAAATTAGCCTGCTTTCAAAATTTGAAAGCAGATTTGTTTCCAACTACTACACAATTTTAGCAACACAGGAAGTACTTATGATCTGGCCTTAACACTAACACATATCTGTAACAAGTAAGGCTCATGAGAGTCAGGCACTCCTCAAAACAAAAGAAGAGATCTAAGACCAATATAAGTAATTATGATTGCAACTGCAGGTCTGAGGCACAAAATAAAGCAAAAACATTATAGAAAACTTGTTTCAACTTCAAAATGTCAGTCTCACTTACATGTACTTATTTGAATTAGAATGCAGGCTTTTGACAACGATTATACCAAAATGCATCTAATACAAAACTGCTGAGGTACCAGTTCAAAGGTGAGAAACATTCACACTAACTGAAGATGTGATAAAACATCAAAATCATTTTCTTTAAAAAGAAAATAAAATATATTTAACAGGGTAATTTTCAAAAACTATATTTAAAGTTTATAAAGGTGGAAGAAACTTTGAAAAGCTTTTACTATGTTATGCTAAGGATCTTAACTTTGTTTTATGCTATGTTCACATAAAACATTAAAAAGAAATTATCTTCTACATTTTTTGATGCCCACTAACTTTGTATTAAGGCCAGAAGGCATTTCTGCACTCTGTACCACTGTTTTGCACAAGCTAAGGCATGATGCCACTCATCCATCAGCTCACAATACACTGTGCCCAGGGCAAGGCACTGCTTTCAGACCTGGTGATTACCTTATAAATCTATACTGCTCCAATTCCAGCTGTATTCTCCAAACTTTCAAAAGATAACTATAACTACATTGTATTCGTTGCAAATGCAAGGTCAAACCATTCTATGTTTCTCTGAATGGCAATTGTCTCAGAATTTTAACACACATCCCACATTAAACTTGTAACTGTGGCTTTCAAGGCATAAGATATGGGGAGCAGGTTGAAAAACTGACTGAAGAGTCAATAAAACTATTTTCCTTTTTCTTTTTAAATCAATTTCATTATTGGTTAAGTCAGAAATAACTTATTTTAAAAGCTTATGAAGTGTGTTGGAAATATAGTAACATTAATGAATATTCAAAAATAGCATTATAAAATCATATAATGTTTAATACCATAGAAGTATGGAGCAGCAAGAAACATGGCTGCCTTCTGGATGGGTATAAATGACAGCATGGAAAGCACAGAGAGAGTTATTGCTGGAAAAATGTGCTATAGACCTTTTTAATTGGAATTTTTCAAAAATATTTAAAAGATTTGATTCTACCACAAAGGGAATGAAAATGTAAATTCCCTGGTACTTTTTTTTTTTTTTTTTTGCTAGCATTTATATCCTTTAAAAATATTTGTAGAAAAAACTAATAGTGGTACCTCCCACTGTACATTAAGGATGCATTCCTGAGAAGGGAGACAGTTACCAAATTTGTCAGATAAAGCAATTTTTCCTCATGAGGATAAGCAGTAGAGCTTCATGTAATAACTTAGAAAAGATATATCTTTAAATATACACAGGCAAAGTATGAAGGATGAAGCAAGCAGGATGGAAAGGAAGCAGAAAATGATCAGGATTGTCACTTAAGCACTACCTCTAACTAATACCTGACAATCACCTTATTTTTACATCTTTCATCGTGACTGATTTGATTCACCTGAGGACAAAAATAAAAGTAGTGAAAGTGCAACTCCTCAGAAAACAGGCAGAAGACTACTGTCACAGGAGATATTTATCAGGCCTTCAGTTGCCTAGAAGTACCAGCTGAGATCTTGGGAAAATGTTATCCAGCCTTAAATATCAACATCTACTTCAGCTGATGATCCTGCCCTCTGCCTTTTACTGCCTCATATGTATACACAATATATATATGATACATACATAAATTGTGTGTGTGCATCTACCTGCTGTAGCATCAATTCTTACAGGAAAAACTGTTTTTCTGTTAAACAAAGGTCCTTCATTACTTACACTACTAAAGGCTAAAAAACAGAGCAATGATTGGCAAAGCAAATCTGAAACTACAAAGAAAGCAGCAACACCTATCAGAGTATTCCTCTCTGAGAAATGTGTGCATTAGAGAGGCTGACAAGTAAAATGAAGTTTTGAAGCAAGAATCAATTTAATACAGGGTAAAAAATGGTGAAAGAAACCTGCTTGGATGAAGTGGTTTAAAGTGCCTAGTTGAGCAAAGAAAGCTCATGAGTTTTGATAGAAAACAGTATATGTGCAGAACAATAAGCAAGATCCAGCACAAGCAATGCTCTTTGCTCAGTTTCTAACATGCCACATATTTGCTTTGTTTTGCAGCAATGAAACATTGCACACTGCTGGGCTCCAGAATCTTAAAGAACAGTAGCAGCAATTACACTGGAAACTCTTGTATTGCTATAATCTCTCATCCTCACCTTCCACATTTCTGATTAATCATAAGACTGATTAGATACGACAAACAAGAGAAAACATAAAATTGTTATTTCACTGTCCCAGAATTTTAGCCTTTATATATTTTTGTCTTCCTTTTAACCTTCCCAATGTTTTGAAGACCAAAGACACAAAATTGAGTACATGCAAAACTGAAATTAATCAACACTTTAACTATAGTTTCTTTGAAAATGTAGAAACCGAGTTTTGGGTCACAAATACAACGGCTTCCAAATTTTTCCTTTTCTGGACATCATTTTTCTTTTACCTCCACTCTTCCTAGATGTTTCAAAACTACAAATATATTTCAGATTAGTGTTTCTATACTATGACATATATAGGAAACTGTAGAAATCCCTTGAAGGTAAGTTTCAGGCAAAAAAAAGCTAATTTCAAAGCAATGAAATGAGTCCATGGCAGGGAAAAAATATATTTTACCCACATCCTCCCTTTTCTATTTCTCCTTGATTTTTATACATCAATCTGCTTTAGCCTCTTCTCCACAACAAAATTAAGAATTATGCTAGTAGCGGCATGCTGGATTAAATAAAAGAGCGTGATGAACCAGATAGTCTTTTCTACACTCAAGTTACTGAGTTAATACTCTGTATATATTAATAAGTTCCCATTACAAGAGTAATAAATTTCAGCTTTGTAAACTATTTCCCATACACATTTTTTAATAAATCCTGAAATATATTTTTGTTTCTTTTGTCCCCTTACTTTTTTTGCTGGATATAAGCAGAGTACTAATAATGAGGTGAGATTGTAGGAATTATATTGCTAACTAGAAGAGCAAGCATAAATAGCACTTTTCCATTCTACATTCATTCTGTTCATCCAGCTTTGTCCTTACATTCAGAGCAGGCTTTTCTACTGTCACTTTCAGTTTCAGCAGTGATTACACATTATCTCTCTCTCTATTAAAACCATGATCTACTTGATTATGTGCCCTAGCTGAAAAGTACTGTGAAAACAGGAAGCAATTTAAAATGGTAATTTGGTGTATCTAAATAATTTCAATTACTAAAAGTTCCTACCAAACTTTTTTAATTTTGTAAAGTCGGATTTTAGGTAGATGGTGTTGCAAAGTCACTCTGATAAAGTACCAGAGATTTTACTGTCACTCATTGACATTGGTTTGCTATTTATTGGTTACCACATTATTGTGACTGTATGTACCAATGTGTGTGCATGTACATCTCCTAATTGCTATTCACAACCTCATACTGGGTAACCACTGCAGTGGTCCTCATAATCATTGATTACATACTTACACATATTCTTGTCACGTGAAGCGTTTTTCTCTCCACTCACCATAAAATTGTTAAATATCTCAAAGCTAAGACTGCTAAAATATTACTCATCTGGATCAACAATTATTATACTTCTAAATGTTCATATAGATAATACAACCAGTTCTTTTTTCTGTTTCTTAGACCAGGCAGAAGGGGAAAAGGTAATCGCATGGAACTGTATACAATAACAGGCATGCAAGTATCTTAAGATTTTAGAAAAATTATATTTCATTGACACAAACAGCATGAAATAAATATGGCAAAAAGTGTCTGCTAAAACAAAATAATCTCAATTCATACAATCCTATTTAGGAGGCCAAAACCCCACAAATTTTATTAATTTCTATGAATGTTCAAAAGTTTAGCCTAGCAATATCTTTACTTTTTAAGGACAAATGAGGAACAGTAAGGCCAACCATTAGCAGGAACCTACAGTTTTTGTTTGTTGCTCGTTTTTTTTGTTTGGTTGTTTTTTTAAAGAAAAAAGAAGGTAAGTGTTATTTTAATATATTTGCAACAATGTTGTTGTTCTGGATTTATTTGGAACTTATAATAGCATTCTTATTTATTTGGAACTTATAATTCGCAGACCAAACTTTAAACTTCTCGAAGATGGTTTTTATTGAAGAATTCTGAACTTATATCAGTGTACATAATCACTGTAATTAAAGGTGCAGTGATAATGCTTCAGCTGATTAACCAATACTGTTACAAGGAGTTTGAAGAGCAGTGTACCTATGAAAAGGTACAAACACACACACACAGAGAACAGTATTTGGAAGGAGTAAGCATACCTGTGTTCGCAGAATTTCGCCTTTTGACAGTTGCATATCACCAGTCAGCTCTTTCACAGTTATGCCAAGTGGTTCCAGACGCTTGCTGAAGTAATTTGTCATTTCAGCTGCCAAAGCCTTCATAGGAGCAACATACACAATCTGCACCAAAACAACACTCACTTGATAAATGAGCAAACCCCACAATGTCGTTTGTTTCATGGCAACCATTACAAATCACAATTTATTGTGAAATATGATGCCAGGCACTTACAGTGAAAAATCTTAATAGTGATATATGAAAAGTAGTTATCTTTGTTGGATAAGTGTGCAGCTGTTTAAAGGACAATGGATTTTGTTTATACAGCCTCATCACTTTGAAAATTGGTTCTGCATGAAAGCTAAATGCATTTTCATAGCTTTTTATTCACATAATAATATTTTTAGAACACAAATAAGAATAGTTTTAATAATAATGAAGTAAATCAAAACTAGCCTTATCTTTAACTTGGAAAAGTCTAATATCCTTGAGAACTTCCTGATTTCATATTCCATGTACGACATACAATAGATTTTACCTTACAAGTTAAAAAGCTGTTATTTGGTTCATTAAACTCCTACCTTAAACTCATCCTTTTTGATAACACCATGCTGGACATGCTGGCGAATTTCATGCAGGATTGTCAGCATGGCAATGTTAGTCTTCCCAGCTCCAGTGGGGGCACAGATCAGCATGTTCTCGTTTGTGTTGTAGGCAGTCTCAAAAACTATGGACTGGATTCGGTTCAGCCTTTTCATGCCTTTAAAAGCAAGTTGTCCAATCTATTGAAACAAAAACCACACATATCCTGTCACAGATGTTTGTACATGTGTTTGTGTATCTATGCATATATTAAAAGAACACATGGAATCATACCTTCAGATAATATTTATTATTCCAAGTTTTTTTTTTATTCTGAGGGTACCATTTAAACCACTTAAACCCTCAAATAGGGAATCAATAAAGAAAACAAATTATAGCAGGATAATATCTGGTAAAATTAATCAAAATCTTTAGCCTCATACTATTTCACCCCCCATTATTTTACTGAAGACTGGCACCAAAACTATTACTAAAATAGGGATCTATTAGTAACTAAACATCAGTAAAACAGCATTAATAGGAAAAGACCAATATACACCTCAAAATCTAAGATGAAAAACTACTGGAAGAGGAGGCAGCAAAACAACAGAACTCAATAAAGTTCAATTTTGCAAACACAGACACACAAATTCAGTAAAAGTGTTCTCTTGCATCTCAAAAGATCTCCATCTTGCAATTGTCCCTGTTCAGACCTTTCTCCAACAATATTCACAACAAGCTGCAGTACCAAAAGGAACATAAAATTTGTATGTGTAGTCCAAAAAAAAACTTAGAGAATGTTTTGAAAAACTAAATTTTATACTTGATACAGGAAGTTCTGCTTATAAGAATTTAATGCATGTTTAAATCTTATAAAGTACAAATCATCAGTTACAGTAATACTTTGGTCCCGTTGGTCTCTCTGAAAAATTACATTTTTACTAGGAAAGAACCACTATACAGAGACAGTGGCAATTCTTGCATTTGAAGATTATAAAAGCTTCGTAAATGAGGAACAGCCCTTAAAATATGAAATTAATTTTCCAATAAACTTACTTTTTCTTAGTTACTTTACACAGATGTTTAAAATAGACTGCAGAGTACATAATTATTTTCTTTCTACAGATTTAATTACCTGCACTGCTTCTATTACAAAGAATGAAAAGTATCTTACTGATATATTTGAAGATTCTAAGTTTTGCTTTACTTGTAGGAACAAAAGTACAGTAAAGAACAGACCTCAAAGAATCTTCTGAAGTTCTTTTCCATTATTCTAGGTGCTTGAATTAATGTACAGTGGTTTTCTATGGTAAAAGCCTCTCCAATACCAAATATTCTTCCCAATTCTTTCCAATACTAACCAATTATTTGAGCAGGGCTTCCCCAGGTAATGCAAGCTTAGGAATGAGGGCCTCAACAGCTATTTACATCAAATACTTCACTTAATTTTGCAACAAACAAAATTAGGTCTATCATTATGGTGCAGCTTCCTTGTAGTAGCCTCATGTGAGGGCCCACAATACAAATTACAAATTCAGATAAATTGACCATTTTCACAAAAAATGAAAATGCTCTACTTTTAAATCTATAGAATGATGTACTTAATGACTAACCAACTGTAGTTTTATTTTAGATGGCTTTGAATATGAATGAACAACATTCACTGGTATAGAAGTCAATGAAAATGCTATGCAATCAACACACTTTCTCATTGAAAAATGTCCTTTTCAATTTAACAATGCCTTTGTCTTAGAGCTTTTGGCTTGAAAACTTCCTATGCCCCACTGAAAGAGCATGCACCATTAAAATCATGAAGTTCATTTGTATTTGTTGGATTTAAAAAATCTCAAATATATCCAAACATCTATTTTAAACCATTGTCTTGGGTGAAGAAAAATAAAGAATTTAACACAACTAATTTGAGAACTTTTCATCAAGTTTCTTCAGATTTTTAGTGGCTGAGTTTCAAGATCACAACAATTTTCACTGTTACTGTTTTTGCACTGTTTGCTCTGCTTGCAACACCACAGGAAGAAAGCTTATTTCTTTTACACCAAGTTTCATATACATAATGTGTACTTTGTATGTCATCTTCAAAATTCATTTCATCTTCATGAATGACACTCAAAATATTAAAGGTTTCTGGGAGACCTGTTGAATATCTCAGTGTTGTCAGGGTTCAATCAGCTACTTGTATAGCCTCCTTAGTCATTTTAGGTTTCTAACTTGCCTGTTATTCATTTTGAGATTTCTTGACAGGCATTTGTAATTGGTTGTGTTTTTCCTGTCCCCTCCCATTCCATCGAGTTGCTTTTAGAAGCTATTGTAAACACTGCATGAAGTTCACACTGATGAAACCATTTAGAGTGTTTATAACAAAGGATCTACAGAGAGAAACTCACAAATACAACTGGTAATTACAGAATTGAACTAATAAAATACTACATCACACAATATTACATTATTTAAAGAAGCAGTTTTTAAAAAAAGCAGAAACCTTGCTGTCTAAATGAAGCCCAGCCTAAGTATCTTTAGAAATGGATGACAGGAATTTTTCACAGTCATCCAGCTGAATTTCTGTGGCTTTACACATAGAGATCACCTTACAGCAGTGTGATTGTTGATACCCTTAAATATATCTTTAGTTTTCTTAAACTACTGCCCATAAAAATATGCTGTTCCAGCTTCTCTTAAACTTTAAGTGCGCAGCATAAAATATTTTTTTCCTTTCCTCTACATTTGGCAGAAATTACATATACTATAGCCCTAGGACATGCAATTGTAAGCAAAAATAAACACATATTTAGAAAAATAAAAATAATTTCCTGCCTCTCTTCCTGTTGGAAAATTTTAACACCATGGATTAAGACTGACTTGGTAAGCAGCAATAAAAAAACAGATGTTCCAGAAAAAAATAGAGGAAGCTGCATAGCAAGTTAGAAAAATTAACTTCAGCTTGTTTTCTAGAAAGATGCTAAGCCTATTGAAACAGGGATATTAAGAGCAGAATAAAGATTAACCAAAAAAACCCCAAAACCCAACAAAAACAACACACACACAAAAACCAAAAAACCAACAACCCAAAACCAAAAAAAAGCCTGGTTAAGAACTAGAAGTACTTTTTTAAAATAATGGTGTTCTGAACTAGAACCTAATTTTTTATTCAAGACACCAATTAATTTTCAAGCCAACACTCACAAATCAATATACAACATTTAGAATAACAAAAAAGTCAATGAACGATCTTTGAAAGTTCACTCTGCAGGAATATACTAAGGATTAAAAAAGCTAAAAGAGAAAGTACCTCCAGAGGAAAAAATATCTTAAGACATTTTCAAACTAAGTCCCCATTAACTTAAAAAATATTGTCTTTCCTCAAAATTCCATTTTATTCCATGAAGTAAGTACAAATGCATAATTTGAAACCAGTAGTTTTGCCCTTATTAAATAGTAAGGCAGCATACAGAAATGCAACAGTATGCATGGAAGTCCACACTTTGACAAAGGTACTAGAAGATTTGCTTTTTTAAATTGTCATTTGCACATACTACATATTTTTTAAATGGAAAACAATTTTCTCCCCTCTGGCACATAAACATCAGCCATGGTTTCTACAGACCAACTCCTTTTCAGATATCCAGTGAAACCTCTTCTTGCTTAAAGGACTGGTAGCCACTGGATGGCAGAAAGTGATTTTTACTGAAAATGAATGAGATGCAACATCTTTAGCCTTCTACAGCTGATTTATCCCTAGAATTCAACACAAACCATAGGAAGTTTGAGTAGAATACAATCTGAATGTTACTCTCAACTAACAGGATTTCAAGCCTAAGATGATGCCATTTTTACACAAGTATGAATCAATATGAAAAGCCACCGAGAAGCAACGCTTTCCACAAACCAGATGATGCTCAAAGCAGCTGTGACGTGAATGAATAAATCCCCTGATTTTACTTCAGTAAGCTTTCCAATTCTTTCCCACTGAATTTATTGATACAACTAATGCATTTATGAATAAATAAGATTACACTTAATCAAGATATTCTAAACCAGAAATTTCATCAGAAAGATATTTGTGTGTTGGTGCTCTGACAGCAATTTAAAAATAGGACAAATTTGTTTAAGTCATTAAAGTAATATTCATGAACGAGTCCATACAGTTCAGTCTGCAGGCAAGCCTCAGCTCAGAAACACAACTGCTTTAGCAACTCAGTAGTGGCAGCATCTGCTCTGAATAGCACAGACCATCAGCACTTAAGATAGAGTTTTAGTCATGCAATTCATCACCAAGACCTTGTAGAAATGCTCTGTAATGATGACTTCTTCTGTCATATTATAACAAAGTAATAAGATTACAACCCATTTATCTTAGAGATAATCCATTGCACCCATAAGCCAAGGCTGAGCTTTCAGTATTTTCCCTACTCATTGGCTTAATTTTAATGTAGAACTATTTTATGCAAAGTACCTTATGTATCTCAGGTGAAACAAATCCCATTTTGCAGTCAGCTGTTCTACTACACTTTCAGTTAAAAAGCTAATTGGTCTAACTGGTAATAGTATGACTAATCCATGCTTTTTCACATAAAACCCATGAAATTCAGGATATGAAGCTCTGATGTTCCTTTTTCTGTCACATAAATAATCTCTAGGTCATCCACCCCCTCCACTGTCCCCTAGAATGTTGTTGGTTAAAGCACATATCTATGCATATATACTCATTTGCACACACAAACATATGCTTTTATATGTATGTATATACACATACACATTTTAATAAATACATTTCCCCTGTCCTTCTGAATTATAAATAATTAGTTGTTCCCCCTGCTTTCTAATTAGATGCATCTATACACTTAAAGCACTTCTGTGCCAGTGTAAATCCTATTTTGTTATTGAAGGTACACCCAGAAATAAACATAGATGTTATACCTGGGGACTTCCACAGCTTCCCTCTCCTGATGATACTTTTCATATTCTGCTACTTCCATGAGAAAGTGGTAGCTTGTGAGATTTAGGAAGAGAAATAAATAAAAATGTAACTATATAAATAGCATAAAACTAAAATTATTTTTTCCACTATCTTAGGAGAACTATTTGAGAATATAACTTCCTGCCTGCCGCAAAGACTGAAATGTTGTCTTTCAAAGTGTGCATATAAATTTTAAGCAAATGCTCATAACACGTAAAAGAAAAACTGCATGATGTTTGGATCTGCTCCATTTAGCACCAAATCATATCAGTGAGATTTCATTGGACTTAGGGGAACAGTTTTTGCAGGAACAAGTAGCATACACAGAGATATGAAAATTATACAAGCGTACCAAATAGAGCTTACGACTGGCTTTGGGCCATAATCAGCATTACAATTTCTTCAAGTAAGTACAAATTATACCTCATCCAGAGTGCAGTACCTGAAGAGTTATGTGCAATAAAGGAAGCTTGGAATAAAACACTTTAGACAGATGCAAACAACAAAGGACACCAGAGAACCAGCAGCTTATTTCAACACCATACCTGCTACACCTGACTAGCCTAGAACTGAAAGCAACTCTTGCATGGTGTGGGCTATTGGGGTCACTGTTAGCAGTAACCACAGATGAGAGAATCATTTCAGTTAGAAACATCCAGTTCAGCCTCTCTGCTCAAAGCAGGGTCATTTACACCTATGCAGTTCCATTTCAACTATCAGCCAGGATGGAGACCCCACAGCCTTTCTCAGCAAAGAGTTCCAGTATTCCCCCACCTCACAGTAAAAAATTACTCTCCTCTGTTCAGATGAAATGTCATGTGTCTAATTTGTACCCATTTCCTCTGGTGCTGCCACTGGGCACCACTGATGAGAGTTTGGCTCCCTCTTTGTTAATCATTCTCACTTCAGGTATTTTTATACACTCGTCAGATTCCCCCTGAGCCTCCTCTTCAGCTCTCTCACACTCTGCTCACCCAAAAGATGCTCCAGTCCTTTAATAAGATTAAGAAATCAGAATAATTCCTAGAAACAACAAATAATGAACCACAAGGGTAAAATTATACTCTGATATTTTAGAACAGAGGAGCCCATATAAGACTTCTTTAAATATGTTCTTAATTGGAATTAAACATCATCTTTTAGAGTCTTTATTTTAAAATTATCACCACATTCACTGGTTAATGCAGTAAGTATTTAAGTAGCAGTGGCCATCATAAACCAGAGGAATTTCCATACTTTCAAGCTATATTAGGATCTTTAAACTCAAAATGAACACTGCATAATTCTCCTGGATTCTAACAGAAGTCACTAGAGTAAAAGGAAGTATCCTGAGAGGAAAACAAAGTTATATATTCACTCTATATTAAAGGATCACTCCAGCTCAAAAAAAGTCACCATAACACAAAAACTATGAAAATTATTACAATTTTGCTTTTTTTGGAATACTGCTTCTAAATCTTTATTAAACATTGCCTCTCCAGAGCTTTTATACTTTTGTCAAACACTGAGACTTTTACTGAATTACTCAATTCTCAGAAATGTCAAAATTCTGGGCAATTAATAACAGTGAGGGCTGTTCAAGAAACAAACTTTCACTAAAGAAGATCCAGACTCCATCCAGAGAAGTCCAGAACAGTTCCATTAAAAAACAAATTGCAGCAAAATTTAGAAGTATAATATTCTCCTACCAGCTATGGAAACAGGTCCTCCTTGAAAAAAAAGAACAAGTGAAAACAAAAACAAGTAAAAAAAAAAAAGCCTCTATCTCTTGTTTTGTGTGTTTGTGGTGTTGTTTGGTTCTTTGATTTTTATTTCTTTGTTTCTGTTTGTTTGCTTTGTTTGTCATGAGTCCTGTCTTCTGCACTCTTGAAGAAAGAAAAACTATCTATTCAAAATCAAGAGGTTTTAGGGAAAATATTTACCTTCATATAGGACAACTAAGAGTTTACACGCCTGAAGCAATTTCAACAAAAATCCCTGTAATTCTACAGTTACATTGTCACCAACTTTATTATATATAAACTATTCTACAAACTGATGAACAACACTATACAAACAGCTGCAGCAGTCATACCTTTTCTACAGACTTCTGAATTATTGAACCACTTACTCTGTAAAAAGACATCACGGCGAAATATTCTTGGGTTCAATTCTACAGATTAAATCCAAAGACATCTGCATGTGTATATCCCAAATAATTTTGAAGGACATGACAGAACCCCACTATAAGGCTTTCACTGCTCTGAGTTCAAAAACTGGAACAGCTTGGGGGATCACCTCCCCTCGCTGGGAGAACTGTGTTGTGTTTATCAACCTAGTTATAATATGACAAAAGATTATAGACAGAGTGATTGTACCCTCTGGTGATTTGATTTGAGGAATTGGATAACAAAGTGTTTCAGAAAGATTTTTCCATAAAAGCAACTCTTTCTACAGAAAATGTGCATAAGTTTTGGCATCCAAACAGACACACAGGAGAGATTCTGATTTCAGTGACACTGCTGCAAAGTCAAAAGTATCCAATGTCAAGAGAATTATTCCAGATTATAGCAATGAAATGGAGATAAGAACACAGCCTCCTCTTGGACCCTTCTGATGCCATTTGTGAATTACACACAAAAATTACCTTGAACTAATGCAGCTGAAGGAAAATTGGCAACAGTTGTGGCATTTCCTAATAACCTCAGAAGTTAGTCTTATGAGGATAGGAAGATTTGGGTTGAAGTTGATCACATTTCATCCATATTAAATGTAACCAAATAAAGGCTTTTTTCCTTATAAAATTAAAAAATATGCTGTGCAAGGCTAAAACTATGGGAGAGTGAAACACAAAAAGCTGTACACATTTAAAAAATATTTAAAATTTACATTCAAAATATCTACAATTTTTTAAGAAACATTTTAGATGTCCTGGCCTGCTATGTATTGAGGTGTATCTATCTCCACTATCTCCCCAGCTTTTCTACATGGAGCAACAAGGAAACTGATGATGTTCATATGCTACAGTTTATTCTTCAGGTTTTGTTGGGGCTTTTTCCAATTCAGAGAACACTCTCATTATTTCTTATACTTAAATACAACTAAAAGAGACTCCTGGCTCTGTTGATGGCATATTGCTCTCATAATTTACTTCAGTGGGAAAACACAATGCATCTCTAAGAGGAAAAAAACATCACTATTAGATGCACACTGAATCAAAAGCAAGTGCAATCAAAGACTTAATATAGAAAAACCTTTCCTAGTTTTTCAAGAATATAGACACTGCAAGGCAAAGGGAGAAACCCAACAAATAATAAGGGAAGACAATGAAGGCATTGAGAAAGTAGCTACATACAGTCTGGCTATTGCTGAAAAAAAAAGTTAGCCTATTAACATGCAGCAAAGGAACTGAAGTCTTTTCTTCTGACCAATATAAAATTATTTCAGCCAACATTTCCCAAGTAAAGAGATTATGATCTACAAAACTACAAAAAAATTACTTTTTGGTAATTGAATTCCTCTATGAATCACCATTTATGAACTAGCTGGAAGAATTTTGTAACAACTGCATCATAACAAGAGAAATTTATCCTTTTTCTTCTTGTTGCAGTTTTGAAAAAATTTCACTACTAACATAGCCCATCAGTTATAAAGTCAATCTTCTAGTCATATAGTTCCTCTACCCCAAAATCTTTAAAAAACATTTAAAATTATTTGGTGATTTCTAAGTAAATGCCTTGATCAACCATCTCAGTCCCATTTCTATCACTGAAAGACACAGCCCATCCTCATCTAAGATAAAAGATTCATTTCTTAAGGAGCATACAGAAATTTGTGCTAATTAAAGACAACATTAAAATCAGAAAAACTATAACTTGTCTAAATTAATTTGAGTGAGAGTTAATCTTCTAAATGCTGCAGTATTTAAGAACTAGCATATACCTCCCTCGACTTTCAAAATTCCCACTTTGAGATTACATTTCTTAAAAATTAAAACCAATTTTGGTCTTTGGTATAATTTGAATTAGAATTTAAGATACTATCCTGTATTTCACCTTAAATGAAGACTGAATACTCCTAAGAATGAAAGTCTGCCTTTGGGGATGCTATCAAAGTAAAGCAGACTACTGCATTCTTCCATACTCACACTGTGAAATTCCACTGAGAAGTGGCTATTCCCTAAACAGGATGCAGCAGAACACGTTATTCATTCTCCAGTCTTAATTACCACAACAACTTAAACTACTTTGAGTTGTTTTAATTAAAAACTTTTCAGATTTCTGCATGTGCTTTATACTAAAGTCCATTTTCGAGTCAATGACTAAAGAATGAAAAATTAACTTAAAGTTGCTTTCTCAATTTAAATATTTCACTTGTTATGATCATTTAATGAGGCCAAAAAAAAACAAACCGTAACAGCTGCAAAGTCACCAGGTAGACATAATTGGATTTCAAATATTACAGTGGTTAAGTACAAGGGGAAAAGAATGCTGTGAACCAGAAAGCTGCATTTCTTTTGAGCTACATGCAGCTGCACTGTGTAAGGACATGTCCACCTGAAATGCTTCTTGAATTTTTACTGGTCATTGGTTTTATTCTACAAAATTCAATCCACAAAATTATCTTCCTTGAAAGCAAGGAACCCTATTTTTAAGAGCAGGGTAAGAACATTTAATATTACCGTATAGTTTTGAAGCACAGATCTCTTTCAGTATTTTATTTTTAAATGACCCCTTATTAATTCAATATTATTTTATGCATGCAAAGGCATTCGTTCTAATCATGTACAAGTGAATATTTAATCTGTTAATGTAGAAGGCACTTCAGAATAATGTTTTCGAATTATTTACTTTAGCTTATGTTAATGCAACAAACTATTTCTTCCTACAAAACCTAACAAAGCCCAGAAAAACTATCAGAATGCTTTGGAAGGTAATTTTAGCTGAAATTACTAATAATTTTAACACATCACGTAAAAATGAAAAAAAGGCAAACAGAAGAATATTCCCCAAGGATTAACTATTGCTGTCATAATCTTTCTTCAGCTCAATTTTCTTCCTCATTTCACTTAAATTGACACTTTTGTTATGCAAGATGGCAGCCCTGTTTTACAGTATACATATTAGAAGACTTTTTCCTAAATTTTACAAGAAAAGACTACAAGCATAGTCAGTATTCTACAAGAACACAGCTATTTTGTTTTCATGAATTGCAGCTAAACTTAGCAGCATTCACAGAAGTTTTCCTACCACAGGAAAATAAAAAATAGGTGAGGGATGACGACCTTGTGTGATAGGGTCACCAACATGTGGGAACAATAAAAGTTTAAGTACCAAAAGACAAAAAGTACAACAGTTTTAAAAGCTATTTGGAAAATTTGTCTAATTAGTTCTGATTGCAAAATTTCTCTTTGTTTGTGCATTACCATCAACAGTGAATGAAATATGCTACAATGAAAAAGAGAACATATACTCTCACAAATCCCCCTGAGATACATCTCTCAAACAAAAACTGAAAACCTCATCTTTGGTAGCACGATCTCCTCCAGACTGGCTGTATCCTGTAATAGCACACTACACTGCCAAATCTGGGTTTGTATTTTATTAAAAGAATAACTTTAACTAGTTATAAGAATGAGAAAATTGCTCAGAAGTGGTGCTCTTCTGCACAAAACAAACAAAAACAAAACAAAAAAACCAGCCTTATTTTGTTCTTTATTTAAGTATTCAGAACCAGTTTTACTGAATGAATCTATACACAAATTAAAATCCTGACAGGTAAAAGCAGGTACTTTGTTAGATTACTTCTAGGTACAGGCAGATGCATCTACTCCCACAGTGGCTCAGCAGGTGTTTCTCAGCAGCTGCTGCCCTTTACTGGTTTGCCTTTGTAAGTGTTCCCATCAGATTTTCAACTATTTCAGAGGCACCACTACACAATATAAACACACTTGGCAGCTGTGTAGAAAATGAAAAAGACTTAACATTTTATTCAAATCAGATGCAGTCAATTTTATCTCATGTTAATATTAAAAAGTCCATTTCCCTATTCATATTTACTACTTGCATGAAAAGGAGCAACCTAAACAACTATAAGAATATATGAAACTCTTACAAGACAGTAGCTAATAAATATTTTACAGCAATTTTTGCTTTGTGTATTATACACAGCCCTGCTAGTTTAAAGAACAGACTAAAAGAAATGAAGTTCTCTATATTCACCAGTACAGATGCCCCTATTAGACTTTGACCCATATTATTAGTTAATTGCTCTTCTCTTTGAACTTCTCTGCTCAAGAAGGGACAATGCCAGATTTTACAGAGCTCTTTAAAAAAAAAAAGGTTTTACATAGAATAAACAAAGTCTCTCTAAATGAGAGGGTCTGTTAAAGTTTCAATTACAACCTCACTAATGAAAGGACATTTGAAAACATTCTTTTTTATTCACAAGGATTTTTTTCTTGATTTATCTACACTTAATAGTGGGTTTTGCCTGTTGTCATTAGTATCAAGCCCCTGAAAATAAAAGTGTACATAAAAGCACAGCCCAGACTGATAAAACAAAGAGCATATTTACCGTTTTCAATAGCATCCTTGCCCCTCTCAACGTCTTCAGTGTCTTAAATGTGGTTTGTTCATATAACACCATCAAATTTACAAGATGTTAAAAGGGTCTTATTATGAGTATGTAAATAAATAAGCTGACACACAAAAAAAATGTGTTTGTTGGGACAAAAGGGTTCAAACCAGAAGATTAGACAAGGATGCAACAGTTTTGCTCAAAGTGCCTTTGTCGCTGGGACTGCTAAGAATGTTGGTCTGGGAGAACTCCATTTATTGTGCCTAGCGTTGTTCATCCTCTGCCTGCTTTGAGAAGTATTCTGAGAAGATTCCTGTGTTGAGACAACACATTCCCACAGACCTCTCACAGACATACTTGAGCTCCCTGCTGCAAGAGAGACCATAAAGGCACAGCCTTGTGATAAACTCCAATGTGTGAAGCCCTGCGACATACTGGGTTTGGCAGTGGGGTTGCTACCTCCCCCTGCCCCTCTGTCCACCAGGATGAGCCAAGCCTAAGGGAGCCTGTGTCTCTGTGTGTCTCTGCCACCCAGCCTTGCTGGCGAGGTAATGAAATAAATTTACTCTTTGCATGGCAGCTGTGGTTTGGTGATCACCTGTATGTGTCAATTCACTCAGTATTATACAATCTACTGTATCCTTACAGCACCTGCAAACTGATTTTTAAAGAAAAAAGATAAATGCCTTGGTAATCTTGAAAGGATTAAAAGCACAAGATTACAAAAGGTCTTGAACTAAACTGCACGTGAGACTAGGACAAATGCAACTGAAAGATTATATTTTAAGCACTCCATTTTAGGACACTACAAGGTAGGTAAGGGCATTATTGTACAGCTGAAAACAAGGAGAAGCCCATTGGCCAAAAAAAACCAAAATAGTCTTACACTGAAAAGTCTTCTGAAAAAATTGTGTAGATAAGCTAAGACAGCACATGCTGCAAAGGAAATCTTCATTCAGTCTGATTCTAAAAGGATCCAACTTGCCCAGTATCAAACCAAAGGAAATAAATCTGCTGTCAGTCTACCAAACGACAGGTTTATGGCAGAAGTAGAAAGAGAACACTATTTTGGAATAAGAAAAGAGTTACATTGCTAACTGCTGTGCTGATTGCTTTTTTAAATCAGAGATATACTGTACAATCTGGAAAGACTTGTGGGTGCAAGTGGTTATTTATCAATTTCATCAGTAATTGTGGTAAACCAAAATGATAAGAAAGTATCTATAATACTTCCCCATTCTTATGGGAAAATAATAAAAGCCTGTTTTCCTTACACTTTTCTGGTGAAAATCCTTCCAGTTTGTATAAATATAGTCTGTTTTAAAAAGGCCACATTACAGTGATTTGATCCACATCATCATACCAAAAATAAAAGCCACATCATATAAATAGGCCAAGGAGGACGTAGTTTGAGCAAATACAGGCTTACATCTGATCAATTATATAATGCCTAGCTCCAAAACTTATGTGAGATGTGACATATTTGCTTCCTTTACCTTCATTCCTCCCTATCCCAAAAGAGGTGAACTGTTTGTTACTTCCACAATGGTGGATAGACACATATTTTTCCAGTAAGTGCAGGCTGCTGCTCAGTGAAAGCCGTCTTTTGCTTTTCATAGAATCTGACATCAGATCATGCTTCAGTTCTCATCTATCTCCAATTATTCATCATTCCCTATTTTTTTGCATCCTACATACATCTCTTATAAAGACAGAGATTGGCTTGACTATCTCCTTTGCATACAGATCTTTCTTAAAAATAAAATAGTAGAAATCTGGCAAGCTGAGGGAGGCATAGAGAAAGACATATAAAGTAATGGTCTATTTAAAAGCCTCTGCTACTTTAATAATCAGCTCTTAGTGGGAAATATATATATACACATACCCCATATGCATGCTGTACATATGTGTTTCATATATACAGATGAAGTTTAAAAAGATATTTTTAACTATGTAAAATGTATATATTACTGTCTTTTTTAAGTCTGTGATAACGTTGGACTAAGAATGGATGACAGACTCCAGAGAAGTCACACCTGCCAAACATGGAGATGCTTCAGAGAAAATAGTTTCAATTTCTTATCCTGCATTAAGAGACAGGTCCTCTCAAAGACTGTAATACTATCAAACAGCTTTTTGGTGAGTCAAAAATCACAGTTTTCAAATTCTAAAGGAAAACTACAGTCCTTACTGACAAGCATTTTGCAATATAATTTTAAAACAATAACTATGAAAAATATAAAACTATTCAATTTTTTTGATCTTTTACTATCATTACTCTAAAAGAGAAAATCTTTATGGTCAGTACAGCTCTTTTGAGACAGTTCATTCTTTTCTCTCTTGTTTCAGCACTAGCTCAAGCTATTATTCTGATATTCTAGGAAACCTGCTTTATATATTTTGATACAAACTACAGATAAAAAAATATTCTCCTATTAGGAGAAAGTAGACATAGGTGGAACTACATTTGAAACAATGTATTTCTTAATCACGTATTTCTTAATCACGTATTTATTCCTTTATATCTGCCCTACTTCATTACTAATCTTCTCCATTGGTGTTAAGCTTTCAACTTGTCAAACTCCTGGTTATTGGAGAGTGGCTGTAACTGTTGATCCTCCAAGCTGTGCTCCTAAGAACTCTGCCTCACTGAAGCTGAGACATCCTCTTGTCATGTTAAATCAAGGAGTCCAGACCTTCACATTTTATTATGCAATTAATTCAAAGTTGTACTATAACATTCATAAAGCCTTGCTATCCCTGCAATGTACCTGTACTTCAAATACAGCATCAGATCTATTTCACATGACCATATCAGGTTTCTTTTCCTCTAAACTATTTAAATAACTTTTTTTTTGTTTTAAAGGTGTTACACAACAAAAAGTTAGTGATCTGGCACTCATTAAAAATCAGTGATCCTATTGCACAAAAAAACTCATCTTACTGTCAAAGGCATATTAGAATAGTAGAAAGGTTTTATGAGTCCAGAAAAATGTTATAGTACCATTTCTAGTATTAAAAGCTATATCAATAAAGTAAGAGGTTTTTTTTCAAAATACTTTTTGATTTATCATAATGGGAAGATGTTCTCCATTGCTGAAAGAAAAAAGAACTTCTTAGCATTTAGGAAATCATATAGTCACATCTATCTGCAGTGAAAGCTGCAGTCAAGTAAGGCACATGTTTAAAAATAGTACATTCAATGAATTATATTCAAGCACAGCAAGTGTCTTTCAAAGGTGAATCAGTAGCAAGTCACAGAGGGTGTTTGCATGTCTGCAACGTGAGATTACAGGTAAATTTTTAAATCAGAATACCACTTTACAGCTTGCACATCATAGTTACAGATCTTTTTGATGAAGAGTTAATAAACTGTTTCTACTAGGAAACAGTATTTTATTAATGGAAAATATGATAATTTTGTACAAGATGAACAATAAACTGCTGGTTCAGCATGAACCACATATTTTTACTTGCTTTAAGCCAAAGCAATAATATTTATTCCTAGAATTTTAATGAAACAATGCCTAAAAGCTTCATTTAAGAGTAAGAGAAATAATCAAACAATTTGATGCAGAAATTTTACATAGTATCTGAAGTTCTAAAAAAATGAGAAAATACCATTAACATATATTGAAGAAAATTAAGCCAGAACTTGTAGGCTTTAAGATCATCATCAGTGTTGAATCTTAACTCCAATATTTTTGTTCACTTTGTATTGCAAATATTCAACCCTCTTTGGACACCCCCTCCCTGAAATACGCAGACCGAGTGCAATCCCTAATATGCACTACCAGCCATTAAAGCAATTGTACCTTGACATACATGCTTTTCCTTGTCTTTAGTTGGGGCTAATGATTACAGAACTTTTAAACTCTCCTCAGAGCAATTTCTGATTATAATTCATTGGATAAATGACAAGATTTCAATAAGTGCAAAACATTTTTTTAAATTATTCTGTATGGTTCAACCATCAATTGCTGTTTGGAAAATAAGCAACTGAAATATGCACTAAGATCAACTTTGGAATTAATGATCCAATATTCTGGATGTGAAAAATGTAATTTATCCAAAAACACGCATACTTTAATTCAATAGACTTACCTTGTACAATTCTAAAAACAAGAAAACATTACAGGAAAAGAGAGCATATTGATTTTGTAATAATTCCTTCACATAATGCAGAGAGGAAAAAAAATACCTTTCTTTAGATCATTAAGCAGTGCTAGTAAAAGGAAATGGAAATAACATGAAGAAAAGAAATAAATCCTACCCTGAACACCCACTTTAGGTAAAAAGCTGCAGTAATTTTTCTCGATCAGCAATTTTTTAGATAAAACTTGTTTTCACAGTCTTGAAGAGTAACTTTCCCTGGCCTGACTTTATGACTTTAAAGGTACATTTATTTGGCAAAAAGCCTGGCACAAAACCACCTTTATAATAAATACAAAAAGTATATTTCACTAATGGTCAAGCTGCATGTCAACTGAGCAAAGATAATAAAGCTAAGCTTGTGCTTTCCCAATTTTTAAAATTCTCATTATTGAAACAACGTAGCTGGCACATCACTTGTACAAATAATAGAATTATAATACTTTAGAATCAACTGGAGAGAGCAAGCAGCTACTTATGAACCACCTGTGCTTGAACAGCGGTAAAACCACAGTTCTCTGAGAAATAATAAATGTCAAGAAAAACAGATATCCACAAACGGGGCTGGGGGTGGGATTTGTGGGCTTTCTGTAAGAGCCCGTTGAGACTCCTTCCATGGGACCCAGGCACCCTTCCACCTCTGAGCATCAGCAACATTCCTGAGCAGCAGCTCAGCTCCCTCTGTGCCACCAGCTCCTGCTCCCAACCCAGCACAGGCAGGAAATAAACAATATGAGACAAGACAGGTGGAGCGAGATTGCTGGGGGAAGTGACACAGCAGTTCAGACCACAACGGAGAAAGAAAGGTAGGAGGCAAAGCTGAAAAAGGAACACCACAGAAAGCACGAGAGTGCTGAAGCCAGCTGTTTATGACAGGCTATGGAATGTTTTTATGGCTGCCAAATTGTGCAGGGTCAGTCACTCCTGCTCTCATATTTGCAGTGCATAATGGGATTAAGTAGGAATGGTAGCTGTAAAAATCTCGACCTTTATCAGTTCATCTGAGTTTCATCTTAGCACCTGCGTTCTTTCTGGCAGTTATTTCACTAATCATGAAGTCATAAACTTTTTAGGAAAACTCTGACCCTTTGCAAGGAGGCCCTCACTAAACTAAATACTTACCTTGAAAATACCAGCCATAAGATTTCAGATAATATAGTACTAAAACTAACTTAAATGTGTTATTTCTTCACTGTGGAGTGCAGCGGCAGATGCACCCTGGCTACACTGCCAATCCTATAAAAAAGAACCCTGTGTTAATATCTGTCCTGGTTTAAGGCATTGCTGCTGCCTTTGGTGCTGGTTCATAGAGGTTTTGCCATTTTGCCTTATGCTTTCACATAAGAAACTATTAAAAAGGGAAGCATATATATGCTTAAAATGTGGTTTGTTAGAATTAGTGTCTAGAGGAATACACTTCTCTCATCTCTTCTCAACCTGGGTTTACAGGAAATAAGAAAATCTAAACCTTAACTAATACTTTAAATAATTTTAAACATAAGATTACTTCCAGCTGATATGATGCAGAGCTTTAACTTCTGATCAACAGTCCAAAATACAAATTATTTCCTTATGAACTCAGTTCTGACCTTAGGAGTTTCAAAGCTGAAATGCAATAGTGTATGCTGCAATAAATGTTACACAAATACTCTACTGCTGACAATGTGATCAAAATCACATACCTCATGAGAAATAGTGAGTTCTTAAACTTATTTTTGTGCAAATGAAAACATACAGACTAAAAAGAAAGGGAAGAAGAATATTTATAATTTTTAATACCATCAAGATTTCCTCAGAGAATAGCAAGTACTTATAAAGCTCAATATACAATACTCAAAACCCCAGCAACAATAGATGGCTTGGTTGTTCTGTGCCTTTTCACCCCTGGGGTTATGGGTGGCACGTATATTGACTTGTCAAACAGGCTGAGTACTTTTATGTCTAGACTAAATGTCTTACATCAAAACTCTATCACTAATGGCACCTCATAGTAGTCAACAGCAGCAGAACTGTCAGCTTCCTCAGGATGCCTTTAGAAGTTCCTAGTTAGGAATTATCTAGTTATATTTACTGTCATCACTACTCCTTGACCACATACTCAAATTTTAGATAATCCTGCAAAAATATCCATACAGAGATACAACAGAGCTATTTTATGAGCACCTATACATGCTAGGAAATACTTGAAAATCATTATTTTTCTGCTTTTGCTTACACTGCTTAATCCAAAATAAAACATATTGACAGAAAATCTTCATGCTCTCTAAACTGACTTGTTAATTGGCAAAAATTTGAAACACCAACCAAGGTGTTTCTGAGCTTAGAGATTTAAAATAGACATGAAGAGAAAACAAAAAGAAAATAATTTTGCCCTAACAAAGATACATCTTGACAAACTTACTCATTGGGAGTTCCAGCCTCTTTTAGCTCCTTGATAAAAAATTTCTATTTAACAAATTTCAAATCTATGAGTTTCATTAGTGAAATCAAGAAACTGAGAAGTCCTACAGCTGGAGAAACTTCATAAAATTCACATCTGTTGTCTCAAATCAATACTAAAGTTAGGAGCAAGAATTACACATATGTGTTCAAACAATCAAAACTGGTTTTGTTGTTGACACTTCTATTTGATCTCATGTAATAAGAATCATATCAAAGAATAAAGTTCTGAAGAAGATGGTTTCTGTTTCAAAATTTCACTGTAAAACTGAAAAGCAGACCTGTTGATGATACACAATCTACAAAAGACAATTACGATTAAATTTGTATTACTGATGAATTTTTAAACATTTATTTTAAATATTGCATGTGCAAAATTCAGCAAACTATTCATTTTAGATAGGTATTTTTCTGTCTGAACCATATTTTTTCTGAAACCACTTACTGCCTTTTGAAATATTGGTACTTCTTCCAAAAAGTTTACAGATTAGTAGGTAGTATTTAACTTAGGAAAAAGACATTTTATTGCAGAAAGCTGTCATGCTGAATACTGTCATATAAAATGACAATAGCTGCAGTTTCTGTATTTTTCAATCTGGTTAAGGGCTGTCAGTCAATTCATAAACACAACACTGTCACCTAAGCAGAAAAAGAATAGATTCAGATTCTAAAACTGTCTTCTGTTTTGAAAGAGTTAAATCTTTATTCATAATCACAATAAAATGCCTTGCATATATTCTCATTTCCTGCTTTCCCAGAGAGAAAAAGGTGGAAAAACGTATCCATGTTATATGCTGCAGAACTAAGAGACATAAAACCCTCTCTGTACACAGAGCTTGCTTTTTATGTCTCTGTTCAAATCAATACCAAATCTTCCCCTTTTCAATAGATTTGACATATACAACAAGGAGTAAAAAGGTACCTGTGATGGAGTACTGCAAGTTCTAGACTGTAAATAACAAACAAGAAATTAAGTTCCCTGAACTCAGCTTTTTCACCATTTTAAATCACTAAAAGTTGAAATGTTAACATTTGTTTTATCCGCTTTTTTCCTCTCTGCTCTTCACTTTCTATCATCAAAGCACATTTTGAGACGACTTTGCACCCCATAACATGACACAGTCCGTAACACCATATTCAACACCCCTGAGCTGCATCACACAGTAACACTGGTGCAGAATAGGGCTGTGCAGTCAGAAGCCAACCTGTACAGGTCAAGGTACAGAAGCTCAGGCTCACTTTCTCCTGTGATCTTCAGAAGAGAACAGAATCACTGTAATGCTTTCATTTCATTGATTCAGATCACAGCTCAAAACCATAAAAAACTGAAAACGTAATGCCAAAGGAATGGAGAACTGCAACTCATGAACAATTTCTTGAATCTGAGTCAACATGAAAGGGATTGTATCACTGAACTACGTTCCCCAATAAATATTCTTCAAATTAGTAGTGAAGAAATTAACTGCCTGCATTTACCTATCACATATCACTGGAAAAACTGGCAATATTTCCAGTTAAATTTTGATAATACAAAGTAAAAACTAATTTAATGTCTTTGAAATGGTATACTCACCTCATCTAAGTCTTTAATATAAACAATTTTCTCTTCAATACCAATAGGCATTGGTTCACTATGGGGGATCTTCACCTCTTCATACATTTTATTATTTTCTCGCTGAACTGACTCTGGTAAGAACACCTGAAAGTGTATTACAGGAAAATTAATTAAAAGTATGAAAACAGGAAGTGTCATTATGCATAACGCACTTTGAACCATGCTTATCACTTTCCTCCAAAAAACGGATCCAAACCAAAAGCAAATCTCACCCTTTTAATATATAGAACTGAACCCCCCAAATGGAAAAAAATCAGTTTTACTACTCATAAAATAGTCCCAAAACCCCAAAAAAGATAATTCTGTTTTATTAAATTTCAGAATCCATTAGGTCTAGAATTTCATAAAGCATTTATTTTGTTAAAGTAAATTCAAAGGTATCCAAAAGAAAAAAAAATAATATCTTAAGAATTTAAATGACCCTAGAAATAAAAGCAAATACATCAGTTGAAAATGATATTATTTCTTTCAGAATCAAAGTAAAAATAGAATATATCAAAGCCTTTAAAACCCTCTGCAAAGAAGTACCGCTTCATATGTTGGATTCCGAGAAGGAGGAGACTAAGGAAACAAAGGGAACCCTGCTGTACATTACTCATGGGGAAAGATGCACTGTTAAAGAAGGGTCATGCACCAACATACCTTTGCACCCCCAATGAATGCTGATGTTTTCATAGCTTCAGCTCGGGAGTCATAGACATGTGGATAATGAATTTTTTCAACGCTCAGCTCTCTCTGTCTACCTAGGACTGGCATACTCCGAGCATTCAGAAGCGCTAGTTCTCTGTGGGCAGAAAAATACCTGCAGTAATTCTGCCCATTTCAAGCTGCCATCACAAAAACTGAGTATGGTACATTAAAGTCAGAGCAAGATTTGAGGAAATGAAATAAAAAAACAAATTACAGTATTATTCTCTGGCGCTAGTTAGACCAAAACCTTAAAAGACACGGTTTAGATAAAATTCAGAAGTGCAATTCAACAAGTGCAAGACTTTCCTAAAAGCAGTTTTGACTCTTTTTAAGCAACACAGCAACATGATTTCACAGTTAGATACCATTCTCACTATATTTTTCTCAATACAAAATACAACAGCTTATTTGCTCCTTATTCTCTCCCTCCTCTACTCCTCCCACTACCTTCTAGCTGTCAACTTGGAAAATAGTACCCATTAATCTTGAGAGAGAAAAAGAAAGATAGTTCTGATAGATTTAGTACAGACTTCATAAATCCTAAGCAAGCAGTGTGCATACAGGAACTAAGAAAGATAGCCTACCCCACTAATCTGCAATTCCAGCCCACAGAGATGAGATCAAGAAGATTCTCATTAAGCAAATCACTGCTTTCTTTCCTGAAAATTAGGTTTTCATATAAAAAAAAATTCTACGCTTGTAATAAAACGTGACTTGAAGTCAGAATCACCTTATCACCAAAGCAAGCTAAAAGAAAATAAACTGTTATGATATGTTGAAGTACCAATTACAATAGAAGCATTTCTCAACTTTTGGGATTTATTACCTTTGCATCCGCAGCTCTTTGGGATCAAAGCACATTTGTCCTTCTCCAGAACCTTCTCCATCTTCCACAGCTTGTTTTTCTTTTCTGGCATTTCGTTTTTCTTCCCGACGATATTGCTTCATTAACAACTTTTCTTGTTCAGACTGAATTGTGACTTGACAACCATAATTTGGTTTAGCATTTTCTCCTATAAACTTCTTGCACTGTTCTGCAATATGATAACAGACATGCATCTCCATAAGTACTGGATTCCATTTCCCCCCCCCCCCGTTTCATTCTAAAGGTTTGGGGGTTTCATGCTTGTTTTGGGGGGTTTGTGTGTGCATGTGTGAGTGTATTCTGTGTTTAAAAATAGTTGAACTTTACGTAGACTGTGCAGCAGTTGGGCTCAAGACATCCAGAAGTACCACCAGGTCATGTCCCAAAGGCAGGACATCTAAAATGCACTTAATCCCAAAGCAAGGGGGTGGACTAGCAGCAAAAGGAAGGACATTTTTTGTTTTCTGTACTTGTAACAACTTCATCTACAGTGGAAGGGCCACTTTACCTCTTATCACTGCTCTTACATACATGCACTGATAAGCAGGATGGGTGACAACAGATTAAACAGGGTGGTTTTTTTTTTAAACAGCCTCTTCACATAACAATTAGTGTATATAAACTAGATAACATGACTGCATTGAAAGCATACTCACAATGCAATTTCCCTGAACAAGTGAGGAAATCTATCCTACCCTATACAATCACAAGGACTCCTTTCTTTTATGTCAATAAGCAGCAGGATTATCAAGAAGAATCAGAACCACAGAACAATTACAGTAAACAATAAATCCAGGGGAGCAGGGGACCCAAAAAAGCTGTAACATTCATGTTTTTGAGATCAGTACTGGCTAAAACTGAAGACACAACCAAGTCTTTTATATATGACAGGCTGGGAGAGATTTATTTTGTTTTCATTTTAACAATATTGGTGGTTTTAAATGTCATTTTTCAAAGTTCTGCAAACAGATTATTAGTTCATATAGGTTTGACTGCATATTAAATACTTAACTCAGTTAGGTTTCATATGAACTTCTGCAGCCAAACTCTGAAGCAAAAAACTTGAAAACCTTTTTTCATCAAATAAACCCACTTGACTGACATTTTGAACAATTTGTGCTGCTTAGTTTTCACCTACAGCAACAGTGAAACTCCTACATCTCACAGCATGCATACTGGATAAGGCAACAATAACTCATTGAAGAGCATTAAAAAAATTGTAATAAACTGTCAGAATGTCCACATTAATACCATCATGTCTGCGGCTTTTAACTCTCTCTCTCTCTCCCTCTCTCTTGTATTAAAAGGGGACAACAATGGACACAATTCTCTGACCAAATTTAATTCAGACTGAACACACCAGGGCACAGAAATATTACTTGATTTGTCTGATAAACACCACAATTACCTTTACTGTCATGAAAGTAAATTACATAAGAATTAGTCAAATAATACAGCATGGTACAAAAAAGCAGTACATGTACAGTTTCTCGACTTGTGCTAATTTTTTAAAGGCACAAATTACTCAGAATTTTTTAAATTTCTGCAGACAGAAATTAGTCTCTTCCCCAAGTGAAATTTTGGAAAGATAAGACTTCTCCATTAGAAATACCATTTTGATCAACTTAAAAAGAATAAAACCTTATTAAAATTAAAATACTGAACTCAGGGCCAAGAGCATCTTCAGTCTCAGAGCAAATACCATTAATATCACTGACTTTTTTACACAGTTAAAGAAAGAATTCTCTCATCAGTGAAAAAAAGCATTAAATCAGTTAATGCTTTTCTATTGTCTGAAAAACATAACATTGAAAATATTCTTCCTCCACATTCTAGCTGAAATTACTGTGATTGATTTTACTGATGGCATAATGAAGAGTAATTTCATAAAAGCTTCCAAAATACTAATTCTGCTAAGTGAGAGGAAAATACTCCTGTAACTAAACTCTGTACACAGGAGAAAAATGTATTAATTCAATTTATACTGAATGTATTTTAATTTTTTATTTGATGACCTAAGAAAGGAAAGCTATCAGGATAGAAAGCCTTGTCATACAGCAAGACATTCATCTTTGAAATCATGAAAGGTAAAACTAACAGTTGTTCTGATGAGTTTAGACTAACCATTAGCACAGCAAGAGATGAACTTCTGAACGCTTGCTTATGTAATGTTTCATTGAAGACAAACATTAAAAAGGGGTCAGTTGCATTTTAAAGTTATTGCGGAGATACACAAGTCCACCATTACTGGCTCTATTCACATTTTTCCAACTCCATATGCTGTAACACGCAGTGCGCTGCA
Organism: Melospiza georgiana; assembly: GCF_028018845.1. NCBI lineage: Eukaryota > Metazoa > Chordata > Aves > Passeriformes > Passerellidae > Melospiza > Melospiza georgiana. Next base: position 8,897,032 of record NC_080432.1, on the reverse strand, counting down.
TGGTGCTATGTCCATGTAAGATTTATCCCAAGTCACAACCCATATGCGATCAGATTTATTTTTGTCAAAGAAACTTATAAGACTTGTTTTAAACCAATGATCTGTAAAACTTATTTTAAAATAATTACTTGGTGCAGACATATTAACTTATAAACAAACCCTGAATTCCTTTTCTTCACCCTCTCGCTTATTCATGCTTAAGTTTGACACTATTATTTTCAGAAGTTGTAACTGTGCTTTTCTTCCCCAAGGCCTACATTAGATGATAGTACAAAGCAGAGAGGAAGCAGGAAAGCAAATGAGGAATAATAGAAGATCAGATTATTTCCAGAGTAATCCATTAAAACAGGAAAAGTGCAACTGTTAATACATTCAAAATTTGCACATGCCCACAGGCAGTGCAGAAAAGTAAATAAATATATGCAATCTATATTTGTTTCTTCTGTATAACCAGACTTTCTTTGCTTAAGCCCAGAAATACATTCCTTAATTGTCTCCTGGGGTTTTTTTGTTTGTTTTTAAATTACACATGGACAGTACTACTGTTGGAAATAAAACAGAACAGTTAGAAATCTACTTTTTATCTGATTTGGAACAAAAATTTTGTAGTCACTTACCTTGGAGAGCCTGGAACCTGTTATCATTTGGACAAGTCAAAGATCTTTCCAGAATCAGAGATCTGTTCTGTAGGAGTTTCTCTATGAGTTCAAAACCTTCAGGGCCTAGCAGCTCAAATAACTAAAAAGAAAATAAAGTCATAAGTCATATCCTAACGTACATAAATTTTTAAATTTAAATAGGACTGCAATATTTCTGTCCTTGGCAACATCATATCTGTTGACAATATCTAACAAATAAATGCATTTCACTTCCCAGTAATTTAATCCAAAGGAAGTTATAATTTCTAATACCAGGTTCTCTATTACAAAAAGGGAGAATTACAGAAAGTTTTCAGCTGGAAATATTTAAAAATTTGTGAATTTTGTCTATTAAGTAAAACTCACTTTCTCTTGGGGATTCTTATATAAAATTTAACTCTTCTTAAGGCTAAATTTTACGTCTCTTAGTGGTTATTTACATATGCTGTAAATTTACTTCTCCATAATCTATGCAGATGAATCAAGAGAACCAATGCTTTCTCATGAAAGTCAGGAATGTAGGAAGTTATTCCCTTTATAGTCAACAGGAGGTGTAGCCTACTGTACTTTCACAGGCTTGTCCTACCAAAAAAAAAATCATAGATGTGGAGTACAGCAAGAATATGAAGAAACATTTAAGATGACACCACTACTGACTTCAGTACCTGTACATATAATCCTGTGTGCAATTTGAACACATAAGGTAAGTGACGTACATCAGAAAAGAGTTCTGTACTACCAGTAAGTGGTATTTTGGCCCAATCATACTCTTACTCAAATGATTCTCTTGTAGCAGCTTAGACAAATACAGTTCCCTATTTAAAGTTCCATTTTCCACTTAATACCATATGGAAAAAATGGAATGGAAATGGAAATGGAATGGAAATGGAGAAAAAAAAAACAACCCAAACCACTAAAAGTACTTTCATCTCTATCTTAGCTGTAATTATTTTGTCAAAAATCAAATCATTACAATAAGCAGTAAGTTACTCAAAATGCATTTCTGATTTTTAATACTGCTCAAAACAATTTTTTTTCTCCATTTTTTCTATTTCTAAAAAGGAAAATAGACCAGTTTCTCCTTAGTGCTTTTTGAATTTGCTGCTAATATTATCCATATAACTTCAGGAATCTGGTAAGAATAAAATGTGTAATGTACTTTGATGTGATGTTCTATGAAAGATTAAGACTTTGGCACAGTAGGATTCAAGCATTTCTGTTCTAACCATAAAAGGAGAGAGAGGTCTCTTACTGTCCCATATTTAATTTGCCAACTCCTTAACAAAGAATTTTTCTGTGGCTCTCTATGACTATTGTCCTTGGGGAACACCTTGAGAAAACTTTATGTTACCTCTTCACATATTTGCAAAATTCTGAACAGTGCCAATGGCATCAAATCAATGATCCCTTTTTTTCAGGTCAATCTGTACTTCATAATACAAGCTGTCATTTAAAAATAAGGGAGGGGTAAAAAAGGAAAAAGTGTTACTCCAGGCCCTCAGGGGTTTCTAGGAAAACATAAGATTTCTGCAAATTAGTACAGTGATGGTGCAGTTTGCAGAGACCATGAACTAATAGCTGAAAGGTATAAAGGCTTGTATTTCTTTAATTAGACTAACCAGTGATGGCAAGCTGGAGAAGCAGTCTCCACAAAATAAAAGAATTCAATAAATGTGGACAAATAGAAGATTTTCAAAATTAACATACTACAAAAATACAGAACAGAGAACTGCTGGTCAGACATCAATTCTGCTGTCAGGGATCTCAAGCTATGATGGATTTCCCTTTATCCAGCCTTCACTTAATGATCTAGCACTGATCATTAATTCTTCTATTTTGCATAGCTCTTTACTGTCACTTTACAGACACATTTTAACTAATATTATCTGAAGCTATAAGATGACCTTGTTTTTACATTTCAAAAGAAAGTGGCAATTTAGCACTGGTAAGTTTGAGGAGGTATTAAGACAGGGAGAGAAAAATAATCACTGAAGCAGCAAAAAAACAAATGTATTTGAAATAGCTTAATTGTATAAAGAACTGAACACAAACTTGTCTTATCTAATGATTTCTTGAATGTGAAATACCAGCAAGACAGGGAAATTAAATTCTTTCAATGCAACCAGATCTGGGCTCAAACACTAATTTCTCATCAAGGCAGCAGACACAATGTAAGCACATTCTGACTTAGTGTGTTACTCCCCCAAAATGCCCAAACTCAAACTCACACCACCACCATCACCATCAGAAGACAACACACTAGCTCTAAAACATCCAATGTAGATCTCTGTCTCTGCACAGGACTCCAAAACATCTCTCTCACTTGAAGTTGTTAAGAACAATCTAGAAAAGCATCAGTCAGAAAAGATGGTATTTGCTGGGGAAATAGATACCATCCTTTTTTTTTACAGGACAATGTTTTCCCTCCCCTTTTTTCCCAATCTATTCTGAAACAAAAACCATTCATGTCCTACTCTTCACCCAGTAAGAACAGCAGAACCTCAAAAAGAAGCAGCAATGTTACACAATACATTCTGCTTCATGGTCAGACATCATGAAACAAAAACTCCAGCCCTGTTGAGACAGGGGCTCAAAAGAAGAGCACCAAGGTGAAATTGGACATCCCACTCTCCAGCCATCCTACCAGTCAGAGAGAGCAAAAGCCATACAATACTCCATGCCAGACTCTGCAACACCTGTGTGGTGAAGTCACTCCATTTTGCCATCTTGTTGGGTAGACAGATATTCATTTGCTACCAGCAGTTTGAGAGCTGGCTTGGTCACCTAATTAACCCTGGTGTTCCTGAATATAAAGGAGGCTTTCAGGACATTTTAAACAGCTAAGACAGAGTAAGCTCATTGCTCAAGAATGAAGGGAAAAGCAAAAGGATATAGAAGATCAGAAGCAATGACCCGTTCTTATTGACAAGATGTCTCCCATGCTCACCAGAAGCCTGCCAGAACTCCTGGCTGGAAAACAACTGAGAGCTAAACCAAGCAGAAGTACTGAGAGACAAAGTCACACAGCAAGATCTCTCACCACCTACCACTGATGGCAGCAATACTGACAATGCTAGAAAAAGTTTGCAAAGACCAAAAATAACTAAACTTGAGAACTTGCAAGACCAAAATATTATTAATATTCATATTTGTTCATACTGTAGGAGTAATCCATTGCTTTCTAATTAAGGTATTAATAGCTATCACAGAATGCTGCTGTTTTGAAGTACAATTCTTTACCCTATCATTTTTCGATGCTTATGAAAACACGTCCATGCAGGAGGCTTATTACTATCAAAATCAGAGCAGGATAATGAGAAGTAAAAGAAGCCCATAAAAATACCTTCTCCCCACCCCTCTCTCCTTCCCAGCTGTACCTCCTCCCCCAGCGGTGTAGGGAGACAAGGAATGGGGTTATGGTCAGTTCATCACTGGCAGTTTCCCCCACTGTTCAGGGAGAGGAGTCCTTTTCCTGCTGCACCGTGGGGTCCCTCCAAAGGGAGACAGCTCTCCAAGAGTCTGTGAGTCCATCCCACAGGCAACAGATCCCCTCAAACTGCTGCCATGTGGGTCTTCCACAAAGTGCAGTCTTTCAAGGACAGGCTGCCCTGGCATGGGTTCCCCATGGGGTCACAAGTCATACCAGGAATCCTGCTCCAGCATGGAGCATGGGTCTGCAGGTCCCTGCCAGGAATCAACTGCATGATAAATTTTCATCCTCTTAGATATGTTATCACAGAGACATAACCATAATTTCTATCTGGCCCAGCCTTGATCCATAGCACATCCATCTTTGGCTCTGCCAGACATGGGAGAAGCTTTTAGGAGCTTCTCACTGAACCCATCCTTGAAGCAGCCTCCACTAGCAAGGCTTGGCCATGTAAACCCAATCCAGCAGGGTAGGGACTAACATTTCAGATTTTACATGTTATTATATATTCTGGCCTGAATAATCAACACCAAAGACCCTGAGAGCAGGCAAAGGAATCTGGTAAATATTCATAGTTGATTAAGTTATAATGAGATAAACTAGACAGTGGCCAACAGATGGAGAGGCTGTGTGTCAATCAGCAGTTTCTTGAATCCCAGCCAAATTATTACACTCCTTGAAGTCAGTAATAGATTATGCCCAAAAGGCAACCCTGATTGCCTTCACTAACAAAGGTCCCACATGACTTCAGCTACTGCTCTGTAACCATGAAGACATAGATGAGTGAGATATATGTCACTGATATTTTTTGAGTGATTGTTACATTTCGTTTTATGTGCTTAATAACTGGAAGAAAGCATATTGAGTAATCAATGTAGGAACAAAAGGACAAGATGTGTCATATTGCATTAGAAAGGTGAGGCAAGGTCCCCATGCAAATGATTTCTCCTGAATAAATGCCAGCTTTATGGAAAAGGCAAGGAGGCAGACAAGAGTCTTACATATAGACAGCAGTCTATCTGCTAGAATTACCAGAAAGGAGTTGAACCCCGATGAGACACATGACATAGCAAATTTTTTCAAGTAAGGCTCAGACATAAAAAAGTACATCTTTATGTTCAAGACTGGAACAAGATTTTACTCTGAATGTTAAATAGGTACTATTCTCTTTTCAATTCTATAAAGTATAATTTACAAGGAGCTTTGGAGGTCCTCAAAAATGAGGCACGGAACTGTGAGTAATACTTTGACATCATAAACTATCTGCCATCACAAGGGCATTTTCCTGACTTCTACATCTTCCCTGAGGTGGGAAAGAGCCCTATAAATCTCAGAAAATGTTTTGTTTTACAAGTGCACACAAAAATAGACTACGAACAGTCCTTGTACCTCACTTGAGTCTTAGTACTGTTCTACAGCAATAAATGAAACAGAAACCCAAATTCAGCCAACCAGTGGTTGTCCTCTGTACTCTTATAGCCCAACAGCAGGTTTTGGTTACAGAGTCCCACCTACACAATCAACTGCTACCCCTGCATTTTGTGGCTTGTTTGCAGATGATATTGCTTTACAAGGCAGAGTTTTGAAACAGCTGTGGAAGAATAATCACCATAGCAAGATCTCAAGTTTCTTCTGTCCTAGTAGCTCTGAAGCTACTGAAATGATTGCCTCATTTAAAAAAAAAAATTATAGGATAAATAGAACATTTTTCTTGGACTACAGGCTTATTGGAAAACCTATCTGGATACAGCACCTTGTATATTGCTTAAAAAGATTCAGTAACAAAAACAAGGACATTGAAGATAGAGGGTTTTTTTAAATATAAAAAAATCAACACAAACTTTACAGATATCATATATACACTGATTGCTAATTACTGCTGTGCTGAAGAGACTATCATCCCCTCTAACAATTACAGACTATAGAAGAACACTTGGTTCAAAAACAAATCTCAGATGTTTTGTCTTCTTGTGTTTCTTACAGGTTGATTTAAAGGAGACAAGCCAGATATAGCATTTCTTACCATTCTTGTTAATAGCAGGTATTAAGTGTGTAAGAAAGGAATTCAGCTCACAGATCTGTTTTTCTTTTTTAAAAGCCTGGCTTTTTTGAATAAAACACCTATTACATTTAGTCCATCTACACAGAAATGATCTTCCAACCCTACAAACCACCTAGGAGACTTGGCAGAATCTAAGCAAGCTCAGCTTAATTGAAGTGGTCTCACAACAAACAGAACAGTAACCAGACACTTCAAGCCCTCTTAAGAAGTTGTTGATAACCCACATATATGCCCAGCGCTTTTCTGATGGCTGTTCCTGGAGGCTGGAGGACTCTCACATGGCAATCTCACTGAGCACAGGAATCAGATAAGGCAGAATAAGCCTTATTCTAATTCCAAGGAACCAGGAGCATCTGGCTCTCAGGCAGCCTCCAGTGGGATCAAACACCAGCTTCAAGAAGATGAATGAATTACTCCTTCTTATCAGAGAAGTCTTGAAGATCTGTTAGTTAGCTTTAAATTTTTAGATTTTACTACCAGTTGTCAATCAGAAGAAAATAATTAACTAAATAAAAATTTTGAAATAGATTTTTAAAAAGCAGCAAAATTGCAGGAATCCCCCCAACACATTTAGAAGCATATGATAGAAGGCTGAGTAAGGAAGCTGATGGAAAAGTTTTCATTGAGGAAGACATCTGCACAAAGATAATGAAGTTGTAACAAATTCTTACTCAACATTCAGCTTTTGTTTACTTCTTCCATTGCAGTCCAACAAAAACTGATGGAAATCTGGTCTTCAATATGGGACACATTTTTAGTCCAGAAGACAAAGACATGGACAATTACTCTTTTAAATACCATCTCTCCTCAGCATATTGGGATTATACTCTATTTTTAAGTATTTCTGTATCCACAGATGACTGTAAAATTTTACTCCAACTAGTATTTACATTAGTAAATAGATAAGAATAAACTTCAAAAAGTAAAACTTCAAAAATAGTATTAAAACATCAAAACAAATGTCTTAGAAGACTAAGCCTTCAGGTTCAAGGCTTCTTTTAAATCAAATTGAAATCTATAGTTAAAACACTGAAATTGATCAGTTAAAGGGAAAAAAATGTTTTTCTTATAACAAGACTTGAAAACCAGACTATCAGATTGAAAGTGTATGTAAATATTGCTTAATAGGCCTAAACCTATTTATTTTACTATCAGTTTTGATTGCAAATAATTCTTTACTATTTGTCATAAAAAATAGCACAATCTGTCACAGCATAATTTGAATTTGATGAAAATCTTCCACCAGCTCCTTGTGCAAATCCTAAAACCACCTACTATGTCTGAAAAAGAGACAAGCACAAAATCACAAATCATAGAAAATTTTCTCAATATTTTTGCGTGAAAATAAGTACACTGGAGAGATCATCGTCACTATCAACAATATTTTAACAGAGACTAATCAGAAACTTAGACAGATACACTTATTTTGAAAATTTCAAATACATAGCTACAAGGCAACTTCCACCAGCTTGTTCAGCCTGAAGACTTTGGCAATTAGAAATAATGTCAAACAGCAGCTACAAACAGCAGAGTACTGACTTGCCTTATGAAAAGAAAACCCTCAAGACAAATTGAAATGCAGTAAACTTCACTGTTACATGATTCCTTAAACTGGTGTTTATCTTCAGAAGTATTCTGGGATAAGCTCTAAATGATTTTGACATTTAAAAAGTCCTGAAACTGGATGTTTTAGGACTTGCAGCTTTTCCTACTTGTAGATACAAGGGCAAGGAATTCTGACAGTACCCAGCAGAAAACATACATTTATGGAAGTGATTTCTGTATCAGAATCCATTTGATTTAATTTTTTTTTTAGGGATGAGGGTTTAAGAAACTTCTAAAATGGCAGTGGTTAGCACAGAATTCTATTCTGCAAGAGGCAAAAATCTGCAGGTTATCTCAAAGGACAGCAATTCCCAAACCTGCCCATTTCAGAAGGAGGACTTGGCTGAGGGTGGATCCGCTACCCCAATGTGTACTGACAGAGTAAAGCAAAATACCAGTAAGGCAAGGAGTTGGTTTATGTTGTTTAACAGCAATGAATGATGAAAAGTAGCACAGGACCCTAATACTAGAAGCTAGTTTTATCCCAATTAGGATAGTCAAGCCAGAATTTTAATATTCTTTGCTGGACCCAACAGGGTTAGCCAGGAAAACAGACTAAGACTACCAACCCCAGGCTGTGAACTCCAGCACCCTGGTAGACACACATATGAGTGGGTGAGAAGAAAACTAGGCAAGCTTTGGCCTGAAAAATTATTTCAGAAAATGGAAGATTTTAAAGCCTAGCTTTCCCTGGTAACCAGGACTACCACATCACTGTGCATTTGGTAGTGTGTGAACCAACAAGTGTTAAGCCTCCTCAGTAATTCCCAGTTTTGACAGAGAGACAGAAGAGTTCAGGACCAGCAGCGGAGGCAGACCTGAATGACTGCTCTTTGTGCTTCCTGCCCTTGTTCCCTGGGAGGCTGCAGCAGGAGCACGGTGGCACTGGCACACACCAGTGAGCACCAGCCCAGCCCAGTGAGCACCAGGCCAGCACCAGTGAGCACCAGGCCAGCACCAGTGAGCCCCAGTGAGCACCAGCCCAGCCCCAGTGAGCACCAGTGAGCACCAGCCCAGCCCCAGTGAGCACCAGCCCAGCCCCAGTGAGCACCAGCCCAGCACCAGCCCAGCACCAGCCCAGCCCCAGTGAGCACCAGCCCAGCACCAGCCCAGCACCAGCCCAGCACCAGCCCAGCACAAACTCTCCTCAGCCCACAGAGCTGCAGCGCTCGCACTGCGGCAGGCGCGGCGTGACAGAAACCAGCCCTGCAGCAAACCTGGCCCTGCCACTCCCACAGATCAGGCAGCTGTGGGCTAGGGATTTCTGTGCGGGATTTTCCCTTCCCCACCTGCAGTGAAACCTACAAGTTTAGCCAGGGCCCCGTGGAGAATCTGAATAATAGAAATGCTGACACAGCAGCAAAGAAGCTTCCTGACTCCAGGGACATCCACCCTATAACCTATCCCTATAGCCATGTAAGGCAATATCTTGTTAACCCTACTATTGGTCACTTATGGTCACTCTAACCTTTGCCATTGGTCGGGATTGGATCCGGGCCAAGGCTATAAAAGTAGCATACTGTACCCCTACTAACTGGGAAGAAGAAGTGCTGAGAGCCTTCACGCACCCCTCCAATAAAGCCATACACGTGGAACGGCCGGCGTCCTCTCCTTCTCCTCTCTCTACCGTCTGCTGGAGCCTCTAGCCAAGGGAAGCCACCTAGCAAGCAAAGCTGAAATCATAAGAGCTGGCTAATCACTAAGAGCTGAATGTTCCCTGCTTGCTAGGGGCTGACCCACGGCCTTGGTCTGAGCGAGCTGGCTTCTGGCACTCAGTCCCCTCGGGGGCTGAGCTCTGGAGCTGTCATAGCTTGCCTAGGATAAGACCAATTAAGGCTCATTTACCCACCTTCCATAAAATGATTTGGAGGAAAGCAATTTTGTGCCCAGTTAATTAGAGAGCCCTAATGTTTCAGGTGCCATGTGACTGCCTTTCTGACAGAACTCGTATTTCCTTATGTCTCCGTGTGGATGTGAGAAGAACTCAGCATCAAAAAAAATCAAAAGGGAAAAGTTCCATCTGCTACAGACTGGCTTTCTCTAAAAAAAGATCTCATTAAGTTTAATAATATATTGAAAGTGATTCAAAAGGTATCATTAATAGATCAAGCCTCATACTGGCTCAAAGATACAACAAACTTTCTCTCAGTACAAAACTGAAGTCAAGAGTTGACAGGAAAGAGGAAAAGTTATTGACAGGAAGGACAGTGAACAGCTCTCAGCACCAGGATTAAGCCTACCATTTCTTGTCCCTCTCTGTGGCTCTTTCATCTTTTCTTAAGTCCCATCCCTAAAAAACAGCACTCAAATGCCATTCATTTAAGTTTTTTATGAAGGGAGACAGCATGGTTCTGTTTTCATAAAAAGAAAAAGTCTCCTATCGTCTGTGGGGTTTCAACAGTCCTTGGACAACAACAAAGCTGTATACTTCTGGATTTAAAAAAAGAAGCGCAAACTGAAAAAAGGGGAAAATGTATCCAAAATAAGGATTATTTTCTCTACATGAAAGGGGAGCAGATAAGCTCTATGGTAAAGAGTAATGAGACACAAGCTTTCTATTGTCTGAATACAAAACTCTTGGTAATTTTAATAAAATTACAAAGAAACTATGAGCTTGAAAAGCCAATCTCATGCCAAGTTGGAAGCTTTGATGATAAGATAAAGATAAAACACCACAGGGGTGATCCACATATGCCTGTACTTTACCTAAATGGATACTCTTTTATGGACGAGGCAATGGGGAATAAGCTTTGTGATATGTTAATTTGTTAGGGCTAGAAAGTCATTATACTGAATAAAAGGAAGTGCCACTTTGACACTTAAAACCAAACATGTTTTATGAGACAAGTTGCTTTGACATCAAAATATCATATGTCATGCGAGGCTACACACACACAAAACTAAAAGCTAATGTCATAATTTCATGGTACATTAAGAAAAATGAAGATTAAGGTAAATCAATATATTATCATATGCGAAACTTTCATGTGGTGCTGCATACACATAGAAATGAATGTTTAAATTAGCTGGTTTTAAGTGAAAAGGAATGTTAAACTGTAGCTTTTGGAAATGTTCTCTCAAAGGAGCCTCACAACAAGAGCTATTCCAATTCCTTATTGATTTTAATTAAGAAAAATTTATAAGAACAGCATGACTTTTCTACTGTGTATCAATTTCTATAGTAATCTTGTGTGTGAAGAGTTATTAAGAGATAAACCTCACAAATCAGTAAACAGTTATATGAAAGGAATACAATTGCAACAGAAATTTAGTCTGACCTCAGGATTGTTCCTTGGCAAAAACCTAAATTGTCTTAAGACAAAAGGGAAGCTACATTGTTTTCAAAGAGGTTTGAAGATGAAATTCTAGATGAGTTCAGGAAGAACACAGACAAATAATGACAGAATAGAAAGTATTAAATATTACTATTAAAAAAGTTGCCATGTCTATGAGCACTTCCTCTTCTTCATTACGTTTCAGATATTTAACAAACTTACTACATATTGCTCTTCCATGTTTTCTCATAAGTCTCTTATCTCTGATACCTAAGCTAGAGATTCACAACTTGTAAGCATTCAGACAAGGATTCTAGATAAGTTTACTAAACTTACAGCTAACTTTATGGTCGTGGGTAGATTAGTAACAACCACAATAAAGGCTAGCTGAAGAGTTCTTCTTCAGGAGGAAATGATGAACATTTCTGGAAATCAGATAAGTACTTCAATTTCTTTCCAAAAATAAGCTATTTATAACCTTAAAGTGCCTTATATAATTTTCAGATAACATTTTAACTATCACTTCAGACTTTGTTCAATACTGCAAAAACAAGGTACCCAGTGAACAGTGTTTCAATAATAATGAAAAAATAGTACCAGCAGCAGAAAGTATGTAACAGATATCAATATGACTTGTGAAAATTACCATTACTAAAGAGGGCTAGTAGTCTAGCCATGGCCTACACAAAACTGGCAATTGAATATTTATTGAAAAAATACTAATCAACTTCTAATTGTCAGTGGCTGCTTAAAGCCCTTACAGAAAACTGAACAGCCACGTCCAAATGGAGCAATTAGGTATCTCAAAGCATCCTGAAGGACATCTCACAAGGAGTAGACAATTGCTTTGTGTTTAAGACTTCGGAGAGGTGACTCTCATGTGGATTTTTTTGGCTACTGCAAAAGTTATGACAGAACTGGAAATCAACTTCCCTGGAATTTGAAAGTTAACTGAAACTCTTGGCGAGACTGTTCCTTGGTAAGATGAACAGACAACATTCATGAAACGTTTGTTTTATGCTGCCAGTCTATTGCTTTCTCCCTCCCTCCTTCTGAGTGCCTTTTCCTGCAAGCCAAAGTCCACTGATGCACTCCTCCCGCACTAAATATGTTTGCATTACTGCTACTTCTTCACATCAAACCAGACTGGAAATTATTTTTTTCATATTTCATTTCATCAGTTTCCACACTTTATTTCATATGCTTTATTTCCATGCTTTATTTCACATTTCCTCAGTTTTCCATGCTTTATTTCACACATGATGTACCTCCTGTGAATCCTTTTCCAATTATTTCAGCACCTTCTATATACAGAAATGATGAAGTCATCTCCTGAAACTGCTTTCTCTACCAGCAAGCTTTCTGTATTAACACATTCTCCATTTAAAATCAACTAAAAATGTAGTTGTAATACTGAAAGTATCTGGCAGTGCTTACAATGAAGACCTTTAAAGTCTTTACAATGCAATATAAACATACAAATGTTGATGTCTTTAAAATATGTTCTGTCACAATAGAACTGTGTTTCTCATTTTGGGGGGCTTTTAATGTAAGTATCTACATTGCTGGATTAATATTTTTATGTTTTCAGCATCTGCATTTTTTTAAAGAATGACAATTTAAGTAGCATGTCAAGCTATTTAACATTTAATTTGATTACTTAGAACAAGGAGAGTCAGTAGACTCATTCTAGAATTCCACTTGCAAATTCCACTCAGCTCATCTCCACAGTTTTATTTTGTCCTCTAATGAACTTAACACGAGTACAGAAAGGTTTAATCATTACTTCTACTGACAAAATCGAGTACCACAATTTTTTGCCATTCTTACAGAAAGTATCCACAAATCTAATCTTCACAAAGTAAGGTCTTCCAGAAACACTGATGATTAATACAAGATAGTAATATATACCTACCTATACAGTGCGCAGCATTCATACTGTATTTAATAGAACTAATAGAACAAGTAATATAAGATTCTGAAGCATGGAATGATTGCATTTGTTGCATTTCTGCAGAGCTCATACCTAGCTCCAGCACAGCATTAACATGCTAAGCTTAGAGGCCTACAGCACTTCTGCAACATGACAGAAATACACACGAGACACTCAGTTTTAACATCAAATATCCAAAATTTTCCCTGTATTGATGAATATTGGAAAGCTGTTTCACAATGCCTTTTATATTTCCATAATAAATGCAATAGCTCATTTAAAAAAATTGGTTTATGCTCCAAACCAAAGGTGAAGTTTTTTTACAAACCCCCCAAATCTATTTTGCTTTTAGAACGAAACTTGCTGTATGACTATTCTCTGTTCACACGACTATTCAGTGTTTGTTAAATGGCTTATGTCATTATTACTACACCTGCTTACATCAGTTTTTCAAGGCTATTTTATTAACAGTGTAAAATTCAGCAGATTAACTAGTATTTACCAATTTAACCAGTTTAACCATATACCCAGTTCCTCTGTGGGAAAGTCTCATAAAATTGCCACAGCACCATACATCTTCTAAGTGGCAAAATTTTCCCAAGCAATGCAGAAACACATGTTAGTGCAATCCTATTTTGTAACACTGCTATTTTGTTGGCTGTGGGTGTATAATATCAGCTGGGTTCAGAAATCATCTCTGTGAAATAAGTTAAAACATATGCTCAGACTAATACAAGTAGTAAAAAAAAATCCTTCTGAAATCAAGGGAAAAAAATCTCCAACAGATTTTAATGATGCTCATATTTTATCCCAGAGGTTTTGCCTTTGCACTTATATGCAAATAATTATTATTTTAAAAGTGATTAAATTTTCCTATTTCTTACACTTTGGACAATCTCAACAGCTATTTCACCACTGACTTCAGTTTCTGGTTAATTTAAATGTCTCATTCCCTAACAAACTGTACTGTTTATTTATGTTTCAGTACATAATGCTATTTATTATATTTCAGACAGTGCATCCCACTAAATTTTGTAAAAACTGTGTATTAATGCTTATACTTTATATATATTATATATATATATAAAGTTTATATATATTAACTTATATTTTCCTCAAGTTCTTTCAAATTGCATTTTTACATCAAAGTTGACCTTCTTCCCCTAATAGTGGCTTAATGCAAACTGTGCAGGGAAAATAGCAGCCTTGTGCTGGGGTCTCAGAGCACCTTTGGTTCTGCTTCAGATGAGCTAGAGAGGCTGTGGCTGGAGCCATATGCCAGAAGAGAAGAGCAGCAGAAAAGGCAAGCTCTGGCTTTGACAGGGAACAGATGACCCTCTGGGAGCAATGGAGCATACACAATTACATTGATGTGCTGAGCTAGTGACAGGTAAAACTGAATTTCTCATATCAGAGCATTTGGAGGATCCAAGCCTTTGCAAAATCCAAAACTTGGCATTCTATTAAGCAGCAAGAAAGTGACACTTCAGGTCCTATTTTGCTTAAGAAAAGCAAAGTAAACATCCACTTTCACACCTGCACACTGCACAGTTCCGATGGTGAAGGTTAGCTTGTAGCTAGGGAAATGGCTGCACACAACATGCAAACAAGCTCCACTTGCCCTCTGAGCCAAGCAATGGCATTAGGCAAATATTGAGTCAGAGCCAATTGCATTGTGCACAGACAGTGAAGCCTGTTTCTTGAAAGCACTTTTGCTCGGGCCTGCACAGCATGTCAGATGAATGATCTCAAAACTAGCACCTGAAGAAAAACCTTGTCTGCAAAAAAAATGAAATGCTGAAGTACTTTTCACAGTCTATGCTATAAGGTGAACTGTGAAGAGTTCAGAGCTCTTAACATAAATTACATATTCAGACTGCTCGGGGAATCGCTCTCAATACAGACCTGAGAATTATTGAACTGAATTCAGGTTTAGAAATGTAAACTAAGTATTTCTCAGGTCAACAGACTTTTGGATACTTACAGTTAGAACATACAGCTTTTATGTGCAAAGGTTACACTGGAAAGCAATAAGCAAGATATAAAGAGAGAACAGCATCTGCAGTGTTTGCTACTGACAAGCCCCCTAAGTCATTAGCATGAAACAAAATCTACACACACTTTCCAAGTTTTGTTGTAAAACAAAATGCTTGTGATGTTGTGCAATGCTGTATGTAAGCTCTTCCATTCATTTACCTGAGGGAGTGAATAAGTGTGTAGGAACTAAAAAAATATTTTGTAGCTGGTTTGCCTTATGAGCTCTAAAATACCTCTTTCTTATTGAACTGTATTTCAGTGTTATCTCAGAGTCTTTAATTTGTCTTAGCTTACACATAGAAAAAAATTTAAATGTTCACATAAATAATGTCAGGCTTTTAAAGGGTATTAGAAATTTAGTCATGTGAATTAAGACTTTATATAATATTCTCTTACAAGAATAATGACCATTACAGATTCCTGTTTAATGCAACAAACTAAATGAATGATTTTTCTGGACAACAAATGTCTGTTATTTAGATAGAGACTTAATTTAGGAGACCAAATTAACACATCTGAAATTGAGGTCACTTTAAAACCTAATTGAGATTGCTTGCAACACAAGGACTATTTATTTCCTGTATACCATAATTCATTAATTAAGTTACACATAAGGTTAAAATATAAATACTTAAAGAGGCACACTCCATTTGCTTATTATGAGATTCTACTGGCAACAAACTTGTTAAAAAACAACAAGCTTTTAATTTTAACACACCCAAACATATCAGGGTAAGGGATTGACATTTTGATAAGAAATTAATCAGGGAAAGTGAAGATTTAAATTAATATGGGATTAGGTATAAATATAACACACAATTTTTCTCCAATTACCTCTATTTTATCATTTGAGATGACAGAATCGCAGAATGGCTGAGGTTAGAAGAAACCTCTGGAAATGATCTCGTCTCCTGGGCTGGAGATTCCACAACCTCTTGAGCAAACTGCTCCTGGGTCTGACCATCCTCACAGGGACAAAAAGGTTATGTCTACATGGAATATCCTGTAATACAATTCATGTCCAATGTCTCTAGTTCTGCCATTGGGCATCACCAAGAGAAGCCTGGCTCCATTTTCACCACACCTTCACTACCAGGTCTGATCAGAGTCTCAAGACTTCCTTTCTCCAAGCTAAGCAAAGCAACCCCAGCATCCTCAGTCTCTCCTTATACACCAGATGCTCCAGTCCCTTCATCATCCCAGTGGGCCTTTGCTGGCCTCAGTCCAGTGTGCCCACACTGGACACCACTCTACACCTTTCAGATTTTATTTGTTCATCCTACTACTCAAAGCCAAGCCAATAAAATGCATAGCAGTGTAATGTTAATTAACAAAGTCTAATATTTAAGTATTAACTACAGACAGTTTTCATAGCTTTTGCTTTGTGTTTGTTCTCCATTTTATAAGCAAACCAAACCAAGTATACCTCTGAATAAAATAATATAAATAATAATGTGAAAAGATATGGGAATCCATATATTCTCCAGATTAAGAGGCAAATACTGATCAAAGCCTAGACACACATTTTGTCATGATCAGACTGCCATGTGAGATGAAACATCAACATTTTTTTAATTAAAATCTTTTCAGATTCAAGGTGTGTATGTGTATTGTTCAAATAAGAAAGGACAGCGTCAGATAAAGTAAGTAATAGTAATCTAAGAACTGTGGGGCTTTTTGAAAGACAATTATGACAAGGGAAGGTGCTATTTACCCAGCTTTACCACACACAGTTTTCCTTGCAAGCACTGTGAAACACCAAGTAGAGTTTTCCCTGCAAAATATCCAGCAAACATAACAGTGAACATTATGCAGAAAAATTTAAGGGCTCTTACTATCTTTAACAACTTATCAGTTTCTAGAGTACCATGCTCAATATTAAAAGATAAAAAGCTTTCTGGAAAAAAAAAAGGTCAACTGTACCTGAAGGGCCATAACAATATAATCCATTGTCAGGCTCTTTAGGTACCATTCTGATCAGAACTAACAACACAGACCAGTCCCAGTTTACTGTGACTGATGTGCCCTATGATTTGCAAGCTGCAGTGGAAGGCTGCTACTCCTATTGCCAAATCTGTCCATTACTTTTGGGTTTAGACAGGAAGAATTTTTAAAAACAAAGCATCATTGCTGCAGGCTGAAGGATATACAGTTTAAGAAATGCAACTTAGCTTTCAAGCATCAAGAAAGCACATTGAAATCCATGAATCTTACTAGGATCAACAAGGACAAGTATAGCCCAGGAGTGCAGCACAGGCTGGGGTCAATCCATCTGGGGGGCAAACCTGTACAAGTGGAGCTGGGGATCCTGGTAAACAACAAGCTCAGTGAGTGAACGTTGCTGCTGTGGCAAAGAAGCCAACAGGATGATGGGTGGCATCACCAGGGCATTACCAGCACAGAAAATGAAGTCAATTTCCCACTCTGCTTGGGACTTGGCAGGCCACACCAATGCAGTGCTCAGATTTGGTCCCTTCTATATTAAAAGATGTGGGCAGGCTAGAGACAGTCAGGAGAAAAGCCACAAATATGATCCAAGGACTGGGAAGCCTGCCATGTGAGGAAAGGCTGGGAGAACTGGATTGTACAGCCTTGAGCAATGAAAGCTGAGGGGAGACCTCATCACTGTGTTCCAGCACGTAAAGGGTGCCTTGCACAGAAGATGCAAGAATCCTCTTTAGAAGGATCCCCATGGAAAGGACAGGGAAACAGGTACAAGTTAGTGATGGAAAGATTTTTATTCAACAAAAGATGTAGACTTTTCACCATAAGAAAAATCAGTCACTGGAATATTCTTTCCAGAGATGTGGTGGATTCCCCAGCATTGGGCACTTTTAAGATTTAGGTGGGCAGGCTGCAGAGCCATCCTGCCTAGATCACACCTCTGCCATGAATGGTTGGACCAAATGATCCATGAGGTTCCTTACAAGCAGCATTCTATGATTCTGTTTATTGGCTCATGTCCACACATCAGGAAATAATTTTAGTGTATTTTCCTTTGCAGGTTTCCAGGCATGTTTTCCATTTTGAGTTCCATGGACCAGCTGACTTCACTTTCTAGGTCCCTTCATATAGTACAAATTTCCCTTTTGAAAGGAAAATTTTGACTCTTCAAAGTTACTAACAATACTTTAATTCAGTTCAATTTTAAAATTAAAATTCAATTTTTTTTCTACAGTTAAAATATTATTTTAGATATAAGGATAAAGTGGTTAAAGATAAGAGTGTGTATATAAAAATGATTGCACCGAAGCTAGGAATGAAATATGAAATTCAGAGTTTACTGTTAAAACAACTTGAGTGCAATGTAATCTTTCATAAACCTTCATAAACTGACATGAAATTGTAGGCCAGGGATCACACATCTACAAGGGCAGTAACACACTTCATAAGAAAATATGATTGGAGATAAGTTAAAGGTATTTGGGAAAGAATCAAAAAGACATTCAGGTAACTGGCAAATGGCATAAACATAGCACGGGCATTGTGAAAAATGCATGTATTTTATGATTGGCTTTTTGCAAATATTAAAATGAATATTATATGTGTTGTGTTAGAAAATAATGCTGTATTAATTTTCTTAAGTACAGTGTTAAATATAGTTTTACGTTATAAAAATTGTTAAAATAGAAATGATGCTATGTAGGATGCTTTGTTTAACAGAAAGGGCTTGCAGCGAGATAGCAGCCACAGGACACCTAGATCTTTCAGAAAAAGGGAATTTACTGCCTTCTTATCAGAAGAAACAAACTTCTTCCCGGCTTGGAGGCGCTGTTAGGATTAGAAGGAAGAAGTTGACACTGACCAGACAGAATCCTGTGTTTGAATGGAATTTATGCATCATGTGTGAAGTGTATGAATATGCAACAGGCTATTGTTTTTAAGGGTTAATCCTTTGTTAACGGGTGTCCTTTTTTGGGCTTGTGCTGCCCAGAAAAAGGTACCCAGACATCCGTAATTCTTTGTTTTTATTGTCTCATATTGTCTTAATTCAATTTGTCCAAATTGTTATTACTCTAATTGTGTTACTATTTTTATAACTATTTTATTACTATTAAACTTTTAAAAATTTTTAAAACAAGTGATTGGCGTTTTTCACAGGCATACTCATGATACATCATGAATAGAATGATGAATTATAGAAATGAATTATAGAAAATTAATAAATAGCAGTTGTCTCACATCTCGACTTCATTTAAAACATTGCAATTTCCCACATGAGGATTTGTTAAACTTGTGAAGATGAGTGTTGATAGAAGAATTAAAAAGTTGGCAAGGAACTGCCTGAAGGCTAAATGAAAGGAAAGGAAGTGTTTACAAGGCATAGGAACACCTGGAAAGGAAGTTATAAGCACAGCTTTTTGGTGCTTATTTTTAAAACTGCTTTAAGAAAAAAAAGGGACAATTGTATACAGCACAGGAAAAGTGATCATAAAACCAGCCCTCAATAAAGTCAAAAAGCAAAAAACAAGGGTTCATTTTAAACAGGCAGGCAACAAGACTCTGGAGTAGTCTTCAGGGGAGAAGTTGGGACGAATTTTCCCATATTCTTTTGCTAATGAGTCTTCCTCAGGTGAAGATACTGTATCAGTGAGAGAAAAGATGCCTGCTAGAGTCTGTGAAAGTTTAAACAGGCTTTGCTTTCCTTTACTCTCCTGTACTTTTGCAAAAAGTCTGGTGGCAGACTTAGAGGAGCTTCCTGTCAGTTCATTGAATTGACAAATTAGTTAAGCTCCCCTTGTTCTTGATCCCATGAGCATCTACAGGTTCAACCAACAAAGCATGTTGGCAGACATTTGTGGTGGGATTAACGTGAGGCAACAGAAGCAATGTAGATGAACTCACGTGGAGAAAAAAAAATCATTATCTTGCTACCAGTGACAAAGGCAGCTAAAGAAAACTTACATGCAGAAGCCTGAGAGACAACAGGGGTCCACTTAGAAGAGACTGGGGAAAACTGCCCAAAAATCTGCTGCTACATCAAGCATTCAGAGGCACACAAACACCATACTGAAAAAAAATTCCTACTTAATGAAACAACAAAAATAATCTATTGACTTCCATTCTGAAATAAGTATGAAAAGAACTCAATTCCAGTAATAAAGCAATAACCTTTTAGCTCCAAGGAAGAGCACATTACTGGACTGAACTAACAAGGAATACATACAGGAAGATGTGCTGCCCAACTCATGACCTCTTTTTATTCGTTATATAAAACCTATATTACACTACTCATACTTTCCTGATTTCAGATCTATTTTGATTCAAAATTAATGTTTTTCAGCCTTGAAGGAAGGATTGAGAACCTTCAAACTCCACATTATTACCTTCTGGCCTCTTACTGTAGTTTTTACTACCTGGCTGTTCGCAGGTGGGTGATTATGACAACAAGGAAGAAAACTTATCTCACATTTTTGCTAGGAGTGATGAATACTGAATTATTTTTAGGAATGAAACAAAAAAACTGTTTTCTTCACACCATGACAATTTGCAATGCAGCTGGATTGTATTTACTGACAGAAGCCCTGGATGCCATAGTATGTGTACATGCTAACCTTTTAATGCAGAGAGCTGGAAACAGCCACAACCATAAAGCAGATGAAAGAAGCCTTGTGCCTGGCCTTTTAAGTGGGCAATTAAATGCATTATATATAGAGATAAGTAAATATAACTACTATTACATAATACTCAAACTGCTGCTTACAATGTAGTTTTCTTGAAACAGTTCTGCTGTTTCATATCTTAGCCTAGTGTTCTTCTGGCCATTTATACAGCATTTAAAGTGATTTTGTCTGGGAAACACCATTTAATCTAATTTTCTAAGTGACATTAATATTCTTAATTTTATTTGGGCAAAGTTCTTGCCTTGTCCCAAGAAGAATAAAATGCACAGTTTTTCATAATAGATGCTGTATTAATAAGATCTTAACACAATTCCGATTACGCCTCCTTTTTTTCCTAGTTATTTTATCTTTACAGGAAATATCTCCTTGTTTTGTTATGATTAAGAGATAATGTACCTCTGCCTTACTGTAAAAATAAAGACAATTATTTCCAAAACAAAATTCTGAAAAATTTTGCAGATAAACTAGGCAAGGGTTCACAAATGAAAGACACATGTCCTCTAAGAATACCATGGTCTAATCAGAGAGAATAAACTCTTCCAACTTTTTTCTAGTTACTCTGAGAGGTACTAGGTGGCAAAGCTGCTAAAATGCTCTCAGATGGCTCCGGTCTTCATTTATCATATACTGGAAACTGAGGGCTCTCAGAAATTCAGGAATGCACTGAATACTAAGTTTTAATCAAACATAAAAATAAAAACTCACAACAGTTATTGGCCCAACTCTGTAGCTGGTTATTGGCTTTTTCTTCTTCTTTTTAAATAACAATGTTGTTACCGCATCATTACCATCAACAAAAAACATATGCTCATCAACAGAACCTGAGACACTGTGAAAAGAGTGTAGCTGTCATTTAGCTCTACTAGACTTTATGTCCCCAATGAAAAGCACATGTCCCAAACACTTAGAAAATAAGTTATAACTCCCATATCACTCCAATTATAAGAATCAATTTGCCTCTAATTAAGAGTCACCAGTGATATGCCAGATAAACAAACTGTCCCAAAGGAAGAGTGGAATGTTCTCAAACAGTGAAAACAAAAAATAAAGTATTTCTTCTACCTCACCAACCATTTTAAACATCAACTATACACTGCTGGAGAAAGCAACTAATTTCAATTCCTTGTAGAGCTCATTAAGTAGATAAAAACCTAACTAGTGTATATGTGTGCTTACACATACACTACAAAAAAAAAAAAAAAAAAACCAAACCAGAATGCCACCTCATAAATTATCTAAACTGCTCATATTCTTAATGTGATCTGGCACCTCAATAACATTTGTTTAGGGATCAAATGAAATTGTCTTACAGAAGTCCACTTGCCAATAGAATCACCACAATCATGTTATTTTCTTGTTTAATAGCAAACAGACATAAAAATGTGGTTTATAGATGTGGATTTTTATTTATGAAGACTTATCCTTTCATATCAATAGGTTAATTTTTTGTTTTGGGGGTTTTTTGTTGTTTTTTTTGTTTTGGTTTTTGGTGGGTTTTTGTTTTGTTTTGTTTTTGTTTTTAGGGTTTTTTATTTATTAAGAAAAAACATATTTTATAGCTCACAGACAGTTTAGCGTGTATTCATTCCACCAAGAAATGTCAGATGTTCAGAATTCATGATCAATCAACTTGTTATGCCACCTCACAAGGCAAGTCTCTGACATAGCTCTAGAAATGGGTTATCTTCAGGTCTAAAAGCACCATCTGCTCTTAATGATGGCACTAACAAAATTACTGTAATAAGGAAAAAAAAATCCCCAAGTGATAGTAAAATCCAAAGCCCAGAAGACATTTTCAAGTCATGACTATGCCTACAGAGAGCACAATTCAAATGCCAGCTAGCATTTAACAAAAGGTGATCAGGTTCAAGTTTGTTGTACTCCTTCCTTGATCCCCACATTGTATAATGAACAATAAAATACCAGTGTTGCCAGGAAAGGCAACAAAGGGGCCAAAATAATGAGAATGTGGAGATCTTTCTTTTATTACTTGGAGTTTTTAAAAACCCTAAATAAAATGCAGTTTTCAGACACTTCAGAGAAGAAATTCTTTTCCTCTCTAATGTTGCAAACTGAAGAAACTATTCTTGCTAAGTTAGTTTTCAGTTCACTGGCAAACAATTGTTTCATATTATCAAATTAAAACTTCTGTAAAGCCATCAAATCAGATATTTTGCCAAGAATTCTTTGTTCCAGTAACTAATGGAAAGGAAGTCTTTATTGGTGACCTACATAAGAACTGATAGCTTGAACTTTCTGCCAAATGATTTAGCAATCCATTATGATCATAAATTTGCAAAAAAAAAAAAATTTTTCTTCTTGCTTCAAGCCGAAGGTTTAGAGCTTTTCCTTTAACATTTTACAAATTAAACTTAGGCATTAAGTAGGCATTATGCAGAAGCATGGAATTATTTCTGCATACCCAATAATGATATTGGAAATCTTTATCACTGTAAAATTAATAAACTACAGGTTCCTTTCCCAAATATACTTTTCTCATATTTCATTTGACTTGCAAGTTTTTTATCCAATCTTCCTATCCAAGACCTGTTCAGCCTTCCATTTTCACGTCTTCACTCAATATTACCATCCAAAGTATGAAACTGTTTGCAGACACGTATTAAGGTATTATTTTTCAAATATACTTCAATGCAGAAGAAATTAGATCAACTTCCATTTATATTTGGGATCTGTAACAAAACATACATGTCCAGAAAGCTCAAAGGACAGCCAAAATATGGTCCACTGATTAGATATCCATACATAGTTATCTAAACCTAAAATGAAGTACACACGTTCTCTTATCTAATTCCTACTGTTTTTATTAAGAAAAATAAAAATTTGCAATGGCAAAATTCCTGAAAACTTTCACTATCTTGTCTTTCATGGGATTGTCTATTCCTACTATCAGATGCATCTTGGTAGCAAATTTAGAGTCTTTCTGAAAATTCAGTTTGAGAATTTAAGTACTGGATGTTTTCAGGGAAGGAAAGCAAGGCAAGTTAGGAAAAATAAAGTAAACATAACAGAAAAGTTCAGAGAGAAAAAAAATTACCAAACTGCAGGAATTCTTCCCTAGATTAATCCAATCATCTCTTGCGCACACACCCGGAAAACATCTTCTCCCAGCTTTAATCAAAATTTTCCCCCTTTCTATTGCTATGCTTATCTTTCAACTCCATCAACTGCTCCCTCTCCTTCACATTTTCTCTGTCCTTCTTGTAACAAACCCAGCCACCTCCTTTCCTCATCAAAAGGAACAGACGTCATATGACAAAATTTTAAAGTAGCACCACCTGCTCAGCCTTCCAGCAACAGGGAGGCTCTGAAACTTGAGATGAAACCTGTCCAAAAAAGTTCAGCTTGTCCTTGCAATTTCCTCACACTTTTATAGGCAGCTTAAACTGGGTTCTGCTTAAAAAGAATGAATGGAGACTCTGAGCAAATGGCCACAAAAAATATCCTGTCTTTTGTGGGGGAAAGAGATTACTCATATAAAATTGATACTGGATCCTTCTCCCTAGTAAATTATGACACTGCCATGAGATTTTTCTCAAGACAGATTTTTTAAAAAAAGCATGGACAACAGTTGGAAAAAATATATTGGCATAAACTAATATGAAATTATTGTGTATTTCTGTGGCATTCAAATATAAGCAGTACAGTTATTGTGCTAGTGTACCTCATTTTGAAGTTCATCGGCACTTTTGGTAGAAGCAAGGATCTCATACAAAGTGCAGCAGAGGTCTTCTGTTGTTGGCCCTCCAGGGTTACCTCCTTGAGACTCCTTCAGGTACTTTCCAACTTCACACCATAAAAAAGAATCATCTATTTTTTCCAAAGATTTGATATTAGATTTCTCATCACAATAGTTCTGTAAGTGATTCAGCTGGTTATTCAAAAACTTGTTATAGTCTAAGCTTATACTTTTCTGCATGTCAGTCTCACCATTCACAGGCAGCTCTTCAGAGTGATCCAAATCATGCATGTCAAACGAAAACACTATATTTTTACCAAACAGCACTCTGTTATCACCATTTTGCTCTTCAGCCAACTGTATGAGGGCTCTAAGCTGTTCTTCAGGGAAGTGAGAAGCAATCCGAGACGTGGCACTACAGGCTGCAGTAGCAGACGATGATGGAAATGGCCCAAACATCTGCTTGATCACCTTTGTCTCATCATGGCCAACACATTCTTTCCCATGAAATGTCTTAAAAAGAAAAACAGCTCCACTTTCAATCGCCTCTTGTCCATTTTCAGCTCCAACTGTTAACAAAAACAAATGCAACTGAATACACTTAATACTAAGAGTGTTTCATCACCTGTAACATAACTGTATTCAAATTCTTGCCACAAGTCTCATCAGCAGAGATATCAAAAGAAGATCACAACACGTAAGAATTGTTGCAAGGTACTGAATTACAAAGGGTATATGATAATAAAGCATCTGTCTTCATTATCCTTCTACATACTAAAAATTTATAGTAAGAATTACCAATGCTTTCTTATCTTTCTGAGCTGGAGAAAAAAACATGCTAGAGGTCTTAAACTCACAATTGTATATTTATAAGCTATTTAATGTTAACAAATTTCCACTTTGTCTCACTATTTATTCACTGCCTAATCTGAATATTCATAACAGAATAAATATAAAGAACTCAGCTGGGGATTACTGAATCCTTGTAGTAATTCTCAGTAGAATTATTTCTGAGTATGTGCTAAGTTAGAAAAACTGCTCAAAAAATTTAAAGCAAATAGATGTAAGAATTTGGATTTCCATCTACAAAATACCATGTTATGCAAATAAACAATATATTATTAGATAAAAATATTAATTTACTTCTCACACAAATATTCACAAAGGTAGTCGAGGAAAACATAAGGAAAACTCCATGTGATGAACCAATATGTAACTACTACAACATTTTTAAAGTCACCAAGCCTAACCTAAACAAAACCAGCCAGCATACTGGGGCTTTTGTTCATTTTAAATGAGGACAACTTACAAATTTTTTTTTACTTGTGATTGATTCAACTTAGATTAGGTTTAACACCAGAAAAAGCAAGGGGTTTCTTCTCCACAGTCTAACAGGAAAGAGCAAAAAATTCTAGCATAAGCAGATGGAACAAGGCTAAGTAGCTAGAAATTCAATATATAAATAAATTAAGGTGGCTACAAATTCACTATTTAGCTTGAATCTTCCTGTGGTGCACTTTGAAAATCTGAGAAGTTCCAGGAGAGGACTGGAGGTGATATTTACAAGATAATTAGATACCTACATATGGAAGATACATGACATAGACACACACATATACGATAGATACATAAACAGGTCTCAGAGGAAAAAGGTGGTTCAGCCCCTCCCTTTTAGCATTAGCTATAGAGGAAGCACAAAAAACACCCCTACATCTAAAAACTTGCAGTTAGTCTGCTTGAAGCTCACTCATACATTCCTAACATAAAAATGCATGTTATTATTTAGAGGCAATTGTCTCAGAACAGAAGTAAAGATTACTAAACTGAAAGAGAAATTGAAGCATTTGAGAAAAATCTCTTAGGTTTACTATGTGGTATTTCTCCTTTATTATCGACATCTCCTATTTGTGAAAGCATCTCTTGAGAAAATACTACTCCTTCCATCTCAACAAAATAAACCAGACAAGATGGCAAAGAGATGCACTACTAGAAGCTACTCTTTTTGGTATTTTGTTTTGTTTGCCAGCCAACATTTTAGTCCAGTACCACTTGTGATTAAACCATACACAGCGGATATTTAAAACAGCTTTCTCAATCAATATCTCTTATCAATACAGATGGATAATAGATACTTCTACTAATTCTGGACTGACAGCTGTTACAAACTCAATCCCCATCTTGCATGACTTCCCCTCAAGCCTTGTGTGTTGCAAGTGCCAGCTGAAATCTGTGCACTGAAGGAGAGGCACCTGAGTTAGGGCAGAGAGTGGCCCTCCCCCAGGGCCTGTCTCAGAAAGACAGCAGCCACATGCTTGAATTGCAGCCCAAAGAGGTTAAAAGTCTACTAAAGGTACTAACCAGAGTTTAAAACTGCCAGTAATTTTGAGAAATACTCAAAAATGTACTTCTGATGACTGAAAAAAGCAATACTCATTTACAACCATTAATAGCTTTAATCGGCATCTTCTGCAACTGTACAGCACAATTGACTACCACCACATGTTGGACATGAATAACTTGCCTAGCCTTTTTTGAAAGCCTGTGTTTAGACATTGTTTTCTTTCTCAATTTACTAGGTATTTCCAAATAAATGGACAAGAAATAGAAGTACAAGAGGGGCAGGTTAACATTTGTATTGTAATAAAAATCTCTGGTCTATAGTACCAAAACCAGGCAAATATATTTATTTTCATTCATTCTCTCTGTCTTTTTACTAATGTTTCTATTAAAGATATTTGAAAAAACAATCAGAAAAGGAGAAAATATACCTACAAGATTGAAAGGAAAAATCCTTGAATATGTGACTGCAAGAGCTTGAGCCACACACTCAGTTTATGAGCTGATGAAGTTAAATTTTGCTAAAAGCAAAAGCTGCATTAGCTTTAGTCTGTCAACCAAAAACTAAACTTCCAATCAAAACTAAGTTTTCACACTTTCTTTGTCATAGTGTATTTCAGTATTAGAAGTTTAATTCCAGATGAGTGCAATATATTTTTATTTCTCTCCTCAACACCAAACACTTCAAGGAGAAAATATTTCTTTCATTTTTATCTGCCTGCACAGCAGTCCAATTTTTCATTATACCAATTATGTAGAATTAAAGCAGACAACATCAGGATTGTTCTTTTCTTAGAGTACTGCTATTCCAAAAGAAACAGTTGGTTTTGCTTAATAACTGTCAATCACAAACCATACCACACTCTACAAAACAATACTATCAAACAAGTAAGAATATCCATATAACAATGGAATCTTAAAATAAAACAGAAGGCCAAATTGTGCATATGTGTAGTGTATCAGATTAAATGGAGTTTCAAAGTTATTACAGGGCAAAACTGGCATTGAGGTAGAACCAAAACTGTACCATTAAAGTATGCAGGCAGAAAGCAACTTGAACCTGCTCCCACCCCCACGCAAAACAATGTATGATTAGACTACTAGAGAACAGAAACATACCTATTTGTTTTGCAGCTTGTAAGATAGTTTTTAAATCACCATTTACAGTTTGGTATTCTTTTTTGTCCAAATTGTCATCAACAAACTTTACTATCTTCTTCCAAGTAAGATCGGACTTCAGCAACTGGGCATGTAGTTTTGATCTTTTAGTCTGAAAATGCAAAATATTTGGGTTTTTAAATTTATTTCAAATTAATACATGAGGGTTGCTTTAAAATTAAACATCAGATAAAATCAATTCCTTCCAATTGCATTCAGTCAGTGTATAGTACTGACTGGAAGCACTTTTCCTGTTGCCTGATCTTTAGACTCTTTCCTAACTGTATGAAAGAAAGATACACAAAAGCAAACACTCTCACTAATTTACTCTTTCCAGAGAAAAATCCTCTATAAAGCCAAACTCTTGCAACTTCAAGAGACCTACAGTTCCCAAGATTCCAAAGTCATTTCACAGGTTCCCACAAGGCATCTATTGCTTTAATGCATTATTTCTCAGGAAGAAAAAGAAGTACCTAAATTCAGTGAACTTAATATTAGAAGGGAAATGTTTGGCTTCCCAGCTCTATGTAAGCTCAGAGCTAAAAGCAGCCCTGTCCAACTTCTTGAAAGACAAATTAACACAACCAAGCAAGCTTTGCCATATGATTGTAAGGGCTAAATACAAATCACAAATCTACAGCAAATTTGACTTTGAGTGAGGACACTATGAAGGAATGTACAGGAAATTTTACACACTCTGCCCTTCTTGCTCACCTACTCTTATAAAATATCAATGCAAATGAAGAAAACAAATGATTCTTACTATAGCTATGCTTTGTGAAAGAAAAAAAGCTTTACCGTTAAGTCAGCTAATTCTTCACTGTAATCCTCATGTTTAGTGACATTTGAAAAGGAGCGTAAAGCGCCTGTCAGACGAGGCAAGGCCATCTGTTACTCATTCAGTGATCCATAGGATGAGAAATCAAATCCCAGTTCAAGCACCTAGATGAGAACAAAACATGGCTTTATTAATGTTATAAATACAAACTTGCATCATAAACTTGAAAGACCTTTTCGAGCTAGCAGCACTTGGCTGGAACTTCAATTAAGCCAGTTAAAAAAAAGATCTTTTAAAATAATGATAATCAAAATTAAATAAAAGGAGGTGAAAGGCACAGAGCAGAGGCAAGATATGGGAACATGCAGAGGTCACTCAGCAGGTAGTTCTTTTCTCTCCTCCCTAAATAAAAGTTACCAGCAACGAGGCAAAGTGGCAATTATTTCTTTAGCACCCCTAACACTGAGTATTACAGTGAAATCTATGTAACTGAACTTTAGCTCCCAATAGCAGTAAGTGATTACAACCTACGGGAAGATTTCCTCTGAGCCAGCCCATGCTGGGAGCTCTCAGGTCATTAACAGCCTCTGGCACTGATGCAGAGAGAGGCATCTTTCTTGACAAGTGCTTAGCCATTTTTAACCAGCAACACAGGGAAAGAAAATTATGACAGGAAATAAAGACTGTCAAAGGCATAGCATTGAACTATTATAAGAAATAAAGGGAATAAAAAAGGCTACCAGAAAACTGAACACACTATGCCTTGGGATGTTTTCATCTCACAACTGGGAGTGCACACACACTTAGAGCAGGCCTCTCTTCAGAACTACAGCTAATTTCCGTGCAGTTTTATCTCTTCTGTGGAACAGGCTCATATCTATGCACCAAAACACAGCTGTTCTCCATCTGAAACTGTACTTCTTCCAAGCCTTTTACTGAAATTATTCTCAAAGTTATTTAATTTCAAAAGGTGCCCACAGCTGAATTGTTTAATGAACCCTAACACACAGCTACAGTTCCTGATGGTAGTAGATAAGATACATATTTAGATTATTTTTGAAACAATTAATGATACCATTACAAACCTAATGATCTGCATCATTCTTAGCATGCCTGAAGATCAACGTCCATCCAGAATTTAAAGAACTCATAACAAAGTTAATAGAATTACTTCCCCCCCAGTCATACAGTACAGAACTCTCTGCTTTCATCCAATTATCCTTAACACTTTTCCTTATTTAATGACTGCATTTGTATTTTAGCTATCAGCTTTGCAATGCAGCGCAAAAGAAATCCAGATGCAGCATTCCAGTCAAAAACAGAGAAATGTCACTGACTTGTCAGGTCTGCTTGTTTTCCCACCTTGCCTTAAGATGTTTTTTGAGAATGATTTTACAACAGCTGATATTTTGGAGACAAATGTTATAACAATGAAGCTACAAAATTTGGAAATATAAAATCTTTAACTGTGAAGGGCAATGAGAGCATGTATTCAAGCCTAGAAGCAGAGAGAGAAAAACATCACTGCAGCTCTTTTGATATATTCAGTGAATATATGACATGTAACTCATACCAGCATAGCTCCTAGTGAAATGGTCTCTAAACATTTTAGCAACCATTATTAGAAGGGAAGTAATGTGTCCAGACTTTGAGGGTACATCACTCCCACACTGTTCTAATGACAGAACTGCCATTAGCTATTAGAGCTATTGGGTCCATTCTACCTATTTATTTTATACCTACATTTAAATACCCTTTTCTGTAGCATTATGTGCCTTTATAAAAAAATGCAACAACATAACTCTAATATTACTTTAATTGTCCTTTCTGAAATACCATGCACAGCAATTTATGAAAGTTAGAACATACTTATAAAAAGTTCACTTTTCACACACACTTATAAATTTCAACGCATCTCCAGCAGGCTCATTTATTAGGAAACTGAATTTTAAATGGATATTTCTTTCTCTTTTATTCAATTTCTTTATTAGCAGCTCCTGAAATAGAAAACCTGAAACACCAGAGAACAAGAAAGGGCACATTGTCCTGACCACAGGCGTGGCCAAAGAGCCAAATCCATCCCTGCAACTCTAATCTTGTACTAGTAAATGCTGCCCCACACTTGCCTGTGTGCTTTCAGAACTTGCAGGTGTCTGAGGAGGCTGGTTTTGCAGAACTTCTACATCCCATTTGTAGTCAAATATCACACCCCCCTTTGCTTCTGGTACACACCCAGTCTCAGCAGGGCATCAACAAAAACCAAAACCAGCTAGCAAACAGAATGCAGGGGACAAGTGCAATTAATTACTCCGCTGTTAAAACTTAGAAACTTTAGCTATTATTCTGCAACATACTAGAGCCAGCTCTGAACACTAAATCAAAAATCATGTGGCCCTATAAGATGCACTGTAAATTTATATTTGTTTTTAAAAAAATATGCTACCTGCCTTCACATAAAGCTTCCTTATGTAGATACCTGCTCGCATCACACTGCCTTTAGAGTGGATCAGCTACTCCTCATCATTGCACAGCCATCAAAAGGGTAACTCATTCCTTCTGGTTTGAAAGAAATGTATCTGTTTGCTCAGAGGTGGATGTGAAACAACTGAACTACCAAATGATCCTGCTAAAATCTGCTAGTTTTGAAACAAGGACCTAAAAGGCAGTGGCAATTAAATCCTCTTTTCCACAGCCCACATACAGAAGATGAATTTTTGCCATCCTTCTGGCCATTCCCCCTAAAGAAAGGTATGAGAAAGGTACCATCTTAAATCATTTCTGTAGGACAAATGGAATGGGAATTTAACCCTCATATCAGTGTGACTTTACATGGTAAAAAGATTTCTCCTCCTCCTCCACCCCCAATCAAGTAAGGACATTTTGGGTACATTCTGCTTATTATTCCTAGAACTATCTCAGATTTCCTGCCTCTTTTAAAAAACACTCAAATTCCACCAAGCCTGTTTGTAAATTAGAAAGAGCAATATCCACCCTTCTAAAGCTTTGTGAAGGTGAGAGAAGGTAACTTTTAAAGTCTATTTTGCTTCTTTTAGAAACAAGTGTGATTTTAGCACTGAAACTTTGTATAGAAGAAAATAAAACATAAAGACAGATTATACTCAGAGTTCAGGTAAACAACAATTCAAAGTTTATTGTTTGAAAGTAAACATGAGTCATAATCTCAGCAGGTTTTTACTCATTAAAGTGAAACATGAAAAAAATTTCTAACAATACCACAAAGGTAACAAAAATTCTAGAGAAGTTTTCCATTTCATATTTTCACCAGCTACTTAGGTTTTTGTCCAAGTACTGGCCTTCCTATGTTTCTAATACAAGCAAATAACAGAACTATTTCTTTTCTTCTTTGCTGAAATATTAAAGAAATTACTGTAAAAGACAGCTCCTTTTGAAATTTACTGAATTCCTATGCCCTCTAACAGATCAAGCCAGCTGCCCAGTAGGGCTAAGAGAAGGTGAATGCTCAGATAGGCACGTCAATGTTCAAGCTGAACAGAAATCTTTCCTTCCTTACAAAGGATGGAATAACATAGCATCAACACAGCTAAAAATCACAGGTAAAATCCACAGTTACAAGATCCTAAAGTACCAGTTTCTGTAGTCTATAATATTTCACTTTTTATTTGTCCTTTAAGACTTCACAGCAGTGATTCTGTTTAAAGTATTTAAGGAACACTAAGCCATGTTCCCAGATTTTGCCTATATTACCTATAATTCTTCCAGCTATTAATAAGTTTCTTGCTGTCTATGTAAACCTGCAATTTATAAAACCTAAAGAAGTTATTACTAGTAACTAATCTAATCAAAGAACATTATAAAGAAAAAGAGGCTTTTAGGCAGTGGCAGTGAATAGCAGGTTGCTATTGACCACAAAGTATTTCAAACAACATTTCCTCTTTCACTTGAAAAAGTGGAAACATTTCAAATGAAAAGTAAACTGAAAGGGCAAAAGATATCCCACCCACAAGGCCATACAAAAGCTAAAGGGACACTGCAGCTTTTTTCACATTTTAAATATATAATTCAAACTGTGAGACCATTTATCAATACATACAATATTTTACTTTACGCTACTGTGTAAGAAGACTAAAAATAAATCCCCAAACATTAAATTTTACTGATACGAACACATTTTAGAATAGTTACAATTAACTTCAACAACTTCCTTAACACAAAGGTAAACTTGATATTTTATTTACAAATAAGACTCAATATTTTAAAAAACCAAACAACACATTCTACTCCGTATATATCCTTTCTAAATCATATACACCAAAGGAAAAATGTTTTAAAGAAAACACATAAAGAAAAAAAAATTAAATCATTAGATAAAAAAGCTATTTTGGATCTCTGAGAACATTTTTATTAGATTCAATAAAATTTCTTATCGAAGCATGTTTGATGTCAACAGTACAAATACACCTAACATCAAAGTTGTTAGCCAGGGATAATAGTGGTTTAAGAATGTCTGGGACATTAATCAGAAATAGCATGACACTAAAACAACAGTATTTTCAGACTTTGTATTTTGCACCTTTACAAACAGTGCTGGCCAATGCAGTACCAACTGTACGCTTTCAGACATCTCACTTTCTACAAAAGGCCCAGACATCACCCTGGAATTCTCTCAAGTTGTCTGGGTCAAATATTACTGATCTCCAGACTAGACTGGGTCAATCTTTAAAAGGGTGATGGCAAGATTAAGGAATATGTACTCAGGAAGAAACAGTGGCTTCCTGACACACAATATTCTCCTCAGTGAATACCAAAATTCAGACAAGTGTCTCAGCATAACAAGAAGGCACAACAGTGCCTCTGTGTGCCACTGTTCACATAAAAGACAATTTCAACATCTTAATTACAGAAGTCACTAAACAAACAAAAACCCTAGAAAATCAAATAATGAAATTACAAGTCATTCATTCAATACAGTATTAACCCTTTCCACATTTTTTCATAATCTTAACCATGTACATGAGATCGCCAGCTGCCTAACACTGTATCTGCTTGCATCAGCTGGAGAACCATTTCCTGTGATTATGCCTGATACTGCTCTGGGATGATGCCAAACATGTGGCTTGGCTCAATAATGTGTTCATTTTACATGTACTTTGAGATAGCTACTGAGGATTGCTGTTGTTAAAAAAGAAAAAAAAATTAAAACAACCCTTTCTTCAGAATAACTCATCTTCCAAGAACATAAAATGTAATTCAGTTGTTAAACCAAAAAATGTCTGTAGTTCTAAACCTCATGGCCTTAACTTTTAACTTCCCTGCATCGAGAGATAAACTGTATCCCAAGCTACAGAAACTTCCAGACTTGCCTTACATGTGGAGATGTACTGTAAGCAAATTTCCAACTTCAACATACGTAACATGAATATTCATTTAAACACTAGGCATAAGCCACAGATACAAGACGGGGATGGTGGAGATGTCACTTGTTTAGTTTTGCTTTAAGTTTAATAGGGGGCACTCTGTGCCTCTGTTACACACCATGCCCTCAACAGAGGTTGAAAACCTCTGGGGTTTCATCTTACTCTGTTCTAGAAAGGCTTGTTACTAAAGGAAGAGATGTATGGGAAGTAAATAGGGATGTAGGTGGAAGGAAGGAAAGGGAGGAAGAAAAAGAGACGTTTTCAGCTAATGACAGCTAGGTAACACACATTGCACCTCACTGAGGATGGCTGTGGGATGCACTTCAGCAAATATAAGCGCTAAAACAATACATGTATAACACCTAACTGCAGAACTGCTGGGCTGCTGGGCTAAGAGTGTGCTGGAGAAGTTGCTCAGAACGTAGTAAAAAAAAGTCTCTGTAACATGCTCCTGCAGTGAACAGCAAGTGCATACAAGGATTAAGCCCCCAGAGTGAACTACTCACCATTACAAGGTTTTTAAGTCTCACAGAGATGTGTTCAAGTACTCAAATCACTTACCATATTTACAGACAACTAAACAAATGCCTCAAATACTGAATTATCCCCAAGTTCTAAATAACTGGATGCTTATTAGCCACTCAACACCATATTATCCTTCATAATTAACCTGATTTCCTTCAAAATAGGGTTTCAATAAGCCTCAAGTTGGGTATTGGATCATTTTGTACCTGGAGCATTCTCCCAAATGATTCTGAAGGAAACACTTAACACCTCTTTTGAGAAAAACATAACATATTTCAGCATTTACAAAGGATCTCAAGTGCAATATAATAAAAGACTAAGCCAGGTACACTAATTCTTAAGACCCTGCCTGTACATTAGTACTCAAATCAAAAAAGAGGTGGTATGAGTAGGATTCCTGTCTTACTTCTTATTAACCACTAAGTCATACGCTTTCTTTACAGCAAAGTCATTAGCAATGTTCATACTACCTGCAAAGACAGGAGGATGTCAGTTCTGAATTATCTTGCCAAACATTGAGATTCCTTCTTGAGGATTTCTTTAGTAATTAATTATGGCTAATAAGGTCTTTGCATCTTGCAGACAATGCACAGTAGCTGTGTAAGCACAGTGCAACTTATGCCAAGATTCACATTTAATCTTACAGAACAATTATTCTATGAAAGCACTGAAGCAGGATTTCTCATTTAGAGAAAATAACAAATTTTTTTTCGTGTTAAGCAATTTTATCAATACAACTGGTAATAATAATGGTAATGTTGGCAATCTGAAACAGAAAACCTGCAAGTACCTAAACTACAGAATTATTTTTCAGAACTGAAATATGCTGAGTTTTAGACCAGTTAAGAAAGAAGCTGCAGATTCTACAGCCCTTCTAGTAATAGACAAGAAAATTAATTTAATTGTCATGCACTAAAATGATGAAAATGGCCTTCAAAAGAAACACAGATTCTGGACAACTCTGCCTATCACTAAACAAACTGTTTCCCAAACTATAAAGTCATCCTATTTCCAGCAGCTTTTGAGTCAGACTTTTTACCAGTGGTTGCAGTAAATAATACAGGAATACGTAGAAAATGACTCATTACATAAAATAAGAACCAGATGTCAATGTCCACACAAATGCATCAATTTAATTAAAATAATGCAAGTGTATTGTGCAATTTTAAGTGTTTACTACATTTTGTCATATTTGGATTTTTTGCATTCATTTAATTTTTATATAATGTTTGCAAGCTTTTCTATAAGATGTCCTTTATGCTTTTTTTCTATCATTCAGTATGTTATTAGATACCTGTCATAATTTTTGAGGTGGGAAGGAGTCAGAAAGCCATGATGGAGTTTGCAGAAAACTCTCTAGTTTATATCTTTCCAATAACACACAGGGACCCAAAAGCTGTGCATTTTCTCCATAATTCCCCTAAAAAGTGTTTTAATTCTGAATACACTACACTGCCCCTCAATCTTTCTAACACTGCTCCTAAAAGCCTCTGTCAGCATATATAACAACTTTTCCAAAGGTATGTCCATACAAATGAACCACTCGTGGTCTAGCAGTCCTTTTATCCCTACTGGATCCTTGTCACAGCACACTGAAGGCTCAGTCCAGCTCAGTGGCTAAAAAGTTACAAGTTGGTATCTCCTATCAGAAAAGCAGACAGAGGCACGTTCATAAGGCAGCTCACTGACCTCATGCAGTGGAGATGCACAGAGAGTCCCGAAAATCAACCTACCAAGACAAGCTTTTCAGTCCAAATCACAGCAGCCTTTTGGGGATGCCTTTCCCTTCAGAACTTCGTCCTGCTGCCTGGAGGCAATACCACCCCCTCCTCCACAAAGAGAATTGTAAAGAAACCCAAGGCTGTAACAGACACACAATGAGCTGTCCCAAGCCAGACCACTGTCCACTTGATTTAGCTTAAATATTACTTAACATTGGTAGGATACAGGGGTGAAAAAAGTCAAAATTTCAGCCTAAAATTTATGCCAAAAAATTAATTCAAGGTCTGTCCTGCATTATAAGTATACCCCTACAGCCTGAAAACATGTCTACTTCAAGGCAGAGACTCTTCTACAAAGAAAAAAAGTAAGTTAATTAAAAATACATTTAAGCAAGACTCAACTACTGGATAGATACATAGTCACATAAAGTAATTTTATTAAAGGCAGGATCCCTTGTCTTCTCTTCAGAGCTCACATGCCACACAGGCACTTCAAACAGCACACCAGCTATTTGATGACTAGCAAGTAACAGCTTTCTAATTGATAATTCATCATTACTGCAGTTGAGAATTAGAACTTAAAAAAAGGCAGCTGCAATGTTAAAAGTGCAAATTAGAATTAAAACTAACACATGCTGCTGATCCTTCCTGGGCTGTCTATAATGCTGGTCATATATATGCAAGAAGGTATTTTGAGAAGAACACCTGCACAATTTCCTACAGTGATGAAATCCCAAACCATCTTTCCAGAGCTTGCAAACCTGTCTGCTTATCACATAAGAAAATGAGGGGAACATCAATTGAGGCATAATATTATTCCTGGCAAATATAATAAAAAGGAAAATGGCCCCATTATGTCTCTAGTGATTTGAGGAGGTTAAAACAGGGTTTTTCCAGCTGTACATTTTTTAAATGGCTGCATTTCTCGAGTAATAGTCATATTCTGCCAGAATGTATGTAAAATTTCTTAAAATATTTTAGAAAATGGTACTGTAAGCTGATACATACGTACATATTATACAAAAATCTCCCATTGAACAGTTAAAAGCCTTTGAATAATTATTATGAGTATTTAGCATGGCACATAGGATGCCTGCTCAGACTTACAGAATCAACTTTTAAAGAAACCTCAGAAACAAAAATGCTACCTTAAAGTGAAAATTATATAACCAAGGATTTTATTTATATCATGTTTTGGAAGCAACATAGATGTGTACCATATGATGTCACACTCAGCAGTAAAAGCTCTGGGAAAGGAGAAGCAAGGGGTGTGGGGAACGAAGACACACATCCACACTCATGGGGTTTGTCTTCCCAAGCAACTGTTGGACATCTGATATTTTCTGCCCATTTCACAGCCAAAGGGAATGAGTTAGTGAGAGGTGAGGGGGGCATTTGGCTACTGGCTGGGGTCAACTCACCACAAGTAATAAATTTATTATAAGAAACAGAAGAGACAATTTTCAGAGATCCTCTTTACTCTTCCTGAATCCTTCAAGGAGAGGACACATTAGAATAATGGAATCATTAAGGTTGGAAATACTTCCAGGATCATTAAGTCCAACCTTTGACCAAATACCACCATGCTCACTAAAATGTATCATGAAGTGCCATGTCTACTCATTTTTTGAACACTTGCTCCCCCTCAGAGCAGCAGCTAAGATGAATGGCTTCCTATTTCTTGAACAAATTCATCAGAATCCAGTTTCCAAACAGAAATTCCCTAAGTGACACAGTTCAGCAGTCCTCACCAGTTTCAAAGAAAGGAGCAATTGTTTAAATGGCTGTATGGTTTACAGAGTATTTGAATGCAGACAAGGATGTCACAACTGTACAAAGTCATCTACTTAATCTGACAACATCTCAGAAGCAAGTTTACAACTGGAAAACTGAAATTTGCTCCACAATTCACCTGACAAATGCTTCAATCACCAACCTATCATTCCACAATCATCTATTCTTGCTGTAAGACCTCTTTATGTTTAAGATGCAGGCCTGTAATATCAGATTCAGTCTATGTTTTATCCAACATGCCTTTGGGCAAAAAAGAGTAACAGATGGCTCAGAGTAAGCTCATGCTTTAGAACAGTAAAGTCGAAGGAAGAATATAATTTATACCCATAAATTCCACATACAATGAAAGGGGAGAGACAGCAACTCTTCTATCCCTAAAATATCAACTAGGTAAAACATTCTGCACCTTCCTTTTAAAGTTATTTTTCTCCACCACACACTAGATTTAATGACACAGAAAAAGAACAAGTTTTATTTTGCATCTCAAAGCTGGACTCAGCAACAGGTTGGCCACCAAACTCTAGCCCACAAGTTTATGTAGTGAATAGAAGACTGAGAACACCTACTGCCCTTTCTGCAATACTCAAACAGTCCACATTGAAGCCTAACTGTTTCTTGGCTTCAGTCCAGTCTCATGAATTTTCCTTGAACTATACACAGTCATGTACAACTTCAAGAGGAATATCTATATCTGGAATAAGCTCAAGAAACACCCAGAAGAGGGATCTTTCACAACACTGGTTAATTCAGTGAGCATGACTACCACAGAACCATAGGATGCTGCTGTTCCTATTGTTTCCTTCAATCACATTTTTATGTGTTTGTGCAGTGTTGGGGTGGCTTGACCCTGGCCAGCAGCCATGCTGCTGCTTGTTCACCCCCCACAGTGGGGCAGGGGAGAAAATAGGAAGAAGAAAGGGAAAAAAAAAACTTACAGGGTTGAGATACAGTTTAACAGATGAAGCAAAAGAAAAATAACCCCCAAGTGAAGGAAAGAAATGCTCACCACATCCCACAGGGTGACCAATGCTACAAGCTCCAGTTTACTAATCTCCAAAAACCAGACATCCTGAAAGCAAAAAACGCACCCTTTCTTCTTCCTCTACCTGTGTTTTTATTTCTGAGCATGACAATACACAGTACAGCACATCCCACTGGCCAGTCTGGGTCTACTGTCCGAGCTGTGTCCCTACACAGCCTCTTGCCCACCCCCTCGCCTACTTGCTGGGCAGGGAGGGTGGAAGAAAGCTTTGATGTTGTGCAGGCCAGGAGCAGCCAAAACATTGCAGTGCTATCAACACTGTTTAATCCACAAATCTCAAGCACTTCTACTGTGACAAAAGTTAACTCCTAAACCCAGTTAGGAATGTGCTCACATTGGCATTGCTCAAACAGAGGCAATCAGATTCCTCAGAGAGAGATGAGCATAAAGAATGCCCTGACTGTGCATTTTCTTATGGGTTGTGCTTGCAATAAACACAAAATTGCTCCTTTCTGTGATGTGATGAGGTATTTAAAAAGCCAGAAGGGCTAAATACACAATGACTGACTACTGCTTATAATGTAAGAATACAGAGGTACATGACAAAACTTAATGGTTTAAGGTGAAAATAATCCCAAGTACAATGCCTTTCCTGCAAAGAACAGAACTGAATTTGGGAATTCATTGCCACAAGATGCCAAAAAGACTAAAAGTTCAGGTATGTCTAGATGAATCAAGGGACATCAAATACTTTGGCAGCCTCTGAACTCAACAGCTTAGAAAGTGATAATCAGCCACTTAAATCATAATATGAAAGTGAAGGCTTAATTGGATTCGTCTTCCCTTTTTTTTCAGTAGATCACCTAAGCACCTCCCACTGGCTGCTACAGGAGAGAGACACTAGACAAACATCTTTGGAAACAAAGCTACAGGGTGAAATAACAGAGATTCTGAGGATTACAATTTGGGATTTAGGAGTCTAATGTCTCTCAGTCTGTTTCTGGGTCTTACCCTTGTTTCTTTCTCTTTTTAGTTCAGACATCAGCTGTTATATTTCTAACATCCAGCTACACATTACAGATCATTTGCTAAATTGCTTTTGATTAGATAAGTTTATCTGAACTACAGAGTAGATTTTGGTCTCAGTTCTCTCTTCAAACATTAAAGCATAATTCAGTATAAGAAAATGTGTAGGCTAGAAAGTGCTCAACACTAACTTCAACAATTGTTACTACAAACAATTTACCAGGAAAACAGTAAGCTGTTATTTAGAGTAATGAGGACTTCAATTTTCTATGGGGAAATTTTGTAGGAGGGAGAAAAGCAAACCTGTTCAGCACTCAAAACACCCATAGGAGCTGGTATTAATCCCACCTCTAACAGCTTCCAAATAAACTTCACTTTATAACTAACCAGAGAAAGACATGTGTCTTCCCTTCCCCCAACCACCTCCACACCCCATTAGCAGCTCCTGTAACTATTTGTAACTAGCTCCTGTAACAGAAGAGGAATGAAACATGCAAGAATAACATGGATCAGCCTGAGCTCAGTTTAGTATTTATAAAGGATAACTTTTTCAGACAAAACCAGGACCTGCAGAAATATACACCAGCCTTTGGAGAAGGATGATCTTTCTATTAACTCTGTAAAAAAATATTTTTCAACTATAAATGTTCTTCCTGAAAACAGAATTAACACTACACAATAGAAAACTGAAAATTATACTGAGAAGCAAGGGACTGCAACTACTTTAGAAGTCAAATTACAATAGTCTTGATCACATAATCACAGAATGGGTAAGGCTGACAGGGACCATGGTGGATCATCTGGTTCAACCTCTCTGCTCAAGCAGGTCCATCCTAAAGCACAAGGCACAGTGCAGACAGTTCTTGAGTATCTCCAGTGCAGGAGACTCCACAACCTCTCAGGGCAACTTGTTCCAGTGGTCAGTCATCTATACAATGAAGTTCTTCCTTATGTACCAGCAGAACTTCCTGTGCATGAACATCTCCCCACTGTCTCTTGTCCTAGTGTTTGGCACCACCAAAAAGAGCCTTGATCCATCCTCTTGACACTCTCTCTTCAGACAGTTATATACATTTATGAGGTCTCCTCTCACTTGTCTCTTCTTGACGCTGAACAGGCCCAACTCTCCCAGCCACTCTTCATAAGAGAGACGTGTCAGTCCTTTAATCATCTTCATAACCTTCCACCAGACCTGCTCCAGGAGCTTCAGGTTTAGCTTCAAAGCAAGTTCTGTAAACACAGAACTGTCAGTTTAAAACACTGTTGTTTGACAATTTC
Organism: Melospiza georgiana; assembly: GCF_028018845.1. Classification (NCBI taxonomy): domain Eukaryota; kingdom Metazoa; phylum Chordata; class Aves; order Passeriformes; family Passerellidae; genus Melospiza; species Melospiza georgiana. The sequence goes on along the minus strand of NC_080432.1, from coordinate 8,855,736 downwards.
TTGCCTTCTCTCTGATTCAGTGGAAGTTGTGACCTAACCTCTTCCAAAGGCCAAGCTAGCTTTTAGAGAAAACTGAGGTCTAACATGTAAACTACACATACAATAGTATATACAGGCCTTTATACAGTGCATAAAGTCCCCAGCTGGGAGTTGGTCTGTACTCCCACACAAATGTGACGAGAGTTCTTCCAAAATCTACACATATAATTCCAAGACGATGCAAGTTTACTCTCCTCTGGCCAGAAGCAAGTCAGATCCAAAGGAAAACATTTTACTACAGCACCTGCTGAAAAGCAGCATGTGTTTAATCAGACACACCACCTCACTGTTATCATCAATGCCATTTTTAGATGAAGGACAGTTTGCATCTAACCTGACAGCTGGCTTGGTTTTCTTCCTCCTAAAAACTTAGCTTTGCAACCTACCATGTGAACATACGTAACTCTTGCTGCACTCTCTGAAACTTCCAATATTTTTTTTCTAGTCATTGGCTAGACTCAAATCAAGTCTATCTTCTGGAAAGTAACTAAGCATGACTATTAGATTTCTTCTCTGCAGAAATTACATTTACTGGTTTCACTTCAACAGAACTACCTTACAGTCAATTGTTCAAAAAGCCATAAGACTTAAGAGTCTACACCAATGTTAGTATTTTAAGAACAACAACAAAACTACTACTCATAGAAGTTTTTAAGCAAAATCATTATTTAACTTCCAATACGATACACACTCCTGAAGCACCTGAAGAGGAAGCCTTAGGTCGCTACAAGACTCTCAAGTGTTTTATAAGCAAAGCAGTCAGTTTACCACTACCAATCAAAATGAAGCAGTACCCAAAAGGAAAAACACTCTACGTGACCACATGCTTTTTTCATTCTTCACTTCTGGCTCTCTACATTTATTAATACCACTAATAAGTACTGAAAGCACATTCGAGAGCGGCGCGTTTCCTACTTGACCACTCCCACCAGCAAAGCCGTTCCGAGAAGCAAAGCCCGGCATGCAGGGGGGAGCCCGCGGCACCAGGGCCTTCAGGAGCGGCCTGCCATCACCGGCCGCGGTGCGCGCCGGGGCTGGGGCACGCCGAGCGCTGCGCCAGCCCCGGCCCCGCTGCTGCCAGCCCCGGGCACGCTGCCTGCCCTGCCCGCCGGAGGCAACGCGTGGCACCGGCCAGCGGCCCGACTATCCCGAACCCCGCAGCCCGGCTGCCCCGAGCCCCGCGCCCCGCCAGCAGCGCAGCGACGCCCCTGCCCCGGGGGCTGCGGGCAGAGACCCGCGCAGCGGCGGCGGGACGCCCCTCCGCGCCTGGGCAGGCCGGTCCCGGCGGTCCCACTCCCCACCGGGGTGCGGGACCGCGGCTCCGCACCGGCGTTGGCGCAGAGCAGCGCCCGCCCTCTGCGCCCGCCCGGGGCCTCCCCGCGGCCCCCACGCCGCGCCCGCCCGACCCCCGCCCGCCGCGCACCTGCCTTACGGCCCGCCGGTTCCGCTGCCGCCAAGAGCCGGCGCGGCGCGACACTGCCGTACGGCGAGCGGGCGGGGCCCGTGTTCGGCGCGGCCCCTGGGGCTCCGCCGGTGCCCTCGGCGGGGCTGTCCCGGTGCCCCCGGCCTCCGCTGGCCTCCGCTGGCGCCTGCCCGGGTCTCCGCGCTCCGCCGAGCCGGCGCCGCGCTCAGGCCTACGTCGGCTGCAGGCCGCGCCTCCGCCGCGTTCTCGGTGCAGACAAACGCGTCCCGCCGAGGTGCCGCCGCTGCTGAGCCCGGCCGCCCGCCCCGGTTATGCCCGGCGTGGAATACGCCGTGGGGGCAGCGCCCAGCAGTATTTCACAGAATCACAGAATGAATTTCGTTGATAAAGACGCAATCTGTACCGAGTTCAACGTATGACCGAACACCAACCACCGTGCAACCTAAACCATGCCGCCACGTGACGCGTCCAGTCTTGCACCTCCATGGTCGGTGCCTCTTCGCTTCCCTGAGCAGCCCATTCCAGTGTCTAATCACTGTGTCTGCGTAGAATTTTTTCCTATTGTCCAAACTAAACCTCCCCGGCACAGCTTAAGACCGTCCTCTTGTCCTGTGGCTGGTTGCATGGGAGAAGAAGCTGATCGCCACCTGGCTACACTCTCCTTTCAGGCCTCGTAGAGAGCAGTAAGATTCCTCCTAAGCCTCCTTTTCTCCAGGCTCAACAACCCCAGCTCCCTCGGCCTCTCCCCATAAGACTTTGTGCTCCTGAGTCAGTGCCTGGACTTTCCTGGATGTGGGTGTCGGTGGCCTTCAGCCTCAGTGCTCATTAGCAGCTCATCCATTCCCTGAACAAGTTATTCTTGCCAAACCCATATGTCTACCTCGGTGTGGCCTCTAGAGCTTTTCCACTTATTCACTTGTATAATTTTTGAAGCAAGCTCTTTAAATAAGTGGCCTATGTCCTCAGCTGTATATGTATATATATATATATATATATATATATATATATATATATATATATATATATATATATACACACTCTATATGTGTAATGTGATGCTTTTCAATAAAAAATTTTCAATAAAAATATTATCTGCCAGATATTCAGTGGACTAAAAATACCAGACATTGCATGGAATTAATTTTTTCAAATGCAGATGCCATAACGTAGACTTAATATGTGCCTCAGGAAAAAATTGTTCTCCTTTTCTTCAGTATGTATGAATTTTTTTGGAAGACATGACGTTTGATGTCCACATCTTAAACAATCCTTTGCTTATTCTCTTCTGTGTTATACCAGATTTTTGGCAGCATTTCAATATTCATTACTATGTAAATCTACTGTTTACTGTCTTGTCCTTTATTTGACTGCTATGTATTTCTCCATCTTTTGCATGAAATCCTTCTGGCATAGCCACATGAGAAGTTCTAATTAAAATTTGAGAAAAAAGGTTTCAGTCAAGCAGGCTCAATATTGTAGAATCTGAGAAGCAAGAAACATACCTGATCTTGAGTTTGCAAAACAACCTGGAAATTTACGGGAGTTAATTCACCACTGTACTCCTCACTTCACGTGTTTGTTAACCAAGTGATATTTTATTTGGAGTCAAACCAGTGTTGTTCACCTGGAGAACAATGGGCACTCACAAGACCCAATCCCAGTTTATGGTCACTGAGTACTGCCAGCTGGTATTATTGTCCTGAATTACTGTCTGGTATTACTGACTTGAATTATTGTCTGCAAATGCATTACAATTTGTGGACTATTGAATTGATTCTTTTGGTTTCTTTTTAACAGCTAAACATTAATTCTAATATATGACCCATGAATTTTAGTTACTTGAAGAGTACTTCAGATTCAGAAAAGAAATAGATTAGTAATTAAAATAACTTTGTATTTTGACAATGGAAAACTTATTAAATCACTGTCTTACAAAAAAAAATCAAAAAATTCATTTTCTGTTGAGATTGTAAGACGAACCTGGCAGATGTCCTTGTATCAGTATTAATCTTTGCTGTGATGAGAATATCAAGCATTCAAAACTAACTGCTCTCTGCAGATGTCACTGTAACCAACACGGGGAGAAAAATCTTAAATCAATGTTATTATGTGACAATAATGCAGATTCCTCAGAAAACATTCCAAATCTCTATTGCCTGTGATTACAAAGTAATCATATCATGCTGCAACTGCAATGCTAGCAAAAGTCAGTGCGTTGGAGGTGCTGTTATTCAAATGAGCTGTAATTCTTTACAGTCATCTTGTTCCCATAGATTTTAATACTTCATTTAAAAGTCACCGGGAGGAGGGACTGACCTTGGCTCGATATCAGGTGCCCACTGAAGTCACTCTGTCAATCCCCTTCTTGGCTGGACAGGGCAGAGAAAATGTAACAAAAGGATTGTTGGTTGAGATAAGGACAGGGAGAGATCACTCAGCAATTACTGTCACAGGCAAATCAGACTCAACTTGGGGAAAAGTAAGTTCAACTTATTACCTGTCAAAATCAGAGTAGAATAATGAGCTATAAAACCAAATCCTAAACACCTTCCCCTCATTGCTGCCTTCTTTCTGAGCTGAACTTGATTCCCTCCTCCTGTCAGTTGTGCAGGTGAACAAGGAATGTGGGCTGCAGCCAGTTCATCACACATTGTCTCTGCTGCTGCTTCCTTCTCTGGGGTTGGATTCCTCACACCCATCATCTTCTCCCTCATGAAGTCCCTCCCACATGAGACAGAGCTCCATAAACTTCTACAAGGTGAGACCTTCCCAGCTCTGTAGTTCTTCATTAAATGCTCCAGCATGTGTGCCTTGTACACTGCTTCAGTGTGGGACCCCCAGTGAGAGCACAAGTCCTTCCAGCAAATCTGCTCCAGTTGGGCTTCCCACAGGGTCACAGGTTCCTTTTGGACATCCAGCTGCTCTGGTGTGGGTTCCTCCTTGTGCTGCTCCACTGTGGACCTTTTTGGGTTGCAGGGGGATAGCTGGTCTCACCACAGTCTGCATCATGGGCTGCCAGGCAATCTCTGTTCTAGTGCATGGAGCACCTCCTCTCCCTCCTCCTTCACTGATGTTGGCATCTTCAGAGCTTTTCCCTTCATGTTCTCAGTCCTCTCTCCAGCTGCAGTTGCTTTTGCTCAGGTTTTTTCTGTCTTCTTAAGTCTGTTACCACAGAGGTGCTGCCATCAACACTGACAGGCTCAGCCTTGGCCAGGGGTGGGTCTGCCTTGGCTGGCACAGGATCTGTCAGACACAGGGGAAGCTTCAGGCAGCTTCTTACAGAAGCCTAACCCTGTACTCCCCCCCTCATTACCAAACTTGGGCCACACAACACAGTTGCACAGATATTGTGAGTGGTCTGTAAGTTCTTAAATCTGAATACACAGTGTATTATAAGAAGATATTGCTGACGAAGATATGAATAAGAAAATAGGTATCTACTGCTGCATAAAAATTCATAATTCAAATTTGTTCCTTGAGACCTGAGCCTTTTATAATGTCATGCAGGCTACATGAAAAGGATGTATCATCTCCATTATTACTGGTTCTTATGCACTGCTCTCTGACTTCAATCTACTTCTGTGATCTTCTACTGGATATGAATGTACCTGGATTTAACCCCCAGCTGCTTTTCTTTAGCGCAGTGAGTTTTCAAAGCAGTCTTAAATTTTGTCCGTGGTTTTTAAAATTAATTAAGCAGTCTGATACTTCTTTGCTGGTGAATAGCTATGTAGCTAGAATGGAAAACATGTTTCTTGTTAATCTTCATTTATTATTTCTTAAGTGTATTTATAAGTTCAACAGGATTGTTTGCTTCACAGTATGGATAAAGGATGTAGAAATACACATTATCATAATTTGACAGAATTCTTGAGTGGTAGTGGACAAGTCTTCTTTGTTTTCTTTTTTTTGTTGTTATTTCAGTTGCTGAGCCTAAGTTTAAACAGTTACAAGTTTCCTAGTAATCCCCACCACTACAATTTTAATTCTTGCTCATAGAATTAATAATTAATGACTTTAAATATATAGCAGTTAAATAAGGAAAACATTATAATTTTGCTCTTTTTTCTTTCAGAAAAGAAAAAAAAAGTACCTTTCATTGAGAAAAGTGATTTATTTTCTTTTTTAAATAAATACATCATAATCTAATAGAAAATGTATGCTATTATATCCAACAAGAATCCTGTACTTAGAAAACATCATAGATATTTTAAAAATATTTCCCAATATTGATTTAGAGAATAATTTTGGGAGTCTTCTTTAACCATCATGTTTCTGTACCTTGGTCATATGTTGAATCTGATTGATGCTTGCATAATTTCAAGAGAAATGCTCTATGTGTCATGTTTTGTGAATTTGCATTGACATATTTGCCAGCTCTTTATCAGAGGAAAATGAAAAAATAAAGTAAACCAAATAAAAATGTCTATTCATTTGGAACATGAAACAAGTAACATTTCTTTTTTGAAAATCACCATATGCAGCAGTTTAAAAATAGAGTAGAAATAGATAGACTAGATTAGACTAGAATAGTTTCAATTGGAAAGGAACTACGATGATCATCCAGTCCAACTGTCTGAACAATTCAGGGCTGGCCAAATTAAGTCATGTTATTAAGGGCATTGTCCAAATGCCTCTTAAACCCTGACAGGACTGGGACATTGACCACCTCTCTAGGGAGCCTGTTCCAGTGTTTGACCACCCTCATGGTAAAGAAATCCTTCCCAATGCCCAGTCTAAACCTCCCCTGGCACATCTTTGAACTCTTCCCACATATCCTGTCACTAAATCCCAGGGAAAAGATCTCAATTACAACTGATGTTTGTGGCAGACATATTATTGCCAGATTTTAGTCTTTCTGAGAGATATTAATAGGTTTGAAAACTCATAACTTATCTAATGTTGATATGACACTATCTTGCCAGAGAGCTGATATGTTGGAGAATATTTTCACTAAAGAGTCATGAAGTATAGAACTATTAAAAACAGTTAAACCCAGGGAGAAGGCTAGAACTGAATTCCATGTTTCATCATTTGTTAATTTATTTTAAAAATTATTTATAAACTGAGAAAAAAACATGTGTGTGTCATGAAAATGGGACCTGCTCAGAAATACAAATCCAAAATATAGACAGTGTCTTATTTCTTGCTTCTTTTTCATTTCTTCATTTGTGTTTTTGAAAGAATGCACATTAAATAATTCTTTTACATAGAAAATTTCAATGTGGTGCTGAAGCGAATTGAGCTGAAAAGTTAAATCATCAGGGTCAACAGGTTTCATAACCATTCAGGCTGATATTAATTGCTAATAACATGGAATCACATTTGGAACCTGGTGGGTAAACTGTTTCTCTATACCCTGGTAGCATATTGAAAAAGTGATAGAACTGGTTCTCCCTCTCAGTTGTATTTCTGCAATGATTCATGCTATTTGTGTTTCCTTTAACAAAGTGTTAAAGAAGAGCTGCTGCAGTGTAGGTGCACAGCAGCTGTGCTAATTGGGTAATTGGGTAATTGGGAGGGGGGTGTGGCTGAGCCTCATCCCTGATGGGCCACAGCTGTGAGAAGCAGGTGAGCAGCATTGAAGGTAATGAGACACAGAGTGCCCAGGGGCACTGACCAACCACCAAAGGGAACAGAGGGCACACAGGTGCAATGCATGAACACTCAGGGCTATAAAAGGCTGGGCTAAAGCACAACAAGGGTAGCTGCTTGAAGCCTTCTGAAGTAGTATGGTGTTATGCTGTATGGGCAGATGCCTGAAGCATTCTGCAATGGTATGGTGTTACTCTGTATGGGTTGTAGCTGTCTGAAATTGTGTGATGATACTGTGTATTGTGGCTGTCTCAACTGTGACACAGAAGGAGGCAGTTTGTTGATGAGAGTATCAATATCTTATCTCTACATACTGGATAATGCTGAAGAAAGGCGAGTGTAAGGGATTAACTCACATGGTTGGAGGGAAAATACTACAAAAACCAATATCATTATGTGCCTGTTGTGCCTCCCTAGGCTTCTCTCCCCTTCTTCCTTATGTCAATGAAAGTTTGTACTCTCAAGCCAAGAATGCTGAGGTTTATTCTTCTATATTACTTATCTCAAAATATTATGCCCTCTATGTTTCCAGTGTGATACATTCCTCAAAAGTAAGGTGGTTGTGTTGTAAGTTATGCAGTCTGATGGTGATATTTACTTAGACCTGACCAAATTCATCTAGAATCCCGTCAGAATAGTGCACCTTCCCAAGGAAGTAAGAAAAGGTTTCTTTTCTAGCCAGAAACTGACGGACACATCCCTTTTTCATTGTAAGTGATAACTGATCCTCTTAAGGCAAGTCCTGAGGGATCAAATCTGGAGAAAGACAACAGTATTTTTGCCAGACTCTGAAAGTGGGACATAATCAGAATTTGTTCTGTCAGCTACAATTGTAAATGCCATCTGAACTCTGTTTTCTGCTTACCTCTTCAAAGTACCACAGCCTCACAGCAGGATATCCCTGTGAGTTCTGCTGAAAGTGGAGCATCTTTTGCAATGCCAGGTGCTAGGCTGTTGTCTGTTCTGCTGCTATGTGTTTGCCATTCTGACTCGTATCACTGAGCATAGTGCCCTGAAAAAGAGGTTGATTAAAGGGCTTGTTTCAGAAATGAATATGTGAGAGGGATTGGTAGCTGTTAGAAAGTGGTGAGGATCTGCTGTAGCTTGAAGGTTCACTCTTTACACAAACTGCTGACTTTTGTATGTGTTTGTATAAGTAGACAGAGGGGAAAAAAAAACACCTCTGGATTTTGTACAAGTTTCTTTCAGATATCTAGATTATTGTAGTGTCTTTTTCTAATATATACTAGGAGGCTTCTCAGAGGCTTAAGTATCAAAAGAAATGCAGAGTGTTATTGAAAGTTCTGCTGACACAAGATGGGCTAGTGCTGTAGGGATTCATGTCACACACACTGCAGGGTAGGAGGAGATCGTTCCTACCAGCCGCAAAGCAGAAGCACCAGAGGCATGATAATTTCTAGCAAGGACATTTTAAGTCCTGCTTAGTCACTAACTTGGAGAATGACTTCAGGCAAATAATTTCAAAAGATGCTAAGAAAATAGAGAATATTTCAACATATCAAATCAGACACAAATGTCAACATTGCCCTGTTTGGAAATGGATTTGTCAATGAAAAGGAAAAACAGTGAAGTTGAGAGACAGAAAACTGCTGCCTGAGGACACTAAACAACAGAGCTGTCCTAGTACAAGATGATTAACATCTTGTGCTTTGTAAATTGTTGAAGCTGGTGTGTTCATTTCTGACAAAGGATGGTTGGCAGAAAGAAATCAATAAATAGAATTTTGAATGGTAAGTCTTTTGTTATGGACACCAGAATTTTTCATGTATTTTTTCTGGGGAATTCTATTAGCCAAAAGACTTTTCAAAGTACTTCTATTAAAAAAGATGTTGAGATGTCCCTGCTGAGGTTATTTCTTTGTTCCTCATAAAGGATATATAAGGATTGTCCAAGTGTCCTTTAGTACAGATAAAAAGTATGATTTTTGATGTGATCATTGTGTCCGTTCCCCCTTTTGAAGACTCTTCAGGGAACCAATTACTTGTATTGGAGAGGACAATTGTTGTGTGAACTGAACATTGAAACCCTTTGACAGAATGCTCCTATTTAAAATATTACCAGTTAGTTTGACTGGAGGGATGTGATTGGGTTTTTTTTTGTCACATGCTCACGTTTCTGTTAGATTATTTGGTAAAAAGCTGGTTTGCACACACAGAAGGGAGCATAGAGAGACAGTAGCTGGCAAAGTTAGCAGAATTATGGACTTGGAAGTTATCTTGCCTAGACTCCTTCCAGGGCATCCCAGGTAAGTTTCAGCCAGGGTGACACCCATCAAGATGAGTCTCAGAGCACCTTGCAGATGGAGGCAGTCACTGCATAAGGGTATGGGACATGTTATGGGGTGCATGGGAAGAAACATTTTGTCATTGCAGGAAACTTAATGGGACATTTGAGGAAGGAAAGAAGGCAGGGAAGGAAATAAATCTAGGTGATTTGGGGAGGAGCAATCACAGAGAAATAGAAGGGTAAGGGGATTGGAGGGGCCACTTGCAGGTAAACAAGATAAGTACACTTGTCTGGCCATGCCCTATCTGCTCAGTCTGTCCTATATTCTTACCAAAATCCATTTTCCAACCTTTTTCTTAGGTTCTTAGGTATGTGTGTTTGTGTCTGTGGTGCCTGTGAATGTGTTAATAGTGAAGACCAAGCTGGATGAGCCAGCAATGGCCAGCGAGCCATTTGTGCCTCTCAGTGCGAGTCCAAGGGAGAGTTAAATATTGAGGACTGTGAGAGTCCCAATCATGTGTGAGTACCGGGCTCTGTGTCAGCAGCTAAAGTGGGGCTGGGGCATCAGGTGCCAGCAACTGGGGAGACTGGGACCTCAGAACAGCTTCTAGGTGTAATTCCTTAACTACAATCTTGTATTACTCGCAAGTAAACTACACATTTTTACAAGAATGCATTCCTTGAATGATGAATAAGATTTTTGAAGTAATTTGCATTGTAATGTAAGATATGGTAGTGTAATAGATAGCACACCTTTTTACTTTGAAGGTCATTACTTTCCTTTATAAGTGCCAGATCGTCCGGTGATCAGCAACTTGTCCTATTTTTTCTGGCAGAATAGAACACAAGCCTATTGAATATTTTGAGTTCTATTCTTTTTTTAATGAAGCAAGTAGCTACAGAAGAGCTCAGGTACCCCAGAAAGGCAAGAAGTCATCACTGCTGACAGTGTTGAAACCAGAAGACAGAGAATCCACCAGGCATTAGGGAGGTATTTGTAAGGAATGATGTACATTGAAATTAGTTACCTGACACTCACGTGGATCTATGCACTTTAGGAACCTTCAATTACCTTGAAGTGAGGCAGAAGACAAAAGGCAACATAATCATCTCACACTCATTCTAGTAGCCCTGAAAAGGCAGAAGATACCAGACAGAACCACTGTTTGCATAACTAGTATGAAAGAGAAGGTTTCAGTTTGTCAAACATTTATCCTGAGATGGTTGGATAATGAAAACTACAGCTTCTCACAAAAAAAAATAATGGTGATAAGCTCCTCCACTGGAGATTAGCTGGAGCAACTATGAGGCTGTTAACACAAAAATAAAAGAGAAAACCCTATAAGAATGCAAATGTGGTATAAACACAAACTCAGGATGTTGTGATCAAGGTCAACAGATGTGGAAAGAATATATATTTCATTTGCTATATGGTGCTGCTAGAAGACAGGCAGGAGGAATTGAAAATTCTCACTGATTAGAAGAAATTTGATATAACTAGTATTGCTAAAAGCTGATGAGTTGATTTGCATGATTAGAACATTAAAATCAGTGGCTATTACCTACTTAAGGAGAACAAAATAGTCAAAAGAGGTAACAGAGTACACTGAAGAAACTTTGTGGTGATAACTAGCACAGTCCAGAAGACTGAAGAAAAATTAGTAATTGTCAGTTAATGCTGTAATCTTTAGAGACATATTTGAGGTCTCGTACAGGTCTTAAAACAGCCTCCTTTAGCCTCTTTTAAACATGATAGATGTCTGCTCTCTAACATGAAAACTTGTGCTCCCAGTTGTTATTTCTCTATTTTGGTCACCATTATAGCAGATAAAGATGCTTTAGTGACCTGGCCTGAATCAAGACTAGTTGTTAGGTTTATATGCAGTCTGGCAAACAAATGAGCTAGAATTTGGGCTTGATCCTTGTGGGCCCCTTTCAATTCAGAAACTTCTATGATTCTATGAGTGTTTTCCATTAATCAGAAAGGACTGATGAAAATTTACTGGGGGACCAAAATTATTTCATCCTACAGTGTAGGCAAGCCCCCTTTGCCTCATCAGTAAAGTGAAATTTAGACATAAATCACAATATGCAGCATATGAAATACTAAATAGATACCAAGAACTGCCTGGTAGAATTATTGTAAGAAAGAAGATGAAGGAAAGTAACAACATTGGGAAAAGATCCATGACAGCTGTGCTAACATTAATAGAGTGGGGTTTTTTAAGGGTATGGAAAACCAATCAAGGAGTATGAATGCAATGCGTGGCTCACTGGTGATTGTTGCTGAACATATCTGTCCTGCATTCTGCAGGAAGTGCAGTGAAGGGCTTATTTCATAGGAGGGCCATAAAGTTTTTCCATTAGTAACTAAGAAGGTGATAAATACATGTTGTGACAGAAAATTCTGAATTTAAGTGGTTTGGATGGAATTTCAGAAGATATGGTTGAAGGAATGTTTGACCAGCTGATGTGCACTCTTAAGAAATCTTGGAATAGTTGATACATTCCAGATGACTAAACAAGTGGATATTTTGTCACATAACTAAATAAGAGACTTTGTTCTTGAAAGAAAAATGAATAAGGAGGTGCTTTAATAGTCAATTATTAAAAAATTAAGGAATGTATATCACTATGGATTTATTGAATCTAAGTAATGTCAAATAAACCTGATTTACTTCATTAAGATTACAGATTTGGTTGCTAAAAGAAGCTGCTTGTAACATACTTTTAATTTTATAAATTATTTGACTTTGTCTTGCATCCTATCTTGATTGCAAAATCAGTACTACACAACTATGCATTTAATGAACTTGTGAACTGGCTAATGAATAACCTATGAACAAGTAGTTATCAAAAGGAAATCAACCCCTGTGAGGTGTTCTGCAAGAGTTGAGAGTGGGTCTGACACTACTGGATGTTTCATCACTTCTTTGAAACTGAAAATTTGTCAGTGTTAAAGAGAGCTTAGAATTATCCTGTATTACTTAAATTTCTTGGTAAGTTACATTCTATAAAACAAAAGATATTTTAATGCAACCAGCAATGAAAGCTATAAATATGTAAGACACTTATAGTTCAAATTACAGACAGTTAAAATATCCACAAATTTTCAAGTATCTACCCCATTCTGTCATGTTATGCTCAACCTTCTGGTGTGCCTCTGGGTCTTAGAGCTTCACAAGTATCTCAGTGGGAGAAGTATGATGGTGAAGTCTTCTGCATCACTCTAGAATCCACTTAGCATTATTTTTATGTTTGCTAAAGCAGTCACCACTTTGCTCTTTCTCTGTTGGTTCTCAAGGCAATTTTAGATCCAAATTCATTTTATTTGATGTAATTTATATGTCTTAGATACTTTTTCTTTACTCTCACACCTGAAACTGGTTTTGCCCAGTTCTGAATGTTGCATTACTTTGAAAATCTGTAATTGATGACCGTTGCTACTGATGTCTTTTCAGGCTCACCTAGAGACAGAGGCCAGACAAAATGAAGAGAATAAAAAGCAGTTATATTTACTGAAGGTCTTCAGCTACACTTATGGCAGACAAAGCCCCACAGGGGCTACACCCAAAATGAACAGCTGGTCCCGGGTTTTCACACTTTTATAAGTTTGGTCCATTTGCATATTGGGGATTAATCTTCCACTTACAGCTTCAGGTAATGAAGTCATTTTACCCCAACTTTGTTCCCCCGAACTCAACTTTTGTTTACTTCTCTCAGAGCCTGAGACAGTGAAGTGTCCTTGATTCCCAGGCTTAGAGAGGAATTGTTTTGTCTGATCAAAATGTAAAGATGGTAGCTAGCACTGTGTATGGAGTCTAGAGTAATGCACTAAAGAATTACAGGCTTACAAATACATGAAAAATATGAAAGCTAAAATCCTAAGACGACATTCCTTATTGCAAGTGGCCTCTGCTGTCTCCTATGCCTGTCATTTTAAGGTTCCCACTATCATTAGCTGTCCATTCTCCTCAACACAGTATTTCACACTAGGGTCATGGATAAGGTATTAGATAAGCATAAAGTGCTCTTACAATGTATTAGTTTCAAAATGTATCAAACAATAGAAGCCATTTGTACAATTGTTTGAAGCTCAGTAGAAATTAAAAAAAACAAACTACGTGGTACTGCTGGGGTCATTGGGCAATTTCTGTTATCTGGTAAAGCCAACCTCCAGGCAGGCCAGGATGAGCCTGCACAAGGCTTGACCTGTCCTGGCCCCTGTGTTGTTAACCCTAAGTCTGTGGTCTGGTGTAAGCAATGTTACGAGACCTTACTAGGCTACAATATTGTGCTAGAAATTACAAGGGAAAGACACTTACAAGTCAATGTTAGGGGCGATCAGACTTGGGGTTATTCAGCCCAGAGAAGACTCAGGGGAGACCTTACAGCAGCCTTCCAGTACCCAAAGGGAGCTTACCAGAGAACTTTGCTGTGAGGGGGTGAGACACTGGAACAGGCTGCCCAGAGAAGTTGCCAGGATGATTCCCCATGCCTGGAAGTGCTCGAGGTCAGATTGGGTTGGGCTTAGGGTTCAGGTTAGGTTGGATGGGCTTGGAGCAACCTGTCCTAGAAAGTGTCCCTGTCCATGACAGGAGAGATGGGACTAGATGATCTTTAAGGTCCTTCCAACCTGAACCATTGTATGATGATTGTGTATTAGGTTCTGTTTGACTGACTCTAATAGTGGTGATTTTAAAGTAATTTAACGGAGAGGATTTCTTCTTGGTAGATTGAGATATTGTTGCCTTTTGTCTCCGAATGCTTTCTTCTGCTAAGAGCAAGCAAGCAAATAAAATTACTTTTTGAATGCACTATCTAATATTTCCATGGCAACATTAAAAACTCTCAGTTTAGTACTGTGAAAACAGAAAAAACCACAATGTTGTTACCTAATGACTTGGTTCAAGTTAGTATACCGCAGTTTTAAATCATCTAAAGAGAAATTTACCGTGAAACATCTTCAAGTCAGTTGTTAGTAGTTACATGGGTGCTGCTGAAACAGATAAGTTCCAAACACCAACTTCTTCTGGCTGTTTTAGTAGTGCGTTCTCTGGTTTATGTCTGTGTTTGGCCATTACTTCTCTAGTTCTTTGGGGAGTTGTAGCCACAGCTGTCACAGTTTTTATTCTGTGTTATTTTGGTACATGAGAAATAGTTAAATACTCTCAGGCTTTAGTGGTGGAAAAACAGTATCTGGAAATGCTCCTTAATTCTGGATGCCACTTTCTCTTCTGGTGTCAGTTGAAAGAACTTGATTTGTTTCAAGAATCACTGTGTGAAAAGGCAGTATGTCTGTTACTGAATTGTATACCTGATACATTCTCTTCTGAAAGGTGATTTAGTACTTGCATCTTTTGTAGGACCAGGGATACCTGCTTCTCCCTGAACAGTAACAAACCAAGCTCTCAGCAGCAATTCTAGGACTGGAATGATCACTAAGGACTATACTTAAATGTTATCCAACAGTGTAAAACTAATGTGCTAGTTTTGGCTGGGGTAGTGTTAATTCTCTTCATAGTAGCTGATATGGGCAAATATGCTTTGGATTGGTGCTGGAAACAGTCCTGATAACACAGGGATGTTTTAGTTACAGCTGAGCAGCTCTTGCACAGCATCGGGGCTTTTCCTGCCTCTCACCCCACCCCACCAGCGAGGAGGGCTGGGAGGGCACAAGGAGCTCTCAGGGGACACAGCTGGACAGCTGACCCCAAATGGCTGCAGGGATATCCCATGCCATATGGCATCATGCTGAGCTTGAGGCTGGGGAAAGAAGGAAGGAGCAGACATTGAGGGTGATGGTGTTTGTCTTCCCGAGTCACTATTGCACATGATGGAGCACTGCCTTCTGGGAATGACTGAACACCTGCCTACCCATGGGAAGTGGAGAATTAATACCTTCTTTTGCTTTGCTTGTGTATGCAGATTTTGCTTTACCTATTAATCCATCTTTATCCCAACCCGTGAGTTTTCTCACTTTTTATCTTCCAGTTTTCTCCTGGATTCTGCTGGAGGGCAGTGAGGAAGTTGCTGCATGGTACTTAGGTGTTGGCTGGGGTTGAAGCATGACAACTAGCCAAATTAAAAAAAAAAACAAAAAACAAAAAAAAAACAAACAACAAAATTAACAAAACCCCCCTAAGCAAACAAAACAAATATCAAAAAGCAACACCCCTCCAAAGATTTTATTAAAATATATATTGAGAAGTTAAGGAAAACAATAAAAAAACCAACATAGATTTAGCATTCTTCTGTTCATCCATCTGTCTTGAAAGAAGAAATGTTCTTTTGGTTTTATTACGCATTCAGATTCTATGCGCCTAAATTTTTACAGCTTGCTTTATTCATCACAGAACAAGAAAAAAATGCTTAAGAAGCCAGTTTTCATGCAGGTTTTTTTTGAAGAATAAGGTCATTAAGCTGAGATGACATCCCTATCATTCTTTAAATGTCTCTGAATATTCTGTTTGGAGTTTTTAATTATTTTATTTTTCTCAAATCCCTGTCATACAATAAATCAAGCCATGGTAATTTTTTCTTGTCATTCAGAGACATTTTCTTCAGTATATGTATAAAATGCTTAGCTGTGGTTACCTTTTGTTCTCTTTTTTACTGTTGGCGGAATCTCTTATTTTTTTACAGCTCACATTCTATTTCATTGGTAATATTAATCAGAAATATCCAGGGACAAAGTTCTCTTTATCTGTTACCGTGGTCATGGAGATTAAATGGCTGCATGCATTTTCACATTCAGTAGCAGCACTGTCATCATCAGAATCCCAGATCTTCATCATGAGACTTCTTGGTTTAACAGATAGAAGTGTTCATTATCCTTGCTTTGTTTCTGTCATAGTGTTCCACCTCGTTTTCCTGAGCTGTTGGCATAAACTTTTACACATGACAAAACTCAGTGTAGTAATATCTATGAAAAAGATTGTTGACAACTAAGTAACAAAACACCTTCCTGTTGGCTGGTACTTGTCAGTCAGAAGGACTGGAAGTACTACCATCACTGAGAATTCACATATGCTTGCTGCTGACTCCACACAGGGATTTGTGAAACCCAGCACAACTTAGAAATCAACAGGTTCTGACTTTTGCTGTCACTGGTGCAGTAGATCAGTTTAACTAATGTAATTGACTTTAACCAAATGACCATCTACAGCCACTGAGGAATAGAAGTGCAAATTTAGCACTATTGATTTTTGCCAGGTCACATCAGTGACTATTTGGATCAGCTTTTTCAGCTTTCCAAATACAAACTGTGCTATTTGATTTGCTTCATTATAAATGTAACGAGCACTCCTGAGGTGATCAGCTAATCAGTGTGGGTTTTTATGCTCATCAGGTCATAAAACTCATTAATGGATACATTTAGCTTCCTACTGCTGTTGACAGGATTAACTGTTTCTTTTTGGTGCCTTATTTAGCCAAACACTAAAAACAGAAGTTTCTGCAGATCAGATGTAAAAATAAATGTTGCTTCATATTTAAAAGAAGGCTGTAGGTAATTAACTTACTCTTGACTTCCATAAGATAAATTCAAATTTCTGTTGTTTAAAAAAAGTGGTTTTATTATTGTAAATAACCTTTTCTTTTTAAGTCTATAAAACAAATAGGGTCATTTTATACAGTTTCTAGTACTGCACTGCAGTTTCTCCTTCAGACATTGGCACTGGAGCACCTACTCATTTGCTGTTTTTTGGCCTTAGGAACATGTGGAGACCTGACAGTATTTCTGGGAAGCCTGGCAAAATGACAAAGATTTGGTAACAAATGAAGGTACCAATACCCAGAGTATATCTGGGGCCCTCAAAGGGCAAAATTCTCCCCATCCCCTTCTCATCTCAGGAGTCCAAGCAGCCCATGTGCAGCTGGCCCATTTAAATTTCCACTTAAATTAAGTCATTACATTCTAATGGGGATGGATCTTTTCTGAAAAAAAAAGGAGGGGACTGAACTCACCCTTTGTGGTAGGAATATAAAAAGCACGAAGCAAGACATTGCAGAATTATGTGTCCAAGTTTTCAAACCCTCCCAGCTGAATATTTGAAACAACTGAATAGTACTGTGTGCATGCAGGAAAGCCAGTTTTCCTTTCTGATTTAGGGCAAATTTCTTGGAATAATGGAGGCACTTTTCAGACCAATAAATACACTTGTTTTAGTTACTGTCTCAATGTATGAACGAGCCAATGGAAAAGAAAAAAAAAGGAGGGGGTGGGAAAGGATTCAGTTTTTAAAGCTCCACTATGTTTCATGATTAAAAGAGCATAATGTTTTTTGGTTTTACTGTTTTTTTCACAGAAATAGAAGCCCATGAAATGGAGTTGAAAAGTGTAACTGCTGCTGGGCAATTAATATTGGCTGTACCTGTACTATCTTTTTTAGGCTTACTAGGTATCCCTTTTTTCTTTTAATCCACTGAAATAATATCTTCTGGCAAGCCTGCTTTGTCTGCATCACTCCTGCCTACTTTGTCTCCTCAGCATCTACACTTCCATCCTGGGCACTGCCTTCAAAGTGGCCTCATGCTGTGAGTTGGGCTGTAGCCCCTCAAGCTGGTACTTTAGAATGTCTCTTACAGACAGCAGCAAGGGCTCCTGGTACCTGATGTAGCTCTGGATGCTTTCGTGGCCCAGGGCTTGCCTGGGGCTTATGTGCTTTTCTGCAATTGAACTGGACTTACCAAGAACACAGGTGATCAGAGACTGTTCAGCACAGAAACTCCCTTACACAGATTTTATAAGACTGTACCTTTCCTGCCCTCGTTGGGATTCTTCTTTGTTGGGATACACAGACATAGCACCTTCCACAGTTTAGTCCTGTAGCCTAACTGGGTTAGGATTTTAAAGACCATCTGAGCAAACTGCATTGCAGCATTTTAGTTTTCTTTACTGGATCACTTGTGTCAGGCTCTAGGGATCATCCATGTTACAAATAAATTCCCCATGGATTTTTGTGTACATTCTTCACTCAAACTTTTATTTATATGTCTTCTTCCATGTTTTTTTAGCTACGATGTCTGACTCTCTTTTTAGTTTTTGGAGAATTTAAAATGCAGATGTTTACAAAAGATTATGGAAAACTTGGGGGAAAAATGGCATTTCCACCTCCAATTTTGTTATTTGTCTAAACCTGAAAACCAACAGCAGCACAATTCTCTGATGTTGCCAGAGGAACTACAATTATTTCAAATTACCTAGAGGTGACAATATCAATTGTCCTCTCCTTTTATAAACTACAAATGCAAGTGTCTTATGTATCTTCTGCAATGCAAAAAGCCATTGTAGATATGGGCTTAGACAAAATTCCTAGGAACCACAGCAAGCCAGACAGATGCTCCTCAGCAAAAATCTGGTGTTCTTAGGTGCTCTAAACAAGTCTGCTGATTCTAAAGCAACTTCTATATGTAAACTATAATCTGTATATTCATATAGCTAATATGTAAATAATAGCTTAAATTGACTGCTATGCAACTTAGTAATAAAATCACTTGAAATAATTTTCAATCTCTGTTGAACAGGTAGTATTCAAATATATGTTTTAATTATAACATCATTTGTGTGCATAGTCTTTTAATTTTAGAGAGTTTTTATGTAAAGGAAAATGTTTAAAATTATTTCAAACTTCTCTATAAGGGGCTTTCCAGCAATTTGATCCCAGCCTTGCAGATTTCAATAAGAATTGAAGCTTAAATGTAAGAATTTTTTACAGAACAACTTGTTGTTCCCCATTCCTCCTCTACTGTCTATTGATTTGCATTTCATCCCACATCTTCTTCAGAAAGTTTCCTTTTCTCAAATGCATGAAATGCAAAATCAGATGTCTGAACAGAAGTTTTCTTTGAGAAAGAAGGGAAAGCACAGAAAAATGATCTTTTTAATATTTTGGTTTTGTTTAGATTGTTCTGTTTGCCTTGTAAGTGAAAATAGCAATCAATCTAAGTTTAAATTTTGATTTCTATGGTCAGAGTGATATATTATTATCCTCATGTCATTTAGTCTTTGCTGTCATGATCCCAGCTCAAAGGTCTTGAGGGATTGAAGAGTTGTAGTCAATACAATTTAAATAACCAAAAAAAAAAAAACAACCAAAAAACTTTTAGAAAGAAGTAGAACTAATTTTCTGTCTCTAATAATATCTCAATTTCAAACACAAGTGTCTCCTGTCTCAAGAGGAGACTAGAGGTGAGACTGGAGACCCATGGCTTTGCATGTCACTGGAATGTGAAGATTTTGCTCTTCCAATAGAATAAAATGAGTAAGATGCAAGATAAGAAGAATGTATTTAAAGATTAAAGCTGCTTTCAAATGTAAAACTAAACTGCATCCTGGCACTATTTACTAAGGGAGTAGAATATTTCTATTTGTTAAAAGTATTTTAGTCAGGGAGGAATTAATGAGTGAGTGTAAATGACAAAGTGATGCACTACTTTTCATACCTCTTTTTGAACATCTTTGTGTGCACACCCACACAGATACACGCAGAGTTTTACAGGGGCTGAAAATATTTTTCCTATTTACTTTTTTTTGGTGAAGACTGAACTATAAAATTGAGTATGAAGTGAAGGATTCATACAGTTATTTTGAAGGAATGTCTATGTATTCCTGCATCTCCCTGGGGTAACAATGAACTTGCTAAAAATTCAGTGGTATTGAACATTTCAGAATAACTAAGAATTATTACCTCTGTTTCTGACTTGGAGGAGTTCAGCTCCCAAAGTGGAGAGTGCTGCCCCTGTGCAGTCTCCTGATATCTATACAGAATACTGGCAGGTGACAGGAGACAATGATTGCTTGTTTCTTTATTAGCTTGCTTACAGAAGGATTAGGTGCTGGCAGTAGTTGATGAAGTTGCTAGTGTCTGCTAAAGATTTATTTGGTCCTAGACAGATTCCTGCATGTTTTAGGATGAGTAATCAATTTTCTGTCAAAAGAGGTGTTGGTCATCTGCCTAGACAGAGGCTCAACTCCTCATTCTTGTATTACCCTGAAGATGACTGAGGTCATAAGGGGTGCTCTTGGCAATTTCTGTGAGTGTCAGTTTGAATGAGCTGGATATTTGCAAAGGTGGTACAGCTTCTCAAACCACACCCAGATTTAATTTTTTTTGGATGAGCAGTCATATACCTATACTATATTTCAATTTTTCAATCTCAGGATGAGATTTAATAGTCATCTTAATATAATAAAATAATACAGATAGTACTTCACTGAAATGTTAATGGTTTCAGCATTCATCCCTCAGTGTGATGCAGAATTGATCATTATTGCCAGATAGTAATCTGACCAAATGTTAATAGGCGAAACAGTTCAAAGAGAATATGCTTACTGAAGATACAGACTATTTTCCAGCAGTATAAACTCTATCCTTTAACTGTTATCGATCTCTTCAGCAATGCTATGTGATAATATCTTGCTTGTGAGGTGATTTAATATTTACTTGAAATTATAAATATTGCAGGTTAACATATCTAGTAATTTATGCATAGAGGGGGCTTGTGTAAACCTAAGGTTTAAAGACACGGAGTTGGCTCTATCCATGACAAGTATACAGAAAAAACCCCATGTTACCTCAACAGGAGGTTGTAGGATGTCAAGTGGTCTGGAATATCCCTTTGGTCAGTTTGGGTCACCTGTCCCAGCTGTGTCTCCTCCCAGCCTCCCAAGCACCCCCAGCCCCCTCCCCAGTGTGGCAGCGTGAGAAGCAGAAAAGGCCTTGGCTCTGTGTAAGCCCTGCTCAGCAATAACAAAAACATCTCTGTATGATCAACCCTGTGTTCAACACAAATCCAAAACACAGCCCCATACCTGCCCATGTGAAGAAAATTAACTCTACCCCAGACAAAACTAGCACAAGGTATCACTTGAGAGGATTTAATTTGTGTTTAAAATCTAGATGGCTAGCAATGGCCATATTCCAGTAAGTCAATAAAGATATATTCAATATCATCAATGAAACTCAGAAAAGAATTTGGCCCTGTAGAGGGCAGTCACCTAGTGGCTCATCACCTGAATCACACTCACAATCTATATTTTCTCAATATCTATTAATTGTAACAGGGGCTTAGACAGCTCATGTGCTTTCAGAAAATTTACTAGAGTTTTTAAAATTATGAACTGAATCTTATTCTTTACATTGAGGACCTGTTATCTTTGCCAGGGTCCTCAAAACAGAAAAATATAAGCTCATAAAATTACTCTTGTAGATACTGTGGTTAGCTGTCATGTATTTCTTGAAGGGTAATTCTCTTAAATTTAAATTTCCTTCTAAGTGTACATCTCTTCTTGGAGTGGGACCCCAGATGACCTTGGTTCCTGTTTCCAGAAGTCAGATGTAGTTTACTGCATTTACTGCATTCCTTACATAGGGAGAATCAGAGCCTCAAGTTCTACTTTCCAGCCTCTGGGAACTCTTGAGTGTTCATACATAGATTGTTTCATACTGACAAGTTTTAGCAGGACTGGTTACATGCTGGGGACAAACTGCTTCATCCCACATGATTTAAGGCAGTGATACTTTCTTTCATGTTATTGGGAAACATTTTGTCAGTATGTGGGTTATCACCTATGTGTTGCAAGTGTTAATTTTCCCCTTTACAGTTTGGCCTACATCAACAACCTCTACTAGTTTTAATTTGCATCTTTGCCAGAATAATAACTGGGAAGTGCTACAGCATCAGTCTGGGGGCATTTGGAAAATTTCCAAGTGTTTGAGCCACATTTGCTGATACTTTACCATTGAATCTCCAATACCCACAGGCATCCCTCAGTATTTTCCTCAGTGATACCATCAGCCACATCACTTTGTCCTCTCTACACTGCAGTGCTGCAGTGAGCTGACACACAGTACACGTTTAGAGATTTGCAGAGCTGCCTTGATGGGAAGCTCTCAATGCAGACTTGTGCTTCAGTAGCTGTGTGGCACACGCCTGCAGCAGACACACAGCCCAGAGGCAACTCAAACACAAGCTAATGCGGAAGCCAGAGATGCTCATAACTCTGTATTTCAAGCCACAGAAGCTTTGCAAATGCAAAAGCAAAATTAAGTATCTGAACAGATGTAGAGAGAGATTTCTCTGAGTTTGTACTTCTAATGTTCAAGACCAAGTAGCTGGTATAACAAGTATAAAAGCCATTCCCCAAGTTGCTTTTGGAATTAATCACTGCTGCTTTGGTTCACATAATGTTTACACATTCAAAATTTACATTGCACCCGTCACTTTTATAGGGAATTCTATTTTAGATTAGAGTTTCTTATGTTCAAATGATTTATGTCTTCTGTAATTTTTCCTCTTACTTTTTGGAGGAACCTCTTTCAACAAAAAATATGAATGTAGGAAAGTTATTCCTCAGAAAATATTTAGATTATCTGTTCACCATGTGAAATAAATGTACTGCCCACCATTTTATTTATTTGAATGCTATTTAAGTCTAGCTTATTTCAATCATGTCATAGCAATCATCTACAACAAAAGGTTTAGCACTATTTCTCTATAAAGATCTTCTCAAGCAACAGATCTTTAATTCTTCTCTCTGTAGATTTCTGTTCACACTTAGTTTATGACTTCAGTGTCAAACTTCACTGTGTTTTTTTCTTTCACTCTCTTCATTCAAGTAATATATAATCTATTTCACTTCATCTGATCTTCAGTATCTCTGTCTATGCAGGGAGTAGATGTCACAGCTGCTTGTGTCAACATTTCCTTTGTGCAGGTGAAACAATGTGGTTGCTATCCCAGATGAGCTGGTGGCCCTGAAGTGCCAAGACATTAGATTTCATAGTCGTTGACTAATTGGATAGTCATGTAAATAATTGATGTTCTTTGTTCCATAGCTGAGCCTCTCTTCCAAAAATATTTTTGAAAGCAAAGACTAGAGTAGGAACCTGTCAAATTTAAACCATCACACTATTTGTGTAAATAAAGTGGTGTTTACATGAAACGCTGAAACATTATGATCAGTTTTGTGGACACCATGATTCAGGAAAGCTGCTGGTTAACAGAAGAAATATGCTCAAGCAAAGGACAGACAAGAGAAACTGACTCAAGTGAAGACTAACGAGTTGCATATTTGTATTTGAAGTGTCACTTTCAAAATTTCCTTGCAGTAAAAAATAAGGTAATTTTGCATTATCTATTTAGTACTTACATGTGAAACATATTAGATTTAGATTTTAGATCTCTAAAGCACTAAGACAGAAACAAATATAGTTGTAGTCAGATATTTTATTTTAATTTTTGTTGTGTGCAACAACAAATTAAAGGGCTTTCTGCAATTAAAGGGCTTTGTCATTTGCTCATGCTCACAAAGTTTTACCTCATGGCAAGAAATTTTTTGGGCCTGGTTTATATAATTAACATTTTGGGATAAAAGTAATGAACAAAGTAGAGAATAAAATATATGGTTTCTTTAGGAACAGAGTGTATGTTCTGAGAAAATTCTAAGGAAGGTGGATTGCATGAGTGCATCTTTAATATCCAAGACTGATGATGTATACTGAAAGAAGTGCATCTCTGCTGGATTTAGCACTGCTTCATTCACTGCATACTGACTGAATAATGTATGACTGTGGTATTAAACCTCTGGGAAGAAAGCATGTTTTCACACCTGAAGGGTTGCATCTGAATGCAAATGTCGCTCAGGAAAAAATATTGATTAACTTTAGCCTTTCAGACTGAAGGAATTAGTTACAGAACTTGAAAGTAGAATATATATCTTATCTTTAATTTGTTTCCTTACAGTTTACTCTAAAATGTAGATAGGATAGGATGAAAAAAATCTCTCGCAAGAAATTTTCACAAAATCACAGAATGTTTACGATGGAAAGGAGGTCATCTGGTTCAACACCCTTTATCAAGCAGGGGCACCCAGAACCCGTTGCGCAGGATCACATTGAGATGGCTTTTGAAAATCTCCAAGGATGGACACTCCTCCTTTCTGGACAATTTGTGCCAGTGCCTGGTCACCCTTACAGTAAAAAAAAAGTGTTTCCTGAAGTTCAGAGGGAACCTCCTATGTCTCATTTGTGCCATTGCCTCTTGTGCACTACTTTCAGAGCCTTGGCTCTCTTTGCACCTTCCCTTCAGGTATTTATAACATTCTCCCTGAGTCTTCTCATCTCTAGGCTGAAAAATCCCAGCTCTCAGTCTTTCTGTGCATGAGAGATCCTCTGGTCCCCTCATCATCCTTTTGGCCCTTCACTGGGCTTGCTCCACTAGATCTATAGCTCTTAAATACTTATCTATTTTTCTCTATCTCTGTATCTATCAATTTTTGTCATTTTATTCAGGGTATGTTTCTTCCATGTTGCAGAAGGTTGCAATGAACTCTTATATAAATATTTTTTTTACACTCACATAGAGAAAGCAAACTGTAACTGGAAGATGTTATTCTGGTGTTCCTTTATTGATAGTCCTACCATGTTTTTTCTGCTCCTCTGTCAACTTCAGTGCTATAGTTTGGTCTATGTATTGTTATGTTTGAGCACAGGGTTTGCTGACAGATGGGAAGATGAAATTACCCTTGCATTCTTCTCTCAAATATACCAGTGTGATTCTAGACTAATATGGGCTCTGTGGGACTACAGCAGACTTTTTATGTTAGATAGAATTTGGTATAAATTTTAATTAGCTGTATATTTACCTTATACAAGACTCCACAGTATTTTAACTGTAATCTCCTGTATTAAAAAATCCTCATACAGAACATTTAAAGATTATAATATTTATATGTGGGGATGTCTTACAACTGATTTTGACAAATCAAAATCAATCCACCAGTCTATTTCACTAGAACTTTTGCTCTAAAAATACGAATAAATATTTCTACAAATACAAAGATTTATAGGCATGAATAAGAGGAATCTTATAGGAAGGTAAGTTGTTACTTTTAAGGGATAAAGGCAGCATCAGTAAATATTTTTCTAAAATGAAATATAAAAGATGGAGTTGTTATAGGATCTGGCAAGCAAATATGCTTATAGTTTTTGTTAGCAGGCTGTTCTCTGTTCCTGCAATCATTTCCAAAAGTTTTTGCAGCTAGCAAAAGAATTATGAGACGGCTCTCCATTGACCACATAAATGATCATAATTTTGATCAAGAAATGAACATGTGTCACATGATGAAGTTTGTCCTTCCTAGATATCTTTATCAGAGCATGCACATGGCTTCCCCCTCCCTTCCCTCTGTTGAAACCAACTACAGTTTTGGCAGGGAAATGATACACTGCGTTCAGTGAATGCATCCTACACCCTGTGTATTATCTGAAACAGCTCTGTCAGGCCTGCAGTTTATCATCCTTGCATGGCATGAAGCTGGGAAAACTCCAGCTGCAGACTCTCCCCTTCTTTTCTTTCCACTCTGCTACAATAGCACATTGTTTTTGGGGCTTTCTCTTGACCTTGGGCCATGATCAAGGTGTGGGGTACATGCAAGGCACTGGAAAACAATTCATGTCTGATCATGGTTCTGAGCTTCTCCCACCCACAGACACATTCACCAGGCATGCTCTGTATGGGTGGAAGAAGAGCTGGCAATAGTACAGCTGGTGTGCCTGGCTACCCTTCAGGAAAAAAACAGGATACTGGGTTCTTTTCTGTGTGGCATGCTCTGGGCCAGTAAGGAGCAGGACAATTTGTGTGATCGGGTGAAGAGCCTTCTGTGAAAGCTCCCCAGGACTTTGGGCTGAGCAGTGCCTTACAAGCCTGCCTGCATTCCTGCAGGTCCAGGCACACAGTACTGGAGGAATATCCCACATTTGAGATTCTGGGCAGGACACTGCCTCTAAACCTATACTTCTGGTATCACTCAGCATGCCTTCAAATGTTCTACATCTTCCCTGTCACACCAAAACACGCAAGCATTCCCCAAGTCCCATGAATATCTTCCTCTATTGTATTTTGGGTCTGCTATAACATTTCAGATGACCATGGGTGTGGAAACCCAGGGCACCAGCAATATTTCTCTGCTGCTCTGGGGTGCCCTGACCCTCAGGGGAGCACTGACTTTGCCCCTCATTCATGGAGAATGTTTCCTAGACTTCAGGATAGACCAGAATCCACAAAAGTCTGAAATAGATAATAGAGAGTAGTGTAGGCATATCACTTGGTGAGAAATTTAGGTTTTGGGATTTTTAGTATGTTGTGAATGAAAGCAAGATGGAAGGCAGAGGGTATTGTCCTGGGTTTCTTCTTCATGCTGCTTCTTCCTTCTTCTTCATGGGTTTGGGTGGCATTTTGTAATTGGGCAGAAAATTCTGCATTGAAGCTCTTTGGGATCAGTTATTGGGTTAAAAGGGAAAATAATCCAGGTGTCAGTTCTTAGTTTAGTCTTAAAAGACCTTGTAACAAGAGATTGTTGGCCATTTTGTGTTTGCTATTGAAAAGCTGCCGAACTCACAGTAGTGAGACTGATTTACTGATAAGAAATAATAAACACTTGAGTCCAAACATGAACTACTGTCTCAAGTGCCTTCAATCCAGACCCAGAGGAACCAATATGTGGGCACATGTGTTTCTTAATTGTGTTTCTGCCCTTGGGCCCTCCTGATACTCAAATGTTTGCACAGAGTAGATCCACATTCATGGTAAAGGAAGTGCATAGACACTTCACAGGTCAACACCAACATTTGAGACACCTGAAGTTTCATGTATAGTATCTGTAAAGAACATGTGTAATTTTGTAGCAATTATGTAATTTTGAGTAGTTGACTTTGAAAACTGCTCAGTTGAATCAAGTACTTTTCACATTGCCAGATTTACCAGGCCTATTTATATCACATGAACTTTGCAGTTGAAACTTTTTGTCAGTTACTCAGTATTCTTGCAAAAGTCAGCTTTCTTGGAGGATGGCCTTAGTAAGTAAACCTAATAACCTACTGGGAAGTAATAAACACATCACTTTTTTCAGAGGGAAGAAACTGTACGAGTAAGGCTCAGACATGTTTATTATGAAATAATGCTTGCATTTTTGCTTGCATTGTCTGTTTTTAAGTGTATCAGGCTATGATTATTACATTGGAAGGAAAGTTTTGATTTTTATCAAAATAAAAATCAAAAGGAAAAACTTCTGTCAGTCCTAACTAGCTAAACAGAATAATTATTCCTTCATTTAGCTACCTTTAGGAACTACGAAGTGTGATTACCTTATTTCATATAGGGGTGCAATATTAAGAAATCTTTGATTAAAATATATAACACCATTAAAATAACAAAAATAATCCTTCATTTATAATAAATTTTTCTACCTGTCAATGATATTTTATTTGCTTCTTTTTTCTAAAAATGTCAATTTCTTCAATACAAAATCACCTTTGAGAATAAAAGCTTAGCTTGCAAAAATAAGATTTGTAATTTTTGTTTTGAATCTGTCCATATTTCTCACCAAGACTTCCTTCAAAATCTTAAAATAGTGAACCTTTAATCTTCCCTGATTTCATCTCCCCTTTCTGGTCCAGATCTGTGTTTCTGAGAGACCAGGAAAACACACCATTAATTTGTGGTAATATATCCCATCCAGGGCATGCTTCCCTCCAATTCACCTTAAAGGAGGTCTTCCTAGGGCATATTCAATGATTTTACCACAGCTTTGAAGTTTAAAATATAGAAAACATTAAATCCAGCAAAGAAAGGGGGAACAGGCATCTAACCAATAACTTAAGAAAACCTTGTGGGGATAAATTTCTTTGCAGAGTAATGTTTTGATAATATGATCATTTATTGTCTCCTGATTACTGCTGGGCATCTTCTCTAACAGGAGACCACTTGAATTTAGGTGAAAGAAGTTGGACAGTTCTAGTTTTTACATGTAGAGTGCTGGGAGAAAAACCCCCAAAAGAACACAACAGCAGCAAAGGACATCTGTGATTCCTGGGTCTGCTTCCCAATGCCCAAATATCCTTTCTGGGGAATCTGCTGCTAATGGTCCAAACCAGCCATCAGATTTTCAAGTTGCCTGATTTATCAGATTGCAGGAGTGAGGCTTTATCTGTTTGATTTGTTTAGTGGACTTTTTCCTCAGTGAACATATTTAAAAGTCTACACTTGTATTAATATGACTTACATACAGCACAAGCAGCTAATGAAACCACCAGATCTGTCATTTATCATTCTCTGCTTGAATCGCTTTGAGATTTGCAGCCTGTATTGTACCTTTTTTTATTTTTTTGCCTCTGAGCTTATGTTGAATATCTGTCTGACCACTACCATTTAATGAAAATTACACATAAAAGAGCTATCTTAGTAAAGAAGAAACAGCTTCAGTATTCAGTAGCTCTTTTCCTCAAATGAACTTGTATGTGATAAAATTATTTTTAGACAGTTTTTCCTAAATATTATAATTACAAATAATAATTACAAAATCAGTGATGGCAATCCAGTGGCATTTCAAAGTTATGGAATTGCTTTTTAAATGGATGTTCAATGTAGTATCTTTGTTCCTACAGCCTGTAAGCACTGAGCTGAAACTAATGGCAGTCAGTTACCAATGGCTTTACCTGACAAGTGAAGATTTACTTAATAGTGTAATAGAACTGGAGCCAGTGATATTTATAATTTTATCTTTCCCTTTGCAATCAGCACTTGGTTTTATTCAGTCTAGAAGATAGGATGTTTGTAGAGGGTAGATAACAGACTTATTTTCAGTTCAGCCAATAACTTCTGCTTGGTAAGTCACTTAACCTCTGTGTCTGTCTCACTAGCTGTTAAACAAAGATAATGATATTTTTCTTCTTTTGTAAATGGCCCTACTGGGCATACAACAGAGCAAAGTTGCGCTAATATAAACAGGGGTACAAGGTATAAAAATTACAGAAAACAACGGCTTTCAAATGAAAAGCAGTTTTGGGAATAAATCCAAGTGGATGACAGAGACATGAATGCACATAAGCACATAGAAAATGAAACTAATGATTACTAGGAGAAAAATCAGTGTGATGTAGGCTTATTAGAACTGATCTGAACAGTTCTGTGCAGTTATGGGAGGAAAAATCAGAGTTAACTGATTTAACTGCTTAAGGCAGTTGGGCTGCTGACTAGGGCGGCAATATGCAGAGAGTAATGCACTGCCTGTCCTTCAGATGGGGATTGCAAGAGCTGATCCATCCCCTTCTGCTACCATCACAGGCTGCACCCTGCTGAGGGAGGAGTTGAAAAGTATGGGAGGGACTGCTCCTCCCTCAGCAGTACCTTGGGTTTTGCTCCTTCATATGGATAAAGGCATTCCCTCCAGTGTATCCCACAGCCTTTGGCATGGCTCTGGGAGCCTTAGCAGGGTGATGCAAGTGGTATATATAAATTGGTAGAGGGAAGTGGCTGCAGGAGGAAGGAAACAGCTGGGAAGATGAAGTCAGGGGAGCAAGGGAGGAAAGGGAATCCTGCAGGGCGTGGTCTTGACTCACCTTTTCTTGCTTTCCTTAATTTCTTCTGTTTACTCCCATGTCACCTAATCTGCTGTTGTAAGATTTTCTGACTAGCTGAAAAAGCCATCCTTGAGACATCTCCAGGATAGTTAATGTGGGGATTAGTAATTAGTATGTAGAAATTTTAAAAATAGATTTTATAAAACCAAGTGATGAAACAGAAAAATCAAGGATTATATTGTCCCTTAGGAACAGAATATACACTGCTGTTTTCTCAGTAGAAACTTCTTTACAAATATTAGTCAGACTTTGGAGTATTTTGCATTATTGATTGTAGTTGTCAGAGGAATAATGAACAGTAATTCACATTGTTTTATGTGTTGCACATTGATGAGATTCCACAGGAATTTTATTATTTAAGTTAGATCGGAGAGCATCTGCACAGTTCCCATCTGTGCTATGAGTGAATGACTTGCCAGCTGGGTTAACTACATCTTTGGAGAAATGTGAGCCTGCTCTCAAGGACTATCTGAATTTCACAAGATGAACTAAAACTAGCACATATGTAGGAGAAGCAGAATAGATACTAACATCAGTGCTGAATATCCTTTTTCTCCAGCCTGTCAGAGCTTGCCAGCTGAAATGACTAACCTCAATAGGTTTTAAGGACCATGATGGTTAGTGATTACCTGGTCTGCCTTCCTGAATAACACAGCCTATAGAATCTCCTCACAGTGATTTCTGCCTCAAGCTCGTAACTTCTGTTTGTGTTACATACACAGCATAAGGAAAAATAAGATCCCTCCCAAACATCATCCCCCCACTTCAGAGTTACTGGTGAGGGATTTCCCATAAATTCAACGAGGAACTACAGTGTGGTAATAGTGACTCACTAGGTGGCACTCTTACTTCTAAATCTAAAATAAATCCCAGGCATCTATTTTAAGGCTTTTTAAGGCTTTTGTATTAAGTAAAACACTGGATTCGGGGGAAGATATTATTCATAGTCCTCAAATTCTTTAGTGCTTAAAATTTCAAAGTATTATTTAGAAGAACTTGGTAATCTGGAAGTCCATTATCCTTTCATTCTTACGTCTTTTTTTTGCCACATTCTATAGCTTTTTTCAAACCTTTAATCATTTCCACTGAGTTTAAGGTGTAGAACTCAGCTAGATTAAATTAGGCACATTTGGGCTGGGTAGTAGGCTTAAAAGAAAGGAGTCTTGATTATCAAAAGTTGCATAACCTTGGAAGCACTTTGCATGTGGGAAGTCTGGCCTAATTGCTAAGATGAGTTAGATATGACCTAAATAATTCCTTACTGTTCTCTTCCAGAGTGGGGGAACTGTGGGCTATAGCAATTGGCTTCTCTGTTACTGAGTGGGTTAAAATCTCCGCTGGGCCAAAGTCTCAATCAAAGACATTGGTTTGGACCAGTGTACCAAGGTACACTGTCCATCTGAAGAAGACTGTAACACCTAAAGTAGAGGGATATTCCTATTTCTAGTGAACTCTGCAGGAAAACTGAAGCATGGTGAGAGCATTGCAGAATGTCCTCTGTGAGCATGTGCAGTCAAATGGCATCAGTATACAAAAATCCTCCCCAGGTTTAGTTTGTGTGAAAGCAAACTGATTGGTTCTCTTAGTCTGTAAAACACTTTAGCAAATCTAAGGTATGAGAAATACTGCAACTCCAACTTTGTAAGGAGCTGACTGTATTAAACAGGTCATTCCAGCAGTATCATCAGCATTATTTGCAAAAGTGAGCACAAAAAGAGATAGGCTTTCTATCCTATCATGTTACTAATGTTAGTTTTTAAATTTGCAGCGTACCAGCATTTCTTACAGAACTACTTAAATGTACATGAACAAGGTTGCACTTGGACTTTATTGTTATAGAGATTACTGTGACACTGTTTTAGGGCCATGCAAGCATATAGGACAATAAATATGTAAGTTTGTGTACTTCCATTTTGGTTGAGAGTACATCCACATGAGCAAATGGTGTAATTGGAGCAGATTAGAAAGAAAACCAGATAAAGGTAAGGTCTCACAGCTCACATCAGAATCATCTGCAGGCTGTTGTGTTACTTCAGACTGTCTCTGTACTGCACTGAACACCAGTTCCTGTTTGAATGCACTCTGTCTGTCACTTTTGGGCACAGCTTCTGTTTCAGTTTCACATGAAAGCTGTACAATTTCTATGCTCCAAGGCTTTTCCACAATATGAATGTAAGTAAGGATGATCAGAAATTGGCAATAAAAGACACTCATGTTCTGAACTAAAATAGTGGTGCAAGAACACCCTGGGTATCTTCATTTTTAGTCCAGTGGTAGCATCCACAGGACAACACTATAGGCCAATGAAACAGTAAGTAGCCAATATCTTTAGACTGAGGTGGTTCTTTTTCCTGGAAAAATCCTTTTTGGCAGGAATAATCTGGTCTTCTGAAGGTTAGTAGATTTGTTTTCAAGTTTTCAATAATTTACTCTTATCTTAAAAGAAAACTTGTGATGATGGAACAACACCTTGTAATTCCAGTGCTTAAAAATATTGTTTCTTATTAGAGGGTAATGTTGCATCATTTTGCTTAAGTTATAGTTGGTAACAAGATTCCAGATCCCACTGTGTTTTCTAGTTTGACATATATTTTTTTATATATATAAATAGTTGCATATTCCCAATGACTGGCATTAGCTTCATGTATTTTTGCTGCCATTTTTTTGCTTAATAAATGTCAGTAAGTGACAACCATGTTTTGTAGATGTGCTTCTGTATTACAGTGATTTATCTGTTCAGATACAGCTGAACCTGCAGTGTGTCTGGACAGGAGCTTTGTTATAACAACCCTGGTGCTGCAGGGATTCAAGGTGACAGATACAACTCAATACCACATACCCTGAGTCTTCCTAGAAATGTCTAAAACTTGTAACTGCTCATTTATGGCCTGTGAATTAAATATATGGGGACACATTGAATATATAATTTTTCTTTCACCAAAAAAAATAGATTTGCTATAGTATACTTGAGCAGAATTGCAGTGTCTTCTGGCAAAGTCATCTAAGAATAGCTAAACCACTAATACAGGAGAATTTAAATGGTCTTCCAGTTAGAGCAACAGAATAGATACAACACCTCCTTGACAGATACAAGACCCCATTTATAGATAAGTTGCTATTACTGGCCTCTGCCTTAATTTCTTCTTTCCTTAAAGGTAACTGATGGAACCCACTGAGACAGTGAAGAAGAATTTACTTTCTATTTTTTGGGTTTTGTGCTTGGCAATATAGCAGATTTTGTACTTGGCAATATAGCAGATTTTTGGGTTTTGTGCTTGGCAACATAGCAGATTTAGTTTTATATTTTGTTTTATTAGAGAGGGTGTTAGAAGTCTTACTTGGGTCCTATGTTTACTACAAAGCTTGTGCACTTTTAAACTTTTTCACTGTAAAAACTCTGATGTTCTGTTAATAGAATGATAATGAAAATCTTGCAGAATACAGAATTATTTCATGCAAATTTTGTGCCTGTTTCATCCATTGTTACATTCAGTTCATAGAGTCTTGTGGATAATTTTGCCCCAATGAGGTTGAGACCTCATAGTCTGCATTCTTCAATTTTTCTTTCAAGAAGATCTTTTCAGAACAAAATTCTGATTAAAAGAAAAAGATATATAATGAAGACAGGAACCTGTATAATGAAACAAAAACATTCAGCTGGTATAATTTAAGTAATTTCCTTGGAATACTGAAACTAAATGAAACCTTCTCTCTTCTGTGCTCTATGCCTGCCTTCAAAACAATATAAGATATTAGATGAAACTCTCCCAGGCAGCCATTGTTTTATTCTATTGCAGAGTTCCTTGCATATCTGGGCCATAGGGATGTCTCTAGTGAATGTTACTAGGATAGTAGGTCTTGAACTCAAAGAAACTCTAGGAATTGTAAATTAGGTTTCACACAAATGAGACACTAAAATGAGAACCTGTTCAGAGCCTTGAACAAGATTTTAATCTTGTGCCTTTGACTCCTTGGGCTCACCAGCGAGTTTTAAATGCAGCATGGGCTCAGACTACCTCTCTGCTTGGAATGGTGTTCCACATATTGGCTCAACCTGAGTTTCACAATTGTTTGTTGGTTTTTGGGTTTTTTTCCCCTCAGTAACCTATTAGGGAGTAACAATATTCCTGTGCCTAAGTGAAATTCTCCCAGAAAATTATTCTGACCTTCATATTATCTCCCTCATCCTCTTATAGTGCTTTGATCAGTGGCCAAATAAGTAATGTTGACAAGTTGATCTTTCAGTTATTATCAATGCACATCTGAGTTAACAACCCATTAAGCAATTCACACATCCCAGAGCCCTGAGTGCTAACTCATGCAGATGTTACAACTGTCCATGCTCTGACCTTGTTTTATCTGCAAGGATTGGAGAGGCGTGCTTGTTCTAATCAAAGTTTATTATACTGAAGAACATAGTAACAGTACCAGGAAGCAAAAAAAACCAGATCTCACTTAATTAAAGTATTTGCTATTAGTAACTAGTTCCTTTTTTTTAACTGGATCTCAAGTCGCCCCTTGAGTCATCCTGCTGTAAAAAAAAACACTTTACTTCGTTATGAAGAATACTTTAAGCCATGTTTTGAACTCAGCTGGGAAAAAAGAGAATTATCTAAGAGTTATAATGAACTGTAGTAATTGAGATGTCATTTGTGCTAGGATTTATTAGGAATAAAGAACTAAGCAGAGATAATTATTATATTATGTCATTGTTTAAGACTGCAATTTGCTCACAAATGTTTTGTGCAGGTCTGCTATAGTAGGGATCACTCTGTGTCAGATGAAAGCCACTCATGCTCAGCTGTCCTGCCTCCAGCAGTGGTCAGCAGTGGCTGTTCACATCAAGGGGAGAAGAGGGAAAGCATATCTGACCCTTTCTTGGAGTTCTGTCCCATTACTCGGCAATTTCTACCACTAGAAATGGCTGGTAGATACTTAAAGCCTCTGCTGGCTCCCTCATGAACTTGTCCAGCTCACGACACCACCATTTTCAGCATTCTGTGACATAGATTCTACATATTATATGGTACTGGCTTTTGAAGATAGTTCATTTTCTTTGTAGGGTATAATATGCTGTTGTATTTTGGATTTGTCACCAAAACAGCATTGATCGGTGTTAAGGCCTTTTCTACTTCTCACACTGCCCCATCAATGAGTAGGGTAGGAGTGGGCAAGAGGTTGGGAGGGGACATAGCCAGGGTAGCTGACCCCAACTGAATAAAATAATATCCCATACCATAGGATGGTGTGCTTAGCACTAAATGCTGTGAGGAGGAAGAAAGAGGAAGTGGGGATGTTTGGAGTTATGGCATTTGTCTTTCCGACTTTCTGCTATGTGTGATGAAACCCTACAAATGTCTGAACATCTGCCTGCCTGCCCATGGCAGGGAGTGAATTCTTCATCTTTCTTCATTAATGCACACCTCTTTTATGTATTAATCTGTATTTACATCAATTCATGGATTTTCTCACTTTTAGTCTTCTGATATTCTTCCCCATCCCAATGAGGAGGTGTGAGTGAGCAGCTGTGTGGTGCTTAGCTGCCTTCTGGGGTTTAACCATGACATATACCATATAGCTACACATTGAGTGAATCAATGCCTTTTGATTTGCCTTAGCCTACTGTTTGATGGAGTAATTCGTTGCCCATGGTTCTTAAATTGGAAGAAGGAGTGAATAATTGATTAAAATTATTTTCTTTTTTGAAGGCTGAGTACTTACAGCATAAGCCTTTATAGGAGACTTTGTAGGCCTTGGATCATCTTTTTTCCCTTGAAATTTTTGCAGATCTACTAAATCCATCTGGCTATGAGGTATTTTCACTCAACATTACAGATATGGGTACCCTGTGAAGTTGGTAATGGCATAATGTTATATTGTCTCTCTTCATCTTAACTTTCTCAGTCCTTTCTCCAACAACACTCGCTGGACAGAGCAGTGTTTGAAGTCTTAATGCAGGATATGCTGAGGACACTGGGATTGAAGACTGGAAGGGATGTCTGCCTGGGTCTAGGGTGTTGCTTGAGTAATCAATTATGCAGATTCATAAAATTATACAGATCATCTGTTTTACATGATGCTAGCCAGCCAAGGCCATGTAATCCTCTCCAGCAATATTTAACAAACATACGGCTGAAAATAAAACAAAAATTCCATAACCATGTGTTGCCACTGAAAGAAAAACAGAAAAGAACAAAACTGATACATCCTACTACAATGTGTTTTGAGAAGGGTTATGGGTGACCCTAGTCAGGCTGAATCAACCTATAAACATAATTACTTTACTAATTAGCTTAATTTGCTCTTTCTTGTAATTCCAATTTTGTCACAATCATTTCTATATGCCACCCAAGCATAATTCTAAAACATTTTAGCTTCATTTCTCGTGCTATCTTGGAAACTGCCCTGGAAATTAATTTCTTAGTGGCCAGAAGCTTTATTCCAATTTTCTGTCATAGATATGTTTTCTACTAATTATTATTGCTCCTTAATTTAATCTGGGAGACATTTAATTATTTTTTCAATATACTTGGCCGGACCTATGGTGAAAACTTAACCTCAGACAATTTAAAATGTTAAAAATACTCTGTATGTTTTCTCCATTTCAGGTTGTTTGTATTGTTGGGTAAGTATTTCAACAAATCTGGTTAGCTGTGAAGCTTCATGTTTAAGCACATTAAATGAACTAAAGAAAAATATATCTTTTATGGTACATATAAACAATGGAAAATGTGTTTTATAGAAAAATTCCCAAACCCAAATCAATTTGACCAAATGCTAAGGCCAAATATGTGGAAAATCCACTGCTAAAATATTTTCAGCAAATTGAGTGATAGAAACATGTTGTTTAGACCTCTTAAACGAATTACTAGCTACTGACAAACCAGATAATATGGACATATTACAGTTTTCCTATTCAAAATCTCTGTGATTTTGATAGCTATGATTTCTTAAAGAAAAAAAAATCTTTTTTGAATCAAGAGGATGCTTTAAAAAAGTCTAAATTTCTAACACTGCAGAGGACTAATGAATGCACTGAAAAAACAAAAAGATTGGTCTGAATATTTTACAAGCTTAGGTTGAGAAATTCTTTGATCAAAGACTCTCAACTATATCATAGCATTAAGTCAAAGCTTCTCAAGTGTTATATGAATCTAAAGAATTTCCATTGTTTTCAAAGGATAAGTTTTGTAGGCTGGCTTTGAAGTGAGGAAAACACAATTGGGCTTATAAGTAGGTAATCTGTAGAAAACACATCAGTTATAAAATCACATAAAGTCACTTTCGTTCATTGATAACCATATTAGTATATGATTTTACACTGAATAGAGTATTTGTATATTAAAATATATGCAAAAGTGTTTAGTTTTACAGCCATAATCAGGAAGAAAATGAGTG
Organism: Melospiza georgiana; assembly: GCF_028018845.1. NCBI lineage: Eukaryota > Metazoa > Chordata > Aves > Passeriformes > Passerellidae > Melospiza > Melospiza georgiana. The sequence continues at coordinate 8,818,611 of NC_080432.1, read as the reverse complement.
TAAGTATAGTGCTTCAAAATAGAAAACAGTGTTGCCTTTTCCTGGGGTAGACAACTGTTGGTAACGGCAGTTCCAGTGTCAATATGACCTGATACAGCATCAAATTGAACTGACAAAAGATCTGTTACTTCAGTTCATAATAAAATTTAAAAACCTGTTCAGAGATTTTCAGGTTTGGTTTCAATATAATCAATAATTTTGGTCTCAGTTTGTCAGAGTATGCTATATTCAAAAATCTCACTCCTAAGTATATAATATTGAAATCACTGTACAAAGAATTCATTCACTTTCTATATGGATAGTGCAGCTAGATATGAAATACAGTAGTAGATGTACACAAATTAGTAAAGGCTAACACAGATTTATTCTAAGATAAATATAATGAATTGTTGTGGAACTGTACAGTAATTACTGTACTGTAACTTTTTCTGTCACTTAGAGGAAGTTAGCTATTGCTTGGACTACACCTAAATTTCAGCATATTGTATGATAGTTAGAAATAAAGTTTGCACATGAAAGTGAATTTAACTATAACTTACTCTATTTTAACTTTAACACTGAAACACAGAATTTAATTTAATATGTTAATATAGTCCCATTTTGCTGGCTAGCAAGCAAAATTAAAAGAGGGTACTACTGTTAAGTTAAAATGTCTGATCTGTTTTTCAGAAATAGGTTTTTTTCTTGGAGTAAGAAAAGAAGCTCCACAGAACAAGATGTCCCTAATTTGCTAAGATATGTTATAAAAAATGAGGTGTGATAGATCCATCTCAGGAATTGGATTCTAGCTTCCAAAGAGAGGGGTTTGCAATATGTGTCCCACTTGACCAAATAATGTTAATGGTAAACTAATGCTTTGATAGAAGACAGGCTTGAATCTTGTAGTAAGAAAAGGTTCGGCCTGTTCTTTATCTCTCCTGAAATAAGTCCTTTACTGCATCATAGCTTTAACAAGAAAGAACAAAATATCAGTGTTTTGTGCTTTCCTGCATTTTTACCTCTGTGCTATTTGGAGCTCTTCTTTCTAAAGTCTACCCCTCTCCCATTCCTCAAGTAATCCACCCAGTCTACCTTATTTTTAGTTTGAGAAGTGAGAAATAGAAATGGATTGTCTTAAGTAAGCAGCAAATGAACTGTCTAGAAGAAGTGAGAGATGTCCTTGTCTCTGCCAAAAATGTTCCCTGGAAGCTCTGCCCCTGCTGGCCCTCACATGGTCTCCTATAAAAATGTCCCTCCCCTCTTCCAGTGGTGTGCTTTCTTTCAACCATGTCCTTCTGTCAGGGTGTCTCCATTTTCTGTGACCTCACAGCCCACCTGTAGGCCCTATGCCCTACTACTGGTAGGACAAGCTGCTCCATCCTAACCCAGAGTTACCTCACATCAGGCCCCTTCCTGTGGCACACATGGGGCCGCCATTTTGTTCAGCTGCCATTTGACGGCAGAGAGCGGCCATTTTGTACAGTGCGTAACCCATGACGTGTTTGCATGGCCTTGCCACTGGCTGATGGCTTTTTGTGACAGTGTGATGCCCCCTGTAATCTCAGACAGGGCCAAGATTCATCATCAGGACAAACTTCCTTGTCTGTCTGCACTGGAATTATGCTGTGCCATCACCATTCTCCTTTCACAAAATACACTGGGCTGCAATGTTGTTCTAGCTGATGTTTTACGGCAGGGAGGTGACATTTCTAGAAAGGTCATGACCTGTGACTGGCTGCCTATCTGGGCCACAAATGCCTATAAAGAGAAAAATGCACATTTATAAATAGCTTATTTCTCTATAGAAGTTAAAATATAATAGTGTGGAGATATGAATAAATATACATACAATTTCTTTATACTTACATTTAATGTGCATATTTGTAGTACATATACATACACACAAAGTTACATACATCAAAAAATACGTACCTGAAAATGTAGGTACATTTTCTTCAAAGACACTCTCACACCATTCTCTATGCATGCATCATGTGCAAAACCTCCTTTCATAATAGCTAATAAAATTAACAAGTGGCATTTTGTTGTTATTGTACTGCAAAGTTCCCATACCTTCTCAGTGACTTCTCATGGGCATCTCTTTGCAGCACTGACTCCAACTCCTTCACAGCACAGACAACAATCTTCAACACTCTCCTCATCACCAGCTAACCCACTCTTTTGTAGCACTCTTCTTATTGGACACAGCTGTGGCCTATTAAAGGCAGCCCTGTTCCTAATCTTTGGTGATTAGTACAGCTGCAAATCCTCAGGGGTGAGACTACCTTCTGCACTATGTTTTTACATTCTATCTCTCCACAGCATATAAAATGAATCAGGCAAGTGTGATGCCTCTCATTTTACAAGGCTGGTGAACAAGCTCTGACATGTTGGGATGGGGGAAAGTTCATGAGAGGGGTTGGAAGAGTGACATCAGAAGGGTGGGTAGCCACAAGCCCTTTGGCATGTACCGAAAGCTATGGAGCCATAATTCAGCAAGTTCCTGTTACGTGCAAAGCAGAGATATGCAGTAAACTGGTCCAACATGCCCTGCATCCAGCCCCAGACCACTGTTAGGATGGCCATGCACTAAGGTGGAGTTTGGGGCTTTGCATCTTTCTGCAAGACACAAGCAACACTACCTGAGCAAATGGAAATTCTCAGCTTCAGGAGAGAATGTAAATGAGGACAATAAGGAAAAAATGCAAAGTGATTCCTGAAATTCCCAAGTGAACTAGGAAAATAGTAGCCACTGATAAATTTCTGATTAAGAAATTCCAGAAACTGGTATTTTGAGGTAGGTTTCACACAGAAAAGGCAGGTGCTGGTGGTGGGGTGAGCTCCCTTTCCCCTGTGGGCTGTAGGGAGTTTACATGTACCCGTAGAACCATTACAGAGTGCAATTTGGTACCATGTGTGTTTCCTTATCTTTAAGAAAATCAGCTTCTAGAGAGTTTAAAGAACTCCAGCTAATTGACTGAGGTGTGCCACAGTCTATTCACCTTCCTGTCTGGGCCTAAGGCAATCAAAGGAAGGTGAACAGATACAGAAGAAAGACCAATCTTTGAGAAAATAAAAGGAAAAAAGCTGGAGAAGCCTGAGAAGAAACCAACTGCCTTCATACCCTCTTTGTTCATGACTTAAATTCCTGATTCAGTATTTCCTTTCTTACACATGCATGCTAGCTGCTGGTTGGTAAACATGTTTGTGCCACTACTTCTGTTAAAAGTTCAATATGCCCCTGTGAAAGTGGAAAGTTATAGGAACATAAATGCTGTGTTAGAAGCTGCTAAAAGCCAAACAGAAATAGCCTGAACCAAAGGCAAGAAGAAACCTGAATGCTTACAGCTTACACAAGGCTGCATAATCACACTTTAAAAGAGAAAAGGATTAGAAGTGAATAAAACATTGAGTTCTTCTTGTAAATATTGATGTTTTTCATATATTTAGAACTACTGAAACTGTGTGCTTTAATAATATGATTATTTTTCATTTTGTTTCTTCACATTTTAATGATCACCAAAAAAAAAATACTGTTTACATTTCTACACAGTATTTTTTTCTACACAAAAAAAAATACTGTTTGTATTTCTACACATTACCAGTGAATATTTTTATCATTTTATAAGATTTATTTGAGGTGATTTTGGTCAGGAAGACTGATGGTAAAACCCAAACATAATTATAACTTCACTATTCTGATGAAAGCAGTTATTAGAACACATGCTTCTCCAGCACTGTGGGAAGATGACCAAGGATAAAAAGATAATGGTCTGGGAATTATGGGGGAAAACACTGTTGCTAGTCTCTGGATGGCATGTGGTCAGCATATGTGACCTCCCACACATAATGCAATCTCAGGGGTCTAAACGAAGGGTGGAGTGGAGCGGAGACACTATGGCCAGGCTCTGTCAAAACCCTTGCAGAAGAGGGAATTCAGTGGTACTTTCTAGCTGCTAAGCCCCACAGCAGCTGAAGAGCAAGGGAGGTAAGGGAAAATGTCCTGTTCTTGAACTGGCAACCATGGTGGAATCACTCTCTTTGGACTGACACGTCTCCATCCCAAGGTTATCTCTGGTACTATCCTGAGATGCTTACCCCCAAGGTAAAAGGTATGACCAAAATCCCTCAAGCTCCAACTAAACATAAAGAAATAGCATAAAAGTGAGTTAAAAATGCAGAGAAATGAGAGGGAGGACTCTACCGTAATTTTTGGGATCACTTGATGGGCTGAACCTGCCTTCTCCTCTATAAGGAGGTCTATTGCATAAGAACTATTCTCTATGCATGCTCAATGGTTATCAAGAACTAGCTTTTATTGTGGATTAGAGCTTGTTAGTACATTGCTTTGATTTAATATATTGCTTTAAATATATTTTTGCAGTCTATTGACTATTATTGACAATTCTCAAACCTTAACCTGTCACAATTTTATTAATAAAGGGTGCTATTCTATAAACTGTTAGTGAGTCCTCCAGTTGCCAGCAGTGGGTAGAGGTGTGGAGACCCAAGAGGAGGTTTCTCTCCTAGATCTGTGACCCTGAACAAGTCAGTGGAGCCACCCTCAGATCTAGTGACCTGCTCAGTGAAGGGTGCCCACAACAGGATACTGACAGACTGGTCAGGCACAAGGGTCACAGCTTTCCTGGGGTGCTGACAGACTCATCAGCACTAAGGGTTTGAGTAAATCTCCCCTCTTCACACAAAAATCACGTACAGGTTATTCTTTACTTTCATTCATACTCTTGACTTTGGAAGAAATATGAATGAATAAACTTTCAAGCTATTCAACGCTTTATACTTCCTGTGTGTGATTTCAGTTGCTTTGCAATTTACCATTCAGTGCTTTTTCCTTCCTTAGTGTTTTACGTTCTAAGAAAAGTAATGAAGTACTAATTTCTTCCTCAGCAAATACGGAAATCCTGTCTGGGGAAAACTGTCACCAAAGACAAGATGGAAATAAGAAGTTTACATTCATTCTGTTACACTGCTGTGTCTGACCAGGAACGAGGTTTTCCTTTACCTGGGTATCTGATTCAAAAGATTCTATTAAGATGTAACAATTCTGAAAACTGGATTTTCCATTTGTCTGACAAATATTTCTGCTATTAAGCTTTCTTCTAGTCTGTAAAGGTACAAGAGATATTCTAGAGATTTTCAGAAGCCTATTGAACATCTTTTAACTATATATTTATTTTACCTTTGTAAAAATGGACTTTTTTATTTTACCTTTGTGTGGACTATAGTTTCTGGAATTGGATGACATTTCAGTACTGACAGGAAAGACAATAATCTTAATCAATACAAAGGCATGGAGAGGTTGCTCTATCACTCTTTAGTTATGCAATTTAAGTATCTTTCAAGGCTTACAGTCTTACATTTTTACCATTAGATTTTTATGACCATACTCATAGTTTGGAAACAACATTCCAAATTATTTTGTCTGATGTTTAAATATTTGAATAGGCTTTTTTTCCTATTATGAAACATTTTTTCCTCCAGCTGAACAGTACTACCAGAATGTAAGGCAAAAGATACAAGCCTTGCATGAATTGTGAAGTTGTTTCCATGTATGCTATGAAATGAAATGCTCTGTGGTAGAGTCATGTGGGAAAAGCATTCTACTTAGATATTTTAAATTAGTTCATATTAGTTCATATGAACTAATTTAAAATATCTGCCTGATTCTTGCAAAGTTTTCCCTTTGACATCCTGAATTTCTCATTAAAAGGATCTGTGAACTAAACTTTGTATTTACTATATGCCAGTGTTTAATATGCTGCTAACCTGAGGAAAGAGGCAGCTGCCACTCCTGACTAGAAATGCTGCCCATGGAACTTGTGTTGAGATCTTTATCTGAGGTCAGGTGGCATCTCTATTGAAACCAATAAAGTTCTGATGAGCCAGTAAGGGAGACATTGACAAATTTGTAGCAGGACTGTCAGTGAAAGGGTACTATGACAACTCACAGGGGAAACACTTAGAATATTATTTAAAAATTAAAGAAATACTTATTTTATTACTCAACAAACTTGTTTCAATCTGTTCTATCAATGATAAACTTTTTTCCAATTTGTCTTGCATAAAGAAGAATGATATTACATGGGTAACAGAAACTGATAAACCAAAGGGGAAGGGTCACCATAAAGCTTAACAGAATCAAAAAATAGGGATAAAAATGAAAGCACAATGGCTGACATATTTACAAATTGTTGCTCACAACCATAAACTGACACCTGTGTCCATATAGGGAAGGGGCTTCCCAAGCTGGCCCTCCTCCTGGATAAGTGGGAAGGGGCAGCTGGTCCTGATGGACAAATGAGATGAAACTCTGATCACATGGGGTAGGAGATTTCACACAACAGAGACCCCCAAAGACAGAAACAGGTGGAGTTCCATGGGACACAGTAACTTAGAGATGGTAAGGACTTCTGGGACTAGGGAGGGGCAATGTAATAGCAAGAGGGGCAGGGCTTTCCTGGGAAGTTGGCTGTGAGATATCCATCACTGAATCTCTGGAAGCAGTTTTACTCTGCTGAAGCTGCTCATGTGCCATTTGGCAGGCCTGGTTTGGGAAATTACCGCCAGTAGCTGGCTAACAGGCACAAAGACTGAGTTTTTCTTCTCTCTGGTGCATGTGAGTTTTGTTCTCTCTCTTCACCTATGGATTTTCATAAACCTTGTACTAATTTACTAGTCTGGTTACTTCTAAAATTCAACCTTTAGATTTGGCTGAAAGTGACAGATTTACTCACACCCGTTCCTGGCAGATGGGCACAGTGAGATAGACAGAACAACTGTTTTGTTTGGCACTGGGGCTAGCAGAAGTTTAGATATGAAGAGAGAAGTGAATACCTTCTGAGTGTCACCTGATTGTGCGAATGGGTCAAATATAAACTAATGTGGGAAACAGTGCAGAGACGGTGAAAATGGATGAAAACACATAGCTGGACTGAATTCAATTTATAATTTCTGTTAACATTGGATGAATAGATATTTTGGAGGATTTACCTAAACTTTATCCTTCTCTAGCTCTAGAGCCATCAGAAGTTGGCTTATGGAGGTGAGATAAATCACAGAATCACTTAGGTTAGAAAGGACCTTTAAGAGCATCATATCCATTAACCCAGCACTGCCACATCCACCACTTAGCCTTGTGACTAAGAGCCATATCTGCATGTCTTTTTAATACCTCCCAGGCATGGTGACTCTGCCACTTCCCTGGGCAACCTGCTATGGTGCTTGATATCCATTCTGACATGCTCCAAGTGAAATCTTAACAATTGCTGCACTCAGTAATAATGTTTCAGGACGTTCCCTTACCACTCCAGTAAACATTTTCACAGTTTCTGCTCCCTGTACATGTTTTTTGTGGATCTCCAGACAGGTTACAAACTGCAGGAACTATACATAAAACTGACTTCTTACATGATAGATTATGTGGAGTTAAGTAGGTCACTAGTGTGTTGTAAGGAAAAACTGCAGCAGAGAAGCTTGTTCATACTTGGAGTCTTCCTTCAACAAAGTATAAGGAATGTCAGAAATGGAAAGAAGGAGAGAACCTCCTGTCTGCCAGCCCTATGCTGGAATATAAAATTATTTTTTCTTTTCAGAGACACATTATATAATGTATTGTGCTATCTTTTAGCACAGCTCTTGTATTGACATTGTTTCATTTCACTTTGCAACTAAATATTTTGACAGTCAGTTATTTCTGTCAGCATTGCATAATTGCGAGTGAAATGAATACTCATATATCATAGATGATTGAATGGATAACTGTCCTGGAGGACTGTAATAAGACCTTAGGAATAAGATAGCACAAAGTGCATTGAGGTTGGCGAAGATGAAAAATGCAGCCTCTGCTTTTTGCTCACCACATCCATGTAGCTTGCACCAGCTTCTTCCACTGTATGTAGGGCATATCATATGTACTGCTCTCAGCAGGACTGCCATGGGTTTTTGTTTCCTACTTCCTGGGATTCATGTTTTATCTCTAATAGACTGGAGATAGAGTAGTGAAGTTATCATGCTAGAAAACATGAGCAGGGTCCTCAGCTTTGGTCCAGACTTTTGAAAACAGATGTCTGCTCTAAAGTGGCATAACCATTGTTATCCACCAGGTTGCTAATGCTATGAAGTAATCACATGTTACTTTCAAACCTGTGGTTGAAGTAGACTTTCAATATCCTTTCTTTCTTGTCTAACCATTCAGAGGTAATAGAGTCCTGATTGTCCAAGAGGGAGACATGCACATCCATATTTTGGAAATAATGGGCTATAGATTAAGACTTTCTAACCTTTTTGCCTTCTTTTGTGCTATTGGGGCAGTTGCAGTAGAAAGGACTTAGTTTTGTGCTTCTGAGTTCCAGAGTTCTCCAGGGATGAACACCAGAGTGAAGAGAAGTTCTCAGCCATCAGCAGCAAGCCACAGGCAGCCAAATGCCTGCAGCTGCTCAGCTGCTGCTCCACCTGTCAGCTTCTCTATGGATGGAGTAAAAGTTGTCAGTTCAGCATGAAAGAAAAAGAAAAGGCAGAGCTGGCAGTATACTAAACTGATTGCTTTTGAACACTGATGAGCTGTGCTGGAATCAGTTTTTGTTTCTAATAAGACACAGAGGTTCCCTGTTTGCCTTATTCCCTGTGACTGAAAACGAAGACTTCATTAGGATAGAAGATCCACTGATTCCTTGCAGGTGTGAGAGCAGATTTTGTGATTCATTTTGTGTGTTGCTGCACCTATTCAATCTGTCTTTCATTTGCCTGGATACTTAAGTGATACTGCATTTGTCACTACAGTCTGAACAAACCCCAGGAAAAAGCAATCAAAGTAAAGACTTAAGAATACTAGGAGAGAGAATGGAAAATGTCTCTTTCATGCAGAAGTTAGTGTACTGACAGTAACAATTTTGTAATCTTTTCAGAAGTCGTTGCCATCTGTCATTTATTATTTTCTTTACAGACTCTTATCATCGTGTCATAAGGATACCTTTGCTGTGTAGTGAAGAGATATGCAACATAAGCCTATTAGGACACTTGAAGAATTTTGTCATATAAAACTCTCCAGATGAGATTATCTCTTATGGAGATCTATGCTGCCAGGATTAGACTTTTTTCAGTAAGTTGTCTTTTTATTGTAATTTGCTAAACTTTGTTTTTCAGCATTTTTTAAAGCCTTAGTTGCTGTGGGAAAAAGATTAAACAGAAATGCTACAGATCAACACATACACACAAAAAGAAATACAAGAAATTTACATTTTAGGCCAATTCTGTTGAACTTATTGAGATCAAATTCATGAGTTTTCTAGCTGAAGTTGATAATTACTGAGCATAAAACGGGGCAAGCTCAGAATTGACTCTATATTTATGCAATGTGTGTAAATAAGACACTCAGAAATGCAGTACTGTGTGCGCTGTAGTTGAGATTACCCAGCATGTGGGATATGTATGTACATATATTATGTAGTAGTATGTCTGTTTTGTGGTTGTGTTACAGCTCTGGTGTACTGAGGCTCTCAGTGCACAGATGTACAACATGCTGTTGCCTCCTGTCAAACAGATGTTAGTGATGTGGTAGTAAATGTGGTAACAAATGCAAGATTCTTTGTCACTTGATCAAAAAAGCAAGATCTACAGGAGGGAATGATGAAGATAAGAAATCTAGGAGTTAATCCTCTGAATCTGACAGGATGGCATAACCCAAATGAGAAATACTGTCTCTGATCTGGATAGCTGGGAAATTCTACATTGCTAAATTTTGGAAGACAGAAGAAACTAAAATTACTGCACATGTTGTGAGCTTGAACTCTTCAAATGTTTCAATTCCATTTTTTTCTACCAAGTAAGCATCAAGTGAGTGTCATTTGTGCATCAAATTGGCCCTCATGACACTTACTGCACAAAAACCAATTTTGCAATGTCTATGCTAATGTTAGCCACCACTTCTTTTCCTCAAATAATGTGTGAAAAGAGATACAAAAGCGAGGAAATGTGACACTATGACACAGTGTGCTAACAAGAAGCATGCTACCTTTAAACAATGCTGTAGGGTTACCATTAACCTGCTTCACTTAAAAAGACAGTATACTCTTCAAAGATTGGGACAGTGTACAATGAAATAATGAAAATAAATGGTGCACTTCACAACTATCCAGTGTGAAAGAAGTGCTGACAAAAAACAATCTCTCTAAATTAACAAGACCCAGTAATGAAGCATGTGCTACTGGAGTGTCTGAAATAATTACAGACATTGATATGCATGAAATTATTCAAAATGGTTCAACATCCTAGAATAAATATGATGTGGCAGAGGAAACTGGAAATTGTGCAAGTGTTATGAACAGCTTAGTGTCACTGTTCAGAACTGTAAAACACATTTGGAAAAGTTATTAGTAAGCATATTCCTATTTACCCATATTGAATATTGATTAACTTTTAAATCATATGCTCTGGAGCAATAACATATAGTTCCTTTTTTCCTATTTTATTTTAGGCATAGCATTTTCTTTATCCTGTGGAAATAACTAGAATATGTGGTGGCTAAAATGAAACAAAAGGCAGATGTGTATATGGAAAAATGTGAACTTTTTTTTCAGGCTGTTCATTAACTACACAATGTTCACATCAGAAGTAGCCCTCTTCCCCCACTCTTCCAAGTTTCCAAGTTACCATATTTCAGTGCTTGTAAGAAATTTCTGTGAAATTTCAATCAGCTATTCCTGTAAAAACTGTACCAGGAAGAAAATTCCTGGTACAGTTCAAAGGAAAATGCTATTATTGCTGAATGTCTCTTTCTGAGGAAATTATATTGGCTGGATACATGTCCTTTTGTGTCAGCTGCTTTGTGTGAGTCAGAACAAAAGTCCCCTATCTCTCCAAAATGGAGATAATTTAAAGCACCACTGTAAAAGCAATTGCTAGTGCTTCAGGTTTCTCTCTGGACCACCTTAGGATAGTGATTTTGTAGCTGGATTCCATTGCTCATCCTGGAATTTTACTTTCTTTTCATGCATATTTTTTCCAAGCAGTTTACTTTTTCTGCCCTTTATTATGTTTTGGGTCTGAAAGCCTCGTTTGAAACTTTCAGCCAAAAAGTAAACTTCATATCATTGCCCCTGGAAATAGTTTGCCAGTTTGGGTCCAGAGCTGTAGATCAATGACCTCAGTCAATGTTCCCAGTGATGACATTATTTCTATACACAGTCATTCAGGGGCCCTGATGTTTTCTTGCTAGCCTCCATACTTGTCAGTCATCTTGACACACTCCTTTAAAAGGGGCTCAGTGTAGATTTAAGCTCCCCATTCCTTCAAATGAAACATAGCATGTGTTCTCCCTACAGCTTGTATATCTGAACTTCAAACAAAGCAGATTCTAGGAGAAGAAGGGATTACTTTACTGTGTTACTCCATCCAGGAGGCTTCACTTCAAGTTACCTGAGGAAAGAGATTCATTTTATAACTCCTGAGCTCTGTGAACAAACTTTTTCTGGAGTTGGGCTATTCTCTGTTTGTGCTATCTGCTCTTTCAAAGCAGATACCGATGTCAATCTAAAATTGCACTCTTATATCTCTACCTGAAAAAATAAGTGTGAAAAACAGATTTTAGGACTTGAATGGTAACACATCCATCCCTCAGACTAGTTCTCTGTCAGCCAGGGTAAAACCAGCCCCCTGGTTTTATTAAGGCTGCTTTCAGAGCAGGGCTGCAAAATCACAGTGGCAATTTAGATAATGTCATGAATATAGTTGAAATAGTAGTGTTTGAATCCTTAAATTGCTTCTAAAATGGAAACCATGGGTCATGATATGTGTTCTGTTGTGGCTGATACTACAAGAGCTGTACAAGTGAAAATGATTTTAATAAGAAGGAAGGGAAGGGAAATAGGAATAAACTTGCTAGGGGAAAGAGGCACTAAACAGTAGTCAAGCTGCAGCTTTCATCTTGCTGCAGAAGGCATGTTTTAGGACATGAGATAAATTATGGTATAATCTACAAATAGTGCTCTATAAAGATGTAATATAAACTATAGTGTATAGAACTATGGGACAACTTCTTGTGGAGCTAAAATAGATCCACTTTTCACTTCATTTTGTGGAGTATAATTTTCTGCTAAGATCCAAGAATAGTAAAGATGCTTTGAAATCATGAAAGGAGTCAATATGAATTAGGTAGTTATCTACAATAAAACCAGAATTTGCCCCTAGATTACCTTGTTTATGTGTTCTTTGAAATGCAAATAAGGAAGACGAAAAATTATGAAGGTGGAATTGTTCCTAAGTATCATTTTGTAATAATGCTAGCTATAGTCCTAAATCTGTAACCATTATTCCATATGATTTCTTGCAAAGAAAAGAGAGCAGTCTTTTACCTTAAAAGAAAAGGAAAGAAGTGCCTGTGAAAACTGATTGGTGTGTAAAAAAAAGACTTTATAATTTCTAACTTTATAAGATCTGGCTGTATTGTAGACACTAAGTGATTTGGTCCCATTATTAATTTACTTACCAATTCAAACTTCAACTTTTACTTGCTTTGATAGAATTCTTTAGTTAGGATTTATAATTGGAGAGACAGAAGATTCCTTAGACTACATAAGGATTGATTATTATTGGTGGGTAATTTGATTTATAACCAATTCAATACTGAGAGTCACTGCCCTGATGTATTTCTAGTTTAATTTAATATTTATAGAGAATAAGGATGTAAGGAACTTCAAAAGGTCATGTAGTTCAACACTGTACCAAAGCAGGAACACTTTATCCATGTCGTTAGTATTAATAGTAGCTGAGCTTTCATTTAATATTTTCTTTATTTCTCATCATTGTGTTAAAAAATGTACAACTTTCGTTTAACCATAGTATTTGCAATAAGCCACATCTCTTCAATCTTTTGTTTTTTAAGTAGTTAGTCTTAAACCTGAACTGCTCACCTGCCCTTCTGATCTTCACGTGGAGTCCTGCCTTCTCCAGCTAATTAAAAGAGTGGTTGGGGGCGGGGGGGAGAACCCAAACCAAAACTGTTTATAATTCTGCCTACTTTCAGAAAAATAGAATCATCAAAATAAGTCAGATATCCTTTCACCTAATCTTCTCTACCTTTAGAACAGAGATATGGATAGCATCCTGCTTAGAATAATCTGTCAGGGCATCTTTGCTCAAAGTATCCCATTTTGTTATCAAGGCCAGTGATTTCATTCTTATTTTGGCAGTTTAAGTTTTGTCTGTAATGTGTGTGTATTGCAGGTAAGCTGACGAGGGTGGTGCCAAGCTGGTGCCTATATGTGGTGTTGGGTAACTCTGTAGATTTGGGAACTGCAGGAGTTTTTTGCAGGTAGTTTAGAGGCTTTATCTTGCAACTGTTCATGTTATGAGCTTATACACAATAATGTTTACATGCAACATTACAAGTGCTTTCAGAAGAGGGTATAGAATATGGTCTCAAATAACCTTGATATTTGAACTCAAAGTAAATTCTTTTGGGGACCCTTCAGCTGCACTTCATCAAGGTGAAACACAAGGTATTTATGTGAGGTTTTCTGTGTGTTTACATTCTAATTTTACACCAAGAACAAAAATTGGTTTAGAGTATGAGATAAAAAATGGAGCAAGGATTTATGAAGCTCATGAAAATCACTGAGCGGATAATCTTTGGCTACAACAAAGAATTACAACCCAAAGAATTCCAGTGGACAGCACTTAATCAACAGCAGTGGCTCTTTCTTTTTAAAGAGTCTGTTTAACAAAATGTTTTCTATTCTATGTTTCTTTATTACAGATTTAGAGATAATTAACAAAAAAAGATCTATTCTTCCTTTGTTACACATGTGGAGATAATTAAACTGCTGGCAATGGAGGGACTTTGTGACGCTTATGGGCAGTGGGTTTGCATCCATTTAATACACGTTAAGAAACAGATTTGGGTTGTCCATGGAACTTATGGGATAGATAAGGTTCTGGTTACAATGAGGAATGGTTGTGCTTCAGCTGATGATGTGGAGACTCAGCTAACACAAACTGTAATTATAAATGTCCAGGTTGTCCATCACGCTTTGTTGTGTACTCAGAGGATGGAATAGTTTCCTATCAGACTTGGGATCTTCATATATTGATGCATCCCAGTTGTATAGCATGTTAAGAAGTCCTATTATTCTTATTTATTTCATACAGTGATTTAATCTATACACTATGTGATGCCACTTCTTTGACCTTGAAAGTATTACATTGCCAAAAACTTTTTCTAATGTGTGGATGTTGAAAGTTCATGTTCAAAGTATACTCTGACATGGAGAGGTTTTGGTGGCTGTCCCTAAAGATGTAAGAAGAACCAGTTATGTAAGAAGCTGTGTTATTACCATTATTTTATTTTATTTATTCATTTTAAAAAATTAAATGAGTTTGTTTTTGTTTTTTTTCTGCCAGTGTTTAGTAGAAATATATGGATTAAAAAAAGGAATAGGGGAGTGATCCAGGGTCTCGAGAAAATGAAGACTTGGAAAGGTTTCCCTACAAAGTGGGATTGATTCCTGTTTTTGTACCTTCTTGCATGAAAGATTCAGAGCATTAGAGGTTTATAAATTCAAAGTTAAAGGAAATAGTATATGAATATCTTATTTTTTAAGATTTATTATGAAGATAAAGGTATTATTTGTCAACCATGACTGCCAAAGATGGATGTTTGATTAATTCTAACTCAAAATGATAGGGCTTTCAGAATTTGAGGCAAAAGGGAAGGGAGAGCTACTCTTCTTGTGAGCAATCCTAACAACACCACTGCATGCAAAACTTAGGCTGTGATTGAGTGAATATGGAATTAAGAGAGATGTTTTGATCAGGAACCCATCCAACATTTTTGGGAGATTTGGATGTGAACTAGGTCCTTTCTAGAGCCCATATTAGGGCTTCATGGGATTGAGTGCTGAACTTGAAGGTGTCCCTGATACTTGCATCTCTGAAGTACAGGGATACTTGGCATCTGAATTTGAGACTAAAACTAAGGAATAACTACAGGAAGAATTTTCTTTTCTTTTCCTTAGAAATCATGAAACATGAAAAGTCATTTCCTTCTGTTGCAGCTGTAAAGAGAAACTTGGCAACTCTTCTTTTGTCAATAAGTCAATCACAGCACATCATAAATAAGTAAAGCAGCAACAAAAAAATTCAATATGAGGGAAAACAAGCAACACCTGACAGGTATAATCAGGCTGCTCACTGAACTTCAGAAAGAAATGTCACTATTAGAGTGCTGAGAACCTGGATGAGATAGGATTGAACTCTTCTGTTGAGCTAAATAAAGAACAGCCAAAACAAATAATGATCAAATTATGTACTTCACCAAGAAAGGCTAAGGACTGATATTACCTGAAGTGTTTGCAAACCTTTATAGCTGAGGAGGGATAAAGACTGATAATAGGCCTGGACATTTTTTAATGAATATAACATTTTCACTCAAATAGAGGATTTCATCTTCATTTTTTGAAGACTGAATTCTTTGATTCTTTCTATATAAAAGTAGGTACAGTACTGAAAGAATGTTTTCAACATGCTATATTTTAAGGGCTTCCACAATAATGAAAAATATGTTTATCTTAAGAGAAAGTTATGTATTTATCACGTGATTTACAAATAAGAAAAACAGCCCAAACTTTCTTAAATCTGAAACACCCTGCATTGTACAACCAATTACTAAGTTTTGTTATTTTTCAATGTAATCACTTACATGTTGTTAACTGGCTCTAAATATTCCTGCTGATTGTCATGTAAATTCATGAGCTGTAATCAGCCATAGAGTAATTTTGTTCAGATCATTCTCAATGAATTTTTATAAAGAAAAATCATAATTACAGTAATGAGCATTTTAATGCTCAGTCAAATTTATCTGGTGTGACAACTTGTGACAAGTTCTGTGATAATTGTGTTGTTATGCTCAAGATGAATTTATTCTTTAATAATTAGCACCCTGGTCAATGTTTTGTGTGTAGTCTTTGAAATGGAAGTAGTTAGAAGTGTAGCATTTCTATTACTAACATGGTATCATATTACTGTTTTCTGTGCAGATCAAGCTTTTCATGTGTGAAATGTATTATTTTTATGTTATTCTTGCTATACTTAATGAGGAAGCACTCTGGATTACTTTGGTTCTTCTGATTTTCGTGTGTTGATAATAGGCATAGACTGATGTCTGTTATGTACCCCTTCCTCTTGCAGAAAAGTTTGCATTTTGCCTAGGTAAAGGCCTCTATATAATGAATTGCAGAAAACTACAAGTCAGTAAGAGATGAGGGCAGCCTGCCTGCTCAGTGTATGCACAGATAACAGATGGCCCCAATATGATTCTCTTGTAAGCGTAGTCCTGTACCAGCTCATAATCGTGGCCTTTTTTGTGTGGCTGATACATAAGTGTTTGAAAATCACCTTTTCCCTCCTACAAGATTTTATTCATAGGCAGAACACAATAATAAAAAGGTGGATAAAAAAACACTGTTCAAGAATAACAAAAACCACAATGTTTGTGATCTGTGTCAGTAAACTAGCTACTGGATTGTGGAACATTGCATCAATTTTTTCTGTCCACAAAGTAGTACAGTATCCACTATTCCAGTTACAAGACCAGTATTATGTCCCAATTTCCTTACGTTCTTTACATATAAGAAGTATACAACTAGAGGTTTTATTTTGTACTGTAATTTTCATGGCACATAATATTGCTGATTTCATATACTTGATATAGCTGGCAACTACTTCAACAACTGAAAATCCAATTGTTGGCAGTTCACGCTTAGGCTAATGTGGATTTTGCTGTTGTAACTCCAGTCAAAGTATACTGGCATATAGCTGTTTACTGCAACTGTGTATGCTATTTATATCTGTTTACCAGCTACTAGTACAGTCTAATGAGAAGCACTTTCCAAGTACAGGCATGGGGACAAAGTTTTGGCAGCTTCAAGGAACTGTGTAATTTCAAGGGATGTATAGGTAATTTAAATGCAAAATCCATTAGAATGGTTGTCTTAGGAGAAGTGCATCCTCTGAAGCCACCTCCAGTATTACAGCTCTTGTGATACATCAGTTAAAGCTGACTCTGTTTATGAATTTTGTTTGTGAAGGCACCCCGCTAAAAACAGTAGGTGGTGAAATACCAGTCAATGTTCCCTATAATTGACTTCTCTTAGGATTCTATAGAGAGGTGTTTGATGTCAGGCAGTGTTTTGTAGACCTCACTATGCATTTATGTATGTACTCCAAAGAGTCTAAACATGGAAACAAAAATTAATCGCTTAGGATGACATGAAACAAGTAATTATAATGAAATATGTTAAGTGGCCTATGACATATAATGACACAGGTTACATGATTTTAAAGTGTATTTGAAATAATAGGTGGTATAGATTTGATTTACCTAGTACATGTAATTACAAATCCCTCCCTGACTGTTGCAGAAATAGGAAGGAGTTTCAAGAAAGACAAACAAAATTATTTTTGGCAGCTAGACTTAAAACTTCTTACCATTTTTTTCCATTAAAATTATTGTAATTATTGTAATTTGGGAAGTTTTTATTTAGAAAAACATTTTTTATATATTTATTTGTGTAAATGGAGTGTTAAATGTGAAATACTTACTGCTTTTATGGCTATGGAGTAGGTTCCAAAGGAAGCCATGTACCTTGGATGTTTTCTACTTGATGACAGAAAAATAAATTAACTGGGATGTTAAAATATCCATTGGTGATACAAAAATGTGTACATACAATATAATTATGCTGGGTTTTAAATGTAGTTTCTCTAATTATTATTTCCATTGAACAGTCTTCTTCATGCACAGTAGAGAGTAATGCAGAATAGCAGATATTAAGTAGGTGATGCTGTATTAATCATGTTTATTCCCCTCCCTCACAGCAGTTGTGCTGTTCTCAGGACAATTTTATTTTATGACAAAATAATAGAGGCAACAGTGTCATCCTTTAAAGAGCATAGTGAAAGCCTGGTTACAGTCTGGCTTAATGTACATCAAAAATTAGCATATTCAGTGGTAGTTTGACCTTGAGGGGGTGTTTGGTATTTTATATAACTAATTTCATAACTGATATTGTATCCTTTTGCTAAAGGCAATCTATAGTGCCAGAATAACTTCTGTAAAAGAACTAACTTGTCTACCACATGGTGAGAAAATGGGTGCTTTGGAAAAGCTTCTCAGTTTTGAAGCATTGCATTCCCTTTAACTAGAATGTTTGTACATACTGTTAACACTACAGAGATTTTCAAAGTTCTGGCCAATGAGAGACTGAATTTTGTCACTATTTACAGCTCCAGATAATCACTGTTGGGACTAAAAATTATAGTCAGAACTGCATGTGTCCTTCTGCTACATTAGTGACTGAGTCACCTACCATGTTTCCACACTACATGTGTCAAGTTAATTTAGGGAGGTGACAATTTAGGCAGGTGATTCTCTTGCATTATTTCAACATGCTTTTGCCAATGATGTAAGATCTGTACCACGTTAAATTATATTTTATATATTATATATATTTTAATTTTTATTGTAATTTTGGAAAATCAACCACTCAGTTCTTCTTTAAATGTTTTTTATGGTAACTCAGATAGGATGGTCTAGCTAAAGCTTATCTGATAAGGACATAAACTCTAATTCCTTTGAAATTTTCCTTTTTCTGGTAGATGTTAAAGTTCAAAAACTTTTGCTCTTGTCACTCAAGTTCTCTATTAATACTTTATATCCCTGATTTGAGCATGGTGAAATCTTGAAATTAATTGATTTATATTAATCTTTGGTCATGTTTCTTCCTTGTGCTACAACTTTCTGCCATTGACACAGTCTACCAGACTATTTGGCCATGTTAAACTCAAAATCTTGTTTCGGACAAAAGGTACTGTCCCTATATTAAGGAAAGAATGGATTCTTAACTTATTTGGCATCTCAAGAGTCTAATCTAAGAAACTTAATTGTTATGAAGAAGAAAACAAAAAGAAATCTGAGCACTTTTATATTGAATAAGTCTCAATAACGTGGTTAAAATTTCTATACATACACTTTCTGTTTTCTTCCTCTTTTACTTGTGTTATGGACACAATTTGAATATGGAATATTGTACAATTCAGGACAAGGGTAAACTGCTTCGTCCTCTTGGCTTTTGTACATTGCTCCCTGCTCAACTGATTAGATGATGGGCTTTAGGCTTTCCTGTGCAGACTAAAGGAACTTACCCAGTTTCTGTGGAGAGTTAGGACCCATTTTCCACACTTTATCCAGATACATCCACATTTTTATTTTGAGGGGGAGACCACAGTTGGGGAAGAGCTTCCATCCATTTACAGTTTTTTAATAACTAGAGGAACTTGGTGCCTCTAAGTCTACAGAGAAAGGTGCTGTTGGGATCATTTCTGCTTGTTCTCCTGCTAACCTTCGCCAGCTTCACAGATATTGGTTTACTAAATGCAATAGCAACCCATTTTCCTGCAAAGGAACTTTACAATGTTACAAACAATTCCTTGCACTTTCTCTACTGGCAAAGTGTTAGAATTAGTGTGCACACAAAATGCCACCTTCCTCTTGCAACCCCCCTGTTCTGGTGCTGGGTGCTGGGTGGGCAGCAGGCCCACCCCTTCATCTTGTTGTGCTGAGCTACATCAAGTGATCCTCCAGGGAAAACCTGTTGAAATTTCATCCCAGCATCTCAGCTGAGCACCAGTCTCCTCTGGTGAAACACTACTGGCAAACTACTTCTATAACTACCTAATGCCTCTGGTCAGGGTTAGTTATCAGGACCTCTGTCATCTTTAGTTTTGTCTTTTTTTATAAGAGATAGATCAATTGACATTGCAATTAATTAACATCTGCTCAGATCACTGGTTAGTGAGCACGCTTCTCTTTTAATTGCAGTTTTCATCCTCAAAATGTTTTCCTAAAATTGGGAAGCTCATTCACGGTTCTTGCTTTCATGCAAGCAGATACATTTTGTTGAGGTAAAAACCTCACAAAAACAATATTCTTAGTGCTTAGCAACAACTGCAGTTGTGCAATACATCCTTCACTATTATTATAAATCTTTTAAGCATGATATAAAATTTGTGGAGTCATATTTTAATCTAAAACTTTTATATTTATGGTTTCAGTTTCTTACTAAGTTAAGCAAACTGATTTAGAGATATTTTGAGACACTTAGTTTCACACTTTATTTCATTGCATTTTTATGATCTAGCTAATGAAGAGCTAAAACTGAAACTCTGTTAAAACAGAGTAATAATGTATTCCTGTGATCACACACAAATAAAATTGTGTGGTATGTGGTACAAAAACTGCAACTGTCAACACAAAGTAATGAAAATCTACAACAGTAATAAAATACTGGCTATTCAAACCAGTAAACCATTAATTCATTTCCAACAGGATAATGTGGTGGCTTAATATGAAATGACTATGTTTAGATATTGTTTAGAGATCATATTTAGGAAACTTTAAATACATTTATGCTTCGCAAGCATTCTAATAATCTGTGAACAGTTTCTCCCATATTTTCTGTTACTGCGTGAATATGTGTCACAGAAAAGGCAGTTTTCTAAACTACAGAATAATCTGTTGGAACAACAAGCTGGACTACAGTCAGTAAGTTAGAAGTGTATTTAAGAAAACAGTTAATGTTAAAGAAAGGAAATTGTTCAGGGCTAGATGTAAAATGAGAATAAGTCTTCACCTTTCCAAGAAAAAAATGTGTTTTTGAAAATCCACTTGCATTTGTTTGTCAGAAGACAGACTCTTTCAGAATTGATCACATTGGAAATTCAAACTCCTTCATGCATGTGTGATTGATTATTGCATTTTTTCTAAATTATGCTATTGAGTCTTATGGACTATTTAATCCAAAATATACCCACAAGCTTGCATTTACTAGAAGGACATTTTTACATTTTACACTAGCATTTCCAAAGATCTGATGTACACAGATGATCAAATTGGATCAGGATGTAGAACATCTCAAACTGTGTCCCATTTAATTCTGTATGTTTACACAGAGGCTGAATTTGATCAAGTCTCTAGCAAACAACTAAATAATTCAGTCCAGTGGCAGCCTTATTTCACATGACTTGTACATCTGTCTTGATTGTGAATATAGCTGTTTTCCCAAGGATGGAGCTTTGCTTTGATGAAATGTGTCTGGAAAAACAATTTTTAATACATTCAGTAAATAAGACTTTGTTTGTCATTCAACACACATGTTTTTCCATCTGTATAGAACCTCTTTGTTTTAGACTAAATAATTCAGTCCAGCAGAACTAGGACTTTTTCACTTTGGAAGTACAGCTGCTTGAAGCAGGAGAAGAGTGTCTTGTCCTTTCCTCCTGGTGTTGGGAAGAATCTCTCTCTGATGAATGGCCCTGGAAGAGAGGAAGCAAACAAAAAGGATAGATGGATTCTTCTGGAGGATTTAAGGCCCACTTTTGAAAAATACTATAGCACTACTTTGTGTAGACATACATTGTAGAGTTGTTTGGGTTCCACTGCATCATGCTGTGTTGCGTTGTATAACAAAGTGGTTGCAGTGTGATTGGAGCAGCTGATATATTTCAAGTAACTTGACAGAGGGGGAAAATTAGTCAGATGTATATATATAGGTAGCAGGATTGATCAGAACAAATTGTGAGCATAATTGTCTTTGATTGCTATCCCTTTTTAAAATGTGACTACTTTGTAATAGCAGTTTGGTTTGGGTTTATGATGGTGCAGAAGTTCTCTCAGTTTTTATTTTCCAGAAAGTATATAACAGATATTATTTGATGATCTGAAAACATGCATAGATTATTTTTAGTTACATAAATTTGAAGTCCTTTTTCTGATTCAATTCATTTAATTGTTTGTAATGTTTCTAGTAAACTAGGATATAAAGCTAGTATCAACATGGGTTTTTCATCCACGTTTTGATGGGGAATGTGTCTTCTCTACAGCTATTCTTCTTTTCCTCCAGGCCAAATGCAAATGTTCCTAACACATTACAGTTTTGGATCTCTTTCAATCTTAATCTTTGGATCTCTTTCAATCTTAAGCAACATAAATATCATGGTGTTTATTTTGATGGATAGTGTCCTCAGGGATATAGACAAGACTGAATTGTCAATGTGAGTATTTTTCAGTCTGCTATGAATCTCTGAAACTCCTGTGCAAAACCATTGGCTGATGGATTGGTGTGACTCAGCACAGATATCTAGAGTTAGGTAAAGCAGAATAACTCATTGTAAAACAGTAGAACTTGCTGGAGCATGATGAGATTATCTTCTTTCACTCTGGGTGTTTCTGTCTTTAAGGCTAATTCTGTCTCCTTTCTGATTGAACATGTACCTGAGGCCACTGGGAGAGCTTTAATGATCAAAGTGTAAAAAAAACCCCACATGAGGTGACCAGTCAATGAGTTGACAGCTGAACCATGTACTTTGCAAGTCAGGATCACAGACAGTCTGTTTTTCTATTCTCGCCTTCTAAATAATTGCTGAAGCTTTGCACAAGGGCATAAGTGCATTTATCAGGGGAAAAGTAGCAATAGATAGAAGGTTTGAGAAATTTTTTCAAGTAAGTTTTCCATAAAATAATGAAGACAGCTAAACCAAAACAAGTATAACGAAGGTGATTTTTTTGTTTGCTAGCTTGCTTTCTTAAATTCAGTGGTGCTGTAGTGAAGTGAGTACCTCAAATGTTTGCTTTGGTGATATACCACTGAGATACATTTTTATTAATCTTCCTGAAATCATGACAGCAAGTGATGTCGTCATTGGAATTCCAAGACCTTCTCAGATTAACTGGGAATTTAAAATCTTTTGATCGTTATCTCAGACACAATTGTTTACCCTCCTTAGCGTCTGTAACTTCAGCCTTAGAAGGAATCCCTTTGTTTGGATTCCTCTTTAGTACCTGTAGCTAATTGATATGAATGTCAAGATGAATTTCTTTGTCTTGTCCATTCCAAGAGCAGTTTGTGTAACACAGATGTCATTTCAATGGGGCCATAATCTTTTTTTCATGTACATATTTCTGGCATATCACATATATCACATATATTTATAAAATGGTGTGAACACTGATCTGCATCATTCACCCCTTAGAATATACCCAAGCTTTCAGGTTTGTCATCTACCCAATAACTTTGTTCATTGTGCTTCATTCAGGTCGCAATCCTGAAAATGAAGTTTATTCTTTTTCCCAGATTCTGGGATTTAGGCCCAGATATAAGAAATGTCTTATACTTGTCTGAGAAAATGTCTTATATTTGACTCAAGGAGGCATTATACATTTATGTGCTATATAGAGTTTCATCTCTTAATGACCTGGTAGTATATTACTGCTAGGCCAATTTTCTGGATGTCATGTTAGACAAATATTCTCTTGTAGTTTTGTACCAGTTTGCAGTTTTATATGTAGGTATATGAAAACACTGACAACTTTATACATACCTAGCAATATATATATTTTTTTTTTAATACTCATATAGGTGTTAATATATTTAATTCCCCTACCCCAGCACCCCACTTTATTTCTCATTTCCTCTCTAATATTCCCTGCAGATGTCCCTTTTAATGTTTTCCCGATTGTCCTGGTTTAGGGTAAATTTTGGGAGGAAACCTCTGAAGGGTTCTTCTCTAGAAAGCAAATTCAAGTGGCCTGCCTGAGAGATACAATCTATAAAATCATATAAATATTCTTTTCCCCCCTCACTTTTATGCAGTTCTTTGGCACAGAGTTTTCAGCAGAAACTTGGAAAATTCATAACAAATGAAATTTGTAAAGGGAATATCAGCAAGTAAGAATTGAACAAAGTTAGGAGAACAAAACTCAGGTGCTGTTTTGCTGTTTAACATGACTCATTGTGACACGTTTGTGATATCAGTTTCAGTCTTATCAGTGACTCAAACCAATTGTGATGGATGTACATTTCCGTATTGCGATTTTGTCATGCTTCAGGGTGATACCTTAGAATAATTATTGCAATGAACAAATTTTGCAAAGCAGTAAGTGGAGAGCACTTTCCAGTCCATAATAAACCTTTTCCTGAAAGCATCCTTTGTAGTGCTTCATTGTAGGCAAGCTACACGATAGCCAAAAACTTCATATTTATGTATGAAATATTTGAAATAAATAGAAGGCAAACCCATAAGGTTTAAAAGTATGTATTTTTTAAAAAAAGAATGAAAACTGTCTTATACAGTATTTGTCAACATCAGAAAATAAATAATGTGATAGTTCCTGTGTTATCAATCTGTCAAATTTTGAGAAAATAGATGTCTCCTGCCTATTCCTACAATTAACCAATACTTAAGCAAGTGCTGTGCAGATACCATAAGACTTCTTTTTTATGAATTGCAAACCTGAACCATCGGCACTAAAACCTCAGATAAAAACACTGAATTTAAGGCAACTGAATTCCCAAACCAAATTAATATTCTGCCTTGATTAGTAAATAATGTCAATTATGTCAAGAGTAACCATTCCTTGTAAATCCTTTGTTGCTTAACTTCCTATTTAATACAGTGTTAAATCTTCTTTTTCTACCTCACAATAGTGTTTAAAGATGAACACATTTAAAAAGTGTGACTTTTTCAGGAAGATGTCTCGCAAGTGTCTGAGATTAGTCTTTTCTAACTTGTGTGGGTAAATGGGACGACAATATAATCAAAGGAGATAAGAAAAGGATGTTTGTTTTAGAAAGAATATAAAAATAGAAGCTACTTGTTCTGCTCTTTCATCTTTAATGAAGAAAGTAGAATTTCAATGAAATAGGAACCTGGGAATTTCCTTTCTCTGAAAAGTCACAAAGTCTGGGGATGACTCCTAGTTTTGGTATCAAAGATTATTTCTTCCGATGACCTTTGTGCTGGCTTTTCAGGATCTGGTCTGAGCCTCACGAGCACTCGTACTTGGGAGAGGGCATGCTGATTTTCTGGCATAAAGAATTTGGTAATTGGAATATGAAGAAGTCTTAGAGATATTTTCAGATGAAGAGAGGAGACAAGTTTCAGGCACGAAACTTTCCCTTCACCGAAACAGGCAAAAGAGAACACTTACTTTTACATTACTCCAATTTGACAAGCAAAAATTGTTTTTTCTCCCGGTATGTGTAATTAGCTGGTAATGTAGGGAGGTTGCTAAGTGTTTTGCCTACAGACTGCACTTGGCAGGAGGTGGTTGAGGACCACTGTGGTTTTAGGCTGGCTGCTGATGTGAAACTGAAAAGAGTAGGAGAGAAGGAAATACAAAGTTGTTTCTGAAAGTGTAATGACAGTGCTTTTTCCTCTTGAAGAAGATTTTCTTATGGTTCCCTTAGAACCAGTTGAGAGAAGAAGCATTAAGTATCATGAACTTAATTAAAGATTTTATTTCATGCTGAGGAAAGAAAGTTTCCTGGAGAAACCTTGGTAAATAGCAGGAGTAAAATGGCTTTGCCCACTAAAAAAGGAAAAGAAAAACCTGAAGCCTAAAGGTCCTTCTATATCAAGATATCTTCCATGTCAAGGCTTTTTTACATCTACAAACACGAGTCATGAGGAGCTAGAGATCAAGCTTTACATTTATATAGAAATGAATAGGAGTCTGTCTTCCAAATGCCTACTTTTTCATGTCTACTTCTGACATATGTTGCTTCCCCATGGTTAAAAATCCTGGGCTGAAGCAGTATCAGAAACTCTGAGCATAATTATAAACTGACACTGTTGAGGAAACCTCTTTGCCTTGCATCAAAGTTGGCTGAAGGAGGCAAGTAGAGGAACTGGGAATTGCTGCCACATTGAAGGCATCAGGAGGAAGGCAGAACTAGACTGATTCTGTCTGTGCTATGAAATGCTGGCATGTGGAAGTACTCTAAATAGGAAATGTGAAACTTGGTTTCAGCAAATAAGTGGACATAATCATCTGTGAAAAGCGGTGTGTGATAAAGTGTTATCAGCATCTAGTAGTACCTAAAGAGACTTACTTCATTTCACAATGAGTAGTCATGTGAGTATTCAAAATCTAATGGCAGTGTTTCCCCAAGAGCTGTTTGTATGGCCTGTTTCTAAGCTCTATTTCTACATTTGTTCTAGTCAAGAGATGAAATCTGACTGACTTTAATGGAAGCAGAATTAGGCTCATATTGAATTTTTGGAACAATTTTAGCATTGCTGTCAGCAAGATTATGAGTTCTGCCCTCATGCTTTCCCCTGACATCTGCCCGTTTCGAAGTATAAATGAACTAACATGAGGAAAGTTTTACATCTGCCTGTACTGGCAGCTAGGAGAGATGTAAAATACTGGAAGCTTGACAAATCCTGCAGCTTTCAAAAGTTAGATTGCAAATGTTTTTCGTTTAGCTTCATTAAAATGGGAATAATAATAAATAGAAGTCTGGAATTTAGATTTCTTTTTCATCCAAGACTGCAAGAAAGAACAAGTACTTCCTCTGAAGACCTATAAATATTTTGAAATACAGGTTTATGTCTATTTGTGTAGTGAAACTAAGGGCAAAAAGACATTAAATTATATATTTCATGCCCTTGTAAAACTTTTTTTCTTTTAAAACAATAGGTTAATGTCTGCAAAAATGTATTTCCTACTTTATAATCCTTCTGCAATTGACATGTTACTGTTACTTCATACTTTCTACTCTTCTGAACTTTTAGTTCTTCATATCTGTTTCCAGCATTTTGTATGCAAAATGCTAGAAATAATTCTGTGTCCTACATTACCTGAGTTGTATGTAGCAGATGTCTGTTCTGTTTTTCCTGTTGTACAAACTGATATAATGTAAAGGAGAAAAAAAGAAAAAAGGTCATCTGAGATATTGCAGACAAACTGAATTTGTCTAGTCTGAAATACAAATACAAAGCCCACTGAATGATCAGAAGGTCTTCATTTTGAAAAACAATGAAATATTTAATTCCCATTATGGCTCATTAAATTAATTCAACAGCTTGTTCCAGGTATTCTGTCTTGAACACAGCCAAGAATAATCTATTTTCTAAACTGGATTGAGCTTTTATTTTATGTCTTCAACAGTAAGAACTGCATGTCCTAAACATGCAAGGTAATGTTACCAGAAGGAAACAAGAGGTGTTTCTTAGAAATTGCTCCAAGACTTAACAGTGTAAAGTACTGAATGTTTCCTGTAAAGTGACATACTCTTTCAGCTTCTGGCTTCTCAGTGTGCAGGAATTGAGAGCCTTAATTATCTGACAGGATGTACTGAACAGTTCTCAGGTCATGGGATTAAGTTCTTCCAAAATCTCCACCACTGTAGACTGTACTTTGTCTGAAATATTAGTAGTCATAATGTAGCATTTTCTTACCAAGATGATTTTCAATTTCCATGGTAGCAGACAGTTTGGACAGAATTCAAGACGTGGGGTGGGTTTTTTTTGTTTGTTTTGTTTTAGCAAGAGGGCTAATGAGAGCAGTGGGAATAAATTGAAGCATCTCTGTTTTGTTTGTTAGGCAAAGCTGTAGTATGTGACCGTTGCTGTCAAGAAGATCAAAAAATTAAGGAGAAGATATGAAGTAGAAAGGAACTAGGGGTAAAGGTGTGAAGTATCTTGCCTGGGATCTTTCAGTTGCAGTATCTCTAAGCCATAATTAGTGTTTGTCCACCTCCTGTAGCTTTATGCTATGGGTTTGGTGGTTTTTTTTATTGTTCGAGTTGTCTTAAAGTGTTATGTCTTTAAACATGGTGCAATATACATATAACATTTAATGGTGTTCTTCTCCACCCATTTGTTTATCCCGTTCTCTTCCCACTCCACATTTCATACTGGATCTGAATTTTGAAGATGGTAACGCATAAAGCAGATTGCATACTAATATTTTGTTGCTGAATTTTCAACAAGAATTTGAGCTGCTGTCGTGATAAGGGTAGGGCAGAGGCTGAATTAATATAGTCCTCATCTGGAATGGGTTGATATTATTTTTGCACTGCCTATTGCCATTAATACATTTTTTAAAACTGCTTGAATTACTAAGATTATTAATATTTTCCCTCAGCTTTTCAAGTTTCCACTTTTATTTAGTGCAAAACAACTGAGATATCTTGACATTTAGGTATAGTTAAATTTTATTGTTTCTGTCAAGCTTCCTCAGTCCAATCAAGGCAAGCCACAACAGATCCAGGAGTACACACTAGGAGCCCAGACATGAAATTGTCACTGGTCCTGTGGTTAAATAGTCACTTTTTAGACTCAGGCTGAACTCTTTCCCCGTGTCTTACACAACTGGACATTGCATCATTTCTTGCATCCTTCAGAACTGCTCTAGGGCTTTGCTGAGGCCAGGTTTGCATCCCTCGAGGGAGGAGTTGAGTTTTTGGGTGTGTAATGGCTGGTTGCACATGACAAAGGTAATGAGCTGTCTCCATCTGGAGGCTACAAACCAACTTCTATGCCAGTAAGAGGCAAATCCTGCAAGGCTAGATGGTGCCTCTTACCATGACAATTGCCCTCCCTAATACAACTTGCTCAGTTGTAAAATTCCCCTCTCTTCCCCTGAGGAAGGTCTCACTGGGCATTCCTCACTTCAGCAGCTGAAAAGGTATCACAAACCCTCAGAGACCCTCAAAGAGCCCTCAGGCTCATTTCTAAGGCCAGAGGACTGAAAGCTTTCTTGCCCTGGGGAGGTTCCTGGGTGTTCCCACTGAGCCTGGGCATATTTAAACCCATCTGACTTTGTGTTTTGTGGGTTTCTTTACCCACCCCTAAGGATCCAGTTGGACTAAAACCCCTACTTTGACCAATGGGCATCCCAGCTGCAACAACAGAGCCTTTTCACAGATCCGTGGGTGCTGATCATGTATCTTTCTACTCTTATTCTTTCTTTCTTTTTCTATCTTTTCCCCATACATTTTCTAAAGCAATATTTTTATGTTTTCATGTGCTATGTAACTACAGATAATAATAACAACCAAAATGTTTACATATCTGCTTTCCATTGCTACCATATTGTTTAAAAATAAACCATAGTGTACATGTTTGCAAACATCATTCATCCACTGTCATTTCACTCTAATCCACCTGAAGAAATCTATTAACAAGAACCTGGATTACCCTCACCTTCGTGGGCATAGATTGTAGCAGTCCCTTTCTGGTTGGGGAGCAAGTTGGGGGGGAATAGGGTCCATCTGCCATTGTTTCATTTTCCCAGGCCTGGTGAGAATTTTGCATGTAAATCACCCTCTCTTTGTGCACTTTTTTATTACTATTGTTGCTGTTACTGTTAATTTTCTTATGTCATTGCTGTCTCCAGTAAAATCATTCTCATCTCAACTCATTACTTCCATCTTTTCTCAACTCCATCCCCAGAGTGGGAAGTAGAGGGGAAGAGTGCATTGCTCCTTTTTTGGGAGAGTCTTACTGGGGGCACTGAATTGGGGAGTACCATTCCTAAACCATGACACATAGTTACAAAACATGCAGATAACTTCAGTTGCCAGATCATACTGCTTTGTAGCACAAGAATGAATTCGTCCTGATACTAGAGAAAAATCTAGGAGTCTGAGCAGTTAGTAAAAGATGTTGGACTTTGAGAGGTCTCAAAAGGTTTGGAGGTAATGGCAGCAGTGAGTACAGAGGATAACAAAGCAATGGAGTAAAAATTTATCAGTTTTAAAGTTCTGACAGAAAAGTAGGGAGAAAATAACTCCATATCACCAAGACTGTTTCATGTTAAAACAAGTAGGTGCCAGCTTAGGCTGCTGACAAGGATGGCAGGCAGCTGCCTCAATCACTAGCATGTTTGTAGCATGCCATATTTGAAGTCAGCCGTGTCACTACAAGCTCATGATCGCAAAGTTATGTCACGTCACAGTTTATGCCATGTGGTTACCCTGTCTTCTGCTGTAAGCAATGGCCAAAAATACTGTTTAAATCTCTCTGGATTAATTATTGGCAGATGCTGCTTAACACAAATACAAAAATGCTTTTCCAATGAAAATATTTTTTACAGAATCGTAGCCATGTGAGTATCATTTTCATGGAAAACTTCTGCTTATAGACTATGGAATGTAAGACAACACATAATTATTTTTTTTTAATCCTAAATGCAAGGTTTTAGATTTTACATTTTAAAATTTTGAACGTTTTAACAGATTTTAATCTTCTCAGATGGTTTTAAAGCTTTCATGAGGTAAGGAGCTACAATGATGGAGATAGAGAGTGCCTCTAAAATTTTCTAGTGCCTTTCTGTTGAATTTAATAGAGTAGTTGAATCTGACTGAAAGTAACACTTGAAAATCCCTAATGCACTGAAAATTGGTTTCAACCAATGTTTACAGTGTTATTATTTTACATTAATTTTTAATTTCAATGCCTAGTCTCATGCTAAATAAGTATTTTGCAAAGGTCTAAGTCTTATCGAGAATCTGTATTAATGATACAGAATGCTGTCTCAAAATGCTCAGGTAAAAAAAATCTGTATCATAATTTTTAAACTGCTAAATTAAGGAAGTGCACTGCCATATGAAATTACTTATGAAGTGGAAGATAATTCTTATTTCATGTGGAGTGTTTATCACCACATTTTTCCAAATACTGATGAGCTATGTTCATTATATACTTCTATGTGCTTTGCATTTCTGTTAACAGATTTGCCATTCATCAGTATTAGAATATATTTTCTTATGCTTTATAAGTTAATAGTGAGACAGTTTATCTTTTTGTTTCCTCCTTCCCTAATTTTTATTTTATAGTCATTGATAAAAAATTCCAGCCTTCATTTACTATATGTTACCTTTTATTACTTACAATGTCTGATTTGGATTTTTTTCTCATCTCTAAACCAAAGCAAACATTATAGTTTCTTAGTTACAAATTTTTGAAATATATAATGTAATATTTTAGTTGAAATTCACATTCTTCTGTTCATGAAAGTAGCTGATTTAACTTACAATTACCTGTTAGACTTGTGAAAATGAGATTTTTAAGCACAAAATGTACATAAAGACTTTTCCTCTCCTATTCCACTTTCACGTAGCAAATATATTCAAAACCAGAGCACTTGCTACAAAGTCATTTTAGTTCTGTGATCGTAACTAAATGGACTTGCAATTTCTCTCAATTAGGCAAAACTGTTCCTAAATTAGGAGATTAACACATAAACCATAGATTGGTGAAATAAATTGTATCAAGAGGGTGAAACACATTTCAAAGAGAATAAAGGTTGCTGTGATATCACTTCTTTTACTTATGTAGGTGACTGTAAGAGTTGGTATCAATATTCTCTGAACCTTTGTTATGCATTCGAATAGTGATTCATAATCTTCTCAAGGATCATTTGCTTGATGTGGATAACTGTTGTGGGTTAACAGCGACAGGCAGCTGAGCTCCACACAGCTCACTCTCCCTCTCCCTCCACCCCCTGCTTGATGGGGATGAGGGAGAGAATTTCAAGTGTGGAAACTTGTGGGTTGAGATAAAGACACTTTAACAGGTAAAGCAAAAGCTGCATGCAACAAGCAAAGCAAAAGGAGTTCATTTACCACTTCTCATGAGGTGTTCAGCCATTTCCTGGAGAGCAGAGCTCCATCACACCTGGTGCTGGCTTGGGAGGGCAAATGCCATCGCTCTGAACTCCTTCCTTCTTCCTCCCCCAGTCTGATGTGCTGAGTGTGATGCCATATGGTACAGAAAGTCCCTTTAGTCAGTTGGGGTCCGTGTCCAGCTGTGTCCCCTCCCAAATCCCTGTGCACCCCCA
This sequence comes from Melospiza georgiana, assembly GCF_028018845.1. Lineage (NCBI taxonomy): Eukaryota > Metazoa > Chordata > Aves > Passeriformes > Passerellidae > Melospiza > Melospiza georgiana. The sequence continues at coordinate 8,786,933 of NC_080432.1, read as the reverse complement.
GTCTCCTCACTGTGGGGGTGAGTGAAGAGTAGAAAAGGCCTTTACACTGTGCTAGCCTGGCTCAGCAATAATACCCCTGTGCTATCAACAAAGGTTTCAGCACAAATCCAAAACACAGCCCCATACCAGATACTTTGAAGAACATTAAATCAACCAAATCTAGCAGTTAATAACAGCCAAATACTATTTTGATAGAGTGCTTCTTCCCTTTGCTTTCTCTGTCCTTTTTAAATAAATTACGTTTTATTCTTCATGTTATGCAAATAATTTCACAAGGGTGCTGCAATACCAATTCTATTGAGTATGTTCATGTAAACAAACAGTTCTGATTAATCTTATTCATTACTCAAGCCCCTAGCTCAATATCTTTATGGGTTTTGATTTTGGATTTAGTTCTAAGCAAGCACCTTGGTCTTTATCTTTGTTAATAGTTCAACACACTTGTATCTATGCTAGCAAAGTTCATCTGAGACGTGACTATTATTGTACATACCATTATTTACGGAAGCAAGAGGTGTAGAGGGTAGCAGTATTTTTCAGGGACATAACTGAAAAGCCTCTGGGAAATATTTGTGCTTTGTTCTTTTGCTTTTTCTTTTAATTTATTTTTTTACCTACCACAGTTTACAATCCTTATCATAGAAGATTGGTTCTATTGTTGCTTAGGTATCAGGAAAAAACCCCAACATGTTTGGTTATAAATAAGATTGGATGGGCATCTGAGAAACCTGATCTAGTGGAAGATGTCCCTGTCCATGACAGGGGGGTTGGAACTAGACGATTTTTAAGGTTCCATTCAACCCAAACAATTTTATGGTTCTGTGATTATAAGGAATATGAATCATTATTCAGATATATTTCTGGTCACCTCCTATTACACATTAAAGAATTAGTAATGCAAGGAAAAGAGAAATCTTGATATGTTGCTGTTTTATGTGACTGTATTCCTTTCTGCAAAAGGTGCTCAGCAAGATATCAAACCATTTTACAGGTTTTCCTTAAATATATTTAAAATGGCAAAGGCACACAAACAACTGAAGAAATTGCAGTTGTCCTGTGTGGAGGCATTCAGGGCTGGAGACACCTGAGGCAGAATTGAGCTAGCTTATTCCAGTATATCTAAAAATGCCCATCATTCTGTCATTCCTAATCATATCAGTTATGATGAGCCCTCAAATCAACAGCACTGCCATAATTTAATGTAGATGCAGGCAGTACTAGCCTATGTGATGTACACCATGTAGAACAGTTTTCCAGAGTATCTGGTTTGGGAAAAATCTTCCAGGCTCTCCTGTCTCCAGCTGCTTCTGTGGTACCACCCAGCAGCCATCAGGTAGCAGTGGCAGTCCAATTGAGCAGTGGAAGACAGGTGAGGAGAGGGTCATTCCTTAGATTCTTCCATTCTTCAGAGGTACTTGCTGTTGTAGGATGCTGGGGTAGTTTCTTTGACTAATAGCTGAATCACTTTATCTAGAGAAAAGTAGTTATCCAGAGACAGACACCTTCATAACCATAATATATATACTCTTGATATTTCCAAAGTTTATATATTTCACCAGTGACTCCATACTCTTAATACAGCTTCAGAGAAAAATGAGGAAATTTAGTTACTACCTGAAGCTCAGAAATTCTGTATCAGCTTCCTATTTTTTTTATAAAATTATTAGCAAGAAGAACATATAAAACAATTTCCAGCCTCTTGATAATACATTATTTTGAAGTCAAGGGAACCTTAGGGTATAAATTAACTGCTTGCACAATTCTAACTAGTGAATAAATATTCTAAGAGAAAAAAGTTATTTTGTGTCAATATCTTGGAATTAGCAATTGCATTTTATATAAACAATATGTGATGGAAAGTGATTTATACTGTCTTGTTTAGGATTAAAACGTTGCTATTGGAAGCTATACACTTTTTAGATATAAGAACATTTCTTTTTGGTTCGAAATCCTAGAAAAAATGAGCAAAAAGTACAGGACGATTTATTTTGCTTTCAAAACTGACAGATATACAATAGCTTCTCCTCAGGCATCTGAAGATATGTATTTTATATCTGGCAGCACTCTACCTTTGACTTCTTATCATAAATGATCTTATACCACCGACCAGATGATCTGCTTTTATGAGAAGTTATTTCAAGTCAGTGATCTTCCTTGTCATCTAAAGACTTGAGTGTCTTCTTTTATCAGTCCATCAACTTAAAAGCTTTTCTTTCCTCATCAATTATCTTGAATTCATATTTGCCTTGGTTTGTCTGTGATGGACAGAAACTCCATTTGAGGACTTGAATCCTGTCTAAAATACAAGTTAGCGCTACTGAAATATTTTTCATTTCACAGTATTTCTGCTTCTTTTGCTGTAATTAAAATATTATAGATTTATTTTTATGTTCTAAATCCATTTTCTGTTTAGATATTTCTTTACATTTCCTCCTGTCAAGCTTCTTTTCCTTACTTAATTAGAAACACTTCTTCAAAATGAAGTCAGTAGCAACAAAAAACATTTAACATTTCCACATCATCTATTTTCACATTTTGTAAGTAAATATTTTTTGCTATTTAAAAAATACCAAGACTAAAGTTGGTCAGGATTTTTTTCCCCTACACTTTTTTTTTTCTTTCTTTCCTAAAGATGAAAAGCTTAACAAAAATTTCAGGCTTTCAGTAGACTTACATCAGCATTCTGTGGTGGTTCTGAATGAAATCTGATGCATTCTTCAGCCTCAGCCCTGAGGTCCCTCGCCTTTGACAGCCTGTATAATAAAAATGCAGCACATAGGAGCACTGTTTGAGATCAACATCCTTACGTCTCAGAAAACTAGAGAAACTTCAAAGAGTGTAAGTGAACAACTTGCACAAAAGAATTTACCAAAAATCGTTCCAAATTATTCACTTCTGCTTTCATATAGTCCATCATATATTTCTTCAATATTGTAACTACTATGTAGTTCAGATAATGACCACTATCTTATTGTTATAGGTGGAATTTTTGGCAACATTTTTCATATAAAAGTTATCTACCGTGGTCCTAGATTTTTGTGATTTAAAATTCAAGATGTAAGTAGTTATCTCAGCAAGGGAATTTCAAGCAGAGAAGGTTGTAAAAGATTTTCTCTCTTCTCAAAAATTTTGAAGCCTAAAAATCCTATTCTACACCAGCATGAGGTGAAGGTATTTTGGGAGATACAAACTAGGTTAGTCAAAATGTTCACTTGTAACAGAGAATCTAATTTCCTTCTGTTTCTAACTGAGATTCTGACATTCTGAAGCTGCCAAGTGAGTCTATCCACCAGACTACTGAGGTGGTGCGAAGTCGCTTTCCCTTCTGTTGTATTAAAAAATTAATCATGAACCAGATTATCCAATGATTTATTTTCATTGGAAGAAAATCTTATTGAAAATGTTTCTACATAAAGAGTTTGTTACATGAACTAAATAATTGTTATAAAATCTTTTGGCTGAGGTTTCTCAATCAGCTCCAACTCTGATGTTATTATAGCTGCAAAGTATTACTTATTAATTTTCTTTCTTTGCCCCATCTGTTTAACTTTGTGTTTTCCAGAATTACTTCTCTTTTCAAACAGTAACACAAAAACTGTTGTTGAAGCATCTAATTGCACAATCTGATGTTTCCACAGTTAATAGAAGTGCTAAGACAAAAAAAATTAGGAGACCAGCAAGACTTTAAAAGATTAGAGAAATATAGTAAATTACTCCATCCCATTGAAAGGAAATTTAGTCTTCTTCTTCTTAGAAGGGAAATTGTCATTTAAAATCTAAAAGTATGATAAAAATTTTATTTATTTCAGATTGTGTATATGTATATATATATGTATCTGATTTTGGAAGATGACAACAAATAAATGTGTAGAATATATTCCATCTGCATGTATATATTATGCTTCAATTTGAAAGTTATACAAAAAAAAAGACTTTGACTTGAGTGATAGTTATTGATTAAACCTTTACCAGCACACATTTGGTACAATTTAGATCAAACATATTTATTTCCAGTATAATCAATCATGTCTTATCATCTGAGGCATCACCTTTAAAAGGTTTAAGACGGTCATTGAGTGAAGATTCAGCATTTCCAATATTCCCACAGAGATCTGTAAAGTTTAACTAGAAGGCTCACAGATGCAAACTACACATTTTAAAAATAAGGCAGTAGTATTCTATCTGAGCAGATATTTTCTTGCCTCTTGAGCCTTTATTGTCAAGATGAAAGGAATTTGGTAATATTTTCTATAGCTTTTGGGAGGCAGGTTATCTGCAATACTCTGGTTGCTCTGGGTATTGTGGAGGCTGACTAGCAAAGGTATGGTTGACTTCAAGCTTCCCCTTCAATATTTTAAGCAGAATATTTGCTATATTCTTTCAAGGCATTTTAAAAAAAGATTAAGTGTATTATTTCTAAGCCTTAGCTCCTTACTAGTAAATCCATTGCCCAAGGAATTCTTTTATGTATTCAAGAATATATCCATGCTCTCCAGTAAAGCTTACAGCTGTTTTAAGTTGGGAGATTTCTCACAAGAATAGCCTTTATCCTTGAAATACTGGTCTCTTTATTTTGTCTTTCATTCTGATCCTTCAGGAAGAGATTTCCTTCTCTAATCAAATCATGGTAAAGTATGGAAAATCAAATCATGGTAGACTAGGAGCTGGTGCATAAAGTTAAAGTTCAAAATTGTATATCATCGTAGCAACAAAAAAAAATATTTGCAAACAAATGAAAGTGTTTTTAAGATGTTATATCTTCTGAAACACAATGTATTGATTAGGGGTTTTTGCAGCATTTCAGAATTCTGATGAGATGATTGCCTAATCCAGCACACCAAGTCATGTTCCAGTTCATCATGATATGATAGATATACTACAATCACATCTAATATGTATTTAAATTGAAAATATGTATTTAAATTGAAAAGTAGTTTGTGATAAAAAAATTATTCTTTACCAAATATATTGACATCAATGGTTTAAAAAATGGGTTTGTTAGTCCGCCATGCTATATTTATAACCTGCATCCCACAGGAGTATAATGGACTAAATCCTAGTTGCAGCATCTATAGTAGTAGCAAGTATAAAGTAAATATCTGGAAGTTTGTGATATGATATTTTTTCTTCAACCTTCATAACCAGTAAAAACTTTTTTTTGTCAGTTTAAAAAGTAATAAAAATTATTTTACTATCTGAATAAACTGGATACAAAAATTATTAAATGAAAGAAATAAGGACCCTCACAATGCTGCTTATGTCATACATCTTCTGAGTGCCTTTTGAAGTGGTTTGCTTTCCATTTAAAATGCTTATATTGGGTTATAACACCCTTCTGTACAAATAGAGCTGAATGCACTGGGTAGTGTATTATAAAAGTTTTTTTCTGCATTGTGGTTTGTGAGACCACATTTGCATTTATTATAGAAGTAAAGATTGAGCAGATTAAATTTAAAACTTATTAAGTCAACTACATGCAATATGAGTCTGCTGATGATAATAAGAAAAAATAGCTTTGTTTTTGTTTATTTTACTGTATTTGTGTGTCTAAAATTCCTTGATTTATAGAGCATTAATAAGATCATATGTTCAATCTTGCTGGGCCATTTTATTCATTGTATTGACAGAAGGCAGCTGATGGCACCTGACATGAATTAGGATTTTATAGTTATAGAATGAATTATGAGGTTACAAAGGGGAATGTGGTGAGTTATCATGACATTTCTCTCATCAAAAATCTAATAGTGCAAAATCCATTGGGCTGGTCTGTAACACTGAATGTTCTGGGGTTAGATGAATTTTATCTGGAGAAATGACAATTATTTGTGCAAAGAAATCACACCTTCTAGGACTGGAGTCTCTAGGGAAAGATGGATGGACAAGGCAAAGCTTCTCAAAAAGTTTAGGATGCAAATTCCTCACAAATATGGGAAGAAGGATGGAGGGTAAACAGTGAAAAGCAGAAATATTCTTGAGAATTCTAATGATTTGGCCTAGTTTGTTCTTTTGTGTACCAATGTTTACATGAGAAGAGTTGTTGGACATCCAACATGACTGAATGGATTTTTGGGTACTTTGGCAATGATCTAAAGGCACTTGAACCCAGCAGATGATTTGTATCAGCACAATATCCGCTGAGTGTAGGTTTGCAATCACATAGCAGGATTAATTATTAATGATACACTAGATGTTCCTCAAACTTGTAACCTTTTTGTTACAGCAAATTTCCCAAATAACTACTTTTTGTATTAGTAGCCCTTTATAGAAACTTTTTTTTCCGAATTTTAATTCTGCTATTTACTTGTTTCCTTACTCTTGAATATCTTAGTTTATAAATGTGTACCTGCACAAAATAATGAAATCTGCTTTGAGATTTTGTTTCTTTAGCAGTGATAAAAACAGCTCCTTCAGGTTTTTATTGACCAAAGTTTCTAATTCTTTAATTTTGCATTTTTTATCCTTTTCTTGATGTAGCAAGAACCATGAGCATACATAATTGTTGCCTATTTCTCTACATGGTAATAGAACAGTCTCTGCAGTTTGCTAATTCTAGCTAAGAGTTACTATGATAGTAACTCTTTTATTATTATGTTGTATGTTCTTGACAATACAGTTTTCCTCTGTTTATTTTCTTTCTTTTCTTTTTTCTTTTTTTTTTTTCTGGTTAGAATTTGGTCTAGTTGTCAACAGTCTCATTTACATAATTCAACTTCTTTTTCACTTGCTTGTGAGAATTCTTGAATTCATTTTGGTTCATTTCCCGTAATGCTTTTGATATTGTTTTTTTTTCATTAATCACTTTGCATGCAATCATATATGATGTGGATATTTGGCAACTCAATTCACAAGGCACTGTCACATGAATAATGTATTTTTAGACTTCTGCACATTCCTATTAACCTGATCAACCTCAAACCCCTTTCCAATTTCTAAGGAGTTTCTTTCTATAGCAATACTCCATACTTTGCACCTCATCCAGTCTTTTTTTATCCAATAGCCCATTTTAACCCTTATTCTTTACCTCAGCCACTAATCTCTAGTTTGGAACTTTGTCAAATATTTTTGAAAATCTAAGTATATTACATCCACTGAATTCCCCTTATCTCTTACAGCAGCAGTATCTTCAAAGAACTCCAGCAGGCTAGATAAGCATAACAGTTCCCTGCCAGAGTCCTTCCTAGTTATCCTTAATCAAACTATGCTTCTCCAGGTGTTCTCCCTACTGCAAAAGCCTGTGTGAAATAGCTTAAATCATTTTCTTCATGAAGTACTATCTACAGTTTGCTGTTAAGCCATTTCTGATTACTTCAAATGTAAATCTACAGTTTTCCTGGGCTCCAGCTAATTCTGTTTTCCTTCTAACTGGTGTATATGCTGCAACAATGTTTTTACTGTTACTGTGAGCTGTGTTTGTCTCTTAGTCACTTGCAAAGTAGTTCAGTTGTCTGTTAAATAGATTAGTTGCTGCTTTAAAAAAAAATTGCAGAGTGAATCTATTATAGTGATGTTGAAATTTTAGTCAAAATTTGAATTATGTTTTGCTCAGTTTTGGACCGCTCCTGAATTCACAGCAAATTATGTCAGGAGTGTTCTTCTTTGAAAAGCATTAGTAATTTGTGTGAGGGATAGCTCTTCTTATTATTAATGAACAAAAGTTTATTCAGATCAGTTACTGTGTTTTTTAGCTTTTGCCTCTTATTCCTGTGTATACTGCCCTGACAACTCTAATAACTGAGTGCAAAGATTATCCATATATTTTCCTTATTTTGAAATAACTTTTCTGTGATCTGTTGTGTAAATGTACGTGACTCCACTGGTAGACACATAAGTAAGTGATAGGAAATGTGACTGGGAGGAGGGGGAGAATGAAACTTTTCCTCTCCCCCTTCCCTCCTCTCCCCTCTTCTTGACTTAGACTTATGGTACTGCTACATTTCAGTTGTCCAAGTCTTTCTACAACATCAGTCTGTAAAAGCCAGATTTGACTCTGATTATTTTCTTTGTTTGGGTCTCACATTTTTATTCTGTATCTTCTGGAGGCATCAGTAAACGCACTAAACAGTGCTTTTACAGGACAGATCAGAAATACCTCACCGACTGTTCTTCAGCACTCCCTGTCAAGGCATTAGAAATGAAGGATTAAGAGGTTCATTCCGTCCCCAGAGCAGCCTGGGGTACAAGGGGATGATTTGCCTATCCTATTGATGCACTGTTCTACACTGCTGGCTGTGCTGGGGTGAGCCTGTCAATACAATCTCACTGCAGACATTTTTGTTCTCACCAGACCATGCCAGAGCTGCAAAGTTCTTTCTGCTAAGTTGCCAGCCACAATTCAGTAATAGACTGGCACTAGATAAAGCTTAGATAATTAGATAATGGAAATGGCAAGTACTTAATCCTCCCTTCAATCCATATGTCTTTCACTCCTTCTGTCTGCCCTTCCTTTCTTTCTTCTGCTTGGTTTCACTAGAAGTTTTCTGCCTAAGCAGTTGCCAGAGGCTTTAGCAGAACCATCACCTGAGATGCTGCAGCTGGAGCTACAGTGGGCTTGTTTCTCAAAACTGGCATGTAACTTTTATCCAGGCTGCAACTCTGTGCATTTACCTTACTGTCACGAAGGATGGAGTCTCCTGTGCACAAAAAAGCCTCAAAAGGAATTTCTGCCTGAAACAGAAAACTTCCTTGTCCTCCTGCCACCTTCATGTTCTGAATTGCTGTGACTCAATCTGGCTGTTCAATAGTTCTTTTTGCATCTGACATGCTTTATTGTTGCTCTTGATTGAGATAACACTAAGTGCCTCTGCTATCAGAAGAAGCCTGGAAATCAACAAGTGGGGTGTAATTTCTCTTGTTTAATAGTGATGCCTAAATTGCTGTTTGCTTTCAGCAGTGCTTAACTGCTGATTTTATAGTGGGAATATTTTTTTTATTATACTCTCTCACCACTCTCATAGCTAAAAAAAATTTGCAGTTTATAGTAATTTCTCTAACTTTGCAAACCCATTCCTTGGAATTATTTATATTTGCAGCTCTCTGACAAGCCTATAAGAAGAGATTCAACAGAGATTTACCCTGAAAATCATGACTTTATTGTCTATGAGAAAGTTGATGTCTTCAAGGGAAAAAAATCCTTATTGTAATATGTTTGTAAGAATATGGCTATCATTCATTTAAACTGAATGACAACAAAATATTTTAAATATAATAATTAGAAAATAAAATCAAGTGTTTGAGGAATAACTCTATAAGATAATTAATTCCATTTTCTTTTGATTTTCTTTATGTTTATGGTTGTAATTTTTACTAGAGGGAAAGCATTCTTTTTTTGTAGAAGATTTTGCCATCTCTTGAGCATGTTATTGGTTTTCTCTTCCCAGTATATGTAAGCAAGGTCAGTTCATACATTTCTTGTACTTTGTAGATTTCTTGTGGCTCAGGCCTGGGCACTGAGGGAATCAAACTGCAGTGTAATATTGATTCTGTATGAGTGCATTCTGTCATGGAGAAATGCACTTGGTAAAATGTGTTGTGTGTTCTCTGTCATGGTCTTTGGTGGTTATAACTAAAATGCTGTGCTGCAGCTTTAGTGAGGGTTTCTAAACAATCAGCTGTTAAAGGTTCTATAAAGCATTAAGTTTTGAGCATTGACTGGCAGAATTCAGAGTCAAACACCTTCTGTTAAAGAGTGCCTGTATCTGAAATCCGTCCAGGTTTTGTAAGGATAAATCCTTTATAATAATTACAGAGTTGAAAGTTACTTGTAATTTTTGTGAATTAAAGGGAAAGTTGGATCTATTAAAGCTTTGACAGACATTACAAGTTCAGGATATTTTCCAAAAATAAAGACATCGGTCTTTATTTATAACATAAAACTATGTAATTATGTAAATTAGATTTCAAGGTTGAGGGTCTTTTCAGAAGAAACTTTTGTTTAGTATCAGCCTCCAATAACTGGACTGAGTGGGGCAGGAGTACATGGCAGAGGAGTATCTCTGTCCAAATGCATGTCTTTAGAATCCTCATAGCACACACACATAGACACTGTTAGACTCCTCCTTCCAGCTGGTATTTTTACTTATCATTTTGAAAGCATTTTCTCTGAAAAGAAAAATAAGGATAGGATGACCTCCAAAAAAGGGGGATTCATCAGTACATTCTCTTTCATAAAGTATCATCTTTTTTTAAGCTACTACTTCAATAGAGGCAAGGTCTGCATCATGCTGAGAATGCATATTCCTTGAAATTAAAAAACAGAAAATGCTTGTATAACTTAAAAAAGATTATCTTAACAACATTTTCTGAAAAAAATTATGTTTATAATTTGATCCATACAGCAGAACATAATTTTATTACTTTCTTCTCATGATATACGTACACTTTATTTTTTTTTACAATATTGTCCTTCACATTACCCTGCCTGTAGCAGAGCTCTGTATCTTTCCTGTCTTTATACTGGATCACAAATGAAAATTCCTCCTCCAACCCCCATCAGCATTTTACCTTCAGTATGAGTATTTCAGCTTGGCCCTAGAGATAGCTGTATTTACAAAAGCAAGCAAGCAGCACAGATGTGGAAGCAAGCAGAAGGCAGAGACAGGAGAATAACTGCTTCAGCTTGTACTGCTGCAGAGAGAAACAGCTCTGGACACACAGCCTCAGTTAAACATTTATGAGGAGCTGTGTGGGTATACTGTGCACATATCTCTGATCAGTGCAATTTTATTTTCTTTCTCTCATAAAGTACTTGTCATCCATCTTCTGCCAGCAGTAAGTGAAAACAGAAGCTGTCATCCATGCCCTGGTATCTGCCTCATGCCCTGCAGGCAGCAAACAACAGCTCAGTTTTCTTAAACACCAGGCCTTTCTACTTTGCTTTTTGATAGCCACAAGTTTTGCTTTGTCTGTCATACTGTCCAACATAAAGATGTGTTAGATTTTTTTTCTTTCCTTCACTTTAAGGATCCAAAGGATGATGTAGAGTTTTTCTCTGCAATAATGCCCTTCTCTCATCCCAGCTGTGTGTAGTACCTGCTAGGCATGGCAAAACAACTGTAGCTGAATAGCAGTCAAGAAAACTACATTCAGGACATAAAGATCTGATTTAACATATTATGCAAAACAAAATACAATAGAGCTACAGAAGAAAATGTCAGTGAAACATATGGCTTGACTTTGCAGTTTTTCAGAAAATAAAAGTTTTGCCTCAAGAATTGCAGGCTCAGGGCTTCAATCTTCATTGTCTGAGATGATTGCATGATATTAGGCATTGTGTTCTTCAGCATCTGGATGTAATGAGATGCTTTAAGGAGAGTGTCATTCTTGATGTTCTGCTATAGCTCTAAATTGCATATTGTCTACCAGTTTGCATTACAGATGTGGTTTTTTGCCTAAAGTAATGTTAAAACAAAATATATACTCCTTTTTGTTAGAAAACTCCCCATTTGTATGTGTGGTTTACAGACTTAGGCTCCAAATTATGAAATGAGTACATAACAATCTTCCTGGGTAATTGAGAAAATAATGAAGTTTTTCTCATGTTTGCGAGAAAAACACAAAAGGACAGATTTTACAAAAGGGCTCTGATTCCTGTTCTAACAGCCCCAAAGGAATGGAAACCTGATAAATCATAACAGCTATTTTTAGTCTCTTGTGTAACAACCTACTTTGTAGCTTTTAGAAACTTCTAACTCATACACTGCCTTGGTGATCTGCACTATTTCTTCTGAAGCTATTAGGATTGAGCTGATATGTACCTTTTAAAAATATTTAAGCAGATTAATTAGTTAGTAGTCCATTTCTTTAAATATTTTCCAGCTTTCTAGAGACTTCAGTATAAATCAATAAAATGTTAATTTTAAGAAGTTATCTTGGTTCTGGCCAAGACAGGGTTAATTTTTCCTGTAGCTGGGAGGGGACATGGCCAGGACCTGGAGGTTATTCTGTACATCCTCACAGCATTGCCAGGAGAAGAGGAAAGGGAATCTCTTCTGGGGAGAAGGAGTTCCCCTCCTTCAGATGGAGTGAGCGTGGCAGAGGGAGCACTGGTGATGCCAGTTCCAATCAACCGTGTGTGAATCATTTGCTTATCTTGCACCCTTTGTTATTGATAATGTCGCTGTTACTGGGTTTTTTTTTTGGTTGTTTTTTTTTTTTTTTAATCTCATTGCTGTTTCCAGTAATTTGTTCTTAGTCCAGCCTGTGATCTTTAAGCTTTGTGCCTCCAGTTCTCCTCTTCAGCCACCCACATGGGGAGGCAGAGAATGAAGAGGATTGAATGAGCAGTGCATGGTTTCAGTGGGAATGCTGAATTGGGGAATACCATTCCTAAATCATGACAGAGTAATTTGGTGCCTTGTCTGAGACTTAAAGGGTTGAGATAACAACAGATCTGACCAGAGCAGGTTGGAAACAAATTTGCTCTAAGTATATTAAGTCTAGAGCCACTGGACACAGATAGCTTGGTCTGTTCACATGGTTGTAGTACCTAACCCTGTTTGTGTTTCCAGATATTCCTGTAGGTGCCCATCCCATTGCTCTTTTTGAGAAGGGAGAGGGCTCAGGATTTCTTTGTAGCTGTGCTATGTGATATCATCTTAGAAAGTGACAACACCAAGGGCAGGGAGGGTCATTTGGGACAGATCTTCGCCTGGCCTTATCTCAGATTCTACCTCTGAGGGTCCATTGATAATTGTACCTAGCAAGTGAGAAGGAGAGGATGATTTTCTCCAACTTTCTCCCCCAACCCTGCTTTTCCTTCTTCAGACCTGTTGCAACAACTTTTGAGACTCTTGAATTCCCTTTGGAAGTTAAGGAAAGCATGTTCTTGTTACTAAATCTGCCAGGCCTCCTCAGTGTTTGGAGTCAAGATGGAAATTTCTAGGGAGGTTGTTCAGAGATCTCCCACAAGGGCAGATAGTTGTGAGCAGCATATAAGGTGAGAGAAAATGGGTCAGGTTTTGAAGGATTATTCTACTTCAGTGGTTTGGAAGCTCACCCCTGAAAAGCTACAGCACCCTGATTAAGTAGCAGAATATTTGAAAAAAAAATTCTGTGGAAGTGTTAGAAATAAAAGTTCCAGAGAGATGGGAAGTTTTGCAGTATGGCCCTGACTACTATTCATCAGACATTGCTCATTATGAAGGAGCACCCTCGGGGGGAACAGGGAGAAAGTGCCATGGTCAATCAAACTGCAGCTGAACTCGAGCAACAACCTTGCTTCTTGAGGAAGCAAGACCCCCACAACAGGAGGAAGAGGCAGGACCAGATAACAATTATTCAATCCCTGTCCCTCAGTAAGCTGCAAGATATACAAAAGGATTTCAGCCACCAGTAAAGTGACCTGCTGCTCTGATGCTCGAGTATTGCAGCCCATGATTTAAAAGCGGATGGTAGTGAAGCCAAGCAACTGGGATCCCTGTCCTGGAATTTAGGAATTGACAAGGGGTTTGGGAAGAGGACTGAAACCCTCAGCCTCTGGGGGTGGCTCCTCTCAGTCATGAGGGAAAGTCATCTCAGTCATCTCTCAAGGATGATCCAGTAGTGTGCCAAGCAGGTGAAACTCCATGGAGAGGTATCCAGTGCCTGAGAGAATTAGCTGTGCTGCAGGAAATCTATAGGGGTTCAAATAAGGAGCAGTTGCCTGTAGGTCCAGATGAGGTCCAGTGTCCACAATCCCTGGGATAGAAGTTTGTGTGGAGTGCACCCTTGTCACATGCCAACTCACCACCATTGCTGTCAATGAAAGAAGAACTGAGCTGACTTTGGCAAAATGAAGAAGATTATCTTTTTTCCTCCCTTAGAATGTCCTGAGTCCTAATTGTGCCCCCTCCTGGCTACTGCAAAAATTAACCCTGCTCTGGCCAGAACCAAGACAGAAGTGAAGAGTGAGATCCTGGGTTTGGACCAACATGAATGTCATACTGAATGCAGAGTAGGGAAGGAACACAGCTATTGATTTGGATCAAAGTGAAAGTCCTTATTTTGCAGCATTCTGTTTCTGTAAATGTGCAGAATGACGTGCTGCAGAGACAGATGTAAGAAAGATTTCAGTGGATGAGTTTTGAATTTCTGTTCATACAGCAAGATAGGGTGTCAAAACTGTGAACAAAATGCTCATTTGGAGTGTGTTGCTTTACTTCTAAAAAAAATAAACACTTATTTTAATTTATTTTGTCTGATCTTCCAGACAAAAACTACTTTGGCATTTTCACTGAGCTATGTATAACCTTTATTAAAAAAATAGGTTTTGAAATCCTTCTGAAAGCTCTGAGGCTGGGACACCTAATTCTCATTTAGAGGGATGAAAATTATCAAATAATTTAAAATTCTGATCTGCAATGGCTATACTCATGCTGGAAAATTTTAGTGTCAAATACACAGGTTCATTCAATGGTGTTGAACTTGGATAGCACAGAACAAAAATCTACATGCGTGCTGACCGTGTCTGAAGATCTCTGACTGTTTTCTCTTTTTCAAATTCAAGATGATGTCCAGAAATTGTCTGAAAGACTAATACCTGGTTAAGATTAAAACTGCATTCTTTAACAATTTTACAAACTAGGTTCTTTTGCTCCTGTGCCTGGAACTGGTTCTCTGTGGAACTGTTTATTTTACTAGCACCAATATCACAGAATCATAGAATGGTTTGGATTGCAAGGGACCTTTAAAACTCATTTAGTTCCACCTCCCCCTTCCATGGACAGGGACACCTTCCACTGGATGAGATTACTCAAAGCCTCATCCAACCTGATCTTAAATACATCCATGGATGGGGAGTCCACAACTTCTCTAGGAAACATATTTCAGTGCCTCAACACCCTTGTAGTAAAGAATTTCTGCCTAATATCTAATTTAAATCTATCCCCTTTCGGTTTAAAGTCATTCCCTCTTGTCCTGTCACTATGTACTCTTGTAAAAAATCTTTCTCCATCTTTTTTGTAGACCCTCTTTAAGCACTGCAGGGCTGCTCTAAGGTCTCCTCGTGTCCTTCTCTACAGGCAGCAGAACTCCTGCTCTCCCAGCCTGTCTCCAAAGGAGAGGGGCTCTGGCCCTCTGATAATCGTCATGGCCCTCCTCTGAACTTGACTCACAAGGTCCATGTCCTTCATGTTTTGGGGGCCCCACAGCTGAACAGTGTCCCAGGTGGGATCTCACAAGAGCAGAGTGGATGGGGAGAATCTTTTCTCTCACCCCTTGACCTGCTGGCCACAATTCTTTTGATGCAGCCCAGGGTCAATCAGCTTTCTGATCTATGAGCACAAATTGCCCGTTCATATTCAGTTTTTCATCCACCAGTACCCCCCAACTGTTCTCTGCAGAGCTGCTCTCTGTAACATAAATTGTCTTAGATTACAAGTCTAGCCAACACAAAGAGTGGTTTCATGAAAGTATCTTTAAGGAGATGGCATTTTCAAAATGTATTTGATATTTGCCTTGCAATTTCAAGTAGAAGTTTGATCAAAATGTGTTGCACTCTGTGTAATACTGAAACCAGAACCTGCACTGACAAAACTTAAAACCATTGCTAAAAATGAAATAGAATAACTAATTTGATGAAGTAATTCTTCAAATTTATGCTAAATTTTTTTATCTAAACTTCTCAGAATACATACAAATTTAAAAGAATTGCAAAAATCCTTCTATTGCTCCATTCTGAAATTACCCATATAAATGAATTGTTGTATTATTTTCCTTAATTCAAGGTCCATTCATTATCCAAGGTAAATTTCACTTGCTCTCTTCTTACTCTATCCTAGCTGTTCTAGTTATCACAATTTTTTCTGGGAAAATTGTTCATATTTGCCTACAAAATAACTCCCTTAAAATTAAATGTCAGCAGACAACAGTAATTGATAGAAAATACAGGTTCACTGTGTATCCTTCTCTTTTATAACATTTACACTCTGAAATTGTTTAACAACTAAACCTTAAAATTATGCTTTTATAGCCTAGACTGAGTCTACATCTGTAAAATTCAATTTTGTTGAAAAATACTGCTACACAATGTAGCATTGCCTCATACTTTCCTGAGGTTCATTTGATAAAGACCTTTGGCATTCCTTCTCAGCAGTATGCTACCTTCACTGATCAGAAACAGTAACATACTGAAAATTAAAGATTTCTCTCAGCTGAAAATAAATTCCATTTATATAAAAATAACATATAGCTATTCTAATAATAAAGTTTATTTCATGGTCTGTGTATAATTTTTGCTTTAGGTTCAGAATACATACCCTCAGACTTACAGTATTAGAAAGTATAACTAGCATTTGGGGCATGTGGGAGTGATAGGAAGAAGAATGTAATTACATGTTATTTCCCAGGTTAAGAAATGAAAATTGAAATTTTGTCGAGAATTTAAAATTACAGAATGTATTTTATAAGGTGATTTATTCTTTCTTTTTTCCTAATCTTTTTTTCTTCAATTTATTTTTCTGGGTTGAAAGAAGGAAAAGAAGTGGATATGTGATGATAGGTGATACAAAAAAATCAATTCTGTGGGACAGACATAAAAAAGCTTTTCATCTCATCAAATCCATAGGACAAAGAACTGGAAAAATGTACCCTTTTAAAGTCTTCAATATGTCAGATTTTCTAGGTTGTTGATATTTCTGGCAAGTATCTTGAAGAAATCTGTATTGGAAGTATCTGTCCCTTTTTAAAGGTCCTCTCTAATTCCTGTTAGACTGTTAATAGTTCACAGGAAACAGCACTGAGTGATATCACTAATGTCTCTTCAGAAATTATTGAACATTCAACTCTGGAAAATGTAATGGTCAGAGGTATATGCTTTCAATGGGAAGATGTTTGGGTAAGGAGTTCCAGCTTGTATCCCGAAGGAACTCAGTTTATTTCCAGGGATATGAACACAGATGAGGTGAATTGACCTGGACTATCTTTCAGGTGCCCACCCAGCTGCTCTATCACTCCCCCTCCTTATTAGGGGTACAAGATAGGGTGAAAAGCTCATGGGTTGAGACAAAGACAGGGAGATCATCTACTAATTACTTGCCAATTACTATCAAGAGTAAAACAGACTCTGTTTGGGGAAATTAGAGCTTTTGCAAAATCATGAAATTACTAGATGCTATAAAGGCAGAATCATTGCTCACACAATGTTATTATACTGGAACTAGCTAAAGGAAACACAAAATTGGCTTGAAACATTTTTTAAAAGGTATGGATTTTAGGCAGCAAGTGGGGAAATGCTGGAATTTGTTGCCACAGGTACAATAGTCACAGATAAAAAAATGGATTACACCAACTCCAGAACTATAAATATATAAATAAGGTTTAGAAAACTATGTGCTTTCCAAGGTTCTTAATCCAATGGCCAGTAGTCTGAGGGTAGTGTCCTCTTGGAGGGCCTCAGCAGATGGTCAGGTTTATGTAGATTTCATTGATAGCATCTCCTATTCTCACTCCTCTGGGCAGAGCAGACCACCTGTCTGGTGCTGCTACGGCATTTCTAATGCTTGCATGTCTGTCACTGAATGTTCATACACCTCTTTTTCTAATTCAGAAAGAAAAAAAAGCAAAATGTTATCATTTATGTAAATTCCCTTTTCCTCAACCCAGTCACACATATGTCTGTCTCCTTACAAATATTTGAGAAGAAATTGGCTTGTACATTTCAGGAATATTTGAAACAGAGAACTAGCTACATCATGGGTTGTTTTGGTTTTCTGGGTTTTATTTTGGTGCTGTTTTGTTGGGTTTTTTGGTTTTATTTTTTGGTGGTGGTGGTGTTGAGCAATTCAAGCTATTGCACATCTTTGGTTTAGTCTAATCTATTGTTTTATTTATTGTGCATCTTTTACAGCATAATATCTGTTCCAACAATGGCGTAGAGACAAGAGGATACTCTATAATAAACATCTGAAGTAAACTGATATGTGACTGAAATTCCTGGGGTTTGTATATGTCTATAACCATAGCTTCCAAACACAGGAAATTGTCTTTTCACAATGACAGTTAATGTTGATGAATGGTTAGAAAATGGCTTGGATGATGCATGTGATAATGTTACTTCATAGTAATTTACAATGGCACAATAGTCCTATTAACAAGTGATCCACATGAGCTGGAGGCTTTTTGTTGTATTTACAGCACAATAAACCCCTACTTCTCTTCAAATAATGATGTTCATTGCAAATCATTGTGCTAGTGTTTATATTTTCAGTTTCTCCTTTATTAATTTTCTCTTTCCATACTTGCCCTTTTATATCTTGTCTAACACAATGGAATTATTGTTGCTGACAGTGACTTAACCACAGCTGCAGTCAACCTGCTGCTGCAGTGATTGTACTGCAAATGTGGACAAGGACTACGGTCAGTGATTTTTAATTTTTGAGGAAGTCTTGGGTAAGGGCTTAATCACTGACCTTTTTCCTGTTCTGTAGTTGCAGTTGATGGTTAACTGCATCTGTATCAGAAACTCACTCTTCTGCAGAATAGAATAAAATATGTAAAGCTGATAAGAAAGTATGTTTGTAGCTTCTACACAACTTCAGTAACAAGTATCTTCTGTTTACTTACTTTTTCCTCCAAGTGATTGCTGGGAGCTATAATATGTCCTAAAAATGAGAGTCCTGTAATTAGCTGATGTTCAATTTGGAAGATGTTGATTCATTACAGAATAGGGATGTTTACTCCACCCTCAATTCCACGAAGAAATCAGAGGGATCTTGAAGAATATATAAAGATAAAAAAGACAAATTTATTAAAAAAATATTTCAGAGCTGTAATACTAGAAGGAAAATAAAAAAATGATCCTTGAATAATGTTTTGAACTGATGTGAATTGCTTAATGGATGTGTCTCTTTGTCTGCAACAAGCAACTTGTTTAACAATTGGCGTGCAATTAATTGCCAAAACAATGTCTCAGCCATTCCCTCCCTGTGTTCAGTTTCTCATTGTGCCATTGGATTGTTCTTGACCTTACATAACTCACATTGAGTCATATGCTCACCTGACCATTGAATTACGTGATCTCTGATCGATCAGTAAAAAATCAGTTACATCTTACAGTTGTTATTGCAGGGCTTTTTGTCTGTTAAACAGATTTATTGCCCTATATTACTCCATAACTATGTCTCAACTAGACAAAAACTAATGTTTTATTATTAGAAGCCTGGATTTTTTAATTCCTCTGGAAAAGTCTTATCTGAATATATGATATTAGGTCTCTTTCACATAACATCTTTCCATAGTTTCAAAGTTATTGAGTGAGCCTTTATCTGAGACACAGGATGTTGGAAAAAAAAAAAAGGGAAAGATTGAAACTCTATGGTCACAAAGCTAAAATAAGAATTTGATCCAGACATTTCAGCTTGGTTTTCTTCCATTATGAAAAGCAGTGTATAAGAGTGTGTTTGTGTTTAGTGCAGTAAAGGCAAAAAAGGGAAAGTTAGAAAAGAAACATTTATCTTCAGGACAGATGCTTTAGCCAATAAAAACTACCACTCCTTCCCTTTAAGTACAAAATGTTAAAAATATATTCTCTTCACCCATAACTGAAGCTCATAACTTGAATTCATACTCCTTGAGTCGATCAGAATGCAGAGCTTTGGGCTGGGTAGTGATTTGACCCAGTACAGTCACTGCCATTGTTGTGGAGAGTGACAATATTCAAGGACCAAGGAAGGCATTTTAATATTTGCTGTGATCCCCTGTGAGGTTGTACTGTGCTGCGATTGTGGTCTGTCACCAGGACAAGAACAATTATGAAAACTGCCATATTCATGGCAACTGAAGTACAATAAGGCAGATAATGTTGTGGCCCTACCTCCAGATGAGAATTTAGTCAGTGGACTCTTGGCAACCTTTTGTCATCCTCAAACCTCTGTTGCATAATTTCGTGCTCCCTCCTTTTCAGCACATTGTTCTAGAACTGTCATCCCTTGGGTTTCTCCTCTCCCATCTCCCTAAATACCAAATTTTTCTTATATACATATCTCTTTTATCTTCACATGACCCAACTCAGAGCTACAAGCATCATTTATTTTGTCTTTACATCTTTCAACTTGATATTGGCTTTACTGTTGCCCTACTTACCACTGTGTTCAGCTTCACAAGCTCTTATTCTTGTAAAAAACGTAGATACAGGCTAAAATCATTAGAGGAAAATCCTTTACCTGAAATTTTAAAAAAAGCAATGATGATGGAAAGCCAACAGTAATTGTAAGAGTGTTTCTTAGAACAAATATTCATGGGCTTTACATTAGCATGTACAATTGTGGTATTAAAGTCTTGTTAACAAATAATTTGCATTAAAATCTTAAGCCTACTCTGCCTACATAAAAATACAGGTTGATTAACACTTAATGCTTCTGTTAGTCTTTCTTGCTCATTAGCATCCATATATTTTCCTTTTTTTCTTTTTATTTTTCTGAAGAAACATAAAAGATGATTGGTATTTTATCAATGAGTGAAGGCAGGACTAATTCAGGGATTTGGCCATTGCTGTAGCTGCATTCAATGAATCATGGTAATTCAACAATAGCTGAAATTCTTCCATGACAACTGCTCAAGTACAAACCTGTTATTAAGAAATCTTCATGCACATAGAGTAAATATACATAAGTATTGACTAAAGTGCTGTGGGTTTTCTTTAAAAGAAGATGATAAAAAATACAAGTTATGGAAGAATACTTCTTGTTGTTATTTCTTGTAATGTGCAAAATGAAAGGTTGAGAAAATGGATGTGTTCCACCAAGAAAATATTGAAAATCGTACACCTCCCTTTCTCAGTAGTTTCAGGCAAGCATTATTTCATTTATTGCAAATAGAATCTCAAAGCTTCACATTTTTTACCCCAAACAAATAAAGGACAAAACCACCAGGTCTGAATTCCTGTTTATTTTTTGTTTTAGGGTCCACACCCTGGAGAGTTGCAATATTTTTAAATACCTTTGAGGTCCTTAAGCAAATGACTGTACATATGTCAAGTAAATCTTCCCAAGTTTCTGTAGCATATAACATCTGACTTTTAGAAACCTGAGAAACATATGCTGTTTCTAATAACAGAAACGTGGCTGTAACATTCACAGTAACCTTGTGAATCAGGACCATCCCCTCTTTAGGCGTGACAGTAAGGCTTTGAGCTATGGGCTCTGGTCTTGCATCAGACTAGACAGTTATCTGTGTCTGGGTAGCTCTTCATCCCTTCTCTGCCTGGGATTATTATCTCTGTAACAGTAAAAATGTGGAAGATCATGTGTTCAGGCTTTAGCTGGAGCAGTTCTGAGCTGGGAGTATTATACTCACTTGTCATTACTTACAGTTTAATACACTTGACTGTGAAAGGTGCAGCTCAGGACCCTCCTTGCAACACATATTGGTTAGACATGCCTCAGCTGGGGCAGCTGCCAGCTCCCACTGTGGCTGGAAACATCCTTGTCTGTGAGAACAGGCTTGACAAGGCTGTCAAAACACCAAAGAGAACTATGAAACTGCAGGAATGCAGCTGCTGGGATTTGGCAGCAGAGATAAAATTCTGGCTGGATAAGAAGATAAAAGACACACTTAAAAAATTTGGGAATTAATGAAATCTACTAGGGATATGATGTATCCACTTGCCCCATAGAGATTTTCATGCAAAGTTACCTAAGGATGCTTTACTTTTACACACATTGGAGCACTGTTATAATACCTTAACTTGAGATTCTGTAAATCTGAGTCAATCATTTGGATGCTGTAGCATGTCAGGTGCCAAACCATGGAAAATTACATATGAAACTATAAACCAGACAACCCAGCCAGGTGCACAGTGACACAAACCACATTCATGTGGGTATCTCACATGCCAGCTCAGAAATGACAATCATTTTGTTTGTGCTACATCTGATCCTACAAAGTCAGAGGTAGGGAGAGTAAGCATTGCTATTAATCTGAAAGTAAAGTTCATTCCAGGCACAGTTTTAGCAATTTGTCTTCTGTCATCTGTATTTGAAGTGTCTGTATAGAAATACTCTGAGAGATCTTAAATGCAAAGGTGTAATATTCCTGTGTTTCCATGACAGAGAGAAAGCCCAATCAAACCTTCTGTTTGCCTTAGATTTATGCACTGTAAAAGTGACAGTAATTTAGGGCTCAACAGTAAAAGAGGCAGATGGATGAGAGACACAAGACTGAATTTACTTTTCCTAAGAAATAGGAGAAACAGTTCTTTCTCTAAGAATGAACCCAGTTCACTTGGAGAAGGTAGATGCCTTCGTGTCTCTACAGTGTCTTTTTGAATCTCTGTTGTGGTCCTCATGAAACTGATATGCCACAAGCATTTGTTGATGTAGCTTAAAAGTCAGTCAAAGATAAAAGATTTCTACATGTTTTCTTGGTTTTCTTGTATGACAGCTGTGAGAGGTGTTAGTAAACACTGCAGACAGTCCTCTGCTGCTCCCTGGAAAGTGAGGGTGTGCCAGCAATTGCAGTAACCTCTGTGGAGAGTGGATTTTCTAGAAGAGTATTGTACCAGAGCCAGAGAGTTATGTGGTGGTACAGGGCATTTGCAGCATTTGACT
Organism: Melospiza georgiana; assembly: GCF_028018845.1. Lineage (NCBI taxonomy): Eukaryota > Metazoa > Chordata > Aves > Passeriformes > Passerellidae > Melospiza > Melospiza georgiana. The sequence goes on along the minus strand of NC_080432.1, from coordinate 8,764,413 downwards.
CCAAACTTTGCTTGGGATCAGCTCTTATATCAAAATTTGAACGCATTCCAAGAAAAGTACAAAATGCACAGTGCTTTTACTTCCCTCAAGGAACTTATTTAAATTTGACAGGATTTGTTAAACTTCATAACATTCTTGAGGTCTTTCTTCTTGCACAAGCATTTAACTTAAACTTTTTTTGTACTTCAATAGGAGTCTTTGAGGGGTGCTTCAAGTTTCTTGTTAGGGAATGCTTGGTTGCATTTTCTAAGCTCACTGAATTTTTTTTTTTAAAGTTTTTCCTTGTGTTTATGTAGAAAAATGGGGTTTATTTCTACATAATAGAATTATTTTCTGGCTATCAGAGTGGGAGAATGTGGTATTGGGTCCTTATCTGATACAAACTACTGGGTTGTGTGTTCTTTGTTGCCATAAGTAAAAATATGTAACAGATTATTCACAGTTTTAAGAAAGTGAGATTTTGACCAACGGAAATTAAGGAAGTTGGACTTAGAAAAATGAGCTTCTTTTGTCTGTTTATTCAAGAGAGAAAACAAAATCTCTGAGAGCTAGTTTTCATCACTTTGCTTTCTTTAACATGTCCACTTTTTCTGTCTCCAGAAACTCAAGTAAATTTTAGACAATTGTGTCTTGATTCTGAAGTTTTGAAATGTTTTGAAATGAAAGTTGGCCCATTTTTAAAGATAAGAAAAGTATATTATAATATGTTTTAATAGGTATTTGCTACAGCAAAAGAAGCTGCTCTTCAATTCTCTTAGTGCCTCTTTATATTTGCCATTCTTCTTGCAGCCACATCATCCTATAGCTCAGTGAGGGGTGTTTCAGAGTGGGCAATCAGTAGCATTAAATAAAATGTAACTGGGGAGAAGAGTGGTGAAGATGGAGTGGTTTAGTGAAAAAGAAAGGGATGAGAAATAAGACAGAAGGAGATCTTGTTTTGTAACATCTCTTCTTACAACAATTCAAGCATGACAGAGACTTTTTTTGTGAGATTCATGTCTTGTCCCTTCCTACAACACTATCACCATGCAAGGCTGTTGGGTCCTGTGTCTCATCTAATAATTTTCACTTTGCTATCATAGGCTGAGCAGCAGATACATGTGATGTCTGCAAGTTAGGGCTTTTTGGGTGGCTAGATCTACAAATTCCCAAGGATAATTTTAAAGGAGGTTCATTCAGTTACCAGCTGCATTTTCTTCATCCCTTCAGTCAAATGAATGTAGTTCTATGGTGCTTGTTCTTGACAGTGTCAAGGGACTCTATTTTCAAATACCATAAAATAATGTGAATTTTTGTAGTCATTGACACTTTTGAAATAAAAGACCAGTGTATTTTGTGCATTTTAGACTATACTAACTTGATTAAAGTTAGTATTTTTCAGGAACTGCTGTGACAAAATACAGATTTGCTATTTGTGTAATCTCTTAGTAGAAGAAAAATCATTTTTAGAATGATTTATGAGAACATATTTTTTCAAAGTGATTACTTGAGCAGTAGATCTGTGCTTTCACTTAAGTCTGCACTAGAAATGTAAAGGGGAGCATGGATGGACAGGAATTTTTATCATTCCTTCATAACAAGAAAATACTTCGTATTAATAAAATTTAGGTAGTTTTGGAAAAGTCAGATTAGAATCTGATGGAAAAATTTATCATTTGTCATTAAGGAGAACTACTTCTGGTGGGAGAAATGTGGGGTATTTTTTTCCTTCAAATCAGTCCAGGCTTATGACATGCCAATTTGATTACAGTCAGGCAGTGATGGGAAAACACACCACATGTAGCTGATACATAAGCCAGAAGATGACAATGTATTTACATTTTTTTAAAAAAACACTTTCTGTGATTTAGCCTACTTAGTTTATACTTGTGAGGGTCTTGATGTTTTAGTATAGTGGTGAAAATGCAGTCTATCTTTCTTCAAAGGATCAGTGGTAGTGCCCAAATTAGGCGCAAAACCACCCATAATGTTCAAGAGGTCACTGGGTCCTTTTACAGGTGAGTTTAAGTCCACACATCATTCTAATAACCATTCCTGAAGGTATTGTAGGAGTACAATCTCTATAAATGCTTTTTAACCTAAGCTGTTTGATTAGGCGTCCTAAAACTGGCCCATGGAACATTATCACTGCAGTGTACAGGCAAGGCAGGCAAAGGTAAGCAAATACCCCAAAAATACTGCTGGGGAGGGAGGGAAGCCCTATAATTCTAAATGAGACTGGCCAAATCAACTGCAAAAAGATATATTTTATTTTTAGCTTTAGAGAAAGGTGCATATTTATTTGTTTTTGTTCCATCCCTCAACTAGCAATGAGCAATGCAGAACTCTGCATGCAGCTTTTGCATAAGCTAATCAAGAAATCCATCCTTGAGTCTCTCATTTAAATTGCATGAAAACTCTGGAGTTAGAAAGCGTTGTGGAAGAGGAGGCAGAAATATTCAGCTGAAAATGAATCCAATTTATAAATGAGATAAATTAAACACTGCAGTTGTATGCCCAAAAACAAAATAGGGAAATGGTTACGGTATTTGTATAATCCTATTTTTTTCACTACATGTATTCTGACAGCTAAGTGGGGGAAAAAATTGGTACTGTGATTGTGTGAATTGAAAAAGAGCAACTCTTCCTTCTCCTCATGATACAGAATTATGTGGAAAATGATTCTACTACCTGCTTTTTCAGTATCTTCTGTTGCAAAAGGTGTGAGGATTTGAAGGGGTGAGAACTGAGAAACTTTTGACTGCATCTGCATTTGTCCTGTCAAAGGTTGTTTTGTGTTTTTTAACTTTACATTTCAAAAAGTCCTAACCATACCAAGTATGTTGATACTTAATACATCAAAAATTGGTCTGAACATACAATCACAGGCATTTGTTTCCTGTGGAGAATTCCTCTCCATCTGAGCTGTTGTAGGTGCTGTCCATAGTACCAAAGGCCAGAAGCAAGAGCTGCAATACCTGGTGGCAATTTTGCACAGAAAATAGTGTCCAGCACTGAGCTGTGGGTTGTCAGGATCCTGAGGGTACTGCTAATTCTTGCTGTCCCTGCCAACCTTCCCTGGGCTCCACCCACTGTGACTGTGTTCACAGGGTTCTTATCTGACTCCATATTTCAGAAGGCTTGATTTATTATTTTATGATATATATTACTTTATACTAAAAGAACAGAAGAAAAGGTTTCATCTCAGAAGGCTAGCTAAGCTAGGAATAGAAAGGAATGGTAACAAAGGTTTGTGGCTCGGACAGAGAGTCTGAGCCAGCTGTGCTGTGGTTGGCCATTAATTACAAACATCCACATGAGACCAATCACAGATGCACCTGTTGCATTCCACAGCAGCAGATAACCATTGTTTACATTTTGTTCCTGAGGCCTCTCAACTTCTCAGGAGGAAAAATTCCTAAGGAAAGGATTTTTCATAAAAAGATGTCTGCAACAACCCACCATGCTCAGACCTGGCCCATCCCTCCACCAGGGCCCCTTTGATCCCCCCAAGGCCATCAGTCCTGCCCCAGTGATGCCACATCAGGACCACTCTCCATCTCCCAAAAGCCACGCCCATGTCCTCAGGGCTGAGCCTGATGTGCAGGGATGAGGCCACCAACACTGCCTTTTTAAAGCATAAGTTGTTGTTGGACTAGGTGTTATTGTGATAAACACTGGCAGTGGGCACAGTCAGTTGAACATTTCATCAAAACAATTTATTTGATTATTTTAGTTTTATTTATGTCCTTGACAGAGAATAGGTCAAAATATAAATCAATGTTTTCTCTCTTGAAGGAAGATAGTATTTAAATTTAAAACTAGGCACATTCAATTCTATTATATCATAGTTTGCCCTACCCAAACAAAAAAAAAATTAAAATTATTTAAATTGTTGGGTGAAAATCTCTTTCTTTGTAGAAATGCCACATGCTATCAGAATTTTAGCACTGGGGTAAATTCTGATCCTTGAGCCTGTTCCATGAGACCAAGCTACAAGCTGTTAAAGTATTGCCCATGGTGGTAACTAAAAACTTGTAGGGTTTTAGTCTTATACTGGTACAATAAATTATATTTCTTTTATTTTTGCACAGCTCTGCATGAATGTTTATACCTTTATGATAATAATATTTCTACTGGAATTGAAACCTGTCTTCTATTGTTATTAATGAACAATCCTGAGATAATTTTTTCCATAATTGACAAATTTCTGCTAATCAGGTTCAATTTCACACCATGCTCTCTGCGTCTCTAAGAGAATTATGGGTAGGCATTATCTTGAATCTATACATAAAGTTGTAAGAATAGTCACTGAGTGGATACTCATGTATAGGGATTGTAAAACAGGTAGATTAATAGATATGTGTTGCAGGACAGCAGGCAAACTCCTTTAAAAAATCTTCAGTCACTTATATATCAGACAGCATAAAAGGAGATAGTGCTTTCTGATAGCTGAAGGGACTTTGAAGGTCGGAGCTCTGCATGGGGAAATTTATTTTGTGTTACAGTTGCTGTACAAAGAGTTGTGATGGGAATGAGTCACCTCAGTCCTAGTAGGGCTCAATGTGAGGAGTTAAAGGGCAGCAGTTATGCTCAATGTGATTCAGCAGAGAGAGTCAGAGGACTTCTAGTGAAAAAAGAAGGGCCGCTGCTGCTCTCCATTTCATCTTCTGCTTTTTCAAAGTTACTGTAAATTTAGTTACTGGAAAAACGTCTCCCATTGCCCTAACCTTTTTCTTCCATTTCCTGCTCCCTTGCCCTCATTATTGACTGAACAACAATGGCTCTGCACAACTGCATTCACTGCGAGTTGTTCATGCCTTGCCAGACCTTGTTAGTATGCATATGAAAGTTAACTACAAGTGTAGAATAGCCAGGAAGCACATAGCAGGAGCTGAAGGTAAATCCAATTATTAATTTTTTATTTGGAAAATATTTAGTTTACCTACTTCAGTTCAATGGGGAATAAAGAATGCAACAAGGGAAACTTTGGAGCAAATGGATTTAAGACTATAAAATTAATATTTAAACATGAGGCTATGAGGACAAACAGTAGATATACACTATATATATGCTTACCTCTCATTTTCTTTTAAGCATATGATGAAATGTTTTCTAACTAAATAAACAGAGACTGTAAGGGAAGCCATATCTTTCCACTGACAATCAGTATATTTTAAAATTTAGGATTAGTTAAGCAAATTAATAAGCCCCTGTCACTATTGCAACTTCAGAAAGAAAGCATGAAGAAACCTTTTGCAACTGCATATAACTCTCAGATCCCGAGACATCTATTTTTGTCAGGTAAGACAGGCATTTCCCTAAAAGGCTCATAATTTATATTTATTTTAGTTAGCTACTTGGAGCTGAGCAAAATGAAGCTGGGGGGAATGAGGGATGGCAGGACTATGCATACAACACAGCACCAGTGGCCATGTTATCCATGCTCCATTTGAGCTACTCCGACTGTCAGACTAGAAAATGTTCAAAGCCATTAGCGTTATGTCCATGCTGTGACTAAATTAAGATGGACTAACACCAATGTGTTTGGTTTTTTTCTGTTGGGTTTTTTAGGTGGCTTCTTTTGTGTGAAGGTTTTGGTTTTCTTTTTTGAGAAGTTCCCAGATGTGGTATAAATGCCCTTAAATGTGTAAGCCTGTGCTACATGAATTAATCCTCATGGCAGCTGCATGAACTTCTGTGAAATTTTGGGTGAGGTTTTTCACACAGTTACCAATCTGAGGAACTCTGAGTGCAGCTCCAGTGGATACCTTTTTACAGGTGTTTGCAGATCTGTTGGTGTCATGGCTGGCAAGAGAGAGGACACTTGCTCAGGTTGCAAGGGAGTGGTGTTTTACTCTGGCAGTTTGGTGATGAAGAGGTGAAGGTGGAAAATTGGGATACTAGGGGAAGCAGGAGGGAAGGAAAGCCTGATCCTGGAGCCTGAGCCATGAGATCAAGATACAAGCTCTTGAAATTTTATCAATGGTAACAACTACTTCTTTCACTGAAGGGAAAATGTGTGTTCTGTTAAAGAATATTTGTGACTTCCCTGAGGATCATAAATACCCTATTTTTTTTTTTTTTTTTTTTTTTGCATTTGAACAGAATAGTTCTCATTTATGTTGGAAAAATTATACTTTTTAAGTGTTTTGCTTTGCTTGACTTTTTTCACCTTCAGGAAAGTGATACCCAAAGTTATTTACAAAAGGTATGAAGAAAGTAGATTGTCAAATGCTACTTTGAGTAATTCACCATTTACCTTGCAAATGTAAAATTTAGCTTTCAGGATGCTGATTTTTTTCATGATTCACTTATGATCTATGACAGTAATCTCAAAAATAACATTTGTGAGATAGTTACATTGGCATCTTTCTTGTAATAAACATTTGTAGAGCAATTGAAATTTGGTAGATGAGTGGTGCTTCAAAATATTGGAACTATTTACTGCGGGATATTACAAAAGAATCTTTCTAGTCTTAACAGAATGAAGTAAAAGTAAAGTTCTTATCAAACACATGTATTAGTTTTCTTAATTCCATTCTCTCTTCTGAAGGGATTAGACAAAATAGAGTGTTCAGGAGTAGCAACTTTTCTCCCCTTCCATTTATAAATTTTGGGTTTTCAACAATACTGAAATGTGAGGTGGAGAACTGTAAAGATTATTTCCAGAATCCAACCAGAAGTGTAGCTGGTTCTACAAACACCAAGATCCATGCAATACAATTTCGATCTTATTTTCTGGATACTTAATTAGTTATCTATGTGTACTTCTGCATGTGGAACATCAGATATATTTTTGGACAGAAACATTTATATCAAACATATTATTCAACTGAAAATTATTTTTGATAAAAATATTAATAGATTAACATTTTCCATAAAGCTTGCTAATTCTGTAGAAGTTATTAAAAAATGTCTCTTTGCCTTGAAACAAAAGATAGAAAGTGAGCATTTCATATAAAGAAATGGCACTTACAAGAAATGGTTTCCATGTTGCTGCTCAAACTGTATTTTCTATGATGCACACAGCCCTGATGTCCTATAATACACTACCTCTCTTAGTGTCTTAATTAGTAACAAGATTAATTATTTGAAGTTTTGATGGTGAGAGGAAAATAAGCTGAGGGCTGCTGAAATTTTGAAGCAATTTTTCCAATTTGGGATATTTCTGACTGTAATTTCAATTCAAACAGGAAAAAAAAAAGGAAAGAAACTTTGCTTAGGATCCATGTATTTCAATAATACTGTTGTAAATGTGTTCTGTAATCACATCAATACATTCCAGTCTATGACACAAATATATAAGAAAAATAAAGAGGCTGAGGAGCAAAACCTTCTCTACTTTGTATGTATTTCTCTATGGAAAAGCCTGTGATGTATAACATATGTGGTGGTTTATTAGGGCAAATCCCTTCCTCACATCTGGCAGGTGGAAAGCTGAAGAGCTCTGCATTTGTTTGCAATAGCAGACAATAACAAGGACAGTTAAACTCAAAATCAAATCCTAATGGACCTGACAGAAAAGAACAGAAGGATTAATTATTTTACTCTGCCGAATGCACCTTTGAGACTTGCTGTAAAATTTAATTAATTGCTCATGATACACTTTGACATCATCATATGAAATAAGTTTGAGATGTATTGGTGCTAGTTTTTTCTCATAAAAAATACATTATAGTCTACTACTATATCATCTTTCTCAGCGAAATAAAATAATAGTAAATTTTATTTTTATTATGGTTCCGTCCTATTGTAATTACTTTTTCTAATTATATATGTTCAGTACATAAGCAAGGAGTTGCTTTGTAATTAATGGCTGTTTCCACAGATTAAAAAATACCAGTATAGGAGCCATATGCTGAAGCAGAATATGTGCTAAAAGTTGAGTGAAACACTTATCAGTCAATACACAAGAATGATCACCACAGAGTGAAAACTGTTTTCTCAAGCATTTATATCAAGTTATAAACATGCTTTGACTTTACAACTCATGAAGTAGGAAAGAATGTCTTACAGGAATAAAGATTCTTTTAAATGGATACACTCTAAAACACTTTAGCACAAGCTTAACTATTAAGTCAGCAGAAATTCTGATATTGAGGAAGGTAAGCATGATTATGTGCAAATTTCTATGGAAATAATAAAGCAATGCAGCAGCACTCACTGTGGATGAGAATGCCAAGGAATTGGGTCTGAGAGTTGTGATGTAACGCTTTAGTATCTCTCTGGGTGCTTTGGACTTGGTGGTAAACAACTTAGAGATGACTTAAGATCATAGGGGTTTTTTTTCAGTCAGGATTCTTTGGGTTTGTGCATGTCTGAAATTGCCTTCTTTTTCCAGCATGCAGGTGTTCATATATGTAGAAATGCAATGTTCTTAGCTCTTCCACTTCCAAACTTCTCTGTAAAAATTGCTTCCTACCACTTTGTCTCCATACTGTTGTTCACATTTTGCATCAGTCCCCTGTCCCTTTTGCTCGCCTCATATCTGATCTAAGTTAGGATCTAGGATATCTCCATAGTGAAAATGATAGATACTCTCAGAGCTCAATTAATCTCATCTGCCTAAAATAATTGGTGTAAAATGGGATGATATTGATGGCTATTTTGGACACACAAAATCAGTGAAGAACCATCCCTTTGAGAAAAGTCTGCCCTTTGCAAAATATTTTCACAACTGAACAGTATTTATAACTGTACAATATTAAGAGTAGCTACTGCATGATTTCATAAGTGAAAGTAAAAGAAATCTTTCATTTTTACTAAACAATCAAAATAAACAAGGACTAAATATAAAATTCAATACTAACACACAATTTTAATTTCTGAGAGGACTAAAACTGTTACTGAGAAGAAAACCTGATTTCACAATGCAATGTGAAAATGTAGCTATCAAGTATCTAATATAGATTTTACTGTAATTATTATAGTTATAATTAACATCTATAAGGTAAATGTAGATAATTATTTAAAGCCTTATTTTTCTGTGGCAACCTGTAAATTAAAATAGTCTATAACATAATTAAATTTGCCACCATCACAACCTGCATCTGTTTATAATGAATCTTGCGAGAGAATATATTACAGTTTATTAATATGTATTCATATATAATTGGAGTGATCATGTGAGGTCACCTAGATCTCTGTACCTATATCATGTAATGAATTTGACCCTTGTTATTTTTCCATTACTGAATGTGCAGGAGTTCTAAATTGTTTAAATTTAGTACTTCATACTTTTCAACAGTCCTCCATCTATCACACAGTTTCTCTTTACCTTATTTGGTTAAGTTCTCAATCAAAACTACTGAAATCAGTTTGATTCAGAGAATCCTAGAATGGTTTGCACTGGAAGGAAAATTTATATCTCATCTAGTCCAACATCCCTAGCAATGAGCAGGACATCTTCTACTAGATCAGATTGCTCAAAGCTCTTTTGCACTGATAATGTTTCTGCTTCCCAAAAGAATGAGGGGCAGTGTCCAAAAAGCTCTTAAAGTTTAAGGCATCTAGAAATGAGGCACGACAAAGAACACATGTGAATTTGAATGGTTAGGAATAAAAAATAATATGTTTTTCTTGTAGTGAAAGGTAGCTTTGCTTTGTTCATAATCACAACTGGGAAACAAAATTGGGAAATCATTGTGTTTGAGTTGATGTTTAAAAACTGGACATCTCAAATGACCATATAAATAAAGTTTAATCATGCTTCTTTTGGAATAAATAGACTAGAACTCATTTTTACTGATAGGCACTTTTTCTTTTTGGTAAAGAATCTTCCATTTGCTTTACAGATTTCTCTCTGTGGCAAGAAGAGTCAAATTTAGCTATACTGGAGACAGCTTGCCTCTCTGTTAACCTCTGTGGTGATTTTTGCAAGCATATATCAAGCTTCAACAGGAATTTCACATCATTAGATATTACTGAGTCTTTGTTTGTTTGATTTTTTTATGAGTCAATGGAAATTATGTGCAATCATAAAATGTAAAAAACGTTAAGTTTAAATTGTGTGGGTTTGTATTTAAATTTTATGTTTTCTCCTTTAAAAATGTTTTTATGAGGATGGTTGAATTGACAAGAGATCTAATGCACTCAAGCCATGAAATCTTCAGGGGTCGAGGATTATTGTCTCTTTTCCTACACTGGAACAATATTAACAATGGAGTTACCCAATAAAACACCACAGAAGGGTGTGATGTTTCTTTTGAGTTGATACCTATGGCCCAAGTATCATGTCCACTTCATAGTCAGGAGGATTCCCAAATGTCACATTTCAAATTTGACATTTGAAATTGCATTGAGACTTGAAATTGAAATGAGGCACACATGCTTTCACTGGTAGTAAAAACCACCAGGCAACTGCAGGTGACAAGGAAGCTATGGATTTTTTTGAACTCCTGTGCAAGGTTTTAGAAAGTGGTAATGGTGGTTGCCTTCAGATATGAGATAAAACCTGATATTATTTATGTGAGGCAGTGTGATGCCACACATTACCTTCATGGGAATAGAGAAGGAGTCTTGTTTGGTAAGAATATAACTTTCAGACTCTAGTAAACTTTTTTTCAGACCTTCATGCCAACCATCTGTTAAAGCATCTCTGCAGAACTAGCCATCTGCTAAGTATTAAATCTTTTCTAGTGCTGTGCTTGTGCATATTTTTTCAGGAATATTTAAGTTTTCTGTTTCAGCCGATATTGTACCAACAAATATGAATAAGTGCATTATTCTTATAATTAAAATTCTTGCAGTATGCATACTCCAGATGGGTAACTTTTAGTACATTAGTCACCACTCATGGGCAAATGTCCCATCAGAACATTAGTAGATGATCCATTATCTAATTCAAAACATAAACTATATTTCTATTATCTTGTGATTATGTAACTCAGGATTAATAAGGAGGTAACAGCCTTTTCCTGCATTCTGCTCACAGTGTTAGAGGTAATTTAATAATGTTTACTTCTCTTATAGTCATTATGTATAGAAAACTTGTAAACTGAAAGATAAAATTGACTTATACATCAAATTGGAAAAAAAAGTCTTGTGCATTACAAAAAAAGACTGCTGTATAATCTCATTTGTGGCATTGGCAAATATACTGTATTTTCTTGTTATGGCTTTTGCAGTTGGTGGTACTATAATGAAACTAGTTTATCGATGTGCTAGCTGCATGACTGCAGAATTATTTGTTGTCATAGATTTTTATGGTAACTTCAAATATAATTATCATTTGTAGTTAGCAAGAAAAATAAGCATAATGATTCTATGCTGTATAAAATTACCAAAAAAATTTATCAGTTTAGTCAGCTTAGTGTTTTATTTCTCTGAAGCATAACAACAGTATACTGTAAAATTATTTTCTAGAACTATGAATAGTCATTGAAGCACAATAAATGTAGGAAACTGCTAATTTCAATCAAATGAGCTTTTGCCATAATGAAAACTGCTGTAGAAAGTGGAAACCTCTGACAGTTCAAAAGTACAATTCTGATGGTTGAGGTAAACTGAGACATAATAATTGAAAGAATTAAATAGTGAAATTGCAGGCAAGGCATTTTCAAAAATATTTTATTTAATTTATTTGCTTTATTATATGAGGCTCACATTTCCTTTAGGGAAAGTTCACATCACATTAAGTTCTTAGTCTTCAGTCTGGGTAATCAGCAGGTGACTGTTCTGAGGTTCATTACTGTATCTATGGACAAGTGTTTTAGAATTTAATATATTTTTTAAGCCATTTTTACAGGTATTTTGGTCTGCCTACAGTAGACATTCTACTCTCCTCTCGTAACACCTTTTCTTAGGTTGAATGATAGACTATAGTATTTATTTCTCTAAATAGTTTTTAATGTTAGAGAAGCAACAGACAAATGGAAGACTACCTACACATCTTTTCTCATACTGCTCATATAATTAAAAGTATAACAACACTTACTATTTCTACTTTAGATCACATGTGAATATTGTGAATATTCAGGTTCTTAAAATTGTTAGTAAAATAATAAAAATAATAAATAAAAATAATAAAATTTCACAATCTATTTCTATAGCATTAAAAGTAATCAGTACTTTTGCTATTTTTAGTGAAAATTGTTTAGCCCCTGTAGCACTGTACAGCATAAGAAAATTGGGACCCAGGAAGAGTAATTTTGAAGAGAAAGTAGTGTAACTTACTTAAATGCAAAAGGTTTATCAGTCTTAGAAATGGAAATAAATAAAGCTGAAGATAAATTAAGGACAGGGTGTAGCTATATAGTAAAACACCAAATCTTTCTCAAGTCTCTTTTATTAGTTACTCATATTTTTTCTAGCTGAAGTCTTAGGCTCTTATCTCATCATGGAAATTAGTTTGTTTACAAGAATATCGATGATGCTTCACTTATTTCTGCTGTCTCAAACATTAGCCTTGAAACTGAGCAATCACAGTCTTATAAATCATAGAATCATGTAGGTTGCAAGAGGCCTTTAGGATCCACTCCAGGCATTCAACCAGCACTATCACTGTAACCCCTAAATCACTAAACCACATCAGTACCTGATCCAGATGCCTCCTAAACACCTCCAAGGGATGGTGACTCCACCACCATCCTGGGCAACCTATTCGATGCCTGACCACCCTAAGAGTGAAAAAACATTTTCTAATACCTTATATGAGTCTCCCTTTTCTCAACTGAAGGTTGTTTCCTCTGGTCTTCTTATTGCAGGCATGGTAGAAGGGATTGGCCTTCATCTCACTCCAACCTCCTTTCTCCCAGAGTCTCTTCTCGAGACTAAACAAACCCATCTGCCTCATCCTTTCCTCATGAACCCTGGTATCTAAACTTTTCATGAGATCTGTTACCCTTCTTGCAGAGAAATTGAATTATATATTATTTTTCAGAGGCTCATGCTATGAAAACACATGCTGGAATGATTACTAAGCAACTGTTGTGCAAGGTTATGTATGGGTGGTGCCTCTAGCCTTCTACATTAAACCCAAGCTGAGTGTTTAATGAAGTACAATTTTTGGAGTGTCTTACAGAAATCAGGCAAATGACTCATTTAGGTCTGCACAGTTCAGTTGTTAGGTAACTGCATCTTTTGTGGTGCCACGTGCTAGATGCCTGCAGTGGGGATGTGTGCACTGAATCTGCCTGGTGAAAAGCAGAAGCCTGCCCTCTTGGTCACATCTTTTTCTCTACTCATTGCCAAGGCAAGTGGATGTAGCTCCCATTCCACACACGTGTGCATGTGTTGTGAGTGTTCTCACAGCCTGGCTGAGTCTGGCTGTTCTGGAAGGTGTTCAGAATAATTGCTCTCATTCTCTCAAAGATCTGAGTCAATAATTTTTTACCAAGACTGTGAATGCAGAAATACAGCAATGGGTAAGAAGGATTTCCTTGGCCAAAAATCCTCACACATTTACTGAGTTACTATAAAGGAAAAAACCCCAAAACTTGTAAATTATAATAATGATTAATTAACTTATTTCTTGTTACTTAATGTCCAATAGAGAAGAGAATGAAGGATCAAGAGACACTTTCAAAACCATGAGACAAATTTGCCATGTTTTTGTGCTGGTCAAGCACCTTTCATTTTAAATGCTAGCCTAAGTTTATACCCGTGGAAGAAAACAAAAGATAAGCCTGTTGTGTGCTAGATGTCACAGCAGCTGAAAATCAAAATAACTATTTCACTGGTGTATCTTAGCTGCATTATAACTCTCTAGTGATAGAAAAGGGCACATGTGGGTCCAATGCCTTTGTCGGTTTTCCTTCAGTTTGCTGTCAGTTGTTTTATTTCTGAGGAGTGCAAAGGATTTACAGAGAAGTGAGGAACACATCACCAGATCTGTAAACATCTGCATACTTTAGTGTAAGAGATGGATACCAGAATGCTACTGATGCAGGACAGAGAGTTGAATGGAGATTGTGGGACATGGACTGTGTGATACTTTAATAGATATTGGTAATAGGATGAGAGGAGGATGGCTTCCCTCCTTGCTACCTTCTTGCTTCCTACCTTGCTTCGTTCTTTGCATGCCCAAATCTTTTTTGGACATGCAATCAGAATGACAATGGTAGCTTTGAAAGTGAAAAAACTTGATAGGGCTTTCTTTGTAGGCTGTCACTAGGCAGACATTGGCAGCTCCAAGATTTTGGAGGTGTGAAAATAATTCAAAAACCTGTCCAAATTCTTTCAGATCTATAATACCTAAAGTTAGACTCAGGTTTGTGAATTTTCTTCAGCTCTCATCTCTCATTTCAGGGGAGTAGAGGTAAGAATGAGAATGGCATGGACAGTCCAAAAAGGACTATGGCATAGCGCCACCAAACAGCTTGGTAGCTGCTCCCAATGTGCTAGAAAGAGATGTTGTACTCTTAGTGAATCTAGTTTAAACTATTTCTAGAGAATATGCAGAGTGGACCAATAATGATTCATGGTTTGTCTTTAGTTGTTCATTCTGGAGGACTAAAGATTACTTTACTCTTTAGCATATTTCTACTTCAGTTTGAGCATTGCAGTTTTTCTTTTAATTAGTTACATAATTTAAAAATTTCTAGAGCGTGGGGAAGCATTAAGGACATTTTGATGTATTTAAAGCTAGAGAAGGCAAGAGAAAATTAGGCCAAACAATAGAAGGCTGATTTAAAGAGAAATTTGATAATCTATTCACTATGCCCAGGATGAGAAATAAAGGGCTCAAATTGCAGAAAGAAAAAATAATTGCCAGAAATTTTTAGAAGTTTCCAGTGAAACCAAACACTGAAAGTGGCTGTCTGGAAGGCCTGAGGGGTCCTCAGCAGAGAAGATGTTAAGGAAAAGGTCTTTCTTTTGTTCATGAGCACGATCAAATGAACTGCTGAGATATTTTTCCGTTTTCCTATGAATTTATGCTATTGAATGGGTCTAACAAACTCTCTATGGCATGATGCAACAAGGAAAACAGCAGAGACATAACTGTAAAAACTATGGGATGCTAAGCCACTGACATTTATGGCTGTCACTGAGTTGAAAATTCAAATTATTTTCTATCTAAAGAAATAGGAAAAGCTGAATGTATGTTGTCCTGATTAAAATAACAATGTTATCTTCCTGATTGTACTGTTATTTCTTAAGATTAATTTTGCTAAAAGCCTAATCTAATTGACACTTTGCCATTCCTAAACCACTAAATATAAAAATACTTATCTAAATGCAATCTTGAAATTTGCATTTACCATTCTATAGATGTTTACTTTTTAAAATTTCATCTGCCTGACCTGAAACAAAGAAAAGGAAACCTTTATATTTAATGACTCATTAAAACTCAGTTTTGTTACCAAAAAAATTATCTCAACCTCTCTGCTCGATTACGAATTTTTATTTTTTTAAGACCAGCTAATGTGAGCACTGTACCAAGCCTGAACTTACTCAAGACATCTGCTACTTTCATATTCTCTGTTTATATCAATTAAGTCTCAAAACCAGGCAAGCCCATCTGCACCTTTTTCCTAGGTCAGTGTCAGCAAAAGCAATTCTTTTTTTCAACATTCAAGCCTGGTTCTATTCAGATGTACCTGAAACTTCGTCTGTGTTCATCAAATTCTCATTCACTCAAGAATTCATCACCTTGGTGGCATTACTTGTTCTTCTTCAGTTATCCTTGAGTAGCCCTTTGTGATCATAATGATTGATAAGTCTCTTGGATCAATGCTATGAAATTTTTAGCACAGATTTTGTAATACATATTTTAATGATGGATATGTCTGGATCCTGATGCATAGTAATGATATGTTTTGAAGCCCTATTTTGAGATCATTATCCTTCTGATCTTTGAAGGTCTGATTATAAAGGACTCTTATTTCCATGATAAATAGGTGCTAAATTATTTCTGGCTTCCTTTACTCATAGTATCTGCTCTGTGCAATTCAGAAATGAATGAACAAGAGATTTACTAGTTATTACCAATGTTCTTGCTCACAGAATTGCAGGCAAGTAGCATAAAAGTAAGAGTAATTTTCTAGAGTAAAGAACTCCAGACAGTGGGGATTAGCTAAGAGAACACTGGTATTTCTGTTTGGAGCTCTGAAAACCAGTTTATCTAAGGGTAATGGTTGGGAGAGGGTAGGATAGTTGATGTGTTGGGTGCTGTGTCTTCAAGCAATTGCTCTTGGAGCATGAAACTATCGCTCTTGGAGCATACAACTTCTGGCTAATGGAGGCACTGAATTTGTCTGTGCCTGACCTGGCCCACCTTAAGTTTTGCTGGATGGCATTCCATGACTTTTTGAGTGTCAAATGTGGATACCTACCCAAAAGGAGAAATACGTTGGTTCTGTAATAAAAAATCTTCTGTTTTACTGCAATACATCATGAGAGTCAAAACATCTCCAATGAAATAAAGATCCTTCATTTCAGAATATCAGATAAATAAATCACATGATGCTGCACCCTGTATTTTCCTTGCATATTTGCAAATAAACAGTATCTCAAAGACAGTTAGATCTCTTTAAAAACTGCTAGGTTTTGGCTTCTTCTCTCTTGTTTATTGTTTACCTATTTGAAATCTTGAAGTGCAGACACGTCCCTCAGGTGATAAATAAATATATAAACATCTCTTTGAATACTCTGCTTTAAATAAATTGGATTATTTTTCACTGAAGAAGACCTTACTAATGTGAGTTTGCCTCCTTTCAAACTGCTCATATGCTTAAGCATTCCTAGAGCAGGCCTGATAGAATTAATCCCTGTTTCAAGGCACTGCAACTACTTAAAAAATATGTTAATTGACTATTGATTGTAATTAAAAAATATATCTATTAAAAATATTTATATGCATAGGTACAATTTTATTTTCATCAAGCAATCACCAAGCTTCCTTAATAGCATTATGTAATGGACTTGATCATAATCCTTTATCAGAACCTTCTTCAATTAGTGAATGTTAATGGAGCACTTTGAAAATAAAAAATAGAGCATAAGTGTTTGCTACAGTACTTTTATAAAAAATTTCTCTTTTTAACTATTTTACTAATGGTTTAATCTCAAATGTTTGTTTTATTACAAACTTTCAGGAGAGTACTATTTACATACCAAATGTTCAAGATTATAACATGTCCAAGTGATGAAATAAAATAAAGAAAAACAAGTTTAAAAATTGAATAAGAAGTACTTCATAGCTAAAAATCTCAATTTTTAAAATTCCATTAATTCCTTTGTGTGCCTAGTTTTATTCCTTCCTGTCTTAGATTTTTGAACCTTTACTAGGCTGCACAACAGCACTTTTAGTCAATTAAGATCTTTCCTATCTTTCTCAGTGTATATAGGCCAACTAAACACAACTGGCTATTGCTTCTTCATGTTTAAAACAGCATCTGATTTTTCATCTACTCTTCAAATGCATTCTCTTCACAATATTTTGTTTTCTGACTCAAAAGGATTAGTATGGCATAACTATTTTGAATGCTTGTATTTGGGGATTTCTCTATTAGAGAGGAGATATTATCACTTCATGTCTTATCCAAAACTAATTAGGCTCACTGCCAAAATTTCTTCCTCTTAATTAGCCTGAATTTGATGAGATAGTGAATAGAATATTATAGGTATGCACAAAAATTAATATTGAGCTTTACAATTGGCCACAATTGCTCTACCATGTAATTTGGCGTGACTTGGTTCTACATTTTTAGGGTTTCTTATATGATTCTTTGGTTTATCATGTAGATGAGATAAAAGCATAATTTCATAGACAATTAATAGTTTTCAATAGTGTAACAAATGCAAATGATTTTGTTTGCATAATCATCTTGTGGCATTTCTACACATAAAATTATTCAGATTGATGTCTCCCACAGCTAATCTCTGTTAATTTGGGGGGGGGCTGTCAAGGGTGTTTATCTCAGCTGGGCAAAATGAAATTTCAGATAAATCAAAATTCTTACTGAACTTAACAATAAATATGTAAGTAAATAAGTAATTAAGATTGAATGGGTTTCTCAGACCAGACAATTTCCTCCTTAAACCTACAGAGAGAAAAAATAAGAAAGTGTCATCACATTTTCTCTTCCTGCTGCTACCCTGCTAACCAGAGTTACACATTTCCAGAGCACTGGGGCCAGAGGCTGCTCCTTCCCCGGATGCCCTCCATTCAGGTGCTTGTGGGATCACTTTAGTCCACATAAACCACATTAGCGTGCATATATTATTTTACTTTTTTTAACAGTCTTTTTTATTTTTGTTTATTTTGAATAAAAATTCCTAGGGAATACTCGCATGGTAGGTCAGAGAGGCAACAGTTGCCTCTGGGCCTGGTGACAGTAATTTTCAGCCAGTGTAACCACAGCTGGAAGAAGATTGTGACTATGCTAATGATATGACTGTAAAGACTTAGCTCTGGGTTAGCTTAATGCATAAATGCATTCATGTGTACAGATTAAATTCCTTGTTAAATCTGTACATGGTTAGGCCTTAGGCTGTGACTAGGACCTGCAGTGTCAAAAAATTACAGTGTAACATCCTAATTGGAACTGTAGTGGTCACAGGGAATTAATTTGGCACAAATCTTCTCACAAGTTTTTTTGGCCAATGTCCATCAACTCCGATGAACAGAGATTTATTAAAGAAGGGTGGGAAAACCAAAAAGCTACAAAAAGAATGGGCTTTCTAAAAATGCTGATTGCTGCAGTGTGTCTTCCTGTGTTAAGTGATGTGGCTGCAGTCATGCAGCTGCTCAGCCTCTTTATTCAAAGCAGGAAAGTGTTTGCTTTAATTTGTTATGACAGTGGTAGCTTATAGATGTTGCAATATTTAAGCATGCTTACTTCCTAGATAAGTAGAGTATTATTGCTCATTTACTGGACTAAATTCCTCCTTCAGTTTATCACTACCTATTTGTAAAGTGTTTTAGTCTATTCAGTCATGAATTTACCCTGCAGAAAGCCATGTTGCTTTCTGCTGTACTGTAAAGGCCAGATCTAAAAGCATTATATGTTCTAAACTGAATACACCCACCAAGGTAAAGCTGTCACTCTGAAAAATCTTGCTTAACTACCATGTAAAGACAGACCATACTTTGCAGCAAATCTTTATGCTGCTCATATGACCATAACTACATCTTTATGAATCTTTGAAATTGTCCTGGTTTCAAGTGGCTTTATTGCTATTTTGTGACTAGGTCTAGCCAGGATGTTGAATTTCTGTGTTTCAGTTTAGTCTCCTGAGAAACTTCAGCCTAGATGGTATTCTCAGATGAACTGACAGAACTAAGCTGTAGAGTTTCATTGATACTTTCCTAAAAAGAACAGAAAGAGGAGGAGGCTGTGGGTGTATTTTCTAAAATACCTTGTAACAGAATATTTTCTGAGGAAAGTAGGAGGCCTAAGTTCAGATTTCCTTTTCTGCCCAGATTATTCAAACTCAATTTAAACTCAATTCAATCTCCAATGGTTTTACCCTAATTAGCCAGATTTTGAGCAGAAAATTAATGAAATGGAAGGCTGAATACTTAACCTATAAAATCAACAGTGAGCAGCAGGGGTTGTAGTGCTGAGTAATATAAAACCACAGTCTGGTCATCTCTTTGTATCACAGGAGAAAAGGTCAGTAGCAGAGCGTCTCCTATTCTTGAAAAGTGATGCCCAATAAAATTGATTGACTAGAAGTAAAAGTTAGATTATTTACAAAAGAGTTTAAGCTCAATGGACAGAGAGAAGCAAGTAACTTCTGGAATAAAATTATTTAAGGACAGACCATCAGGTCTGTAAATCAAAATATGTGTGTTTCCAAAGGAGAAAGAGCAAGCTGTATGTTATATGGGATTTTGGAGGATTGCCTTCTTAGGTTTGAATGCATGAAAATTCAAATTTTCCTTAAAAGCTTATGTGAGCTTGTATGCAGAGTATAGACAGCAGAAGTGAGAATTCAAATACTTCTTAAGAAGCTAAGACAAAATGTTGGCCTATTGAATAGTGCTATATTTGATCTCCCCTTTCACAGCTCCAAAGCATAGCTTCTCCACAAAGTTCAGTGTTTTCAACTGTTTTCTTTCTAATGGGCAAATATTTTACTGAAATATTCAGTCTGGCAAAAGAGCTGATGTTGATCAGGACTCTGCACAGTACATTATGTAAGAAAATCAGTACTGTTTTTCTAGGGTGGGTCTTTGTCAGCTTCTCCTGAATTCCTGAATCTGTGTTGCTTCTGGTAACAGCTCTCTTGAGCTGTTTTCTAGACTCTCTGAGCACAATAGTAAGTGGTACTTAGGTATCTCTTCTACCACCCAAGTGCCTTTCATGGGAGTGTTGATCTACTTGATTCATTCAGAGCTATGTTGTTGTTAAAAATTTAGTGGTTGTGAGAAAAATGTGGCTTCCACATTATTTTATTAGTTGAACTGGACTCACTGCTTTAATTAGATATTTGACAAAGAGAAGATCTCAGTGTTGCTTATGGAGTTACATACATTGCCATGCCATTTTTTACTGAACATTTATATAGATTGCTTTATATCATCCCAATTCTGCAGGAGAAAAATTGAATTATTGCCATCACAACCTCAGCAGTGCTAGATTGGATGCTTCATTGTATTTACTTGATCTTTAAGTAATTTATATTTATTGATCTTTAAGTTTCTATTTCATTACCTAGAACTCCTTATTCATGGAAGCTCTGAATTTTATGGTAAGCCTAATATAGAACTCATTAACTTGTTATTATTTTGTGAGCAAGAATCTTTTAGTTATTTTTAAGATACCCTAAAGTGAAACAGAGAGAAGGAAAAAAAAATAACAATCACAGCAACAGATCTTGGTAACATAAAAGCAAAGTTTTTCAATGCATAATCATCTATTTGTCATCTGGAGATTCATGATAATTATGCTCATTCATCTGAACCAGCCACAGGGGAAGTTCTCTAAACAGCTTAAGGCAGTCTGGCTGCAGAAGACATTCCTTTCACTGCTGCCTGCACATTGTGTTGCTCACTTAACTTGCTACAATTTGAGCAGTCAAATAACACCTGCAAAATCAAATGGTAAACTAAAGGTAGTAGCATATATATACACCTTTATAAAGTATATATACTTGAAAAATGTCAGGATCTTTAGGTGCTTGAATTTCCAAGGTCTGAGATAGAAATAATCTGTGATTTTAAATAAACACTAACATTCATATAGAAACAAACATTAAAGGAGTTTTAAAGCTGTAGAGTCAAATGCCGGGAACTCAGCAAGTCACAGATTTCTAATTCTCAATTTCTCCCCACTGACCAAAGCAAAATAAAGTATAATCTTTTATTACCATGTTATATTTTCCTTCATAAAAACCTGTGCCCTAATTAGTGTTTAGTATGACCATTATTTTTACATGGACAAAACTATACCTTCTTTCTAGTTGAAATGAATAAACTAATTTGTTGAAAGCTTAGATATAATGTTCAACATAATTACATATATCCATGATCTGGCAAACATCATCCCCACACCTGGTAAAGGTGTAGACAAATGGATGCAAGACTTGAGGAAAAAGAACCAAAACCACTGAGCAATGTCTAGAATTAGATCTAGATAAGATGACCATGTGAATACTTAGAGATTTTTGGTAAAAGATACTTACAATTAAACCTTCAGTTATTCCTTCTCTGTGTGTTTGTGAAGCATATGTTAGTCAAAGAGTAAGATCTAAATAAATTGTAAGGGGTAACTCCTGAATCATCTTGCTGCAACAAATACAAGTTTAATGCTGCAAGAAAGGCTATCAAATCCACATTTGTCTTGTTACAAAATATAATATTCAAAGAAGTCACATCATATAAGACAAATTAATTCAAACTGGTTCATCTGAGAAAATCCATCAGCAGCTAAACTACTGTAAAAATGACACAATGTTGACAAAAAAATCCTAAAGTTTGGCTTATCATATTGAGAATTGTCAATACAATATTCATTGTACTTAAAGAAGTGGTAAAAAATATACTGTCCAAAGAAAAACGTGTCTTAAACTATTTTTTCACATGCCTGACAGATTGTCTGTGATCTTCCTGATAAAACTGTCCTCACATTACAGCTGACATCTTGCCTTGCAAATCAAGGACATAATCCACAAAATAAAGTGCCTTTTCTGTCTCTTGAGAGACAGCTGCGAAAAAGAAATGCTGCTGAAATGTTACTGAGTCAGATGGTGCTCCAGAAGAGAAACCCTCAAACCCCTGAGGCAACAGGTAATCCAGACTCCTGGAGACAGAGCAGATACCTGCCTGAGCTGACAGATCCCTGTCTGTCTGTCTGTCTGTCTGTCCCAAGCACTCCAGGACTGAGCACTCTGCTCTCTTTCTGCAAACACCATCTATGTGAGGGTGCCAGACCCCTGACTCCAGTGCCAGTAAAAAGCAGATGGCATCTTCACAAGACAGAACCACAATCTTACGGCCAAGCCCAAGGATAAATACAATCAGTTTATGGATGATGAACGGATTGGCAAAAGGCAATCCTGGGCCATGCACAGAGTGTGCTCTGGGCAAAGTCAAATGTCTTTTCAGATATTATAACTTTTCTGTAGATATTTTGTCCAAAATAAAACAGCTCTGTTTTTCTCTTTTTCCACTGGGTGTTGTGGTTTAAGCACGGCTGGAAGCTGAGCCCCACACATTGCTCACTCCTCCCACACTGTGATAGGGGTAGGAATTGGAAGAATTTGAAGTGAGAAAACCTGTGGGTTGAGATAAAGACAGATTAATAGATGAAGGAAAGTCTGCACTCACAACCAAAGCACAGCTCAGAATTCATTCACCACTGCCTGTGGGCAGGCAGGTGCTCCTGCATCCCCAGGAAAGCAGGGATCCATCACAAGTAACAGTTTCTTGGAAAGACAAACACCTGAACTCTGAACCTTCCCCTTTCTTCCCTCTTACTCCAGATTTGATTACTGAGCATGGCACATATGGGCTGGAGCATCCCTTTGGTCTGCTGGGGGTCAGCTGTCGTGTCTGTGCCCTCTCCCAGCTCCTTGTGCCCCCAGCCCCCTCGCTGGTGGGGTGGCATGAGAGGGATCAAAGGCCTTGACTCTGTGCAAGCCCTGCTCAGCTGTTACAGAAGCATCCCCATGTTAGCCACGCTGTTTCCAGCACAAATCCAAAATGTGGTCCCATACTGGCTGCTGTGAAGAAATCTAACTCTGTCCAGGCAAATGCCAGTGTATCGGGAGGTGCTTTCTGTCACCTTAGGTCACCCAGCTGGGTCTGTGCTGCTCACTGTGTTTATGCAGATGAGGAATAAACACTGAACCTCAGTGTTTCCTAACAGCTCTATGAGATAGCACAGATATATGGCAAACAATGCCTCATGTCAACAACACTCAGACCAGTTCAGGACTCTGCATCCCTGCTTTTCATGGAGATAGTGAGCAATCTGAAACTTGACCTAATGTATCCTATATATGTACATATTCCTGAGAGCTTTTTTAGTGAAGGCTGTGGCAGAGAATTTTGTTCTTTGGGTATAGTACTATAATACATAAAATAATGCAATAGCTGTGGAGACAATAATTGAGAATGGTAAAATTGTGGTAAATCATGCCCCATGGCATGATCTAAAACTGAAAAATTAACCCAGAGAAATCATAGCTGTTTCCACCTTAAATTAAAAATGTCTTGATTTTTCTTATATACAAATTGTTTTTCTACTGACGTATTCAACATAATTGTCCTTCAGAACAAAGTCAATCCCCCTTTTCAAACAGACCAAACTTCACAGCATATGTCCCATTTTGCAGAGTATGGAAGTGCATTCTGTTCAGTTTTCAAGGTGCTGGCAGCAGGGGGACTGCAAGGCTGGCTTTTTTGGGAAGAGGCACGGGGCAGCCTCATGTGGGACAAAGCTGCCTCCAGCTGGCTCAAATGGATCCACCTCAGGATCCACAGCTGAGCCTGACATCCAAAAAGGTGGCACTCCTGGGAATGTAAGCAAGTGGAGGGGAAAAAACAAAGACCCACAGGCAGGGGGAGAGAGAGAGGAGGAGGAAGGAGTGAGAAACAGCAAAGGGAACACCAAGGCTGGAGGAGCAGAGAGGAAGAGGAGAGGAAAGAAGAGGAGACAGAAAATGTATGGAGAGGAATCTCACCACCACAACACCCCTGCACATGCTTTGCCTCACAGAGGGGGCTGAATGTAAAATGCAGCAATAACGCAGGGGAGGAGTGAAGCTGATCTTGAAAGAGGGAGAGGAAAGGTGTTTTCCCTGAGCATGTAAATGTTTGTTTCTCTTCTTTTCTTTTTTTCAATATCTGGAACAGTAATTATACATATACATATATACATTAATTGGCAGTAAATAAAGTTATTTTTCTCCAAACCAATCTGGTTTTCCTGCAATGGTGCTTGGTAAGCAAAATACTTGCCCTTAGTTCAGCCCATGAGTTCTCTCATTCCTACTCTTTCTTCTCCATATCCTGTCCCACAGAGGCAGGGGAGAGAGCAAGCAGCTCTGTGAGAATTTGGCTGCCATGCAGGGCCGATTCACCGCAAGATGTCCACATAAAGTAGTGTAAAAAATATGTTGCATTAGCATGTAAAAGAAAAGTGCAGACAAAACACTGACATTGCTGTGAAAAATTAGTGGGTGAGTAAGCTCTGGAAAGCCCCTGCCTGCTGGCACACACGGAATCAAATACCTGGATGCCAGATGTCTGTGTCACTGTGGACTCCATCTGCAGCACAAGCTTTCATGCCATATGCTACTTTATATCAAATGGTGAAATGATTGCATAATAAATTTATTGAGAAACAGCTCTGTTCCCATCACTCACTGCTCTTCTTTATTCTCCCATCTCTTTCTGTCACCTTTGAAAAATAAGTTCCATAGGTAACTGTCTTTCTACACACTTTATTTCCCCTCTCTGTCCAGAAGAGGATCACTGGGCTGTAGGGGTCTGAGGAATTAATGCCCAGATATTAGTGACTAATTACTCTGGTGATTCGCCATTGTGAAAGTGCATGATATTTCTTTTCAAGGCACTAGCATTAATGTTATAATTACACTTTCACATATTTTAATTTTACAGGATATAGAAAAATTATGTATAACTTTGTAGATATTTTAGTTTGTTTAAGTTGTTTTTTTTTTTTGCAAGATTACGGAAACATTGAAAATGCAAATATTTCATCATTTGTATTAGTGAAATTGAGTGTTTTTTGTTTTCTTATGACTCTCCTCAGAACTTGACCATCTTTTTATTGTAGAGACAAATTATCTATTAAAAGAAAAAAGAAGTTTGTGAACAATCAATTTGCATGTAGATAGTAGTTTCTGTTATCATCAAGTTTTGTGTTTTTATTGACATGCATTCATGAGGTCTCCTGTTTCTCTCCCTATACCTTACTGTCTTGTAGAAATAGCTAAGTTGAATCTATGTAAAATTTGCTTTACCCTAACCAGAAGCTGGGATTTAGCTCTAGTTTTTGTCTTTCATAAAACATCCCAATATTCCTGGAACTTTGATTTGATTCTGGTTTATTCACTTCATAAACCAACTGATATTATTTAAATAAGTACACATTTAGTGCAACAAAAACAGTGTAAGTGAGAAGAGAACCCAGCTGCTTCCTTTTTTACTTGTGTTGTTATTTTGGCTATACATTTAAGGAATGTAGCAGGGGATGAAATCTATCTTTCCTTACTGTTCTTCAGAACTTTCTTTGGCTAAGAGTTGTAGGACACAGTAATTGTGTATTCTATCAAATTGCATGGCAGTTGCATTTTTTTTTTCTGAAAAAAGCCATAACTTTTTAACTTTTTAGAAAAATATGTGTACATGGTCTATTGAGTGTTAAAAGAACCAGAAGACAGTCTGGGCCATGAACAATGATAAGTTGAAAGGACTAAGATATTGCCAAATGAAATCATGTCAAAATTAGTCACAGGCACAGGTTTTCACTGTTGTAAATTCAAGTAAGATAATTTTCTACATGCATACCTCTTCACAGTGTGATGAGGAGTCCAGTGTCCCCAAGAAAACCCCCAATAATCCTAATAGAATTTAGGGTTCTACTTGCCTTTGCATTCTGCCAGTCAGCCTACTCTACCATGCCTGGCTCCCCTTTTTCCTTTGATTCTGTCCACTGATTAATTGTTTTTGAAAGAAATAAAAAATAGATCAACCTTTCACATTAATATTTGTTGACTGATAAAAATTGGAGACATTGTTAGTCTCTCAATAGAAAAAAATAACATCTGTAAACTAATATTTCAGACTTTCTCTGTTTTGTAGTGCAAGATTCTCCTGAACTTCATTTACGTCACTATGTAGTGGTAAACAGATCAAATGCCAGCAACACTCCCAGATGTCAATAAGTAACAACAGGATCATACGTAGTACTGAAATATTCTCCCTATGTAAATATTCTGAAAAAAATCTCCTTTTTTCACTGAGATTCTCACCCAGCATAGGAAGGAATTTATCCACCACTTTTTCTGAGCAAATCTTTCAAGATATGTTTCTCAACTCTGCTGGGCATTATGTGCAGTGTCATATGTGGCATATGTGCAGTGCAGTGGAATTGATGTTGCCATTTCACAGAGTTTCCCTTTAGTTTAAATCAACTCTGTGTTCTGTTGCAGTTGTGATATGTCCAGCTTGACTCTTTTCTCTCATAAGGCATTTGGGAACATTTTCTCAGAACTGAGATAAACTGCTACATCTGATGTAGAAACTGGCAATTCATCTTTGATATAAGTAGCTTTATGTCATCAACACTCTGAGAGGCATAATTGTAGACAGAACTGAGAACCAGGTTTTTTTATATATCTGTGTGGAATTTTCATTTCCTCAAAATAAAAGTATCAGAAGAATCTTGTTTCCTTCGTTAACTCAACAGCTCTCCTTTTCCAGATAACTCCATCACTTTTAGTGTGAATACTTGAATGTTTGATGTGGGACCAGCAACTCAAAGTCTATCCCTGACTTTAATGGGAATTGATTAGATCCTGCTGGCACTTATGCAAGTGAAATTCAATTGCTTGAATGTGTGCAGAAAATTATCATAAACATGATGCAAGTGTAGCAGAAAGGTGTTCATTTTTTAATCTGAATCAATGTTTGTGGAAATAAACATACCACACTTGCTACATCCTGGGGAGGATAAGGGAGGTAGCAGTTACTTAATAAGCAACATAGAAAATTTTTAGAGACAGCCTTTTAGTTTACCAAGAAGAGACATCACTTGAACGTTTGGGGAAACTCATTACAATTTGATAGATACTGTAATTTGCTAGGTATTACTGACTGTGTTGAAGGACGATGCATTGTCCTCTTTCTCCACTGAGTGTTATTGTCCTTATTGGATCAGGCTCAAAACTTACATAACTTACATCTATACTGGCATGGAATTCTCTTGGAGTTTGGTGCCTAGCCACAGGAGAATGATAGCTTTTGGACTGTATGGATACTTTGAGATCAATTATCTTAATTTGTTCTGCTGGCAATTAAACTAATTTGAGCTGTTAATTCCTTATTTTATATATTCCATGTCACGTGGCATGCTTTCCTGACTAAGATTGCCATTTGAGACACATCTAGGATGACTCAAAGATAATTCAACTTGTCATATTTTTAAATAAAATATATGTTCTTTTCTACAAGTTAGTACATCAGTGTAAATAACAAGGTAGCATGGCATGACTCATAGTCCTCAGGATTCATTACTTAAATCCATTTGTGTACTTTGAAATTGTAGCATAATTTCTGAAATACTTTATTAATTTTTTTAGCCTTATGTTTTAAAAAAAGATCTTCTATCATCCAAATTTAAGATAGAGATCACATAAAAAGAAAGGATTAAACTTAGCACTATCAGAAGACCAAAAGAGCAGATCTGTCTGTCCTTCGCACAGTCCTCAGAATTGTTTTGTCTGAGTAAGATTTGAGAAAAGAACTTCTTAGCTTTCCTCTGAGCTATTACCAGTAAAAGTAGCTGAACTCCAGAGCTTGGGTTTGCCTCCCAAAAATTTTTTTCTCCATAATATCTTAGCAGTATTTTTTTCTGTATTATTTGTTTTTATCACAGGAGACATTGCTTATCTTACCCATACCTGCCATTTGCCAGTTGCAATAGAAACGAGACACCCTTTGCTAGCAGTGCTGGCAGGCACAGTGAGGCCTCCTCAGGGGTTTTCCTTGGTTTTGAGGTCTCATGTGCAGCCCAGTAGTAGTAGACTTCTTTTTTTCATACTTGGGGAAGTCTGAAAAACAAGTGGAACATATGAGTGATACATCCCAGGAGCTTATTTCTCATTTACTGAGGCTATAATGCTGGCTTGAGCAAAGTCAAAAGCAGCTTTGCCTCTGACTTGGGTGAAACCAAGATTTTCCTCTCTAGGTTGCAGATAGGTATGATACCATGTTACCTTTGTCTTGCATTTGCCAGGAGTGGGAATTTTGTTGTGTTCTGCTGCAAAAGGGGGTTCTCACTTGGTGATCTCTGCCAAGCTATTACTTTTGTTTGTTCTTGTTGTTATTTTTTGTTATCCAAAAAGGTGCTCTTTTATGTGTAAATTACAAAATAAGAAGAACACTGAAATAAAGGAAATATTGCATGCTAAATTATTTTGTTTTCTGACTCAATGGCTTGAACTCATAAAAACTTGACTTCCCAGCACAAGCTCTACAAGTAACCTCAACATCTATTATTTAAACTATTATGCATGACTATTTTGAGGTATGTATGTACTTTATTACAAGCAATAACCTGGAGTCAGCGTGCATCCAAATTTCTATTGAAGGCTAATGAATAAGCTGTTAACTAATTTAGTCTAATTGTAGCTTGGTTATGTTAAAATATAAAACTAACAATTCAGCTTTTGGCCTGAGTCTTTTAAATTACACTTTCACCCCTACTGAACAAGTGTCTAACTAAAAGCTTTTACATTTTCACTGTGCATGCTTCTAAGTGAAGTTGTTCAGTTTATCAGGACTCACTTATCACTTTATTTAAATAGGAAAAAAAAAAAGGAAAACTAGAGAACAACATATTTTTACATGTTTTTTTGCTACTTGTCTTAAAATTTTTTCTGTAAATTTGATTATTAGGCAAACATCATGAAAATCAGAAATGCAGAAATAATTTGTTATAACATCAGTGATTTTCTTCATGATTTAAAATGAGAAATGAAAATATAAACAATATATTTTCAAAAAATATGATTTGCAAAAGAGTAGATTGGAGTCCTTTGTCTTCTAGAAGTGTTGAAAATGAGTAGATTTGATTTTGGATTTTTTTCTTTCAATTTTGGTTGTCTGCTTGTTTTAAAGTGTTTTGGGGTGTGTGTGTTTGTAATTGTGACAGACTTTTGTTTATTTGCTTGATCTTTTGTTTTCACATGTGGCTGTTGTGAAATGCAGGGAAGGATGAAGACTGAAAGATGATATAGAAGACTTTTCCTCTTAAACAGCTTGCAACTGAAGAAAACCCTATTTTCAAACATAATCAAACATTTATACAAGACCTGTCTAAATGCTGCTGGTGTCCTCAGCCTTCCTCTGTGGTCTTCAGCTTCACTCCCTTTAAACTGCTGAGTTCAGAAATCTGTGAAGGGGACTAAGTAAGATACTGGGTAGCATTTCCTGCTGCCTAGACACAGGTAAGCAATTTTTATTGCTAATTTTGAGCTACCTGCCAACACTTAAATGTCTGAAGAGACCTTCTTTTTAGTGCTTTTATAGTCATTTGACAACACATGAACTTACAGGTGAGTACTGGCAAGAGGAAGACGAGGTGTTTTCCAAGGGTAAATGCACTTGGCAGGGAGTTCAAGCACAGTTTGCAACAAACCCAGCTGGTCATGCTGCACTTAAAGTAAATGAGCCTTAGAGTGGCCCATTCAAATAATATCAGGAGCCAAGTACAATCCTGCTTCAAGTGCATTGCCACACTTTGGGAAAACGGGAGTGAGGGTAGAGCTGAGAGGGGAAAAGGACATTGCATCTCAGAACCCACAGTTTGGAAATGACTGTGGCCTGGGCTTCAGACTGCAAGAGTACAGCTCTAGTTATATCTCTATGCTAAAAAACAGTGCTGGGGAATAGAACTGAACACTGGGATGTTACTGTCCATAGAATTAAATTTTTATCAGGCTCCTTGGTTTGCACTTGGCCTGGGTCAACTAATGTTCATCCAAACAATTCCTAGGACTGATCCAGAAGCTAGCATGTGTGAAAAGCTACTTGGATGGACAATCCTATTTTGAATCTAAGGGAATTTAATCATATGGATATAGGCTGTTCTGGGCCAGTTGTCCTCATGCCATTTTATGGGCTCAGACATTGTGTATATTAGTCCTGTAGGAATAGCTCAAGAGCCTAAATGGAAGCTGACTCAGAGATTTGAGCTGGAATTTTCAGCCTTGGCATATCATGCAGGAAGTGCAGTATTATGTATGCTTCTACAATATAAATATGCACATTTGGGCTAATCATGCTAGACTTTCTTTTAGTCAAATGCACCAATGTCAATTTATTCTGAACCAATTTTTAATGGCTCAGATGATCTACCCCATTTTAGATAATTGAAATGACTAACTACTAATCTCCGGCTAGTTTGTGGGATGCTCCTGGAAATGAATATAAGATTTCTTGATTTTCTTTTCTTTTGCATCCCTTGTAGTCTAGTAAAGACTGTCCTGTCATGGCAAGTGTAAATGAAACAAGGTATGGTGATATCCAACTGACTGATTGTGATCTGTCAGTAATCCAGTTATTTGTGATCACACAAACACCTCTCTTACACTTCGGATTAGCCTCCATATCTATCACCCTGTCTTCTGGTAGGTCTGTGTAGCTGGCCCTAAGAGGCAAACACTGTCATATCTCATTCAGCTCTTGAGGGCAGTTCTTTAACAGCTGCCAAGATATCTTGCCTCTCATCTTCTACTCTTTCCTTTGGGGTTTTGGTGTGTATTCTTCAGCACGTATTTACCCATCCAGCAACAATCTTGTGACTTCAGCTTCAGCATGACATGCTGAAGCCTGACATGCTCAGATGTGGACCTGCCTTATCCCTTCTCCACTTTAGCATCTTTCAGTGCACTTCTCATGACTTTCCTTTGTGCTGACTGGTGATGACAGCCTCGTCTCTGTCACTCCCTTCTTCTCTTATGTGTGCTCCAGATTGATTTTGGACACAGGCCAGTGACGGAGTTAAAACCAAAGATGCTCCATAAATCTCTGTGCCCATTTACAGTTGTATGTAATTCAGCTTTCCCACTGGGTCAGTGGGGCTGGCACTGATATGTTAGCAGGAAGCAACACAGGTTGACTTGCTGTCAAGGCAGTCATGAGGGTGAGTTCACACAGTCTGGAACTGTGAGGAAAACATCTTTTATACTTGACACTTAAGCAGAGCTAAATTGGAGTGATAGGGATAACGAAGAGAGAACCTCCACAAGATGCCATTTTTAGAGCTACTTTCCAAAACAAAAGCATGCTTGAAATCCAGGGCTCTGTTATTGTCTGCATTTAGACTCTGCTCTCTCAAAGGTAATTTTACAAGCTGCAATAAAGCACTTCCCAGCATGTAACATTAGTGTTCAAGTGAAGCTGTTACTTTTTATTTTTTCAAGTGGAGTTGAATGATTAGTAAAGGACCAAGAATTTAAATTGCCTCATCTCTAGTAAATGTTAACACATGCCTTATATGGCTCCCTCTGAAAGTCTGCATTATCTGGCAAGTGAACTGTATGTATACATATAATTATGTAAACATATTCTCCCCAGTGTGATTCATGGCGATTTAGTGCAGTCAGTGGAAGGTTTTTTGATCACTCTTCTCATTGTGAGCTGCTTAAACATCCGCCTGTCTAGTTGTGATTCTGTGAAATTCACTGGTTATAAAGGGGTGTGCAATGCTGTGCATGGTAAAAATATTTGAAATATTTGCTGCACCACTCATGGTATGAGCTGGTCACTTTTTGCTTCAACCATCTTACACTTTTTTCCTGACTGTAGCCATGATGTCTTTCTTAAGAAAGATTTATTCCTTCACTTCTGTCTTTTTTTGGCTAAAAGTTCAGAGGAGCTGGCAGTTAAATTGCACTCAGGTGTGCTTTAAACCATGTGCTTGGCTCAGTGCAGCTGACCTTTCATCCTTAACTGCTCAGCAGACAGACAGTATGCTGCAAGTCATGGTCATTGCCATGCTTGTCTTTCTGGAACAGTACCTCTATCTTACACCTCTAAACTTTTTTCTGCACTAAGTCTATCCATTAAAAAAAAAGTCTATCCGCATAAACCTGTTGAAACCTATGCTAGCTCTGCAGATTTTTTGTAATTATTGGGGGAGCTATTCATAATATCCCTGCACTGAGTGAATCGTTGAATGACTCCAAGTTTAGTTCTACAAGAGGTATGGAAGAAGCAATATGGCATCTTTCAAAAGTTATGTATGAAGAGCTGTTTGGATTTTTAGTATGTTCAGGAGGCTATGTAGCTGCTGATATAATCCTGAGAAGCCTGTGGCTATCACACTCTTGCTGCAGATCTTCTCCCTGCATGGGAGATTATTCTCCATGCATTCATTTGTGAGATTCATTGCAGCTGGTAGAGTCAACAGAGAACTGGGCACCACTTTTAGCAAGGGTTTTCTTCCATCTATGCATGTACTTGTTCACTTATCCAGCCATGTGAGCATCCATCTAAGCAGAAGTTTTGCTTTACCTATACTACTGGCAGATAAAGTAGCAGAACCCTCTAGTCTAAATATATTTCAGCTCATTCCCTGATGAAATGGAACATATTGTATGTCAACTTAGTGATACTGCTATAATTGTCTCACAGAGAAGATTGCAGAGATAAAATCTTTCAGACAGTATTAAGGCCGTTTTTTTAAATACAGTATATCAATAATATGTTGATGCATATATCTCAGAATCTCAGCACCTCTTAATCCTTTTATTACAAAATGGTAAATAAATGAGGAAGTGAGGAAGATGCACATATTTTAACATGGATAATTTGGAGTTATACCATCTAATATGTCCAGAAAGCACATTTATTTCTCTCTGTAAGTCCAATATCCCTGTTAAATTCCTGTATATCTATATGAACAATGATCTTTCCCAAGAGAATGAGTTAATTCTCACAGGGAGGAGCACAATCAGCAACAATTTCAGATGAGGAAAATTGGCATAATAGAAAATGATGCTGAGGAATGAGTAAACATTGAATAATGATTTAAAAAGTTGAATACAGCTGACACGTTAAGACAAAATATGATTAACTGGCCAACTGCTTTGCTTTCACGTCTAGAAATAATAGATTCAGTTTTTACCAGTGAAACTACAAATGGTATGTCTGAGAACACTTAGGATTTGTAGTGAATAAAAGAGTTTCAACATAAACTGCTTGTGAAAATGCAGTCATGTCAAATATCTGTATACAAATATGCAGTCTAGTAGAAGGAAAACAGTAAGGCCTCTAATATAGGAGAAAAGCTAGAGCATGAAGGAAAACAAAATAGAAAACTAGACATTTTCATTTACAGAGGGGTCGTAGTCACTGGAATCAATTAAAAAATGAAATAGTACATTTTCTGTGTCTTGTTGAATTCAGCTGAAGAACCTGAATTCCCCCCTTTCAATTTGTATCCATTACTCATTTTGCTATCACTGCAGTTCCTGACGCAAAGCCCCTCTCTGGCTTTCCAGTAGGACCCCCTTGGGTACTGAAAGGTTGCTGTGAGATCTCCATGCAATCTTGTCTTTTCTGGACAGAAAAAAAAAACCCAATTTCCTCAGCCTGGAGGTGCTCTGAAAGTTTGTTTCTTGAATGAGGGAACAGACAGAGTCAATACACTGGCATTTGCTTATCCCGAGGTTTTCACCTCAAAAGCAGGCATTAGCTATAATTTGGAGTATATACTCCTCCTAGTAGGGTTTTACCCTCTCACAAAGGTATGGATGCTGCCATATAAACGTAAACTAACACTAAGAATGCATCTCCTACACTGGCCAGAGATCTGGAATATGCAATAACCTTCTCTCTCCATTTCGGGGACAGGGTTATTTCTACCTTTGTGGACATTCTCACATTGTAAGGCAACATCTTCTGAACAGCTGGTAGAACAGGTGCTCCAAAGGCAAGAAAATTGTGGTTCTGGAGAACACAATGGGAATTTAATTTAAAAAAATTTACATAATATGGAGGTCCCACATTGGACCATATGGTCCAGCAGCATCCCAGACTTTGTAATGGTTTTATGAATGATTAAGCACTGGCAGAGGTATGTACTGATTACATCACTGGGCCAGCATCTGGAGGCTGTGAGAAATCCTGGAGGATATTTTCTTAGCCTTTACTTGTCAGTGATTTATTATCCAAAATAAAGATTTGATTGCAAGCTGCTGATTGAGCTGGCAGAGAGGAAAGCAAGATGGACAAACACATTCAAGCTGGCTGTGACTCACCTGAGGGCACAGTAGTTGCCACTAATCTTGGTAGAAACAACACACATGCGCTTTCCCAATGAAACAATCCTGGAACTCTTATGCTGCCATATGTCGTGACTTCTGAACTTGGCACCTTGTGTGTTCCTTCTACAAAAACAGCAGCATGAAGGCCCCATTCCTTGATTTTATTACAGGTGATTGCATTCATCAAGGCACAAGAAATACAAGCATGCAGGTTTATTTTTAATGTGATACATAATCAACATGCAAATGAGACTCAGTCTGCTTTCTTGCAAAGCGTGGACATCCTAAAAGCAAAATCTACCCTTCACAGATAACATTTATGAAAATAACATCAATTATTCCCTGCAACCTGTTAGAAATTGTTTGGAGACTATTAATTACATCCCTCTGACTCTTTGCATTTCAATTCACCTGAAAGATCAAAGTTCTCTTCATCCTCTTAGATAACTGGCATATAGAAAGAAAAAAGAATACCTCTACTCCTCACCCTTCCACCTCTGTTAGAGAGTGTGTCACTTTAGCCATCTGCCTCTGAATCAGGATTTTGTAAAGGAAAAAAGAATGCCCAATGTCTTCATGTAAACTTGTCTATAGAAAATCCAAAATTACTACTGCCAAAAGAGTAAAGTGAAGGTGAAGTCATCGTATCAAACAAATTCCATTAATGTCCCTCGATAGTAGCATCTAGTGGCCAAAGGTTTAGCCATTCCAAATATCAAATGAAAGAGAGTTGTTCACTCTTTATTGAAATATTAATCTTGATATTCTTCTTATTATAACACTTTTGCAAGCAATATCTGAGAGTATAATATCCATATACATTTAATCTTTGTTTTATAAGTTGATAAAGTATGAAACTAAAGCATAAAGACATTAAAAATTATCATATTTATTGCAGTTTTTATGAGACATGCTGCTGCAAAACACATAAAATCCTCTAGGATAAATCTACATCTGGTATTGTCTTGATAACTGTTGAATTTACAATAGTGAAATATTTATGCAGCCTTTTCTTTTAAAGAAATAGCTGAAGTGTAGAGTTCTTTTGTATGAGATGTATTCTGTCATTTGCTGCTGCAAGGTACTGGTGCATCAGTGAGGAAGTGGAATATGTGTATGCCTGGAAAGGGTTAATTTTTACAAGTGAAATACCCAGTTTCTATCATTTTTCTACCTCAGAATAGTTTTTGCCAGTCAAGCAGACTTAACTTCAATGCTTTTATTGGCCTGAAACACCAAAAATTTTGCCACTCATGTACAATGTTAACCATGCCTTAAAACGCCCACTTGGTCTTTTATTTTCATCATTTTATTTTCTGGTTTAGACAGAAGAATATTTTTTGACTATAAGGCTCAAAGTAAAGTTGATAAGGTCTGGGATCTTGTTGTAAAGATTTAAATTCAGGTTGTCTGTTATTTAATTTCTCACTAAAGCCTCAATATTTGCTAGAAATTGTTACACAATGTTGCATTTTAATGGCTCTTTCCTCATCAGAGTCAGTCCAGGGATGGTTAGTTTGTGGCTGCTGGGACACATCTGCTCTTGAAATGTAGGAAGGCTGGGCATAGCTCTGTCATATGTCCTGCTCTGGAGATATTCTGATGCCAATGAGAAGAATAATTCTAATGTGTCTTTCTGAAAGGACAAAGTCCTGCTGAGAATGGCATCGAGAGGTAATCCAAACATGTTATTTTGATTTCCTCTTCTACTTTCTAGATCAGAGTGTCTATGAGCTACTTTTGGAGGCCCCTCTCCTCTGAGGTCTCTGAAAAGTATCTTGCAGCTTTTGGTCCTAAAATGTTGATGTAGACTTTATGAGCAAAATATTCTGGCTGTCCTATTTTCTTCAGTAATTATGATAATAACTTGAAAATATAATTTAGGTGTGGATCCAATAGTGAGAAACTGCAGTATCAGTTGTTCTTAAGTTGTAGAACTAAATTGCAATTAAAGTAATGACAGTGGGTGAATATGACTTTAGTTTGGAACTTCCTCAGTATATGATTTGTTTTAGAACAAAACCACAATATGCATATGGTTTCACTATTTTTCTGGTCTGTTGCAAAGGAATCTTTCTTCTGTAAATGGCAAAAAATCCTTATTTCCTTGACTATCAAAATATTCTATAGGTCAGAAAGCTGAAGCTTGTTTTTGTCCAATAGCTTTTCAAAAAGAGCCTCAAACATTCTTCTTAACCTTGTGAAAGACAAGAAGGTGAAAAAAAAATAATGAAATGGATTCTTTTTGTTGATAGGAACAATAGCCAGAAGAAGCTGGGTGAGAGCCATGTGAAGATTAAATAAAGAAAAAGAGAACAGGTTTCTTTAAAGAGTGACCATTTGGCATGTGATGATCTAAAATATTATTGTGACTTTGGCTCTTCTTTTGTGTAGGAGACCAGGAAATAAAGCATAATCACTTTCTAGAATATTCAACTTATCTTGGCATTAAAACTGTAAACTAATATTCAAGTACAAATTTAAAATGTAGAATGTGTATCACTGGTGAACTTTTAAACCTTTGAATTTTGCCAACAACTAATCTCAACAGAGCTATTATAAAGAGGAGAACCATACCAGATTTGTTTACACAGTTCAGTTTTGATCTACTGACTTTGAATGTAATTATCATTTCAGAATTATTATCTTGTCATTGTGTATACGACTCTCACACTCTTGCTTTCTTTTGTGTAATGAACCCAGTGTACTTCTTGAAAGCTTTTCTTCTACATGGAAATCCAAAGGGACCTACTACTTGTTCTTTTCTAGTAATTTTAATTATTTATCAATTGAACTTACATAATTACTATGCCTATCTCTTCACAATATAATACATTGAACACTGTCCAGTTAGTCAGGTTTTCCACTGTGGCTTCTGCATCCCTATTAGATTGAACACTGAATAACAAACCCACACTGACCTATGCATACGGTGCTCTCAAACTAGCTGCCTGTCTTCCTAGTTTATATAGAATCACAGCTGGAGCCCATGATGAAAAGAAAATACTTTGTGCTAAATATGCATACTGCTTCTGTTGCAGGTTGGTTTTTTGTTTTGTTTTGTTTTGTTTTTTTTTCTTGGGAAGAAGTTTAATCAGGTATTTTACTCTAGCCATACTAAAGACTCCATGACATTTATTTTTACAAAAACTGATTCTCACCTGCAGGTGGAACATGCCTGCAGAAGTTAAAAATTAGCAGAGTTTAAGAATTTTGGTAAATATGTCAAGGATGAATTCAGGATCTATGAGACTTTGAAAGAATATGGGTCATGTACTAATTTCTTCTCAGAGGACTGGAGGGCAAAACCCCACATCTTAGGCCAACCACCCACACTCAGAATGGTAGTAGACATTCATTGAACTTAATTAGTGTTTGCTTCAAAGTTGTTTAAAGCCAAAGGTTTTCATCTTCCTTTTAGTGTATGATGTCTTGTCCTCTCAATTTTATTTTCCCAGTGGCAATGAAAGAGTAGCAAGATAGCCATGCACAGCTGCCACTTTCTCTTACTGTAGCTGTGCATACATGCTTTTAAGCCAAGAAGCACAAGTTTGCAGTCTGCTTTTTGACTGGCTAATTGTACTCTGCTATCCTTCTTTCCACAGTTCATGAGAACATCCTGCCTTCAGTATTTCCTTTTGATTTATTTTGCTAGTTTTAGTTTGTTGTTTTTCGATACAGACTGGACTATAAGTATTGATTCAATGCCCATTATCTATTTTCTCTCATTTTATTTTCAATTATATTTCAAAAAAATCCGGCCAAGAAGTAGAACTCATAGCAAGAGTCAGAAGATACCCTTAAATATACCCAGAAGATACTCATTAAATATCTTTAATGATACTTCATTTTGTAGAAGTTTTAATTAATTTAACTCTGGCTTTATATTTGGCTTGATATTTGATTTTCAGGGCCCTGAGTAAGGTGCAAAAGCTCTGCAACCCCTTTCCCCCCTCTTCTTGGGGATTTGACTGTCTGTGTTTAAGGTCAGCTTTGATATGGCAGAGCTGAATGGTCTCAAACCTGACTGCTGGGAGAAAGGCTGTGAGAATGCACTGTGGGGCCTCCTGCCCTTGGCTTGGGTGCTACATTAGACCCAGGGCTTTGACACTCGTGGTGTTATCAAGAGGATTTGTGTTTCTTCCTCTCTAAAGAAGGTCAAATTTTCAAGTGAAACCAATTTGTATGACTTCATCTGGTTTGTTGATTGTATTTTCCTTAATTTTTATCTCTCTTCCTATTTTTTAAATGTTTTTATTTTACTTCATCTGTATTGTAATTTGGTAAACTGAATGTGTATCATTCTCCAGAACAGAAATTTCAGCTTGCTTCTTTTTAATCCTTTTGTTTCTGTTTTCTCTTTCTCGTCTCATATTCATATGGTAATTCAATTTTTTTATGACTTCTTAGCATATTGAAGACTTTGCTGATATTTTCTGTATTCTTACCTCATCTATGTTCATTTAAATGATTTGAGGACAGAATATGAATGTAGATCAGCACCTGTTTCTGCGCTGATATCTCTTGTGGTTTGACATCATATTGCAATCTCTAAACCACTTTACGGCAATATTAAAAGTGCAGGTCCTGAGATTTTAACTTGCTAATGATTTACTTTCCATTTTAGTCCCAAAGTCCACCTGAGACTCACTGGAAAAGTCTTTTATATGCACATTTATCAGGGACTCCCCAGCTTTCCAAACTTTATTTACTGCTATTATAGAGAAATTGCAACAGTTCTTTAGGCAACCTTATATACCACAGCAATGAAACATTTCTATCTATGTATGGAGACTGTTTCATAACCTATTTTTAGATGTTCAAGAACTTAGTTTTAGTTTTAAAAAAGTAAGAAAAAGATAAACAGAGTAGTTGTGAGCATAAACATTCTAGGACTGAGCTGTTTGTGTCATCCATTCAAATTTTCTTAGAGCAGAATTCATGAGTATTCTGAACAATTTCCTACCAGGTCCTCATAATTTCATGGATCTCATACCTAGTTATCCAGTAAAGATTCTGAGATTCTTGGGAAATTCCCACAGCAAAATATTTTAGAAATATATATATGTGTGTGTGTGTATATAAATCATCAGTGCTCAGACACTACAGCAGGATGGAGACTGCAGCAATTCATTCTAATAAGAATTCTGGGTTATGAGTGGCATTGCCACAGAGCAGTTACCCTGGTATCTCTGAAGTTCTAAGGCTCATTTAAAAGGAAAAAAAAGAAAGCACTATGGAATACTGAAGCAATTGCTTCAACCTGAACACGATCTTGTCACTTTTTCTTTGAACATGAGAATCCATCTTCAAAAAGCCTTTGTCAGTTCTAAAGCACCATCAAAGCCTTCCTAAGCAATAGTGTAAACACAAGTAGCTGATGAGACCTTTCATTATTAGGGCTTTAAAACTCTCAAAGAGAAAGAGCTCCAACAGGATGATTATTTCAGTCAAGAAGATTCCTTGTGTATCACATATAGACAGCTTTAAGTGTCTGTAAAAAAATTATCTGGTTTCAACACAGTCTTTTGCACTATAATCCTCAGACATTACTGGGTTTAATATTATTTATCTTGTAAAGCTAAATTTAACAGAAATTTCAACCAAAGCCTGTTTAGCTGTTTGAATCTATAAAGTTGTTGTAGCTGTTGTTTCTATAATCAAGGAAACAAATGTCATTTAAAATCTCCAAGCACCCTTGCAAGTGGCAAACTCTAAAGAAAGCAAAACCTGGAACTCACTGTAGTATCAAGAGTGATGCCCACATTCTTCCCACAGGGTTTGTTGGATAATTTCTCAATAAACATTTGTTAATGATCTAAATACTTTGTCAATTACCTAAGATAGTGTGGTGCTGTTCTCTTGTAACTGCAGGTTAGTAAACATAAAATAAGAGTGATCCTGTAATGGTAGAAAGATGGACAACAAAAGCTTTCTTCCATCCTGTGACCTATGAATGTATTTTTTGTTAAATTGCTGCTGCAATCTTAACAAAAGCAGTTGCACTGCTGAGATACCAATTCTTTTGTTTGTTTGTTTGTTTGGGGTTTTTTTTGTTTGTTTGGTTGTTTGTTTTTTTTTTAATCTAGCACAATATATTATGCAACTATGCTTCACAATGTGATGATCTAATAGTAGAATAATTCTGAAAACAAAATTACTCTTGTTGAAGTCATACTTTAAACATTTTAGATGTGATCTGGATTGGCCACCCAGTTTGCTCATTATATTTTTATTATTGATTGAATGAACCATGTATGAATGTATGCACTTTAAAATGAAAGCTCTTGGTCTGAAATCTGTGTTTTGATAATTGGTAGCTATTGTTTCTTACAAATATGATGCAACAACCCAAAAATATGTTGGGATAATAGCAGAGAAACATTCAACCCATTGTTCCCTTGAAAGGCTCAAGGTTAGCTCTAGAATAAATATTTCACTGTAACTCAGTCAGCAAGATGTATGTAACTGCATGAGATAAATATTTGGTCCCAAGAATTAAATAAAATAAAATGAAAATTGCACAAAATGCCCTTACCTGAGCAAATTAATGCATTTACACTGCATATGGGAAAGTCTTTCAAGAGTCTTTTAATTGAGGGGAGAACTAGAGGTTCAAAACTAAAACCAAAGTAAAAGTCAAATATTAAATAGAACATAGTTGCTGTTCCCATTTAGTATTCTATTGTTTTAGCTGAGTTGAGTTTATCTCTTAAGGTCCCAGCCTTGGGAAAAGAGAACCCTTTCCCTTCTGAAGCAATCTAAATGCAACAAGAATCTATAATTTATAATTAATAAAATAATTATAATTTTTAATTTAAAATTTTGCAAGAATTATGTGGGAGAGTTTGTAGTTGTCTGCTGACTTCAAATCAGGCCTAAATTTCTCTAGATCTTTTCTAGGTCTTCTTGACCATAAATTTAGCTTGTGCAGCATGTTACTATCAGAGTATTTTTGTCTTATTGAGGTTATTTCCCAGTTTATTATGTTCCACAATTTCAGTCTCAGTAACAGAGTGACATTTGCAGAGCAAAACCAAGATAAGATTTACTTTATATGAAATTCACTTTCTGTATTCTCTTCACCTAACTACCCACTCTTTCAGGTCTGGAATATGTTCTAAGTCAATCAGAAAGAGAAGGTTTTATACTGAATTAAATGAAATGCCATATTCAGACACCCAGCGTGTTTATGTCACAGCACCAAATGAGCGTTCTTGCCAGCAAATAGGCAGTGAATTTGGCATTGAGTTCCACCTTGGGCTAGCTAACCATCCTTTGCAGGGTAAAGTCAATGTGAAAGTTTAAATCATTTAGGATTTTGTCCTCCATTATATATGACATTATCTCACTGTCACAATTAGGAATGCTGAAATTCACAGTTTGTGCATGTCTAAGGATCTTAGCACTGCATGTGCTCTGAGCATCCCTGGCATAGGTGCCCACTCCTTATCTTTGGCCTAACACTATCAGCATTTTAAATTTTCAAGACATTTCAACAGGCTAGAGTGTGTTCCTCAAGAACTTTGGAATGTTAAGTTTGAGAAAATTCCTCTATGATGAATAGATTGTATGTGTAGTTAAACAGCAGTTAATAAAGAAATGGGGTACATTTGTGCAAGTTTGGTAAATTATATGCTGGTTTAATAATTTTCAGGGTTGTGTATGCCACTGTTTTGTACAGGCGCTTATGCTTATAAAATAGAATTAAAGAATTTTGTAAATCCCTGCAAAGAAAATAAAGAATAAAAGCAAATGACCTATAATATAGAAGCAAATTATTCTGATGATACTCATATGAAAAGTGGTATTTTCTATCCTCTGTTCCATGACACAATTTGGAATTTAATTCCTATATTACACTGCCCTTTTAAAGATAGGGAAGAATAGATATAAACACATTGTACATTGTAATCATAAACATATATTTAGCTATAAAAAGGCAAAATAAAATTTCTCTTGATAAATGATTTATGTTTTAATTTCAAATTAAACCCTCCAAGCTACTTAATAATCTTAAAAGCAGAAGTGTTTATTGCACTCAGTCTTTACTTAAAGACCTATTTTCAGTTGCCTCATCACAGAGCAGTTGAGTAAATGGGTCAGATCAATCTCTTTGTAAGAAAGCTTACTCTTTGTGACTGACTTTAAAGGAGTCTAGACAGCTATTTTGGATGCTGATGTCTAAATTTGGACAGAGAAGTCCTATTCCAGAAGTTTAGTTCAAAGTGGTTTACAAAAGCTTAACCACTGTGAAAGAGTGAGAACTGTTTTTCCTCTGCACTTTGAAATAAAGTTGTGATGGTCAGTGTGGCAGTGATGTGCCTGGTATTGTCACTGTGAAAATCTCTAAACTATGACAAAATAATAAATCTTTGAAGTATAGGAATATAAGAATATATCTTCAGATACTTTAACTGTCAAAGTATGTAGATGTAGCACTTAGGGACGTGGTTTAGTGGTGGACTTGGCAGTGTTGAGTTTATGGTTGGCTCAATGATCTTGTAGGTCTTTTCAAACCTAAATTATTCTATGATCATTGGTGTAAGGAATTTTTCCTTGGTTCAAGTTCCTGGCATTTATTGTCTCTCCCAGTCTCAAAGTGGTTGAAGATTCAAAGAGTATATTGAATATTAAAATCTCCCTAAAAATACAAATCAGAAAAAAAAGGTGGATGCACACCTTTTTAAGTATTAATAAGTTTGATGAAAAATGTCTCCCCTGAACCTCTCAGCTGTATTGGGCCTGTCAGTGTCAGTGAAATTTCTTCATTTCTAGATGGCATTTGTTTTCAAACACACACATCAAAGTTTCACAGCTCTCATTATGGAAAATTGTTAACTTTTATTCATCTGTTAACTTTTATTCATCTGTCTTTGGTGATGACCCAGCCCCAGATGTGTTAGCAAAATTTATTACTTATTTCTTATTACTTCCTTATTCCTATCTCACAGAATAAGATAAAACCTCCATTTAATCAAACTGTTTCTGGACTAATATATTAGGCATTTATCTCCTGAGATTTAGGGATGAATTTGAAAGAAGACATGGAATTAGTTTAGAGTGGATTTATTTCTTTTCCCTTAGGAAAATTTACTCATAATCAACACCTTCAACATTTAAAAGCCAAGGAGTGAGATATTGAGTGCCCAATATATACTTATAGAAAGGGGGACACACCTGAACAATCAAATGTGTGACAGGAAAAGTAAGATAAAAATAATGTGCAAATGAGGGAAAATTTTGAAAAAATTCTTGGAAAAGCTTCCTAAGTTCATGGATTCTTGGCCAATAAAGTGGAAATAATACCATGTCTCTATGCCAAAGTGAGGACAGTTAGATTATGCTGATTGAAATCATCTGTTTTTAAATTCTGGATCATAATGTTCTGATAGAAGTGC
Organism: Melospiza georgiana; assembly: GCF_028018845.1. Classification (NCBI taxonomy): domain Eukaryota; kingdom Metazoa; phylum Chordata; class Aves; order Passeriformes; family Passerellidae; genus Melospiza; species Melospiza georgiana. Next base: position 8,720,617 of record NC_080432.1, on the reverse strand, counting down.
AGAACAAGACCAAATTCTTCTGGTTTAATGATTATACACTTGATAA